>NC_140591.1:1273814767-1275164196 GCF_964204655.1 Triturus cristatus
CCACACCTCGTACATTCAGGGGAATAAGATCGGGAGACATCTATCCCGACAGCTCCGAGTTAAAAGGGACAAGGAATATATTGAGGGGATTCGAGACGCTGCGGATGTGGTCACTCACTCCGATGAGGGGAAGGCGGACTGTTTTCGCTCCTTCTACAGCGCATTGTACACATCTGATTCTCTTGAGGCCCCGGTGCAGGAAGACTATCTGCAGGGGTTGTCGCCCCCCCAGGTCGCCGCCTCTACCAACGCGGACCTCTGCGCCCCCATCTCATTGGAAGAGGTTACCAAAGCCATTATGGCGCTTAAACTCAATAAGGCACCCGGGCCCGATGGCCTCACAGCCCTATTCTACCGTACTTTCGCACCAGACCTGGCCCCACGATTGCAGTCTCTTTTTAACGCCATAATCGCTCAAGGGGTAGTTTCCCCATCCATGGCGGAGGCTGTCATCACGCGCCTCCCAAAACCGGAGAAACGCAAGGATCAGTGTTCCTCTTACCGCCCTATCGCGTTGTTAAACTTGGATGCTAAATTGTACTCCTCTATCCTGGCCGCCAGGCTCAATCCTCTTATGGCAGCGCTGATACACCCCGACCAATCGGGTTTTATTCCGGGGAGGCAAACGCATGACAACACAAGACGTATTGTACATTTCATAGAAAAAGCCTCTAGAAGATGCATGCCGGCCCTCCTAGTCGGTCTGGATGCCGAAAAGGCGTTCGACCGGGTGGACTGGGGTTTCCTCTTCTCCACAATGCGACGGATGGGCTTCGCGGATGCCTTTATCGCAATGATTCAGGCCAACCATCGGATTCCCACGTCACGTTTCCAAGTCAATGGGACCTGTTCGGCTCCATTTACCCTTTCTAGGGGCACGAGACAGGGTTGCCCTCTAACCCCCCTGTTATTTGCCCTGAGCATTGAACCCCTGGCGATGGCTATTCGGCACAACCCACAGATATCGGGTATTCCGTTTGCGGGAGAGGACCACAAGATATTCCTGTTCGCTGACGACGTTCTCCTCTCCCTCACTCACCCTTCCACGTCGCTCCCGACTCTACATGCAGAGTTACGGCGCTTTGAACAGGTGGCGGGGTTCAAGATCAACCTGGACAAGTCATACATCCTCAAACTTATGATACCCGGGGAGGAGCTCCCGCGCCTCCAGCAGAGCACGACTTTCCGATGGGCGACTACATCGCTCTAATATCTAGGTGTCCGGCTTACTCCGTCCGTGGATGATCTGTATAAGGCTAACTTCCCCCCCCCTTCTCGCGCAAATTAAGGCGGATTTAGCACGCTGGAAGCCATTGTTCATATCCTGGCTGGGGCGTATTCATTCGCTTAAAATGACAGTATTGCCGAAACTGCTCCACTTATTTCAAGCCCTCCCCATTGACGTCCCCCTCTCCTTCTTCTCGACTATGCGCTCCCTCTGTTCCCGTTATATCTGGCAGGGGGGGAAGAGCCCGCCTGTCGTATTCCATGTTGCGGAGGCCTCGCTCTGCGGGCGGGGCGGGCCTTCCCGACTTCCACCTCTACTATAAGGCGGCGCAACTGCGCGTGTTGATTGAATGGTCTAAAAGAGAGTCGGACAAACATTGGTTACATATGGACCGGTCGGTAGTGGGACGGACTATTTGGGACTTAGCGTGGCGCGCGAAACGAGATCGGCCAGATAACGCGTACATTAGTACGCCCACCAGAACAACGCTGCGGGTCTGGGATTCCCTGTCCCCGGATGACCGGTGGACCACTTTCCCTTCCCCTCACACCCCCATCCATGGGCAGACGGCCTTCCCGCCCGCGTTCAATAGAGGGCCATTCACAGCTTGGGAGGAGGGGGGCTGTTTAATGATCGGACATCTATTTAGAGGTTCTAGGTTAATGACGTTCTCACAATGTAGGAATGACTTTAGCCTCCCGCAAACTGAACACTATAGATTTCTCCAATTACGGCACTGGCTCCAGTCATTGGAGATTCAGGCGGCGATCCGCAGGCCCCAGACCCCGTTTGAAAAATTAATTCGCACTACCACCACCATGAAGGGGGCAATTTCCTTTTTATATGGCCACTTTCTGGCCACTGTGGTTTCGCCGTCCCCGCGAATTAAGGCTAAATGGGAGGAGGTGGTGCTTAAATCGATTGAGGAGCAGGAGTGGGAGGCCCTATGGTCCGACATCTCAAAACACAACCACTCGATAGAATTACGAGAAGCTCACACGAAAGTGATGGTGGATTGGTACTTATACCCAGCTAAACTGCGGCGTATTTTTCCGGGCACCTCTGATCGCTGCTGGAGGGGCTGTGGGATGCTGGGGGACTTTCAGCACATCTGGTGGACCTGTCCTACGATCCGCCCCTTCTGGGAGGAGATTCTAGCGCAAATTAAATCTATGCTGGGCTATCCGATCCCCACCTCCATTGAGACGGCACTGTTGGGCCTTCGGGATCACTCCCTGCGCTACCAAACCAGAGCAGATAAGGCCATAATGTGGCTTTGCTTGGGGGCGGCGAAGGTGGCTATCGCCGCTAACTGGAAGAAACAGGCGGCACCTACGGCCTCGATGTGGCATTCCCGCCTTTGGAGACTCGTAAGTTTAGAGGACTATGCCGCATTCGAGCTCAAGTGGGGACCGCTGGTGACTTTCCTCTCTCGGGGTTTACCGGCGGCCGTTTGTCCGCCCCAGGTCAGGGGATTGCGGCTGTTTCAGCTGTAGTCGGCTGCGGCGGCCACGGGTTGACTCTCCTGATAGTCCATTTCGCAGTTGCGGGGCCCCCTGGATGAGGCATTGCCCTGTCTCCACCTTTGATGGGTCTCTCTCCGGCCCTAGGCTTCTAAGCTCCCTCCTTGAGTCTCTCCTCTCTCCCTCTCTCTCTCTCTTGCTTTTCCTTCTCTCTCATTTTTTCTTTTTCTCTCTCATGCTTTATGGGGTTTGTGGGGTGGGGAGGGAGGGATTTTGGGGAGTTGGGGTGTTTACAAAACGAATTTGCAATTCCGTGGCACAGAGACGGCGGGCTGTTTGGACTTTACCTTTCTGCATAGCCTACCGGCGCCGGACTATTAGATTCCGGTTGAAGCCCACTGGAGTCCTCCAGGGCGTAGTTTCAGGGCTTGCTTCCCCTCCTTTTTTCGCATCACTGTACCCCTCCATTAGCGTGTGTTACTATTGGGGAAGCTTGCCTCTTCTGTGTATGGCTTAGGGTCGGTACTCTTTTCTTTCCTACATCTTCGCTTGCTGGTCTACTCAGTTGTAATGCAATTGTCATGGTATGTCCCGTTTGTCGTTTTTTGATGCTAATAAAAACAATTTTGACAAAAAAAAAAGAATAGGCAAAAATCACAGATGCAGAAGTGGACGACACTGTTTTTATGATTGGAAATCTAGAATATTCATCAATCAGAACAAACAAATAACGCCCAGAATCCAGAGGTCCATAAAAATCACACGCCAGATCAGATGAAACCGCATCTGGCAATTTAGACATTTGCAATTCTTCAACAGTTCTTTCTCTTGTGGTTCACTGACAGAAATGATAAGACTGCACAATTTCTTCTACTTGACTGTCAAGCCTTGGAAACCACACTTTTTCTCTTAAAATACTTTTTGTTGCTGATATTCCTCTATGACTTTCATGTGCAAGGTTAATAACACGTCTTTGCAGACTGCTTGGAATAACTATTCTGTTCCCTCTTATAAGAAAACCAGAAGTGGCTATTGTCAATTCTGCTTGAATATTTTTGATAGCAAGCATATCTCTTTTGCATACTCCTGGTTGAAATTTTGTTAAAACATTGACATGCTTCCATCTATTTACGTTTATTATTACTTTCATTTCCACTAAAGTATTGTCTTTATTAGATTCATGAATTAGTTCTTGTTCAGATATCACTTCAGGAACTGTTGACTTATTAATGAAGTTTATGTGGTTTTCTGTATCATTCATTTCAATGTTATCGTCATCTGTTACATGCCTAGACAAGTAATCAGCTGGATTATACTCTTTTCCTGGCTCATGAATTATTTTAAAATCATAGTCCATTAACCTCAAACCCCATCTCTCAATCCGAAGGGTTCTTTTCGCTTTTGGATTTCCAAAAAATAGTTGTGAGAGCTTGGTGATCTGTCACTATCATAAATGTTTTTCCATACAAAAAATCATGATAGTGCTCACATGCCCAGACTACCGCCAAACTTTCTTTTTCTGGTTGAGAATATTTTTTTTCTATATCCTTCATGCTTCGGCTAGCATGTGAGACCAAAAATCTTGGGGCGTCCTTTCCTTGTCTATGTTGAAACAGAATAGCACCTAGTTCCACTGGACTTGCATCTACCACAATTTCTGTGTACAAGTTCGGATCGAAGTATTTCAAATTCGCTGCTGTTGCTATGTCACTCTTTATTTTCTTAAAAACATTGTTGCATTCTTTACTCCAAAGGAATGCCCTATTCTTTTTTGTTAGCTCTCTAAGGGATGAACTGACAGAAGCATAATCTTTGATATAACGAGAACAATAACTGGCCATTCCTAGAAAAGAACGTAATTCTGTTATGTCTTTTGGACCAGACATTGCCACTAGAGATGACCCCTTCTTTGGATCCGGTCTCATTCCTTTGCTTGAGAATAAATGACCATAAAACATTAACTCCATTTTACCAATTTCACTCTTTTCAGGGTTCAGTGTTAACCCAGCTTTCATAAGCTCTTGACAAACTTCCCTTAGTGCTTGATCATGTTTATTTTTTGTTTTTCCAAACACAAGAATATCATCACTGTAATTCATTGAATTTTTTACTGGTCTAATAACATTTTTTATAATTTCTTGAAAAATCTCTGCAGCTGAGCATATTTCAAAATTGAGTCTTTTGTAATGTAATAAACCCACATGTGTTGAAAAAAGTTGTAATATGTCTTGGTTTCTCATCAATTTCCAATTGATGATATCCTTTACAGAGATCCAATTTCTAATCCTGCAGTTCAAATGGGGCCCAGGATGTATCTCTCTCTCTCTCTCTCTCTCTCTCTCTCTCTCTCAATTGCAGTATTTGATATCCTCATATCAATACAGATTCTAATCTGGTTCGTGTTTTATTTTTTGTTGGCACTACAACCATCGGAGACACCCAAGGTGTTGGAACTGTAGCAGGCTCAAGTATGTCTTGTTTAAGTAGAGAATTAATTTCTTCTTCAACTTTACTCTGCATGTGAATTGGAACTCTCTTGTGCATTTGTGCTACTGGTTTCACTTTCACATTGATGTGCAACAAAATGGTCTTCCCCTTCAATTTTCCAAGACCTTTTGTCAGAACAGGAAACTCTTTTAAAATATGTTGTTCCGTTGTCACATGAAACGTCATAGCCAACAGTCACATTAACTGAGCTGTGACATTGCTTAACAAACATGGCCCAGCAGTTTCTCCTTTCAACACATGTATTTCTTCTTTAAGAGATACCTCTCCATACGATACATTTTCTTCAAATTTTCCTAAACATGTTACTGGGCTATTCGCACCCCATTGGAAACCTTTTACATTTGATGAAACAAGAGGAGATTTGTTTTCCATTTTGTCATATTCAGTTGTGCACATGATATTACACATTGCTCCACTGTCTAGCACAAAAGTAACTTTTTGAAACCCTACTAATATGTCAACAGAAGCTGTTTTTTCAATATCTTCCTTTTTTAACAAATGGATCTCTTCACCTTCGTTTCCGTCTGACATTAGATACAAACGCTGTTGTTCAAATTCATCATCAGAGGAATCGTCAAAACTTTTCATTTGTACATACAGCAGAGAAGTGATTCATCCTCCCACACTCTTTGCACTGTTGTCCGAAGGCTGGACATGTATTCACATGTGGAAATGGTTGTCCACATCTGTAACATATTCTTTTTTCCTTCCTAAAGCTTGTTGGTTTTTCCCCTCTGTTATTAGTTTTTTCAGCCTTCTTTTTATCTTTTTCTTCACTTTTGTTGTCTTTTTTGGTCATTTGGTGAACCTGTTCTAACGCTTTAACTCTTCCTTGCTCCATGTTATTTCCATGTTTTTTTGCTTGAGCATCAGTACGTGCCATACGTAAAATTGTTTTCAAATCGTGGGTTTTTTCAAGAAGTTTTTTGTTGAATTCTACTGAATTGCATCCTTGACTGACCCTTAACCTGACAGCTTCCTCGTTATTGAACTTATCAAATTCACAAAACATAATTTGGTCACAAATTCATCAATAGTATCATTGTCTTGTTGACACGTCATGTTGAAAGTGTACCTTTCAAAGTCTACATTTCTTTGTGGATCAAATCTTTTGTTCAAACTTTTCATGATGCCTTCATACGTCTTTTTTTTATATGCATCTGGGAATGTAACAATAATATCTTCCAATTCATCACCCACTAAATTGAGCAGTAAATCTTTTGCTTGCTCATCAGTATACTTTTTGCATGTGGCCTTAAGAAAATGTTCAAATTGTCTTGTCCATTTTTCCCATCTTTGAGCAATTGTGTGCTCATCTGTAACATCAAATGGTAACGTTCTTCTATAAATTGCGCTAGACACACTTTTCTCTTCTTGTTCATCCATGTGTCTGTGTGTTGACACACTGTTTGAATTTTCACCTTCTTCTACTAATATGGTATCCATTTTATGTTGTTTAATTGTTTAATCCTGTTTTATTTGCTTAAAACGGAGTTAAACTGATTTTTGCCTGACCTTAATATGGAGTCATATAGTTTTTAATTGCAATGTCCCAAAACTTGCCTGACTCTTAGATGGCCACCGAGATTTCTAAAGTCTCACCTTATTTCCTTTTGCCTGAATCTAAGATGGCTGCTGATTATGACACATCAGGCGAAATCACTCGAGATTTGCTCTGCGCATGCTCGCATTTATGAGAATCGTTTTGCTCCTCGCGCTGCACCGGTAAGCAGTTCTCCTACGTTATTAAATTTATTTCAAAGCGCAATATTTACTCGTACGCAGGCATATCATTGAATTTCTTCTTAATCTGACCACGCTGATTTCCTCATTTTAAACAACATACAGCAAGCGCTCTTACCGTACTCATAAGAGCAAGATAAGGCAGACATGGGTTTGCACCGGCGCTCGTCGCCAATCTGTAATGATGCCGAACCTTAATCTCGGTTTAAGATGTTTATTATATGGACACAGAGCATCCCATTTGCTTCCAGCATCCCAGTCTCCAGCAACTGACTAAACTAGAACCCTTGTAGATTCTACGTGGCCATGGCTACACAACCACAGTTCTATCCATGACATCAATACAAACATGGCTTTGGTTGATTCTATTTAACAGCCTGGTCTAAACCCTTTTCAGCTCCAGCAATGTGTTGTCCCATTAGTAGACGACATACTGCGGCACCTTGGGCCCCAGAGGTCATAACACAGCACCCTACGCTGAGAGCCTTGTGGTGCAAGCCTCTACTGTTAAACTCTTTCTCTGCTTCTGGCTTGCTTTTTCTGCATCCTTTGGAAAATGGGACATGAGGTCTTGTCCGCATTAGTGAACGATCTTTGTGTATCCTTTACTCAGATGGTATAGGAAGAGCTGATCCCCATCAAAGGGCATGTCTGGCAAGGAACCCTTGACATCGCCACATAATCTAGTGGCGCGCATCCAAGCATGCCTGTGCATGATGATACAGATTCCCAAACAGTAGGCAACCAAGTCAGTAATGTCCAGACCAGAGAGTAAGATCATCCTGACTCTGACTAGGGTTTACACACCAACCTAACATGGTTGCCACAATGTTCCATGGCTTCTTAACTCCCCCTTCACCTTGATCGTCCTCTGCCCTGTTCGGTATATATATTTTCCCTTTCCTTATCGGGCATCCAGTCTTAATTCCATACATCAGATTATTTAGACTGTATTAGCATACTGACTTCATAAATGGACTGCATAAATCCTCCTACATGATTTTTATTAGCACCCCTCACTTCCCTCCATCTCTCTTTTCTTAAGATGATTGGACCTTATCTAGTTCTGCTCTTTCAAACATAGACAACCGCCATGGCCGAAACATTAGTTCTGACTGCGGGGAGCTATGAATACAACATAACTTAGCATATACTGTTTTATTGAGTGAATCATCTTGATTCTTACACACACTTTACAACAATCCCACCCCACTCCATCGATGTTTACATTTACGAATGGACCCAATCTTGTCCTGCCCTTCCCTGCATAGCTGCCCACCATGACAACAATGTCGCCTCTGACCGAGGGCAGCCTTCCAATACAGGCTTACCAACATAAACTGAGGAGCGGATGCAGTATTTTCACAATGCATACAAACCATAAAAGACTCCCCTTCACTAAGGACGTTGCCGCAACATACTGTTAAAAAGACTTCTTACATACGTATGCCCATAATCCAAGGAACAGTTACACTGGCTCTTCCCTCCCTTTGCTCTAATATTCTTTCTTGTGGTTTCCTTTTTTGCTTTATTTTGAAGTCAATTAATCGCTTTCAGCTACTTCAATTATTATTTCTCTTGAGCTCAGGTACAAGGCCGTTTTAAATTGTACTTCTTTTTCTTAATGGCACTTATTGAAGCTCCCTGGGAGTGGGACATGTTACCCCTGTCACTTTATTAAGGCAAAATAGAAATCTTAGGCCCATCAAAAGCTAACCAATGAAGATGCATATCATTTCCCTTACAAGTCTCATTACATCAGCTAGTTGAGCAGGTCAGACCAGGCAGATGAACTAATATCTTTCCATAGCTTTAGTTTTAGACTGCTTCATTTTGGTGTTTCCTACCTTTCCCTCCATCTAACAGCTGACTATACAACCTGATTCCTCAGATAGACCTTTGTAACACTAGACCAAATACTTGGTAAACAAAAACGTATTCTTTAGTTTTTTCCCCACTTATAAGCCTATTCAAACTGCACTTGAGGTGGGTAACAACTTCTCTGTGGTACTATAACATACTATCCAACAGGGTTCACTCTTTTTCACTGTCACTATTTGGTAAATCTTGTTTATTGTACATTTGTCTTATGACAACTTGATAAAATGTCAAACCCAAAAATGGACCCCGTTGTTGCGGCATGTCCAACATTCGCACCATTATATTTGTCTCTTCGACAGTAGAGTCCAATATAATGACACTGTCAATGACTTGCTCTTCTGGTTTCCATCGATGTCTTATCCCGACGTGGATGCATCTCGAGGCCTTCCGGCCTCCGTGTTTGTCATTATTCAATCATTGCCCAACCCCAGCCTTGGTCCCACACCTTGGTAAACTTATGCGGGCACCCTATGGCTGTGTATACTAGCTCTTCAACTTGTGGCACCAGTCCTTACCATCTACCCATCACCGTATCAGCAGCATATGATGTTTCTATTGGCATTCACCTGTGTCGTGTTACAGAGTAGGAGAGTGTAACGATCAAGGGTTAAATCTCCCCATATACCCAGAATTATTCATTGGATGGTAAGTTGTACTGTTTCACCCACTGCCGATTCCACACTGTCACTGTTTGAAGTGTTTTTGAATTGTGGAAATTACATATTGTGCCTCCCCAAGTGTCCTCCACTTCTGAGTTCTATGCATGTTATTCAGTAAACCTGAACCTTGCATTTCCAGTACCAATCAATATTGAGTTCTTGATGTTTGTAAATAATTTTACATATATGTACTTGTATTAATAGCCTTGAAAAAGCCCCACCCCAGCATGCCATACAGGCCTAAACACATGTTGGCTGTTCCTCATATACATATATAACAGAAGATTTCCGCGAATTAAAGATGCGCTTTGACTCAATCAACTGAGCATCATTTGTTCTACAAGGTTGCATTGCAACTTATTGAATCTACTTTTGGGGTACCTATTCTCTAGGTGACACAGTTCCAAACTTTGCATATTTTACAATGAGTGGGCATGGGACATTACCCACATATGGAATGCACCCATGTACCATCCTAACATTATTGGCAAACTTTTGCCATTAAAGTTCATAGTTAGGGCCATGGGAGCCGTTATAACCATTAACCTGACATTGTCCGTTCCTAGGAGGATGAAGTGAGGTGCCTGCTGTGCTTGGGAGTGTTAGGGAGAGTGAGTGAAGATTTGTCCTCTGTCTGGACTTCAAAGAGCTGAATTGAACAAAGAGGTGCTTATAACAGAGGTACACTGCCCAGAGCATACTCAAAACACAGAAGAGAGAGAAAAAGGGTGCTGTGCCTGGGTTGTTAACTTGCCACAACTAATATTGTCACCAGTCTTTCTTTGAACTCGCGCACAGTAGCTCAAAAGAAAAGCTAGTCTAGTATCCATATGCATTGGTAATCCTCGCTCAGGACTTACACTGGGACAGTTTGCTCTGTCCTAGCAACATGTGTTCCCCAGTAAAGCTTTAGACCCCTTCCGGAGGCCGTGGAAACACCTTGTCACAGAATAAAAGCCACATTGGTGCTTTGGATGGGTTGTACATTAGCAGCCCAAAGTCTGTTGGCCCTCCATTTTGTGTCATAGCACAAATTAGACACCAACATATGCTTGATTGGTGTAAGTCAGTCTTTCAGCCCGTCACTGAGTAGGCGGAACAAATTACATCAACTGGTTCCTTCAGGGTAGAGGGGGCCTGCCATTTAGGGCTTGACTTTGATCGATGTGGTGGGCCAATTGAAATCCTGTAAACAACCCCAAATTGATTCTTACCCTCTACAATAAAGAACACAATATGAAGATCTGAAGCGGAAACAATGTGATAAGTACTTGCCTTGCAAAGGGGTCTGCCCCAAAAGAGGTGGGAAACTGTACCAACGACTGGGCACACTTCCCTAAGAAAATTCTGGACAAGAGAAAAGATAACAAGGTTAGCACATTCAAGGTGGTACTCAGTAGAAACGATCTGATAACAACACAACTAAGGGACTGTAACTACTAACTACCTGGTGCAGGCTTTGCTTTTGCTTAGGCCACTCACTTTAAAGCAGGTGAGTAGAAGCGTTCATAAATAATTATGAAGAAACCTCCTTGGTGCAAAACATCTCCTGTGCATTGTTCCTTAGATACATATTAATGTATCTAAGGAAGACTGGCTGTGCCAGTGGTAAGTGACTGTGTCAGCGTTCGATTATTTACAGTCACACAAAAATAGTGTCGCAAAATCAAATACAAGTATGCAAAACCAAGTTTTGTCAGTCTGAGTGTGTTGGTTTGTTGAAACAGCTAAACAGCAAGAGAACATTTCTAGCACAAGATAGTCCAGGATTATATCAGTCAGTGATAACTTTATTTCGGTCGAATGACCATAAAAGTGCACAAACGTACATCAACAATTACAATGACACAATAAGACAATAAATAAGCATATAAAGTTAAAAAGTATTAAAAAAGAATTAAACTTCAAGTTATCAATATAGGAATATTTAAGTTAAAAAAGTTTGTCTCCTACGCCACATACTGTACAAAAAGCGGGATACGGCAAAGACAATATTAGGATGAGTATCATAGGTTAATGACCTGCAAGCCTGCTTAAAATGGCGAAATCCCAGATTCCTGCAAATAGGAATCAGCCAACATTTCCTGATTGTATGATAAGCCGGACAAAAAAATAATACATGTGCGACAGACTCTGTTTTATAATTACAAGCAGGACAACTTTCCTGGTTTTGAGTCTGCCACATAGACGAAAAGGACCTAACCGGTAGGGTACCAAATCTTAACTGAATGTACAATTTTCGAGCAAGTGGGGGTTCTATTTGATCCATGAATTCCTCTAGAATGGGATCCTGCTTAACCATGAGGAAATCTAAGGACAACCTACCCAAAGCTGATGAGCTCGAGAAGGAAGAAAAGTTTTTCGTGGATATCAGGGAAGAAAGCTTTTTCCCAGATATCCCAGGGCAACTTGCCTCCGGATTTGCCCACAATTCCGGGAGTCCTAATTGGATGCAACCTTCATTAATATGTTTAAGCCAAGGGATCTTTTTATATTTGAGAGCAGGCCAAATCTCTGCAAATTCTGATCTATACGAGGTCAGTTCAGGCACTGACCATAGCCTCTTCCAATACAGAATTGGTCTCGCACTGATGATCTCCTCTATTGGGACTAACCCAAGATCAAGCCTAAGGGGGATCAACGGAGTGCTAGAAGGAAGCCCTAAAAGTGATCTTAGAAAAGACTGCTCAGCCTTAAGGAGAGACATTGTCTGCTTGTGCCCCCAGAGTTCAGCCCCATAAATTGCGGCCACTCTTGCCTGTCGACAGTAAATTTCAAGGGCAGGTGAGACAGGTTTAAAAGTTGATTTTTTTTAAATACTTTATTTAAACCCCCAGCCAATTGGGTGAGTTTGAGCGTTGACTTAGCAATCTGGGAGTTCCAGCTAAAGTTCTCCATTAAGGTAACGCCCAAATAAACGAAAGTTTTAACCCTTTCAAGTGGAGTATCAAATAAAGCTGGATTTGGACGCACCCGCTTAGGGGGGTTAAAAATCATGTACTTTGTTTTCCCCAGATTTATTTCAAGTCCCCTTAACTCACAAAACCATTCAGTGTATTTTGTATGCCTGAAGACGTTTTGGACAATAACAGAGTATCGTCTGCAAACATCAATGCGGGCACTCGACCTGATACCAATTTAGGGGCGTCATTATCTACCACACGATTCAGATGGTCAATAAGACCATTAATATAAAGGCTGAATAGTGTCGGGGCCAGGACACACCCTTGGCGAACGCCTTTTTGGACGGGAAAGCGATCAGTAAGCTCGCCATGCTTTCCACACCTTACTTGGGCAAAATTATTATCGTGGAGCCTAATTAGGACGGCCAATAAGTAAGGCGGAAGGCCCAGTTCGGCCAGTACTTGCCACAATTTGGCTCGAGGAACTAGATCGAATGCTGCCCGCAGGTCCACAAACACTAGGTAGAGGCTGCCACCCTCGACCAAGGCTGTTTTCCAGTACAAGACCTGCAGGCGAAAAATCTGATCTAGAGTAGAAGTACCAGCCCTAAAGCCTCCCTGAAATGTGGAAAGTATCCCATTCTCCTCGATCCATCCCAGGACCCTGTCCAAAAGAACCCTCCCCATTAATTTTTGTGAGGTATCAATAAGGCTAATAGGCCTATAATTGGAGGGGGTTAATGGAAAGCCCTTTTTGAAAACGGGTACTATTTCTGCCCCGAGCCAGGTATAAGGTACTTTACCCCCCTGTAAAATGCGATTAAACAGGACGGCCAAATAGGGTGCCCATATCTTTGGTTGAGCCCTAAAAAGGTCCCCTGGTAGTTTATCCAAGCCTGGAACCTTATTTGGGGGCATTTTTTCGATTGATGTTTCCACCTCAACCAAAGTGAAAAGTTCAGATGGGGCATAGCACTCTGGGGCTGGTAGGAAGTCTGGGGTATCAACAGACAGACTATCAAGGTCACTCGCACCATAGAGATCACTAAAATGACATTCCCAAATAGAGGCAGCAATATTAGGGACAGGGGCTTGAGAATGCCCACTAACTCCAGTTGCAACAATAGTCCAAAAGGATTTTACGTCCTTACAGCTGAGCGCATGGCCCAGCTCTTCCCACAGTACAGCCTCCCCTTCCTTCTTAGCATCGCTGATTGCCTTTTTGTACAGGGAACGATTTGCACTAATAACTTCCCTGTCCTTGGTTTTTATTGCAATCAGCAAGTCCTTTTTGGCTGTACGGCAGGTTTTATTATACCACCTAGCTGTTAAGGCCCGGGACTGTTTAACCCTTTTTACTGGGTACAAGGTGTCCTTTAGTGCGACAATCAGTTTGCTATGAATATCAGTGGGGCTACCCAGAGGCCCAACTCTCCCCATCTCTTCTATGAATGGAATTATTAGTCCGTACAGTTCCGCCAGCTTACTAATGGACATTTGGAGTTCTGGCCACTTTACTCTCCTTCTGCAATTTGTGATTGTCAATGGATCAATCACCAAATTATCACCCGGGGCAGGATTTTTAAGTCCAAAACTCCCCGGTTTAAGGGTCAAGACTAGAGCGTTGTGGTCACTATCGGACCTCTCAATGACAACAAATTCATGGAGCCTATCCCAATGTCTGGCTTCAATAAAAATGTAGTCAATTATTGAGGTATGATTTGCTCTATTAAACGTTACTTTACCAGGTCTGTCTGGCATCACCCTACCATTGCATGCTCGCAATGATGCGGCTAAGGAGAGTGACTGCAATTGCAAGACAAGGGGGGTCCATGCCTTGGCCAAAGGAGCCAGTGGCTCAGGAATGTTCCATAGTGCATCTACTTCATCACAATCTCCCGTATTTGAGTCCAAGAGAGGCTCAAAGTGGCAGTTAAAGTCCCCACCCAGGATTAACACAGTAGTGGGGTCAAGTGACTGTAAGAGTTTAGACACTACAATGATAGCCTTTGATTCAAGGCCCTTCTTAATAGGTCTTGAATAGACATTTATCAAGGCAATACTTGGGCCATTCACTACGTCCAATAATACAAGTTGTACATCCCGGGAATCTGTTGTGATATCCTTCGCCTTAATCCCCAAATGGGAGCCAACCCATATGGACAACCCTCCCGAGCTGTCCTTGATTATCCTTAAGTATTTACATTTTCGACACAGAGCTATTTCTATGATGACTTTAAGGTACTTGGTGTTCACAGAAGTCCAAGTACTTGTTTCAATGCACTGGAAAGGCAACTAGAGGGATGAACACTGCTGGGGTTGTTGCCTCACTCTCTGTGATGACAAAAGCAAATGTGGCCAAAAGGGCAGGCCTTCCTTTTGAAGTGGCTTTATCTCGACATAGTTGCATAGTTGCCTGCTTTCCATTAGACCTGCTGGACTCACAGGAATGTTCTTAAGTTATGTGCTGTCGTTTATGATGGACCTCCAGGAGCCTTCCAGATGCATATTATGAGGAGGCAGATTTGTGTGAGACTGCCTGAGGTTGTGGCTTGTGGGTCTGTAGGGCAAGGTGCCAAGGGCTTGGAGATGAGGGAGCGCAAGTTACCCCAGTCCTGGGAGGACAGAAGAAATTTGAAGAAACAATGCAAGGGGGAGTGGGTGGGACTGTCAAATCAAATGAAGGACATGGAAATAGGTGGCAGTCTCTCTGGTTCTGTCCTCAAGTTCACACGCTTTGCAGTACAATAAGTGCATAAGACTCCAGGACTTCCCTGATTCCAAACTGTGGATGGCCAACCACCGTTGGTGTGGGATTGGTATAACTTAATACGTTTTTAGAATGGCTTGTGAAACACTGGGTGGGCTTGGAGATTGCTGAACAGTGTCAATTTAACTGCCTTAGTGATGTATTGTTTTCAATCCATCTTGGCCCAAAGTACCTCGGGTGCAGTTTCCAGTGTCCCTTGAACTGTAGGTTCTTAGTGGGCAATCACAACTTGTGTTTTTGTTTGTATTCCGGAGCCTGACGCTGATGGACATCTGCTTATTGTTTGTAGGCTTTTATGGCTTCTCTGAATTCTTTGTTTGCATCCTCATAAGTGGGATTGGTGCAGACAAATTCTGCCATCCGTAGCAACAGAGACCCAATTATTCAATTACTGTAGGAGATAGCTGAGTAGGGAATTACTCCAGGACCTGTTTGGTCCTATTGTTCTCCCCTTTGGTCTGAGGATGGCAGCTCAATGATAGCTTACGTTGATCCACAGTGGGACACAAAGGTAATGCATGAAATGTGAGACAAATTGTGGTATCCAGTCAGTAATTAGGACTGATGAGAAGCAGCGAAAATCTTTTTCTTTTTGCTTGAAGCTTTGGCTGATGGCTGTGTACTCGATAGGCCTTTAAGAGTAACATATAGGACCATTTTCATTAAGTTATAAACTACCACTACGATGATATCCATGCAACACAAAGCATTTTGAATATCCTTTCCAGTTTTGTTTTCCCTTTTTTTTTTTGAGACACTGCTTGAGTTATTCATGGATGAGAAAACCTGGTTCGGCAGAGCTTACAACCCCATCCTCAGGCTAATTTGAATATGTCTGGATGTAATCTGGGGTGGCTTAGTGGGCAAAAAAAAGAGGGGTTGGAATGCTACCCCAGGCGGTTACTAGCGGTTAGACTCTTTGCAAGCATTCAACCCATTTCCTCTTGATTGTTTCCTGCATCTCCTATAGCATATATGTCTTGCCCACATGCTCCTAGTTTCTGGGACGCAAAAGTGATCGACCAAGATGTACCTGCACAGCAACATTAGCCT
Organism: Triturus cristatus; assembly: GCF_964204655.1. Taxonomy (NCBI): domain Eukaryota; kingdom Metazoa; phylum Chordata; class Amphibia; order Caudata; family Salamandridae; genus Triturus; species Triturus cristatus. The sequence goes on from NC_140591.1 coordinate 1,273,830,976, forward strand.
TTCATTGAGAAGAGAACTGCGTGGATACAAAAAAAACCCTGACTCCTGAACAGAAATGGCTCACTTTGGCTGATGCACTTTTGTGTATCCTCATGTTGCCCCCCACTTTTCTGCAATGAGAGTAAAGAGCATCCGGTGCACACAGGAAAGCAAATCAGCCAGACTAAGCCACTATGCTATTCATCTGTATTGGCTCTGATAGCTTTTAACCACTGCAGGGAGTAGACCAGCATTTTTAACGATTGGTTGTTGTGTGGCTTAGTGTTAAGCCACAAAGATGGTTGGACGAGAGTTGCAGGATGATTTGTATTCCTGTGGGTGGGCACAAGACAAGTTATAGGATGGTATGAGTTCACAGGTGCTATATTGTATGGGGCGGATGAGAGGAATGTGAGAGAGAAGCAATGAGGACGACTGAAATGCAGGCAATGAAAATCGGGTATATGTTATAAACTGCACACCTTTGATTTACTTCTTCACCACTCGCATTGGTGGACTGTGGATTCAGGCATTTGACTAGGGAGGAAGTATTACGGGGGCTCTGTGTATAACTTCAAAATTGTTACTGGCTTGACAATACACAATTTAATATTATGCAGTTATGATGCATACTTCTTCCCGTATACTCCTCACATAAATAAATATCCCCATGTGCCAGAATGGCTCTGGAAACTTTTTGTAATTTTTTTTTTTTAGCAGTAGCGCTCTGACATTGCTGGATGGCAATATGCTAATCGAGTTCTAGCTCTGCCCACCTATACATTCATGACACTGGCCTATACATCGCACCACTTGGGAAGTTGGTGTCTGTTTCTTTTTCCATGCCTTACTGATGCTGGTCCAGAGTTCTGTGCTTTTCAACACTTATTCAGCAGAGTTGCAAAAATGTTACCTCCTTAGACCTCGGTGTTCTGGCCCTGACAAGGCTGTCGCAAGTACCTATCCTTGTTCGATCCCTTTGACATCTGCTTGCGGTACCTACCACCTGACCACAATCTGTTGATGTACGAATCATGTGCCTTCATGGGACTGAATTCCATCAAGAAGCAGTAAGTTAAGTTTTCCGTTGCTCAGGCCCTTAAAGAAAAAATCTCCAAACAGTCCATCGTCCCTCCTTCGGTTAAGTCTCTTAACAGGTAGTGTTCCTACAAGGATACTAAAGGGTCCTTCCATTAACAACACAAGAAAAATCATAAAAAACACAAGTTCTCTTATTTGTTGTTGAAGAAACAGTACTGCTAACATGGATATATGGAAAGTAGGCAGCACCATTTCCTCACTCCACCTTTTTCCTTGGAGCCAATTCAGGTTCTTAAAAAGCTTCAATCAGAATTTCCTTCTCCATCTACTAATCCATCTCAAGTGGATGCTTTTGGTAGGTCATGCAGGATATTTTCAAGGCTACCCCTCTCTCTGTCCCTTCCGGCTCCCTAAGATGGACTAGACCATTTTGACACAGCGGCTCCAGGTCCAACACAGCCTCACTCTGTGCTTCCACTAGCTCGCTCCTGGCATCTGCTTCTATGTCTAGGGCACCAGAGAGATTGACTTCAGCGCTGTTCTCAGGGCTGTGCTCCACAATGCCTCAGCCCTTGTAATCTGAGTTTGGTAGGCCATTTTGTCATAAATTCTTTTACGGAGCCTCCAAGTTGAATAAAAAAAGTGAATATATGAAGCATTGCAGAATGCACTCAAGATAGCAACATGATGGTTATACATGAGAATAGTAGTTGTAGTTTATGTATATGTTTGTTAGCACATGAGGATAGCTCTTCAAGTGTGGAAATCCTGTTAGACAGGAAGACATATATATGCCTTGATATCCATGTATGATGTAATTGTTCCATGGTTTGGCCTTCCAAATCATGGAGGGATATAACGACACTGTGCAAAACCATTATTCACATTGTGTTTCAACGCCCATGTCTGAAAATGACATAATACTTGCTTTTAACACCAGTACGTGGGCTTGAACTGATATTGGCAATATAGGAACTTATGGAATGCTAGTAAATTTGGACACCATTCATGAAGCTAATACTTCCTTAAAAAAATTTTTTGGGGATAAGTTTAAGTAATTATATTAATGTGACTTTGTTGTTTTAGAAGAGACCAGTGTAAGTGTTAGCGCTTGAATGTGATTGATATTTGTTTTTATTATTAGTGCTATTCATATTTGTTTGTTTTTATGGTTTGTATTGTAAATGAGCGTACATTTAAAAATAAGCTAGGTGTTTAAATAAAAACAAAAAAACTAAAAGAATTTATTTGCACAACTGTTGATTGAGACAAACATTCTGACAATTTGTGCATACCTTTGCGGGATACTTAAAGAATACAGAACATTTATTTTATTATTTGGGCATTTGAAAGAGCAGCATTTTCTGGTAGCACATCTCAGTGTTTCAGTACAAATGTCAATGATTATATTCAGTGTAATAAATGTGGCAGCTAAGTTACATAACAAGCCTCATAAACATGTACTTAGGTTCAGTGATATCTATGTTAACTAACTTTTCCTTTGAACCTTTTCCCCAAATAATGAATTAAAGACACATTGCTTTGTCCTCAGATTATGACAGTTCCGAATGACCCCAATACCTTTCTTTCATGTGGGGAAGATGGCACTGTCCGATGGTTTGATACTCGCATGAAGACTAGTTGTACCAAAGAAGACTGCAAAGATGTAAGATTCAACGTCTAAAAAGTTATCTCAAATAAGATACACCCCTGATTATTGTTAAGGCTTACTAAACTGAAAAGTTTGTCTTTTCTTTTGAATGCTGAAGTGACTTGTGATCTACAGTTATTTTTATAGATTTCTTTGTGGTTTAGATCTAGTTCCTAGCTGTTCACAGTAACTTTCCTTGGTATGTTTTAAAAAAATAAACTTTTATATTTCTCCCTTTCCTTGGTACTACACATGGTGTATAGATTTCGGTGTTCCTTGGATCCTCCTGCATTGTTACCTGGCAGCATGCAACAGATTTTGTCCCCAAAGAGGGGTGTGGCGAGGTGCCAAAGCAAAATAGCGCACAAGGGAGAAGCTTCTACTTAGGATGGTGAAAACTGCTCAAAATACTGCACTGATCCTGTGATCGGGAGGCTTCTGGTGTGTCTGATCTGCTCCCAGGCCCATGGGGACGAGAGGACGAGCCGGAGCACCATTACTTGCCTGGGAGTGGTCGCAGGGACCATTGCTCGCCTGTGTGAGCCGAGGAATGCGGCTGCCTGAGTTCCGGGCCGAGAAGCTGAGTGGCAACTCTGCCAGTGCACCCACCTAGTGGGTGCTTGTGAAGGCAGTCGACTGAGGCGGTGGTGCAGGAGGTCTACAGAGAGAAAAGAGGTGGGACCGCCGCACGCTGCAAGGACTGGTGGTGTTAGAGTTTGTTTGCGCGGGCCCCAAGGCGATCAGAGCCCTGCAGAAACAATCCTGTACGGCGTCAGTGGTGCCCCACCACCAGCCAGGAAGGGTTTGGGGCTAGCCACGAACAGCAAATGCGCCCGTGAGAGATGTCTCCCCCAGGTGCAACCCCGACAGCACAACTCCTGCAGATTCCAGTCAGTGCCCATTGTCGTGATTCTTGGGTAGGCTCTTTCTGCAGTGAGCACAACACCCAAGTACGATTGGGGAGCCCAGGCACGGCCATCCTTAGCACTGGCACTACGACAACGAACCCATGACTGATGGAACAATGCTCGACAGAGGTCCACAGAATACCTGGAGAGGAGGCGTACACCCTGAACTAAGCACTAAGGTCTGTGGTTATTAAGATACCTATGGCTTGCGTTGGGCAGGCACGCGTCTAGTGTGCAAGCCAGTGGAGGGGAGAAGTTTGGAGCCCTGTCAACTGATTGGCACTCACTTTTAGACTACTGATGGGGTGTGGGAACCCTCAGGGCCAAAAGGTGCTACCATCGCATAAGCTTGAGAAATATGCATTCCTCGCAGATGCAGGGCACTGAACAAGAGCAGGAGGACGTGCTACAATTGGCACTAGGGTGTGCCCCTGAGCCTTCCATGAGAGACCTTCTGCAAGCAGTAAAAGAAATGAAAACAGCACTGGACCATAAAATGGATACTGTTGCATTGGATATTACCATTATCCGAACAGATCTGCAAAAGACCTTGGCGCAGGTGGGGACAGTGAGGCCACGATCTGGGAACACAGCGGAGTCATTAAGCAATGGAAACAGAAGTCCCCCAGCTTAAGTAGGCTACTGGTCGTCTACATGCACGAGCTGCAGATGCTGCAGGGTGATCTAGAAGAAATAACGTGCGACTGGTGGGACTACAAGAAAAAGTGTACTGTAAGACACAAATGCAGAAGAATACGCAGAAACATTGCTGAAATCTATCCTTAAGTTGCAACACATCTCGGCCCATGTTGTGGTGGGGAGGGCCACCTAATCTTGCAGCGTGGCCTCTGCTATTAATTGCTATACTTGTGAACTATAGAGACCTAGATGTGGTGTTAAAAGCAGCGAGGCTCCAGGCACCACTTATGGTTGAAAACCACACCATCATTGTTGGAAACCGGGCAACCGGGTTAGCAGTCACCAGGTTCCCAGCACAGTGGTAGCTTGGCTCGAGCGGTTGGGGATCAGGCACCGTGTTAAGCGTACGTCACACCCTCACAATAACCATGCGTTCATCCGTTCCAAAAACGACACTACACCGTAAAAATTATGAAAGACAAGATGAAAATATATATGTCTTTATCTTATTTTGTCTTAGTTGCAGGTTTCATAACATAAATACAATACAATAGGATTTTCCTATAAAAGAGCAGGTCAAATAAACAATGCTACTTTGGAATTTCAATAAATAGTTTCAGGTCCTCATTAAGCAAAGAATAAATAGTTGTGCAATAAATACAGACTGCAAATAAATACAGTCAGACAATAAATATAGTGCAGGATAAATTAGTGGATGACAATAAATAAAGCACCTCCAATAAATAAGGTAAAACAATCAATGACAGTTACAGTTCAAATCATTTTCATGAGGTCACTTGGTCTTACTTTGCCCATACACAACTTAAGGACACTTGGATGGCATGGGGGTGTCCCACCTAGATTGATCAAGGCGGGGGCCTAAGCTGAGGCAGAACAAGAGTAACCTAAAGATCTGGCCCTCCAAACCACACAACCCTTTATGGAGGTCACTGTACCAGTCTCAGTTCACCCCTGGCACTCCCAGGCTGGTTCTAACACCCCTTTAGCCCCTAGAATGGTCTTTTAGGGCTCCACGGGGCCTCAGACGCCCCCTCTACCACTTACTGTCCTTTTCAAGCTGATCGGCTCCGCTCGGCACCGCGTCGACGCCGTGAGGCGCTCCGGATCGATGTCGCTGGGCGGCCTCGACTCGATGTCGTTGGGCGGTCTCGACTCGATGTCTTTGGGCGGTCTCGACTCGATGTCGCTGGGCGGCCTCGGCTCGATGTCGCTGGGCGGTCTCAACTCGATGTCACCTTCCGGCGTCGCAGGGACTCTGACTCCCCACTTCCTGGTGTCTCCGGAGTGCGATCTCCACTCCCGACCTCCGGCGCGCTTCACCTCAGTCTCCGGCGACTCCGGAGTGCGATCTCCACTCCCGACCTCCGGCGCGCTTCACCTCAGTCTCCGGCGACTCCGGTGGGCGGACTTCACTCCCCCGTCGACGCCTCACCTCGACCTCAGGTGACTCCCGACTCGACCTCCGGCACCTCTCCACGACCTCCGTTGGCGCCCTCACTCGACCTCGGGTGATTCCTCACTCGACCTCCGGTGCCTCTCCACGACCTCCGTCGGCGCCCTCACTCGACCTCTGGCGGCTCCGGGTACGACGTCTGCTTTCTGTCAGCGCCGCTTCTCTACCTCAGGCCCCAGGTCTCCAGGCTTCTCGACGTCAGGACTCCAGGAGGACACTGCTGAACAGGTCAGGAACTTGCTGTTCTTCTTCTTTAAGGCCTGTTTCAAATGTTCAGTTCCTTAAGATGGTTCTTCTGGACTTGGTCCCACACAGGGCTCTAGGCTGGGCTTGGTCAGTAGGGACTAGCATCAAGGGTGGGTTTCTGGACCCCACTCCAAGCACTGGTTTCTTACTCCGACCTCCTTCTAACTCTGTCCTCTCTCTTCTCCAGTCAGATGCCAACTGCCACTCTGAGATGGCCTCCCAACATTCTAAACTGCCTCCCACTGTCACAGGGTTCTAGAATGTTACAGAAGGTTCTAGAAATCTCCAGTGAGTTCTGGTGATGTCACAGGTGACAATGGGTGGCCACCATTTTGTGTCTCAGGCCCTCAGACAGAAGTTCCAGGGGTAGGGAAAATGGCTCCCTGACCCTGCATCAACACTAAAAATTCTGGTCGTTCCCAAAAAGGAAAAATTATAACAGGGTTTGAGGCAAAAGTGGGACAAAATAAATAATGATGAGGAGGAGGGACCACCCAAAGGGCTGACAGGTCTAACAATCATGATCTTCCCAGACTTTACCTAGGTGTAAGCCCAACGCAGAACATTTTATAGGGCCAAAGTGGAACTACGGAAAAAGAAACCTACAATATATGATGCTTTTCTCGTCAAAATTGAAGGTTCTGGCAGAAGGCGAATACTGGTTCTTCACTGTTCTGAATCAGATGCGCGACTGGCAGGAGGACCAGTGGTTGAGGCCTGGGTGGAGTGGAGTGGAGTGGGGTAGTCTGGAAAGGAATCCCCTTGATCTGCCCACCACCAACCTCTGGACACAAAGGTCACCAGTGATGGTGCACAGAGACGAGGCTTGTACTGCAGCTCCATTGGGGTCATATAAGACTTAATTCTTGAACTATAGACACTGAAACAAGGGTATGGCTGGAGCGGGGAGGAGTCTTTCACTAGAGGCACACCGATCCCACACACACCCATGAAAAGGGAACAGTTTTCCCCAAGTTGTTATTATTAGTTGACTAGAAGTTCATGGGGAGGAGGTGACGGACACCTCAATCATTGGGGGTGGGTAGTTTGAAACCCATTGCATGAGGCAGTAGGGAGGGATAGCAGTTCACAGCGGTATCTGGGAGGAGATCGATTGAACAGAAAGGGTACAATCAGAACAGCGTAAATGGGATGGTGAACACAACTATTAGGACAGAGATGCAATTACAAGGACTGATGCCCCTTAGCTTAACACTTTAATCCTGGAATGTTAATGGACTGGGCGACAGATGAAAAGGGGAATGGTTCAAGGATTCGTTATTAGGCACAACCCAGACTTACTGCTCCTACAGGAAACGCAGTGGAAGGGTAACAATTGCGCTGTTTTGGGTCAAGGTAAAAACGTTGGCCCATTTGGGTTTACGTCTGACTCTAGAGTGTAGTGTAGTTCCTATTTCCCTTATAGGCTCTGCGCATTGGAATAATATACACTACAGTTGTGGCATAGGACTGAGGTCAGTATGCCTCTATCGAGTACATTAAACTTAATTACTTTGTGTGCCAGCTAACTCAGAGGCCACTAGAAACTCCTTCAATAAACAAGAAGGGAGTAGTTTCTGGCAACCGTATAAACATGACCACTTTGTTACCCTTAGAATCGGAACATGTCTCAGAATCGTGGAAACAACAGATAACAGTTTCACTCAGTCAATCGTGCATGCTTAGTTTCTTTAGAGTTACACATAAATAGATAGACGGGCGTTTCAATAAAAAGGATTTATTGAACAGTCTTGTTTCTCGTGTAAGAGATATGAGCTGTTACAATCGCAAGACAGTATGCGAGATATAATACGTACAGCGTAAGCAGTAAAAAGAAATAATACTGCAACAGCATTGTCTTCTAGATATGACATCTATTCATATACACATACATAAATAACATAGACTAAAAAGTGGATACTCCATATGATGCTTGAAAATAGTTCTACCCCAGTATACCTAACCTAACTGTAGTACAAGGTAAGAAGTAGGGGCTGTATTCTATAGTATGGTATGCTATAGTTTTGCATATGCCAAGATTCCCTCTAGGTTCTAGTCCACTCCATACCTTCGAATGAGAGAGGTGGGAATCTCTTTCCGGGTCTCAAACTCTAACACCCCGCAAAGGGAGTCAGAACACTGGAAGCTGGATTCTCTGCGAGCAGGGATGACAGCGTCTGGTCAGTGCGTCAGGCGGGGACTCAAATTCTTCCGAACTTGCTGTGGCGACCCGTATCGAGCTGTGCAGCCGAGCCGTGGTTTGCCATGGTAAGGGAAGGTATATTTATACCTGGAAAGTGCTTAGGAATGTTAGCATTGACGTAAAGTCAGGCAGAGGAAGACGTAGTGAATGAACCCTAAGGAATAGTAGTTAATGCATAATAGATGAGTTCTTGGAGAAATCAATAATCCTAGCTAGGGAAAGTCCCAAAGGCTTAAGGGTCTGGTTTCTAAGAACTCGTTGGGATGGACGGATGTAGGTGACCATGCCTGTATTTGGATAGCATGGCTAATGCTTAAATAGGGACTGGGATTCTATGCCTAAATAAGGGCAATACGAATTGTGCCTATATAAGGACATGATTTAGGAAAACCTATATACAGACATCTAAATCGAAACACAACAAGAGGAGTGGCAATCTTGGTCCGTAGATCCCTCCCCCTGTTGGTGACACAAAATGGACTGACCAGGAGGGCTGCTATGCAGCCATATTGGGGAAATGAAATGGTGAAACTATATTGGTGGTCCCATAAAATGTTCCCGCAGGGCTGCAAGTTAAGTATTTCTCAGACAACAAAGGATCAGTGGACTCTGAGGCACTGATATTAATAATTCTCATACAAATGAGAGCTCCACCTAAAAGTGATGTGACAGTAGAAGCCCAGCCCCTCCAGATGGTTGTGTGACGTGCATGGAGTTCCGTAGGAGAAGGAATGTTCTTTTGTTAACAGAAAAATATCTATTGACTTTTAGATTTTTAACCCATTTACCATACAGTTCTTCTTTATCAGGAAAGAAAAATCATCAGCTGATAAAATAACAAACCAGACAGTGCAGGCCACCAACCATTGCAACATTATGCAAATCTATTGATGTCTTTGCCAGAGAAGAAGCCGGCAAGCGGTTGATAGGCCATTTTGTCTTAAATTTCCTACCCGGGATCTTAAAGATTTTTTTCCGCTACTTGGGTCATTATTCCTCTACTTCCACTTGGTACTCCTAATCTGTAGTTATTTCCTAATAATCACGTCTCACTTTTCCTATACATTTCCACACTTTTGAGGGCTTCCCCCATTCTTAAATATCACACTTTCAAATTCCAAGCCACATCCACACCTGAGCGCTGTTGTCTTTACATAGGAGTAGTATGGTCAGTCTATTGCCTGGCAATATCCCTTTTAGCCACGGTCATTACCAATAGCAAGGCTTTTGTAACAATGTGATTTTCCTTCTGCACAGCAGAATACTTTTTCGAAGAGAGACTGTTTCTTTCCCTATTCCTTTTGAGACCACAGTCAATATTTGCACTCCGCATGAATGAAGGGATATACATATATTGTCTTAGTATGAAGATTTCTGTCTGCCTCACACCTTCCAGTTGCATGCAGTTTGTTTTTAGTGTAATAAATACATAAAATCACTTTTGAGCAGGGTATTTCCATTGAATCAATTCACATAAAGAATTAATGGTGACTTCTCTGGAAAATATAAAAGAGTTTGTTTCCATTCTTCTTTCAGCCTTCTTTCCCCAGGTACCCCTTTAGTTCTGCTAGAGTTTGCTTAGAGGTGCTAGAATGAATCTGTATAAAATAGTGATTGACTTAACTGGTATTGAGGTCTGGAGTATGTTGGCCCGCAGGGTTTATCATTCTGGAAGTGGGAGTTTCTCCATGCTGCTCCACGTATCTTACCGTCATGTACAGAAACTGGTCTTCAGCTTTTAGCGACATTCTGGTGATGAGAAATTTTGAGGTCTGCTCCATTTATCAAAGTTGCAACTTTCATAATTCACTTTATTTCAGGATGCACTTCCTCCATTCCACCAAACTCTGGTAGTCCTCTTCATCGCAGGCGTTTGTAGTGTGGTTTTAGAATTCCATCCAATATTGTAGTAACTCTTTCCAAGACTTTCATCACACATATCACTCCCCTGTTAGTATTTGGTGTGTTCTCTAGTTGTTCCATCATAGATCAGATGGTTCTGTAGTTACCACCAATGTAGTCCTGCTCTGAGCCAGTCACTGCGTCATCTTTGCAAATAACAGTCATTAATCACTGTGAGTTTTGAGGCCCAGCGATGCTTACAGATATCTGCAAGTTCTAAACTTTATCCTATTTGTATTGTTATAGCGTTATGTTTGCAATTCTTGGAGTTCTATCCTGCCACAGCTGTCTCTGGACCTCTGTTTTCATCCTCTTGGAAAATAGTTTGTATGATCTGACTGGGGCAATTTTGAACACCTACAGTAATCTGAGTAGTGTGATTATTTTGTACGTGCCCGTCACATCTAATGTAGATTATGGGAGTTTTTACCAAATATTGGAGCCAAAGGCATGGTAGGCATTCACATCAGATTAAAGCAGGTGATCTGTAAGCAACATGTATTCCCCCTCAGTTACAGGGTAAGTCACTGATTTACCCTGAATGTCTCCAGAATTTCCCAAACATATTCACCAGCTTTGGCTTGAGAGCATGGGTATTTTAAGCAGGTTTTCAGAATGTGATATCCTGTACTCCCTTCTCCTTTTTCCTCTGAAACATTTCAAAATTGTTTTGTTTGTATTCCACTCAGCCACAGTATCCTGTGAAAGGAGGGCAAGAGGATTGAAGTGTAAGGACACTCGTCCCAGTGTAATTTACAACATTTCCTATTGACTTGTACTAGCATTTCTCCTCCTATGTAAAGAAAGTTGACCCATTGGGGAAACCGTAGTCGTATTTCAGTCTTGTTCTGAGCCTTTTGTTTAAAGTCCCACTTTCTGTGCATTTGATGGACAGATTTTCCCCTAGTTTACATTGTGTGAAATCATCAGTGTATATAAATGTGGAAATCACTCCAATAAGCAATTTTATTGATATTCTGGCCATGGTTTTATAATTAATAATGCAATTAGCCTGTATGAGTTATGGGTATGTCCACAGCGGTTTCCTGAATACAAGCTTTTGGATAGGTACCTATTTTGTTAAACTCTCGCTAATAAGTTGATATGAATACCTCTCTAATCCTATTCTCATGTCCCATTAGGAATCTATTCGATTTTTAGGGACATAAAAGTTTGCTTCTGGCTCAATGTGCAGGCAGCTCACTTTTCTCTTTGTAATAAAACAAAAAACACATACCCACAGGAGAATATTTTCAAATTGCTTCAAGCCTTCTTCCCCTTTCTCTACACCACTCCTGAAATTATTCTGAAAACGTTTCTGCAAAGTCTGTATCACCGGTTATTTCCTGACTGCTTTTGACCACCAGTCATTGCCACAATGGACTCTTTCCATGATGTCCCTGAATATAGTCCCTTTATCCTATGCACACCGGGCATAACATCTTGCATCATCTACATAACTTTTCCTTCAGTTTATCTTACTCTGTGTATCTTTCCTACAATTGGTAATATTTTGTGCTTCCAGTTAAACCCATATCTTCTAAGCAGTGTTTCCCAAACTGGGGTCCGAGGACCCCCAGGGGTCCGTGGCACATTCCCAGGGGGTCCGCAGGCAGCAGTTTTAAGAGCACTGCAAAGTTCCTTGTAAAATTAGCAGTTTTCCAGCAACTATAAAAGTGTCAAGAAAATGGCATTGATTAATGTACCTGCTGGTGAGAGATGAGAATTTTGTCCAGTGGCAGCTTTGACTTATCTAATGTGACACAGAGGGTTAATATGCCTACTGCTAAGAACGTGTACAATGCATTTTAAAAAACAGTATTTTATATTCATAGGTTAGTGGGTTACTGATTTTGTCACAGAGATTCTTTTCTCACTGTGCAATTCATAAGGGACAATCGTAATCTAGCAGTGTCCTATAAACTGTCATCAAAGAGCTGCTTGCAAACTGAATGGTAAAAGTTAGCAACTTATGTTTATTCCCAGTCTATAATTATCCTGATGCTGCTATGTTCCCACTTCCTGCACATGAACAATTTTGTAATGCCGTTTTGTCACTTATGCAGCACACATGGAAGTTACAAAACGTCATTTTTTATTAAAGATTGTTTATGTGCAGGGATGGGCCACCTTTCTGAACATAAACAATCAAAGGTGTTTTGCTTTTTCCGTTGGAAAAAGCAAAAACGAGGAGAAATAAGGCATTTCGCCAAGTTAAGACCAGGTTTTTCATGGTCTTAATTTTGGTGCTGTCTCCTATTTAAGCTGACCTTTTAAATAGAGGGCAGCGTCAAAATCAATGGATGTTGGAGTGAAATGCCCACTGCAACTCCCACTGCCCACCTTTTTTACGCTAAGCATTGCGTGAAAGGGGGCCTTATTTACAAGGCAGTGTTAAGCCACAATAAGTGGCTTAACGCTGCCTTGTAAATAAGGCAAAGCCCCTATTGTCACAGGTATATCGCAAAAAGTGACGTTCCCATGGCAATAGGAACTTGTAAATATGCCCCTAAAATCCTTAGTAATTCGAGTATTTGTTTTGTGTGCACACGTGTGTTTATTTTTTTTCGAATTTCTGTTTTAATGTTTGAAATTGAAATCCTACAAATTGCTTGGGTCCCCGGCTTCCAGTGGTGACTCAATGGGGGTCCTCAGGAGTCAGAAGTTTGGGAACCAGAAGTTTGGGAACCACTGTTCTACTGCTCTGAGTTGTCTGTTTTCTTCCCCTCCTTTACATCGCCAAGAGTGAAAATGCTCTTCTCCCTTATCAATAGTTTATTTTTATCCTGAGCCAGTTCTCTATCATCACGCCCTTAATATATATTTTTTTTAAACGTAAGTATGTAGTCCACATTTTTTCCTTATACTATGTGTTCATTTTTTCAGGCATCTTAAATGTTGCTAGCAATAGAAAGTTATTTGATATTCCTTGTGAGAAATGTTTTGCCAGAATCACCTTGTGTGTGAAGAGTAAGCAAGGATTATTTAAACCATTCTTGAGAATGAAGTGTGGGCACAGAGTAAAAGGAGTATGCCCCCAGCCATTCCTGATCCATATGATTTTTAGTCCCAGTGAGCTCGTGAAAGTATGCAATTTCATTGGGTCCCTATGTTCCTACCTGCATCGGTGAACCTCTCCAGCCGGGAATTCATTACATCTTTGAATTCTTCACTCACAATCGGAAGTCTATAACATTCATAATGTTTTGCTTAGATATACCATAATAGTGTGTGTTATTTGCCAAACAGAAGAACTTGAAGTTTAGGTGTTCCACGCCATGCTCTCCCTAATCTTATTCCCCAAGCCAGTGTTGTTCCAGGACATGTGTTATAAGTCTGTTCTACCTCTTACGTTTCCTGTGTTTATTTGACATTTTAATTCCTGTGGCCATTATTATCCATGCTGCTGCTCATATTTATTTGTATTGTTCAGTTCTTTTCTTATCATGAATTATTATGGACTTCTAATCTACAACCAGAACTCCTTCCGCTGCCTAGACTTTCTCCCAATTTTATTGGTTAAAACTACTGAGTTTACAACCTCAAAAGTATTAACCAACCTGGATAATATTCTCCTTGCATGGTTACATATGAACTGATCTGTGCCTTTACTTTATTTCTCCCACTTCCCACTTCCCCTTCTCAACGTGTTTGATAATCCTATTCCGCCTGATTTAGATGAATGGCACGCCTGAAAGTCTGTGGTCAGAGGATCAGACTTTTCGAAAGCATTGGTGACACACTTCAGTTATTGTATTGTACAGGGGCAGGCACTAGGTATCCCTCTACTGTGTCTCCAGTGTCTAAATGATCATGTTACTTTGCCTTCACGGCATCTAGTAATCTTAACCCTTTCTGTGCCCATGACGAGATGGTCTCGTCATGGAGCACAGTCGCGCTGTGCCCATGACGAGACCATCTCGTCATGACACCCACCCACGGGGGAAGCGCTGGCGCTCCCCCCGTGAGTGGTCGATCTTTTTTTTTTTTAGTGGGAAGGCAGGGAAAGACCTTCCCCTGCCTCCCCCCGCGTCATCAATGATGTCAGCGCGCGAGCCGCGCTGACGTCATTGGAGGTTTCCCTTTGCTCTCCGAGGCGCAGGAAGCCATTTGCTTCCTGCGCCACGGAGAGTAAAGGTGAGTTTTGGGGCTGGGGAGGGTTTTTTTTTGCATCGGTGGGTTTGGGTTAGGGTGGGGGGACTTTGGTCTTGTAAGGCATGCCACGAGGCTCGGCTTCGTTCGTGTGGGCCTGTTGTTGCTTCCCTCTAAATTGTTTCCCAAGTTGAAAAACGCTCGTCTTTCAAGTTGCTTCCGTGTGAAATGGATCTAAAAATGCCGAGAAATGCCCTTCTTTGTAATTTATCGAATTCAAAGTGCAGCAGCATGATTTTTGCCTCGGTGGGTTTGGGTTAGGGTGGGGGCACTTTGGCATGCCACGAGGCTCGGCTTCGTTCGTGTGTGCCTGTTGTTGCTTCCCTGTGAAATGGATCCAAATTTGAAAAACGCTCGTCTTTCTAGTTGCTTCCCTGTGAAATGGATCCAAAAATGCCGAGAAATGCCCTTCTTTGAAATTTTTCAAGTCCAAAGTGCAGCATGATTTTTGCATCGGTGGGTTTGGGTTAGGGTGGGGGAACTTTGGTATGCCCAGGCATGCCACGAGGCTCGGCTTCGTTCGTGTGTGCCTGTTGTTGCTTCCCTGTGAAATGGATCCAAATTTGAAAAACGCTCGTCTTTCTAGTTGCTTCCCTGTGAAATGGATCCTAGAAATGCCCTTCTGTTTAGTTTTTCAAATCCAAAGTGCAGCAGCATGTAGAGAAATAGAATTTCTTATATGATACCTAACTAATAGCAAGACAGAGGGGTTGCAAAGTGGCCAGCTTGTTTTTTTTTACATCCAAATACACCAGCATCACTTTACAGAGTTTGCCAGTGAAGTGCTACTTTCATTTTCTCGTCTTTCTTTGAAGAGCATTGTTGTTTCCAGGTTGGGAGAGTGTACCATTCCTGGAGGTACTGCAATACCTGGTTGATGGGTGGATTGGAAAACACGATGTGTACCATGGCTCTGTGTTTATGGATGTGGTCTTTTTATACCATACTGCTTACGTTTTGTAAGGATATAAGCAATGGACAGTGAAACGGTTCCCTTCAGGGCCCTCTAGTCATGTCCATAACTTTTCAGGTGAAACCACTCACTGATTTCTGAATAGTTAGTGAGAGATCGTTTAGGTAACCATGTTGTTTATGCTTACATTTCACATGCTTTGCATTCCCTATGAGTGGTTGCTTTTTTTTTTTTTTTAGGCAGCATATTACTCTTATCAAGTGCATAATTTGAATTGAGCCACATCCAAGTGTTTATAGCGGGCACTATTAGGTTACAGCTGAAGGCAGTGCGAGTTTCAGTGGGCAAGTATGGTGTTCAGTGGGGATGTGGCACTATGGCCAGAGCTGTGGAATTTGGAACTGGGGAACCGGGTTCCGCATTCATGACCAGTCCACCACACCACTGTACTGAGGGAGCACATTCCCATGCTAGACCGTAGAAGGCCCCACTAGACCTTAGAAGGCTTGATGTCTTAGCACAAGCAGGTGTACCCTAGTGGTGTCAATTGTGGGTTAACCGTGAAGGCCTGTCCACCACAATCCATACTGAAGTCCATCTCAAATTTCCCACCTCCCAGCGTTCCCCTGGGTCTCCCGGTAAAAATGGTGCCTCACTTGTGTGGGAGGCCCAAGTACCTGCGACAGACAAGGGCCCAAAACGTAGTGAGGTGACATAAAAATTGCCTATCTCAAAACCACCTGGTTTTGCAAGGGGGGTCACCTGGGTTTTTGGCCCGGTGCTCGGCAGCCATCTAGGGAAACCTACCAAACCCATACATTTCTGAAAACTAGACTCCCGGGGGCTTCCAGGGAGGTATGGCTTGCGTGGATTCCCCAACGTTTCCTTACCCAGAATCCCCTGCAAACCTCAATTTTAGCTGAAAAAATCACTTTTTTCACACATTTTTGTGTGGGAAAGTTGTGGCATCACCGGGCTCACTCAAGTTTCCCACCTCCCAGCGTTCCCCTGGGTCTCCCGGTAAAAATGGGGCCTCACTTGTGTGGGAGGCCCAAGTACCCGCGACAGGCAAGGGCCCAAAACGTAGTGATGCGACATCAAAATTGCCTATCTCAAAACCACCTGGTTTTGCAAGGGGGGTCACCTGGGTTTTTGGCCCGGTGCTCGGCGGCCATCTAGGGAAACCTACCAAACCCATACATTTCTGAAAACTAGACTCCCGGGGGCTTCCAGGGAGGTATGGCTTGCGTGGATTCCCCAACGTTTCCTTACCCAGAATCCCCTGCAAACCTCAATTTTAGCTGAAAAAATCACTTTTTTCACACATTTTTGTGTGGGAAAGTTGTGGCATCACCGGGCTCACTCAAGTTTCCCACCTCCCAGCGTTCCCCTGGGTCTCCCGGTAAAAATGGGGCCTCACTTGTGTGGGAGGCCCAAGTACCCGCGACAGGCAAGGGCCCAAAACGTAGTGATGCGACATCAAAATTGCCTATCTCAAAACCACCTGGTTTTGCAAGGGGGGTCACCTGGGTTTTTGGTCCGGTGCTCGGCGGCCATCTAGGGAAACCTACCAAACCCATACATTTCTGAAAACTAGACACCCGGGGGCTTCCAGGGAGGTATGGCTTGTGTGGATCCCCCAACGTTTCCTTACCCAGAATCCCCTGCAAACCTCAATTTTAGCTGAAAAAAATCACTTTTTTCATACATTCATTTCATAAGGCTTTATTCGAACATAAAACAAGTTCATAAAAGCACCACATTAATAAACAACAATATAAAAACATTCAGAGGCGGAAAATTCATTAGCTTGGAATTGTTAAAATAGCATACTTTTCCTAGCATTAATAGATTTAAGAAGGAAAGTAGCCGTGTAAAAACACACATCGGGGTGATGTAAATTAAAAAGTAAACACATACAGTCGCGTAGTGATCTGACCCCAAATTTTACAAACAAGGGTTTCAGATAGGCTGTCCGGAAATGTTTGTACAGCTGGCAAAGCAGAAGAAAGTGCACGGTGCTTTGGGGAGTAGAGTTATCACATGGACATGGACCAACTGGACGTAGGTTCAAAAAGGGGAAGGCAACAAGGTTGTGGACTATTCCCATTCTAAGTCTGGTCAACACAAACCGATGTGCCTCCCAGGTTACTTGAGATAAATATGGTTGAAAACCCACAAGTTCATTTAAATCGTGGTAAGAAACATAAGATGAAAGATTAGAGCTATTTTGGTGTCTCTTAATGGAAAGCTGGTGTAAGAGACACTGTTTAAGGTCAGATTTGGACAATACATCTGCCCCATGATGATCCACAATGAAATTTATGTTAAAGATCTCCCGAAAGTTGTCAATAACATACTTTAACCATGGGATCCTTGTATAATAGTCCAAAGTAAGACAGTCAGAAATGATAGCTCTACACAAAGAGGTCTCTTCTTTGGTCCAAATGGAGCGCCATAGGGTCAATGGTCTAAGGAGGATCAAATCAGAAAGGTGGTAAATGCCCAATTTGTTATGCACTATGGCATTAGAGACAGAGCTTGGCAGGCACTAGAGTTTTTTCAGAAATTCATTCTCTTCGACCTGAAGGGATCCTGCCGGGGCGTAGCCCCATATGCCGGCTCCGTACAAGGCAATTGAAACACACCGTGATTGAAAAATTTTCAGCATGTCGTTTACCCGCCTATCTCCCAATTTAGTAGCCATTGTAAAAAATACCGTAAGCGCTCCTGGCCATTTTAGACCGTACATTCTTATGTTCATATGCCCAGGTATTTTTGTTTGAAAAGGTAACCCCCAAATATGAAAAGTTATCAACAGCCTGAACCTTTTGACCCTCTATAAAAAAGGAGGGCTGTTTCTTACCGTGCCTGCGACCATATTCCATAACAAAGGTTTTAGATTTGTTTAAAACTAACTTTCTGCTTTGGATAAATTGCATAAAACCATCCAGCAGCTGTTGAAGACCATATGGTGTACGTGAAATTAAAACCGCGTCATCCGCGTAAAGTAGCACAGGGACATATTCATTTTTAATTTTGGGGGCATCCACAGCCAGAGATTTAAGAAAGGAGTCAATCTCATTGATAAAAAGTGAAAAAAGCAATGGGGCTAGCACACATCCCTGGCGTATTCCCCGCCCTATTTTAAACATGGGTGTACATTCACCTTGCGGCCCATAACGGACACATGCTCTCAGTTTGGTATAGAGGCGTGCTAAAAAGAAGACGGTACCCTCCGGGGCCCCCATTTCTAACAACTTTGCCCAGAGAATACCGTGATCCACCAAATCAAAAGCACTACTTAGATCCGCAAAGCAGAGGTAAGTAGTGCCAGTCTTAGCCAGAGTATATTCACCGACGAGCAGTTCTAAATTTAAACACTGCTCAATCGTACCACGGCCCTTCCTAAAACCAAACTGGCTCTCAGCTAAAATACCGTTTTCCGCCGCCCATTCCTCCAATCTCACTAGGAGCACACGGCTCATAACTTTTACAGAAGAATCCAGCAGGGAAATCGGTCGATAGTTCTTGGCTTCCCCACGATTGCCTTTCTTAAAAATTGGGATGAAGATGGATTCTTCCCAAGTCGGGGGCATCTCATTACTGACGGCTACATTAAAAATATTGGTAAGCAGGGGCCCCCATATTTCTGGGACCAGTTTGTACACGTCAATTGGTACCCCATCTGGGCCCTGTGCTTTACCCCCTTTACTGTCCCGTATACTTTCTAAAACCTCCAATACGGTAAAATGTAATGGGATATGCGGCCATCTATCCCCTGAAACACCGGATGCACTATCTGACTGAAAAAAATTTGAAAAATGCGAGACCCACTCTACCTGCATAACGTTGGAAGTTAATTCTGGAATTTTGTCATCTTTGAGAAATGGGGAATTGACAGTTTTCCAGAACAGGGGGCAATTGTTCAATTCAGCTGCCTTAGTCAAATTGTCCCATGCCTCCTGCCGGAGTTCCAATTTCCTACGTTTAAGGGTTTCTTTGTATCTGGCTCTTAAATCTACGACCAGACCCTTGTCTCTAGGTATTACTGATAGAGCAGATTTCAGCTCCCTCAAAGCCGAAGTGCAGGTTGAGTCGAACCAGCCCCGCGGTCGATCTTCCTTTAGTTTACATGTACTTGTAAGCTTAGAGCTGATGGCCGCATTGATACTGATAAAATGCTCAATAGAGCCGATAGTACCTCTATTATCTTCTAGGATCGCGATGATATCTACTAGGCAACTAGATATAATAAACTCAGACGTAATATCAGCCTTATCCCCCTTCCATCTGAGTCTTGTGCCATTAGGACGCTCGGCCACAATACTATTAACAGTGCGGCCCGTACTACGAGCACCATCATTTTCCCATAACATAGCCTTTACTACCAGGCAGTTATGCTCACTGAGTTGAATGTCTATTACTTTAGGAGCCGTGGTCCAGGCCTCAAGACCCGCGGAAATACAAATAAAATCAATTACTGAATTCGATCTCCGGCCTATAAAGGTAGGACAAATCTCCCCCTTTGCATTTTTCTCATTGGCCATGATATACATGTTATATGAGGCAAGGAGGTTATTCAGGGCATCTCCATAATAATTGTGTTGGAAGTGAAGAATCCCATCCCTATGACCATCCACCAGCCCGCAGACGTTAACCTCTGAAAAGGGACAGGTGGTAATATTGAAATCCCCTGCCAAAAACGGGTCAAAGAGTACATTTGAGTCCTTGAAAAAATCACCCAGTGCCTGTGAAAGATCTTTAACTGCCTGATCCCTAGAATCATTAAAAAGATTATTATAAAAATTAATTAAAAGAATGTTCCTACCTCCTTTTATATACAGCCATAAAATCTGAGAGTGGGCCCCAACTTGAACGTATTTTATAACCGACAAAGGGGCTTTAACTGAGATCAAAACAAGTAGGCCCCCCCTTTGCTCTTCCCGATACCGAACCAGTAGCGGGTAGCTGATATGAATTGAAACCACTATAGCCTTTAAAATCCGTGCACCAGGTTTCCTGTAGACAGATTATATCAAAAAGATCTAAAAATTCTGACCACCCCAGACTATCTGATTTCGATCTAATTCCAGCGATATTCCAACTGGCAATATAACAGCCAGAAAAACCATGGATTCCTGACCCCAGATTAAGACAGTTACTGCCCTGTTGAAAGGTGGCCATGTTGGGGGTCTCCTTGTCTAACACAGGAGAACATACTGGATCTCCCTCCTTACCCAAAGGCATACAGACTACGATTGACCCAGGAATTTCCTCCTCCAACCCTGACCAACATACGTTTTGGGTCGAACCCAACAGAGCTTGGTTCCCCGGGGTTTCCATACCCACCACTATTCAAGATTCTGAACAGACTACAAGGTCACCCGTCTTGTCCGTTGATAAAGGTTCTTCGATTAACCCTGAGACAACACCCACCTCAAGTCAGTCATTTTGGTCCAACCCGCTCAGGCATTGAAAACGGTTAGCAGTTTCAACCTGGGAGCTGTTTACCAAGCTAAACACCCCTTCTCTCCTCGATCTCCTTCCCCCATGGTGCACTGAAAAGTGCTCTAAATGCTGACTATAGAAAAAGCCAAGAGGGCGGAGTGAAATCCCCTGGTCAATGCTGGGGCGGGCCGTGGCTCGAATCAAAGCTGTTGTAGCAAGGTGGGGGGTACTGAAATTAATGATAACACAATCCCCAGGAATATTTTTAGGGGACATTCCGATCCAATTGGTTCTGGTAGTAGCCAGAATCTGATCTGCCATAGCCACGGAAAAGCCACACTCACGGTTAAGCCATGCCACGGTTTTATTTTTGAGGGAATCATGTGATTCCACGGAGCGATAAGGCCCGTCCTCTCTGATAGGTGGCACATAAGGTGCGCAATCAGGCGGCAGATTTGGTTGGGAGAGGCCATGATTATTGAACTTCCCCCTACCAGGAGTCCTAGTCGCATTCCCCAGGGCATAGGTAACAGCGTTAAGGGGGGTACCATTAGGGCAAGAAAGCGTGGCTGGAATAACACTAGATACGTCCCCAGAAATAGGTCGTGTTAAATTACCAACAAAGCCCTGCCGTTCAGTGGCAGGAATGCTCCTACTCATTGGCTGTGAGGGGGTAATCATGCCCGCACCTATCTGACTGGTACTGGATGGATCTTTAGAGGGATGCACACTTTTATCAGTCAAACCCGCAGTCCCAATTACCACAGCGGGCGGTTGAGGGCTATTGATGGAATTAAATCCAGATTGCACCAATTCGCCCAATCTGTTCACTTCCCTAGATACAGCCTCGAGTTTATCTAAGAGTGGTAAGATAATTTTATCTAATTTGCTATCAATCATGCCAACTAGCAACTCAAGCTGATCTGGGGCCAGTGTCATGTGGGTAAAATTAACATCATTATTTGAACAGATATGCTCGAAAGAGCCCGCGTTAGAAGCAGAGACAATGTTCTTTTTACTTTTACGGCCCCCTTTCTTGGGCAGAGCAGGTCTATTTAAATGTGACCCTGATCTTAACACTCTGTGAATTTTAGGGACCACAGGGGTCAAAACAACAGTATCATTAGGGGACCTACTAATATCAGATACCCTGGGGGGGGTCGTTATCAAACAATGGAACCTGTGTTGGCTCAATTACACATGTACCCTCCCTCACTGGGGAGTCTGTAAGAGCCAAAACTTGGCTATCATCAGTGGAGTGGATCTCAACAGGGACTTGTAGGCTTATTAACTCTAGGCCGCTATTGCTGGTCAGACCTAGGGATAGTCTACGTTCCTTATTTATTTTATCTACAACTTTGACTAAATAATTATCAAGTGTAGAGACTATAGGGCGAGAAGTCCCATTTGGCTTAGACATGTTGCCTTAGGATTAAAAATAAAAATAGCAAACAAAGAAAAACCGATTAAAATAGCACTTACTATGAAATGATACCAACAATAAACATTAGACATAAAATAAGAACAATTCAATAACACGGGTAAGACCCTTAAATGGGACCACAAAGTGCAGAGGCTCAACTACACGCCACGGAAGCGCAGTGTGTAGTATGCAAGTGGCACGTACCTAATAAATGCTGTACGGCAAAATACAGTCCACAACGTGCAGCAGGATGCCAAATGTCCCAACGTTTACAAATATCACAGTACCTTATTACAGAGTCCGTATCATGAATAAAGGGGGTGACCCTGCCCTGCCTCCTCCTGCCCCGGACGGCCACAGACGGCCCGCCCTCTGCCCGGGCTCAGCCCGGCGTCGCCCGCGCGCGTCCCGCGACGTGGAGGGAGCCGCTGATGAAGTAGCGCCTCCGGGCGCGCTTTCCGCCGGAAGTGGGCGGTACAACGAGGATGCCGGTAGCTGTAGTCTCCCCCTACAGCGGCCTCTGATGTCGGTAGGCGGCGTGGGAGATACAGCGCGATGGAGCCAAGGATGCCTGCCTGCTCGTGTGCCCAGGTAGGTGCTGCAAAGAGGTTGCCGGTTGTCTGCCAAAGTCCCCTCGCTCCACCGAGGGAGCCGCTGATGAAGTAGCGCCTCCGGGCGCGCTTTCCGCTGGAAGTGGGCGGTACAACGAGGATGCCGGTAGCTGTAGTCTCCCCCTACAGCGGCCTCTGATGTCGGTAGGCGGCGGGGGAGATACAGCGCGATGGAGCCAAGGATGCCTGCCTGCTCGTGTGCCCAGGTAGGTGCTGCAAAGAGGTTGCCGGTTGTCTGCCAAAGTCCCCCTGCTCCACCGAGGGAGCCGCTGATGAAGTAGCGCCTCTGGGCGCGCTTTCCGCCGTAAGTGGGCGGTACAACGAGGATGCCGGTAGCTGTAGTCTCCCCCTACAGCGGCCTCTGATGTCGGTAGGCGGCGGGGGAGATACAGCGCGATGGAGCCAAGGATGCCTGCCTGCTCATGTGCCCAGGTAGGTGCTGCAAAGGGGTTGCCGGTTGTCTGCCAAAGTCCCCCTTGCGTGGATCCCCCAACGTTTCCTTAGCCAGAATCCCCTGCAAACCTCAATTTTAGCTGAAAAAATCACTTTTTTCACACATTTTTGTGTGGGAAAGTTGTGGCATCACCGGGCTCACTCAAATTTCCCACCTCCCAGCGTTCCCCTGGGTTTCCCGGTAAAAATGGTGCCTCACTTGTGTGGGAGGCCCAAGTACCCGCGACAGGCAAGGACCCAAAACGTAGTGAGGTGACATCAAAATTGCCTATCTCAAAACCACCTGGTTTTGCAACGGGGGTCACCTGGGTTTTTGGCCCGGTGCTCGGTGGCCATCTAGGGAAACCTACCAAACCCATACATTTCTGAAAACTAGACACCCGGGGGCTTCCAGGGAGGTATGGCTTGCGTGGATCCCCCAACGTTTCCTTACCCAGAATCCCCTGCAAACCTCAATTTTAGCTGAAAAAATCACTTTTTTCACACATTTTTGTGTGGGAAAGTTGTGGCATCACCGGGCTCACTCAAATTTCCCACCTCCCAGCGTTCCCCTGGGTCTCCCGGTAAAAATGGTGCCTCACTTGTGTGGGAGGCCCAAGTACCCTGTGTGAAAAAGGTGATTTTGTTTCAGCTAAATTTGAGGTTTGCAGGGCATTCTGGGTAAGGAAACGTTGGGGGATCCACGCAAGCCATACCTCCCTGGAATCCCCCAGGTGTCTAGTTTTCAGAAATGTGTGGGTTTGGTAGGTTTCCCTAGGTGGCCGCTGAGCACCGGGCCAAAAACCCAAGTGACCCCCCTTGCAAAACCAGGTCGTTTGGAGATAGGCAATTTTCATGTCGCCTCACTACGTTTTGGGCCCTTGCCTGTCGCGGGTACTTGGGCCTCCCACACAAGTGAGGCACCGTTTTTATCGGGAGACCCGGGGGAACGCTGGGTGGTAGGAAATTTGTGTCAGCCTGCTGATGCCACAACTTTCCCACACAAAAATGTGTGAAAAATGTGATTTTTTTTTCAGCTAAATTTGAGGTTTGCAGGGCATTGTGGGTAAGGAAACGTTGGGGGATCCACGCAAGCCATACCTCCCTGGAATCCCCCGGGTGTCTAGTTTTTAGAAATGTGTGGGTTTGGTAGGGTTCCCTAGGTGGCCGCCGAGCACCGGGCCAAAAACCCAAGTGACCCCCCTTGCAAAACCAGGTAGTTTGGAGATAGGCAATTTTCATGTCGCCTCACTACGTTTTGGGCCCTTGCCTGTCGCGGGTACTTGGGCCTCCCACACGAGTGAGGCACCGTTTTTATCAGGAGACCCGGGGGAACGCTGGGTGGTAGGAAATTTGTGTCAGCCCGGTGATGCCACAACTTTCCCACACAAAAATGTGTGAAAAAAGTGATTTTTTTAAGCTAAATTTGAGGTTTGCAGGGCATTCTGGGTAAGGAAACGTTGGGGGATCCACGCAAGCCATACCTCCCTGGAATCCCCCGGGTGTCTAGTTTTCAGAAATGTGTGGGTTTGGTAGGTTTCCCTAGATAGCCGCCAAGCCCGGGGCCAAAAACTCATGGGACCCCCTTTGCAAAACCAGGTTGTTTTGTGATAGGTAATTTTGATGTCTCCTCAATTGCTTTTGGGCCCTTGCCTGACGCAGACACTAGGCCTACCCACGC
Source organism: Triturus cristatus (assembly GCF_964204655.1). NCBI lineage: Eukaryota > Metazoa > Chordata > Amphibia > Caudata > Salamandridae > Triturus > Triturus cristatus. Next base: position 1,273,855,682 of record NC_140591.1, read on the forward strand.
AAGTGAGGTACCATTTTTCTCGTAAGACCTTGGGAATTGCGGGGTGGGTGGAAATGTGTGGATCCACTCAGATTCCGGAACTTTCCACCACAGAAATGTGGGGAAAATGTGTTTTTTTTGACAATTTTGTAGGTTTGCAAGGGATTCTGGGTAACAGACCCTGGTGGGAGGCAGTCAAGTCACCCCATCCTGGATTCCCCTGGGTGTCTAGTTTTAAAAAATGTATAGGTTTGCTAGGTTTCCCAAGGTGCCCGCAGAGCTAGGGTTCAAAAACTACAGCTAGACATTTTGCCAAAAAAGGGTCATTTTTCACTGCGAAATCGAGGTGTGACCACGTTGCGTTTTGTGCCGTTTCCTGTCGCGGGCACTAGGCCGACCCACACAAGTGAGGTACCATTTTTATCGGGAGACTTGGGGTAATTCAGATTTGTAAAGGAACTGTTATTATCTATTGACTTTCGATGCATTTCTGCCTTCCAAATGAAAGATATTGTGTAAAAAAGAAGTCATTCTAAAAAATGACTGATAATTCTCATGCTAGTATGAGTATTCCCAATTTCAGAAATGTGCAAATATCTATTGTTTCTAAACTCTATATTTTGTTCCCATTTCAGAAATACATAGGTGTCTTTCATACCGATTTTTCCATGTACACATTTTTACAGAATAATTACTATATACCTGGTACATAATAAAAAAACATTGCAAGTTGCTGCTCAGTTTTTGGCTCTGGGTTCGTCGGGTTCTTGGTGAACCTACAAGTCCTATATATCCCCACAACCAGTAATGTCCAGCGGATGTAATGGTATATTGCTTTCAAAGAGCTGTCATAATTAAACTAAGTTACAGGTGAAAACGTTGACACAAAATGCTGTTTTTTTCAACTAATTTTAAATTTATCCTATATTTAACTGTTAGTTTCTATAAGAAAACCTTGATGGATCTACAAAAATGACCCCTTGCTGAATTCAGAATTTTGTCTTCATTTTGAAAATTTATAGCTTTCCAGGATCCATTATTGCTTTTGTACCCATTTCTGCCATTAACTTAATTAAAAGCACAAAAAATAGCAAAAATAGGCTATGTCCCAGAAAAATGCCAAAACTGTGTAAAAAATGTTGGGTTTCTGACAAAAGTCTGGTATCCCCGAAAAGCTGGTAAAATGGTGATTTCAACCCCACAAACCCTTTTTTGATAACATTTGCAGGGAAAAACCCAGATGCTTTCATTTGCTGCCCGTTTTTCCAATTTTTCCGAAAAACAAACAAATTTTGCTGTATTTTGGCTCATTTCTGTAACCCCTCTAGGAGAATCCACAAACCCTGAGTACCTTTAGCCTAAGCGCGCACTACCCCAAATAGCCAAAAAAAGGCTTGGCACAGGAGGGGGAAAAGGCCTGGCAGCGAAAGGGTTAATCCAATTGTGCTAACTGCCAGGTATACTCGCCCGCTTCACGTTTCTATCCCTGGCTGTGCTCTTTCATCAGAGTTCATCTTCCTCTGCTCTGAGCACTTCCATTCTTAGAAGAAGTATGTCATCCAACCTGTTGGCTCTGCCAAGTGTTGCAGCTCTGCTACTTAGAACGAACACTACTCTGCAGTGCTACAATGGATCATGGTGATCAACCTCTTTTACTGTCTCAGGAAAATCACACACACCTGCAACCTCGTGCCCCATTGCTGGTCACTGATCCATCCAATTGTGCACATCTTCTTTGATTTTCTTCAGGAGTTTTTGGAGATTGCTCCACCCTTTTCCCCAACATTTTGCTAAGGATTGATTGTCGAAAAGCAGTTCTTATATTTGATTTTATGCAGGTTGGTGCTAGCATAATGCAGGATTACAAGGGTTGTATGGGAGACCTCCAAGCCCTTACATCTTCACTGCTTTGTTCCACCTTCCACCCCTAGAGAGAAAATGAACATTGATATGAGGCAATAACAGAGTGTCAGACTTGCTGCTGTAGGGCGATTGTCACTTGAAAAGTTGTGCATTCCAATGAATTAGGCTTTTCTGTTTGTTATTTCAGCAGACAGAGGCCACTAGCAGGTCAGCTGAGAGGAGCAGTAAGGCTGCTTCGAAGAATTTTATGTGTATTCTTTTTTACTTCTTGAACCATAGCATATGGTGAGCTTGGCTATTGTGTTCTCTTTAATTTGTCTTCTGAGATGGAGTTCTGGTTCTGAAGATGATGTCATTGAAAAAAGGCCAGGTTAATTGACTTGACTGTTTGAAAATGAACACACATTCTCTCTCTCTCTCTCTCTCTATATATATATATATATATATATCTATCTATCTATCTATCTATATATATATATATATATATATATATACATATATATATATATATATATATATATATATATATATATATATATATATATATATATATATATATATATATTTATTATCTACTGGCGGTCGCCAGTAGATACTTATAGTTACAACCTAGTTTCCATAGGAAATCTCAAAATTCTATTTTGAATAACTTTGGCGCCGGTTGATGAATCCTCGCGAAATTTTCAAAACTAATGGGGCGCTCCGCTCAGCTCCTACCCTGAAAGTCTCGGGGTGATTCGTCAAGCGGGGGCCGAGAAAAAGGGGGGGGTCCCAAAACACGTTTTCCCCATGCATTTTTCCATAGGACCTTTAGTCGCAGCTACAGCCCGAACGGCTGAACAGAATTACGTGAAATTTGGCAGAGAGGTAGCCATAAGGTCAAGGAAGTGCCTTTTGCAGGTCTGGTGTAAATCTGTTCAGTATTTCCTGAGAAAATAGCATTTAAAAGCATATCAATATCTATACATGCGCACCGTGCGCGCACTGTGCGCGCACCCTGCCGTGCGCGAGCGCAATTCTGATTGGTTGTTAGATGTCGGTAAACATTCGAATCGTTCGAAACCAGGAAGTGTCGGCTGCCATTTTGTCTCTCGCAGTCTGAGGGGGTGAGAAAAAAAAGGTGGAGAACGTGAAAAGGGGGCAGAGTGGACAGTTCCTGACCCCCTAGCCTTGGTCAGGGGGTCACAGAAGGACCCCCAAGGGAGAAAATTATTATTATTTTTTTAAATCGCGAGGTGCGCGCACCCTGCACGCACGGCACGCACTGCGAACCGTGGGTGCTAGGTGCGCGAAGCGCACCGTGTGCCCACAGCGCGTGCACGGTGTGCAAAGGGCACCGTGCGCGCAGGGTGCGCGCACCTCGCTATTTAAAAAAAATAATAATAATTTCACGGTGCGCGCACGGTGAAAAACCTGAAAAAATTAATAATAAATACATAACTTAGCATTTAAAAAAACGTACAAATTCACTGAAAAAACCATAGGTTTCACACACGTTATAGTTACGAATTAGCATTTAAAAAACCTTGCAAATTCACTTAAAAAAACCATAGGTTTCACACATGTTATAGTTAGCTGGACATTTCACTCGTAAAAAACCAATGAAATTCCCCCGTTATAGTTACTGCAGGCAACTATAACTATGTAATATATGTATAGCTAAAGATTAATGGAAGAAGACATGGGTAAATAAGTGTCTAAATACAGTGATGTAATATCTGACGTCATCAGCAGAGGATTGCCGTCGCGTGATTTATAGTTGCCTGCAGTAACTATAACGGGGGAATTTAATTGGTTTTTTACGAGTGAAATGTCCAGCTAACTATAACATGTGTGAAACCTATGGTTTTTTAAGTGAATATATATATATATATATATATATATATATATATATGTCTATTATTGCCGAGAAGCATTATTTTGAGTAGCAAAATCAGGTCACTCAGGGAGGCAGTCCTCTTCTGAACTATGCATGTGTGTGTTCACTGTAATGGATGAAGAAGTGTGGTTGAGGTTATCTTGAATAAATCCTGCCTGATATTCAGTAGAAAAAGGGGGCTGTGGTCTTCTGTGAGCATTGAATTCAGTATGACATTCTTGCCTTTAGTCAGGGGAGAGTTGTGGTGGCTGGTGGGAGTATGGAGAATAGATGAGGGAAGAATGGAAATAAAGTAACGTAATTTGGTACTTTTGGTTTTGTGTCGAAGGAGATCTACCAACTTACATACCTCAATATCTACTTGAATATGAAGATATTGTCTCAGCATTCTCATCCAAATGATTTATTTAACCCCAGAATTGAATGTATTGTTCAGAGGCAACGCACGCAGTCAGTCTTTCAGAGAAGCTGCTTGTGCTGTGATGGAGCAAGCCATCTGGTTGCTAGCCACCATAAGGTTACCAGTTAAGTGGAGGGATGGGATAACTTAAGCATCCCTCTCCTAATCCAGTGGGACAAAGCTTCTGTTTGTTATTACAATAATGGATTAAACTCTCTTTCTATCAATGAGTTCTTAAATTGGTTGCAAAAGGAATTCCTTGCAAATTTACCCATCTTCTGGGTAATTGTCTGCACAAAATGTTATCATGGAAACAAAGTTTTTTTGATTTAAAGTATTAATGTAATTGCCCTCAAATGAAAAGAATAAGTGGAATGCTTCCACTTTTGATATGGACCTGCGGATAGATCAAGCGGTCCATCCTGCTGCTATTCAGTAGTAGTTTACCGAAAATAAACTGCATATTTGAGAGTACCATTTACCCAAATGAAGGTACTCTTAGAGGTTCAATCATTCGGCCTAACTCAAAATATATTACAAAAATTAGTTTTGCTATTAAGGGAACCCTGCTGAGCCCTTATGAAGACACTACCAAAAAGCTGTCCAATACAGGGATCAAAACATGGAGAACACACCTGGTAGGCACGACGCCTAGATCCCCAAAACAACACAAACGGACAAGAAAGGAGAGACTGTGAAATCTTCTCCCACTAAAGATTATCCCTGTCAAGTGCTTTTAAGTCCCCCTGGAAGGCCTGAACTACAAAGACTGTTTTGGATACTCCTAACAGATGTTTGTTGAAAAATCATAGTTATGATGCCAAAAAAAAGGTCCCTACCCTACTGATGGATTATTAGTATCTCCAATGTGTCTACCGGAAAATGTAAAGCAAATGTTTTGTTGCACAGTGTATAAACACCGCACATTGAGAAGTTTGAAGCCAAAAGTGGTTGCTATAAATTCTACAACGTAAGTACTGTAAGTGCTCTGTTGAACCACTTTTAATTTCAGTAAAGTACTGTTGCTTTTTGCCACAGATGAATCCCTGTCAGTCTTCAGTCAATTTGTGCAATATTTTACAGTAGGTTAGTACTGCTAAATTAAGGAAATGCCTCTATTTAAAGAATGATACATTGAAAGCAAAGCTTAATTCACACACAAGTAAGAAATAAAAACCTCATGACGTGCCCTGGTTGAGCTATTTAATCTTTTTGTCTTTGTTACAAAGAGGAAAAACAGTCACTCATAATTAGTGTGCTGAGTAGTATATAAACCTATAAATGTTTCATCACTTCAGGGGACCATATATAGCTCCAGAAACAAACATTAAAGAAAGGTCTGGGTTTCGTCATTTCTTGCTAAAGGAAGAGATGCATTGACTTGGGTAAAATAATGGTCAATATCTAAACATTTCTAGACCGCAATCCAGTCCAAATGATAAACAAAATGTATTTTACCATTCACTTTCAGCTTAACATAGGAGCTCCGGAATTCCTACAGGAGGGTTCATTAGTAAGGGCTGGAAACTTGTAAAATGATTGAATCATCTTTAAATGTATTGCTGAAAGTCCGCGATGTGGTTTTAATCTAAAACATACACTAGTGTGGTGACAATATTTTGGGGAAGGGATTAAACTGTACAATGCCTGTTCCCGTATAGTAATTCATGCACAGAATAGGTTTAATAAAAATGTATTTCCATAATACATTCTGAATGACCTGTTTTTTCTTCAGGATATTTTAATTAACTGTGGACGAGCTGCTACATCTATTGCAATCTGTCCCCCATTACCTTATTATCTTGCTGTTGGTTGTTCGGATAGCTCGGTGAGAATATATGATCGTCGAATGCTAGGAACAAGAGCAACAGGTATGAAATCTAATGGTATCACAAACTTTGTATGTTTTTCTTAATAATGTATACATTACACTAATTGCCTGTACCAATGAAACTACTTTCTTCATAATGCAGTGTTTGATATAATTCATAAAAGGTTAGGCATTCTCAAGGGTCTAGTGGAATCCCTTTAAAATACATCTATAATGAGCATACATTAAAAAAATCAAAACAATCTTTTACCTTGCAAAATCTTCGGGGCATACGCAGGTTCTTACATTTATTTTCTGTCAAACAGTAATCCTAAATTGTGAAGCTCTGGCGTCTTTTCTCCTTTGGCTCCAGATTAAAGGTACTGTTGCTAAAATGGCACCCCTAATTTTTGTGCCCGGTGTGGAAGAAAAGAGAGTTATACATTAATGGTGGACATTATTTAACTTGCATAACTTATGATGCAGACAACTGCAAGCACTGCATTGGGCTGTTTTTCAGAAGATTAAATGAAAGAGAAAGTAGGCTCCTACAAGTAAACATCATCTTTTTATCTACTTATGCAGATATTCCTTCCAACAGGGAATCAGCTAGGCCCTCTACTGAAGCCTCTAAAGTATTATGTAAATGTAAATGTATGTGTCTTGTAAAGCGCACTGCTGCCCTGAGGCGTCCTGGCGCTGTAGACCGCTGGGGAACCCGTCCAGGCTATCCCTGTGAGATGGTCCCTCCTGGGTATCTCCAAGGTGAAACCAGGCATCCCCGGCGAATGTGGGGGGCCGTTGTGGAGATGAGGCAAGCTAATGCCCAGAGTCGCCGAGTGTGATCCCTGGTTAGAGTAGGCACCGAAGCGAGAATTATCGAGTCCGCTGGCCCTGGTCCACGACCCTGCCGCGTCGGGGATTGAACCCTGGTCCCGGGCCGTCCTCTGCTTCTGGGTCTGCTTCCTCTAACCAGTGAGCCACACCTCTCCACTTATGTGAGTAAACAGAGTTCTCAGTCTCCTCCTTAGGAGCTGTGGGATGCCTCACAAACTATGTTGGATTGTTGCTGGGGATCAGTGAGATGCCTGGCTATGTCTACGTGAGATGGCAATGTTTTTCTCATGTTTGGTTTCCTGATCAACATGTCTTAAATTGGCCCTTAAATACTGTGTGCCAAGAGAGACTCAAAAAACGATTCCAGTACGAGCAATCTTTGTTTGCAACAGTTCCTCCTATTTGACATTTCCATGCAAGAGTCAGTCTGATCACGTTGACTTTGGTCTCTTTCTTGTCTAAAGTCAAAGTTTTTCCAATAGACTAATGCAGCCTCAGAAAAGACTCACAAAGTATGCCGTCAAGACATGGCTTCAAGCGTCCTGCAGGATTGGTTGTTTAGCAGGCAGGTCTTGACTCTCTCTTATTCAGGTTCAGATGAGTGAAATCCCTTATTTGCTGTATATACACCTCAGATCATCTGCACCTTCACCTTTAGGTGATGTCATATAATTTGATGACATTCTCAGCAGGTCAGCAGAAATGTTAAATATAACTATGTCTGTTACATGTCAGAGCATCGGTTATAGTTAAGGTCCTGGAACATATGATAGAGCCTCAAAATATGGTACCTCTAATGCCAGACTTTATGGAGTTTGCATAGCAAATATTTTGATTCTGCCTTTGTATGGATTGTTCCTTTAAAGGCTAGAGTGGAAGCACAAAGGTCCTTCTCAGGGATCAATTGTTTCACTTAGGCTAGCATACTGTAGGATTTAGAGTCTTTTCTGCAGTGAAGTGGAGATTTACATACCTTTCTCCTGTATTTTCTTCAGGGTCCCAGGACAAGGGTATATAGAGGAATAGACCTTTTAGGATAAGAGATCTGTACAACAAGAGCTCTGTGAATAGGCATGCCAAGCTGTGCAACATGTTTAGGTAGACACAGTGGCTTCCTTTGGGTTAAGTTTGAAGGGTTGGTGCAGCAAAAAACTACCCGATGTAGATGCCAGGCATGACATCCAAGGACTTTCTCTAAGATGGTTTGTTGTCTGCCAGAACTTGGACATGAAGGCTAGCAAAAGATATTTTGTATTTCTTTTCTGTAAGGAATTTGTTTGTTTGCTAGGCAGACTAAGGAATAGAATGCAACTGTGACCTGACCTTAAAATCAGTTGGTCTAAGGTAAAATAAACATCTTTCTTTGAATTAACCTTTACTGTCCTGTGGAATCAAGGTTATTAAAGATTTTAGACCGCTCAGTAACAACATCAAATGCGCCATCGGGGGTTTAGACACTCCCCAAAAGGAGAAACCCCATTGTGTATATGTGCAAGTATTACATGTTGTGTTGCTCTAACACACCTCTTACTGTGCATTACAATATTTTGGACTACAGGCCATTCTAGTGGAAGACTTTCTCTTGTGACACAAAACTTGCCTGGAAGATTTAGATTTAAAATACAAACTGTTAAACATGATCCACTGGGAAGATTTGTAACCCTGTCAGGATATTGGGAGGGCAGGCCACTGAATATTATGTCCCTCTATGTACCTCCAAGACTGCATTCTCCCACCTTTGCAGATCTTGGGTCACATATACTCAACCTACACGAGGGAGAACTACTTATAGGGGGCGACTGTAATGCGGCCCTTAGCGGAGAATGGGATCGATGGCCAGCAAAACAAAGGGAAAGTCCACGGGAAGGCCCTCGAAGAATTTCTGAGGGCTATGGGCCTTGTTGATGTGTGGAGGGTGTATAATCCCACAGCCCGCAAGTATACTTTTCACTCTGGGGTTCATGGAAGTCTGTCCTGTATAGACTATATATTTGGAATGGCAGACCAGTTCTCGATGTTCGGGGGTGGCTCACCTCCCGAGGGGTATCTGGAACCACTCTCTACTTATTGCACTGTATGGTGGTGCACCTTCTCCCAGGGGATAAGGGATGCCACTTAATCCTTGGTACTTGAAAATACCGATTGTAAGGGAAGGCTTAACTGAAGCGACCAGAAATTATTTCAACGAAAACGAGGGGTCGATGGACTCAGCCCAAATAATGTGGGAAGCATACACTGCAGTAATCAGGGGGCAGGGAATCTCTTCATTAGCCGGTCATAAAAAAGAAAAACAGAAACAACTGGTAGCAATAGAAGAGGAGATTTGGACATTCGAATCCGAGGTAATATTGACAAATTCCCCAGACATTGAACACAGATTACTGATTAAACAGAAAGAATATAAAGATATTGCTGAAGAAGCAGCAAGAGCACAACATCAAGCCACTCAACACTGACTATACGAAGTGGGAGATAAGGCTAGTGTGCTGCTAGCGTGGTTAGAGAAACGTGAAAAAGCTGCCAGATGGGTGTTCGAAATTACACCAGACGGGTGGGCCCCACTTAGAGACAGGCAGGAAATAGCAGAGGCCTTCGCAACATATTTCACTCACCTATATATGCCATCAGTGAAGGGCACTCAGATTGGGACCCAAGAGCTGCTAGCTACTCTCAGTCTGCCCCCCCTTGGATGATACAGATAGGGAACGTTTGCAGTCCGAACTGACCCAAAAGAGGTGGTACAGGCAATTGGGGCTTGAAAGGCAGGAAAAGCTATGGGCCCTAGTGGCCTACCAATTTAATTATACAAACTAACAGCATCCACAATCGCCCCATACTTGATGCGGTTGTATCAAGAAAGCGTAACACAAGGTACCCTACCTGATAGTCAATATCGTCGATATACACAAAAGTGGGAAACCACCAGAAAATGTAATTCATACAGGCCCATATCCCTGCTGAACACAGAAGTTAAGTTTCTCACCAAAATCCTCGCAACTCGCTTGTCTCCCCTGTTGCACAAATTAGTCCACCCCGATCAATCGGGCTTCATCCTGGCTAGAAATACACCACTCACCCTGCGGCGCCTCCATGGAGTACTTTAGAAGGCTGGGAACATTAGGGAAGAGGGTGTTATAATGTAATTAGATGCCAAAATGGCATTTGACATGATTGACTTTCCCTTTTTATTTGCGGTTTTGGAGAGATTCGGATTTGGCAGAAATTTCTTGTCGTGGATATGGCTTCTCTACTCTGATCCCCTAGCACAAGTCACAGTAAATGAGGGAAGGTCATTGATCTTCAAATTGCAGAGGGGGACAAGGCAGGGCTGCCCACTCTCACCATTAATATTTGCACTGGTGTTAGAGCCGCTGGCAATATGGATTCGAGGAGATCTGCTCATAAGGGGACTCAAATGGACAGAGGATTGGGAGGACAGAATCTCCCTGTATGCAGATGACATACTACTCTATCTAGCTAACCCCTTCTCCTCCATACATAGAGGACTGCATACATTTACCCTGTTTCAGAAATACTCATAATATACCATAAAATGGGACATTGCTATTTAGGAAATGCAAAATGGAATGTACAAAAAAATGAGAATTCCTAATAGTGATTCCAGGGAATCCCTATTAGGAAATTGCTATTTAGGAAATGCTAAATCATTCATTCATATGGGCCGTACGCATGGTTTTTCATTTCCAAATTTGCGATTTACGAATAGGAAATCGCAAATTAGGAAATGCAAAACCAAGGGTGCCTATGGGCCTAAGGACCCCCACACCTTGATGCACCCCCCAAAAAAGTGGTGTACATGTAAAGCACACAAATGCCCTAGGAGCATGTCCACTTTACAAAAAAATGCTTTTTGGGTGTCCATCGACTTGGAGGTTCATGGTAACTGCATTTCCTAAATGCCCACTTTGCGTTTAGGAAATGCTTTGTACATGCATCCGTATTTGCGATTCCCTGATTAGTGAATCGCTAAATGCAATTTCTACTGAGTTAAAATCGCATTTTGCGACCGCGTTTAGGCCTTTGTACATATTTTAAGGCAATGTTGCATTTCTTAATGGACCGAAATTGCGATTCGATCTGTTAAGAGATGCAATTTTCTTTCGTACATCTGGCCCAAAATGTTTAATGCACGCATCAGATACCCGGTGTGTTAAGTATGACATAACAAGGAATTTTGACACCCTCAGTTATGGCATTAGTAGGTTAGGAAATAGTACAACCTGTTATTTACGGTTCATGCATTCTGGTCCATATAATAAGCTTGCACCCTCTTCTTGGTGCCAGTCATTCCCACTTGGCCTTGATGGGCCAACTTCACCAATCACATCCTCAAATCTGCTGAGGGAGGGGGAGGGGGGGGGGTCATTAAATTCTCTCCCAAAACTAACTCCCCTTCCACAGACAAATCATCCTTGACCTTGAAGTAGGACTTCAGCTCATTAACCACATTTCTCTCCCGTGGCCAACACTCTGCACCGAACTTCCTAAGAGCTACCTATGCTCTCTATACAAAGGCTCAGGACTTTCTTTGATGTCATTGACTAAATCAGCCTTAGGCTTGATGCCCACTCCTGAAAGTACATGTCCCAAATGCTCCACTTCTGACAGCATAAATTGTCACTTCTCCTTCTTTACAATAAACCCATGATATTGCAAAGTTCTCAACACTTGACTCAACACTTTCAAGTGACTCTCCACGTCATCAGTGAACACCAGGATACCATTTTGGTATGCCATCATCTGCCTACTTTGCCCAACCAGTTTAAACATTAGTTTTTGAAAAACTGACATCACTGAAGCCAGGCCAAATGGCATTTGCAAAACTCTGAACGCCCCATGGAGTGCTGAACACGGTCCAAGACTTAGGCTCCTCATGTAACTCTACCTTGTGAAACACCGCTTTCAGATCTAAGGTGGGGAATACTTTGGTACCTCCCAGTTGAGACAATATTTCTTGAATTTCTGGAAGAGGAAAACAGTCCACCAATATATTATGCACAGCCTCATATCCCCATTCTACTTTTTTGCCACAGCAATGGGTGAGATCCATTTAGAAGAATCAACTGGCTCTATGACTCTTTCTGAACATAAATTATCTAGATGCTCTTTCAGGTGACTCCTAATACTCAGTGGAACATTCCTGACCTTGTGGACCACTGGAATAGCTCCATCTTTTAATACTATTTTACCTTTGAACCTATTGACCAACCCTAGGTGATCTGCAAACAAGAAATCATGCATACCCAGTAATTAATCCACAGACTGATGCACAAAAGAAAGAAGACGAGTGGTAACTAGTTAGATGGGACATTCAGTACCCGGTTTCAAAATCATTCCAAACACTCACTGATCCCTCCAACCAAGGATAGTGTGACTTTTTTTGTCACATAAATCTTGGTAAAAATAGACCTATCTTTATATGGAAAAAAAGGAAGATAACTCATCATGTCAATGGTTTGCCCTCCAAACGCCACTGTACGTATGTCAGGAAGACATGCCCCGTATTCCTTCCAATACAACTTGTCTGTGATGATTGTGATGGGAGAACCAGAACCTACCATGCCTTCTACCTCCACATCACCTACACCAACATTACAAACAGGGTCACCTCCCCATGTCCATTTTGATGGGTTCCAGCATTTTGATTGACAAGACCACTCTACTATCAAAATTTCATCTTCTCATTATGCCCTTTTGGGGAACACTCCTCATTAATGGTTACCACCTGCTAGGTATTTTTACACACTGGCAAAATGCCCGACCTTTTTACACAACAAGATTTCCAACCAACTGGGAAAACCTTGGCATTTGCTAAATGTGAACTAGAACCATGTCTGCAACAGGATGAACTTGACTTCATAGGCATTTTTCCAAATTTCTTTTTGTCCTTTGATGAACCAGAGTTGAGATTTGACCTTGAAAATATTGCATTAGCCTGTTCCACCTCTGTAAGTTTTCTGCACTTGTTCAACTCTTTTGAAGCCATCACCGATCTTTCTGTCCCTTTAGCAATTTCCAGAATTTCTTGTAGATTGGGATTGCAGCAACAACATTTTTTTCTTGAATGCATTTATCATGACAATTAACCATTATCTGGTCCCTAAAGTAATTGCCAAGATTGCCATTGAATTCACATGTTGGAGCACTCGTAATTCTGCTAGAAAGTTATCAATCAATTCATGTTGCAGTTGCCAATCTGTTAAGGACCTGACGTTCAACTTTTACACTTGTATCATCCTTAAAGTGGTTGTTAAATCTATAAATGGCTTCTAAATATACATCCCCCTCCACCCCAGACAGTTGAATGGCAGGAGGCAAATGGTCAAAAATCTTCTGACCTTCGGCTCCTAAACGGTTATAAAGTAAAGCCATTTTTTTTGTGAGATCAAACCTAGATCCATCAATAGCATTAAAATAACTGTCTAAGTTTTTGAACCATTGTTTCCATTTTAACTTGTGAACACCTGGTTCTGCAAGAAATGCTGTGGGATTAGTATTCTGCATTTTGTAGAAACACTGTACTTTTTCTGTGTAGCAAATCATTAATAAGTGAAGTAAATATCTTTTAGGGCAACACAGTAAGAATATGTGCACCACATTGAGTTAAATATAAGTTCCAGGGTTGACCAATCCTAGACCCTCAACACTTGGGAAAATCAGGAGCAGATAACATTCCTGAGCCCACTGTGCCGTGTTTTCACTTTCACAATGAGGAGGCTGGAGCAAGATCCAAGAAAGGGGAATATCACACACACACAAGAATAGGAAGGTAAATCTTTTGATGTTGATGCATAGAAATCCACCATCTGCTGAGTAAATGCACAGCGCTGCTCTTGGGTCAGCGCAAGGTGAAGAATAGCAGAGCGTGTGGCGTCTGCAAACACACCCAGGCTTGCGGTGAGGGGCGAGCGGCAGTGTTCCTTGAATGCGAGGCACGCTAAGGACTTGAAATAGAACAAAACACGCGACCACCTGCAGATACACACAGGGCAGGCTTTAGGGCAGTGTGACCGGTGCAGCTGTACTGATCGCTGACCTGGAAGGGGGCGCCGCTGACCTCAAGTGGGGCACTGTGTTCATCAAGATCTTACACTTTAAAAGCAGCTGATGCACACTTCTTGTGCATCCCGATTTCAGGCAGCAATAAAAGTGTCAAGGTAGCTCTTATGATTAATGTTCCTGCTAGAGAGAGAGAATGGAGTTTTTTCGAGTGGCAATTAAGCCTCGCCATAAAGTAGCGCAGAGGGTTAATATGCCTCCTGCAAAGAACAGATCTGTATTGAAAGTGGATAGCTGAGTAGTTTTGTAAAGCCAACCTTTACCAGTGCTTTAAAAAAATGTTATGTATGCGAGAAAGGGGGTGTGAAGAGATGAGGGGCCCTTTTGGCGGGTGGCTGTGAGGGAATCTGAGGAGGTCATGGGGGGGTGCTAAAAAAGATTGTTGCACCTTGCGCCACCAGAGGTAAAGCCAGCCCTGGATACACACCAGGCTCGCAGCAGTGCTCTGTGGAACGGTAGGCATGTGTGGAAAATGAGTTGCGGTCCGCAGAGTAATTGCACTCCTTGCAGGTCAGATAACGTGCTTAAATCACACTGAAGGCCGAGCTAGTGAAGAGAGATAAATAATTTGACAGCTCACCAATCTGAGTTTTCTGTTCATTTTCAGGTTTCCACTCCCTTTTTTATTTAACTTGAGCAGCAACCGCTTGATTTTTTTTCTTTTTCTTTTAAGAGTCTTTTTATTAAACTTTTGTCAGTTGCAGTGTACAGTGTATCAGATACAGGATGCTTGATAACATGAAATCTAAAACCTAACCGTTGCTGGATATTTCTTCCAGCATTTCGGACACAGAAATATTCTCTATACATCAATAGGATTGCATTACCAATCAGTTTCCCAATATTCTGACGTACCTTCCAAAGCATGCCTTAGTGATTTACTTATGAGCTAGTATTCAGCTCACATACCTCTCTCATTCAGCAAACACTTGATTTGTGCTCAAAAGACCTTTAAAATGCTGTACAACGTGCTGTTCGGGGTCCGCAGTCTGTTCCAGGCTCCATAACTCGTTGCCAAATCATGTTCCATCAAATGAACACAGGCAGATGCAAATATGTATAGTTGAAGGTTGATACCAAGAAACACAATGGACAGCACCTGGTAAACCCTGGCGACTGGTCCAGATCCCCACAGTAACTGCCAGGATCTGGAACACTCACCAGGGAACACTCGAATGAATATTCTATAGTTGAAGTGACCTCCCAACCCAAAAGCCAGACCATAACACTAGCTCGGACAAGAAACCTTGTGTAATTCCCTCAGGGTAGGTCTTGGAGATAAAACACACTGGAGAAAAGGATGTGGGCAATGGGTTTGGACATGTCATTCATATTTGCCAGCAGCCATCCTCCATTGCGATATTCCTGTGTGGCAAAGTTCCCAAAACCTGTGGCAAAAGAAAAAATCACAAGGGAGAAAAACACCAAAATTGAGAAGTTATGGCTACATTGTTTAGAAGGTTGGGGACTTTTGTCCTTACACCTTTACTTGTTAGAATGGTTCACTTTGTCCATCACTGTAGTTGTCTACAGTAGAGAATCTTGTCACTTCTTCAACCAATTATGCACTACTCATACAATCCACATCACTTTGGTAACCACATCATACCTGCGAGACCTGTCCCTCTCCTCCATTCTACTGATACCCGTTCCCCTTACTGTTCTCTAGTGAGACTTGCCCTGTTCCATTAATGTCAGTATTTTAACTTTGCTAGAAATGTGTGTGACCACAGGGCTCATTGACCATCTTTAATGGGCCCCAGGGAGTCTGTGCAGTTGCTGTAATGACATCAGGGACACTGGCAGAGCCTTAAGTGTACCCCTCTCAAACCACACATGTGGACATTCCTGGAGACCTCAAGGTGCTATTAGTGAGGGCTTTAAAACTTGAATAAGAATTTGGTTGGAATGTTTAGTCACTGAAACCCATATGATGAGGGTCATTCTGTCTTCCGTATGTAACCTAGTCCTATGTTCTGTCACATTCTGCTCACTTTTCTCCTGTTCTCTCTGTATTACATCCTGCTTTGTGTTGTTTCTTAAGTCCACATGCAACCCATCTCTTCTCCTTGTAGTGTTCCATTGTGGGATTTCTAAGCCCCTGTTGCCATATTGTGGCAGATTGCTGTCCATGGTAATAAGTTCACTTTGGAACCATTGTCACCATTAGTGATTCTATTCTAAATTGATGCTACATCTGTGCTTAGCTGAAATATAAAAAAGCAATTAAATGTAATAACATCGGTACACCTTTATGAACTTATGCATCCATCAGCCACCAATAACCAGGCCTGCATCTCCCACCCACACCCATGTTTTTATCTGCGCCCAAGTATTTATCCATCCACCAAACTATTCCTTACATCCATCTAGCTACCCACAATCATGCATGTATCCACCTATATATGCACTCATAACTATCCAACAGTTCATCAATGTACGTATCCGCACTGGCTACAGTCCATCCATGCTTCATTAATTTGCATGTATCTGTATGTGTTGTATGACATTCCTGCAAGCATAGAAATCTTTTGTGCTACTGTTAGTGCCTCTGTGTGTGGGTCTATGGGTGACTATGTATGCGTTTTCTGTTGATGCATCAAACCATATTACAGAACCTGGTACAGTTAATAAAGAAGGAACACACTTGCCATAAGCCAGACTTATCAGCTTTGTTTATACTGTGTAAATAAAAAACCTTTGTCAGACTTTCGAACTTACACTGTGTGACTCACAGTTTCATACCTCGTCACATGGCTACAGGATGAAGAGACACAATCTCATTGTGAACTGGAAACACCTTGCGCAGGAAAGTTTTCCAGCTCAGGCTCCAATTTAACCTCCCCGGACTAGGAGGTGGCGTCAGTCGAATTCGTTATTGCTCTGGGGAAGAGTAACTATGGCTGTTTATGGAGAAAGGGGGTCTAAAACCCACTCACCAATACCCCATCCCCTCGCCAAGGCCGCATCCAATTCTTCCTGTACACTCATACTGTGAAAAATATTCCTAGGTTGGCAGGTTTGCTGCTGAATCCCTTCTTTAAAAAAATAGACTCTAATTTCCCTTCTACCTCTGTTTGTGTGCTCTGTTGTCTGCAGCAGCATATACGGTGACAACAGACTATTTCTCTAAAGAATTAATGCAAAGCTCCCACTTATGTCTTTATGCACTTGAGCATTACATCACAAAGCAAACCAGAATATTCAGACTCGCCTCTTTAAAGAAAGCTACATCACAATGCATTAACCATCCTCAACCCAGCTTCCTCTCCCATCCCTCGTTGACTTTATGCTCGTCTTTCACCATGTACAGCACTTCGTTGCCTTTTGGCTTGGTTCGCGCTAGAAATGCCACATACATACATACATACAAACGAGTGCTGTGTTTTAGGGTAACTAGAAATAGGTATGTCTTCAAAACCGAGAAGAATGGAAGGCTTAGATTATGTAAACTTATTAAGTCCATGAACAAGTTTAAATAAGTTGTTCTTCTTTATTGAAGATAGCACGGCAGTACATCCATCCAGCTGCAGGGTGACTTACAACTGACACCACCACTGGCCAGATCCGTCCCTTGTTCCATACTGGAACTTAGAACACATGTGAAACATAACACAGCGCATGCCACTGCCAACTCTGTACAATACTTAAAGATACATACACATTTAAAATACAACATATCCCCCTCCTTCAAACAAAACAAAACAAGAAAATAAACTAAAATAAAATAAATAAATAAAACAACAATTAGAACAATAAAAGAAAATTAAACATAATCATTCAACTTCTTGGGAAAAAACGTTATCCGGTCAGAAGATCTGTTCTTAGAACAACCAGGATCATTTCCCTTTACACCTCCTGATTCTGCCATAGGACCAACCTCACATTCATAGATACGTATTGATTCATCAGACACATCATTTAAAGTACCATGCCTAACATTGAGAGGACACTTTGCAACTCTTCTAGTGTTCCAGACTTTCCCATCTTGAGTAGCAACTGAGTTCCTAAATACTCTTTTGACTTGAATTGCTTTACCATATCTACTGGAACCTTTACAGATGATTCCTGGTTTTCGAATTCTCACCCAATCCCCAACTCTAAAACTAGGAACACAAGTCCTCCACTTCTTATCAAACCACAAACAAGTTTTCATCTGTTTATTCTTCACCCTTGAAGCAACATCCTCAACACTCTCATTGCTCTTAATTTGCTTCACACACTTATCTCGAAACCACCAAGGACATATTTTAGAGGATGGCTCTCTTCCTTTCAACAATCTGAACAGACTCACTTCAGTAGTAGTATGAGGGGTTATTCTGTATAACCATAATTTTTCTCTTACTGTATTCAACCAATTCTCCCCTTCTTTCATGGACTCAACAATAAAATCCTTCAATACTCTGTTAAACCTTTCTACCTGTCCATTTTCATGCGGTCCATACAAAGAAGTAAGAATATGTTTGATCCCACACTCTTTAACAAAATCTTTCATTTCCATTGAGGTAAATTGCACTCCGTTGTCAGTAACTAAACAAGAAGGACAACTTTCTCGTGCAAAAACTTCTTTTAAAAAATTCAAAACCACATCTGTGGTAACTTTGTTCACAAATTTCACTTCCGGCCATTTCGAATGATAGTCTACCAGCACTAAAGCAAATTTACATCTTTCCGGGAGCATGTTGAATGGACCTGAAATATCAAAAGCTAACCTTTGCCATGGTTCCTTTGGCCACTCTACCATCCTTAAAGGAGGAGTTTTAACACTGAGCATCCTTTCACTTGAAACACATTGTTCACATTCCCTTACTTCTCGATCAACCAACCTATCAACCCCAGGCCACCAAAAAAAATTCCTAATCAGGAGTTTCATGGATGAAATCCCTTGATGTGTTTTGTGAGCAATCTTAAGTATAACCTCTTGCATGTCTTTTGGGGGAATGCACTTACCATTCTTAAACATGAAATTGCCTTCTACTTCTAATTCACCTGCAACCTTGAACCAAGGTAATAACTCCGGTCTGATTAAATGTTTTTTAGGCCAACCTTCCAACACAAACCTCTTGATGTTTAACCAATCCTCATCCTTATTGACGCTTTCTTCCCAAAAAGCTTCACTAATATCCTGAAACTGTGCAGGAATAATGTCATTAATGTTTAAAACAAAATCAATCTCCCTCACTACATTCACAACACTAGAAGTACATGGTAGCCTTCAAAGAAAATCGGCTGTAACGTTCCTCTTTCCTGGAACATATTCTGTCTTAAAATTATACTCCTGAAGCCTAGAAGAAAGCCTCGCAATTCTTGCAGTGGAATTCCACCCACCACCCAAAGACAAAATGTTGACTAACGGCTTGTGATCTGTTCTTAACACAAATTTTCTTCCCCAAACATACAACTTGTAATGCTCTATTGCCCAAACACACGCCAGTAGCTCTTTCTCAATCAAAGCATATTTTCTCTCTGACTCATTGAGAGTACGCGAAGCAAACGCCACATTCCATTCGTCTCTACTGTACCTCTACGAAAGTACACCACCGATGCCATATAAACTGGCATCTACTGTGATGATACACTCTTTATTAACACAAAATGGCCTCAAAGTGGGTGCACGCACTATATCCTGCTTAATATTTTCAAACGCTTTCTCCTGGTCACTACCCCAAATGTACTCAGTGTTCTTCCGTTGTAAAACTCTCAGAGGTTCCATTTTGCTTGCAAAATTGCTCACAAATTTGCTATAATATTCACACATCCCTGCAAAACTCAACAATTGTTCTTTGTTTTTAGGAGATGGGGCATTTGTGATGGCATCCACATTAGATTTCTTTGGTACAACCCCATCACCTGAAAGAGTGTGGCCAAGATACTCAACTGATTTTCTGTACAATTTACATTTACTTTCCTTCAGCGTAAGACCATTTCTCTCCAATCTACTACAGACTTCTCTAAGATGAGCTCCATGTTCCTCCTCATTTTTTGAGAAAACTAAAATGTCGTCCTGAAAACATTTCACAAACACATCTACATCTCTGAATATTCTAAACATAATCCTCTGAAAAACCGATGCAGCTGAAGGCATTCTGGTGTAACGATACAGGCCTTGTGGAGTGATAAACGCTGTAAGATTCTTTGACTCTTCAGACAGACAAATTTGATGATACGCAGACCTTAGATCTAATGTAGAAAAAACCTTTGCTCCCTCTAGCATTGACACCACTTCATTTATATTCGGAAGAGGATGACAGTCAATCACAATGTTTGAATTTAAAGACCTCAAATCAACACACACTCTCAAATTTTTGTCTGCTTTGCGTACCAAAACGATGGGAGAAACCCACTCTGAAGACTCAATCTCCTCAATAATGCCTTCCTCCGTAAGCTGTCTCAACATTTCTCTCAGCTCCTCTCTAACGTTGATAGGTACACCTCTCAACCTTTGTACTACAGGGCGTGCCTGAGGTTTCAAAATTATTTTGTGTTCAAAATCTTTCAGCTTACCCAATTTCTCACAGAAAACCTTTTTATACTTGTCTACTAACCTTTTCACTTTCTCATCATTGTCCAACACTGCCACCTTCCCATTTGAATATTGATCCCCAAGTATAACTGGTTCATCTGCTCGTGGATTTAGCATTATGCCTAGTTTCCACTGGTCTCGCCATCCTAGCACATTTACTCCTTTTATGGCAATGTACAATTTAATCTCTACACATCTACCCTTAAACCACAACTTGACGGTAAAATACCCTTCCATATCAATCCTAGTACCATCAAAACTCTCTGCAATGACATCACTAGCATGCAACTTTTCCCCAACACTTGCTTTCTTCAGCTTCTCTTCAAAATATTCTTTGGATATGATAGTCCACGGCGATCCTGAATCAGCCATGAGTTTTAGATCCACACCCCACACCTTGACCAAACATTTAGGAGACTCCAAAATAATCTCATTACCCGCACCTTTACTTACAATAGAAACCACAAAACCTCTCTCGCAAACTGCATTGACTTCATTTCCTTCCCTTCCTGACTCACAGTTATTAACTTCATTTCCACAAATAGTTGAAATTGACCGGGAAGTAGGGGTAAAAGTAGAAGGAACACTCCTTCTAATATCTCTGCACACCATGCTGAAATGACCCCATCTTCCACACTTCCTACACTCCCTGCTTATAGCAGGACACCCTCTGAATGATGCCAAATGTGTCTTGCTCCCGCATCTATAACACATGTTTTGACCACCCTGGTGCACATTACTCCTTAATGTATTCCCACTGTTGAACTTGTTACTTAAATATTTTTTCTCAGAACCCTCCTGCATGTTGCTTCCACCATGCGTGCTACTTTTCACGTTATTTTTTATAACACATACTTCCTCTACACTTTCACTCTTTTTACTATTCTGCCTGACTGTCTGCATCCAACTCTCTGACTGTTCCACTGCTTTTGCATTAGCAATAGCCTCTGTCAGGCTAGGATCCCCCATTACCCACAAGTTCTCTTGAACTTTCTTGTTCCTCACATGCACGATAATCTGATCCCTTATCATTTCATCTGCCATCATTCCAAATTTGCAATGTACACACAGAGCTCTTAACGCCGTTAAAAAGTCATCGAACGATTCTTCTTCCTTTTGCTTTCTTGTATAAAATTTAAATCTGTTCAGTGCGATACTTGTAGCAGGTTTGAATCTTTTTTCTAATCTCTGTAACGCTTCACTATACACATTAAGGTTCTCTTCTCCTACTTGAGGTGTCACTTGTGGTAATGCTCTGAAGACGTCTTGTCCTTCCGAATCCAAACAATGCAGTAAAATGCTTTTTTTCCTTTCCGCACCCATTCTCTCTCCGTCAATCGCTTTCATGTACGTCAGAAACTCTTCTTTCCACCTTGACCATGGTAGAGGTGGATCTCCCTTATTCTGTAAAAACTTTCCTGGAGGATCAAATTGCATCTTTATTTTACTCTTTTTCCT
Organism: Triturus cristatus; assembly: GCF_964204655.1. NCBI lineage: Eukaryota > Metazoa > Chordata > Amphibia > Caudata > Salamandridae > Triturus > Triturus cristatus. Next base: position 1,273,877,511 of record NC_140591.1, read on the forward strand.
TCGAACACTAGTCCTTCCTTGCTCTTTACCTTTTCTGTCCTTGACTCTCTTCCTACATGTGACTTTACTGAATACTTCACTACCTGTGCGAAAGTATTACTTCATCCAATAATCCCTCTGTCTTTGCTTGAACAACGCACACCTTCTTTTATATTCTCCTCATGTGGAATAAGCCTTTGCGCATTTCCTTTTTTTTTTTTTTTATATATACATATAGATCTCTTCAAATGATCCTCCTCTTTTTTTTTTTTAATATGCTGCTTATCTTGTGCCACGAAAATATATGCACTGCTTATCCTCCTAATTTTCCTTCTCTTTTGCCAAAAAGCTCTACACCATGCGAAAAAACGAAAAAGATAAATCAAGAAAGTACTTCCCACCTTTTTAAACCGACACAGCTCTTCACTCCATATTTTACCCACTCAAAATGCAGTTCGCCGTTGCTTCCTTTTAACACAGAACTCGTACTGCTTCTCTTCCGCGTCGCGTACTGCGTCCTGCGTCGCCCTCGATAGACTCCGTTGCTAGGCAACGCTAATTCTTCCTCACGCTCCGCACGTCTCTGCGCGTTCTGCGTGATGACGATCACTGTTCGTCAGTACCTTCCTCCTTCTTGCTCCAAGACGTGATCGAAGAACGCTTCCTCCGTCCACGTTCTCGTCCTCGCTCCAACCGCACCAAGATGACGGTAACTTTATTTTTTTTCAAAGATTTCCTCGTATACTGCTTGTACTTCGCTTCAAATGTACAAATTGCTTCTCCAACGCCGCCTTACTTCCTCTGTAACACCGCTTCCATCACCATAACCTTGTTATTTTTCCTTTCGCTTCTTGCTTTTTATTGCGATCCGCTTCCTTCTCATTAAGCGTGGATCCAATTACTCTCAGTTCCCGTGCTTCCCTGACATGAGAGATTTTCCGCTCGTCGCCAATATTAAGTCCATGAACAAGTTTAAATAAGTTTTTCTTCTTTATTGAAGATAGCACGGCAGTACATCCATCCAGCTGCAGGGTGACTTACAACTGACACCACCACTGGCCAGATCCGTCCCTTGTTCCATACTGGAACTTAGAACACATGTGAAACATAACACAGCGCATGCCACTGCCAACTCTGTACAATACTTAAAGATACATACACATTTAAAATACAACAAAACTCTTTCTAAAATTACTATTTTTTGAGAGTTTTCAAAAGAGATACAGAGACTGAAAGTCAAACAATACCATTGTGATAAGAAGTAGATGAATCTTATGCACAGATCCAAGGAGAGGCTGATCACAACATACACTGCACTGGGGCATGTGTGAGGTGGGTGAAAAGTAGGTGCTGCAAACTCTTAACCTTTTCTACTGTTTTTAGTATCTGTTTTTCCATGTTCCAAGCAAAGCTTTGTATAAATGTCTACAGTTTTTACTGACAAAGGTTCTTAAATTTGCGGTTTGTCGTGTAGAGGTACAGCTGTTTGTCCAGGTCACCGCATCCTAGTTGCTCAGCATCACTCAGCACTCACATTTCTTCTGCTTTACTTTCCGTTTTAAAACTGTAATCAAGTATCTTTTCGAAAATGTTGGGTTGATCTTGTTACTGCAGTATAATAGAAGATAAATCATTAATGCTGAACAGGGGCTTCCTATTGTAACCTATACATACTTTGTGTTACTTAGGCAATTACGCAGGGCGGGGTACAACTGGGATGTGTGTCCGATTTGTCCCAGGCCATCTCAGCAACAAGTCCTGCCGGGTAACTTCACTGTGCTACAGTCAAGATGGCCAGGAAGTCCTTGTTAGCTACTCTTCAGACTACATCTACCTCTTTGACCCAAAAGACGATCAAGCACGAGAACTAAAACATCCATCATCTGAAGAGAGGAGGCAAGACGTGAGTTGAGACTGTACATTCCATACATTTCTTTCTTCTGAATTTGTGTTTTAATCTCTGAGTACTACTTTCTGTATTATTGAAAGATGTCATAAGAATCGGTATCTCAGTGACTTATACTTTAGAACGTGCTCTTTTTTAATTAAAAAAAATAAAGCCTTGTTTTTTACCAATTGCCTACCTGAAGCCTGACCGACCTGCAATGTGAATGAATGCACACCTTTCAGTTATCTTAGATATTGGTTAATGTGGCTAGTTAGAGCTCATAAACAATTTGGGAGGCAGATGAACTGAATATTAATGAACATGGTTTCACTAATGCATATATATTTAGTAAAGATGTTCTTTCTCTTTGTCCCCTCAACAACCGCGAAAGCCTTCTAGAGGTACATGAGAAAGAACCCTCTAGTACTTTGACATGTGTAGGCTTTCTCAGTTGTTGTTTCTAGCTCGTTTCATACAGTAATGAACCTGTTTTTTGGGGTATTGTCTCTTCAGCAGGTTATCATATACCTACTTTGACATGTGTAACTACATACACACCAAGATCCAACTTGATGAGAAAGGCAGTGAACAAACATTGGGAGATTTTGAACGCAGGCACATTGGAAATACCTAAACCCAGGTTTGCGTTCAAGCGTACCAACAATTTGAAAGATATGTTGGTACATATGAGACCCAAGAACAAGAATATCTCTAACCAGAGGCAATTGTGGGATCTCCCACCCGTGACAGGACACTACCCATGCGGTTCATGTACTGGGTGTCCACAGACAAAACACACTAAACAATTGGTTCTATCAGACACATTTACGTGGACGCTAAACAAACATACTAATTGCAACACACCACGTTTTGTGTACATGCTAACGTGCCCTTGTGAGAAGAGGTATGTTGGTATGACCATGAGGCCTGTTAAGACCAGAATCACTGAACATAAGAGCAGTATTCGCTGTCAGAAAACTAACACCAAAATATACACCCATTTTTCCTAACTAAGACATCCCCCAGAGTTTGCGCTGGGTCATCCTTGAGTCCCAACAACAAATAACACATACAGCACTGTTCAGGATTGAACAAAGGTGGGTGTTTTGCCTTGCCTTAGCTAATGGCGGCTTGAATGATGACATCCCATGGAGCATCATCAACTAATAGTTGAATCCGAGGTGGTCAACAACTGTGCACAATACAAACCATTTAAATATTAGCACTAACTGTATAGGAATCCCTCTTCTGTTAATACGACTTTGACACACAGCATCTACATAAGGCCTAATACCGCAGAGAATTGGCAGTGCCAGAACAATACATTTAAACATTAACAGAGGTGTACAAAACTACACTCCATGATGGCCGCCGCATGAACTACTCCAGTGACATCACCCCCAAACACCGGAGGTCGACATGCACCAAAGGATATCAGTTATCCTCATGAGGTAGACACACACCGATACGAACAAACCCTAATAAATATACTTACTGATATAGAAACCAGACATATCCCCTATATTGACTTCGGCACTATAGAGGTCCGAACATAGAAAGATAAAAACCTTTTTCGGACATATTTTTCAATGCAGGCACTTTTTTGCCGCGAGCATTGCCTAAACTAGATTTGAAATCACCACGTTACCACCAGCTGTTTATGAGCCCTTAAACAGATGTTTATATCGCTGAGGGAGACAGCCTTGGCCAGTTAAGACCACATTCCAAGATGGCCACCATGATTCCGCCGAAGATGATGTCATTTTACACCACCACGACAATTCACTTCAGGTGTGGCTAATTTGCCATGCTCAGCGGCCCCAGTAGAAGGTATTTAAAACAGGAACCGTCAACCACACGTTACCTTCCTGGATGCAGCGGAGTGGGTAGGTTAGCCACAAAGCTCCGAGCGGGAGCAGGTGAGTACGCACTACCGTGTGAAGGCCAAGCCCTGACGCCGGCATATAACAGAGGTAAGAGGTGCTGGGGATTGATGTTAGTGACCTCGGGTTATTGAAGGGTACTCTGAAACTTTGGGTTCTTTAAGAACCTGCCCTAAGGTACGGTTGGGTCGCTGGAGGCACTTTTACTGTGCCTCATTATTACCATAGTTCCGGGGCATATAGGCGGCGGCTCTGCCAGCTACACAGGCCAGACTGGAGCACCCTAAAACGCAGAGTAATCATGTCAACTGTGTGATTTCACTACTATTGGCCAATTTCAACCTGAACCATGCCTCCTGCTCAGTCTATTATAGTGTACCAGAGCCAGGATGCGAGCGTCTATCCGAAGTGCTTCCAGCTTACTTTCTTTGTATTTTTTTAAATACAGAGGCACTACGTTGAGTGTCCATTTACTCCGCTGCAATTTGGTGAGGCAGCCCATGAATACATAAGAGGTGAGCTGATGTATACTCACCACCATGATCTGAAAGCACGCACAGAGCTTGATGGGCTGCATGAAAGCACTGTGTGTTTTTAAGTTTGTATAGATTTTATTTAAGAATGTGTGCAGCGAAACACATCCGCTGCATTTAATAGGACCATTCACCGTTGGCTTTACTTGGTTTTTGATCCTTCTCTTTGTACTCTAGGTTTGCTGCTTTTCTCCGGGGCAATCAAACATGGAGCAAACAAGTGGTATGTAGCATTGCACCATACCACTCACTGTAGATAGTTTTTTTAGTCACCTGGTCCTGAGGAATCGCCAACTGATCTATTAGTGACATTTTGAGGCGAGAAACATGTTGACCATCTGGGGGTTGAGCGTATATTTTGTCATATTAAAACAAAATAGTCACCCCCCCCCTTTCCTTTTTAGTCAGGTTGAGACCTCTTCAGAATAAAAATAATCATAGAGGATTCCCTTACCTGTTTTAATTCATACACCACATCTACATCTTTCTAGGCCCCTCACACCCACGGCACCTATACGGCAAGGAACAAAAGATCTCAGAAAAAGAGCCCCTTTATGGGTGCCCGTCGAGCATTGCAGCGCCGGCTCGACGAGGAGCAGACCCATATGATGAAGCATGACACCTAGCTTGCTGGGTGTGTGAGGGTCCTTGTTCCGAAAGGAGGTATTCCCCACCTCCTCACTACCTTGAGTACACACCAGGTGGCAAACCTGCCACCTAGGAACTCCGTACCTTTTTTGTCTTCTAGCTATACCCAGGGCAAGTACGTTGGACCTTTATCAAGCCCTTACTGTCCCCCTCTTTGTTGACTAAGCATCCTGGATGCTGACATCTCCCAGGCAGATACACAGTTGTTGTTGTATACTTTTGAAAAGCACTACTGCATTACGACTTGGACTCGCAGTCATGTGTACATTGACCGAGGTGTGTTGAATGATTTCCTTGGTTAACCAGCACTACTCAGTCCTATCTCCAGGAGGGTTATTGCTTTGAGACTTATTTATCAGATGAGTAATCTGGGGCAGGATGAATCCATCGAAATCTACTTACCTTCGCTAACTGTATTTCTGATGGATATCTAATCTTCCCACTGATTCTTTACCATACTTTCTTCTCTTCTATAAGCTATTGTCATTTATAAGTTCCTAAAGTATGCAGACATGTGCTGAATTTGTTGCTGTCATGGCTTTCTCACTTCCTCTCTACACGCATCGATGGGGTGTAAAAAAGTCATAACTGGAGCAAGTGGTGCCATCTGGTAGTGCTGGAAATTCATTGCTGGGGATACATTTTCTGGCCAGTGTCAAGCCTGGAAGTACTATTCATAAGGTGATGTCTGTATCCACCAGCAATATTGTTATTGAAGTGAAGTAACATTTTCTTCAGCACTCCTTGGTATCTGCATATTATTTCTATTTGTTTTCCTTTTTCAAGGTACTGGTGCTGCTTACTTCCATGGGACAGCTCTTTTCTGGCCATTAGCTTCCACACAGTGAAACTCCCTTCACCCGCACTCTGCTTTATTTTTATGAATTTCTTTGTTATTTTTGCGGAGCCAGGCAGTTGCACATTACTCCCTGGCTGCTCACATCTCCTTGCTCTGCATCTTAATTTACTATTTTGAAATGGCATGCTAGATGGAATGGTAAACTAAGAACCAAGTGTACAAATAAAATCCATGATGGCCACTCATCTGTGTCAATGCTTTCTCATGCATTGTGGCCAGCATGGAATTATATTTTTCAAAGTATGACGACATTTATTCCACGATGGCTTCTGGTGCATGTTATTATATGCTGTTCTTTGAATGATTTTTGTATACTTTTAAAAACAAATCACAAGATCGGCCATTTTGGAATGCTTTTGGCCATAAACTATGCCTAAACCAACAGGCATTGACAAAGCTAATAGTTCTGCCCCTTCCCTCTATTTCTCATCTCTTCATGAGGTTTTGTAAGAAATCCTTTGCATGACTGCAGGTCCTGTTAGCCAATTTCTTCAAAGAGCAATATGGGTGCCTGCAAAGAGTATCGCAGGTCACTACTATCTTAGTTTCTGTGTTCATCGAGATGCTAACAGCATAGAGGAATCTGTTCAGATGGGGTACATTAACCACTGTCATCTCTGAATGTCACACTTGCAGACATATTACAAAGCACAGAAATCAACTACAGGCCTTTTCTGTGAAATAAGTTACTTATTATGTGTGATACAGATTTTGTAGCTTGGTATTAGAGATTTGCATGCAACCTCACTGAAGATCCCCTATAGAGGCAAACATGACAGATAACTCCTTTCTGCAGGCCCACCAGCCCACTGAGCCCAATTGAGTGATCAAAGCTATCGACCTGATCCGTTTATTATGAAAGGTTACAATAAAGGCAGTAGGCCTGACCTATTTACTGTGAAAAGCATATGTTCAACTCAGTAGGCATTTAAGGGTGCATTGTTATTTCTGTGTATTAAAGTCTGCTGAGAGATATTTTGTTACATGGAATCTAACAAGATTGTCTTGGTAGGCAAGGGTTTTAGTGTTGGTTACCATCTCTGACAAACCACAAGGATAGAAGATTTAAACTTTCATTAACATTGTTAGAACCTTTTACAAGAGCTAGTATTTTGCTTTGCCAACTGTAATTTTGTGTACATTTGTAATTTTATGACTGTAAGTCTGTGACAAGAAAATTAGCCTGATTAGGCACTGGACATACGTTTTACAGTGAACCAATCTGTTTAGAATGCAAAATTATGACAAAAGCAGTAGTCTGGCTTACTTAGTATTAAAAAAGCATTTGAAAAGGCCAACAAGCCTTCAACAGTGGAATGTTATTACTCTATGTTACAGGCTGAAGGCAGGAATATTGTTACGTGAAATCTCAGAGATTGCCGTAGTAGGCACAGGTTTTGATGTTGGGCACCTCTCTGACAAACCATGGAGGTATACATTTTTCACTGCGATAATCCCTTTTACGCCTTTTTGACAGGAGTTTTGTATTGTTTTGCCAACTGTAATTTTGTATGTGTTTGTAAACATTATGGTTGCCAGCTTATCCATGCTTTAGTAGGCCTGTGTTGGTTATGACATCAAGCCAGTGGTAAAGGCTATCAGCCTTATTGGTTCATTGGGAACAGTTGTGCAGGCTTCCATAGGTTTGGTCTCTTCCGGCTCCCTATTGGTGCCTTCGGGCCCTAAAGATCCGGAAAGTCCCTGAGTCGGGTTACCACTGGTGGGTCTGACCTCGGTGCCGGCCAAAGCACCCTACCCACCACCCCCACTAGCGGGTTCTGTCTTGGGCTGCTACAAAATCACAAAAGTGCAACCGGTCACTATACTGCCTGATTCCAGTTCTATTCCTCTTCAAGAACAGGCATGCCCTCATGCTTTCATTTGTCTTCTTGACTTAGACTCTGGTTAAAGCTTGCCCCATGTAGAGATGATGATGATGATGCTGGATCTGGGTATAATTTACAGCTCCCCACCATGACAATGAAATTATTTTTAATGGACATACAAGCGGCCAGTGGGCTTGATACCCCCCCTGATTCAGGGTTGAACTTGCCACTTAGGCCTCCAGTAAAACAGATTGCGTCATTTGCAGTGGTACTTCAACGTGCAGCTGAAGTCTTTGACCTACAACAACCCTCCATTGATGTTAAGACAAATATGCTTACTAAAATCTTGTAGCCTGAACCATTCACATAGAGCCCCTCCTTCTGTTCAGTTAGGGCCTCACTGATACTTTAATGAGCACCAGGTCAAAGCCCTGTTCTTTCCCATCTGTGAATAGGTAGTTGGCCAGACATCACCGACTGATGCCTGGCAACCCAAGAGCTCCTCACAAAACACCCTACACCAAAAAGTCTGGTCATTCAGGCTTTAACTAGCAAGATGAACACCAACTTATTCCACAAAACTCCTCAGATAGGGAGCCTTAGAGGATTTCAAAAAACAAATGTTCTCTTTACCCAGTGTGGCCTTGTGGTGAGGCAGTGCAGTTTGTTTGTTGCGCAGATATACATATGCCCTCTGAGACATGGCCAGTGAGAGCTTGCTGGTGGTCCCTGAAGACTTTAGGGCAAACCATTTAGGATGGTCAAGCTGCAGCCAAATACCTGATTTGTGCTGGCCTTGATACTATTGATTGTCTGGGAAGGATATGCGTTTTCATGGCTCACATCGGTTAGGTGAGCCAGACGACTCTGTTTTAAAATGCTTTTCAGGAGAGTAAGGCCACAACACTCTTTCTGGGTCCCTTGCCCATTGCCAAACAGTTTCCTCACCAGTTCTAAAAATTCAGAGGCTATTCTAGGAGGCCTGGTGTTTAGGCAGCATCATACTCCCCAGACAGGCAACATGCAAGCCAGAAAGGACACCTGTCTTCCTGTCCCCTTTCCCTTGTGGCACCAGCCTATAAGCTGCCTTAGCTTTCAATTTGTGGCACACAACGACACTGTGGAAGGCGGAATCCAGCATTTTCTTCAAGGGTGTCGGTCCACATGTCAGACAATAGGTCTTCCAAATTATCCAGTATAGCTAAACCCTACCCCTCATTTCTGCTCTCCCGGATGTTCCTCTCTTATGAGAGTGAATCTCAGGGGAACACCCGTCCATTTTGTTGTAAGAGGTGCTGGTTTTGCTTGCCATAGTAGCCATCGAGAGGCCCCTTGACTCGGAAATAGAAAAGGGTTAATACTCTTGCTATTTTCTACCACTGAAGTAAAAGGGGAGCCTATGGCACATCCTAGATATTTGGCCTGTGATTGCCTTCCTGCAGAAGGACAAATTACAAATGCTCACATTAGACCATATTCTGCCTGCCATGGACCTTAGTGACAAGATGGCGTCCTTGGATTTCCAGGACACTTATATTCATACACCCAGCCTACAGCCCCACAGACGTTACCTGAAGTTCAAGGTGGGGCAGCAGCATTTTCAGTTCTTCACTTGGGACTTACGAGTGTCACTCGGGTATTCACGAAAGTGACGGAGGTGGTTGCTGCCCACCTTCAGAAGATGGGGTTACCAGTTTTCCCCTAATTCGATGACTGATTGTTGAAGCTGGGATCTCCTTAGTCAGTCATAGACAACCTCCCGACAATGGCGAACCTCTTGATATGATTGTAGTTCACAATCAATGAGCTAAAGTTGCACCTGACTCCTTCACAGAGGCTCCCTTTCTTTGGACCTATCCTGGATACGGTCTAGTTCAAGGCCTTGCCTCCATTGCAACCAGTCCAGGATATTTGGCCTATCTATGATCCCGATGTGTCAGCTTGGGTTCTGAATCTCAGTGAGAGCATTTCCGAGGCTTCTTGGCTTTTTAGCCTCCTGGATCCTTATAGTTGACTGCACCAGATGGAAAATACGTGCTCTTCAATAGAATCTACAGTTCCGGTGGGCCTGACATCAACAAATCAGTAAGATGCCCTCCACATTTCAGAAGAAACTGCACATGATCTGCAGTGGTTGCTTCTCAATTCCAATTGGACCAGCGACAAAATCTTCCCCCTTGTCACCCAGAGTTGACAATGGTGATGGGTGTATCACTGCTGGGTTCGGGAATGTCATCTGAGAGAAGTAGAGCTCAGAGGACTGTAGTCTCCAATGAAAACCTGGCCTCCATATCCATCTGCTGGAGTTACACGCCCTTCGCCTTGTGCTGAAGGCCTTTCTGCCATTCATCAACAGAAGGCTCGTGCAGGTTCAACACCACCACCATGCAGTACTGCTACAAGCATCCACCCTATTGGCTCTGGGTTGGCGAAGAAAGTGTGGTACCTGGAACTTTTGGCCATGAAGATGTGTCCGCTGATCAGGCTTCCACTCTGAGAGGATCTCCTGTCACAGAAGCATGGCAGGGTCCTTCATCTGAGCCTGCACAATTAACAAGTTATGCGTGGAGAGCGGGTGGCTGCAGTTAACTGCTTTTGATCTGCCTCCTGATGTGGTGAATGTCGTCCTGGCCACCAGGTGTCCTTCCATGAAGTCCATTTAACCCTGGCACTGGTACAAATTTGTAGCCTTGTATGGAGTTTGTAAGAAAACCCCATACCTGCTAAACTGTCACATGTTTGTTTAGTCCTTGGCCCAGCAAGGCCTTGCTGTGGGCCGTTTTGGTGTTTACTGGACCAACTCTTCTGTTGTTATCAGATTTATTATAAAGTATTGACACTCATGCTCTTTCCCAAACCATTGCCACAGTGGGACCTAAACTTGGTTTTGACATTACTAATGCGTACGCCTTTTGAGCCGATTCACATCTGCTCGTTATGTCTTCTGACCTTAAAGACTGTCTTGCTCATTGCAATCATATTGGCTTGTCATGTGAGTGAACTCCAGGCTCTGTCAGGGCATCCGCCCTACAGCACAACCGCCACCACCTTCCCAGACAAACTGCTTTTGGAGAGTCAGATGTACCTCTATCCTAAATTTGACTACTGTTCGAGGCATATGAGCTGCAGATCACACACTTAGGATGCTTGCAGGTTGTTGTCTTCGGAAGAAGTCTTTGGTCACGAGATAGGTGACTCCTCCCTTGGACTACAGTGCGCATGGGCATCAACTCCATCCTCAGATTGTTTTTTTCCGCCATTGGGTTTGGATGCAACTTTTCCGCTCTGGTTGGAAATATCAATTCCAAGCTTCTCGAAGCAAAAAACTTCACAACAAAACATCGAAACACCTTCAAAACCTCGACCTCGATTACATCGGCTCGATTCCGGACGTCGACGCGGCCCGCTGGGCCTATCCACGCCGTGAGGCCTACGGCTCATGGAAAGGACTCCGTTCAAAAAATGCCCCCAGTGTGGAGCAAAATTTCCGCACAGTGACCACCACAAAGTCTGCAACCTGTGCCTATCACCGGAACACGACGAGTCCAGCTGTCCAGCCTGCGCAGCATTTCGATCCAAAAAGACCATTCGGGATCGAAGGGCTCGACGCCACATCATGGCACACAGACCAGCTCCGGAACCAGAGGACATCTTTGATGTAGGCCGAGATGTCCCGGAAGAAGATTCCGCAGATCTGCAAATAATTTCCGAAGCAGACGACTCAGACGACCCCATCACACCTGGGCAACGTGTGAATCCCACTGCCGCTGCCCCAACCCCACCAAAACCAAAGGCATTGGTCAAGACTTCGCCTGCTGGCCCCAGTCGAGACCGAAAACATCCTTCAGAAGCCCCGCCTCCGGGCTCGGCTCCGAAGAAGCATAAGCCTTCCGGTAGCTCGGGACCGAGCAAACCGCTTGTAATTGTCCAACCGGCACCATCGGCACCGAAGACAAAAGACTACTGGGCACCGAAATCGGCTCCGAAACCACCAAAGCCAATAGAGACACCGGCACCAAAGGTTCCCAAGCCCACAGATACACCTTCGGCTCCGAAACCCACATCGGCACCGAAACCATCGTCGGTACCGAAATCACCGGCTAAGGACTCTCATACGCCTCCTAAAGCCAAACACGCTACCGATCAACCAAAACCTCGATCGGAACCGAAAAAAACGGTACCAAAGACTGTTCCTTAAGAACAAGAACTTTTTCTCCCAGACCCAAGGCAGAAAAAGATCTATATCAACCCCAAGACTGGACATGTCACCGCGGTGCCATACAATAAACGGAAGCTGGACACACCAGCCCCAGTTCCTGTAAATAGGAAGGACTCTTCTACTTCCCCTATCCCTCCTTCCTCTCCTATACTGCCTCCTATCCCACCCCCTCCGCCGACATCACCATTACATATACCCTCTACATCTCATACACCACCACCACAGGATGATTATGATGACCTAGGGGGTGGGGGTGATCCTAATGATCAGTTTACGGACCCAGACACCACACCGTTGGATGATTGGGCTTTCCCCTTACCAGATATGCCTGACCCTCAGCCATATCCATCAAAACCATCGCCTCCTGACGATCACCTGGGGTTTGGACAGTTATTAAATAGAGCAACAATATACCACGGCGTCACAATGCACTCAGACGCACCAGAGGAAGACTTTTTATTGGACACTTTCGAACGGTCTAAAAAGTCTGTACAAATCCTGCCCATGATTAAAGGTGTCATAAAACACGCCTCCGAAGTCTTTAAAGACCCCGTTTGTGCCAGGGTTCTCAACCCACGAATTGAAAAGAAATATAAGCCTGCTCCTGAAGACCCAAACTACATCAAGGGCCAACTCCCTTTGGATTCTTTGGTCGTTTCCAATGCGCGGAAACGCGCCAACTCCCAAACCACAGGAGATACACCACCCCCAAGACAAAGAATCCAAACTATTAGAAGCCTCCGGCAAAAGAGTAGCAGCACAAGCCACTAATCACTGGCGAATTGCCAACACTCAAGCCCTACTGGCACGCTATGATAGGGCCCACTATGATCAATTAGAGACTCTCTTACAACATCTGCCAGACCAATACAAAGCCCAGGCAAATGACCTCGTTCAGGAGGGAAAGCTCATTTCAAATGCAGCAATTAAATGTGCACTTGACGCCACAGACACCGCCTCTAGAGCAATTAACACAAGTGTGCTCCTACGACGACATGCATGGCTACGCATCTCAGGCTTTAAGCCAGAGTTACAAACTACCATACTTAGTCAACCATTCAATCAGGAGCAGCTCTTTGGGCCAGCAGTAGACGCTGCACTGGAAAAAATGAAAAAAGACACAAACGGCTAAATCCATGGGAGCATTACAATCTCCCCAACCACGTGGGTCCTTTCGGCGCTCCTTCTATAGAGGAGCCTCCAAAAATATTGGAACGGACACCTCCTCTACATTTAAAACCGCCACACACACATCCCCCAGTAGAGGATATTTTAGAGGCGGATACAGAGGAAACAACAACAAAGGGCGAGGTCGAGGTAATAATAACACTCGCACCACCCCTGCCACAAAACAGTGACTTTCCTCCACTCCCCCCAGACCATTCAACTCCGGTCTGGGGAAGACTAACACAGTTCCTACCTGTCTGGAACTCCATCACAACAGACAAGTGGGTAAGACAAATTATCCAGTATGGTTACTGCCTGGAACTCACAACTACCCCACGCATATACCACCCAAACAGCGTCCCATGTCACAAGACCATCTTACACTCCTCAAAGAGGAGGTGCTCTCATTGCTTCAAAAGCACGCAATAGAACCAGTTCCCTTACAACATCAGGGTACAGGGGTATATTCACTCTACTTCCTAATCCCCAAAAAGGACGGGACTCTAAGACCAACACTGGACCTCAGACCCCTAAATCTGTATATCAATTCAGATCATTTTCATATGAGCACTCTTCAACAAGTGCTCCCACTACTGCAACAAGGCGATTTCCTTACCACACTAGATCTCAAGGACGCCTACTTCCACATTCCCATACATCCTGCCCACAGGAAGTATTTAAGGTTTGTGGTGGACGGACAACACTACCAGTTTGCAGTCCTCCCATTCGGGGTAACAACCGCACCCAGAGTATTCACAAAATGTCTAGCAGTAGTAGCAGCACATCTGAGACGACAACAAATCCATGTCTTCCCGTATCTAGACGACTGGCTAATAAAAGCCAAGTCATTCAACAAGTGTGTCCTACACACTCACCAAACTATCCAAACTTTACACAACTTGGGATTCACAATAAACTATCCCAAATCTCACCTCCAACCTGCTCACATACATCAGTATCTGGGAGCCACAATAAACACCTCCACAGCCCGAGCATGTCCCAATCCAGCCAGGATAGCCAATATGCAAGCTCTTATTGCAAAATTCCAAAGCCAACACTCTCTTTCAGCAAGAGTGTTCATGCAACTCATAGGAATGATGGCGTCATGCATCTTCATTGTGCCTTACTCAAGACTTCAAATGCGTCCCTTACAAGAATGTCTAGCACGTCAGTGGAACCAGGCTCACGGACAACTTGCGGATTTGGTGTTGGTAGACAGCCGCACACATCGCTCTCTCAAATGGTAGAACATAACAAACCTCTCCAAAGGGCGGCCGTTCCTAGAGCCTCTTCCACAGATAGTGCTGACAACGGACGCATCGCTCACAGGATGGGGAGCCCACCTCCTCGGCCATACCACTCAGGGCAAATGGACCACTCAACAAAAAATGCTCCATATCAATCACCTGGAGCTGCTAGCAGTGTTCCTAGCACTAAAATCATTCCAAATACATCTCCAAAACAAAACTGTCCTCATTTGGACAGACAACATGACAGCCATGTATTACATACAGAAACAAGGAGGCACACATTCTCTCCAGCTGTCCCAGCTCGCAGAGAACATTTGGAGATGGGCCATTCCACAGAAAATATACCTACTTGCAGAACACCTTCCAGGGGTTCACAATCAGATTGCCGATCTGTTAAGTCAACAGACTCAACAAATTCACGAATGGGAACTACATCCCCAAGTTCTAATACCCTTTTTCCAGCAATGGGGCCAACCAGACATAGATCTGTTCGCCACACACGAAAACGCAAAATGCCCAACCTTCGCCGCCAGGTTTCCCCACCCGGAGTCAAAGGGCAATGCAATATGGATGAACTGGTCAGGCAGATTTGCGTACGCTTTTCTGCCTCTCCCACTCATTCCATTAGTGGTACGCAAGCTCAGGCAACAGTCTCTCAAACTGATCTTAGTAGCTCCCACATGGGCACGCCAACCCTGGTTCCCAACACTACTGGAACTCTCGCTAGTGCCTCACTAAAAACTGCATCTCTCCCCATCCTTATTAACCCAGAACCATGGAGAAATCAGACACCCAGATCCAGGTCAACTGAACCTGGCAATCTGGCTCCTGAAGTCCTAGAGTTTGGTTATCTCAACCTACCACCAGACTGCATGAATATTATAAAGGAGGCCAGGCGACCTACCACTAGAGCCTGCTACGCTGCAAAATGGAAAAGATTTGCCATTTACTGCACTAACAATCATATAAACCCACTGGATGCATCCATCCAGGACATCATTTGCTACTTGCTACACTTGCAAAGATGTAATTTGGCATACTCATCCATACGTCTCCACCTAGCAGCATTAGCAGCCTACTTACAAAATAGACAACACTTGTCACTCTTTAGAGTGCCTGCGATCAAAGCCTTCATGGAAGGACTAAAAATAATTATTCCTCCGAGATTACCACCCTCTCTAGTGTGGAATCTAAACATTGTTCTTACAAGGCTCATGGGACCCCCATTTGAACCTCTGCAAAAATGCGAATTACAGTTCCTCACATGGAAAGTGGCTTTCCTTATCGCTATCACATCCCTCAGAAGGGTGAGGTGAAATCCAGGCTTTAACCATACAAGAACCATTCTTACAATTGCACCGTAACAAAGTGGTTCTTAGAACAAACCCAAAATTCCTTCCAAAAGTCATATCTCCGTTCCATCTTAACCAATCAGTTGAGCTGCCAGTGTTCTTCCCAAATCCCGACTCGGTAGCTGAAAGAGCTCTTCACACCTTGGATGTTAAAAGAGCCCTGCTTTACTACATTGACAGAACCAAATCATTCCGCAAAACAAAACAATTGTTTGTTGCGTTCTCTCCACCACATAAAGGCAACCCCATTTCCAAATCTGGGATAGCCAGGTGGATAGTTAAATGTATCCAAATATGCTACCCCAAGGCTAAACGCACACTACCAGTTCCCCCTAGAGCGCATTCCACACGCAAAATAGGGGCTTCCATGGCATTCTTAGGAAACATTCCCTTAGAAGATATTTGTAAGGCAGCCACATGGTCTACAACACACACCTTCACTAAACACTATTGTGTTGACGTGCAAGCAAAGCAACAAGCTTCTGTGGGTCAGGCTGTCCTTAAAACTTTATTTCAAACTGCTGCAACCGATACAGGTGACCACCGCTAAGGGAGACACTGCTATATAGTCTATCCTAAGTGTGTGATCTGCAGCTCATATGGTTCGAACGGAATATGCTACTTACCAGTATGCATCTGTCCTTGGCATGTAGAGCTGCAGAGCCACACATGCCCACCCACCTCCCCGGGACCTGTATCTGTTCCAGCATCGTCTTACTTAGACATTACACATGGTCATCTCTCTCTTTTCTACAAACTCCATCATTTCCCATCATGGCGAAAAATGATCTGAGGATGGAGTTGATGCCCATGCGCACTGTAGTCCAAGGGAGGAGTCACCTATCTCGTGACCAAAGACTTCTTCCGAAGACAACAACAACCTGCAAGCATCCGAGCCCAACACCAGATGGCGATCTACTATCCTAAGTGTGTGGCTCTGCAGCTCTACATGCCAAGAACAGATGCATACTGGTAAGTAGCATATTCCTTCCACAACAGGCAATCCATGACTCTTCCAGTGATCTTTGCCCCCATTTACCCCTCGAAAGTGGAGGAAAAGTTCCATTGTTTGGACCCCAGACAGCTTTAAGCTTTTACATAGATCGTTCCACGGTCCATCGGGTAGATGATCAGCTTTTTGTGGGGTTCTCCAGGGAAAAGAAAGGGAAGTCTGTGCAGAAGAGGACTCTGTCAAAAAGGATGGACCTCTCCAATAACATCTGCTACCCTCTGGACAACTCCACCAGGGCTAAGGCTGCTACCTACCACTGTGTTGGCACATGGATTACCTGTTCTTGACATCTGACAGACTACAACAAGGGCTTTGGCGCACACATTCAAAAATCACTACTCCCTTCACCTTTTCACTCCTACCTTTTTGGTCTCCGTCCACTCCAAAGACTCTACACCCTATGGCGGTACTGCTTTGGTATCTATTCTAAAGGTGAACACTCTGTGGTTAGAAGTATTCATCAGAAGAACAAGTTAAATACTTTTGCTAATGGCCTTTCTGGTGGATACTCTGTCTAATTGCAGATTCTTCACCCCCTCCCCATCCTCTCCGGTCTGTGGAGTGTCTTCTTTTAAACATTTAAAAAGGGCCCAAGCAAAGACTCTGCCTATTGCTACTGAGTTTTGGGTCACGCTCCGAATCTCAGGGTACAGAAAGATTAAAGCAAGAAATTGACGTCGGTGTGCGGGGACGGTGCCTATATCCACCAGCTAATGGCACGCAGGAGCCTAACTGAAACTTTTCTGGATCCAGTGTGGCGCTTTGACAATATTCCTAAGGTAAGTATGCAAAGAAAGAACATTCACAAAGGTAACTTATTCATTAAGAGGCTTTGGGTCAGCCCCCTTCTGCCATTCCATTGATGCATAGGAGTGTCTTTTACACTCTGCTTCCATTCATGGCAGCATATAGCATGGGATTATGGAGGAGCCCACTTCAACCATTGGTTCCCTCACCCTGTGAGTGACAGCATTTTTTATGAGCACATATGCACAGCGACCTGAATGTGTGTGCTTCAGTGCCAGGGCTGGAGGACCAGTCCTTTAGTTTTCCATTTTTCTTTTTGTATTGGTCCTCGTTCATTTTTTTTTTTCTTCTCCTCTTTATACTATTGTTCCCCAGGCAGTGCTAACAGGCTGCTTATTTATTATGCAGTGTGCCGGATCTCGCATGGGCACAAGTGATCATTATGAATTGGTATTGGCCATAGTGTACCATTCCAAAAAATTGGTTCTAAACGTGGTGGCCATGCTAAAGCTTTAAAATAAAGATCCACTATGTACTGTACCACTGCAAGATGGACACCTGCTGCTATGTTTAGTATTATTTTTTAGGGGGCGGCGTGATTTCTTTTTTTCTACTTCTTGTATTTTAATTTGTCTTTCAAATGTTGGTGAGTTTGTGATTGTGTGTTTTATTACGTTGAAAACATCTCAATTTTAGGATCCCTAATGGCCAACCAAATATGGGCATACTGGGTCATAACTTAAATTCATAGTTTTGTTTTGTATTATAAAGCACTAATATTGTACTTACTATGCCTCTTTGGGGTACTGAAGCACTTGCCCATGCTGTTAGAAAACTACACCATGTGCATGTGGCTGGAAGAGTGTTGCCTCTGTTGCCTTTGCTTTGTGCCTATGTGGGATATGTTTCCATTTGGTGACCACTGAGGTGCGGTTATTGTGTCAATGGATGCAACCCTGGATGAAGAAGTGCGAGAGATAGATGCACATTTTCAAAATGTGTTATGCTGGCAGCTCTGATTAGCTCTGCCTACCCATTTATTGCATTAGTAGTATATTGTTTATGTTCTCAATCCAATTTTTTTTTTTTCTGGCTCTGGCAGGAGGTCGCTCACTTTGTGATATCACAAACCTTTAAGAGGTTAATACCTTTGATAAACAGTTAGGAGGATCAGACATCTGCCAAGATAGACTGTGATATAGTCCTCTTTTATATGATTGCGTTGCGAGATGCCAGTCAAAAACATTTGTCAATGTGGACTGTTATTATCATCCTTTTTCTCATTGTAGAATGTCTGTGTTTAGAGTATGTGACCATTTGGGATCTGCATGTGTCATATTATACATGTAACAAATCCTTCCTGGTATATTGATAACATTTATTAAACAGTGTGTTCTTCCCACTGCAGATGCAACCTTGAGAAACTCTTCCAAATGCAGGTCCTCGTGCCAGCTCCCCCGCAACAGTTTTCCTGTCCAGCTTGTCTGCTACCCTCTGCTGCCTGTCTACCTGCTGTCCTCTGTTTGTATCATCTCTGCTAGTTTCGTGCTCTGTTTTGCTTTTGCTGCTCTTTTTTCTGCCCTCTGTTTTGCCTTTATTTGCTTGTTTCTTCACCAAATTTCCCTCCTCCTGCCACCCAGCGCCTGCCCTCCCTCTAGAACGTCCTTAATGGAGGCCACAGTGCAACCCCATTGAACAGGTCCTCGTGCCAGCTCCCCCTGCAATAGTTCTCCTGTCCCCTACCCTCTGCTGCCTGTCCTCCTGCTGCCCTCTGTTTGTGCCTCCTCGGCTCATTTCGTGCTCTGTTTTTCCTTTTCTACCCTGTGTTCTAACTTTTCTGCTCGTTTTGCTACCCTCTGTTTTGACTTTCCTTCTAGTTTTTCTGTGCTTTGTTTTGGCTTTTCTGCTCATTTTCTCCCCTCCTTTTTGCCGTTTTTGCTTGTTATTCCACCCTCTGTTTTGCCGTTTAATTCTTTTTTCTGCCATCCGTTTTGCCTTTTCTGATCTTTTTTCCTGCCATCTGTTTTGCCCTTGTTGCCCTTTGGTTTGCCTTTTTCGGTTTGTTTTTCTGTCTTCTGTTGGGCCTTCTCTGCTTGTTTTTCTGCCCCCTGTTTGCCCTCTTCTACTCTGCCTTTTCTGCTCATTTTTCTGCCCTCTGTTTTACCTTTTCTGCTTGCTTGTTTTTCTGCCCTCTTTTTTCTTTTTCTGCTCGTTTCTTCCTTCTTCCCGCAGTTTCCTCAAGACCTGGCTTTTCAACGGAGACCTCGCACCCCAGAACCCAGATACCCCCAGGAGTGACAATGTCACGCTGTACAAATGCTGATTGATTGATAGAACAAGAACATTATAGTTTACTCTCTGGTTTTCCCATGCCAACCGAAGTTGAGGGCATATTAGTGCATTAGCAATTTGAAGCCTCTACAATTCTTTCACATATTCAGACACATTGAACATAAGCTAGGCCCTATGCATAAGAGTAAAATACAACAGTGACCAATCCCAGAAGACCTAGGATCCAATTTCCTCAACTCTCTAGCTGGTCTCCTATCTTTACCCAAAATACTGGCTTACCCATCGCATGCTCTCCCTATACGACTTTCAAGATGCCCAATATAAGATCTTGCACATTCTGGGTGTTGTCAGGGATAACAGTGTCACACTGAGTGCTCATTTTGTTGCAAATACCACCCCCCTTTAGGTGTAAAAATTGATCTTCCTCAATTGTTTTGTGTGATATATACCTAGAGATTCTAAAGCAATGTAGCAGGAGCAATCCCCTACTAGTGAGAAGTATGTCTTCCTTCCATAAACATGATATATACCATATCTAATTTTAGTGCTTTAATTGCTCTGACATTTTAAAAATGTACATGCCGTTAATTACATAAACCTTTAAGATTCCCTTGTGGTGTATACAAAGCTATCCTGCCCTTACATGCCATACATTAGAAGCTGGGTGCATTAATAGTGAAGCATTTTCCCTCCATATAGTTTCACTATGTAACCTTAACACACCTTTTTGTAAACGAGTAATCCCTTCAGATAGCATGCATTGTACATCTTTAGGCATTGAAAATTTCATTTCTTTTGGTTTTTCATATAACGCTTTAAATTCTTTGTTCTCTATGAAATGTTCCAAGTACCCCTGTGTACGCAAAGAAGGGTAAATGGCACATGACAATGGAAAAAAAATTAAAGTTTGTGTTTAAGTAACTCCTTCAGCCAAGAAGGCGGGCATGACTGCACACCCAACAGTAACATTCATAACTTAGTAGTGTGTTTGGATCAGCTGGACATATGTATTTTCTCTATATATCCATTTTGGCGATGAAAACACATTTCTTTTTCATCATTTTATTTAATCTTCTGAGGCATAGATTGGGTGGAGGACCCATCATTTCTTACTGGATGGATTATTTGCATCAGCAACACCAGGATCAGTCTGATTGTGCAGGTAGTAGATGCGGCCCCCATGATGACCAGAACAATCACCCCAGCCTATGATCTCTAATCCACTTTTACACCCTGAAGGGCCTACCCTTCGGCAGACTCACTCATATAACTGGAGGGGAACCGCCCCCCTCTGAAGGAAAACACTCTTTTTTTTTCACCAGTTTGCCCTTTTACATTCACTCCATGGTGTTGGAAAAGGGAAGAAAAATCCTAACACGCCTTTCACCTCTAACAGTCGTCCCGACTGTAGTGTATCTATTTTTTCCTCAGTTAACCTTTACTCTGTCCCCTGCCCTATGTCTCTCATCGCTCTCAAAGAACTACTAGGGTTGCGCACATGCCACTTACCACAGCCAAATCGAGGTCTGGCGAAAAAGTCAGAATTTTACGGCACCACCCCTCCATTTGGCCCACCTTCTGCATCCGCCTGGATCTCCACGACTTGGCCGCCACGGATTTCTCCGATCCAATGTTAAGTGTCACCAGCATGTCCACCTTTCTCGACCAGAACTGTTAACGTCCAAATCTTAAATAAAATTAATTGGCAAGATCGTTCTTTGAGACAAGGTTTTATTAAGTTGTATGACATTGGAGCTTCTGAAATTGTCTGACAACAAAACAAATCTCTAAGCACAGGTAGTTACACTCTTTCAGCAATGAAAATGTACGGTTCAGTTCTCAGGCATGGAAAACAGATGTAAATTCATTATACATGAAATAACTCCATCCTGGTATGTTAATAATATTTGCTAAACAGTGCATTCTTCCCATTTCAGATGCAGCCTTGGGAAACACTTGCAAATGCCAGAACAAGAGCATCATATCTCACCTTGTTATATCTTGTTTCTGTATTTATGCATCTCCCCTGTTGCTTTGTCCCTAGCTGCTCAGCCAGTGTGAATGTGCTGTGTGGAATGTTGGAGTGGTGATGATGAACGGAATGTTTGGGTGCCTGAGAGGTGTTGTGTGACAGTTGGATTATGGGCTGAGCAGCAGGTAGACTGCTCCTGGTGGGGCTGTGTCCTAGAAATGTACCAACCTGCAACTAAATCCGAATAAATCCTCATAAACTACACCTCGGCTACACTTCCTGGTGTTCCCATGCCATGCGAAGATGAGCTCAGCAAAATGCACTTAATTATTAGTCGTTAAAGCTCCAGCGTGTAGTAGTGCTCTAGCAATGCGATCATGTGACATAAGCAAGATGAAGTCCGTTTAGTTTTTGCAATTGCAGCCCAGGGCTCGCCCATGCTGGACTCTGCTAGAGTCGTCCATTGACCAGCAGTTGTTGGCAGATCTCTTTGGTCTCAGCAGGCCTGTATGGTGAACTTTGAGTGGTTATTCAAGCTTGTTGATACAACCTGAATCTCTGCCACCTAGTTGCCAGCAAGGTTCCACAGGTCCTTTTCATACTTTAAATGTCTGTCTCGTTGACTATGAAGGATTAGGTAATGAAGTGATATATGATATCGTGACATGGATTATATGAAATTGATAAGTGGGATAATCATCATATAGACAAGCTCAACTGTCCTCCATATTGTGATTCGAGGTAGAGGATAGAATAGGCAGACATTACTATATAACATCAGGAGTAGTACGATATGATTCTAGCGTTGAATATTTCATTGGGCAAGTCTCCAAATGCAGATCAACAGTGGTTACTTCCAGTGTTGATTGGAGAAACAGAGTTATTATATTTTATCTGTATTTTAAGGTCTTTGTGAGGTTATGTCGGGTGGATTTCCCCAATTTGGGTTGAATGCCTGTGTCTGTCCTCTTGGTATATTATACTGGTCCATACTTTTCTGTAGTGCTTTACTGTGCTTATATTAGTAGAAGGATTATTGTGCTGGGTGCTTTCCCAGGGTCTGCGCTGATCTTGCGAATAATCATAGTTTCACCTCACTTCTGAACTCTAAATGCTCTGCCTCCCAATAGAAAGACTGTTGACTCTACACAGGCATGCATCTGCTAAGTTCTAAAAACGGCAAGTAATATTTTCATTTTATAAAACCTGGAAGAATGAAAGACTAAGTGAAGGCACCAGGTTTCTAATCATTGGTTTGCAGATGTCACTCAAATATCTGAGGCAGGCACATTAACCCACTAAGCCATCATGTTTGTTTTCTAATTAAATAAATCAAGTGTATAGGAACAAGTGAAACACCAGCATAAAGCAATAAATCCTGCTCCATAACGGGTCGTAGGTAATGAAATGTATGCATTAGCTTTTGTGAAAAATCTGAGCATTCCAGTCTGCGTGTGGTATTCGGAGTCCAGTTTTCACACATGCCCCATCGAGGATTACAATTGCCTTGGTAGGATACCCTGGAAAAGGAAATGGCAATGGAAACTACTACACTCACTGAAGTAGTGCTTAATTTGTAATAAAAAACATAAGTGCCAGAGCCTAAAACCTTTCTCAGAAGGAAACTACAGCTTGCACCATCCACTGCCCCTTACAGCGCTGCGAAATCCCAGTACCAATGTGACTTGCAAAACATCACATTGCAACAAATATGACAATTTGAACTGTTCTTGGTCATTCGTAGCTGTAGGAATAGCTTGGCCGCGCTAGTATATAAAATGCATATTAGTAAAGATGCTGCCTAAGTGCTGGGTTTATAATTAGAGAGAGCCGTCATGGTAGAATGTCATAAATTGTGCCAGCGTTACAAAATAAGTGTTGATGCTGAGCTCCGGCAAACACTAGCTCAAATTAAGCACTGCTCTGAAGAAACACTGATAAGTTTCATGAAGACAGTTTAACAGTGCGCGAGTAGTTACGTTAAAAGTGCAGTCCAGTAGCATGTTGCTGGGCTGGACCAGCAAACACTTTTGAGCAGGTTGTGCTGCCCCAGCCAAAACTCTGTGAGTGTGCAAAGAGGGCTCTGAGCTGGGAATTGGCTGGATGGCCACAGAGAGTCTCAGCAGGATTAAATAAGGTCAAGACATTGGATCTACCAGTCAGCATTTCATATGATGGCTCCCTAGAACACATGATCACCACCTTATACAAGTCTTCAAATCATGGAAATCCAATCTGTCTTTTCCTGTTAATATAGGAGTTCACCAGTGACAGAAGGGGCCAGATCCCCATATCTTACTATTAGACATATATGAGCAACCCAACACACACAAAAACTGATTAGTTTATGTACCTGTTAAAGTCATATACACTTCAATACTGCACACCTTACCAGCCACAATTTCTAATGACAACAAGGCTTTATGACTGTTTACAGGAGCTAAACTACACAATGCTATGTTGCATATATGCCGCGGACTGAACTACACAATGCTCTGATGCACAAATGCCTACCTATCTATCTATGTGTCATTTGTAATTGGCCTCCCAGCTCTGTTAGTGGGACATAGGCTGGATTAAGCGCTCTAGACAGGTTAGGTTTCAGACAGACAAGTTTTTAGGAGTTTACGGAGGGTTAGTTTGTTGTTTTTAATCCACAGAGTGTGAGGGAGGGAGTTCCATTATTTGGTCACATTGTAGCTGAAGGGTTTCCCTCACTTCTCGCCTTTTTGATGATGGTGACTACAACCTGTCGGGTGTTCGAGGATCGGAGGGTTCTCCTAGAGATGTAGTAGGGGATCAGAGGTCGTAAAATGGGGGCTATGGGGGCTAAGGGGGGCCTATCTAACAAGGCCCTATGGGCTATATGGAGGGCGATTCTCTGCTCAACTGGGAGCCAATGAAGGGAGGCCAGAGCGTGACGGGCTGAGTTGTGGCTGGGGATATTCAACAGGATATGGGCCTCAGAGTTGTGTACCACTTGCAGTTTGCTGGTGACAGATTTTGGCTCCCCGATAAAGGTAGTTTCCGTAGTCCAGGCGAGAGAGTATCAGTGCCTGAACTATGATCCTTCTGGAGAGTGGGAGAGTAGATACAGTATTTTTCAGGGCATTTTGAGAATGCCATTTCAGATGACCGAGAGCCTGTTGGCTTGGGCTTCCATTGACAGAGATTTGTTGATCCATACTCCCAGACTTTTTATGACCGTTTTTGGGGCAGGAGACGAGCCCAGGCATTCTGGCCAGCCCAGTCTGAAGTGGGGGTTGAGATTGTTTCCTAGAATCATGAGCTCAGTTTTCTCCCATTTTAACTTGAGGCAGGACTTATTCATCCAACTGGCAACTCTTTCCAAACAGGGACTCAAAAAGGGGGATAGGGGATCCTGTTTGATGGAGTGAGGGAAAACCAGTTTGGTATCATCAGTATAAGAGACCATGGAGATACCAAATGATGATACAAAGTCTGCCATTGGTCACATGTATAGATTGAATAGCATAGGGCCTAAAGAGGATCCCTGAGGTACTCCACACTTTAAAGGGCAAGTTTCCGGAATGCAGGATCCCTCCAAAATCTGGAAGTTCCTGTGTCTCAGGAAAGAGTTAAGCCATTTCAGAGCAAATCCTGAGACTCCTGCATTGGAAACTCTTTTAATAAGGATATCATAGTTTACAGTATCAGAGGCAGCACTAAGGTCAAGGAGGATGATAGCTGATGAGCCTCCCTCATTCAGCAGGCTCCTTGATTCCTCCACCACTGCCAAAAGGGTTGGTTGACATGTTTTTGAAGATTTTTACTCAGGCCAGGGAGCAGCGAAATGTGTCTGTAATTTTCTGGACGAAGAAGATCCAGTGTAGTGCTTTAACCATGGCTAGTTTCATTGCCAACAGAATAATTCCATGTTGTTAGTGAAAGATTAAGCAAATCCATCAGTGGGGAAGATGTGTTCGACTGCTTTACTAAGAAAGTGTGGAGGAGAGGGAGGTCTAGTGGGGAACCTGATTTTACTTTGTTGAAAAACGTTGTAAAGCATTCTAGAGTCAAGTTAAGAATTATTGAAAGGTCAGCCTTCCTTTTTTCCTGCTTAATTCTCTGGGAGGGCCGGAGGGGCTAATGTCCTTGGCCAGTTCTTAAGGTAAAGTATATATCAGAGATTTTTTGGGAGAAATATCTGGCCAGGTCATTGCACCTGGATGCTGATGGTTGAAGCGTGAAGCCACTGGGGGAAGGCTCTAATAATGCCTTAACAGCCTGGAATATTTCACAGGGGGAATTTGAGGCTTGGTTAATTTTGGCACCCAAGTAGGCGATTTTGGTTTCAGAATGATAATTCTTTATAAGTGTACAATAATTTAATTTATTGGTTTTACTATAGTCTTTCTTCCATTTCCTCTCAGCCTTTTTGCATTCCTGCTTTAGTAATCATAATTGAGAATTGTACCAGGGAGCTGATTTTGTTTTGGCCTGTTAGTTTAGGCTTTTTATAGGGATACAGTGATCATGTGATCCACTGTGATATCTTAGTATTCGCAGTAGAGGGATCAGAGCTCCGGTGATGGCTTGAAGTATTGAGAGCCTAAATCTGATTTGACTACCAAGTTTAGCCCATTTGCGTTCTCTCCAGATGTTTGACATAAAGACGGGGAGATGAGCTTTGGGTTTTGAAGACCATGGGAATCATAAAATGGTCTGACCAGGTTACCTGGAGAGGGTCCAGAAGGTTCATTCGTAAAAATAGAGTCAAGCAAGTGACTTTTTTCGTGAGTGGGACCAGAAACAAATTGGGTACGTTGAATGGCAGAGAGATCTTTGCAAGAGTCTGGGCTACTAAGGGGCCTGATGACTCTTTCATGTGGATATTTAAGTCTCCAAGTAAAGTAACATGTGTTTTTTATACTAGCCAGTTTGGCAATTACATAGGGCAAGGCCTGAGTAAAAAGTCCACTCGGGACAGGAGGTCAATACAGAAGTGCCTCTGAGAAGGTATATATGGGGGACAACAAGATAGCGAAAGTCATATCTTCCTAAACTGAAAAGTGGAGTGGTTCTTGGAGACTTCTAAAACTTTCCTTAAGTATTATTGCCAACCCCCACCCTTGTTGTCTTGATCTTTCCTGCAAATATAGTAGCCAGAAGGCAAGGCCTGGGCGAGGACAGGACCTGGCTCCAGTTTTTCTTCCTCTAAAAAGGAGAGAAGTTCCCATTTGTGGCTGTGAACAGACCAACAATTAATCAGAACATGTGCCAGCTCGTATTGTCCTTGTTGAGAATCTAAGGACCGCAAGTAGAGTGAAGGGGAATAAATCTGTTTTTACATTGAGATTCCTCTTTAAACAGATTGACTGACTGAGTGAAGGCAATTTTCCACAAAGGATCCCTGGAGAGCTAATAGTTGTGCTGAGGAATAAGTCGTCATGTTGGGGGAAAAAAAGGTGCAGGGTTCCTGGCCCCTGGTCCCATTCAGGCAAGGACGTGTTCTCCAGGCTTCATTTGTAGAGGCAACAAATAACGACTACATAACGGACCAAGAAGGGCCCCCACCCCCAAACACTGCCTTCCTCCAAAAATAAAGTAAAAAGAGAAGAAGCCCCTGAAGCACTTGGTGGCAGCGTGTCACACTGATTAAGCAGCCATGCCCGAGCTTTATTTATGGAGCCAACAAAAAACTACTAAAGCGTAGACCAGGAAGGTATCCCTTGCCTTGTGACTCACCCCACCCCAAACACCGTCTTCTTCCAAAAATAAAGTGGCAGTGCAATTCCTTTAAAATGTCTTTGCCAGCAGATCAATATTGCGGAATACTTTAAAAACAGTGAATTTTATGGGTTCGTCGAGTGATAAGAGATTCAGGCTTCTGCGCTGGAATGTGAATGGATTAGGGGACAAGTTAAAGAGGGGAATAGTATTGCAATTTATTAAAAGTCATTCCCCAGAAGTGGTTCTACTTCAGGACACACACTTGGTTGGAAATACATGTAGGGCACTGACCAGATGGGGATATCGACTCGTGGCACACTCAGGGTTTACGTCAGGCTCCAGGGGTGTGGGTATTATGTAACGACAATAAGTCCCTAGTCAGTGATGAATATAAAGAGTTATTATGAGGAACGTTTTTTTATGTGCAAGGGTGCACCAAACAAAAGGTCAAGACTCCATATGGATCATGTGCTGAAGAGACCTGCAGAGTGCAAAAAAGTTATACATCAATTGTGCAGTCTATATCAATAGGTACAATCAAAAGTGATTCATATATAAATGTCAAATTTATTTTGTCATAAAAAAATATTCAATACATACATAGTTAAAAACATAGTTAAAAACATCTCCTCTTTCTACAGGTTACATAAAGGTTTCTCTGGTTTCACTGTAATATAAATCACAAGAAAACTACATCAGTTGATGCGGTGTTTCGGTGAAACTTGATTTCTTCACCTTCTTCAGGACAAAGTTTTCAACAATATTCTAAATAGCAGAGAACATTTCATTAAGACACAGATATCCTTTGTGAGTTATTGACAAGAAAAGCGTTTAGATATAATAGCATATTATTGAGATCAATTCATACGTTGGAATTATAGACTAGCAATCTAATTTATAGCTATGCATGCAACAGTACATAATCCATAAGGTAAAAGAGAAAATAAGAAAAAGAAAAAGAGAAATAAGTCATATTTCTGAAACCCACCTATTAAAAGACGTGGGGCTTTAGGCTTTTACTTAAGATTTAAGCCACTTGATTGTAGAAGGAAGGCAATTGCCCATCCAGAAAAGAAAAGTATGTCCTATAGAAATACCAAAGATAATATTGGGTGGAGCAAAGTTTATATCCTCAATGGGTGGTTACATTGTTTTTCTAATGGAAACTATGACATACCTCTGAATTAGTATATAGTCCTTTAGCTTTAGTTCGTTAGGGCCACCGAAAGTGCAAAAACATTTTAAAAACTGCTTACTGATGTAAGCCTAAATATCAAGATAAAAAAGGAATAAAACACTCAACTTTACAGGTGATGAAAGTTATACTCAAACAAATTGTGGATATAGGACTTGTAAGGGCTTACCCATTACAAACAGATATTCATAGCCAACAAGATGCACCATCATTATTTATGAGCAAACCTATATCCACAATGGGGGGCGCTAGAGGGCGCGCACGCAGTATGGCCGCACTTCTGTGAGGCTCCTGCTGCCTGGACATACTATCCTGAATTTATCCTAATTATCTGACCGCCTACCGGACCGCGACCGGGTGTAGATGTTGCTGTTTTCCACCTGCGGCTCCGCCTGAAGTCTGGGAGCCGTGTGATCACCGGTGGCGGAGCAAGAGGCACCGCAAGTCGTGCCGTGCCCCTGGCTGCTGCATGGTGGTGTGTGCGGCCGGGCTCTGGAGCTACGCGATCCCGGTGCGGAACACGAGGCAGGTGAGCCCCTGAATGTCTGTTGCTGCCGCGGTGCCCTCAGAAGCGCGGATCGCGGTGACTGCTCGAAGGCGGGAGGCGGCAGGCAACGACGGGGCTCGAGATTCAGCCTGTGCCTGGCTTGCCCCCCCCCCCCGCCAAGCGATTGACCTGGGACAAGTTGGGGAGCGAGGAGACCTGTGACCCCCTGTCGAGGTGTGCTAGCGGCTGGTGGGGGCTCTCTGAGCTGCACGGGGGTGAAACGCCGCCCCCCCCTCTCTCCTTGGACTGATCGTGCTGCTTTGGGTGCTGCTGGATGGCCGCCCCCCCCCCCGGCGATGTTCCTGTACCTGCTGACTGTTGCCCATGTCACGCTGAGATAGATCCGAGTCTCTGGCTCCCTGGGCATTGGTGCCCCGGCTGAGGGGTGGTCCTCCTGTTGTGTTCGCTGCGAAGGGGCACTGAAGTCTGTCGTGGGTGGCACTGCACCGCCACTGCATCGGGGCTGTTGGGCCTGGGAGTGCTGGAGACCGGGGACGAGGTGCGACGACGTGGCCCAGGGCGCGACGACTGCAGCGGCTGCACCGGTCGAGACCTGACCACTGTTGGGGTCCCCTGTGGCTTACTCCGGGCCCCCCCCCCGCATCACCCCACTATTGTCCGGGGGTTGAGATCGCTGGCCTGAGGGCCCCCCTGAGGTGTGGCTTGCTGTCGCTCCTGGCGTGAGGTGACCTTGCCGCGGGGCTACCTCCTTCCAGTCTGTGGGTAGCGGTTGTTCGACATGGTGGGCTGGCCGGCCCTGCCACGGTGACGGCGTGGATTGACGAAGAGCTCCCCTCCTGGATTCCTCCCATGGTGCCTGACTGGTCCATCATCTGTTCCAACGCCGGCGGTGGCTGAGCTGCCCCTGGGGTCCCCTGCTCCTGATCTGCCTGTGGCGGGGGCGACTTTGGCTCCCTTGGGGTGGGAAGCGGCTCCCCTCGACGAGCCCACGATGGGCAAACATGACAATAAGCAATCGAAATTGTCATTTGCTGCCCCAGTTGCTAAGACGGGGCTGCGGAGTGCGCACGATGGGGGGGGGGGGCGCACAGGGCCCTCCGGCGTCTGACGCGGACATGGCCTCTCCGCCATCGGACCTTCAACAGATGATACGGGAGATGAGGCAGGGCTTTGCCACCGTAGTGGACAAGGTGGACCGCCTTTCTTCACGCATGGATGCGTTTGCACAGAAAATCGATGCCCACGAGGAACGTCTCAATGAGGTTGAACGGCGGATCTCTGATAATGATGACACAACCGCTTCCCACTCTACGCAGCTTATGAAAATGGACAGTGTTCTGCGGATCATTGCTGCTAAGAATGAGGAGTTGGAGGCCCGCAGCCGGCGTAATAATATTCGCGTGGTGGGTGTGCCAGAGTCCACCAATACAGGGCGCATGGAAGAATATGTGGAGAGGATACTCCTGGCCTCTATTGGCTCGGAGACTTTCTCTAAACAGTTTATCGTGGAGAGAGCGCATCGCTCACTTGGGCCGCGACCTCGTCCGGGTGCCCCACCTAGGCCCATCATCGCGCGGCTCCTAAACTACCGAGATCGTGATGCGGCGCTGCGGGCCGCGCGTATGAACCAGAACCTTTCATGCGAAGGTGTCAGCTTCACCATTTACCCAGACTTCACGCCTGTTTTTCAGGAACAGCGACGCAAATTCGTTGATGTTAAGAAAAAGCTCCGTGCCCTCCAAATTGATTATGCGTTGCTTTATCCGGCGAAGCTGCGGGTCACCCATCAGGCGAAGCAACATTTCTTCACGAACCCGCAACAAGTGGAGGACTTCCTGAAGTCCCTGCGGAGGCTGCGGGACGCCCGGCCTGATGAGGATGAAGCAGCTCAGGGGAATGAACATTGACTGCTAACCTGCGGGTCACTGGGGTTTTTTCCCTTGCACTAGTGTACGGCTCCTCTGCCTTCTCCTGGTGGCCCGTCACGTGCGCCCTTTTGATGGGCGGCGTCAAGACTGATCAAGACTGCCCTGGTCGTGTGCTGGTCGGTGATTGGTAATGTATTCCAGGCACCACCCTTCCCCCTCCTCCTGTGACTATGGTGGGGAATGGGCAGTAGTGGGTGGATATGTGTGCCCCCTGGATGACCCCCGTAGGGTGTTCCCCATTGACTAAGCTGACTGGGTTGCTCCTGTTGAGCTTTTTGATGGCAACGACGGGTGGGTAGTTTTTTCTGGCGAGTTGGGGCTGCTTCAGTGGGTGGGGGGTGGGGTTGTGGGTTCGGGGCCTTGTTGAGTTCCTTATTTCCCTTCCCAGGAGCTGATAGGTCGATGCTCATAGGGGGTGCGGGGCTCTCCCTGGGGGCTCTGATATGTATACTTCTGGCTGGACTGCAATGCAGATACTGGGAGCCCATCTGGCTTGCTGCTAGGCTCCTTGGAGCTGTGCTGGGTGTGTCAACCTTACTGACCCTGGTTGCCCTTCATGGGGGGGATCGCACTGCTGCCCCTAGGTTGGATGCCAGGTCCCAAGTTACTATGGTCGATACTGCCGGCCGTGACAGAGGGGCATGTGGCGGTAAGAGGGGTGGAATGTTGACCTCCTGTGTTGCAGGGCTGCGCACTAGGTGCGCTGGGAGGGCTGCTCCCCCTGGAATTCATGCTCTGCTCACCAGTCTGGGGATGCTGTACTGCGGGGCTGGTTCCTGGGTGGAGGGGAGGGTTCCCGGATCAGGGCTCTGTGGGATTGGGTGTTACACTTCTCCCGATGGATTGGTAATTGAGCTTTGTGCGGGGTACATGTTGGTGCAGACAGCTGGGTTGGGTGGGAGATCAGGGGTGTTTATTATTGTTGTTTCAATGTTGGATACGGCTGTGTTCAGGGCGTTACTGTCCACAGAACAGACGAAGGCTCTGGCTGGGCGTTCGCGAAGAGGTCCCCAGGTGGGGCGTGGAGTGCACGCAATTATTGGAGGTGGATACTGTCCTGGCTGACTGCTGATGTAGACTGCGGAACGATGGTGTCTAGGCGCGTGATGTGTAGAGCAGATGGCGTGCATGGCTGGTGGGGGAGGTGTGGGCGGGGGCCCTATACCAGTGCACTATATTCCTGTTTTGTATTGACCTGTCTATGGGGGACACTGACTTGAACATACTTACATGGAACGTCAGAGACCTGGGTGACCCTAGAAAACGGAGACACATCCTGTCTTATTTAGATCGCCATGCCATACACATTGCGTTTCTGCAGGAGACCCACTTCAGGGCGCAGTCTTCCCCTACCTTTGCTGGTAGGTGGGCGAAATACTCTGCCTTTTCTTCCTACTCATCATACTCTCGAGGTGTAGCCATATTGGTTAAAAAGGGCACCCCCTTCATTCTGTCGGGTACAAAAAGTGATGCTCAAGGCAGGTACTGCCTGATGTGGGGTAGACTAGGACATAGAGTGGTCACTCTGGCTTGCTGCTATGGTCCCAATGTGGACGACCCGGCCGTCTTTGTTGACCTCGGTGCAGATATAGTGGGTGTGGGCACGCAGCACCTCATATGGGGGGGAGATTTCAATATCACACTTAATCCGACGTTGGACAGGTCCCACCCGGCCCCACATCATTATACGCTGTCCCGGGGGGCGCTTTTGGAGATCGTAGCAGAGCATAGACTAATTGACACATGGAGACACCTCCACGCAGAGGTCCGTGAGGGTACTCACTTCACGGCGCAGGCGCGCTCCTGGGCTCGGGTCGACTATGTCTTCCTGGCCCCACAATTTCATGTGGCGTTGGTTGGGGCACGACACCTTCCGAGAACCTTCTCGGATCACGCGCCAGTGCGCGTTACCTTGAGAGCTGCAGAGCTCGGCCCCCCTCTGGCGGCCTGGCGTCTGCAGCCCATGATGCTCCTCGATGCCCCTTTCAAGGAGGAGCTGCGTGAGGAATGCTTGGCTTTCTTTGAGCGCAACAAGGACTCCGTGCAGGACGTTGAGACTATTTGGGATGCATTCAAGGTAACCCTGCGGGGTCTGTGTATTGCCAAGGGGTCGGGTGTCCTGAAGAGTATTACGGCGCGCCTTCACACCTTGGAGACGGACCTTCGGACGCTGGAGACATCGCTGGCTGCCAATCCGGATGATGCCACGTTGGCAAGTATTCAGGACAAAGTCTCAGAATACACTGCTGAAGCCGCCCGGGAGACAAAATTTAGAGGCAAATATTGGGTCGCCCGGAGCTATGGTGAGGGCGAGAGGCCGGGAAAAGCCCTGGCAGCGACAATGAGGCTAGTGAGACCGTCTACTACGATCATGGAGATTGTTGGGGCGGACGGCACATTGTACAGGGATACTGCGCATATTCTCAACATGTTTGTGGCCCACTATCATGTGCTTTACGCGTCGACTAGGGCTGGGGAGCTCCAATTGCATGACTACCTGGAGGATGTGTCCCTGGGGTGGCTTAGTGATACGCAAAGAGAATTTCTGAGCTCCCCCTTCGAACTGGATGAGGTGCGTGAGGCCATCATGCATATGAGGTCGGGCAAGACCGCCGGACTTGACGGGATACCAATCGAATTCTACAAAACCTACATTGACTTTATGGCGCCGGTGTTGAGAGAGGTCTATGAAGATGCGTTAGAGGTGGGCCACCTCCCCCCTTCGATGCGCATGGCCCTCATCACGTCGCTCCTTAAACCGGGGAAGGAGGCTAATGACTGCGACTCCTACCGGCCTCTCTCCCTGCTTAATTGTGATGTGAAAATCCTAGCCAAGCTCATAGCCACTCGCATTAATCTGTTACTCCCGAACCTGATACTGCCCGATCAGTCCGGGTTTGTGCCAGGTAGGGCTACGTCCCATAATCTGCGCACTTTCTTCTCGATCCTCAACTCTGTGCATGAGGACCTGCCCATGGCCGCCGTGTTCCTGGATGCCACGAAGGCTTTTGACTCCCTTGAGTGGGACTACTTGTTCCAAGTGTTGGGGCGCATGGGATTCCCGAGCGTATTTATCTCGTGGATTAAGTTATTATACACCGCTCCTACGGCCAAAGTACTGGTGAACGGCCAGCTTTCCTCTGCGTTCCCTATTACCAGGGGCACCAGACAGGGATGCCCCCTTTCACCCCTGCTGTTTGCTTTGGCCATGGAGCCTCTGGCGGCCAAATTGCGGCAACACCATCGTGACAAAGCGTTGCGGTGCTTCCAGAGGCAGATATTAATATCCATGTACACCGATGATATCACCCTCTACGTGCGCGACCCTAAGGACAATCTTAACCCGATCCTCCGGGAATTTATTCGGTTTGGCAGGATTTCTGGTATCCAGATCAATTGAAGCAAGTCTTGTTTGTTCCCCCTGACAGCCTCCACTGGGCGATTTGGGCTTGACTTCCCCCTTGCCTGGTGTGAGGGGGACTTTAAATATCTGGGCATCCGTATTGAAAAAAACAGGGATGAGCTCCTGAGGGCTAACTATGGGACGGCGATGTCCCGCATTACGGATTGCATTACTCGGTGGATTGCTCTGCCCCTCTCCATGGCTGGCAGGTCATCATTGATTAAGATGGTAATCTTGCCGCAACTGTTGTACCTCTTTCTGAATATTCCCTTTTATCCCGGCGCCTATTTTTTTCGACAACTCCGCTCGGCACTCATCAGATTAGTGTGGGGCGGTAAGTCGCCCCGGCTCAAGTGGGAGATCCTTATTAAGCCCTATGATCAGGGTGGATTTGGCATTCCCAACTTTGAGCTCTATTATCAGGCAGCCCAGGCGCATTATGCTTACTTCTGGGTACGGCAGTCTAGATATATGCCGCAGCTTGCAGCCGAACACTGGCTGGTGCACCCCATTCCTATAGAGGGCGCGTTGTACATCCCAGTGAAGGGCAGAGACAAGACGCCCACGACATTGATTAGCACGGTGACGGCATGGAATCAGTTGGCTGCCACTCTAGGGCTTGACCTGGTGTACGCCCCCCTCTTGCCTCTTGTTTACCACCCAAGCATGCCCCTGCTGCAGGAGGCGGGTTTCCGGAAGTTACTTCACACTATACAGGTGAAGACGTGGGGGGACTTGTACCACAATGGCACATTCCGGTCCATGGAGCACTTGTATGCCAGCATTCAGCCTACTCCCCTCGATGTTTTTCTATACCTCCGCCTCCGGCAGGGGTTGAGGGCACTCATGCCCGGCTTCCCCCAGGAACCCCCGCATATGGCTCCGCTGCAGCGCATACTGAGTGATGAGACCCCGGCCAAGCTCGTTTCCAAAATATACCGATCGGTACACTCCTCAACACAGGCGCCGCAGTTGGCAGCCAGGGAGAAATGGGACCGAGAGTTGCAGGCCCCGTTGACGGATAAACAGTGGCAATTCTGCTTAATGCAGACGGACCGCGTCTCCTCCAGTAGCCGCCTCAGAATTATCCACTACAAATACATTCACAGGCTATATTACACACCGGCCAGACTTCTCAGCTATCAGCTCCGTGAGGATGATCGATGCGACAGATGCCGGGCTCCTGGTGCGGACATTCTTCACCTGGCATGGTCGTGTGAAGCAGTGCACCGCTATTGGTGCCAGGTGTTTGAAGCGCTCTCAAAGATGATCAATACAGTGTTGAGGCCCTCCCCTCTCCTGGCCCTACTGGGATATGTAGAGCCTATACAGGCGACGCACCGCAAATTCATTGCGCTTGCTTTTTTGCTTGCTAAGAGAAGGGTGGCGTGTCGTTGGGGCAGAGGCAGGGCCCCAAAATTCAAGGACTGGATGCGAGATCTTGTATACTGTCAAGACCAGATCTGTACGTACTCTGAGCTTATGCCGCCCACGTCACGGCCCGCGGACATTTGGGCCCCGCTGCGATGCTATCTCCTAGCTGAGGCGACTGCCCCGGATGGCATGCAGGCGGCTGAGTGATCTCGTGCTGGGGACCTCTGGTGCTTTGGGGGGTAGCTGCTCGTGGCTGCTGCCATGGTGGGATGGTACTGGTGGCGCTGAGGTTGTGGGTCTCCAATCCGACTGGCGTGGTGTGATATTGGTGTGTGGAATGTTGAATGAGGGGTCCTCCCCCCCTGGGATCTGTACGCCATGCAATGACCTCTGTGGGTGGGTACTTGGATGCTGTTTTACATTGGATTTGAAATGCTGATCAAGCCACGACTGCCTGTAATGTATTACCTGTGCCTCCTCCAAGCCTTTTATGTATCGCCCATGATGATGTGTATACTCAGTGCCGCTCTTTGGAATGCAGCTGTATGTTTTGTTTTAAAACTCCAAAAATAAAATTTACAAAAAAACCTATATCCACAATGTTTGTGAGTATAACTTTCATCACCTATAAAGTTGAGTGCTTTATTCCTTTGTGAGCTTTCTGAGCCTCCCAAACGTGTTCTGCAGCCCTCCACTACCACTCACAAATATACGGTACTTGTTACATTTGCAAGAGCTGTACTAAAAATAAGAGGGGGGGACTAGGAGCTCGTTGTGGTCTAGTACCTGTGCTCCCTATGCTAATCACAAACCAAACAGGGGGTAACTGTTCCAGAAATGGGCGCAAATAGTCACCCACAAACAAGAGAATGAAGGGGGAAAAAAAGGGAAGAGCGTAAGATCCTAGGTCTAAATCTCACGTACTAGCGTTTTAGTGCAAGTTTTGTCTCTTGGTGCCCTCACACACCCGAAGGATGTCATGCTTCATCATCGGGCGTTTGTTCCTCGTCGGACCGGCTCTGCAATGCCCTACGGGTCCCCCGAAGGGTCACTTTAGCGGAGATCTTTTGTTTGTACTGCCATATGATGAGTGTGGGTGTGAGAAAGAGGGTTCTAACAGAACAGTGGGTTGGTGAGTGATTGATAAAACTAGCTAAGGGATACCAGAGTGAGTAAAATTTGATGTGTAGGTTCCCTTGTCAGGTTAAAAACCAGTAGGTCGTGAGTTACTGATAGGGCGTAATGTGCTTTAGTAACTAGAGGTTGGTCGACATGTTTCGCGCTGTTTAGGAGGTCAGGACGATCCCTAGCGCTGCTTCAGGACCAAATAGCGTGAGTAAAAAAGTTAGTGGGAGTGGTTGGGTCTAGAACCCTACTTAATCGGAGCGGTCCAACCCTGTGTACTACTACAAGATGGCAATAACTTAATTGTATGGCCGCTCCTGTCGCAACCTAGGAGTAAATAAGAAAAAACAAGACAAACACATGAGGAGTCAATGTAATCCTCTCCAATGGCACATGGTTGAGTGCAACTGGTGTCTAAAGACATTTACAAACAATGTGGTCAACATGCAAAATGTACAACACATATTAAAGAACAGCTTTATTCTGTGATAAAATCATAGTTCTTCTCCAGCATGAGTGCACTCCATAGTGAGTGCGGTACACCGGCTATAGTTCATGCCATGAGCGTGGCAAGGACATATGCGGCGTTGCCGGACACCCAACATAAGTGCACCACCTCTGCTGAGAGAAAGCTATTATGATATACGTTTTTGTTTTTATTTTAATTTTATTTTATTTTAAAAGCTTTATATAGCGCTAGCTTGACCCGTAGGTATCAGAGCGCTTAACATACATACTGTAAAAACAGAAGGAAATTGCATTACATAGTAGGAAGGCAGTATGGAAGCAAAACTGAGATAAAAAAGTACAACATGAAAAATAGGTAAACAGTGCAGGGGAGGGAGAGAAAACAAACGAAGGTGGCCAACGCAGTCCGGTCACCAACTACCCTTGAATGTCAAGAGAGAGAGGAGTCAGCTCGGATAATGAAGTCTAGGTTAGTTGACATCGGTCAGGAAAGTATTTGTTAAGGAGATGGAGTTTCAGGTCCCTTTTGAAACAGGAGAAGGAGGGGTTGCATCTGAGGACTCTAGGGAAAGCGTTCCACATCCTGGGAGCATTGCCAGAAAACGATCGATACTGGGTGTTTTTCTTTTTCAGTTTCGGAGGGATAAGAAGGAGTGAGTTGGAGCTTCTCAGAGTTCTGGATTGACCTGCTCTTACCAGTTTGTTGTTCAGGTAGTTGGGGGCCAGAGAGTGAAGGGTTTTGTGTGTGATGCAGGCCAGCTTTTAAATAAACCTCCCTTCCATGGGAAGCCAGTTGAGGGAGTTGAGAGCTGGAGTGATGTGTTCAATTTTTTTTACTCCAGATATTAGTCGAGCGGCCATGTTCAGCACTGCCCTTAGTGGGGCTAGGTGACCTTTTGGAGTCCCTGTTAGGATGGCGTTCCCGTAGTCGATTTTAGAGAGAACTAGGGATTGCACTACTGTCTTGAGGTCATCATGGGGAAGAAAAGGTTTCAATTTCTTAAGGTGTTTTAGTGAGAAAAGAGCAGCTTTTATAGAGTTTTTGATGTGGACCTCCATTGATAAGTTCTTGTCAAGGGTGATGCCTAGAGACTTAACTGAGTCTGATAGGATGAGGGGGCAGTTTAGGACAACCAGATTCTTGAGCCACTCTTGGATTGGTCGGTGGTTGCTTTTTGGAGAGAATGGGATTAGTTCTGTTTTATCTGGGTTGAGTTTTAAGTGATTAGCGTAAAAGTTTGGATCTCGGTTAGAGTGACATTGAGGTGTCAGATGTCGCTGGGAGACTTGATTTTGAAATAGATTTGTGTGTCATCAGCGTAAAGGTGGTAATTCACTCCAGCTTTTTTCAAGATGATTGTGAGGGGCTCCATGAAGAGATTGAAGAGGGACAGGGAGAGGATTGAGCCTTGCGGGACCCCAAGTGTGACATTTGTTGGCTTCGAGAGACAGGAGTTGATTTTAATTTGTTGCAAGCGGTGTTGAAGGAAGGAGGTGAACCATTTTACTACTGTGCCATTAATGCCGGAGCGCTTCGACAAGGTCTCCAGAGGAGCTGGGTGATTTACTGTGTCGATTGCCGCAGATAGGTCAAGAGTAAAAAAAAATGTTAAAAAAAAAAGTAGGCAGGCATCACCTTCATCTAAAGCCTTGTGAATATCGTCAGAGATGTTGAGCATAGCTGTTTCAGAGCTACAGCCTTTCCTGAATCCTGAATGAAAGGTGTCGAGGAGGTTGAACTCATCAATGTGTTTGTTGGGTTGGAGGAGAACGCATTTCTCCAATGTTTTTGCCAGGAACGGGAGTTTGGAGATAGGTCTGAGGTTGTTAAGATCATTAGGGTCGGCCCCTGGCCTCTTGAGAATGGGTGTGATTTGTCCTAGTTGAAGGGAGTCTGGGACACAGCCTGAGATGAGAGAGGCGTTGATGATTTTTGTCCGAAGCGGGGAAATGGTGTGGTTGAGTTATTTTATAATTGTGGATGGGAGGGGGTCCATAGTGTGGGAAGAAGGTTCTAGGTTAGAAATTAAACTGAAGACCTCGTTTTCCGACATTAGCTCAAAGTCTGACCAATGCGTATTGTTTTTTTAGCTGGAGGCAGACCTGATTTCCTTGGTAAGAACTCTTTCTGATTGGTCAAGGGTGGATAAAGGGGGGCAGTTTAAAAGGGAAGGAGGGTTTGCGGTTTGGATGAAGGATTGATCAATTTTTGAGACTTTATTAGTGAAGAAGGTGGCAATTTCTTCACATCGCTCTTTGGTGGCTTTGATTTCGTGAAAGGGAGTGCAGTTTGTTTGGCTTTTGACAATGTTGAAGAGTTCTCTGTCTGTTTTTCGCCAGATCTAGTTGGCTGCGGGAGAAAGATGCCTTTTCACTAAAAATGTGTTTTTTGTATGCCAGCCGAGCAGATCAAAGTTGCGCTAGGTGCAAGGTCGAAGGGTTTAGTCTCCTAGACCTTTCCGTTTGTCTGAGTTGAAGTCTTTCATTATTAAGATCCATGTAGAACCAGGGTTTAGATTTGGTTCGCCTCATTTGTTTGAGTTTGAGTATGGCTACTTGGTCTAAAACCGATGTCATTTTTTAGTTAAAGTGTGTAGTGAGGTCATCGGCCGTCCAGGAGGAGGGTTGGAGTTGTAGATGGGCATGAATCCTGGATTCAAGTTCGGGTAAAGGGACTTCTTTGATGTTTCTGGTCCAGTGCTTAGGTTTGTCATCACGAATAGGTTGGTGGCTGACAAGTGCATCAATCTTGAACAGAATGAGGTGGTGGTCTGACCAGTCAATGGGAGAAATCGCTCTCAGAGAGACCAGTTCATTGTTGGTAATGTTCGCATCCAGTGTTGCACCTTTGATGTGAGTTGGTTTATTGCAGAGTTGTTTGAGGTTGTATATTTCAAGTAGGTTGGATAGGTTCTGGACAGTAGAGTCTTCTGGGTCGTTCCAGTGGATATTGAGGTCACCCAGGAACATGTCTTTTGTGTCTGTCATGGAGAAACGTGTTATTAGGTCTGTTAGTTCTTTGGGGAAAAGGGTACACTCTCCAGGAGGATGGTTGATGGTGCGGAATTTGATGGGTGAGGTGCCTCTGGCAGTGAGTTCGACACCCAGATATTCAAACGATAGGTATTCTGCAGGTTTAAGTTTGGTAATCTGTATTCCAGCTTTGTGAATGATGGCTAGTCCCCCCCCCCCCCCCCCCCCGTTTGATTGGCCTGTCTTGTCCGATGATGTTGTACCCTGGAGGGGTGAGAATGTCAAGAATGGGGTTGGAGTGGACATTGAGCCAGGATTCTGTGTGGAAAGCGATGTCAATTTCTTCAGTGAGTAGAGCTTCAGCAATGTCTGTGGCATGTTGTACTGCTGATCTTCAGTTTAGGAGCATGCAAGAGAGAGGTCAGGGGGCCTCGATGGTGTGGGGGGTTGGTGGATAGAGAAGTATTGAGCAGGAGGCCGAGGCGAGTGGACAGTTTTAGGGATTCTGTTAGTGCCAACAATAACAGGGATGGGGAAAGGGGCTGACTTCTGGCTCAAAGCGAGGTAGGAGTCGTTGATCTCAGCAGGTTTCGGTACCGAAAAGGGGTGGCGATCCTGGTTGGGTTGAAGTGCTTGACTCGCTGACGGACTGGAGGGTCGAGGGGTGCTCTGTGGGGCCATGGGAGAGGTATTGAGGGGGGTAGGAGCAAATCTACCCGGGGAGAGGGAGCATGGTGGCTTGGTCCTGTTGAGAAGGTCTTGTTGGAAGTATAGAAAATCAGCAGCAAGGGAGTTAATTTTCTGCTTCATTCTGTTCTGTTGCTGTGTTATTGAGCTGAAAAAGTTTAAGGTTATTGGCAGGGGCTGAGAATGACTTGGGTCTATGGAGGGAGAGTGAACAGGGGTCGGGGATTGGATGGAATCAGTGGGATTAGGAGAGGGGAGAGGTTGGACACGGGGAGCCGGATTAGTAATGCTCCCATTCAAGGAGTTCAGAGGAGGAGTAGATGGTCTACTGTCCAAGTGAGGAGGGAGAGAAATTCTAGGTAGGAAGTCAGAGTTCTGGGGAATGTTAATGAGATTAGCGGTGGAGGCAGGTTGTGTATGTGGGTGTGCGACGGCGGAAGGGGAGTGGGCAGTGATAATAGGGGGTAAATTGTCTGCTGGATTGGTGAAAACGTTGGACGTGGGGATGTCACGGGGGTTGTTAGTGAGGTAAGCGGTGGAGACAGGTTGTGCCTGTGGATGTGGGACATCGGAAGGGGTGTGTGCAGTGGTAGTAGGGGGAGAGTGACCGCTGAATTGGAGATGACGTTGGACAAGGGGGAAGTAAGGGTCGGGGGAAAGGGGTCTGTGTTGGAGGAAGGGGTAGTTTGTGAGAGAGGGTTATTAGTGGTAGCTACGCGGGCACATCAAGGCTTTTGTGTGATTGCCGTGATACATGCCGTCGCTTTCAAAATGTGACTTAGCAGCGCAAATTGTCATGCAAATAAGAAACATGGCTAGCGGTGTTGGCTCTTACCTAGGCTAAGATAGTAGGTTGCTCCATAGGGTAGCGCGTGTGGAAGCCCGCACCGTAACGGGCTGGAGTGGGAAAAATGCAGTTAGGAGAAAAGAAGAACAGCGTCATCGCCGATACAGAGTGATATCGCGGATGTGAGCGTGACCTGATCGTAGCCAGAGTTGACCCTCCTGGTTGAGTACTTGCAGTTTCCTGCCGGGTGCACTGTCTGTCATCACCTACCCCTTACACGCCTGCCTGCATATTGTTTGCCTGCTCAACGCGACCGCTTGAAATAGTGCCCGGCCGTGGATGAAGGAGTGTCCGGTTTCTAGGGGCGTGGTGGACCACGGTGCCCATGCACGGGCGCTATCTTGGAGTGTCTGGACCACAACAGGGCTTTCAACCACCCTTCTTCCAATACCCTCCTCCTCCTTTTTTGGAACTGAGGCAGAGGCAGAGGAAGAAGAAGAGGAAACAAACAGGTCCAGTGGCAAGATACAGAGACACAGCAAACAACCAGGAGCAAGGCAAGCCAAAAACCTGATTATGAACATATCGAAGAGGACACTGTCCCCAGATGAAGTTACGGTATTGGAGAAGAGACTAGGATTCGTACCAACTCCCAAGGAGGACAACTTCCGACACAACGAGGAACTACACCAACTGTTCCATAAAATCAGATTGAAGTCATCCTTCAGACAATCCCATCCCAGAAAGAGAGGAATACATGACTGAGAGCACCGTCCAAGTTCACCTCCACATCCGGTATGGTCCCCAGTGAGGTCTTCACCTTTGAAAAAGCGGTCTAGAAGGAAGCTAACCAACTCAGGAAGAGGAGTACATATAACAACTTATCCAACAGACTGTGTAAGGCCATTTCTACCCTCAAAGAAGACAACAGCATTACCATACAACCAGCTGACAAAGGGGGAGCCACGGTGATTATGAACGCCAGTGACTATGAGCAGGAATGCACACGACAACTGAAAAATACCAAATACTATGAAAAGATGGACACTGACCCCACGGAACGCCTCCTCACCCACATCAGGATTAAAGTGAATGAAGCCACGAACGAGGGCTAGATCTCCCCCCAGGAAGCAGCCTTCCTTGTAAACACCACTCCCAAGGTACCGTATTTCTATCTACTTCCGAAGCATTGTCCCCCCACCTGTTCGTCCGATTGTTTCAGGTATCGGATCTCTCCTTGAACCTCTGAGTCAGTTCAGTGACTTCTTCCAGCCTTTAGTCCAGGATCACTACCTACCATCAAGTACCTCTATGGGTAGTACATTTGCGCCTAGTCTGGCAGGGCTGTACATGGTATCAAATGCTGTGGGGAGCGCGATAACGCTCCACTCCCAGACGCACTGCTGAAGTGGATACAAGATCCTGCTAGTGATTCCACTTTATGCTTTCTCCATATAAATTCATATTAGTCCACAATATTTATTCAAGAATTTTCATGCTTTCCTTTCATCTTCCACATGTATGGTGTCTTGCATTTTCAATGCTTCCCATATTCAAATGTGCCCTCCGGACCTCTTCAAGAACACGGACAAAAATGCAAAGAATCGTTCAAGACAGCGTTTCTTTTATTCAACCCAATGCATTTCGGGCTTATCCAAGCCATTCAACAGGGGTAACTGTAAGTTAACACATCAAGAAAAACACCGTAACTGCTTTATCCTCTGCATGGCATGAAAAATACAACTAGTTAAAACATTGTTTTTTAACAACTGTTAAACCCTAGTGCATATTGCTTCCCAATTAATGTCACTGAAAATAACTCGCTCCTCTATTTGTCAAACCAAAATCCCTTCTGCCCCACAATTGTGCCGTGATTAACAAACAATCTGTCATCCCCCTTTCTCAACTATTATCTAGCTCCTCCCTTACAGCCAACCTATTCTCATCAACTTTCACCCCACTCGCACTCAACAAATCTATCAACCTCTCATGCCAACACATTTACAACTACCCATCCACAACACTAATTACATGCAAATTCTAACTCAATCACAGTTTCCTGTATTCACAAAAACACCTCACCACTCTCTTCTCGTTCGCCCTTCTACCCTGCAAACATTCACTCCCGGGTATGTGGTGTGTTTTACAAATGACTGACTGATTGATTGATTGATTGACTTAATCCAACAGACGAACACATACCTGCCTGCTCCACAATCTCTATCGTCACTCCACATCCACCTCCATAGGATGTTTATACCCGTGTGTGAACCCGCCATTTCAAACCACTTTTAAACCACAATAACTCCTCCCCCTATGTGTGAGGTAACAGATTGATTACCTGACTCCCTAAAACTGCCTATGTACTACAAAGCCCATAATTCACTAAACCCCTTCACAAAACAACAAATCCTAACTTAACATGTGTATAGAATTCAACTTGGATTTTAAATGTTATGCAAGTTCAACCAGTCCGTGTATTTTGCTCTTGATATAACCACCTACAAGATGTTGTTGAAAAGAACTTGCTGTATCACCATACATGGAGTCTCAGTAAAGAAATCTTCACAGAAATATACTTTTAATCTTTGGGTGCAAAAACCAACAAAAGGGCAATATTGCGAAAGGGCTGTACATGGCACATTTCGAGTCCCTTCACATCTTTACAGGCTCCAACCCGTTCCAGGAAAACATCCTTAC
Organism: Triturus cristatus; assembly: GCF_964204655.1. NCBI lineage: Eukaryota > Metazoa > Chordata > Amphibia > Caudata > Salamandridae > Triturus > Triturus cristatus. The sequence goes on from NC_140591.1 coordinate 1,273,921,980, forward strand.
GTGGAAGAGGTACATCAATGATATCATCATCATCTTCTGGAAGGGTACGGAGGAGAGCTGCGTGGCTTTCCACGACTGGATAAATGGTCTGAACCCCTACCTGCGCTTCACCAAAACACTATCTAACAAGGTGAACCCTTTTCTTGATCTGATGATATCCCTGGAGAATGGACCCCTGCACACCAGGACATACAAGAAGGACACCGACTGCAACAGCCTCTTCTCATTCGAGAGTCACCACCCGAAGGCCCTTAAAGAGAATCTACCATATGGCCAGTTTTTGAGGATCCGACGCAACTGCAGCTCTATCACTGAGTTTGACCTACAAGCCACTACTCGTACTTCGAACTTAAGAGAGGGGAACTACCCAGTGGAAGTCATACACAAAGCCAGGAAAAGAGCGAGCAACAGTAACTGCCAGGGCCTACTGGAGACCATGGAGCTCCAGTGTGACGATGTTATGACCTGTTACCACCTTTACCCCACTGTCTAACCAAGTCAAGAACATCATCCTGCGTAATTGGAGGATCCTAAATTTCAGCTCTCTTAACGTAGCACAACCAATGTTTGCCTTCAAAAGTACAACAAACTTGAGGGACCACCTGGTAAACACACGACCACTCTCACGTAAAATACCAATGGATACCACTCTGTGGAACTTACCTCCTGTCACCGGGCACTACCCTTGTGGCCACTGTAACGCATGTATCTCCACTGAACACACTAAGGAACTACAACTGGGGGACTTCACATGGGAGAAACGTCACCATATGAACTGTAATACCAAGAACTCTGTATATCTTAGCTCATGCCCTGCGACCTCATCTACATTGGGATGACCACCAGACCTATCAAGACTAGGATCAGTGAGCATAAGAGCACATTCCTCTGTGGACGCACGGAACAAAATTGTGTAACCACTTCATGAAATAAGATTCTCATGCGATGACATCAAGTGGACATTCCTCGAAGCCAACCCAGCAAGGAACAACATTACGCTTCTCAGACGTGAACAGCGTTGGGTTCACCACCTCTGGACGAATACGAGTGGTCTGAATGATAAAATCCCGCGGACAGAACTCTGACCGCCCCATTACTGCATGCCCACACATTGTGTGTTTGCCCTTTCTCGCCTACATGTGCCCGCATCATATCGCTGATAACGCTTCAGCAGCACCGTTCCACATAAGCACTCTGGGTGCAATCTCATCATCCACCCACACTGTGCTTTTCCCTATCTTTCGTTTTCCACCTCTCCTGACTATAATGAACTGATTCTCTTTGAGATAGGTCAAACATATTGCCACCTTAAACTCGTGAACACCACTCACGGAGTACTGTAGCCTATCTCCTGACCTTCACTGAACACTTGCATGGGGTACATTCCAAGATGGCACCCGTTAGGTCTATCTACAATCACTAGACCTTTTCTGAGTGTCTCCACACACTCCAAGATGGCGCCCGCACATGGGCACCGCGTTCCACCACGCCCCTAGAAACCGGACACTCCCTCATTCACGGCCCGGCACTATTTCAAGTGGCCACGTTGGGCAGGCAACCAATATACAGGCAGGTGTGTAAGGGGTTGGTGCTGACGGACAGTGCACCCAGCGGAAAACTGTAAGTACTCAACCAGGAGGGTCAACTCTGGCCGCAATCGGGTCACGCTCACATTCCGCGATATCCCTCTGTATCGGCGATGACACTGTTCTTCTTTTCTCCTAACTGCATTTTTCCCACTCCAGCCCGTTACGGTGCGGACTTCCACACGCGCTAGCCCATTGCGCAACCTACTATCTTAGACTAGATAAGAGCCAACACCGCTAGCCATGTTTCTTTATTGCATGACAATTTGCGCTGCGAAGTCACATTTTGAAAGCGACGTCACATATCACGGCAATCACACAAAAGCCTTGATGTGCTCGCGTAGCTACCACTATTACGTATATCATAATAGCTTTCTCCCAGCAGAGGTGGTGCACTTATGTTGGGTGTCCGCCAACGCCGCATATGTCCTTGCCACCCTCGTGGCATGACCTATTCCTGGTGTACCACCTTCACTATGGAGTGCACCCATGCTGGAGAAGAACCATGATTTCATCACAGAATGAAGCCGTTCTTTAATATGTGTTGTACATTTTGCATGTCGACCACATTGTTTGTAAATGTCTTTAGAGACCAGTTGCACTCAACCATGTGCCATTGGAGAGGATTACATTGACTGCTCATGTGTTTGCCTTGTTTTGTCTTATCTACTCCTAGGTTGCGACAGGAGCGGCCATACTATTAAGTTATTGCCACCTTGTAGTTGCACACAGGGTTGTACCGCTCTGATTGAGTAGGGTTCTACCACTTCCACTCACTTTTTTACTCATGCTATTTGGTTCTGAAGAAGCGCCAGGGATTGTTCTGACCACCTAGACAGCGCGAAACATGTCGACCGACCTCTAGTTACTAAGGCTCTTACGCCCTATCAGTAACTTACAACCTACGGGTTTTTTAACCTGACAAGGGAACCTACACATAACATTTTACTCACTCTGGTATCACTTAGAAAGTTTTATCAATCACTCACCAACCCACTGTTCTCTTAGAACCCACTTTCTCACACCCACACTCATCATACAGCAGTACAAACAAAAGATCTCAGCTAAAGTGACCCTTTCGGGGGACCTGTAGTGCATTGCAGCGCCTGCCCGACGAGGAGCAAACGCCCGATGATGAAGCATGACTTGCGCTTGCCTCTAGTATGTGAGATTTAGACCAACGATCTTACTCTCTTCCCTTTTTTCCCTTCCTTCTCTTGTTTGTGGGTGACTATATGAATTTTATGTGGCTTTGATTTAGTCAGTTGCCACATCTTGCAGAACATACTGAAGTACAATACAATTCAACCACAAGAATTGGCTGCAATGCAAACTTTGTATGGTAACAGTTGGAGGTTTGATATGTGAATTCCAGAGAAAGGATAAAGTAAGTTAAGTTAATCATGGGTGTGTACTGGAATCCTTGTTTCGTACTTTGTATTTAACAGACCTAGATATCAGTTACCCATAGTTAATAATTATCCACCCTGCATTGATACTAACGATATTGTTTTAATGTCACATAGCCAAGTTGGCTTGCATTGAGTGTCAAATTCATAGTTACAGCAGACATAAGATTACGAGGTACCTGTTTCCTGATCAAATCTTTAAGAATTCTAGAGTTGACAATAAGCGAATAATAAAATAAGTCCTCACATTTTAGAGCCGGATGGAGAGATAATGCTTAGTGGAGTTCTCGTTCTACGTGTTCAAAATACTGATACTGTCATAATATGACCCTACACATTTATTTCCTGTATGGGTAGGTCAATGTTGAAGATATCACTAATTTATTTAGAAAAATACCTCGTATGGAGGTGACCCGTAAAGGGAACAGGGTTAGTTTGGGTACAGAATGTTGTATGTATGGTATTTTACTCATTTGAATTAGATGAATTTAGAATTCAGACTGTTGATTCCTTGATTAAGGAAGCGGAGGAAGCATTAATAGGAGATAAAATGTATAATTTGAAGTTGTTAAATCATGTGAGTGGAAGAAGAAAATTGCTATTCTCTTTGAAGAAATTAATGGCTGCATAACTATGTAAAATAGGAAGTGTGGATTTTTCTATATTAGTCCTTTTCATGATTTTAATTATGTTAATTTGATTATGCTTTTGTGTTTTTTATTTTAACCAAACAAACTGGTAAAAATGTTTTTAAATAAAAGTTGCATTTGTTTTTACAAACACTGAATTATGTAGGTACCCAATGATCCATCATATTTTATGTGTGTTTTTTCTTTCTTTCTAGTTACGACAGCCTCCTGTTAAACGGCTGAGACTTAGAGGAGATTGGTCAGATACAGGACCACGAGCAAGACCCGAAAGTGAAAGAGACAGAGAAGGTATAACCACTTTTAAGCAGTCATTTGTGATCTGCTGTGTGCTAATAAATTAAAATTAAAATGTGTCCAGCTGCATTCAGAGGAGAGCCTGTGGATTTCCACACAAATTACTTTTTTTACTAACTTTGCATATATAGGATATATATTCCTTCCTGTCTCTTTTAAGATCTCTTAGGTATTTAAACGTTTAATGTTTCCTCTTTCTCAAATCTTTAGTTCCCACCTAAAGTGTTCATTGTCTTCCCCTGTTCACTTTTAAGAAGTTGACATAACCAGTAGACAAGGCAAATGGTGCTCTTTCAGCCATATATATACTATGTGCATACCTGACAGGGAAGCGTATTCAGTCTCATGTTGAGTGTCTTTCTTGAAAGGTTTGCAGAACAGCTATATTTTGAATATTAAAATTAGAGAAAGCTAAGGGATGTTACTCCTACTACTTCCTGTTGCCCAAGAAGGATGAAGGCCCAAGCTGTTTTTGGGGCTATGCTCCCTGAATGCCTTCTTATTCGAGGACAAACTCAAAATACTCGCTCTGACCCAGGTTTTTTTTGCCCAAAGCTTGTAGTATTGGATGGCATGTTTGTCTTTGAGGGATGTGCACTTTCATATGCCTGTCCTGCAGGCGCAACCTTCGTTTTGTGGTGGGGTCGAAGCATTTCCAGTTTGCCATTTTACCGTTCTGCCTCTTGGGTGTTTAGGAAGCTGATGGCAAAGGTCATGGCCTGCCTAAGTAGGCAGATGATATGTTTATTCCCCTACCTTGACAAATGGCTGCTCAAGGCTGGCTCACTGCAGTCAGTCGTAGACCGGGTCCAGACAATGATCACCCTGCTTTCATTCATGGTTTTTCACTCAGCCAAATAACATCTCATCTGACACCTACACTGAGGATTCCCTTTATAGGGGCCATCCTGAACAAAGTGGCATAAAAAACCTTCCTACCTGTGCAAGGAGTCCAGGACATTCAGGATTTGGTCCTGATTTTTCAGGCTCCATATTGGGTCTTATTGAGGTCGTTTAGTAGGCTTCTTTAACCGCTAGCCTCATCTAGCCTTCTGATCCATTGTAGTCACTGGCACATGTGGGTCTTGCATTAGCACATCCATTGGCAGTGGGCACAATACTGGACTCTCTAACTGACAGCATCAACATCTCAAAGAACATAGCCAGGACAGGTAAATTAAAATCATAAAAAAATGTATCTACTATCTCCCCAATACTACTCGTAAAACGGTGGTTCATGCACTGATAGCTTCCCATTTGGATTACGCCAATGGACTGTACCTGGGTCTCTCTCTTGGCCTGATGCGTAGGTTGCAGACAGTTCAAAATGCGGCAGCTCGGCTGATCTGCCGGGTTCCTCTACGTCATCAGATCACCCCTTATCTGCGACAACTTCATTGGTTACCCATTGCCAAACGTATCGAATTCAAGGCTTTGACCTTAGCCTATCGAGCCAGTATAGGTAAAGGCCCATTATACTTAAGAAAGAGACTTCGCCCCTATCATCAAACAAGATCTCTCCGTTCAAATAATAAGCATCTGCTTGTCACCCCTCGTTTTGTAAAATCTAGAATGGGAGGTAAATTCTTTGAGGTGGGAGCTACCCAATACTGGAATGATTTACCGCTTGAGCTCCGCCTGATACAGTGTGAGTCGGAGTTCCGCAGGTCCTTAAAAACCTGGCTGTTTAGTCGCTCCGTCTAGTTCCTCGTCTTCTTAACTTGCCCTTGTCTACCTCAGCGCCGGGACACCCCTTTTGGGGTAGCTGTGCGCTTAACAAAATTCATTTATTATTATTATTATTATTATTATTATTATTATTCAGTGATGACAATTGAACATCAACTTGCCACGTGGCAGGCCACTCCCCCTATTCCATCCAAATATCACAGTAGTGACCAATACTTTGTCTTTGGGTTGAGGCAGAAAGTTGAAAATTGGGGGGCTTGTGGTCTGCAGTGGAAGGAAGACCCCTGTAACTTCGTGCCATCTGACTACCTCTGAAAGCCTTTCTGCCATCCTTCAAGATAAGGTCTGTGCAGGTCCTGACGGACAACATGACTGGCATGTGGTATTAGAACAAGCATGGCAGCATACGGTCCTGGAGCTTGTGCTGGGGAGATACTGCACCTTTGGAAGTGGCTGGACCTGCAAGGGATATCTCTGTCAGCCAATCATCTGGCAGAATTGCTCAACGCCAAAGTGGATGATCTCCACAGTCATTCTCTGGTGTACCCCAAATGGTGTCTTAATCCCGTGGTAACTCAGGATGTCTTTGCCCGGTGGGGCATGCCCTGGCTGCATATTTTCACTGTTGCCGAGAGTTATTGCATACTGTAGTTCCCACCTGGAGAATCCTTAGGAGACACTTTCCAGTTGCAATGGAGCATGGGATGTATGTATGCCTTTTCACCGCTGCCTTCCTTGGCCCAACTTATCTTGATCGCTCCATAGTAGCCAAGCAGAGGATGGTATCCAAATTCAGTGTCGGCATACACGCTCATCTTCACACATACCTACTCAGACTAGGATTCAGGTACGATCGACACAAAGCATTTGTTCCACACCTTTCCATGCTCCTGATCTTTTACTTCCTTTACCTGAAGAGGTGCAGAAAAGCGCGAACATCCTTAATGGATATGACCTGGTTTCTTTACTCTTACCCAATCTGAGCCATCAGTGTTTTGTGGTGTTCCCCTGCAGAACTTTATTTCTTTTGTATGGCAGACCTCACCGTTGGTCCTCCAGTTTATGATGCACACGCTATTCAAGACCATGCAGAGTACTCTTTATGGATCCTTCCCATTGAGATCGTTTTTCTCATTTTAATCACTTCTGCATGTCATCTCAGTAAGCTGGAGACCCTGTCAGTCAAACCTCCATACACCTCTTTCTTACCTGACAAATTGGTGGTGAGAACCTGGGCTTCCTGTCTGCTAAAGGTTGTATCACCCTTCCACGAGGGCCAGGCCATCACCTTTCTTGCTCTTTTCCCTCTTGCACATCCTTTGAAAGAACAGGAGGGGATATACCGGCTTGATATAAGGAGGGCCCTCTGCTTTTACACTTGAACGTAAGAGGGAAAACCATAAAGACAACATGCTCTTCATATGCTTTGTTGGTGCTGAGAAGGGCATGATGGTGCAGAAAGTGACCCTATCCAGGTTGATTGTCCAGTGCGTAAAGACATGCTATGCCCTGGACAAAAATGAATGCCCTGGGGATCTACAAGCTCATCCCCCTCGAGTTAAAGCTCCTTCAGTGGTGTTGGCGAGAGGTACTCCTGTCCAGCACTATTGCCTAGACAGTCAAGTCCACAAAGACAGTCAAGTCTGCAGAGAGGGTCAATTTGCCTGCTTTGGCCTATAAAACTTTTTTGTGATAGTCTATTCCTCAAATCCTTCACCTTTTGCAAGATACTGCTTGGGTAGCTATATTAAAGGTGATGAAAAATTTGCAATTAGAAGAATCCATTCAAAATTAAAGTTACTAACTTTGGTAACTCTTTTTCTAGTGGATACTCTAACCGCAGATTCCTCACTGACCTCCTTCCCCTCTTCTGTAGGATGGAGATTTGTATCTGTTAAGACGCCCGCAAGATAATTTGAGCATACTCGCACCTCTAATTTTTTATGATTGAGCCGTGTCTGAAGGTGTGTAGGAGAGCAAAATAAAACTGATGACAGCACACAGGAGTGGCACCTCTTGCCCAGTGGCGGCCTGCACGGCTCAGGGGCCCCGGGGGAAAGGGAGGGATTAGGGGGTGGTGAGGAGGTTTTAAAATAGAAAAAACTTACCTGATTGCCACGTCTCTCCTCCGTTGTCTCTTCAGGCCAGAATAAGGAAGCTGTAAGCACCAGACTCTCCATAGTCAATCACAACGCTGTAATGCAGCATTGTGATTGGTCTGAGCGCTGTGGTTCGGCGCTCAGCCAGGGACTGGGGGTCTGGGTATGTTCTCTACCCGGGCTGTAATGTGCGTGGAGAACATGCAAAGTGTGCATGAATGTTTGGCCGGCCCAAGACCACTGGCCACACATTCATGTGCACTTGGAGTGGGCAAAGCATTCTTCCCCTGCCCTGATCTGAGAGCAGAGCAACCCCGCCCACCCATAGAGCTGCTGCAGCAGAGAAGCATAAAATGATAATAATAATGAGCTATTATCATTTTATGTATCCTTTATTTGCACTTCTAAAAAGCAGTGGGGCGACGCTCCTCCGCCTTGGCAGAGGAGCAGCCACTCCTATTGCCACTCCATGACATCACTTCCAGAGCGGCATGAGGCAGGCGTGGAGTCAGACAATGCCATCTACCGGCTTGTAGGTACGTAACGTGTTTTGTACTGAATTTTGGTGCTTTCAGATTGAATTTTATATTTGCATCCAGAAGAATGCTTGATCTAAATGTTATTAATACCACTTATTCTGATAGGTACTTACTTGATGAATGCACGTTTATTTTTTTGACTGCCTTTCAAATGTATACTTTTTCACTTATGCAGGAGAGCAGAGCCCTAATGTTTCACTAATGCAAAGGATGTCTGATATGTTATCAAGGTGGTTTGAAGATGCCAGCGAAGTTGCTCAAAGTAACAGAGGACGTGGAAGAGCTCGACCTAGAGGTATGCATCAGAATGTAAATAACTCCGTCTGCATTTGCCGTTGTTCCTTTTGTACATTATTATTGTTAATTGTATTTGTTAAGTGCACTAATCACCCCCGAAGGGATTTCACGGCGCTCAAGCACCTCACTGGTCATATCTAAAAGAATTAGAGGTTAAAAAGCCAGGTTTTAAAAGATTTTTTAAATAACACAAAGTTCGGACAGAAGCGTAACTGCAAAGGTAACTGATTCCAATATTTGGGGGGCTAGAAAATGAGTGTTACATATGAGTCTAGATGTATTGTGCGAAATATGACTCAGTCAAGACCACATGCCAAACAAGCAGTGGTTTCCTTATTAGCCTAGGACAGACTACAGTACAAATTATGGAATTACCGCCTTCCCATAGGATATTTGGCTGAGTCAACAGCTCCCAGACGCTTTTTAGGTCTAGCGCCTAGCGTTGCACTGCGTAGCACTACTCGTGCAACGAGAGTCCTTTTGTCCGGGGTTCCGAAACGGAGCTTGGATTCGCACACACTCGTGCGTGTGTTTTTACTTTTCTGTCCTGCTATTGGCCTTGGCGTGCGTGTTTGTTACTAAGACAGCACGCAATAGGCCAAAGGCGGGCGCATTGCTCCACCCATGTCCTATTGGTGTCTATTACGCACATTGCTGACATGTGTTTTCAATTATCGTGCCCAGACACGGGCGCGATAATTGAAACCACATGGCTTTTGTGGCGCGCGCACCACTCGCGGGCTTCTATGTTTTACAGAAGCGATCGCTTTCGCTTTCGTGATCGCTTTTTTTTAATCTGTCATTTTTTTTTTATCTCTGTCCCTAGTCTCCATTTCATCCGTTCAGATGTTCTTAACTACCACACTTCTCAGCCCACTGTCTGCGCCGGTTTCTAATGTTTCTTTTACAATCCCTTGTGTTTTATTGTCTGTATTTCTTCAGTGCGCCCGCTTCCTCGCTGCCGCAGCGAGGAAGCGGAACAGCGGCCGTGTTTGGCTTCCGCCTGCCCTGGCCCCCTCCCGAGCCACTGTATTTACACCCCGTGCTCGACTGCAGGCTTCTCTCGGGGAGCTCTGGAGTTATTTTTAGATTGCGGCGTCTCTCGCAATCAATGGCGCTCAAGTAGCGCCAGAAGTCGGAGGCAGTGGGCCTGTGAGCCGCTCACGCCTGCAACGAGCACTTGAAGGCCTGTCTCGCGAAACTCCTGCTGCGACGCAAGCATGCCTCGGATAGCGTTTTCCGAAGGACGGCCTCTCACTCACTGTGGGCCCTACTGAAAGGAGAAGCAGCAGGCTGCTGTGATCTATGAACGTACGTGTCTCGTGCACTGGGCCCTTCAGCCTTCTCGACTAGAACTGTGAGGCTATGGGAGCTGCGTGATGTTTGTGTGCACTGAAAAATTGAAAGCAGTGGATGTTTTACAGTCTAACAACAAAGTAACATAACATAGCGGCACACTTTTTTGCAATTGAAAGCTCAACTTTTGCAGTACACCTATTACAAAGAAGGTAGCAAGTAATGTGTTCATCGTAGTCACCTTAATTAATCTCATACATGCTGAGTGAAATGTCAAGTGCTGTAAGGAAGACAAGTGTTTTGGTGCCAAAGGACATTCTGTTAATTAATATTAACCTGGAGCTGATACATTCGCGCTGATGTTTTCTAGTAACACGTCCCAGCCAGAAAAGTGTCTCGCATTACTTGAAGTTTGAGCTCTTGGCGTTGCATTATTATTAGCAATGCCAATAGCTGAAAGTTTCAGTAAAGCTTCAGATATCCTGCAGGCTTGAGCTCTTGGGGTTCGGGTGTGCCCCAGATCCGTGCGATCCTGATCACCAGTGCCAGCTCACCATGCCATCATTGCCAGCTTCTTACAGTTCACACAAATGGATGTTCCACTCACTGCCCTCATCATGTGCATTCTGAAGCTGTCCAAATAGTCTTCTTTTCTGAGCTTGCGGCCAGTAAACTATTTGTGATTTTCTTTTTAAGTGAAAGTTTCCCTCTGTTTCTCTTTTTTTCATGCTCTTCCTGCCCCCTCCCTCCTTCGCTTTCTCTCTCTCTCTCTCTCCGTCTCCCCTCTTCCTCTCTCTCGCTGCCTCTCCCCCTCTTCCACTCTCACTCTCCCCCCTCACAACCTCTTTGTCCCCCTCCCCCTTTCTCTCTCCTTCTCACTCCCCTCTTCCTCTCCCTCTCTTGCCCTCTATCCCTCTTCCTTTCTCTCTCCCCCTCACTCTCATGCTTCCTCTCTCTCCCTCACCCTCTCCGCAAGACAAGGCAACAGTCTCAAAAGCATTTGCAATGCAATAGGTATCGCTTTACTGAAGTTTGAGCTATTGGTGTTGCCTTATTTTAGCAATGCCAATAGCTCAAACTTTAATAATGCGAGACCTATTGCATTGCAAATGCTTGTTCTAGATTGCAAGGGTTTCAATGCAAACGGCTCATAGGGTTATTCCCACAGACCTTTCAATTTTCTGTTATGTGAACCTTGTTATTTGTCATCAGAATTCTTTTATGAAAGGAAGCTGTATACAAATGTTACATATCATGTTTTCAAATTTCAAAGTTTGTTTAAAATTTGTAAATAGAAATGTATTGCTTATGCTGACTACTTGGCTCAGTAGAAAAGCTGTCCAAATGATTTCACTCTTCAAATGTATTTCTAAGAAACCCTAAAAACTTGTATGGAAAACGTACATTTGTTTTTTGAAAGCTATTAATACAGTTGTTTTAAAGGCAGTTGGAGTATTTGTGTAAGAAATGTATTTATTTGTTTTTGTTAAGTGTACTATGTAACTGTAAGATGCATCAGACTGCAAGGGATAACAATCACAGAGACGAGAAGATCCAACGCGTCTATGCTTCAGAATACAACAAGCTCAAGCATGGTCAAAAGTCATGCTGCTGTCACTAGCATGACCAACAGTTCCTCACAACCAATCGCATAGTGCTGCCTAATGTATTCCTACACCCAAGCTGTCTCATATTTCCTACATGTAGAACCAGCCACTGGTGGGAAAAATGCTTCTGAATGTTGTAAGCATAGATATGTAACCGGTAACATGCATACACATACTGGGAGGCCAATAAATATCGTTTTCACGTTTTGATGCTATTCACATGTTTTTGACTTTGACATATGTAGCAAAGCTCTGGTTCAAGCAAATTGTGAAGGACCATGGTCTATTCTTCTACCTGATTCCTATAAAACAACCATTCAGTCCATTTCTATGCTCTGCATAGTACAGGAATCACACCTGATGTGAAATAAAAATATATCACATGCTCTGGAGAGTTGTCATCTTCTGTGGGCAACAGAGGCCAAGCCTCAGCTCCCCTCACCTTAAACTTTCTTCTAGGCTCGCAGCACTGGCTGCACAGCAAAGGGACATCATCAAGCTTTTATGTGCCATTTACAGTGCTTTCTTTTCTACTTTTTTCAATATGACCTTTATTTTTATTAAAGTTATAGTAAGCAACATACAGAAAATGATCAACAATTGTCTCTTTCTTGTTTCTGTACATTAATAACAGTCTATTTTTCCTGCATAGCCATAGACAGTACAACAAAGATAATGAGCTGTACTTATTAACATCTTAAAACAGCCCCCCAGAAGTATTCTCCCACCTCTGCCTTTCATTCTCATACCCCTCAATCCTAATCCCACATCGAGGTAAAGAAAAGGAGGATGCATTCCTAGAAAAATGCAAAATAATACAACAATATCATGATTCAATAATTCAATAAACGTCCCCTATAAGGTTGTCCCGTAATAATCCTGTCTTTGTCTGTGTGTAGCATACTACCTGCTACTGCTCCAAGCCTATCTGCCAGAATCCTTGTGAATATTGTTTGGTTTTATTGAGGAGGGAAATAGGTCTATAAGACCCACAGCTTGCCGGATTCTTTCCTGCTTTCAGAATTAGTGAGATGGTAGCTTGAGCCCAAGAAGCAGGGGGTCCGATTCCCTCAGATAGTATTTTATTAAAGAGTTCCGTAATTATTAGGTATTATTAACTCTCCCAAAGATCTATATAATTCCGCTGGGAGCCCATCGGGCCCAGCTGCCTTACTCCCCTTGCAGGCAGCAATGGCCTTCCTAACCTCCTGCTGGGATATATCCTGCTCCAGGTTATCTCGCTGAGGGGAGTTAAGGGGAGTTAATGTGCATTTCCCTAACCACTCCTGCACAGGGGCTTTATCCACCTCATTATCCTCCTTATATAATGTCTGGAAAAAGGAAAAGAAAGCCTCTCCAATTTCTTCATCTGTGGATACTGAAGAGGAATTATCCTCGCTCTCAATCCGTTTTATTAAATTCCGTGTCTTATCTAACTTGACCTTCCAAGCCAGGAGTTTACTAGCTCCCTCTCCATAGTCAAAATGAGCCATCTTGCTGGCTTCCCATCTTTTCATGATCCTGTGCTGAATGATGGTATCGAGCTGGTCTTTCAGGGTTTGTAGTTCTGATATAAATTCCTGTCTTTTCTCTGTATCTATTTCCCTATTCAACCTAACCTCGACTGCCTTCATAGCAGACTCTATTTGTATCATCTCTTCTCTGTATTGCCTATTCTTATGGCATACTCTATTTGTGACTATCCCCCTTAAGAATGCCTTCCAGGCATCCCAGACCATTGAAATCTCTGCAGAGCCAATGTTCAACTCCAAAAACCATTCAGTTTCTAGAGATAGATGATTAACCTCTAAATTATCTAAAAGTAATATGCGGTCAAATGTCCAATTCCGTGAATGTTCTCCCCCTACCAGGCATAAGTCCATCCAGACTGCTGCGTGGTTTGACAGGAGAGACGTCAGATAACCTATATTCTTAATCCTACCCCTAAAATCATGACTAGCCAGGATATAATCTATCCTTGATTTATGGCCATATTTGTTGTTATAGTAGGACATACCTAATTGTGCACCCGACCTTTCCCTCCATACGTCACACAGACCTGTCTGTGTCATCATGGTTTGTAGATATATCTGAGATTTGGACAATACATTCGCTCTATCTAACAAGTGGTCTAAAACTATGTTAAAATCACCTGCCAAAATCATAGGCTCCGGGAATTCCAACAGATTAGAAAAGATGGTTTTCAAGGAAGAGGGATCATCCTGGTTGGGACCGTAGTAGCCTATCACTGTGAGAAGAGAACCTTGAATTGATAGTTTTGCAATAACCCACCTGCCTCCCGGGTCGGTCAAAGATTCCAGAATATGCACATTAGCCTGCTTTTTAACCAGGATGGCTACTCCTCTGATATTGGCGCTCTGGTTAGTGCCAATTATATGCTCCACCCATTTCAGCTTACTAAAAATCTCAATCAAGTCTCCTCTTAAAAGGTGCGTTTCTTGCAATATGATAATCTGTGCAGACGAGTCTCTGAGATACTGCAAGATTTTCGCCCTCCTTGACTTTACTCGTAGGCCATTAATGTTCCAAGATAAAAACTGAACAGCAGTCATGGCGGTCTAAACAACAGAGACTGAGATCTGAACAACAGAGACTTGAGTGCACTAGAGTGCCGGGCCCAGACCAGGAGTGAACCATGCAAATGTATGTGGCTAAAAAGTGAATGAGGACAATTTTTTCTTTTTTTCCCCAAATGCTCCCCACCCTGTGCCCCCCCGTACCCCCACTCCATCCTCCATTTCCCTTCCCCACCCGTTCAAAACCCTACCCCCATTTATCTGGACTAATAGTCCAGCTTCTGCCTGCCGGGGCAGCCCGCCCCTTCTCCTCCTAACTTAAACATTTGAATACAGGCTAAGTACTATTCCCCGAGATCATCTTGGGTTGTACCAAATTATGATTAGATACATTTTTTTGTTGTTGTTTTTTTGTGTATACTCTTTTATAGTATCGTAAATTAACTTATATTAATTCTAGCCCTAGTAAATGATGGTAGTAGTGGACCCATATCAAAGAAATAGCGAGAAAGATGAGAGAAAAGGGACCCATATGAATATCTATCACTTAACTATAGCTAAACTATTTGGTGGCTGCAGCTTTGTTCAGACTTTCAAGCAACTGGTCTGCCTCCTGCACTGTTCTGATATTATCAATCTTATTATTGTGCATAACTTTCAAATGTGCAGGGGTTGTGTAAGGGGTAGAAACCTATCTGACTTAACTCATGATCTTATAGGTGTAATTGATCTGGCCTCTACATTCTCTTTACCCTTGGCAGTAATGACGTTGGATGCCACTAAGGCGTTCAACAGGGTTAATTGGATTTACTTAACTGCAGTGATGGAAAGGTTCAACTTAGGAGAAAAATGTTGCCGTGTCATACAGCTTATGTACCAAGATCCTACTGCAAGACTCCTAGTCAATGGGAAAGTGACTAATTCTTTTAAGATCACGAGGGGAACTAGACAGGGCTGCGCACTCTCCCCGCTCCTCTTCGATTTGTATATTGAGCCTTTTGCTCAGCGTCTGAGAGATGAACGGAGTATTACGTCATTCAAGTTTGGAGCGTGGGAGAGGAAGGTCGCACTATAATCAGATGATATTTTGATCTTGTCATCAGAGTTGGAGGTGTCTTTCCCCCAGGTTATTAGATTTGGTCGGATTTCTGGCTACGAGGTGAATGCAGAGAAAACAGAGATCATGGCATGGAATTTGCCAGGGAGCGGGTGCCAGATCAGGGGTGACATGAGTTATTTAGGCGTTAGGATTGTACTAGATATAGACAAAATAGCAGGGACCAATATCGCAAATATGACTAGAGATTGCCAGAAGCTTATGAAATCTTGGGCACATCTTCCTCTGACTATTTTTGGTAGAATTAACCTGATAGTTATACTACCGAAAATTACTTTCCTTTTTAACACCATCCCCTTACATTTTGAAAAACAGGCAATAGATAAATTACAACAAGCTATAAACTCATTCACCTGGGCATATAAATCTACAAGAATAGCGTGAAAAAAGCTCAGGCGCAGAAGGGAGAAGGGCGGTTTCACGCTCCCCGACCTTCAGTACTATGCCTGGGCCTTTCAGTTATCGTACTCTAGGATGTTGTTGAAATCCCCAGATGGATCGGAAAGAGGTACTATGTTCGCCGAGATTTTGAAGGGGGCGGGACTACCACTTGAGGGCTTCCTTTTTAAGTTCGGGAATCAAAAGTACTTCAAGAAAATAAGGTTGAAGGTCCTTTTGGTCGCCGCACGAATGTGGTTCAGAATTAAGCAGTGTACTGGGCTTAATTATTACTCTAGCCTAGCTCCTATTTGGGACTCTCCGGGAGCCCCGGAATACTTGAAGTATAAATTAGCAATCCCACTTAAGACAGCAGGGTTAATAGTATGGAGAGATTTGGCCTCGGAAGGGTACTTTCTAACTTGGGGAGTTTTTTCATAACCCGCTGGAGAATGATATGTCCAGGTTTAAGTATGTACTATTGCTGAGTTGGTCACAGATTCTTAAAAAGCCGATAGGAAACACCTTGGAGGATCAACTGGTTTTTAGGCCTGTTGGAGGGAAAGAAGTTTCTTTTTTTTTATTGGTCACTAGTTGAAACCATTGATGGAGATTTTAAATTGGCAGAGGAATTGTGGGGAGCCTTCATGCCAGATGTGTGCTGGGAGGAGGTGTGGCAGACCTCCTTCCAGACATTGTTCTCTACTGTAAAACCTGCCTGGCTGAGGAGGAACTACTATTTCACAATACATAGAGCCTATTTATCTCCAGATAGACTTTCGAAAATAGCAAAGGGTCCCCCAGTTAGGTGCAAGAAATGTGATTTGGCAAACGCCACAGATATACATATGTTCAAAGAGTGCCCAGCGATAATAGCATTTTGAGAGAGTATAGCGGCAACCATAACAGACATCATAGGGATTCCAGTCAAAATCTCTCTTGCCCTAATTATATTTGGCATAGCCAGCGAAGTTTCAGGCCCCGCAAGTGGGTTCCTCTTTTATTAAATTCTTTTAGCTAGGAGAGAGATCTGTAGGAGATGGGTAGAGGCTGCACCCCCAACTCATTCAGACTGGTTATCATCGCTCTGTAAGATTTCTAAGATCGATCTGGGCAGACTACAGAATAGTAAGAGGTAAGTAACATGGGAGGGTTTGCTTAATTGGTCTCAGCATTAGTAATTTTGTGGTCAACTTCTAGGGATATAGGGTGTATGTTGGTCATATTTTCGAGGTTAAAATATCTCTGATCCTATGATTATGCCTCGTTGAATACTCTCGGACTGGGTCGGGTCTCGTTGGGCGATTAAGTTACCACCTTGTACGGACCTTGACCAACAGTCATTTGTGGTCTTCCATTAAAAGAGAGTGAGACCACCCCTTTTCTATGAAAGGGGCATGCGACTTCTTGTGGAATTGTCACATACCGGTAAGCGGGCATTGTTCTCCGGGCCCCTCCAGCTCAAGTGCTTCACGGTATAGACATCCTAATTTTTGTCAAATGCGGTCTGAGGCGGATGAGGATAAAAAAAATCCGGTCTTTGTCCTTTTCATACTTTGCTTTGTAGCCCATGTGTCACTGCTTCCTACCCCTTTACCTGACACAAAGGCAAGTCACTTGAGCCATGGTTTTAACTATCCAGGCTACAGTAAACCTAAATGTTTTTTCTTTGGGTTTTACCGCAATTTCATCAATGATAGAACATCTGGATCAATCGAATCCTAATCATTACTCCATTCAATGGCTTTCAATGCTCTGTACTCTGTATTAGCAATCCAGATGGTATGCAGCCACCTGTTAATTTCAACAGGGTGCAATGGAATAATTATGTCTGTATACATAGGAATCTACCCGAGACTTCTTCAAATTGCAATATTTTGGCATTCATCCTGGAAATTACTCTCTCATAAGAAGCCACTGTATACATTTAATTTAGCCGGTCCTTATATGTTGCCACTGAAGTCCGTTTCCACGGGCAATCCCCCACCTTTGTGTCCTCAAGGATTCAGAATTGCCTCCCCAAGCGCAATCGCATATCATCACACCACAATCTCTTAGAGGTCCCCGATTTTCACTGGAAGAGATTGGGTGAAGCCAAGTTTGCTGTGCCTGCTTTTGGTGTTTGGTACGCTCTCTACACCAGCTTGAGAACCGCAAGCTCCTACGAGCGTTTCAGAACCCTCAAAACCCTAGCTCTTTAGACAAGCCAATGATTGATGCCTCTTCACTTTTGATTGATGATGTAGAAAGATATGTGAGTAAGGGAGAGAGTACAAGTAAAACAGTAGTAGTGTAGCAAGGATGCCATGGTGCAAGTGAGGAAAATGGCCCCTTTGACTGCTGCTGGGGTAGTGAAATGCAGCATTATCATGGTTCAGTGGGCTCTGTGTCACTGTACCTGCTGAACCAATTGCAGCTACACTCCTGGAGCACAGAAACACATGAGGGAGACAGCTGGAAAACACACACTCCTAGCGTATTTAAGTAGAAAGGACAATAATAGCCCCCATAAAAATGATCTGTTTAAGTAAACAGTAATGTGCCAGGAGACTTGTCGACTTTGAGGCATGTAGTTTCTGTATGGATCTCAGTGACCGATATGGGTTTATTGCTGCTTCTAAGACTCGTGCCCCTTCTATGTGCAGTTTTGGCTTGTCTTACGTAAAGTCTACACCTATTATCACAGGGTTATCTGATGTCTGGACCACGTCATGTATCGTTCGGACTAGAAATTTCTCTTACACAATGTTTGGGGCGTATAGGATTTCTATACTGAGTGGCTTATCCTTCCATTTTCGCACCAGGATCAGCCATCTGCCCCTGATCTATTTTGACCTTTCTTTCTAAAAATGTATGTCTCTTTGGGAAGTATGGAGACTTTGGCTTTCTGGGCATTTGCTGCTACGTGGTATTGTGTGAGAACGTGCTTAGACCACAGTCAATGTTCTTTGCATAGTAGATGTGTCTCTTGTAAGAGGCAGATATTTCCTCTTGAACTCTTGAGCTCCCCAAAAATGCTCAGATGCTTCATCGGACTATTAATCCAACAACATTTCATGTTGGTATCGGGGATGTGGAATTCCTATAGCCCAACGCCCAGGACATATTAGTTGGGGTCCAGGGCAACAATTTTTCATGTGTATTTTGTCCTTTGGACAAGTAGGCCCAACCCCCTGCAGCTCACACCCTTTGGCTGCCACTTTGCAGTACATTATGGATCAGGGAAGGGCACTGTCTGCAGTTAAGGTAATATTGTTGTTCATATGTTAATGCTGTTCAAACTTGTATTTATGGTTCATTAAGTGAAAGCCTTTATTATTAGGGTGAGCGCTCTAAGTAAATATTGTAAGCCCTGACTGCACTGACTGACACTGGTTTCACACATTTTCAAAGTTCAGCAATATGAGGCTATGTATAATGCTCCCAGGATGCTCTCTGATTTGATGTAAATATTTGCAGAAGCTTGAAAGCAAGATTGATGATTCTTTGCTTTCAAAATAAAATGTTCATTAAAAAAATGAAAGCAGGGAAAAAACATTTCACTAAACTACTGTAAAAGGTCAGGTGCCATTTCTTTGCAGCATGATTTAGTAACATGTGTTGATGCATGCTAGTATTTCCCATAAATATACATATTGGAAAATCAGTGTAACCAGTTTCAATAAGATTATGGAAAACAACAATAAACAAGAATTGGCAAAGCCAGTAGGTCTGAAATTGGTAGTCAGCTTTTTAGTTTTGTCAATGTGTGAATTGTTTTGGCATGGTTCTTGTAAAAACCTTATTGGTTTGGGAGCTGCTGGGCCCTCACCATTCTAATACATTGGCAAAAGCAAAAAAAAATATTTGTCTCAAAAAGCACACACTGCCACAGTAGTTACTGGCACTAAACAAAACTACTTTGTGTGCTGATATGTTCCTTGTGAAAGAGCAGAATGCTGTCACTCAGAGTGAAGCTAGCCGATACAGACAGAAAGAGAGAGAGAAGTTTAATAAACGCAAAAGGTCATGGTCATTGTCAGACCAAATTAGGAGCCCAATTATTAAAGAAAGTCTCAAAAGTGCACCCATCGTGTATGTCCTTGTAATAAGTGCACCTGAATGACTATCGTGATTTCCAAAGAATTTATAGAAGTAGGACAAGAAATAATACTTCTAGAAAATATTTGTGAACTGCATTTTGGCGTGAGAAAATATGCATGTGTGGATTTGCTCATGCGAAAATCCCTCCAACTACTTTTTTCCCAACTCTGGAAGAAGGTTTACGTCTGACATTGTCATGAGTAAATTTCCAACATTTCTCAGTATGGGAAAAGATTGGAGAAGTGTTGTTGAAAACCCTTAAAACGTGCAAGTTAGTAGGTTTGCACAGACTCAAAAGAGCATTCTAACTCTGGAACTATAAGGGGATTGCAAGTATTCAAACACTACTGTGGTTTGAGCCCTGGCATAATCAGAGAGGATATATCAGAGCTCCTATATAATGAGATTGCTGCTCTAATTTATTGCCACATTACATGCCACCAAAGGGACAAGTGGATTTTGTTACAAGACAAGTAGATTTATGAAGCAGCCTGCCCCATGGACAAGTAGATATTTTATTAAATTCCAAACCCCTGTTGGTATGTTCAGCTGTGCCCCTCTAGCCTTTTGTCTATTGATTTATAGTAGAATTATACGTTGAGTGGGGAGATCGCCGTGCAGTATATCAATTCACTAGTAGTGTCACTTTTCTCCCTCTGCCAATCATTAAAACTGAAGTACATAACCTAGTAACTGTGTATCCACACCATAAGTGGTTAACTGTTTTAGAGATGTGTGCGTGTGTGGTTATTAGCTTTGGGTTAGTGTCAGAGGCAATCATTCACTTCTTCGTCTCACTTTCCCTGGCCTTGTGTGGTCCTGAAACTACCATGGTGGTGTAAGAGCCCTGTGTAAGTTTGTCCCTACGCTGCAACCAGGGCCTTTCATCCCCATCCTGCAGTTCCTATGCTTTCTCTCTTTGGGTATCATAACTGCTGGTAAGGCAGCTCTGTTATCAGCTTGTAAGTTCATCCAAGTTTGGCTGAGTTGTAAAGATTTCAGGCAGTCCCCAGAGAGTGAGCACACTTTCTTTGCCTGCTGCGATCTCCTTCATTGGGCTTTCATCTCCTCCACTTGACCATTGCTGTCTTCCATGTCTTTCTCGTAATTCTCATGTCCATTTCATCCATTGAAGTCTGAGATGTACTCTGCTCATTTAATTCCAGAAGTGAACATGCTTGCACCAGGAGGCTTCAGTATAACCTTAGTCTTTTATGTCCGTGCTCTCTCCTACTTCCAACCAGTGAACAGAGTCTTTATAAAGACAACAAAAAAATGGTGGCATCAGAGAGGCAAAGACTTAAGTAGTCAGGTTTCTTCTTCAGATAACTCTGCCTAGCTGACCATCAATTTGGGATGAAGCATCAAGATCATTGGTCTTGCAGATTGCATATAACAGCCCCACTTCCCCGTCCTTGCCTATATTCCTCAATATGGAGCCTGGGTAAATCTAGCACTAAAAAAATAGGGATAATTTGCCACTTTTACCAGTAGAGAAACTATCTATGTTTCAACAGATACAACCAAGTGTCAGGTCCAGCATTCCAGTAATTTGGAGAATAAAAAGCTTGAAAAGGGGCTTGTGTTTAGTCTTAATTTCTATAACAAAGACATTTGATTTGATGCATAAGTTCAAGACAGTAAATGGTCTCCCACAAAAGGAGTAAGATATATCATTGCTATGTAAGCTATCTTTCTTTTTAAATAGTTGTTAAATTGTGGCGATTATGTTTCTCAAGGTTGATGTTTCATACAACCAGTGCAAAAGTGTCATTGTTAGCCTTTAGAGCCCTATGACCATTTTGAAATTTGTAGTGCAGTTGCTTCACTCCTTGGCTCTAGCTTCTTTTTTCCATAATTGTTTTTTACCTTTAGTTATCAGGGGACCTTGATTTGTGCATCGTTATCTTATGCTTTTTTCTCATTTTCATTTCTTTCTATTTGTAGCAAATTTTGTTTAAGGTCTGTCTTTTTATTTTATTTTTTGCATCTCACTTTGTTTTTATGGCTGCATTTATTTGCTACTGCTGCAGACTATGTACTGAGAAAACATTTTGAATAATATCTGGATTCATAAATAACAAGTGTTTTTCTTGTAATTGTGGCTCTGTAACGCCTAAATTCATCAGAGAATTATATAATTTGAATGTTTAAAATTTGACGTGCCATACAGATTTAATTTTTTTTATATAATTGTCATTTGCAGGATTCATCAGTATAACGTTTCTATTTTATCATTGGTTTTGTATAAAAATATTTTGTTTTTTATAAGGTGGACTTAATCGACCAACAACTTCAAGTTCAGGAGTCACATCCCAGGGTGAAGTTGACACACAAGCAATGGAATTGGGGTCTCTCTCTGAACAGGGTTCTGAAACACAGGCATCCACTTCTACAGAGGCACCCCCTCCAGTGTCTTTGCTACCACCAGCAGACAATCCGCAAAGTCAGTCTGCAGAAGCTTCCAGTAGCTGTTCAGCTGAGCAGGCTGGTAAGAATAAACGTGTATGTAATTAAAAGTAATTTTTACAGGCAAGGTATTTTTAAAACAGCCTTCCAAAAGGCACTGTGATGTAATTTAATCTAGAACATTTGAGCTTTCAGTGTGCAAATACATGTTTTCCTGTTAATGCTAAACCCTGTGATTGCCTGTCTTTTTGTAAGTACCTTAGAGACAAGTGAATATCAATGCTGTTTGTGAAGGAATTGTGACGAGAAAACCAATCATGTGTAAATGCCTAAAATCGTGGTCTCTTTGCAATTGGTGTGTAATAAGGAAAGCAATAGTATTGTCAATCATTTGAGCACTATCTATTGTGATGTCCATGACAAATTTAAGTAAAGAGCAGGAAGCCGGTTTGCACTTTAAGATATTGAGTACAGACAGCCTTAGTTCTATGGAACGTTTACCACTTGTTTGATATGCCTTGCTCTCTGCAAGTGAATTGCGTAAATTTCTTATAGTTTGAATTTTACTAAATAAAACCCCTGAGCAGTTCAGCAAACAGTTGATTAACACTGATACTCAGACGGCAAGTCAGTCCTTTTTCTTTGGTTATTGCTGGATATTTATTCAGTTTTTTGTTATTTTCTTCTATGTAGTTGATTTGCATTTGATCGGTTTTGGAAGTGATAATACAGGTTCATGTAAAAATAATAAATATTAATTATTTGTCTAATGACAGCACTCAATTCTTCAATTAAAGAATTGTAGTTATTTAAATATAAAACGTAACCAACTTTTGCAGCAGTTTCTCAATCTCATTTTAAAATGTAATTAAGTTTGAGTCAAGTGTTTTTTATTTGTGTGCATCATCCACATTGTTTATTGTCTACACAGCTTATGATTAGATAATGTGCTACATAATTTAGGCCTTCTCTTTGCTGTGAATAAATTATGAGCTTTCTCCTCACTGTCTATTATGATTACAACAGGACTATATATTGAAAGATTTGTAATTCATTTTCTAATACAGGAATCTGTAATTTGTTATTTCAGCAGAGGCACATCTAAGTAGCTTTTTAGCTAAATATGAATTCCTCCAGGGTAATAATAGCATCTGCCATAGCAGTGAGACATGGGAAGGAATTCCTTTGTAGTATCTGTTAAACTATATTAAGTGTAATGTGTAGGGGCAATAACTGAACACTATTTTGTTTCTGTAGAATATATTTTGTAGAATATTTCTCATTGATAAACATTGTTCTAAATACATAAGTGGTAGTCTCACAATCTTTAAGAACATTTATCATACTCTGCCCTGTCTAAAGGAATTTTTGCAAAATCTGTTGTACTTATTAGTATGACCCAGTGCAATTCATACTATGGAAGAAATAACTTGTAATTATTTTTCTCCTTCATGTTAATCTTCGTTGAATTATTTAGGCATTTTGCAATGAGAAACCTTTTTCTTAAAAAAAAAAAAAGATATTTATATTGAGTTATATTTCATGGTATTCAAACGTTGTTAAGATAAAATAAATATTGTGTCTCTCAAATATTTGACCCAAATGTTCCAACCATAACTTGTCAAAAGACATACTGGATGGAAGTAAAATCTAAGAGAAAAGTGTTCCTTTACAATTCTGCATCTCTAATGCTCGAACCATTGTTCTTTGATCATATGAGCCAAACAGACACCTCAGTAGACAAAGAGGTAAACTGGGCTAAAGCTTGGTATAGTAAAAAAGTAAGAAAAAAACGAAATGAAATAAAGTAGGGATAACGTGCCCATGACAATCTATTCCTGAACTAGTATTAGACACTGATGCTATTTTAGATTTGATATCTTTGACGCCAAAGTAATGGGACAGACAGACACCACAATAGACAGAGAGGTATACTGTAATACCACTGGGGGGAAAAAAGTAAGTAAACCTGAAAAGAAAAATACCTTTAACAAAATAGTGATCGTGTTCACCCATCAAAATCTATGTTTAACTTTTGTCAAGTTGTTTGGGATAGAGCGTCTAAAAGACTAGTGCGTGAGGAGGTGGGCAGTTTGTGTGACCCACCTGACTGAAGCCTAGCCTTTCTTAATAGATCCATCATCAGTCCTCAGTCTTGACAAGCATACATCTACTGATGTTGCACTTGAATATTCCCCTTTCTTTAATTTTATACGAGAAGTATAACGGAGCCCACTACACAATAAGGGTGTTGTATATGTCCAGGGATGGAGGATATATGCCAATTAGGAAGGCTACTTATCAATAAGATTTGTGTATGGATTGGACAGAAAGACATTTGCTCTTTGTGAAAGCAATATTAGATTCTCAAGCTTGAGACGGAAATCGGATATTGATTTTTAAGTGAATCACTTGATCACTGGATTGATGGCAAAAGAAACTTAACAATAACTTTTCCCACCCTTGGTAATGGCACTTAGTAAACTTTTATCTAAAAAATCTGTAAATCAGATTTTGCTATTATATTTGTTTGAGTTTAGCATCCGCCAGTATGAACAATCCATTTCCATAGTATCCATATTTAAATAAGGGGTGGGGACTTCACAGAATACAAAGCTAATCAATCCATAAACAAAGATAACAATAGAAGAATAAAGAATCGTTAGGCACTATGATAAATGAATTATTCTTCTAGTATGAAGTTGGGTCATTTTGCTTCTACTTTGTAACTATCAAAGGGCTTGCAGTGGCCATGGCATAGAGAAGTACTGTCGCTTATAGATGGCTAAAGAACATAAGTTGAGTTGATCAGAGCTTCCAAGGATGTGCAGTACTATGTCTATAACCAATAGTAATAATAATAATGTGTATTTTGTACATTTGTGAGAAGATAAATGCCATCTCCTCCTGGATCTTTTAACAGCTGTATACTAGGGATTTATTTTTCTTTTCACACAAACTGTATGGCAGTTTATTTACTGGTACAGCTGCATTCTCGGGTTGTGTGGGAATTCCAATCTTGTGATGGGCATCTGGGATATAATTTCTTTGTAGGAGGTTGCAGTGTTGTATTCAGGATCACCACATGTGAACCAAGCTGCAGGGTAACCTGCAGAGCCATCCAGTATAGACCTAAACAGTCCAAACATCACCTTCAGTCCGAATGGAGTAATGTACCACCTAGTCTTTACTTGTAGGAAATTTCTGCGTGTTGAGTACATGTGGATGATTTTGCTGCCCTAGATCAAATATTAGTGGATCTTTCTTACTGATTTTCTGTGTTCAAATAGCTCTCCAAAAATAGAGCATAGAGTGATGTTAAGGACTATGTTGTAAATTATTGATGCGATATCAGCAGGAGATTACTTACTTTATCTGCTTGTTATGAAAAACGAATTCTAAAGTAGTCATATCTCTACAAGTGACTTCTTTTGTAGATCTAGTGCTCCCCAGTGACATAGTTGGGTTAAAAGGTAATCATCTTAGCGCGTAGGTTTGAATATTTGACACATGCCTCCCTTCTTAACAGTTCTACATTAGACAATAGTTTGGGTAACAGAGGTGAGTTGTTTGACTCCTACCTACTATGTCCTAAACTCAGCGTTATGGATATTTGGTGACAGCAGTGACACAAATGTTGTATTATTTTTCATAGATATGCGGTTCCGGTGTTCTAGTAGAGAACATATAGATGATATGAGACTGGAATTGGTGGCTGTTTGTTTGTGTGGGATCACCAAAGCACATGATGTAGTGGGTTATAAGAGCAAAGATAACCCTTTGTTTTATGAAGGGGCGGTGATTCCAGTCTAAAACTGGGTGCAACGAGGTGACGTAAATGTGATGTTTAATATTGGGGAAGCCTCAATCTCAGTCTGTAGTGCGTCTAAACAGAATGGCTTTGGACACTCTTACATTTTGTTGTACCACAAAAAGTTTGGTTAATTTCTTTTAGATCTGGGTAGTAGTGGGCCTCTGGGAAACCTAAGTGGCAGAGTTTGTGTGACATATAAGAGTTGAATTAGAAAGTACATTTTTTTGCTCATAATTCTGCTTAGTTGTGAGATGTCCGGTTTTCCCCATCTATAAAAACTCCTGTAAGATGTTGCAAAGAGAATGGACATTGTAGTGGAAAAAACATTTAAAAAAATTAAATGAATACCTATATATTGAATATGGCCAGTGGTCCAGCTTAGTCTGTGTTCTTTTAGTGAAGGTTTGCAGGTATATAGTCGAGCTGCAATTGCATGCCCCTGAGATTTAATATAATTAATTTTAAAGCCAGAAACATTTAGAAATTGGACTATCTGTCCAAGAGAGCTGGTTGTGAATCTTCAGGGCCTGTTGAAACAAAGAATGTTGTTATCGAACAGTACCAATTTGTATTCACTTCAACTCACTGAGATCCTTTTAAAGATGAGATTTTTAGTTATGTTTCAAATGAGGGGCTACATTGACAAAGTAAAAAAACTCGGGGGGGGGGCTGTCTCATGCTTCTCGTCAATTTGATTGTTGTAGCGAATTTGCCATTTATTTTAATTTTTGCAGAGCAAGCAACAAACTGGACACAATATATTTTGTTGCCATTTTGGTTAAACCCCGTTTTTGCTAAGATCTTGATTAAATATTGGCCTAGAAAGTTTGTCTAGCAGTTTCTCTGCATCAAAGCTGGAGAAGTACCATTCATTTGTTTTCTTGTTCTTCTGGTTCAGTTAAATTGACAGCAAGTCTGTTGTAGTCTCTGATATGGTGATTTCCATTAAAGGCAGACTGGTATACAGGGAAAAGTGAGGACAGTATTTTGTAGAGGCAAGAGACGAGTATTGCTGTAACTATCTTTAATTCCTATTTTAATGAGACTGTGACCCTATATGAAGCACATGCTTTGGGATATTTTCAGCCTGTAAGTAATAATGATATTGTAGGTTCCATCGTGGAATCATGACAGATCTGAAGGATGAAAATTATTGTGGACTTTATAGAGGGGTGGATATTTCGGGTGGGTGACCTTTGGAAAAAGGGAGAGGTAATGCCCTTCGCGAAACTACAACAAGACCACAAACTGTAGAAACCGAGAAATTCCAGTACCTACAGGTACAACATGCCTTGAAGACCGTGATCCCGATGGGAATTACCTCTCCGGAGGCCTCGCCTCTTGAGGATAGGCTCCTGGATGGGTATATGCAACGAAAAGCAATTTCCCTGACTTAAAAAAAAAAATTGATCGACCATTCGCCTGATCCTCTTCCGCAAATTCGTAAAAAGTGGGAGAGGGACTTGTCGGGCTAGAAGAGTAGGAGTGGCAGGAGGCACTGGCATCGCCAAAAGAGGTAGCAATATCCTCTATACTGAAATCAGTGCAATTGAAAATATTGCACAGTATATATGTCACGGGGCTAGGTCTGGTCAAGATGGGATATAGAGAAGACCCTGATTGCAGAAGACAATGTGACCGAGAGGGCACGTTCTTGCAAATCATATGGGAATGCCGATATATTAGTAGATACTGGAGTGCTGTCATCCGATGCATGGGGACGGTACTGGGAGAGAGACCAGCAGCACCCGAGGTCAAACGCTGTTTGCAAAACATATGGGAACCAACAGATTTGGGTAGCAAGAAGAGAACATGGGTGTCGCTGGGTGAGATGGTTGGTAAGCGAAACATAGCAAGGGAATGGGGGGCGCAAGATGTACCGACAGTGATGAAATGGATAAATTATATGGACTGGTGCATGTTTCGGGAGAAAACAATACATGTATCCAGGGGGTGCTCTAGAGAGTGGATGCAAATATGTGGTAAATTGAATGCATACAGGGGGATATATGTTTAATACCGTCGCAGGACTCCTCAGACGAACCATAATCTAGAACTGCAAGAGCAATCTACCCAAGGGAGCGGCTATTTATTGTCACTGACCCATGCGTTCCGCGTCAATGATTATGGTGGCTTAAATGCAGCATTACCTGTGAAATCTGTTCTGTTGTTTGTTGTAACCAATAAAAAGAAATTTAAAAAAAGAATGTAAATCTGGGGTGTCACCTGACAATAGGTGTATTTCCTGTTATAGTGCAATGTCGACTTGTTTAAGGTATAGCCATTACAAGAAAGTCTTCCTCCTTACAGGTAAGTTGAGACCTTGAATGTTGAAAGTAATTATCATCTGAGGATTCATAGTGAAGTCAAGCGGTAAGCTTACGCAATGGTTTTTACATTGCGGAATATCAAAGGACCAGGCAGTATCCCAGAGTGGGTAGTGTGTTGGGGTTCAGGATGCAGTGTACACTAAAAGTCTTTAAAGGTAATGCTTCCCTCTCAAAACAACTCATCATATTGCCCTTTACACTGCTATTAAACAAAATGAGCTCAGAGAACATTCAGAGCATTAATACCTAGTATTAACAAGATTTTTTTCTAATCTTGAAAGAGAGGCAACTTGAACACACCGAAGTATACCAAGGGGTCAGCAACTGAGTGACAAACCAGGTCCAAATCCCCTCCCCACAAACCCAAACAGCATGATCATCAATTAAGCCAAATTTCAACTATATGTGCTGGTTCAAGATAGCTGGAACTCCTACGAAATTGATGTATAGTATAATTTCTAAATTATTGAAAACCGGTTTGTTGTGAAACAAAGTATAGTGTGTAGATGCAGTGCACCATGTGAACGTAGAGCTTAAAGAATAGGTAAAATAATTAGCAGTGAAGAAGTCCATTTGTTGTACTTGGCTCTCGTCATCAGATTCATTGAGGGAACCTTTTGTCTTGTTCGCGTCTCAGGCTTCTAGTTGCTCTTTATTCTCTATCATATCGTTGGGTATGCCAGTTATAACTCAGTTCATTGAGATGCATTAGCGGCCCCAGCAGTTGTCTCCAGGTTTTGGATAGTAATGCCTCTTACTTTGGTCAGTAGCTTCACCAAGTATTTTATTGTTGAGGGTGAACGACAAGAGACATAGGGAGGCCCATCTGTTTCTGTGAAGTCTTTGGGCCTGATTCATAAAGATAACTTGCACTTGTAAGTTTACTATTTTTGGATATTTACAAACTGCACTTTTAAATTTAATTACACTTTTGTACTAAGTCCAGCACTACACAGGGCCAACCACTGGTACTGCAACATCCTCTGGTAGAAATTAATAGAAGTAGGTACTTGCTCCAGAAGTGTAAGTTGCTACAGAAGTGCAGATTGTGAATAGCACTTTGAGTATGTTTTGTAGTACTGCTGTAGTACTACAAAACGTACTACAAAGTGAAGTTTGTGAATCAGGTCCTTTGTGTTTTGCCAACGTAGGAGATGGTATGTCTTACAACAGGGCTGTAGTCCCCCCCCCCCTTTTGATGTTTTGTTTTTGGGCTGCAGAAAGAATGCCTTTTTTCATTTTAAAGAAATACATTCTATTCAAAATATTTGGGGCAAGTTTGTTCTATTGTTGGAATGCAACTAAAACTCAATGAGTATGGTCCTAAATAACATTTATCATCTGAGTCGAAGGCAAGTTTCAAAACAGAGATTATAAGTGACCTTCTAAATCCAAATTGGGTATGATGCTTGATTCCATGATTTCGGTTATTACTTATGCAAGATCAGTTCTCTAGATCCACAATTTTATCTGCGAAATCATGTTGTTGGTTTTCAAGAGTAATCACTGTGTTAGTAATCTTGTCTCATTTTTGTGTTTGTTCTGTATGGTTGTTTTCAATATGATTGATTCAGGTTTCCACCTTTTGTGAGGAACAGTTTTAGCCAGTCAGAGCAGCCAGTAAATCCTGATGTGATGCTAAAATGTCCTATTTAAATTCCTGTAACAGGAGTTGAATGCCACCCTTTGTGCACAGGGCTTGTAGATCCAAATTTCCAGTCTGACTTCATTGTTGGATTGCACCAATTTATATAGTTCTTGGCCAGGTGACTTGTCCAGTTTGTTTGGGTTTAACTTCTTTAATGGAAGATGTTTTAGGTTGCAGACAATTTTGTAACCGCGCAATAAGCGGAGAGCAATCTATGATGAAGTTGAGGCAGGCAAATAGCTCTAGTCTGGTGTATAACAATACAGCAGACGACAAGGTGCAGCAGTCGAGCAGCACTATCTTGAGCAGTGACAAGAGGAAGAGGTGAGGTTTAGTAGCTGATCATAGGATGAAGTTGAGGATGTAGGACCTTTGTATTATATAGTAAAGCAGACCTTGCTGCTTTGGTATCCTGAACCCAATATGGGCGCAGTGTGGCGATATGGTCAAGTCTGCCAGAGAAGCCAGCAGCGGTCCCCAAGTGTGAGCAGTGGCCCCCCAGGCTTGAACAGAGGACACACAGTGCACTCTGTCTTGCTAATGTGTGTGCCAGCTCAGGGGCAGACTGAACCGCTAGTGGCAGTCATCTCCATCATGCCCCTTGGAATCAAACAGCCGCTGTAGTGCGGTGGCGGTGTCTCATTCACCAGCTCCGGGATGAAGAACTAGTGTCCATGTAGGCATAGCGGAAAATAAGTTTGTAGGTGCCTCACTCTGCTTCTCTACAGAGCCAGCCATCTTGGATATTTCTGGGAAGGTGATGCTTTCTGGGTTTGTAGCACTTGAGTTTGCAGCTTTATCGATGATGGTTCTATAATAATAACTAATTGAATCCTTCAGGTTTATTGCTGTTTCATGACATCTGTAGCCCATAACGTCGTTCTGGGCCTCCGCCCACCTGCGCCATATCTTCACTCAGCTCTGGTTATAAAATTTTCCAAAGGGTACAAGAATGACACGTGCAGTATCTTCTGAGTGTGCTACATCTTTAAAGACTTTTATAGGATGTGGATATTTGTTGAAGTAGTCTCCTATCTGCAAAAAATTAAAGAAGTTTGTCCTTCAAAGCGAGTCGAATTTGACGGCAAAGCCATCAGAAAGGTAATTTAGACTTCTCATGAGGGAGTTAATTATACCTATAAAAAGGAAGTGCATGAATGGTAGTAACACTCAAAAATCACCTTCAAGGTATGGGTTTGCTAATTTTTCTTGACGTGTCATTGATCTGCATAGAACCTGATGTTGTGATTGTACATTATCTCCTGTTGGAAGGTTGCTACGTATGTATTCCCAATTTGGCAATACAGTTTTCTTTTCTTTGAGGCTATACGGCTCAATGGTTCACTTTCATACCTAGTTTTGTCAGTAACATAATTGAAAACCTTCCAGAAGTTACAGCCTCTGAGTTTTCCTATTCATGTGAACTTGTCTGTTGTAGATGGAAAAAGAAGGCTGTGCCTTCTAGACATGCATGTTAAAAATATCTTTCTCATTGTAAAAGTATCTTGCACCTTGGATATTGAAAGAGCTATTTATTGTTTATAAATATCAGTGATGATTCCATGATGGAGAATCTTCCATATCGTACAAGCCCACTGACTTGTCAATCGAATTGCTTACATTAAAAGTCTTCTAAAACACGTTTAGCTTAATAATAATTGCAATCGTTTTAGATTTGAGTTTAATGTAGATGTTTCCTGACACTGACTTTAAAGAACGAGTATAGTACCATGAAATCAGGCCAAGCTGACAAATGAACAACTGTTTTGTTGAATTGTGGTATGTACAGATATATTGAGCACGGTTTTGTAATCAGTCATTTCTTTTAAATGCATAATTTTAATTAAATGTACACCATCTTGTAAGTCTTCCCTCATGCCCCAAAGGATCTTGGAAAGGTGGGTTATTTTCATTAATGTATTTTGTAGTACAGACATTGACATTATAATGAAGCCTTCATTATCCCTACATAGTCATGCCTCTGACATCAGAAGAGACATGATCCTCTATTTCATTAATATGTTGGCTTCATTGAGTGGTTAATGGCCAGAATGCATTTTCCAGAGCCTAAAGTACAGAATGGAGGCTTCTTATGGGTATTGAATGTGGGTTTTGAAGGTGTAATCTGTGTGTGAGATGACAAAGAGGTGTCCTTATGCAAGTATTTTGATTTAATAACTTGAAGGGAAAAAAATCTACTGTTTGGTAGGTCAGTTGTATCCTGTGCATGTTCGTCACAAGCTGTTCGGCTCAGGTGCCCTGAAAATATGATAGTGCTGCATTGGTGGCAGTACATCACTATAGTATGATAAGCTGGATTGGTATCGGCTTCCTTTGCTACAACCTGAGGTGGTGCGGGTTGGCCTGGCTCTGCAACTGCTGCTGTTCCAGAAGTGGATGCTTGCTCAACACTTATCTGCATTTCAGCATGAGCTAAACGTGCTGGGTGCATAGCCTTCATATGGCTGTATTGCTCTTTTATGCCAGCGGGAAATTCTTTATAGCACAGCTTACACATTACATGCGTCACTGAGACTCTTTTTTTCTCCAAGAGCAATATAAAAAAAATGCAAAACAAGTGACTCCTTGTCTGTTTTGACAGGCTGGTATATTGATGGTCCTGCATCTGGTCGATTCTAGAAGACAAAATCTTCTGATGTTCCCGCAAAAAAAATCCTAAACAAGTATTTGGAATGCAATAGGTCTCGCATTTGCGAGAGTTTAAGCTATTGGCATTGTAAATTACAATGCCTTTTATTTATGTTTTGGTTTTTAAAACATTAATAAAAGGCTGTGTCATTTACAATGCTAATAGCTTAAACCCTCGCAAATGTGAGACCTATTGCATTCCGAATGCTTGTTTAGTGGTGAAAGTCGACTAAAGTCAGCGATGCAGAGGGACTGCTCAGAAGTTAGCCTGCTCAAAGATGTGGAACTCGAGAGTGTTGGGCCACCAAGCCTTTTTAGGCGCTGGGAGTATGCACACATTTCTCGGGTCATTTACCAAATGTTACTGGGCTGTCCTTGCGTTTAGCCACCGGTGAGTCTTACGCCCAATGAGTGAGATTTGGGGTATCAGACGATTAGCAGCAACCACAACATCCTCTGTCGGTGTACTGTAAGGGTAAATCAGTCACTGACCATGGTTCTAACACACACACATCTGGATGTTAATTCCACATGCTCTCACTTTAGCAGCGAACGACGTTTGCTTGAAAAAACGTCTCCTACAGCTGTCTTTAAAACAATCATTGTTTCCTGTTTAAATCAGGTACCCAAATACCCTGCCTTTGCCTACTAGTGTTTCAGCTGGAGTGAAACCACAGTGTAACAATCGAAATAAGTGCTTGTAAAACTGTGGCCTCTTTTAAGACCTAGATTGCAAAAAGAAACTTATTTTGAGCAGTGCTCAGCCCAGAACATCATGTTAATGTTGCCTTTATTGCCTAACAAGCGATCCTAGCAAGGGAAAGGCGGAAAAGCACCATCCTACAAGGAAACTGAACTTGTCAAATGCAAAATGAAATGCAGCATCAATTTCAATGCAGACAAACCCAGTCACATAGATTAAGCAAGCATAATACGGGCGAGGCCTTATTTCGGACCACAGGAGCCAGGCAGGGAGATCCTGCAGGATGAAGAAATGCAGGCTATGTAATGGGAAGAATCAATTGCCCTCCCCCACCCCCACTCAATCAGTGCAGCTCCACTTTCACTCTTCAGCATCTGACAAATAATTAAAGTTATCCCGGGCAAAAACCTCATCTGTAATGACGAGCTAACTGCCGCCGCGACAAACTTCAAAGTGGCTGAATTTAATAGTGTTCAATCGGATGGTGCTGATGAAGAAGTGTGAACCTTACCCGGATGGTCCAGCCGCGCACCTCATCAGGGCCGGCCGTGTAGAAGTTTTCACATGAAACACGTGTCTGACACACATAATCAATGTTTTTGTAAGGGGAAGGCAAAAGGGCAATGAAGAGCCTGTTTTTTAAACTGAATAACAGTCATCAAATGAACCAAACAGGGGGTGTAAATACCGTGTTAAATAACTACTCCCACAGAGAGCGTTACTTCACCAAATCTGTTTGCTCAATTTATTGTTAAATAAAACAATTCTCAAGCTACAGTTCACAGCATGTGCAGGCGGAACAGCGAGCGCACTTCCAGGCAGCGAGCGACACGCACCGCAGCCGGCCACCGATGGGGGAAGCAGCGCTGCTGCTGAGCAGTGTGAGCCTGAAAGAAAATAGTGCTCACCAACAACATAACGTTGGCCGTGAAACACCGCAAGTAAAAGGTCTAGTCGTTATGGGCGGTCACAAAAGGAGACAGGGCGATAACAAGGAGGGACTAAGAAGCCTCATAATCAATCGGAAGCCAGCGTTTACAAAGGACAGTGACACTAGCCAATCAAAAATATGGGTGGAGAGTAGGTGAGGCTTCCACAGCACTTAAACATAACCTACTACAGCATGCCTCGCAGAGCGGGCAGCGCATGCGCGCTGCAACACTAGGCTCGACCTAAAAACCTTCAGGGAAGATGCAGGCTGGGCTCAGGAGTAGATGTATAGACATCGACTTGCTGCTCCGTAGTGCAAAAACGGAGGATGGGTACTTCCTTATAATAAAATTTGACATTGAGGTAATCCAATGAGAACTCTTAAATGGGCATGCCGAAGCTACTAGCCATCCATGAACCAGGCATTGTGGAGCTACTCCAGCTGTGGGGCAAGGGGTTCCATTGCGTCATCGTCCGTTAGCACTTTAGACTGCTCTACTGAGACCATTCAAGAGAAATCTGCCTTTTCCGCAGACCTAGGTATCCCTTGCGTCTAAGCGCCTCACCCTCTGCTTCTGTCCATCTAACAACCTCATCCCTCCACTTGCGCTCCTGCGGTGTCATATGAGATTGCCAACGTTGTGTTATTAACTGTTTGGCAAGCATCAAAGCCAGGGCCGCAAAGCGACGTAATAATTTCGCCGCCTTGGGTAGTGGGCAAAGCACCAGCAAGCATACCTCCATTTTGTCCCTCGGGGAACACTCTGTAAGTTGGGAAAATCCCTGAGTGACCTCCGTCCAGAACCTCCCCAATGCAGTACATGACCGTAACATGTGAGTAAAATCAGCGGGTTGGTGGGAGCATCTGGGGCATAGAGCGGATGCCATGGGATACATCTTTTGGCTTGCCAACGGTGTAAGGTAGGCCCTGTGGAATATTAATAATTGTATTGTCTTCAGGCGGAAGTTCCGGGATACCCGCCGGGGATGTTCTAGTGCAGAGGTCCATTCCCTATCTGATAATTCTCTCATTAGGGCCCCCTCCTGCTTCTGTCGGAGCGATGTTAGTGAAATGTGTAAGTGCTCTTGTAGTCCTCGGTATAGCCAGCGAACCAGTTGGCGCCCCTGCCCCATCACGTGCAGAGACTGTAGTAAACAAAACGTAGGGGGTTCCTTCTGGTTAAGTAGCCAGTACTGTGTGACATACTGTGTGACTAATGCATGCGTGAGGAAAAGGGTGTTCGGCACTGCATTGGTTTGCACGAACTCCCCATGGGGCATTAAAGTCCCATCCAAAAATAGGTCCCCTACAGTAATTGTCCCTGCCTGTATCCAGTCCTGTACCCAAACAGTGGACAGAACGCCTCGGCGGGTTGGCAAGCTATAAAGGGGGATATTTGGAGCATATGGATTGTGCACTTTCGTATATTTTAGAGCTAGCCTCCAATAGTGTAATGCACTATTTAAGAGATAGGGGGGGGGTCATGTACCATGTCGACCCCAGGGCACAACAATGTATGTAGTGTCCCACGCCGTAATTGCGCAGGGGTATAACCCACTTCAAATAAGTTATGGCCTGCCAACCAATATGCCAACCATAATAGCTGCCCAACAATGCAATAGGCTTTAAAGTCAGGTGCTCCCATTCCGCCGGCAGTGGGTGGAAGTTGCATCTTAGACAGGGCTAGTCTGTGTCTACCCTTTCCCAACAATAGAGCTGTAAGCAAGGTGTCTAGCGCCACAAAAATCCAGGCAGGCACGGCGACAGGAATATTCACGAAGTGGTACAAGAGTCTGGGCAACATAACCATCTTGGAGACTGCTAAGTGGCCCGCTAGTGTCAACGGCAAGGCGTTCCAAAACGTCACTTGGGAACGGAGTGAATTTATAGTTCTCACTATATTCCCATCTATGGTGTCAGTCGAGGATCTATACATTTGTATCCCACGGTATTTAAATGTAATGGGCTCTACCCTAAATTGTAACTGACCAAATTGCAGGTGGATCACCTCGTATGTGGCAGAAAAGGAGTACGCCACTGATTTTATGGCATTAAGGTGGAGACCGGATATGTCGGCGAAGCGCGAGAATACCGAAGCTATGGGGTGCCTATCCATGCCAAGATCCTTAAAATAGCATCTGCATAAAGTGAGACTGAATGTGTTACTGTTTGTATTGGGATGCCATAGGGGGACATGGTATCACGTAGCTGTTGCGCCAGGGGCTCCAGCGCCAGCACAAATAATAGGGGTGACAAGGGGCATCCGAGTCCCTCGTGCAATATGATATGTAGGCAAAATAATCGCACCTGTCTTGGCTTGGGCCGTGGGATTTCTATACAACAATTGAATCCATTTGCAATATTCAGGGGGTATTCCAAACTTTGTGAGAACTGTGAGCATGTAGGACCAACTCAGTGTGTCAAATGCTTGCCGTATATCTAGAGACAAGCATCCCGCCAGTTGTAGTTCCTCAGTCACAGCATGCATTAGAGCATGTAACTGACGGATATTAAGAGATGTGCTATGCTTGGGAATACAACCACATTGGTCTGCGTGTACCGCTTGCGGCAACAGGGGAAGTAATCTAGTCGCCAGGATTTTACTTAGGATTTTATATTCTGTATTGAGTATCGACAGAGGTAGATAAGATGTCATGTCAGAGGGGGTCTTATCCGGCTTCAACAGAGAGGTAACTATCGCTTCTCTGGTAGTGGGAGACAGTGTGCCTTCTGTGAGTGAAGTGACATATAATTGTAACAACTTCGGGGCCAATACATCCACGTAGGTAGAGTAAAATTCAATAGGCAGGCCGTCCGATCCGAAGGTCTTATTTCATGCTAACGCTTTTATTGCAACACGGATTTCTGCAGTGGTAATTGGGGCTGCTAATAGCTTAACAGTCGAGTCCGGTACTGTAGGAAGAGTGATTCCCTCAAAATATTCCGTTGCCACATTGGAGACATCGAGGGGGGGGAGCCCTGTAAAGAGCTGTATAATGTTCCTGAAAGGCCCTGTTTATATCAATTTGAGAGGTAACCAGTATATGGTGTGCATTGTATATTGCAAGTGTAGGAGTAGGTGTCAATAGGGGTGCAATCAATCACGCTAGTAGCGTACCAGCTCTGTCTGCTGTGGCTTGTGTACATAATGTGTAAGCCTGGAAGTCAATAGTTCGTAAACGCTCCAACAGTACAGTGTACTTGATTCTAGTTTCCTGTAAGTGCTCTGCCTCTGTCACATCTGATTGGGATGCTGTTTCTAAGGCCTGTAATTTATCTTCTAATTCCGTCAAGTCCCTCGTCACCTCTCTTCTGACCCCAACTAAATGACCCATAGAGACTCCCCTTATTGTTATCTTAAAGGCCTCCCACTCAATTGACCTGGTTGTGGCCGTGCCATCATTGTCGGCAAAGTATGTTGTAATGATGTCGGCTAGTTTGGCACGAAACACCTGGTCTTCTAAGGTCAAAGGTTGTAGTCGCCACATAGGTATAATTGTAGGGACCCGTCCCCAGTGTATTGTCATCTCTAAAGGATTGTGGTCAGATATGCTTTTTCCTAGGAAAGTGCTCTGATGAACAGCAGAGGAGAGGTCGGGGTACACTGAAAATGATCTAATCGAGTATGTAGGTTATGTGGGTGGGAGAATAATGAGTATACCCGCATATCCATGTGTTTGGATCACCAGACATCCAGAAGATTCCACCCGTGTGTTGATCTATTTAGCGCAGCAGCCTGAGTCACCGCAGCAGTATTCGGCAAGGGGGGATGCGAGCGGTTCCAATGTATATCCAGCACCGCATTAAAGTCCCCTCCCAACAACCAAGGGTATTGTACCCAATCAGAAAGTGCCTGAGATAATCGTGATAAAAAGGCTTCCTGGTCAACATTTGGAGCATAAATAGAGCCCAGCACTACCTGCCTACCATCCAGTGTCCCTCGAAACAAAACATACCTACCCTGGTCATCTATTCTAGACTCAGAGCAAAAGGGATCCCCGCCCGCACCCATATTGCAGCCCCTCTAGAAAAGGCGGAGTATGCAGTTGCATAAAATTTACCTCTCCACCTCCTCTGTAATATACTCGATTGCGTCGGCATAAGATGTGTCTCTTGAAGATATGAAATTTGGGCCTTGCGACGATGAAGTTGGGCAACTATTCTATGTCTCTTTTGGACAGACCCCATCCCTCGAACATTCCAGGATATGACAGTATACAACTTAGCGACCGACATCACCAGGCTTCAAGCAGAATAATCAAAACAATACAAACAAACCCCAATATGGGTCCAACGATTGAACTTCGCTCGACCAAACTGTGCATAACAAAGTTAACATATTATACTAAAAACTCTGGCTTTCGCTTGTGGGGCAAGCTACGTGCTCAGTACCCTAGTTTCTGAAGATACAAGACAGGAACATGCTTAGGCCGGGCCAGGCCGACATGCTTCCCGTTTGAGACCCCCTACATGGGCCCATAGAAATAAAGCTTTAAAACATTTTGCAATAGAGGCTGATTAGGTATTCATCAATGTGCTACATAGTTCAGGTATGAACTTGGATATGTGGGGTTCCGGTATTAAGCGACATAATTCTGTTTAGTACCTTCCGAGTTCAGCCCAACGGGTCATGGCTGTGCTGTGTAGAGTCAGATGGGAACAATGCTACACTACCCTCAGATTTAGAGTAAGTGTTGGTATCTTCTAATACTTGACCCTGTGTGCTGCCTTGTGGTAAAATAGGTACCCATTTTTCATGGTGCAAGAGTTAATGAGCATTGTTTTTATACAGTAACATATCTCTTTCTAGTTGTACCCATAACACTGGCACTATTACTGCATTGTACAAAGTTAACCTGTACACAAAGTGTGTCAGTGTTAAAAGAGAGCAGAAATGCTCTACTGTACCAGTCATTGAAGGCCTATTCTTGCATTTATGCTGAAGTATTAGATCGGGGCCTTTTACAAGTCAGTAGACCTTTATAAAGGAGTGTAGAGTACAAATCTATTACAACATTCTGCTCCATGAGGCCAGATTGTCCCTGGCTCAAATATACTCATAATCATTCACTCCAAAAAAAGACACGCTGGAACAGCATTTGACCGTTTCTTAGTCAGATGCCATGGTGATACCTCCATGAGAATGGAAGACTAAAGCCTCTGGTACACTCTGCTGCACAACCTCTACTGTTCAGTTTACCATGATAAATACATACGTTCTGCACAGGTAGGGTAAACATAAAGGCTCAAAACATTGGGACATTTGAAATGTTGAGAGCAAGTAATGTAAATATGCATTTATTAAGCACGAACTGTCACTCCGCAAGGAGCATCCTGGCGCTAAGGAATAGAGGAGGGGCGGGTCCAATGGGAATTCCGCCTGAGATCTGTTTAGATTATATCAGCTGATTAGTCTAACATAGATAGTATAGATATACAATTTATACATTAGTAATTGTATTTACACGAAAATGTTTTCTGATCTTATGTGGAACTATGGGGAAAAACAAATCATTAAGATTCTGGAAAGAAACATATTTTAAGTGTATGTCAGACTAAAATAGTAAAGAGCAGTTACTGTACTTCACTGCCAGCCACTCATTTTTTAAAATAAGAACTAAAATAAACCTATTAAAAAAGTAATTTCATATGTTTATCACCTACACGTTTATGAATATTCACTTATTCTGTAGAAACTTCCTTTAGTTGTATTAAAAAAGTTAATTCTATAATGCTCGAAATCCTTGCTAGACAACAAAGCATTGAACATGAACTTTCATACTTCTTGCCTGTTTAACTGTGCATGTAATGAAATAAATCTCATATTTTCTAGAACTTTGATTCCAAAAATATGAGGTAAGAATTTGGAGGTTTCAACTGTTACCTTTGTTTTAGACAAGTGTCATTACAGTCAGTCCAGCCATATTAATTCTTTTGATACACTGTGAGGTGACTTGAGTTGAACGCCTCACTGTCATGGAAAATGATGGTGACAGTAGCAATGTTATCCTATATATTGATATCTGACCAGTTTTAAAGTTGTTATATATGTTTTTAATTTAGTGTCATCCACTCTACACCTTTGTAGCATGATGATAATATATTTTTAACTCTGTCTTACAGCTAATGTAGACAGTAGACAGACTAATGTAGAATGTAGACAGTACATCTGCTCTACCCTCTGGACAGGAGTTATTCTTGCAGCTTTAAGAAACATTGTTTCAAAAGCTACTGATTGGTAATCTGGTACAGTTAGATAAAGAAATTGCTCTGAATCCATCTCTGTTCTGATTGAATGTGAAAAATTAGCACATTCATGAATCCATGAATAGCTTATTTAAAATAAGTAATTGATTATAATTTCCTCATTTTCAAGCATGTCTAGCACTATCATTAGAGATTTCTGAGCATCCTGTTGAGAATTGAAACTGAAGTGTAATACACTGGTCAACAATGTGACGCATACCTGATGTAGAAGGGCACACATACTTTTGAGCCTGTACTGAACTGAGTAGAGTTGACAGTGCTCTTCATAATTATTTGTCTTTGTTTTGTTGTTCTCAACTACAAGGGGTAACTGAAATAGAACATTTACAAATACATTACAGTAACAAGAAATTTCTCATGAGTTTGAAAATTTAAAGCCTACCATGTCCTGCTTTTGATCATTTTTCACCTTTACGGAAAGCTCTTTAGATGTTTTACTATTGGGACTTTTGCATTATCTAAAACTTTAGCAATTTTATGCTTTCTATAAATTCATTTTTTTTCAACAATGGGATACAACCCCAGCTGTTGAGCATGCACCCCTCTCAAGCATGTCTTTCTTTCACACTTGTCAGCATTCATTTTAATGTCATCAATCTGAAGAAGGTACAATCCTGATCGTGAACTAACCAGTGATAAAGCAACGCAAGACATGCCTTCTTTGAAAATAGTTTGACCTATATTTATCATTGCTGCATCCAAACTTAATCCATTACATTTTTTAATGTTAATGGCATAGGCCAAACTTATAGGAAACTGTTGTTTTCTGACATATAGGTTCTTTACCAGGAGAAATCTAGCAGTGCATCTCGCAATTTTTTTGTCCTCTTCAATATAGCCAAATGTAATTAAAATATACTTGTACTCTGCTTTATGGGCATATGCCAAGAAATCCATCATCGTACCCATTGCTGCTTAGACTACACCCTCCTTAACATTATGAATTTGTTTTAAAATTGTTCTGGAATTTTTACAGAGGTTTAGGGTCTTCTCTAAACCAGCAGTGTGTGAAACTGTTTCCTCAAGTGATTCTTGTTTCTTTACCACAGTTTGACATAGTGGTAAGTTTAGACTTTGATGTTCCATTTTATCTGTACTGCTAAGATTAACAATCTCCTGATCAAATGAAGCATTTCTGAGTTAAACAGGGCACACTCATCCAATATTGCCATGAGGCACACAATCTGTAACTTTCCAAAAGATGTTGCATTACACAAGTAGGAGAGTCATTGTGTGGGACTAGAGTGCTTACCATGCAATTAGCAAGAGCTTATGTCACTTCTTTTTTGATTATTCTTATTCTCAATTCTTTTTTTTTATTTAAAGTCCTTTATTACACTATTTCACAATACACAGCTTCCAGCCTACAACCCCACGGGCCGGCCGCACAGTAGTAACACACGCATTGCTTCGTATAGCACACAGCCCAATGCCGTCAACCCGGGGGTACGGCGGCGCGTTAAAGTGCAGATGTCTCACAGTTTCAGAGAGGATAGTGAAGGACTCATTTTCAATTTTGACTAGAAACCAGAACATGTTGCGAGGATAGCGCCAGTGAGCCCCGCAACGAACACCCTATTCTTTCAATATATTACCATACTCCATATCTTCAGCCTGTTTCATATTCTTGGTTAACTCTGCATACTGGAAATTTAACCATATATTAATATTTTTAACACTTCCCTGGGACTTTTTTGTTTTGTCATTAATCAGTTTGTTGAAAAATGGTTGACCTTTCTCAGGTGTCAACTTTAGAAAGTCACCAAAAACCGTGATATGTTTACCACCAAAGAGAACATCATAGTGCGTTTTCAGGACCGCTTGCATACTTGGATGAATGAAAGCTAGCATTAAGTTTGACAACATTCTAGCCTCATCTATAATTAGGCCCTTCAATTTCTTCAGAAGCCTTGAGACTTCATAACAAGCATCAACATCCATTACAGCCAGACACTGCAAATTTACCTCCTTCAGTGTTTTGATCCATCTTATTCCTGGATGTATAGTACTGCAGTACTTAATAGAGACAAAGATTTCTTACAACACTCAGATTGGGACAATAGGTGTCCATCATGTTGGTTTTAACTATGTCACTGCTGTCTGGATCAAACTCTGCAAGATATTGAATTTCTGGAAATGATTTTAACACCGTTTTCTTGTTGATGCTTGTCTTAAACTTACCCAAATTATGAATTTGGACTTGCCATATATGCCAGCAGAACTCAAATATTGAACAACTCATCAGATCCAGTTTACCTATGGGAATGCATCTTTAAACTGAAACTGTAAAGCTTTTTAGTTTGACTTCTCTGCTGCTATCTCTTCCCATACGTCCTTCATTTTTGTCTTTTCCGACTTTATGTATGTTATATTGTGACACTGAGCAACAGCAATATAATTGTCTGCTACAAACGGAATATTCATGTAAGCATTCCACAGAGACAGGACTACAGGAGTGTAGTCATTGAGACGTTTTGAAACCTTTATGTTGTATGTGTTCTTAGGTGATTTACTAGGAAATGTGTGCCTTACTGCAGGCTTAAAACTTGTCACTCTTCCATTAGAGATTATAGGCCTAGGGAAACCAAAAAAGGCACTTAGGGCCTCATTAGGACTATGGCGGTGCAGTGCCGGGTCCACCCTGCCGCAGCACCACCAAAGCTGTGATCGGGCAGCCTGCCAGATTAGGAGTTTCCTCATGTCTGGCGGTCTTTTTTGGGGCGTTCCCACAGCAGTGCCTCTAAAAACAGATACCGCAATGGGGACGCCAAAAACAGTTCCTGCGTAGCATGGACAGAAAAGTCCATGCATTGCAGGAACTGGTGTGCATGCACACAGGGGGGCACATGGTATGCCCCCTGTGTGCATCCACAGGGCGCTGAGGCACCAGGGGGCCTGTAGAACCCCCTTTGTTTAATCTCCACCACAGTTTTCATGGAGGAGGAACCGCTGTGAAAACCCTGGTGGAGAGGAAACCCCTAATATGCTTGCCGGTCCTGCCAAGTATATTGATGCCTCTACACCGCAAGGATACAGCAGTTCCCTGGTGGCTGCGTTGGGGCTGTGGCAGTCCGACCGCCCGACTCATAGGAAACCGCTACCGCTGCTTACTCTCGAGTCTTGCGGTCCATGGACCGACGTAATTGGGCCCTTAGTGTAGTATTTCTCTTTGCTCTGTATCTCCGTCAGCAATATTCCCCACATTTATGTAACTGGAATCGTAAGACTTGTTGAGTAAGTGTCCTGTTCTGAGAGTGAATGAATTGTGACACTGATTCATCACTGTCTTGTCCAAACTTTGGTGCATCATTCAGCCATATTAACATATGAACATGTGGTACACTTCTACCTTTATATTCTTTCCTCCAGAAAAAGTTCATAACTACACCCAGTGGTAGATTTATTTTTGTACAGATAAAGTGGAATAGCTTCATATCAATGCTTGAAGTACCGGCAAACATTTGCAGGATCAACTGAACACAATTCCCCAGGAGTTAAAATGAATGCATGCAATGTTTGCATTAGCTAGCCTGGGGAAGTCATGAAGATCATCCCACGCATGTTCTGCACAGCTCCACGAGACCAACCAGGTGGGTGCACCTAGATTACACAACATGCACTTTAGCTCACCATGGCAACAGTACCAGTACTTATTTGTGTAACACGTTGGCAAGCTATAATGTTCATGAGATTACTCTCTAGAACCTCATCTTTTCCATGTACTTTTTCAACAAAATCTCTGGCAGTCATATTGGTGAACAGTGTCCCTGTTTTCACTTAAGATAGCACTGTTAGATCACTTTCAAACAACAGATGGAAAATGTACGGAATGTTTTGCCTAAATCAAGGATCTTCAGAATATAATCTAGTTGATCTATATTTTGATGCTGAAATCTGGACTGTACTGGAGCTCTTCTCCCACATACGTACCAGTTCTCCTTTTGCTTGCTTGCTTCATTCGGTACAAATCTAAAGCACCACCCATCAAATATCTTGAGTGTAGAGGATGAATGCGGTAATGTTCATATATTTCTTCTGCTTTGCCCAAGTGAACTTTTTTAAACTGACCACAAGGATCTGAGCTAGAGGTGTCTGTTGTGACACGTTACATGTTTACATCCGCATCATTGTGAAATACATTTTCAAGTTTAAGGAATTGCAGTGCTTTCATAGGCCTGTCACTCCTTACAAGTACCTGCCAATTTCTTTAGGAGCCAATCTATTTACTAGAACCACTTGTGGTTCTTCTTACTCTCGATCGAGACCTTTAGTTTTAAAAGTCTCCTTCATATTCATAGGCAAATTTACAACTTTACCTTTCAGACCTTTCTGTAGTTCTGATGGTGGAAATGGCCTACTTTTTGTCTGCATTCTAAGAATTGCGTGGAATGGATGCACAGTCTGGATGAGAATACTCTCATAGACATTGAAGTGCTTCAGCTCAGGAGGAATTGGGAAGTCTAGCTTATTATGAACACCTCTTGCAGAT
Source organism: Triturus cristatus (assembly GCF_964204655.1). Lineage (NCBI taxonomy): Eukaryota > Metazoa > Chordata > Amphibia > Caudata > Salamandridae > Triturus > Triturus cristatus. The sequence continues at coordinate 1,273,966,801 of NC_140591.1, forward strand.
AGTTTATTATCCAGTTTGTCTATACAATATTTGCAAGCAATCTGGTTTATGCACAAGTCAAAACAATCTTCTGCTATTAAGTGAAGAGCAAGTTTAATCCACTGTACTAGATCAATGTCTTCTCGTTTTTTACAAATATAATTTCTTTTGTTTGTGATTTGTTGTGGGTTTGCCTACAACAAACAGACTTAATCAGGAATTTCTGCAGATCTTGCACCACATACAAAATAGTTAAACTTTTCTAAAACATTGTTACTTTTTTAAATATCACTGTTAATCTCCACAATCTCCTCATTGTCTACGCTTGGGCTTTCAGGGCCAAAATCTGTCATCTGAATATCCTCTATAAGAGGGTTCAGCTCAAAATTGCTACCTCATGACAATTATTTAGTTTTTGTAAATGAAGGGCTGGACTTTTGACAAAATAGAACCTTCTTACTAGGTTATGTATTTTATTGTGGTGCATAGACAACATCCGTGAATGATGGAAAGTGCATTCACAAATTTGCTTTGATAAACAAGCCAAATGTCCTTGAAAGTTTGTAAGTCTTCTAACTCAACAAGAATAAAGGCTTTGCAGTATTTTGATTTTTTGTTTCAAAGTTCCTCTCCTGTACTTAATTGAAAATAGTATATGAGGCCCATTAGTATGTCAGGAGGATCGCCACCGCCCGCATGGCGGTGGCGATCCGCCCGACATTTCCTCCCGCCCGCATGTAAATTCCCCCCCACCATATTACTATGGCGGGGGGACCCCGGCGAACGGAAAGACCGTCTGCCGGTTTTCCACCCGGTCGATGAGTCGACCGGGCGGAAAAGCTGTTAATATGGTGGCGGTGTCTGGTAGACACCGCCATCCATATTAAGATACATGCAGGGTTATGCCTTTCTGTGGCAAAGGCATGCGGTCTTCTAAATTAGGGGCCCGTAGCAGGCTCCCAGGGATTCTGGGGGGTGCGCATGGGGGTACCTATGGTATCCCCCTGCATTTCAATGTACAACGTGGCAGGCACCGCGCGGTGCCTGTCAGGTTGTACATTGAAATGCACAACTTGCATTTTTGGCATTGCAATGGGCGGTGCTTTCAGCACCGCCCGCCGCAATGTTCGGGATGCGCCCGCCAGTGTGACGGGCGCATCCTAATGGTATGTGCGGGACCGCCGCATGCATTGCTGGTGGTCCCATTTCCCGGGGGTATGGCGGGCGGACAAAGTCCACCTGCCATGCTAATGACCCCCTAAGTTTCTCAATAAACTCTTGTCTTATGTTGCAAATTTTCCTGCACTTCCACTCGAAAACTGGACGTCGGGATGTTGACCTAAGCCTTCATTGGTTATATCTTCTCCTACATTTCTAGTCACTAAGTTTTGTTTCACTATTGGTGTACCTTCATTCATTTTATATGCATGAGCATCTGCATCAATTGTAAAAATGAAATTATTTTCCTGGAAGTAACTTTCCTCATTAAATATGGCTCAGTACTGGAAGTGTATTTCCACTTTCCCTGAAAAACAGTGCAAAACGTTGTTTTATTAACTTGTAGGTATTGACGACACTTCAAGTGAATTAATCTGTTTGAAATCAGAATAAACACCTTTCTCTTAAACAGAAAGGCCGTGTCTACGAGACTCTTTCTGTCCATGTAATTATTTGTCCTTTTTGACTGTTTTCATGGTCCTCATAATATTTGTAACTACTCCACTACAAAAGACGTTCTGGTGAAGTTCTTTGAATTTCTGATTCCTTATTCTAATTTGCCACCCAGTTTCCTTTGTAGTATTTTATTTATGTTTTTTTTTTTTTTTAAATAGAGGTGAGCAAGTTAACAGGATTATAGGGAGAGCTAAGCCAAGGGTCTGACTCGAATCTTAGAGCCTAGGCACGAGCCCAGCCCTAAAAATGTTTGCTGTGTAAATCACACAACAATCATCACATAAAATGTGATAAAGCTGCTTTAAAATTCAAGAAAGTGTATTTCCTTAACCTGTGAAGCTTTGATATGAATAAATCACATTACAGCACTGCGACATACGTATTAACAGTGATGGTTTTTAAACATGAACCGTTAGTGCATTAAGAGGCGAGACAATTGTCATGTAACCACTGTAGGTGACCCAAATTATTGTAGATTAACATTACAGTCTATTAAATAAAGCACAATAGGTTTTTGTATAATTGGTATTCTGAATTCTCATAGCTGGAAGGGTTTTCATACGCGATAATGAAGAAAAAAAGAGTTTTGGGGAATTTAAATATTTGCCTAAGATCAAAATATGTAAGCAGGGAAGTCGCAATTTATCCAGCGTTTCGTTTTCATGTTGCACAAATCAGCCAAGAAATGGGTATCTATTTCTCTTTCTTTATGCTAAGGCTTTATTTTTCCTTCTTTGTGCAGTTTTCTACATTTTTTATATAGCGGAAACATGCCCTGAAGATATTGGGGCGCTTCTCATGAGCATTAGTTACAATACACTTTCACATTCATTGTTTATAGGCGGGGGAGATTAAGCGATTTGCCCATCAACGAAGGATGTTGAGCTGATGCTGAGATTTGAACCTTGTTGACAGCTCTGGCAGTAAAGCCACATCCTGGGTAGTGGTAGGGAGGCAGGAAAAAGCCACACGAAAGCTCAGCTCATTATGGGCTGGAGTTTCCAACAGGACCTTTAGCTGAGTCAGGGTTCAGGCTCAAACCTGGCTCATTCTTGCAGTGGCTTGGATCCCTGACACAATATTGTGGTAAACAATATCGTTGACAACAATATTGTGCTTCTATACTTCTAATAGTAAGTACAAAAATGCCATAAAAAATTGTTGACACTAATATCATCCAAAAATAGATAGCTACATCGTTTTTTAATAGCGAGTGTAACATAGTAAATGTTAAATGTCTATTAAATAAATTTAATTTATAAGTAAATATATTCCACTAATATTTAATAGTGTATTATAAATATATACTTATATGAACATACACACACACATATATGTTTGTATTTATGTAAATATATATGTATAGTGTACCATAATTAATAAAATATTTAACAATATAATATTATATATGTGTATTACTATGAAAATATGACTATATAATATCAATAACAATATTTATTTTACATGTTCTGCTTTTTAAAATGTATGACATTTGTTTATAGAAATATATCTCTCTATATACCTATATGTATATATTCATAGTAGTACATTTAAAATAGTAATAACATTAATATAGTATAAAACATATTTCATTTATTGTTTATATATATATATATATATATATATATATATATATATATATATATATATATATATATACACACATACACAATAAAAACCATAAACCATATCAATAATTGAATAAAAAAGAATCTATTAGTGTAGAGAATAAATAAAATATTAACATTGAAAAGCCCAAAAAACACATTTACATAAAATGCGATAAACATTCAAATACATTTAAAAATGAAAACAAATAATATAACCTATACAAAATCAAACAAGTAATGCTATCAATTATATTTAACGAATATAATGAAAACTATTGGAGTCAAAGAATACTAAATATAATATTTCTGCCCTGGTTTATCCAGTACTGCAATAATAGCAAAAGTGTTGTACTTCGGAGAAGTTAGATTTACTGTTCCTACTCCAGTCAGTACAACAGTAAGGAACGTGTTAAACTTCAGATGGGTGAAATTTAGTATTCCCAAGTAGAGAAAGTGTTGGACTTTAGGGAGGTAACATTTTGTATTCCCACTCCAGTCTATGCAACAATAGGGAAAGCTTTGGATTTCGGAGGGATGAAATTTGCTATCCACACTCCAACAGTAGGAAAAATGTTAGATTTTGGAGGGGTAAAATGTACTGTTCCCACCGCAGTCTGTGCAACAGTAGGGAAAGCATTGGAGTTTGGAAGGGTGAATTTTGCTATTCCCACTGAAGTCAGCACAACAGTAAGGGCATTTTACTATTCTTAACTGCAGTTTAAGCAAGAGTAGGGAAAACACTTGAAACATATTAGATAAATATATGGAACCCCATGAATGTAGAAAAATATTATACTCAATAAAAAACATTAACATATGCATATTTGAAAAACTCAAAACAATGAATCAATTTACATAATTAATATTCAATAAAAAATGAATTATCAGTTAATAAATAATTGTAATAGCCGCTGTTGTGAAGAGCTAATAAAAATTCTTAATCTGCAATGGGTGCTGTTGGGAAGAGCAAATACAAATTCTAAATCTGCACCAAATTGTGCTCCAGAGTCTAAAGGTGACTGCCAAAGGAATGTTGGAGTTATTTTGATTATATATGTAACTCCATGAATGTAGAAAAATATTAAACTCTTAATAAAAAAACGTAAACATATGCATATTTCAAAACTAAAAACAATTAATCAATTTACATAATTAATATTCAATAAAAAATGAATTATCAGTTAATAAATCATTGTTATTTAATTATTAACAACCCACCCCCTACACCAACAAATGTAGCAGCTCGCATCTAAGATATAATTGAAAAAACTTTATTTGTTAATTAATTATTACTAAATTAACTTCCCACCCTACACCGCTACAAACCTAGCAGCCTTCAACTAAAATATAAGTAAAATAAATAAGTATTTTATAAATTATATAATTAAAAACCAATCAAATATTCAATCAATAATTAATTAATTATTACTTAACTTCCCACCCTATACCCCTACAACCGTAACAGCCCGCAGATAGCATATAACAAAAATAACTTGGTTTTACATAAATTACTTAATAAAAACCCATTATATAATTAAATAAAATTTATAAATTAATGAATAATTATTTCCTATTTTCCTTCCCACCCTATCCTTCTGCAAACCCAACAACCCGCTACACTATAAATTACTATTAAAAATGTGTAAGAAATTCGGAATTATCTATAATTGCAATCTATGTTTTGAAAATAATTTGGAACATTTATATAAGCAACAGTAACACATAAAATTGATATGGCACATAAAAGACATTAAATAATAAAAAATTGATATTTGTAACCACTGTTAGTGAAAACAATTTTTAAAAACGATTTTTAAAACATTGATATTATTTCCAACAATATTACCTCAAAAACAATATTCTTTTTAACAATATTTGTGCATCATGATATTTGTGTACCACGATATTTAATTTCTGATATTTCTGTCTCCTGGTATTTTGTCCAAACACCCAGTGTCTCGCCCACCTCTATTAAGGAATGTGGCATCTTAGGCACCAACACATCTTTAGTAGAAGTGACACCTGCATTAGAAATGTTACAAGAAGTAATCAATTTTTTAATAAGATATTTGATTCTCTTACTATATTTTAATGTTTTTTTAAACATTTTTCCTTGTTGTTGCAGTCTTTAGACTTGGCATTCCTGTTTGTGCAAGGTTTTGTCGTCTTCTGTTGTTTAGTTATCATCTTAAATCAATTTCAAGGCCTACATAAAAAAACATAAACACGCCATCCCATTTATTTCTGCTTTTAGCACAGTTGTCACTAAAAATTCACAATATTTTAAAATATTTTATATATAATAATACTTGCAGCCGCACAATTATACTAAAATAGTTAAACAATAGCAAGATGTCTGTACAGGGTATACTTTGTATATTCAAGGAATAAGTCAAACACTAAGCCGTCACCAAGCGGCTTCCACCAATGTGCTTGCTCCAGTTACTAGATTTTAAACAAAAACTGGCTCCTCCTCTTTCCTCTCCAAACAGGGTGAAAAATGTCTATGGAAGCTTTTACGAACACAGTGACTGCTTTCTATAAGGCCATAACCTCTCTCCATTGACTTTTGTAGAATAAAAAACACTTCTGCTTTTATTATACCTTTATAGAGGGTGCTTTTTTGTTGTTGTCTGATAACACACACTCCTTGCTGAGATGTCTCTACAGGGTGAAGGCTGGATATGAAATGTTTTACTGAGGCACTCACCCCTCTTCAAAGACATTTCTCTGGTGAACAGTTTGTATGATTGGGTTTTCTAAGAACTGCCTCTCTATAGACTCCTCTGCACACAGTAAAAGGTCTGTATTGAAGGTTTTAGAGAAACACTAGACCCTGTGGTATCACATTGTGTCAGTGTGCAGATTCTCTATGGTAGAGTTTGATGAAAGACTTGCTCCTTTTCTTACAACTCCATACGTGATGAATGCTTGGGTTTTATAAAACAAATATCCTCTCTGCTGAGACCTCTCAACACGGTGAAGATTGGGTGTCAAAGGCTTTACTGAGGAACTCCTCCCTCTGCAAGCACCTTTTCTCTGTATGAACAAGTGTATAATTGGGTTTCCCTAGAGTAGCCTCTCTAGTGACTTCTCAGCACCGAGTAGAAGATTTTAGAGGAGCACTAGGCCCTGTTGTATCACATTGTACCAGGGTGCACATTCTCTGTGGTAGAGTTTAATGAAAGACTGGATTCTTTTCTTACAATTCTATACAGGGTGAATGCTTGGGTTTTATGACAATATGGTCTCTCTGCTGAGACATCTCTACATAGTGAAGGCTGGGTGTGAAAGGCTTTAGTGAGACACTCACTCCTCTGCAGAGATCTTTTCTCTGAGTGAAAAGGATGTATGATTGGGTTTGCTAAGAGCAGCCTCTCTAGTGACACCTACGCATATAGTGAAGGCTCTGTGGATGGTTTTAGAGGAACACTAGCCCTGTGTCATTTCATTATAAAGGTTATAAATTCTCGTTTTGGGTAAATATGTGGGGTTTATGAACCTTCAAACCTTGCAGTCAACCACATCATACCATTTTATGAATCATAGTCGAATTGTCAACTATTGCTTGACCTTAATATTACCTCAGTCTTGCATTTTCATTTATTTATTTATTTATTTACAGAGTTTTATATAGCGCAAACTTGACCGGAAGGTATCGGGTATCAGAGCGGTTCACATAGCACCAGTTGCGTTACATGAGGACACATTCATTTTTGTTAGGCACAGGGAGATTAAGTGATTTGCCCAGAATCACAGGATGTTCAGCGTCATTGCCGAGACTCGAACCCAGGTCCCCAGATTCGAGGTAGACCGCCCTACACTACATGTACTACATTTACCATAAACCTGTTGTCAGGTTTGTAAACTTTTACTTTGATATTATTTCTAACCAGAAGAAGGTGTGGTTTATTTTGTTTTGTGGTTCTCTTATACGCTTTATGATTCTAGTACTGTCTGTCCTGCTTCACATTTTTTTCTTGTCCTCTCCATTCGATCTCACAAGCTTTTACAAGATCGTTGAAAGACCTCATGGCAAGGTACACTTTGGAAAATGTCCATGAGACATTAGTGAGAGTCTTGTGGGATTGTACGGAGCCCACACAGCAAGCTTTACCTGCAGAAGCTGGCAACCGACTCTTGCAGGACTCTAGCGTGATTGAAGAAGAATTTCAAAACCACCCATTGTAATTATTAAAAATATAGATTAACACTCATTTTTGACTTTCTAAACTACACTTACCATATTTAGATATATTCACTATGTACAATCAGTGTGTGGAATTTTAAAGCACTTTCAATACATACTTTCACATCAACACTACATTAACTTTCACAGTTATTTTCTTGTTGAAACCATCACCTATCTTTTATGGTTTAAATCTTTTATTGATTTTCAAACACAGAAAAGGAAAACAGGACCTCCTGCTCCTGAAAGACAATGCAATACAGACAACAAGTGCCAGCAATGATTGCATTACCGAGTAAAATGCTAGGAGCGGGTCTACAGGAGGGAACCCTCAGAAGAAGGAAAGGGAACCAAATAACAGAAACTCCCTACTCCCACCCCCCACCCCTTGTCCACAAACCATAAGAATAGGAAGAAGGGAATAATGCCAGATGTGTGTGAATCACCATGGCCGTTGTGGGTTGCGCTTCTCAGGGATCTGTGTGACCGCAAGGCGGAGGAGCCTGAGGTATCGGGGGCATGTCAGTTCCCGGAACTCCGTTGTGAGCAAGGTTAAGAAGGGACGCCACAGCTCTGGAAATTCGTCCCCTTTGCCCGCCAGTGTGAGGGATTGTTTCTCCATACCCAGTACCATCCACAGTCACCGTAGCCAACCCGAGTGTGGGGGAGCCTGGGGGGGAACGCCAGTGTGCCAGTATGTTCTGGGTGGCTGCCCCTAGGGCAATGGCAATGAGACGGCCTCTCTGGGATTTCAAAGGATATGTCAGCGGATTGGGCAGTCCAAGGAGGATGTATGCTGGAAAGCGTGGGAGTTGTGTGTCAAGGTGAAAGTCTATGTCATCTATAATTGTTGCCCAGTAGGGTTGGATTCGGTCACAGCTCCACAAAAGGTGCTCCAAGGTATCCACCTCCCCACAACCCCTCCAACACAAATCGCTAATGTGAGGGTCAAAGTGATGGAGGCGCTCCGGTGTATAATACCAATAGGTGGCAACCTTGGTCAGCGTCTCCGTGAGCCCTGCATGGTACGCCGAGTGTCGGGCCCTGTAGTACATGCCGTCCCATTCTTTGTGGGATAAAGTCCTACCTAACTTCCGCTCCCATCGTGCTCGTCCAGCATTATATGTGAGGGTAGAGGCCGCAATTAGGTGTTTATAAAGATCAGAAATGAGTTTTTTATCGGAGGATCGGGTAATCAGCCATTTCTCATATGGGGTTAAGAGGCGCTGGGCTCCGGATTTAATTTGCTGTTGAAGTGCCCAATGTCTGAGTTGTAGGTAGTGCATCCTATCTGTCTCGGGGACACCATAGTGTGTTCTAATTTGTGGGAACGGGATAATGCCCTCTAGGTCAAATAGGTGTCCCAGGGTCCGGCACGGGGTGAGGCGCCAACTTGTAAACGCCTTAGGGTCCAATCCTGGATTGAAATCGGGGTTATTAAACAGTGGGGTCATGGGGGAGGGAAGTGTTGTCAACTCATGTGCGATAGCGGTGCGGTCCCAGGCCTCCATTATTGTACTTGTGATGTAAGATGCGTAGAGGTTGGGTGGTCTGTGCTTCTTCCGAAGGAAGGGGATACCCTGCAGGGGCATTGCTGCAACCGCCTGATCCTGGAACAACCAGTGTTTTTCTGATTCTAGGCGGTTCCATTCTACCAAATAGCGGAGCTGTGCCGCGTAAAAGTAGAGCTGCAAGGCCGGTATGCCAACCCCTCCACGTTCCGGAGGCAGGACTGCAATTGCCTGCTTGAACCGAGGTTTGCGGCCTTGCCATATGAAGTGTGCTAAGTCTGACTGGGTTTGCTGAATCCAACCTGCGGGAGGGCGCCAAGGGAGGGTCTGGAAAAGGTAAAGGATCTGGGGAAGAATATTCATTTTGACGGCTGCAATTCTGCCCAGCCAAGAGAAGGGATAATGTTTCCATTTACCTAATTCTCTGCGGTATGGTGGGTCCTAGTTGCACCCCCAAGTAAGAGACTGTAGTGGCGGACCACTGGATAGGGTGCTCTTCCATTACGTGGGATAACATGGTCACTGACAATGAGATGTTAAGAGCAGTCGATTTGTCCATATTAATCTTAAACCCCGAGGCCTACGCAAAATTATGTAGTTCAATAAAAAGAGCCCGCAGCGTCTGGACAGGGTCAGTGATGGAAAGCAAAATGTCGTCCGCGTACAGGCTGATCGTGTGTGTATTGCCCCCCAATTTAATCCCTGTGATGAGGGGGTGGTGTCTAATTCTCCACGCGAGTGGCTCCATATAGAGTGCAAAAAGGAGAGGAAAGGAGAGAGGGGACACCCCTGTCAAGTGCCTCTACCTATGGGGAATCGTGAGGACATCTGGCCGTTTACCCGGACGTGGCCTGGGACGAGCGATAACAGTTTAGAATACGGGTGCGCAACTTGTCCCCAAAGCCAAACCTTTGCAGGACTTGTTCTAAATAGTGTCAGTGAACCCTGTCAAAGGCTTTTTCTGCATCAATAGCCAATAACATGTATTCGCCCTGCGTGCGAGACGCTTTTTCAATGAGGTGTAGTACTCTCTTCGTGTTGTCACTGGTTTGCCGTTGAGAAATAAAGCCTGCTTGGTCCGGCTCCACCAATTGGAACATGTAAGGAGCTAACCGTGTGGCCAGGATGCTCGTATATAATTTAATGTCTATGTTTGAGGGAGATCGACCTATATGCGCTGCAGCTAGTGGTGTCTTTACCGGGCTTCGTAATAACTATAATCGAGGCTTCCAACATTTCCTCCGGAATTGCTCCGGTTTGTGCAAATGTATTAGAGATCACACAGCAGGGGGGGGCCGCATGGTTGCAAAAGGCTTTATAGAAGGCTGCGGAGTACCCATCTGGGCCAGGTGATTTACCGAGCCGGAGGCGTGAGATAGCTGCGATGACCTCCTCTAACCCAATATCCCTGTCTAGATGGGCAGCCTGAGCAGGGTTCAGAGTGGGTATCTGGGCCGCTTCTAGGTAGTCAAGGCTGTGTAGCATGTCCAGGGAATCACCCGAGTACAGCTTAGCGTAGAAATCTCGAAAGGTTTCTGCGATGGCTGCATTATCCGAGGTGAGATCACCTCCAGGCGGTCGGATGGCTTGCACCCCCTGCCGTTGTCTCACTTCCCTGAGCTTATGAGCTAGGAAATTTGAAATTTGTGATTATTTGATAGATGCCCAGCCAGACGTATTGTTCCTTACGGAAACCTGGTTAAATGAGGACTCGGCTCCTGATATTCTGGAAGCCCTCCCTCAGGATTATGGCATTACTAGAATTGATCGCATGCCCAATAGAGGTGGAGGAATTGCCATTATTTATAGGCTAGCTATCCAATGCACCCTGGAGCGCACAGAGATTGAGGAGTGTAAAGCTGGGCACTTTTCTATCACGGTACCCTTAAATTGTTGTATTAAGGGGTTCCTGATATATCGCCCTCCTGGGCCGTACACACGCTTTGCGCCCAGCCTGATGGAGCAAATAATGCAGCCTGCTCTACTATATGCCAAGTTGCTACTGGTGGGGGATTTGAATCTGCATTTTGATGACCCATCGAACAATGGTGCGCAGGAGGTCTGCCAGGCATTGGCTGACCTCCATTTGACACTCAGATTGAATCTTCCCACCCACCAACTTAGCCACTTATTGGATCCGATCTTCGCCAACTGGGATGCCTTGCCAATTCAAAACCCGATCCCAGTTACATGGTCCGACCACTTTTTGGTCCCTTTTGGGATCATGTTGCCACAATCCACTGTGTTGAATAATAAGGGTCCCCCCAAACTGGTGAGGAATTGGGCTAAATTCTCTACACTCGGCTTCAATACGGCCCTATCAAGGGGTGGGCCACCTGGGGGTACTGATGTTGAGTCTGCATGTGAGGCACTTGATAAATGCATCCTGATGGCACTGGATAGCACGGCTCCTTGGTCACTGAAAGCACCAGGTAGGCAGCGTAAAACCACTCCCTGGTTTAGCAATGAACACAGAACTGCTAAATCAGCTTGTAAGCGCCTTGAGAGAGCCTGGAGGAGAAACTATGATGGATCTGCTAAAACTGATAGTAAACTTAGCCTACAAAAATACCATGCCATGATTAAACAAGCATTTGCAATGCAATAGGTCTCGCATTTTTTTTTTTTTTTTAGAGTTAGAGCTATTGGAGCTGGAATGTGAATGTTTTAAACTTAGGTGTTTTGGAGTGATATATGTGATGGTAATTGTGTGGAAAATGTTAGAAGCAGATTGTGAAACTTTTCTTTTCGGTCCTGGGGGCAAGAGGTCGTTATTGGGCAGTTACCCATGGCAGATACTGTTGCTTATCATTAGTATTTCAGATTTTAAGACTATTTATTTTAACTTGGATTATGGAGTTATTCATTTGTAACTGTGTCTCTTGAACAGTGCTACTAGTGAGTAGCGAAGGCTTACTTCAGGAGGTGGAAAAGAGCCTGGAACTGAAATACAGCACGACACAGTAATTAAACTTGATAAGCTAAATATCAGGCCAAGTGATATCATTTAAAGGAGCCTGATTTATAAAAGGGGTTATGGAATTAAACCTTAAAAATTAGTGTCAGCATGCATAATCCCTGCTGTTCTGATATGTCTTGAATGCATACTGTTACTGCATGCCCAAGTATTACAACCTCTGCGAATAACCTAATGCGCCCGGGCAGCCCGGTAGCTTCCCAGCCTGTTGGAAAGAAAAGTGCTACAAGCAAAGCGCCTATAACACAGCCAATAAGACACAATGGATTTGAAAGTGTGAATTAGCTGGGGCGTTAAGGATTTGGGGGGGTGAAGGGAACGAAGACATGGAAAGGAGCAAGGCAGACAGCTAGTTAGGGGCCGGTGTGGAGCCGTTAGACAGAACTGAACACCAAGGAGGATACGGGCTGGATTAAGAAGGATCGTGTCTGCCAGCAGCTGCAAGAGTACACTTTTACCCTTGCTGCCCGCGCCTTTCTTTTCTTCGGAGCGGCTTCGCCAACTTAATTTTTCAAAATATTATATGTTTTTTAAGCAGCGTGGTACCCTGCGCAGAAGAAAAGAAAGGCGCGGACGCCATTATTGAAGGTGAAGTGCAGCGTGCTGTGCTGCTTAAAAAAACATACAATAATGAAAAAATCGAGTTGGGCGAGTCGCGCAGAAGAAAAGAAAGGTGCGCAGCCACCATTGTTTAGGGTGAAGTGAGGTGTGTTACGCTGCTTAAAAAAAATATATATATATTTGTGTCCTTTAAAATACATAGACCTTTACCATGGGCTCCCGCCTGATAAGGAAATATTATAGCCTCCCAATCCAACTCATCAAGAAAGGATCTTTTGAGGAACTGTTTACTTTTGCATGGGATTAGCTAACTCCTCCAACCATTTTAAGTGCCTGCTAAAATCCTACCTTCTCGAAAAACACTGAAACAATATGACCTGGCAGATCAAAGACTCATATGCGTGATGTGTTCTCCAATATAACATCTTTAAAAAAGTGAAATAGGTCGAAGTAGGCAGTCATTTACGGGTTAGGCACTAGTGAATTATAGGGGGGGAAAAAGAGGATTGAATGTATCTTCCGTTTGTATGACGTGCATGGCTTATCTCCAACACCTCGCCTTAATAAATACAATAGATCGCCGTCACCATGCAATTGCACTTGGTAATATTAATACAGAACTCTCCAGTTAAACATTCAGTGCTGCTGAGCACTTTAAAAACAGCAAATAATCACGTTCGTCCTGCTTGGTTGAGGGGGGATAGTGAGATGAAAAGGTGGTGAAGTGAGATGAAAGGGTCAGGGAGCAAGATGAAGCAGCGGTGGGGCGTGTGGATTGATCGAGTTTACGCCGGGACTTTTAAAAGCGGCCATATGCATCCCTGCTTAGAAGTGCTTGTGTTGTAACTTTCGCTACCGCTTTGATGTTTTCAGTGGCCGCGTGGCTCACTGAGAACATCAAAGTGGCCGCGAAATGATCAGGCAGGCTGCCAAATGGTGCGCGCGCCCGGCGCACATGCACTGTAGTTGGCGGCCTGAAAGCACTGGTTTGCACTTCCATATCCCCCTTTTACAAAAGCTCTCGCGAGAGCAGCGCTGAAGCGCTGGCTCAGGCGAGACCTAAAAAGCGCGGGCCACCTATTATAGTATGAGGACTGAGACAGCCGAGAACTCCTCGAAAGAGCTCTCCACTATTTTCAAAGAGATCACATCTTTGGCAAGAGTAACACCTCCTGATGTCAGTTCTGCTGACTTTTTTTGCGGAGAAGGTGGGAAAGATTTACGCTGCTTTCCCCGTTTCTTCTCAACAGGGTGGTATAAACAGTAACGGGGTCTGCCGGGTTCCTGAGGCGGACTGCCTCTGTGACCTTGAAGTCCCCAGTAGGGACATGCTTAACAAAATAATCCATGGTATTAAGTCTGGCTCACCTAGTGATCCAGCCTCCCCTAAGGTTCTCTGTGAGAGTTTAGATGTTATAGAGCCCTACGTTAGACATCTTCTTGAGCTCTCTTTCTCATCAGGAGTTGTCCCTAAAAGTTGGAAAACGGCCACTGTCATTCCCCTAAAAAAGAAACCTAACATTTGCATTAGTCAATTGGATAATCTCCGCCCCATCTCTCTCCTGCCCCACTTCGCGAAAGTGGCGGAGAAGGTGGTCAATATCCAACTGACTGCGCACATTAATTATCATGACCTTCTCCACCCTACTCAATCTGGCTTCCGTGCCACTTATTCTACCGAATCGGCTCTGCTTCTATCTACTGAAGCGATTCGCAGGCAGGTAGATGCAGGACAGACAGCTGCTCTAGTCCTTTTAGATCTCAGTGCCGCTTTCGACACTGTTGCCCATCACACACTACTACAACGTCTGAGAGAAAATGGTGTGGGGGGCAGGGCGTTGGAGTGGTTCTGTTCCTTTCTATGTGATCGCAGCTTTCAGGTGGCACTGAAACCTTTCCTATCTAAAAGCGTTAAGTTGGACCAAGGGGTACCTCAGGGCTCCATACTGAGCCCAACTCTCTTTAATCTCTATATTGCCCCTTTGGCTGAGATTGTGGGGAAGTTTGGAGTCAGTATGGTGTCATATGCTGACGACACTCAGCTTGTGGTGACTCTTACTCAAGATTCAGATGAGGCAGTACTGAATTTCTCAATGTGTCTTCAGGAATTGGCGTCCTGGATGGCCTTAAATTGCCTTAAATTGAATGGCAACAAAACAGAGCTTTTAGTGGTGGGTAGGGCCCCCTCGATCTGGTCCTCTGCCTGGTGGCCCCAAACCTTGGGCCCGACTCCATCTCCCAAGGATCAGGTAAAGAACCTGGGAATGTGGTTGGATACCACATTGTCCTTTGAGACTCACACCAGGCGAGTGACAGGAATCTGTGTTGGGGTCCTGCGCACCCTTCGAAAGACATTGGATATACATCCCGTGTCAGCCAGAAAAACGATGATTCACGCCCTTGTGACGTCCCGTCTTGATTACAGTAATGTTCTGTACTTGGGTGCTAATATTAAATGTGTCCAGAGACTCCAGCGCATCCAGAATGCGGCTGCACGCCTCGTACTAATGCTCCCAAGAAGAGCCTCATCTAGCATGGCCCTGGCCTCCCTCCATTGGCTCCCGGTGAGGGAGCGGGTTTTGTTCAAAGCCATGTGTATTAGCCATCGTATTATACAGAAGAAGGGACCCTCCTATCTGTATGACCTCCTTATTTCATATGCTCCCACACGGGACCTAAGATCCAGTTGGATGGGTCTGGTCAGCATCCCAAGAATTAGGAGAGCCAGGATGGGCGGACGCTCTTTTCGCTTTCTAGCAGCCACCCACTGGAATATGCTTCCTACAGAGCTCCGGTTGGAATCGTCAGAGTTTGCTTTTCGAAAAAAGCTCAAAACGTGGCTCTTCCCATCTGACTACTCTGTTTGACCTCTTTCTCTGTGCTGTTTTTCATTCCTCGCTGTCTATTTCCGGGTTCTTATCCTTGTCGCAGCGCTGGGACGCACTAGCTAGTGCAGCCATGCGCTTTATAAATTTGTTTTGATTGATTGATTTGATTGATAGGAGCCGGCCGCATTTATCACCTCCGGTGTAGTAAGAGTGGCGGAGACGGAGGGACGCATATTCGGGTCTGTCCTGGTCAAGCGCCACAAGCTGCTTCCGCTCCGTGCAAAGCTGGCGCCAGGCCCTGGCATCCCCGGTGCCCTGATGCATCTGTTCTAACTCCGCCACTCTCTGTGTGAGTTCAGCCCGTTTCTGGCTGCGCTCTTTGTTGACGGTAGTGGAAATGGCTATGAATTCTCCCTGTAAGACAGCTTTAAGAGCAGTCCATTGTGTCGCTATTGAAGTGTCCGGATTAGCATTAAGGGCTAAGTAATTCAAGATGGTGGATTTGATCTGATCAGTTATGGACGCCTGGTGTAATAGTGAGTTACGAAGGCGCCAGTGCCGCAGTGGTAGCTGTGTGCGTGGACGTAAGAAAGAGGCTATGACTGGAGAATGGTCAGATAAGGACACGGTGAGGACCTCGGCGTCAGTGGCTAGTGCCTGCAGTGGGGTGGAGCACATGAAATAATCCAGTCTGGCATAGGTTTTATGGGCTCCTGAGTAATAGGTATATGTTCGGCTGTGGGGGTGGAAGTGTCGCCATAGGTCAACCAGGCCCAAGTCACGAATACGGGCCAAACTAGACTGTGAGAGAGCCCCTACCTGGCTAGTGCGTTGGCAGGAGCGATCAGCAAGATTGTCAAAGACTAGATTCAGGTATCCCCCCAGCAGCAGGCACCTTTCTGAGTTAGCCATCGCTTCAGTGAGTGCGTTATGGAGGAATTTGTCCTGACCCTCATTGGGAGCGTACACCGAGCCTATTATGAGGGACACCCCAGCCACTAGGAATTGGTATGTGAGCAGGCGACCCTTGATCTCGGCATCTTACTGGAGTACCTTGCCGTGAAAGGAGCGGGAAACAAGTATTGCCACCCCTGCAGACTTGGTGGAGCTGGAGGAGAACAGCTGTGTGGGGAAGGCTCGGGATTTCATCCTGTGGTGGTCTTTATACAACAAGTGGGTCTCCTGTAAAAGACAGATATCGGCGGTCGAATGTTCCAGATAACTAAGGACAGCCCTGCGTTTAACGGGATTATTCAGGCCATTGAGGGTCAAAACCTTAAGTGGTCTATATGGCATCTAGTGTACGAAAAAGGGGTGGGCTATAATGAGTGCTGCGTAGGCCATTTAAGTGGGTTGTGCGAGGGGAAGGGGGCTGTGTCTGCCCCTGAGGTGATCCGTGCTGCCAGGTGGAAGAAAAATGTGGAGAAGGGGGACCCACCCAAAAGAATAAAAAGGGGGGGGGGAAATAAGAAGGAAACCTAATAACCCATAGGAAGAAAATCCCCATAACATGTCCCCAACGGGGAACAGATCAACACGATCAAATGTCAAAAATAGTCCGTCGTCCCGGGACAACTGGTCAGTCAACTAAGTAATGGTCGTCATGTGACCGAAACAAGGCCTCGCTCCCCCCGTCGTCCCCCCATAACCAGCATGGATGCAAGTAGAAGATAAGGTAGTTCAGAAGCGTTCATTTGGCGGTCGAGTCCTCTCCGACGAGGGCCTCGTGGCCGCGGAAAGGGCTGCCTGCTGTCCGACACTGCCTCCTGATCTAAATCAGGCCCGAGTCCTTAGAACACATAATCCTCGTGCACCTAAGAATCTGCTTTTTATGCCCTTTATTCAGACAATATAAGATAGCATTTAAAGAAGTATTCTTGTTATGTATGAGTGGCACAGCTATTGTTTATCGAGTAGTAACACTCATGTTTTGAACTAACAGAAGTATTAAAGTAATCACGCACTGCTGTGTTTAAATATCGGTCTAGCAGTAGTGACTCGCATCATTTTAGGTTTAAAGTGTGTCTACATGGCTGTTATCACATTTCTTTTAGCTTGTTTTTTTATTGCCTTTTAATTCTTAAGCAGTAATAGTTGCATTCTTTTTTCAGTTTTATTATTTTATTTCATAACTGACTTGCTTTTGGCTTGTTGGGTATGGCAGTGCAAATAACCTATTTCCGGCTATTCTGTTCTAAACTACATACTATTTTCATCTAACAGTTTTTCTGTTTATTCTCCTTTATCTAATTTTTCTTTAATAGTACGTTGTAGAACATAAGTCATCGCAGTATTACATATATTCTCCCTGTATCCTTCCTGCATCAGCACGGATGTATCAGATTCACTATAAAATGTGTGTTTTTTTTGTGAATGTGGTTTCCTATTAACCTTTGTAAACTAGGAAACACTCAATCCTGTTTAAATGAGTGAAGATTGTATCCTTCCTGCATCAGCACGGATGTATCAGATCCACTATAAAATGTGTTTTTTTTTTGTGAATGTGGTTTCCTATTAACCTTTGTAAACTAGGAAACACTCAATCCTGTTTAAATGAGTGAAGATTGGTCAGGAGGGCTAAAGAGTATATTTGCCTACTTTGATTATGGTAGTTTAAAGTTACATATAAATGGGATTGTAAACCCTGTCTTCATAAAATACTTTACAACAAACAAATGATGGACGGAATGCTGACAATGCAGACATTCTCCCCCAGTCAAGAGATCTGGGTTAAATCCATCGTTCTTTTGCCCACTACGCCACCCCAGTTCAGACATGGTCATATGCATATCAGTCTTGACCCTGTGCCTCATGGGAACAGTCCAGCCCGAACTGCCAAGCCATGTCTTCCCTGGACCGGAATCAAGCATCCTAGGACCGGTTTCTGGCTATCAGCCGTCATCAGCCAGGATAGCTTGACTCCAGTGGCGTAGTGAGCACGGGACCCACGTCTGGGCATACCCATCCCACTTAGGGCGAAAAGCGTTACAACAAACAAATGATGGACGGAATGCTGACAATGCAGACATTCTCCCCCAGTCAAGAGATCTGGGTTAAATCCATCGTTCTTTTGCCCACTACACCACCCCAGTTCAGACATGGCCATATGCAAATCAGTCTTGACCCTGTGCCTCATGGGAACAGTCCAGCCCGAACTGCCAAGCCATGTCATCCCTGGACCGGAATCAAGCATCCTAGGACCGGTTTCTGGCTATCAGCCGTCATCAGCCAGGATAGCTTGACTCCAGTGGCGTAGTGAGCACGGGACCCACGTCTGGGAATACCCATCCCACTTAGGGCGAAAAGCGTTACAACAAACAAATGATGGACGGAATGCTGACAATGCAGACATTCTCCCCCAGTCAAGAGATCTGGGTTAAATCCATCGTTCTTTTGCCCACTACGCCACCCCAGTTCAGACATGGCCATATGCAAATCAGTCTTGACCCTGTGCCTCATGGGAACAGTCCAGCCCGAACTGCCAAGCCATGTCTTCCCTGGACCAGAATCAAGCATCCTAGGACCGGTTTCTGGCTATCAGCCGTCATCAGCCAGGATAGCTTGACTCCAGTGGCGTAGTGAGCACGGGTCCCACGTCTGGGAATACCCATCCCACTTAGGGCGAAAAGCGTTACAACAAACAAATGATGGACGGAATGCTGACAATGCAGACATTCTCCCCCAGTCAAGAGATCTGGGTTAAATCCATCGTTCTTTTGCCCACTACGCCACCCCAGTTCAGACATGGCCATATGCAAATCAGTCTTGACCCTGTGCCTCATGGGAACAGTCCAGCCCGAACTGCCAAGCCATGTCTTCCCTGGACCGGAATCAAGCATCCTAGGACCGGTTTCTGGCTATCAGCCGTCTGAACTGGGGTGGCGTAGTGGGCAAAAGAACGATGGATTTAACCCAGATCTCTTGACTGGGGGAGAATGTCTGCATTGTCAGCATTCCGTCCATCATTTGTTTGTTGTAACGCTTTTTGCCCTAAGTGGGATGGGTATTCCCAGACGTGGGACCCGTGCTCACTACGCCACTGGAGTCAAGCT
Organism: Triturus cristatus; assembly: GCF_964204655.1. Lineage (NCBI taxonomy): Eukaryota > Metazoa > Chordata > Amphibia > Caudata > Salamandridae > Triturus > Triturus cristatus. The sequence continues at coordinate 1,273,986,182 of NC_140591.1, forward strand.
ATCCTGGCTGATGACGGCTGATAGCCAGAAACCGGTCCTAGGATGCTTGATTCTGGTCCAGGGAAGACATGGCTTGGCAGTTCGGGCTGGACTGTTCCCATGAGGCACAGGGTCAAGACTGATTTGCATATGGCCATGTCTGAACTGGGGTGGCGTAGTGGGCAAAAGAACGATGGATTTAACCCAGATCTCTTGACTGGGGGAGAATGTCTGCATTGTCAGCATTCCGTCCATCATTTGTTTGTTGTAACGCTTTTCGCCCTAAGTGGGATGGGTATTCCCAGACGTGGGACCCGTGCTCACTACGCCACTGGAGTCAAGCTATCCTGGCTGATGACGGCTGATAGCCAGAAACCGGTCCTAGGATGCTTGATTCTGGTCCAGGGAATACATGGCTTGGCAGTTCGGGCTGGACTGTTCCCATGAGGCACAGGGTCAAGACTGATTTGCATATGGCCATGTCTGAACTGGGGTGGCGTAGTGGGCAAAAAAACGATGGATTTAACCCAGATCTCTTGACTGGGGGAGAATGTCTGCATTGTCAGCATTCCGTCCATCATTTGTTTGTTGTAACGTTCATAAAATACTTTGACATCCTGGATGATGCCAGTAAAGGTTGCTCCCTAATTTTTCAACCAGTGAGATGTTCTAGATGTCACATTCTTACTGACACTTCGCACCCCAACTGGACCTTTCCACCTTCGACAGCCTCTATTTCAACTAGATAAACACACAGGATAGTTTCCTCAACACCATTTGCAAGGCCCTCACTTCAATCTTCAGCGACTCTCTAACTACAGCCATCTTCCCAACATGATCTTACCACTCCTGAAAAAAACCAACCTTGAGCGGACCCAAAGGCTCTGGCAGAGTATAGACCCATCTCCCTCTTCCCCTACCTGAAAAAAGTTCTGAAAAATTCTCATCTGGAAGCATGTGACTGACCACCTCGAAACAGACCAACTCCTGGACTCCTCCCAGTTTGGCTTCGACCTTAACCACAGCACTGAGACTGCCCTCATCGTCGCCACCAACAGCATCTATATAAATATAGGCACAGCAGCACTCATCCTACTCGATCTCTCTGCCGCCTTTGACACATTCTCCCACACCACCCTCATCAAACGCCTTCTCACTAGTGGATTTTATGGACCCGCACTCCTTTGTATCAGCTTCTTGCTCACAGGATGTAACTAATCAGTTAGCCTCACCCTGTTAATTTCCTCTGTCTCCAGCCTAATCTGAGGCCCCCCAGGGTTCCTCTTTCACCCCCACATTCTTCAACATCTACATTGTCCCTCTTACCAACATTGTCTTTACCCAGGGACTCAGCATCCTCTATTACGAAGACGAAACACAGCTCATCCTCTTCCTCAACTGCATGTCTAAAGTCGCAAAATGGATTAGGGCCTACTGCTTGAAGTGCAAGTCTGGAAAAACAGAAGTGGTACTCTTTGAAAAAGACTAGTCTCTCTAGTCCTGAGCCTGGATGCCCTCAAAACTCGGACCAACACTCAGCCTATTAAACTTAGCCAGGAATCTCGGGATCATGATTGACAATCAACTCTCATTGTCTAACTAGGTCAACACAGATGCCTGCCCTTCTTCCACCTGCTCAAACTTCTCAGATAAGTAATCAGATGGTCTTTCACTCAACTCCAGAAAAACCGTCACTTAAGCCCCGTTCACCAGCAAACGAGACTTTGAAAACACCCTCTACATCGGTATCGCCTCACAACTCACCAGGAGACTTCTGATTATTTAGAACACAGCAACCAGGCTTACTGTCAAAATCCCTTTCCACACTCACATATCCAAACACCTTCAAGACTTCCATTGGATCCCCATAGACAAACGTGCCCTTTTCAAACTCCTCACACACCTATAAAGCACTACATAGACAAGGGTCTGCATACCTGAACAACTTCATCAGCATCCACTCATCCAGCAGATACCTCTGCTTGGCCCACCTTGTGCTAGCCCATGCCACCCGCATCCGTAGTGCCAGAACTGGTGGCGTTCCTTTTCTTTCTTGGCTCCTAAAGCCCGGAAGGGGCCTCACCCTAGACATCGAAAGCGTCAGCTCGATCTTAGAATGTTTCAAGATACTTAAAACCTGGCTCTTCTAATAGACTCCAGTTAAGGTAGCTCCCCCTTTCTACGGTGCCAGGATACCCTACCGGGTGAACCTCGCGCCTTACTAATGCAAAATAACACAACACACAAATCATAGTATCTTGTGATCAATCTTCATTCTACCTTATTTACCACAATACTTCAACCAAGTACCTATTCACTTAATGTTTGGTAGGGCAGCACAGTCTATTCAGTCACATGTACAGCACTGGAGCAACTTTCAGGTTTTACTGTGAGACACAGGCAACACACATAGCCTGAGATATTTTCCTGAGGACACCCTCACGCTAGGGTGTCTACATCTATAAAACCATTTTTTAAACCTGCATAAACCCATAAAGCCGTTTTCAGATGCCTTCTGAAATGGAGGTAGGCCATCATCAGCCATAGATAAATTATTAATTGTGTCAACAGATGGATAGTTAAAAGGGAAGGATTCTTCTATTGCTTATGTTGGCTTAGTGCTTCCTATGCCAGAGTCTTGGGTTATCATGCTTCGTAGCAAGCAGGGCTGCCTTTTAACTGACTGCAGCAGAAATAAGGGAGAAAGTATCCTCTTGTATTTTCTCTATACTTCTCAAAATCATTAAATATTCTGCAGTTCAAGAAACCCAATTAGAGGATGTTTTAAGTGGAAATTCACAGTATCTGATAGACATCTAGCCACAGATTCCTTACCGTTGGATTTCCCAGGCGTCGGACTGGATCTGGAAGATTTTTCTTCAAGCAATACCCCTGTGCACCGGTAGGTGGTGTCGGTCGACTTCTCGTGGTGTAGTGACGTCCGTGTCACCTATATGGGCACCACCTCGGCACACTGACATTAGTTCTGTTCTTTCCACCCCAGTCCAGCGCTGATCTGTGTAGAAAGCTACCCTCTACCACTTTTTGACAGGATTTTTTGCCTTTTTATCAACCCCATTTTAGGTCTCGCCTGACCCAGCGCATGCGCTGGTCTGGCGAGACTTATTGAGAGGGCTCCAAAAAGTGCTACCAGGCCAGCCTAGAGCTACAGTGCATGTGCGCGGGCGCGCGTGCCACTTTTACCGCGATTACTTTGATGTTTGATCGCCATCACTTTCACTTTTGCGGCCGCACGGCCGCTTGGCATAGCCAATAGGTCTCGCTTTTGGAACCTTACAAGTGTTTAGTTATGCAACTGTTGCATGGCTAAACACTTATTAGGTCCCAAAGGCGAGACCTATTGGCTATGCCAATGCTTGTTTAGTATATAGGAAGTCATGTCCTCTAGGAAGACTTCAGCATTCAAACTGTGCAGTGCCTGCCACGCGCCATTTGCCTGTGGTGTCCGGAGAATGACAACAACTCCAAGTCGTGCTCCCACTACCAGGCCATGGTTCCATAGGCTTTGAAGGAGTAGTCCCTACAGCTGCTTGCCGGCCAGCAGGTGGTGCCACGCCCAGCTTCTCGAATATCTCGGTCTGGGACCTTTTTAGAAGAGCCAAGTCCTCTTTGTCCCACTCCCGATCCTCTGGACACTCGGGTAAGTGGCATAAGATGCAAAAGAAGTCAAAGCGTGCTTCGACTTCTCCCGTCTGTTGGCCGACGCGATGGAGGAACATTAACGTTCAAGGCCTCGTTCTCTGGAACCTGCGCCTGGGTTGGCTTCATGCCGCCTGCTTTTCCGAGAGCTGGAGTGACCCCCTGCTTAACTTCAAGAATTTTATGAGGCCATGTGCCTCTGTTGTGTCTTTGGGCTCCACAGGGTCAGTGGGGGCTCCATCGGGTACCGCGCCACCATCACGTTCCAGTCGTGCCTCTGTGACCTTCCCCGATGCTGCAGACACCATCCATATTCTGATCCCTGACTACATGGAGCCTGCACCGCTTCGACCAACGCTGATACCTGCGCCCACAGGGCCCATTGTCCTATGTTGTTGCCTTAGCCTTATTCAGACAGGCCAGGCATAGGAGAAGAATGGGAGGTGTCACTGGGTCCTTCAGAATACCAGCAGTACTACCAAGACATGGACTGGTATGAGGAATTGGGTGAGGCCAGTGGCATGCTTTCTCCTCCTACCTTAAGGGGGTATATTATGCATGATGGTGCACAGGACAGCTGAGGTCCTTGCCCTTCAGCTCCCCACAGTGGCGATCAAGACTAACATCTTGAAAGAAGTGCTTCAGCCGGGAGCTTCCTCTTCGGAACCCTTGCTCCCATTCAACGAAGCCCTCATGTACGTCCTTCTGGGAACCTGGTCCAAACTCAGCACAGGGGCTCCTGTAAACAGGATGATTGTCTGCCGCCACCGCCCTGACCTGAGTGGGTCAAACTTCTTCACCACCCATTCCACCCCACGCCAGAGAGCTTGGTGGTCCAAGCCTCCACTTCCCATGACAGGGAATCCAAGAGGCTGTATAGTTGGAGCAAGAACAGTTTTTCTTCTTTTCTTCTGCCATCCTTGCATTGCGGTTGGCGAACACTGCATGCTTATTGGGTCGTTATTCCCATTCTCTGTGGGAAACTGTTCGGAGGCGCTGCCACAAGTCCCGGAGGAGGCCCGGGCCACCTCTCCCAAGCAGTTTTCAGACAGGAGAGATGCAGCAAAGTTCTCCATTCGATGTGGTTTAGTCACAGCCGACATGCTGGGCAGAGCGATTTTCAAGACAGTGGGTGTTTGATGCCACGCCTGGTAGAGAACATGTGACCTTTCAGGGGATGTCTATGCCTTGCTCATTGACATACCCTTTGATGGCACCCGTCTCTTCGGAGACAAGGCAGACATGGCGCTGTAGCACTTCAAGGAATCCCAGGCTACGGCCAAGTCCTTGGGCCTCTCAGCTACCCCCCGTTCCCAGTCTGCATTTCACTCCTTTCGTTGGCTATGGAAGTCGCTTTTAACTGTGCCAACTCGATCTCAGCCACTGAGCCGTGCATGTTGCATAATCCCTGCGTGGATGAGGGTGCGGTTTGTTCCGACTACGAGGGTCGGGTACGCAGAGGTCCGTTCAAGCCACCAGCACCCCGGCAGCTTCAGTCTCTAAGCCCTCCTAGTCTTGCCCTTCCAGATCATGAGCGTCCAGTTGGTGGCAGGATCATCCATCACCTCCACCCGTGGCATCTTATTACATCGGACAGGTGGGTCCTCCAGATCATGTGAAAGGGCTACTCCCTCCCTTTTGAGACCACACTTCCCTCCATACCTCCTCCTTATGACCCGCTGACGGAAGATCATTTAATTTTTCCTGGAGGAAGTCATGACTCTCTTGGCCAAAGGAGCCATAGAGAATGTTCCAGCGCCAGAACTAGGTTGTGGTTGCTATTCCTGCTACTTTCTGGTCCGGAAAATGGACAAAGGCCATCGTCCTATCCTAGACCTTGGCGCCGTCAAATGCTTCCTCAAAAAGGAGAAATGCAGGATGCTCACTTTAGCTCAGGTCCTGTCTGACATGGACCTGGGAGACTGGATGGTGTTGTTAGACTTTACCCCCGTCCTGCCTGCCCATCAACGCTACTTGTAGTTTATGGTAGGTCACAAGCACTTTCAGTTCACAAAGCTCCCCTTTGGTCTTACCAGTGCCCCTTGTGTGTTCACCAAAGTGACGGAGGTGGTCGCAGCTCATCTGTGCAGATCAGGGATGCCAGGTTTCCCCTATCTCGATGACTGGCTGCTGAAGGCTCCCAGCTCCAGACTACGCCAAACCTCCTGCATTCACTGGGGTTCACTATCAACGTGTCAAAGTCACACATGACTCGCTCTCAGACACTCCCTTTCATCAGAGCTGTTCTGAACACAGTGCAGTTTCGGGCCTATCCTCCTGTGTGGCGAGTCCAGGATATTCAGGCTATTATACTGATGTTTCAGACTCTATCCTGGATTTTAGTGAGAATGACTCTGAGGCTGTGGGGCCTCATGGCCTCCAGCATCCTGCTAGTAACACATGCCAGATGGCATATGCAGGCTCTGCAGTGGGATTTGAGGTGCTAATGGGCACAGCATCAGGGGAATCTCTCTGACATGGTCCAGATCCCAGAGGGACCTTCACAAGACCTGCAGTGGTGGATAACGAACCGTGATTGGATCAGAGGCAGACCCCTCTCCCTTCCCCAATCAGATCTTACAGTAGTGACAGATGCGTCACTCTTGGAATGGGGAAGGCCATCTGGGAAAGGAGGAGATCAGAGCACTCTGATCTCCGGCGGAGTCTGGATTCCACATCAACTTAATGGAGCTTCAAGTGATCTGTTTGTCGCTGAAACAAGGAAGGCTAGTTTCAAGTGTTCACAGACAACACTACTGCCATGTGGTATTGCAGCAAACTGGGTGGACTAGGGCCGTGGACCCTTTGCCAAGAGGCCCTGCGTCTCTGGACGTGGCTGGAACAGCAAAGCATTTCTCTGGTGGTTCAACACCTGGCAGGTTCCCTGAACGCCAGGATGAATTTACTCAGCCATCGATGCCTAGCGGATCATGAGTGGCATTTCCATCCGGAGATGGAGCAAGGTCTCTTTCAGCAGTGGGGAGAGCCTTGGTTAGATCTGTTTGTCTCCGCAGAGTAGACGCAATGTAAGCATGCTTGCGCCCTGGAGTCTCCAAGGTGGCTCCTTCTCTGAGACGCTTTTCAACTCGAGTGGAGCTCAGGCCTCTTGTACTCCTTTCTGCCCATACCACTCCTGCCCAGAACTCTCAAGAAGACCAGGAATAACTGGGCACAAGTCATCCTTGTGGCTCCGGATTGGGCACAGAGAGTCTGGTATCCCAAGCATCTGCAAATAAACATCGGTCCTCTGATCATTCTGCCCCTTCGGGAGGATCTTCTGTCGCAGCAGCAGGGGAGGGTCCTCCACCCGAACTTGTCAACTCTACGCCTTCTTGTGTGGAGATTGAACGGCGACAGTTGATGGCTTTCGGCCTTCCTTCCGAAGTCTGCAATGTTATCTTGGCAGCCATGCGGCCGTCCACCAAGAAGGTATACGCTTGCCGGTAGAACAAATTTGTATCATATTGTACAGAACAGTCTGACTCTCTGTATGCTTCCGTTTATAATGTGCTGCTTTTTATTTTACCCCTGGCTCAGCAGGGCGCTGCTGTAGGAACCCTGAAAGGGTTTGTCTACTTTCCTGAGGCTGCCAGACCAACCCTCCTTATTTAAATCACCCATTGTACATAGATTTATGAAAGACCTTGTACATATGTTCTCATCTGCCCATTTCATTATGCCTGAGTGGGACCTTAATTTGGTTCTCACCTTCCTCATGTATGCTCCTTTCGAACCCTTATGTGATTGTCCCCTCCGGCTGCTCACCATCAAAACAGTCTTTTGCCTCTGCCAGAAGGGTGAGTGAAGTGCAGGCTTTATCATCCAAGCCTCCCTTCTTGACAATAATCCCTGACAAGTTGGTGCTTCGCACAAGGGCCTCTTTCCTTCCAAAAGTGGTTGCACCTATTCATGTGGGACAGTCTATCACTTGCCCACTTTTTCCGCTTCTCCGCATTCCTCTAAAGAAGAAGAGCGACTCCACCGTCTGGACCTAAAAAGAGCATGGTCGTTCTACCTTGACCGCACAAAAGGGTTCCAGGTGGATGACCAGCCCTTCGTGGAGTACGTTGGAGTGATGAAGGGTTGGGCGGTGCAGAAGAGGACCATCTTGTGATTTGTTGTCCTCTGCATCAAGATTTCTTACACTCTGGCAAAGGAGAAGCCTCCTGAAGGCTTAAGGGCTCATTCCACCAGAGCTAAGGCTGCTACCACTGCGTTAGCACATGGAGTCCCAGTCCTGGTCATCTGTCAGGCAGCAACGTGGGCACACCTGCACACGTTTACCAAACATTACTGCCTAGACAGTCAAGTCCGCAGGGACAGGTATTTTACCTGTTCAGTCCAGCTGGATTTCCTAGTCTGAACTTGTCCGCAGTCCCTCCTCCGGGGAAGGTATTGTTTAAATATCTTTTCAAAGGTAAGGAATCTGCAGCTAGATGGTTTTATCAGGTGAACAAGTTACTTACCTTCGTTAATACCTTATCTGGTAGAGACATGATCTAAACTCATGTTCCTTATCGACCAACCTATCCTCCCTGCACTGCGGACATGTTTCTAGGGTCAGGGCTGATCCCCTTCAGGGCCCTACTTTTCCAACACACTAATGTCAGTACACTACATGACTCCACGCTTCTGGCGTGGAAAGTTGTGAAAAAGTAATTGACGCCAGCGTGCCTAGATGGCACCTAAATAGGTGTTGCGGATGTCACTTCTGGTGCTAAGGACGCCATGCGGAGCCGAAAAACCCCACCTACTGGCGCTCAGGGGTAATGCTCAAAGAAAAATCTTCCGGATCCAGTCTGCCATCTGGGAGATTCAAAGGTCAAGAACCTGAAGGATCATGTCTCTACCAGATAAGGCGTAACCGAAGGTAAGTAACTTGTTCATTACTGCTGCAGGTTACCCTGAATGGCCACCTCTCCACTTTGGAGTGTTTTACAAAAATTCATTTGACCCATAACTTAATTAGATATTCTCTAAGATTCATGTTACCTCTTCAGGTGCCTCAAGACTAACAAGAGCCTGAGTAGCTTAAATGTCAGAGTACCGAGGGTGATAGCTATCAGATCGCTGTGTTGGCCACCTTGACCAAGGGTAAGGGTCAAAGGAATTAAGATCCAATTTAAATGGTTACTGTATTTCGCTTTGCTCGGTCAGGTATCCACAATCTCAAAGCTAGAAGGTTAGTTTGCATAGGCTGCTCCTATAACCATGCTCTATTGAAATAATTTTCAAACTACTGGAGGGACAAAATCGGAACTGCTCAACGTGTTTGTCTTTACACAGTTGCATGTTTTCAAATATGACACTATCTTCTTTGTTAGTGAAAAATTCTTGCATTTGTACTTTGTAACGACTACCTAAATGAACATGCTTGGGTCATAGCTGGCCTATTCATGAGGAGTGTTTTTTATGACTGAGAGGCAATTTGGTGCAAACTACAATAGAAAGGCTTGAGAGAATCTGGACGCTGTTCTTGATATTCGATCTTTAATCTCAGCTGGGACTTGAAGTGTCTATATAGAAGGCCTTATTATGACTTTGGCATTGTGGCAGCAGGCCGCCATGCCAGCGCCCCGCTGCTACACGGCCAAAGCCATATTGAGACTGCCTGCCGGTTTCCGTCTGGAATCCAGATCGGTTAATCCTGTGGTGCTGCAGTCCTGCGGCGGCTGCCCCACGGCGGTGCAGCGCTAAAGCTCATACGGGAGCCCTAGCAAGGCACCGCAATGGGACCGCCATTGCATGTTCCTGCAGGGCATGGACTCTCAAGTCCATGCCGTGCAGGAACTGGGGGTGCGTGCATACAGGGGGCACACCATGTGCCCCCCTGCATGCATCCACTGGCGCAGAGGCAACAGGGGGCCTTTGTTTCCTCACCGCCATTAAAACTGTTGCGGTGAGGAAACTCCGTGCCGCAGCAGCACTGCCAGTATGTTCGGGGCCTCAGACCACTCTGAGACTGCCAGGGATCGCGGATCCCTGGCAGCACCAGCGGTCCCATGGTGGTCCGACCGCACTACTTCTAATAAGGCGCTTGGACCACCGGTGGGGTGGTAGCTGCACCACCACAGTGGGTTTGGTGGTCTATCTGACAGCCAAACTCATAATACGACTCTTTGTATTCTTACAAACATCGTGGAAGATTTGTAGGTGTCTGTAATTCACCAGTGCTGATTCATGATTTCTCTTCTTGGAGCATGCGTTTCAGAGCAATTGCACATGAAATGGGGTTGTGATTTACCAGCTTAATTTGGTCTTAAAAGACAGATCTGTTCTGTAACTCTGAGAAGCTAATAGGAGCTCCGCTAAGGGCCTATTACAAGTGTACCTGATAAAATTCGACACTGAGGTGTGTGGAACCTATTGGATGGAATAATTATTGTGTATTCTGACTTTCTGGGAAATAAATGCAGATTTACGTTTACTGTGTCAAATTCCACTTGGCCTGGCAAATACTGTACTTTTTCCCCTTCAATTTAGAGGTCTGCCCTACCGAAATTTAACAGAGGGTACGAACTTTATCACACGCACTAATTATTTTTTCACACACATTATTTATAGGTTTTTCAATGTCACAGAGTGGTACATAGTAAAACAAACAGAAAGAATCCAAGGCAATTTTGTATAGTAGGGCAACTACAGCGTTCATTGAGTTAAGAATCAGACTGAAAAGAGGAAATAAAAACAGAAGACGGTCATTAACAGCAGATTAGGTTCATAGGGTGGGAGTTACTTACATGAAAACATTAGCAGTATTATCTGAGTGAACACGTGCTAATTATTTGGTGTGATAAACATCCCACTACTTATCCCTGTGCAAACAGGTATTCAGCAGGGGTCGTAACTTAATTGGCCTCTTGCAATCAAGCTCCAAGGGTGAATATGATGGGGGTCTATTACCGTACAACTGGGCCATATTTTTGTGGACATGCAGCAGTTTGCCTACATCTTTCAATTTCCATGCTTAATTGGAGAGGGTGAAAAGCCTTTTATGAATAAGCACTTTAGCACATTTTGTTTGCAGAAGTCTAGTTCGAACATACAATGGATACAAAAAAAATAATAGTCAAAGTGTTTTCAGTAGTCATCAAGTATAGATGTCTCCGTGGAAATTCCCACCATCTTAACTACACCGACAGCTGGCTGGGGTGAAGAAATATCTGTGTCTAAAACTTAGGCGTCAATTGACGACAAGTAACTGTGAGAAGGTAGTTTTCCCTGACACAGTCACTGTTTCTTTTGTGAGATGGATCATGAATAGAATCACCATTTTTTACTGGGAGTATATTTGGTGAGGGATTCACTTAGGGCCTCTGGCGAGATTTCATCAGGCCCTTAGTCTCTACTCCAAATGAGTCTCTTGTGGTTACTCATAGTAAGTGATGATTTTTAAAGCATGTGCACAATTGACTGGTTGATTTGGAAATAAGACTCCCCACAGTTCTAGGATCCTCTGGCATGAGATGGGAATTCAAAGAAGGTGGTGTACCATTGCAAATTCAGAATGCATGAGAAAAAACCCCATACTCAGCATGTTCTTGGTTTATTAGTGATCAGGTGTGCTGTTTCTACTATAGGGCTTATGCTCCCTGTGTTTTCTATTTCTGTGCTTTTTTCTGTGACTTTACCTATGTTTTTACCTCCTTTTCTTCTGTCAGAATTAAAAGTGCCTGGGTTAAGTTTGATTCGTTGGCGCCTACAGCAGCTGAGGCTTAAGAAGGCTCAACAGCAGAGAGAGGCAGAAATAGCAGAGGGTTCTCCATCACAGTCTACCTCTGATCAGTCTTCTCTTGTGGGCTCCTCTCAGGACCCTCAAACTTCAGGTTGTGGTTTTTTTGAGATTCTTAAACAGCTTCTGGTTTTCATAGCTTGTGCTGCATTTGTTTGCTACTTTTATCTCTTGCATTTCCAAAAGAATATACACTTTCAGCTCACAAACCTTTCATAACTGACTTGCAGTTAAGTGAACAAGTGGGATTTATAACTTTTCCTCCAAAAGAATTGCTTTATGACTTTGTAGCTGTGGTACGCTTATTATACCTGCTTAACAGAGATGGGATGGAGCTTAAATTCTGTCTCTTGTGTTTAGTGTTTATTAAATTTTCTACTGATAAGAGAAATCACTGCCACATTAACCCACACAATATTATAGTGGCTACACAAATTGCATGAAGACACACTTGTCTTGCATCTTTTCTTTGTCAACTAATTGTTTGCAACAAGTAGGACTCATTAATTGCTTGATTACCAGTATCTGAACTAGCAAGACAAACTACTTTGAGCAGCTCTCGATTTTAATGTAAAAGAACCATCTGCATAGTCGCAATATTATGTCCACAGCAATGGCCCCTTTGGACGGTTACCATTTTTAACTAGAAGGTCGTCCGTTCATTTTTCCCATCTTGAAAACAAATTGGTTCTTGGTATGCTCGCTTGTGGCTTCAATTTCATTCAATGCTTTGAAAGGAGTTTTTTCTTCAGGCTGAGTGGGATATCTGTTTTGGTTTGTGGATGTTTTTTGTGTTGCCTTTGGGGTATTCTATGATCAGATATGGTTATTTTCTTTTTTAACCTTTTGGTTAGTACGTCTCAGTTGTGTTGTATTGCTGGAATGAAAAATGCTCTTTTTGGCTATCCTTAATTTTTTGTATCCCAAATTGAGATGTGTGCTTGGATGATCAGCACGATCGCCAGGTACCTATTGGTAGGTACTCATTAATCAAACTAAGTTTGACGTGTCCATCTACAGCCTTCAGTTCTGTTGAACTACTAAGAAAGGTAACATTTTACTCTTGTATACCCAAAGAGAGCCAATCCTTATCTCATACGTAATGCTGAACACATGCATGGTTCACACAGCACACCGCTGTATGTACTACTAGTGTCGGATTGGCCTGTTGGGCAGTCTGGCAGTGCCAGAAGGCCTAATATGACAGGCCAGTGTGTGTGCCTTTTTTTGGCTGTTGGTGTGGCAGTTTTATGGTCTACTGGGCAGGTTTTTACTGTTAATTTCCCGGATATTAAAACTAACACTGCCTGCAGCAAGCTCAAATTCGAGCAGTCTTCTAAACCCCGCAAAACACTTATACAGCGTGTCTTTACGAGCTCAAAACGGCTCCACTTTTTTAGCTATCTAATTCACTAATGAAGGCCACTTTTATTGTGGTGCCCGGGCCCATTTTCTGCCCCAGTTCGACCCTGTACTTTGGTAACCCAAGAGATAATCTGCATCTCTGTGTGTTATGTTTGTGTTGCATTTGGCTGTACCATGACCTGTGTGGTACACAGTGCCACCCATGCAGTGTTTGTGATAGTTGAATAAAATGAAATACATGCTCCAGATTTTGGGCTAGATGATGAGTCTATTGCTTCTGCTGTGTTTCCAGAGTGCACATATTCAGCTGCAAACTGTACATAGTGCATGGTCTAAAATTGCTGGTTGCTTTTGCACAATTCAGTGAAAGTGTGAACTAATCACTATATGAATGCTGAACTTGGTGATGTCCAATTTATATGTTTTATGTGTTTTCATGGAAATGTGAGCAAAGGTCCTCTGTGGAGTTTTGAATGTCAATTTATTTTGGGTAGATTCTCTAATACAATATTTGTGTACCTTGACCAACATTCTTAAACTCAACATGTGTAGCCTTGCTTAATAAAACAGTTTTTCTAGAAGAGAAATGTGAACAATGTTCAAAGGAAACAACAGTTATAGCCCTGCTCAAATATCTATTTACTGCTTGAATGTTTCCTGCCTTTTAACTGTACTGATTTGCTTAACCTCTCACATTTGAATTTACAATTCTCAAACGGATCATTCGCAGCACCTTTATTTCGGGGAGATATTTCTAACTGCAGATTCCTTACCCTTGGAATTTTCCTAGGTGCCTGACTGGATCTTGGGAATTCTCTAGCAATGCTCCTGCGTACTGGCAGGTGGTGCTGTGTGGCTCCGCAGTGACTTTGCACTGCCCTTGAAGTGATGGAGATCAGACACATTTAATTATTATTTCTGCATACTAACATCAGTTCCTTTCTTTCTGCACACTTTCATGCGGATACTGAGCTTTACTCCCAACTTAATTAGATTTGTGATGGCTTTAAAATTGCAAACATTTAATTTAATTTAATTGTGGGTTTATATAGCGCTAGAATCGACTCCCGGAGGAGTATCTCTGCGCTTCGACCGCTGGGGAACCCGTCCTGGCTCACCCTGAGAGATGGTCCCTAATGGGTATCTCTAAGGTGCGACCACGCATCCCCGGCGGTCTGGGGGGGCCGTTGTGAAGATGAGGCAAGCTAATGCCCAGAGTTGCCGAGTGTGGTCCCTGACTGGAGTAGGCACGGAGGCGAGAATTATCGAGCCCGCTGACCCTGGTCCACGACCCTGCCGCGTCGGGAATCGAACCCTGGTCCCGGGCCGTCCTCTGCTTACGGGTCTGCCGCCTCTAACCAGTGAGCCACACCTCTGCACTATATGCTTGGGAACAATGGTCTCACTAATGAGTACTGGATTCAAACTGTGCCTAGACTTCAGAAAGCAGCTATCGGTCACAGACCTGCATGAGTTATGTTTGTGGAGCTTGGGCTTCGGGCAAGATAAAGTTAAGCCACAAGTGTGCCTTCATGCACACCAAGGTGAATCCAGACTGAAAGACAAACCTCTTTGTTGCTGAGTACAAAAAACAGTAGAGTTTGAAGGATAAGCCTGGTTTCCGCTCCATGTCACAGGCCTGGTTGTGCGTCCGGTCTTGAGGCTCCTCCTGTTATAAATCCACTTCCCAGTCAAAATCTTCCAGTAAGTCTAAGTTGAAGACTAGACACAAGTGCAAGAAAACCAAGTCAGACTTGACCCTTCCTGCCACTTCAAGCCTACCCAGAAGGTGCGAGGCGCGTCAAGACACGGACTGCACCCTCTAGTGTACCATGCATCTGAACTGATTCTGCAGTTGGTTCCGAGGCACCCTGAATTTCCTAGGCTATTGTCAACCCTGCAGCATCTAGTGACCTTAATGAGGCCATGCTGAAGATCTTTGGTATGCTTCTGGCTCCCTCAAGTGTGCCTTCAGGCTGCAGGAGTCCAAGTCACACTTCCACCAGCAGGGCTCAAACATCACTCATTGTGCCACTTACTGGGTCTTCACCAATTATATAAGGGGGCAGAATGAGCACATGCTGACCCACTGGGCATGTGGGAAGGTCCAACATGCCCTCTCCCTTGATTGGTTTGTTGCAAAATGGACATTGTGTTATCACAGCCATTACAGGACTCTGGGTTTGGGTCCCCATTGTCTGGAAAGCCAGGTTTTCAGGGTTACAACAAGCATCACTTATAAATTATAGAGGATAATAACATCCAAACTCCTGGGGCCCATCATTCAGCTACACCTGTATTTGCATTACACTGGGGTAGTGAGCCTGTGAGTCAAGAAATATTCCTTCCACAAGGGATGTAAAGCGGGGGCGCTTGTTAGCCCCCCTCCTTTTCAACTTGACACCATCAATAGACACTCCCCTTAGATTAGTATGGAACACATCAGCAACCTGCTGCTTACGCAGATGACGTAGCCCTGTTTAACTATATGAGAGTAGGGTTGCAGAGATTGTTAAGCCTGCTACATTCCTACTCCTCCACTAACAGCTGGGGGGCCAACCTAAAGAAAACTAACGTTGTAATACTTGGAAGGGGGTGGCTGGTTCTACAATGACAACAAGATCACAAAGGATCACTCATACAAATACCTGGGGATCCTTATTGATGCAAGAGGCTCCCTTGCTCAGCAACAGAAGGAAGTCGAACAAAAGCCCTGGTCCTTTAGATGACTCTGTCAAAATTATCAAATACAATGTGTGGGGACCAAGTTTTTCCCCCTCCTGGAAATTATGAAATAGCAAATTATTCCAACGTTGTTATACGGACGTGTAATTTCACTGGGAAAAGGATGCAAACTTTTGAACAAACTTGTCACCAGGATATCCAAATTTGATCTCCGGTTGCCGAGATCCTCTTCCGCTGCCTAGGTCAGGTTGGAATTGGGCCTCTACGATCAGTGGGTCGCCAGAGCTAGTGCCTTTCTTAACCTGTGCCACAAACTTAGGGCTACCAGGGGTGGCTGTTTAGAGGCGCTACTGTGGGATGAAAACTGGAGGTCCTAGGCAACCTCATCATCTGTACCTTGAGGACTGCCTAAGTACCTTAAACCTGAGAGAGCTGTGAGCTTCCAGCTTGAGTCAACCCGCCTTTAAGAAATGCATTAAAAAGTGTGTTTGCCTCTTTTTATGTCACTCTGCCAAGGCCATTCTAGCTAAGCGTAAGCATGCCTGGGCGGTCATCAACTCTTATCAGCCAGCATCCCCTCCATCCTAAGCGTCTTGCTCATACTATAAACTCCAGAAAGTGAGATTCATGGCCCTCAGGTTCAGGGAATGGCCTTTCCTAAAACATCTTGCCAGATGTCGCCAGCCCTACGATGGAACAATATGCATGGGTTGTGTTCTGTGTGAGGAATCCTCTGAACACATAGCCTGCCTCTGCCCAGCGCTCCTAGAGTCGAACAATTTGGGCATTTGGTCACGTCAGCAGGCTATAATTGCTTTGTTTTACCCAGGCACTCCCACTGTAAACATTCTGCTGGCAAAGTTTGTTGCTTTGGCCTTCGATAAACTTGGCCACTCTAGAACTTTGCCGATTGGCCCTGGGCCCTCTTTTTCAGCGAATCACCAGCCGACACCTGATCTCAAAACCTAACTCATCGGTTGGAAGAGTCACCGCTGTGCTTGCCCCTGAGAGGATTATTGTTTATGAAACCTTTGTCACCGGTGGCTGCAAGACTGTACCTTTCATCCTATTATTCATAAGCCCATTAAAAGAACCTTATGGACTCAACCCCCTGCAATTCGTGTTCTGTTATTACAGTGGGTGTTAAGTGTACTATGCTCCCCGTTGAACAGATCATTGGTCAGATGCTCCAGATTTGTCTGTGAAAAATTGCTGCTACCACCAGTCTCCATTCCGGTTGAATGTCTTAGATTTGACTGTGAAGAATTGCTGCTACCACCCTCCTTCGCACTAGCACATTGCTGTGAATTAACATTCTCTTTTCACTTGCCTTTTAACCTGACGATTGTCTTAAATGCCCACAAAACACTGACATTGCCCCTGCTGCTATTTATTCTGTTGTTTGACTTGATATGATGGCAAATTCATTTTTTAATGTTCCTGCATTTAGGTTGGTGGACTTACTTCTTATAAACATTAGTTCAAGATAGCGTAGGAGTGTCTTCCCATGTAATAATGAGTCCTAATCATATCCGTATGTATGTGGCTCTAATTTTATTTACAAATTGATAGTTTGATGGGACTAAGGCTGTTGCTTAATAGGACTTGGGCTGTTCCTTAATTCTATTGGACATCGCACTATCAATTTGTAAATAAAATCGGGACCACATACAAACGGATATGATTATTACAGGGAAGACACTCCTATGCTCTCTTGAACAGACGTACAATGGCGGTATCAAGGGTCTAAATCCAGTTGGAGTGAACACCTGCCAAAAATTGTGGATTCTAAACGAAAGGTTGGACCCTTAATTTTTGTGCTTCTTTTAAACATTAGCCTTCCGGTTGATGTTGAACACCTGCACTTCCATTCATTATGCTGTTTTTAATTCATTTGTGTTCTTCTCAAAGTTGTAATGGTTTTTAAATATTCACACATTAAAGATTAAAATGTGTGTGTATATATATATATATATATATATATATATATATCAATCAGAAACAGCTGCTTCTCGCCTTCGCAGAATTTTCCATCAGCAAAGCAGACACAGACCCGTAATTGTGTGCTTAAGTTCGCACTTTAATGACGGCCATTACGCGTTTCAGTCCCGAACGGACCTTGATCACATGACAACGCTGTGAATGCCAGCAGACCATTTAAAGTGCTACATTTTACCACGTGATGGGTGAGATATAATAAAACAAGAAAAAATACTCCTCAGCCCAAAAAGCATACGTCATAGTCTCACTTGGTCACATTAGAAGAAATTCTTTTTTTTTTAGTAAACGGTAAGACATTGAATACCATCTCTCTTAATTAAAATAACCAATCTAAAATCCTTAAATAATTCATTCATAATAGATAATTTTGGTTAAAAAATAGCCTGTATAAACATTTCTAATTAAATAAATAATTAATATATTCAATCTTGATAAGAAAAGTAAAAATACTCATCAAAATTTAAAAGGTTTCCTAAGAAAAGGCATATTTTCCTGAGAGACTTAATGTAAAGGTATTAACATGTAAACAATTCTGGGATCAATCCCCAATTTGACATAATGCAGTCTTAGCTTAAATGCATTAGATATATGTCTTGGACTGAATTAGAATAGTGCAAAATTCTGTTCTATTGAAAAAAGTGCTGTGTGCAACCTGAAATGTATTAAAATACCCCCATCTTTCTACTCATCGTAGATTAATAAAAACAAGTGTTGATTAATAAAGTGCAATAAGTGTAGCTTGTTAAAAAACCAGAATATTGACTGGTTACAGTGGTTTGGCAGCCTTCAATAAAGTCATAAGTGTTTTTCCCATATATTGCCATTCTATTTTTAAGTGCATATCCGTTATATTAGAAAGCAATTAGTTTAAAAATAGATATGGAAATATATATATATATATATATATATATATATATATATATATATATATATATATATATATATCACAAGCAAAAATGCTTCGTATCTGAGGAACCCAAGACCCTGCAGGGCGGCATCGCAAAACCGGGAACGAAGCATCCCGTGTTTGAAATCCAAAGAAAAGCACCATACACCTTGACACTGGATTTCAGGAGCGTAATTAAGCAAATAGAAAGGTAAGCAGCAACTCCATTTCTTACACGTTTCGGCAGTAAGTCGCCTTGATCACAGGGGAGCAGCCATTTCAAATTACAAATCACGTGCGTTTATATGCCCAATGAAGAGTGCCGTGATTTTGTCTAATGCACATTGGAAAACATGGCAATGATTTCATAGCACTGCAGTTTACACTCCTACTTTATCCCAACACTGCAGTCATGTGCTTGATAAAATTTCCTCAATGTGCTCGTTATTCTTCTGCCACTTGGGAACTGCTGCCAGAATGGTAAATGTCTTTAAAAGCGTCCTCGTCCAGGGATAGCTGGCTGGATGTAAATATGCTACCACGCTTCCCTTGCCAGCCTCCACACAACATTTACCTCGGGAACATCCTTAGAGTCTCTTGGTGGAAGTCGGCGGGTCAGGCCCTGGGAAAAATCACATGCAAAACGTCTTCGTATGTAACAGGGCCGGACTGGGAACTGAAACCAGCCCTGGCAAATTTTCCCAGACCAGCCCCCATCCGGCGCGAAGGGAACAAGTGCAACGTGCGGGGGGGGGTGTTATTGCCGTGTGTTATTTGAGATTTCAGTGAGGAGGCCAGGTGTTTCTAAATTCCTTTTTGTGAGGGTGCTTTCGCAAGATTTCCCTCTTCCCCCCCCCCCCCCCCCCCCCACCCCCCCACCACAACTACAATACCACAAATACAACAGTGAGCTCCTGCGATCATATTTCCTTATCTTGGAGCTAGTGAGCCCATAGCAGAAGCTGCTGCACCAAAAAACCCATCGTCCTCACAACACTTGACTGCAGTACTTCCGAAGTGGCTGCCGGCTGCAGGCCGCCTCTATATCTTTTGTTTTAATCCCGGCCCGGCCGCGGCCCGGCCCACAGACTAGTGCCAATGCCATGATGAAAATTAAATTTGCAAAAATGCACTCACCTGCGGGCGGCGGGCCGGCGGCAGTCTGCAGACAGTTGGCAGCAGCAGCAAGGAGCAGAGAGGGACAATGGGACACGCAGGCAGGGGCAGGGGCTACTACAAATAAATTAAATTATGGGGTGCGTGCAGCGTGCCTCTCAGTCTCTGGCTGGCTTAGTTGTTCTGGAATGCTCTGGCCTCACGGGTCACGCGCACTTTTTATTGCGCAAACACCAATACGCATGTCATGTCACCACCAATGCCGCGCGCCCCTCCCACACCCTACGGTGGGCGAACTGAGACAGCGTAGACGCAGCGGCGGAGACATCTGCGCCGCACGCAACCCACCCCCTATTTTAAATAATGATCTCGATTGCATTTGCACAGCACTAGTACAGAAAAAGAAATCAGGAGATTTATTGATGGTGTGATTTTTTTTGTTGCCCCCGCACGGATCAGCGAGGAGAGACGTAGACTACTACCAGCAGGTCGGACAAAAAAACGGCCCAACAACAACAAAACCGGCCCCCTGCTAAAAAACCGGCCCCCACCCCTGGCAGCCTACCGGGGGATTGCCCGGTGCCCGGCATTGCCAGTCCGGGCCTGGTATGTAAGAAGCCCAAGACCCTGCAGGGTGGCATCGGCTAGACCAGGAACGAAGCTTCCCGTGTTTAAAATCCAAAGAAAAGCGCCGTACACTTTGACACTGGATTACAGGTGCTTTATTAAACAAATGGAAAGGTAAGCAGCAACTCCATTCCTTACGCGTTCCGGCAGTATGTCTCCTTGATCACAGGTGAGCAGTCATTTCACTCGACGAGGGCGCTTTGGGTCTGTAAGTGGCTGCGTGAGTCTATGAGTGGGTCTGTACATAGGTGCGTCACTGTCCGAGTGAGTCTGTAAGTGGGTGCATGAGTACCTAAATGGGTATGTGCGTGGGTGCATGAGTATCTGAGTGGGTGCATGAGTATCTGAGTGGGTATGTAACTGGATGTATAAGTGTGTGAGTGGGTATGTGAATGGGTGTATAAGTGGGTGAATGAGTTTGTGAGTGTGTACATTAGTCTGGGACCGTGACCAGTGAGTGTGTGCATATAGATATAGATACTATGCTTTCAATATTTCCACCAATATTCGCGATGTTCCCGCGACGGTACACAGGAGGCCATGCTGACGGTTTCGTTGTCATTGCAAATATCATGCGCAATTAAAAAAACAATTTTGGACACATAACCTGTGTCACTAACACCCCCATTTCTCAAACATGGGGTCAGAGTGCCTTCACCATGACCCCTTATGTTAGCTTTCAGAGAAGTTATTAGTCCCTTGAACTGTTCCCGATCGATGAATTGGCGGCAGTAACTTTCTGTTCAGGTTAAGCCCTGCCAAATACAGCATTCCCGCTGGCACGTGCATTCTCGATATATACCGCAAAATATCAGCAACCATCGCAAAATCACCGCAAAATATCCATGACTAGAAATATCACTATATTGTTCAATTTTAATTTCTCAAAAATTACTGAACGGATTTGCACCAAATAACAAAAAGCACACACTGCGTAACAACATCTACCTTTCTGCAAAATGTGGTGTAATTCCGTCTAGCGATTTGGGCTGTAGGTTAGACATCGCGTTCCTATGGGAATTAACATTACATACTTTTTTTGTGCCCCTATTTTTTGGTCCCCACTGAACAGATTACCCCCAAATTTTCCATGACACATAGAACCTACTTTGAAACTTTTTTGGGGGAAAATTTCATGGAGATTGGTCAAACGAAGCCAAAATGATAGTCAAAAAATGCATTTCCTATGGAAACTAGGTCCTAACTATAATTACCTATAGGCGACCGACAGTAGGTAATATATATATATTTCTGTGTATATATATATATATATATATATATGTGTATGTACATATATGTATGTGTGCTTTGTGTATGTGTGCGTGTGTGTATATATATATATATATATATATATATATATATATATATATATATATATATATTTTCACCAAAGGTGTCCAGATCTTCGGAAATGCACTCAACAGCTTGGCTTCCATTCGGATCTTTAATTTCAGCTTTCCCCAGCATGCCAGCATATTTAGTGCCTGACGCGTTTCGAGGTTATATATATATATATATATATATATATATATATATATATATATATATATATATATAATCTAGTTTCCATAGACGCAGTTTGACAAACCTTCACAAAACTTTCAAAAGTAGTGTACTGGTCCCTTCAGCTGCTGTCTGGAAAGTTTTAGGGTGATCTGTGAAACGGGTGCTCAAAAATGCGTTTCCCCATGCAATTTCCCATAGGGATTTTGAACACAACTACAGACCGAACAGCGGAACGGAATTGCACCATATTAGGCAGCAAGCTAGCTCTTGGTCTAGAAAGAGCCCTTTCTGTAATTTGGTGTAAATCTGTACTGTATTTTTGGAGATATTAAAGAAAAAGAATGTGTATATCTATATGCAGACTTGTCCGAGTCCCAAGAAAAAGGGCAAAATTAAAATGAAGGGGGCAGGGTAGGAATACCTGACCCCCACAGTAACCCTGTCGAAGGCCCAAAAGTTTTTGTTTTTTTTACAGCGAATAGGATGAGCCCCTGTGAATACATGGAAAATAAAAAAGCACAGGCTCCTGCACTTGTTTGGCACATGCCCTCTGTGTGGGCCTGGTCCCAGGGGGTGTATTTACTTATATTATTTGGGGAGAGGTATTTGTGCGACTTCCCCTTCCCAAGCCGATATCCACTGAGGACCACCACCTTCCCGGGGCCCGGCCATTATTGAAAAGTGAGAGGGGGCTGCTTGGCCCCCCTCCCTGGCCCATTTTTGGCCCTAGGGACTGCCACCCCCTGGGGCCTGGGCGAGTTCCAAAACGGTAAGGGGGCCCATGTGGCCCCCCTCCTGGGTAGATTTCAGCCCCAGGGGCTACCACTTCCCAATAAATAAAAAGGAGTGAGGTCCGCCCCCCCCACCCCCCCTTCGGGCTGGTTTCCGCCCCAGGGACCACACCCCAGGGCAACGGCCATGCGCAAGGAGGAGGAGGAGGACGGGTCCTAGAGAGCATTCTAATATGCTCCTTGTGGCAATGCATGTTCATGAAGAAGCCTGGGAGCCGGATGGGGCCGTGGGGGCATTGGGGCTCCCCCCACGGCCTCCAACAAAAGTAAGTGGGGTGGGTGACCTGGGTGGGCTCCAGGGCACTCACCATCTGAGAGAGGTCTCAAAGGGGAGGCCAGTCCATTCAACAACCTTATTATGCACACCCGTCATCTGAGAGGGAGGTCTCAAAGGAGAGGTCAGTCCATACACACACCCACTGTGAAAATGTGTCATCTGAGAGAGGTGTGTCAAAGGAGGGACTAGTCAATCCACTCATCCTACTACACACACCCGTCATCTGAGTGAGAGGTCTTCAAAGAGAGGCCAATCCATCTACACACCCTACTACACAAATGTGTCATCTGAGGGAGAGGTGTCAAAGGATATGCCAGTCACTCCCCATACATCCTACTATGCACACCCATCACCTGATAGAGAGAGGTGTGAAACGAGGCCAATCCCTCCCCACTCACTACTACGCACACATGTCATTTGAGAGAGGTCTCAAATGAAAGGCTTGCCACTCCCCATTCACCCTATTATGCCTATCCATCATCTGAAATACAGGTCTCAAAGGAGAAGCCATTCCATACACACACCCTTCTGGGCACACCATTTATCTGAGAGAAAGTTCTGAAAGGAGAGGAGAGTCACTCCTCACTAACTATTATGCACACCCGTCATCAGAGTGAGAAGTCTTAAACGAAAGACCAGTTTATCCGACCTCACTACTATGCACACCCATCATTTGATAGAGGAGTCTAAAAGGAGAGGCCACTCCCTTGCCACGCACTACTACGCACACCAGTCATCTTAGAGAAAGGTCTCAAAGGAGAGGCCAATTGCTCCCCATGCACCCTACTACACAGCCGTCATCTGAGAAATAGGTCTTGAAAGAGAGGCCAATCCATCCACACACCCTACTAAGAACACTTATCATATGAGAAAAAGAGTTGTCCAAGGAGGGGAATGGCACTCCCCATACACCCTACAGTACACCCCCCCATCATCTGAGAGAGAGGTGTGAAAAGATAGGCCAATCCATCCCTACTCACTACTATGCACACCAGTCATTTGAGAGCGGTCTCGAATGAGGCGTGTCACTCCCCATTACCCCTACTACGAATATCTATCATCTGAAGGAGAGGTCTCGAAGGAGAGGCCAGTCCATACACCCACACCCTGCTACACACACCCGTCATCTGAGAGAAAGGAGAGAGTCACTCCCCACTCACTATTGCGTACACCTGCCGTCTGAGGGAGAGGTCCATCCCCACTCACTACTATGCACACCCATCATTTGAGATAGATGTCTAAAAGAAGAGGCCATTCCCTTCCCACACACCAACGGACATCAGTTTTTTGATAGAGGGATCTTAAAAGAAGAGTTAATCCACCCATACACCCGACTACTCACACTCGACATTTGAGAGAGGGGTCTGAAATGAGAGGACAGATCCTCCCTACACCTTACTAAGCACACTGTTCACCTGAGAGAGAGGTCTCAAAGGAGAGCAGGCCATCCACATACCCTACTGTGCACATCCGTTGCCCAAGAGAGCGCTGAGCAGAGAGTTAACTCTCTCCCACACTCTACTACGCACACCCATCATACAATAGAGGGGTCTCAGTGGAGAAGGCAGTCCCTCCTTACACCCTAGTTTGCACACCCATTATGCAAGAGAGGGTTGTCATTGGAGAGGCTAGTCCCTTCCATATACTACTATTTCCCTACAATCCTGTTGCGATTTCTCGAAAGTCTCGTGAGAGTTGAATGCAAGCTTCAAGGAATGAAGCTTGTTGCATGAGGCTTGTTCGATTCCACAAGCCTCTCGCAAGACCCGCACGGAAAATTACTGGGCCTGTCACGAGGTGTTTTACGATCCAGCGAGAATCTCACGAAATCATATGGGGAGAAGTAGAAAAAAGGGCCAAGGTGAACCAATAGTTAACATTCGTATTAAATGGTTGAAGAAATGCTGTAATGTTATTGGCTGCAGATGCAGAAATTGCTCAGATTATCCTTGGTGCTTATGAGGAGAAGGAAGTCTCTTTGAATTGTCCACAGCAGCTGTGACTTAATTTGGAACTGAAAGAGAGTGTTGTCTTTAGCTGCATTTAAGAAACATCTCCAAGTTCAGGTATTTAATATATTTTATGAAGTTTGTTGAGAAGTGTCAGTAAGTTCATTACTGTTGGTAAACGTATTCTACGCAAGGTTTACTGAGTGAAAAGCCGTTTGTAAGGGTGTAGATTTATCAATATAGCTTTTGAGAACTAGATATTAGAATGTAGAGAGATGTCAGCAAGTATTGCACGTTGTGTTAACAAATGAACTGTTCAGTCTATATGTAGTTGTAAGTAAAAGATGTTGTGTTTGTCTAATTATAAAACAAAGAATCTGGAATCTGTTAATACAAGGCCTAATGTTGTTATGAACCATAGTGTATACATACTATACCCCCGCTTGATGCTTGAGTGGAGATTTGATATTTCTAGGGTAAAACTAGGTGCTCACTGTTAAGAAAGTTGTGTGAAGAGGAATGTGTTCTTTTATAAACGGTTACCAAACCAGGTTCGATGGCATATTATGGTTTAATTGTGTGAAAAAAATATGAAATACACTGGTGGAGGGTGTGGAATTTTTTATGAGAAAGGAATAACAAATTGGTGGTATACTGGATATAAATATGTGATTATGGGTCAAAGCTGTAGAAAAATTTAGAGAATATAGAAAATCACTGTTATTCTATATTGCCCAGCATGTAAGTTTTAATTTTCTGGTTATTTTGTCGTTTTGTATGAGGAAAATGGAAAACACAGATTGTGAAAAAGAAAACTACCATGTCAAAAAATACATGGAAGAGAAAAAGAAAGCTTGTTCACTTTTGAAGGAACAGAAAAGAATAACTGTTCAAAATAAGAAAAAAAATATTAGTTGTAGAAGTGATTATGTTCTTTTTGCCTAGGGGGTCATTTGTGGTCTTCTTGTCTCGGAACGAAAACAATTATCTACTTACACAAAAAGTAAAAACAAGCCTTATTGAGTGAAGCAGGATTATTGTCTTTTTCAGCAGTAAGTACCTGAGTAGGCACAGTGTATCCAAGTTGAAAGGATTTAAAAAGCACGTGAAGAGCTCTCCAGTTCAGTAGCACGATCTAATTCTGCCCAAGCTAACCTTTGTGTGACCTTCTTTTAAAAAACTTTGCTGAGATTTTTTTTTTTTTTTTAAAGAAAAAAAATGCTAAATGAAAGATTTTTTGGCAGGCTGAGATGGTGGAGGTGCACTACACCAGTCTGCTCATCATAAGCAGATCAAGACATTATAAATTAGTGAAGTTGATTGTTTCCTTTGTTTCATAGTTGTTCAAATAGTTTATTAATACAGTTGTTGTAGTTTTGTAATGCTGTTGGTTTTTTGTTGTAATAAAAAAAGTTTAAAATTAGTAGTGATTTCTTTGCTTAATAGTTGTTAGAGATTTCAATATTATTATTGTATTGCGATGTTAACTAAAACTGTCCGCTCCATTTTCAGAAATTGCAGAAGTGTTCCTGCAAATATATACATCTATTAGATAATGTGCACATGTTCTATACTACAAAGACCTGGTAATGGAGAAGCCAAATATTTGAATACCCTAATAAGGTGCCTTGTCATGCAAGAGTGAGGTCTCAGTAGAGAGATAAGTTCTTGTCCACACTGTAGACTAGAGGCATCTGTGATACAAAAGAGCGGTTTTGGCACAGACACCACTGCATCCTCATACTCTATTATGAACTGCTGTAAGCTACTAGAGATGTAGTGGAGAGGGGAGTTCTTTTCCACATGTTACTATATATGCTTGTCACTCTGAAGAACAGTTTTGCCCTACTACATATACCTCTCACCATCGGGAGATGTCTGAGGGAGAGGTGAGTATGTCTCCACATTCAAATATGCACCCCAGTTGAACATGACACAGTTCTCAGCAGAGAGGATACTTTATTTCTATACGCTACCATGGACTTTTAGCACCATGAAGAGTGGTATGAGTAGAGACAGCAGTCTTTATCCACAGCCTACTACATGTGTGGTACTCTGGGGGTGCGAGGGGGTCAGAGGTGACCGGGCAGTCTCTCTCCATACCCTACTCTCTATGCTTGTCATCCAAGACAGACGCCTCAGCATAGAGATCATTTCCTCCTCACACCCTAGTTGTAAATCTCTCATTTAAGAGAGATGTCTCAGCGGAGAGGCTAGTCTCTCCCCACATCCTACTACACACACACATCATCCTAGAGAGAGGTTTAAGGATAGGGACCAATTCCTCCACAAACCTTACTATGCTTATCTGTCATCTAACAGAGTGCTCTAATTGGAGAGCCAAGTCCCTCCACACACCCTATGTACACCTGCTATCCAACCGAGGGATCTCGACGGAGATTGCAGTCCCTTTACAACCCTAACCATGCACCTATCAGCCCAGAGAAAGGTCTCAGTGGAGAGGCTAGTCTCTCTCCCCACCCTATTATGTTCACCCATTATTACAGAGAGAGATCTTAGTGGAGAGCCCAGTCCCTTCACACACCCTAGTATGCATACTTGTGATCTGACACAGAGCTATGAGAGCAGTGGCTAGTACCTCTCCTCATCCTTCTATGTATACTTGTCATCCAACAGAGAGGTCCCGGCGGAGAGGCCAGCCCCTCCCCGAACCCTCCTAAGCACAACTGTCATTTGAAAGAGATCTCAAAGGAGAGGCCAGTCGCTCCCCATACACCATACTAAACACACCCTTCATCTGACAGAGAAGTCTCAAAGGAGATGCCAGTCCGTCCACACACCCTACTACGCACACCCATCCTTTGAGAGAGGTCTGAAAGGAGAGGCCAGTCACTCCCCATACACTCTATTATGCACACTTTTCATCTGACGGAGAGGTCTGAAAAGAGAGGCCACTCCATCCCCACTCACTACTACGCACACCCATCATCTGAGAGAGAGAGAGGTCTGAAAGGAGAGGCCAGTCTATCCCCACTCACTGCTATGCACACCCGTCATTTGAGAGAGAGATGTCTGAAAAGAGAGGCTAGTCCCTCCTCAAACCCTACTATTCACACCCGTTATCTGAGAGAGAGGTCTTGAAGTAGAGTCCAGTCAATCCATACACCCTACTATGCACATTCATCACCTGAAAGGAGAGGCCAGTCACTCCCAATGCATTCTGCTATGCACACATGTCATCTGAGACAGAGGTCTGAAAGGAGAGGCTACTCCCCCTCACTCACTACTACGTGCACCCTTTATTTGAGAGAGAGGGTTCAATGGAGAGGCCAGTCCATCCGCAAACCCTACTAAGCACAGTTGTCATCTGAGAGAGGGGTGTCATTTGAGAGGCCAGTTTCTCCCCACACCCTACTACGCACACTGTTCACCTGAGATAGAGGTCCATTCACATACACTACTATGCACATCCCTTGCTCAATAGTGCTCTGAGCAAAGAGTTCAGTCTTTCCCCACACCCTAATACGCACACCCATCATACAATAGTGGGGTGTCAGTGGAGATGGCAGTCCCTCCTTACACCCTAGTATGCACACTCATCATCCCAGAGAAAGGGATCAGCAGAGAGGTCAGTCCCTTTACACACCCTACTGTCCACATCTGTCAGCCCAGAGAGAGGTCTCACTGGAGAGGATAGTCTCTCCTCACCATATTACACACATCTATCAGCCCAGAGAGAGGTCTCAGCAGAGGGGCTTATGTGTTTGCATGCTGTACTACCTTTGCCGAAGAATACAGGACTGTTATCCATGAGATATATGCTAAGTGTTTGAGTTTGCATGCGGTGTGTGGGTGTTCCCGTGAGAGTCTTGCGATTGTCAATATTCCCCAAAAATGGAGCCCATGCCTGGGCACAAAGAAATGCAGAAACTGTTTTATTGACAGGCTTCCAGGATTACTCAGTCTTGGGACAAAGCTCTCTTTACCATTGCCATTTTTGCGTTTGACAATTGTGAAAAGTTCTCCTTCAATTGCATTTCAAGTGCAACCCTTGTGATTGTGCATAGGTCACTGCCACCACGGTGCACTATCATCAGGTTCGGGTGCTCACAATCCAAAATGCTCTCAACCATTGGTAACAATTAATGTCACTTCATACCTTTATGACCAATCCAAGTTACGTCCAAGTTTGGAAATCCAAGATTTTTGTCAATACCAGAATTAATGGCTTATTTTCTAGCCCAATGTATGAAGCTGTGTCCCAAAATCCATAGGTGAGCCATGATGCAGTATGGAGATCTCAGTTCCAAGAAGAGTGCTCAGCAGAATAGGTAAGCTCCAGGAGCAAGATGAAGTTATAGGAGGAGAGAAAAATTGGAGTGTCAGAATTATAAATGTAATTGGTTGATTTTTAGCAGTTATAGAGGTAGGGTAGGTCATGACCAATCGCTGTTTGTATGGTGCACAGTTACTCCATAAACAGTATGAGCTTTTCTATTGTCAAGCTTCTCGCAAACTCTTGCAAGAGGCTTATAAGAGCCACCGACTATGATGGGCTTTTCCTGGCTCTCGCGAGACTCCCTCAAGAATTTCTTTGGAAAGAAAAAAGGGAAGCATAAACAAACAACATAGATGATAAAACTATAGAGTAGCTCTGAAAAGAGCAGTTTTTGTTAAATTTGTTTACCAACTTCACATTTTTTGTGTGTGTTTTCTAACTTTTTAAAACTTTTTTTGTGTTATAAAATTTTAGAATAGGGTAGAACTTAAACATGCAACTTGCGGTGGTGGACAACAACATCTCCTTAAAAACGAAAAAGAGAACATTCTGGAAAAAATAACTGTTCATAAAAAAAATAACTACTGCCTATATCGGCATTTGTGATTTTGGACAAGCTTGTCCTGTGCAGACCTGCTTGTCTCAGATGGACAAAACTATCTGCTTTCATAAACAGCAATAAAAGTGTTCTATTAAGATAAGCAGGTTTGTTATCTTCTTCAGCACTCAGTACCTGGGCAGGAACAGTATCGCCATGTTCAAATGAGGTGAAAGCCCCTGAACAGTAGTCTAGCTCCACAGCACAACCTAACTTTTGGATACATAGACATGAGCTGGCTCCTTATGCCTGTGGTACTCATATTGTTTCTACTTCTCTGGCTGAACTCCCTCTTGCAAAGTTTGCAGGTGATACACTTTACAAATAATTTACTACCTGGCCTCCTGTCATAAAATTGCCATACCAAAGACTCTTTGGCAGGTTGAGGTGGCTCAGGTGCTTCAGCAGCACCAGGCTGCTCATTAGAATCTGATGAAGACATTTTCTGTGCCAAAACAAAAAAGCAGACTGAGCAGGACAACAAGGTCTACCCACAGCAAAATGTATATTTCTGCTTTAGCTCCCTATACCATATAAATTCCAAATGAAGTAATCTGAGCTTAACTACAATACCATGTATATCTCCCACGCACCCAACATAGCTAAAAAGAGCTTTACAAAAGACTTGGAAAAAATCATATCTCCTGTATCTCGATCCAACCAATCCGTGCATCCTTAAGAGTTTCTTTTCGAACATCAATACTATTCGTGCTCATATAAATTATTTTCTGGCCACTCTTTTAGGTCATATAACCGATTTGAAACAAACCGACCTGCTTCACTGAAATATCACTTGCAGAAACACTACATGCTGTATTTGATGCCAAACATCATGTTCATCTTCTGACCTTTGTCCACCAGATATCATGAAACTGCTGAGTCCCTGGATAATCCATAAGAGTCTTTCCTTTTTTCAGTCTATCACTCAATCAAGTTGCTGTGGAAAATCCATAAGCCAAAAAGCCTTCTCTAGTTCCCGATGACCCCAATAATTATTGGTCCGCCTCTCTGCTGCCCGGTAGAAAAGTTCTAGAAAAGTTAGTCTTCACCCAGCTGCAGACTTGCATCAAACCCATTTACGTTCTACACCCATTGAAGTCTGCTTTTAGACCCAGCACTGAGCACAAAACTTGGTGAGTCGTGTAGACTGGTCAACTAGGGAGACGTGGGCGCTCTTTTCCTGTTAGACCTGCTGGCTGCAACTAGCTCCATGGACCATGATCTGCGGCTAGATCGCCTGAAAGACATTAGTGTTGATGACCTTGTACTAAGGATCTTTTCTGTCCCATCTTATGCAAACTACCTTCTTCTCCTATTTAAATCATCTTCCTTTAAGTTTTCCTGTGGGCTCGCTCAGAAATCCACCTTGTCACCTCTACATTTTAATGTGTATATGTTACCAATGGCCTTGCTGCTGAAATCTTTGGCTGCACAATTTTAAATGTAAGCCAACGACACACAGCTTTTGTATAAAATGCTTAGACTTACGCTGGCTTGTATAACCCTGCAGATAATACCTCAGCCAACTCTTTTATTATTGTCTGCCTTTGGATGGCTTCCGATTTCTTAAAACTCAGCTGGATATTTCCTTTAATAAATGTAAATACTTTCAGTTGGTCAGAGACAATGGGCCCTCATTATTCCCCAGCGCTAATTGTGAGAAATTTAGAAAGCTACATATATTCCAACCATTCCCTGGAATTTCAAACTTTGAAACTGGTTACTTTCTGTTGCTGCCGAGTCAATTGCTGAGAAACTCCTCCTACGTATTGTTTCCGAGTATCATCTTAAGTTGGCCATGGCGTTCAATAAATGCTACATGTAATATAACATAATATAATATGACCAGCTGCCCCATTATTGTATATAAGCTGACACCATCGGCAATGTTCACCTTTTACCAGAAGAAGGTCTGCATATCTCTGTAGATGAAGAATTTGACCAGAGACAGAATCTTTGGTTGTCTCTTGGGACGGGGTAAGCAACTTACTTTAGGACTCAGGAATGGACGTTTAGCTGCTGCACGGTAAATTACAAGGAGGTACGCCGCCTTGTGTGTTCAGAACCTGCCTGTTTCAAGTCAGTATGAAATCCATCACACTTTGTATGCCGCTCCAGTGAATTTTGGTGAGGTAGCAACTACAGAGATCAGAACCCAGAGGAGCTGCCCCTCCCAAATTCAGATCATAGTAAGCAGTCTTGCTGAAGAATAGCCTGAGGTTCTGTGCCTTTATGGCAGCTGCTGCTGTATCTATGTTGCCTCAAGTAGTGGTAAATAACAGAAAAAGGGTCTGCATCTATTTGAGCCTGCTGTTGTTTCTGTGTTTCTCTAACAACCCCGGAGAAGAAGCTTGAAGGCCCATAAGCTCCTAAATACTAACATATTGCTATTTTCCCAAGTAGCAGTGTTGCTATCGCTGAAGAAGAAGCCAGAGAGCCTGTCTGCCTCCTAATTTGGCCTCTCTCCCCCTTTTATCCTGAACCCCTAGGAGTCAGCACAGACCAATACAGAGACTGGAGTTGCACTGTAACCCAACCCAACATCACCTGTAAGGAGCATTGTAGCTCTTCAGAGTCACAAAGATAGCTATTGAATTGTAATTGTTAATTCCGGATGCTCTGCTTAGCTATGGCATATCCAGTAAAGACGAGCAGTAGTCCATTTCGTATAGATGTGCGTGCCTGTAAAAGTCTTAGATTAAGTTATATGATGATTGCAATAGTTATTTTAGTTGTCTGAAGCCAAGTGTATTTCCTTAACGCAAATAAAGTCAGTATCTTTCTCAAAAAGGAACACCCTGCTTGAACAAAATATTATCTATGAGAAATAACCCGTGCAGTCATTGATCGACAGTAGTCTATTTCTCTGATAAAATGAGAAAAATGCGCTATAGCAAATGCTACCTAAACACACTAACCACACTAAGTAATGTATGTGACAGATATGGGGTGGTTGTAATGCAGTAGATTTCTATTGACTATGGTGGAGTCTCTCATGTGATGGAGGCAGAAGAGGGTGTCTTGTAATTGCTAGATCCAATTATTTGCATTATGAAAAATCTGCTGTTCACAGCCACACGTTTATTAAGACTTTGTAAGGTATCCTTGCCTCTCCTTTTAGTACTTTAAGGGACCACAAGTCTTAGAAGGACCATACACTATTCTCAAATGTCATAAGTAAAAATAACGTAATAGTCTGACAAAGGGAATCCAGAAAATAAAAACTACAGCTAAGGTTTAAAATAGGGAAAAATACACTGAAACGAAAAATGTTAACTGCTCAATAGGAATTTTATAGATATGGTTCTAGACCTCATATTTATTTTAGCGGCCAATTAACTTCTAAAGATAATGTTTTGTATGCAGTGTTTGATATCAGATAGATATGACGGGATGGGAACTGATTTGCTACAGAAATTGGGCGTGCTTCATTGAACTTCTGTAGATTTCCAAAAGTTATCTGCCTGGTTATTGTGACTATCCTGGCCCTGAGTCGGGTTTAGGGTCCTCATAATAATACCTTTGCCTTTATATAATACTACCTCTCAGTTTGCTCCCAGTGATGTTGGAAGCAGGCCCTGTCTCCTAATGCGTTTCTGCTGCATAATATTCGTAAACACAATGAACCTATTTACAAACTGCATTTTGTAGTTCGTAAAGTAGAACTAATGTAGAACTGCTAAACAGTATTCACAAACCTACTTGCGGAGACCTCCCTGTCTCCTATCTTTTGTGTGTAGAGATCTTTGTACACGTAGGTGTATGTTTCAGTTGTACATATGGGAGGGACAAGAGGAAGTGGCTGGAAATGGGGAATACTTACTTCTTAATGGAAAGAGACTATGGTGGGACAAGCTAATACAATCACCCGCAGAAGAGTGAGACCATTGCTATTCATAAATTAAACTTCTAAATTTACTATTGCGCTAGTGGTGTCAAAACAGGTGTAAATGTACTCAGCCCAGCCTTGGAGTAACTCAAGCACCAAACATGGCTACTCGCCACTACTCACTATACAAAAGAGGGGACCAGGAGCGCATAAAGGTCCAGCATACGAGGTCCCAACCAGGCTATGTAAATCCAAAGTGTATGCAGTTACTGTCAAAGAAAATCTAACACAAAAATGGTCCGTGGTCAACTGAGAAACCAGATCGGGGGATCTGATTGCTCAGGAGCAACATTTTATTTGATAGGAACTGCATACTCTTTGGATTTACTACCAGTACTGCAACACAGTCAATGTTGGAAATCGCAGCAACATTGCAGCAGCTTTTAATGTACCCATTTGCTGTCAGATGGAAACTGAATCAGCTTCAGTAAT
Organism: Triturus cristatus; assembly: GCF_964204655.1. Lineage (NCBI taxonomy): Eukaryota > Metazoa > Chordata > Amphibia > Caudata > Salamandridae > Triturus > Triturus cristatus. Next base: position 1,274,019,915 of record NC_140591.1, read on the forward strand.
GCGGTTTCCTTCTTGTCAAACTCTGCTGGGTAACTCGTCACCAGCCCCCCAGAATCATCTACATGCTGTGATCCAAGCTTTCGATAAGAATGTTGTTTCAGGAGTCCGTAAGGCACTGCTTAATGTATGCCGTTGTTTGTCAGTGCTTGGCGCACCAGTACCTATTTTTAAACACTAGCACCTGTGTATGGGAGTGCACCACACAGCCTATTTTTGAGCACCGCGCGAGTGTTTAGCAATGCAATATATTACAAATGATAAAAGTAGAACTTCCAAGCCACCCCTACAGGTTGGGGTGACTTCCAATAGTTCACAGTGACACACTTGTTTAGGTGCGATAGTAGTTAATGCTGGCACTGCCATTCGAAACCGGTCCTAGGATGCTTGTTTCCAGTCCAGGGAGGACCTGGCTTGGCAGTTCGGGCTGGACTGTTCCCATGAGGCACAGGGTCAAGACTGATTTGCATATGGCTGGGTTCAAACTGGAAAGGCATGGTGAGCAAAAAAACGATGGATTTAGGCCCAGATCTCTGTACTGGGGTGAATGCATGACATTGTTCTGCATTCTGTCCATCAATTGTTGTTTTTGCATTTGTCACCCCGAGTGGGAAGGGTATGCCCAGACGTGGGTCCCGTGCTCTCCATGCCACTGGAATCAAGCTATCCTGGCTGAAGAGGGGTGAAACCCCGAAACCGGTCCTAGGATGCTTGTTTCCAGTCCAGGGAGGACCTGGCTTGGCAGTTCGGGCTGGACTGTTCCCATGAGGCACAGGGTCAAGACTGATTTGCATATGGCTGGGTTCAAACTGGAAAGGCATGGTGAGCAAAAAAACGATGGATTTAGGCCCAGATCTCTGTACTGGGGTGAATGTATGACATTGTTCTGCATTCTGTCCATCAATTGTTGTTTTTGCATTCAGCTGTAGCGGCAGGAGCTGTGTGTGCTGCGGCTGCCGTGGAATACCTTGGGGCCTTACACTTATAGTATTACACATTTTTACAGCTGATAGTCCAACATTTCAACCTGTCCGAGGTCAGCCCTTTGTTAGGACCATTATAATGGCCGAGATTTAAAAAAAAAATGTGGGGCGGATTGCTCACAACTTGGACTGCTGCAGGATACTTACTGCCTGCTGTTCACGTGTTTTTCCCCATGCAGTACAAAGGAAGCAGAAGAGTATTCCAAAAGATACGCATTAACTGTGAAATTCCTTTCCACTTACCATAGACTAAAAAAAATAACAATTCTCCTAGCTTTACTAATTAGAGCTAAGTTTTAGCACACCTAATCTCACTTCTGAGTAATCTTTCTCAAATGTCACTCTAAGTTAGGATCACATTCACATCACACAGAAATAAAACAATTTGTAGTGTGCACCTAACAAGGAATATAGATATATACTATTTGTGGTGTTTGAAACAAGTCACACAATGCTTAAGAATAACAGTAGCATGGATGAATAGTTATAGTGTGAGGTTTGTTAGCTTATAAAATAAATGTTTCTAACATAATTAATTCATTATTAATTTATTTTGTAAAAGTGTCCTTTCTGTATTTGTAGAAACAACTAATGAAACTTTAAGTCAAGCTTCCGTGACCGGCGAGCCAGTCATCAGTTTGCATTACAGTACAGAGGGGACTACGACAAGCACAATTAAGCTGGACTTCACAGATGAGTGGTGAGGTACCTTTCTTGTTTGTATCTCTGCATTGCATTAAACAGTTTCTCATCTTTCATTTTTTCGTATATTCAATGCAAGACATACAAAGAACATAAAGAATAACTTGAAGCATTGTTCATATTAACATGCATTCCTACTGCAATTGTCTCTCAGGTTACCTTGATTCTAGTTTTCAGATTACTGTACTAATATCTAAAACCATTATTTCCTACTAATAAATGGTTAAACAGTATATGGGTCTTAAACAAGTTACAGCTAAAGTTTAACACAAATGGGAACAGACCCAGCCTGGCTCCAAGAAGGTCATCACTCCCTGGACCAAAAGTAATACAAGGAGCCCTGGTTGAGTAGAATCCAACAAGGCAACCAGCAAACCAAAAAAGGGAAATGAACACTGCCCTCTGATATTGTGACTTTCTAGGTTGCCATTCCAAGTGACTGTGTGGCCTGCATGAGGTTTCCCTGCTGCTGGGCTGGTTCTTCTTTCCTTTTTTCTGGCAATCATTGCAAGTCCTCCTGATATTTAATACAGAGTGTTGCTCTATATGATCAAGTTGATTGACTTTTTCCTCAAGGCTCAATTTACACCTATTGTCATGATCTGGACAGGCGGTAGTACTTGTTCAGATGATACCCATTGATTTAGGCTACTAGAGTTGAAACGTTGACCATATGGTATGAGACACTACGGATAGGAGGAGAGCGGAATCTTTAAAGATGTTTCCTTCGGGTCTTCAACAAATATATTTAGTCCAGTTCTATTTTAGACGTCTGAGTTTATTGAATGATTGTTTGCCACTTCTCACCCAGAGTGTAAGTCTGCTATATGGCCATGTACCAAAACAGTCCTTTTGGCCACAGTGGGTTAAGTAGGGGGATTGTGGCTGGGTGATCCATGGTACCCTTGTGTCCTACCTCTGAGGCTGGAGAAGCTTGTCATTGATGGATAGTGCTAGAACGGTCTAATACTTTTTTGGCTAACCATTTTAAGGCTCTATCATTCCCTCCGTACAGGTTGGACATGATGGAAATATCTTGAGGTCCACTGTATGCCTTAGTAAAACTGTTAGAGCACTATCTTAGAGCACTATCTTATGCTGATAAAACTAGATGAATACAAGAAGGTATGCAGTTCCTAACAGTGGAAAATGAGAAAGACCAGGTTGGCCAAGTGAAACTGAGCTCACTCTGTGACCAGAAGGAGGAAGGGGATTCCTCCTTTTGGAATTAGGACCCTCACACACCCAGCCAGCTAGGTGTCATGCTTCATCATAGGGTCTGCTCCTCGTTCGGTCGGCGCTGCAATACCTGACGGGCACACTATAAGGGGCTCTTTGGCAGAGATCTTTTATTCCATGCCGTTTGGTGCAGTGGGTGTGTGGGGCCTAGAGAGTGTAGATGTGGAGAATGTGAGTCAATAGACTAGGTGGAAGCTAAAACAGGAAGTAGAGGTCCAATCAAAACTATTTTAATGAGTGTGGCCCCTATCCTGATTAAAAACTAGGTGTAGCGCACCCCTGCTATAATGTTACAGGGTACCACGCTCTATAAAAAGGTCGACATGTTTCTTGCCTAAATGTCAAATAGACGGCAATTCATCAGGACCAAAACGGATTCTATCTACACTATATGCGGTAGTCTGGTGTAATCACAGTGGTAGACCACACACAGCACCCAAAGTGTGGTACCTGTAAGTCATGGAGGCCAACCTCTAGAAACAAAACAGAAAATCACAGTATGTTAATGCGGATGATGATATTAGTCCACTGTACAGTTCACCAGCCGCTGCACAATTTCTAACATGGTGGTGCAGCACTCAAAGTGTAAAGAAAACATGCATCACGTAATCGTGGTGTGACCATGTGTGAGGCGAAGAAGGTGAAATAAAACCTCTGGGTCTCAAAGTACCCGCGTCAAGCCTGTAGCGTGGCTATTGCCTTTTTTCAAAATGTGCCTTCATCCCAGAGTTGTATCAAAAACCAACATCTGTACCAGTCTGTATGTGGACTGCCTGCCTAATCTCTGAATATTGCAGCAGACCTGGATCAGTGAATGGGGAACAGAAAAGAGGCTCAGAAAGATTAACCATATTTTGAGGTCTTAGAAAAATGTAATGGCTGTCCACGGAGCAGAGATTGCATTTCACATGTACTGGAATGGCCTTCCTGTGTTCCTCTCCTGCATGAAGAAACCATGTGCTGGTGGGCTAGCCTTTCCCTTCCTGTACGCTACCATGTGTGAAAGCCTGCCCTGTGATTAAAAACAACCTAGGTTTTTGCAGGGATTTGAAAAACATTACATTTTAGACAAACTTATCCTGTTGTGTTCCTTGGATGCTCTTTAGTGTTGTGAGGACTTTTAGGGTACTGTGCACTATATATAAAAAAAAAAGTAAAATATCCGTCTTTTCCAAGCCTACTGACTCAAAATGTAAGTCCGGTCTTTGTTTGCAATAACTCCTATCTAAGTCTGTGATGGCAATGGCTACTTCACACATAGCTAAAGGGCAAGGCATTGCTCTCTGATGTGGGCAAGGAGGCTAAGTTGCTTGAGGTATAAAACTAGAAAATGTCCTAAGTCTGCAGGCCTTTCACTATGACAGACCACCAGCATCCTTGATAGCTACAGGCCGTGACTGTGGCATGATTTCGACTTATACTCTTCCTTGTTTCCAAACATGCTTAGGAAGTCTACAGGTTCATGCTCATCCTGGACAAGAAAGCTGTGGACCAAAAAGTGTTGATGTCTGGAACCTCATCAGTACCAGACCACCACCATCTTTTACAGCTTCAGGCTATAGCTATGACATGATTTTGATTGGCTCTCTGGCTTGCTTCCAAACTATGCCCATGTAGACTTCAGATTCGTGCTCATCCTATACAAGAAAGCTGTGGTACAAAAACAGCTGTCTTCTGGGACCTCAATAGTACTGTCATGAGTACCATGTACTCGGATTTGGCTTAAGTCCTCGGAAACCAGGGTGTGGAGACCGGGCATCCTTAAGTCTGTAACAACACCAAAGTTAGGATCTGCACATGCTGCACCGACCTAGAGTGACATGGACGCTCCCTGATGAAGTGTGGTTGTAGATCAGCACAATTACTCCTGAGATTCTGGCCGTCTATAATGTGCTGGCAAGGTGAAGATGGAGCGGAATGAGCACCGTTATATGGAGTCTAGGGTACCTTCTGATCATTAGCTTATTTTTGTGCTATGGTGTAGTCTCAGATAAACCTTGTATGCAGTACTTGACTCACTGATCAATATTAAGTGAATAGTGGCATTGGAATTATCCATCCGTTTCCTACCAGTGTGGCATTCTATCCTCTGTTGAATTTTCTATTTACCAGTAATCTATCTAGACTGTGGAACTGTACCCACATTTAGTATATACTGTGGCCTCCTGTCAGTGATTTACACCCCTAGCTGATAAATAAAACAGTGCATCTATTTTTCATTAGTAATATACACAGCTTCTCGGGCACAGGCTCAGCATCCATCACTGATAAATACATAACACTTCACTCAACAGTAATTGGAATCTGGCATTGTATCCCTCTCTATTTAATACTAGACAATGATCATTACTTGCTACTGTTAAAATAAGCAGACTAATATAAACTCCCACATATTGAACTGATAAGTATTGTAAACTGATAACTAGCTAGCAATACTAGTAATAACGCCTCACATACATTCTAGACACTGTGCTTTTAACTGATTTATACCAGCTCAAATACCCTGAGGTAATCAATACCAAATATTGCACTTTACGAATATCTGTAATACAACACACCAGTACTAGGAAACAACTGAATTTTGGGTGGTAGGGGGTGAGGGGATTGTTAACAGTCCTACAGTCCTCAAGGATATCCAACACACTACAAACATCGGTCACTCCTGACTACCAAGCCATTGATTCTGAAATGGTAATGAATTCTATCCACCTTACAGAAATAGAGTGGATTACCTTCATGGCCTTCTCTGACTGCCACTCATATACCTGTCTCTGTAAAAAATCCGGAATCTCCACCACCCACCATCCCCGAGTTGAGTCTCCATTGCTAGAAAGACTCAAATGACTGCACCACCATTGTCTCTGTGATGCCTAAATTTGACAGTTCTTCCATTAGCTCACTGGATGCCATAAAAGTGGACTCCAGAAACTAAACAAGACCCATCTATAATGGGAATCTTTGTAGATGCATCTAACTGCAGATTCTTCACATTTATTATATCCCAGACGCCAGACTGGAGCTGGAAAATTCTTCCAGCAGTAACTCCTGCATTCTGAAAAGCTGTTCGGTGCGACTTCACGTCGCTGTTGTACCACCCCGAAGGTGACTTAGGGCCACATATAGACATTACCCTTGCACGCTGAAGTGCATCTTAAACTTTATCTATTTGTGCCTTCAGTCCTAAATCATTGTAAATAATTTGTAGGTGACAGTTTGTTGAAGTGTAACTTGGGACCTTATTGCACCATGCAGATGCCCACTTCACAGAATGAGGAGGATGGAGAGCAGTGAGGAACCTGTGATTAGGTAGATTGTCCACCAGAAAGAGCATTACCAAAGGTAAGTAACTTGTTAATCTTATGGAAAATCTAATTGCAGATTCCTCACCTTTATGATAGTTATCATAACAGCATCTCCCAAACGTGGAGGGTTTCAGGAGTGATCTCAAACTAGAGTCTACACTCAAAGAGAGTCAGCACTATAAGAACTGTGATTAGTAAATCCTACTTTTACAGAAAATCAAACAAGTCATTCCTTATAGGCAAAGGAATCCATCCCTCAGTAACATGAACCAATAGCACTAAACAATTGACCCAGAATCCGCTCACTACAGTATATAAGGCATAAAGTGTGCCGTAACGATGGACATAGGTTTATGTTATTGAGGGATTGATTCCTTTGCCTGTCAGGAGTGACTTGTTTGATTTTCTGCAAATGCAGGATTTACTAATCACAGTACTAATAGTGTCGTTCTTAGAGTTGCTAGGACACTATAAGATGTCTGGGGTCCATAAAGACTTGATATATGTGTTCAGCACTATCGGTCCTGCATATAGAAATGCAACATCGCACAATAAGACATCGCACCATTTGTTATATTTTTTAATGTTAATGACTTCCTTTTCAGTCTTGGATATAGCGGAATGATTGTATTGATATTATAAATGATCTTTTTGCACCACAATTTCCCCTTTTGTTAATTTTAGTTTTAATGCGTGTTACCTGTTGTTTTTAACTCGGTTGTTTTTGTTCCTGTTGGTCTATTGTGTACCTAATGCTTATATTTTGTAGTTGGTTTTGTATTGTGTGTGTTTTAAGTTTTGTTTGTTATATGTTTCTAACAACTCTGAAAAAGTCTCACTGTTTTGGGACGAAACACTTTGGCTGTGCCATTATCCGTGCTTTTAAAGTTGAAGCAAATAAATAGGCGATAAAATAGCCAGGATTGTGTAGGAAAATCTGTAGCTACTCACAACCACCTCAGAATATTCTTGGATCTTGGAAGACTCCACTTGAAGGAGAAGGCCATGCTGGAAGAAAGAAGACTGCTGCTGGAAGAAGAGGACTGAAGGACTCATGACTCTTCATGGCACTTATTGACTTGAACTTCTCTCCAAGGGTCAGGTGGTTGGCATCCTATTTGCCTGCTTCAGGGGCACAAAATAGAGGACTCCTGATTCCAAGAGAGCATACCTGACAATAGGGAACTGGACACTTCAGAAGCACTGGCTGAAGGGAGATCTAGTGCCTAGAAGACTGTTTTGAGGTACTGGGACTGAAGGATATTGACTTCCATTTCAGAGATAAAGTCTTAGACTGGGGCAAACTACTTGGTGTATCCAACATCCTCTCCATCGTGGCTGGCCTAAAATTGTGCCTAGGTCCCAGTCAGCCATCAACTGTTTTTCAATGGGGCTTTTTATTTTTCTAGGCACTTTTTGCCATAAATCTTTAAAACTTTTATCTCTTGTTCCCCTAATTGAATATTTGCTCATTACAATTTTCTCTATTTTTCTAAATTGGTTTTGGGAATTTTATTGTATTGCTTTTGTGACTTTAAAATAGTAGGTACTCTGGGGAAGTGCCTGCTGATTGTGCAATAGCTACCAGGGGCTGGGCAGAGGTTCTCTAAGGACTGTGTTGTGGCCTAACCATATTAATAACCCAAATTCTGCCAGGTATACTGAATTCTTGGAAGTTCTGTTAAGGGAATGGGTAAAAAGGTCTCTCTCTGACTTCCTAACCACAATAGAAGTCCTTACACCCCTTTACTTGGTTGTGGCAGGGGCTACGAGAAGGCGTCCAGAATACCATCCTTATCTCCCAGTCCAGCAAGCTTCCCAGCCTATTCATGGTCACGGATCCCACAGAGGGTACATGAGTCAGACCCAGTGCGCTGCCCAGCCCCTCGCACCTCTGGCTGCCACAGCCTTCAAGCCACTTTAGTGAGCCCAGTACAACCATCAGGTTGGCGGCAGGATCAGGCACCTCCTGCCCCAGTTGACCGAAATCACTTCCGACCAATGGGTGCTCAAGATTGTGCGTAAGGGTTTCATCCTTCCATTTGTGTAAACCCTCCACCTTAGCCACTTTCCCCAGAATAGCTGACCGAGGGCCATCTCTCCTTGCTCTGTCAGAAAGTGCAGGTGTGGTTGGCCAATAGAGCCATAGAGAGTGCCAGTTCTGGAGGTAGAAAGGCTTGGTGGTTATTCCTGCTCCTTTCTGGTGACAAAAAAGGAGTGAGGCCTAAGCCCCATACTAGACCTGCACCCTCTCAATGCCTTTCTGAAAAAAAGATAAATTCAAGATGATCACCTTGACTCAGGTGATGTCTGCCCTGGACCCTAGATACTGGATTTAATGTTGGACTTGCAGGATGGTTATTTCCACATGCCTGTCCTGGAAGACAAAGGCATTACTTACGGGGGCTATGAGCATTTCTTGTTTGCTGTGCTTCCCTTTGGCCTCACCAGTGTCCCTTGGGTGTTCACAAAAGTGATGGCGGTGGTGCAGCACATCTGAGTAAGTCAGGGTCCTGGCCTTTCCCCACCTCGATGACCGGCTACTGAAGGTGCGCTCGCCCCAGGCATTCATCACCAAATTCAGAGTATGGCAAACCATTTTGCACTTGATGGGGTTCATTGTCAGTGTGCCGAAGTCTGTCCTGACTCCTTCTCTGGCACTCCCTTTCTTCAGAGCCATTCTAGACACAGTGCAATTGTGCACCTACCCTCCAGAGCAGAGAGTCCAGGACATTTGGGCTGTGATCCTGATACTACAACCTCTGTCCTGGATTTCAGTGAGACTGATTCTGAGGCTGCTGGGTCTCATGGCCTCCTACATTTTGCAGGCGAAGCATGCTCGGTGGCATATGCAGGCTCTGGAGTGTGATCTGAAGTCCCAGTGGACACAGCATCAGGGGAATCTCTCCAACCTGTGAAAGATCTCCAGTGTTGACTAACGGATCGCGATTGGGTCAGTAGCAGACCCCTTTCCTTTCCCCACCTAGAGCTGACAGTGGAGACCAGTGCATCACTTCTGGTTTGGGGTGGCCACCAGGGAGAGGTCGAGATCAGAAGACAGTGGTCTCTGGTGAAAGCTCAACTCCACAATAATCACCTGGAGCTGAAAGCTATCTGTTTGGCATTGAAAGCCTTCCTCTCATCCACCAAGCGAAGGCTGGTTTAGGTTTTCACGGACAACACTACTGCCATATACCAATGTAGGGCAGAGTGGGTTTGTGGATCTTTGCCAAGAGGCTCTGCGCCTATGGACTTGGCTGGAGCACCAGAACATCTTCCTGAATGTACAGCACCTGGCCAGATCTCTGAATGCACAAATAGCAGTTGCACCCAGAGGTGCAAGTTACCTTCCCAGAATGGGGGAGAACCTTGACTTGATTTAATGGCTTCAACTAAGAATGTGCAATGTCAGCACTTCTGCGTGTTGGAGTTTCCAAAGCGACTCTTGCTCTGAGACGCGTTCTGGTTAGATTGGAGCACAGGACTCTTGTACTCCCTAATACCATTCCTTCTTCGGGTTCTCAAAAAGATCATGATCCATCGTACCCAAATCATCCTAGTGGCTCTGGGTTTGGCACAGGGAGTATGCAATACCAAACTCCTGGGCATGAGCATCCACCCTCCGATCAGGCTGCCCCTTCGGGAGTACCTTCTTTTGCAGCAAGAGGGCAGGATCCTGCATCCTAACTGGCGCACTGTCTACCTTCTTGCTTAGAGACTCGGTGGTGTCAGTTGAGGGGTGTTGACTTTCCTCCCGAGACTTATGTCATCTTAGCAGCCAGGCATCCCTCAACTAAATCTTTAATGCGCCTGCAGTTGGGACACGTTTATGGCTTAGTGCTAATAACACAACACGTGGACCCCCTTTCTGCATTTCTGTTGGAGGTGTTTGTGTTGTCTTTAACCCATCAAGGCCTTGCCCTGGTCATGTTAAGGGTCACGTTTCGGCCATTTATGCTTTTCTGCGATTTCAGGATCAACCATCACTCTTCAAGCAACCATTTGTGACGTGTTTCCTCAAAGGTTTGCAATATTTGTTCCCTCCTACCCCATTTGTTATGTCCCAATGGGATCTCGGTCTCGTATTAACATATTGTATATGTTGTCCCTTTGAGCCCTTGCATAGCTGCCCTCTGCAGTTGCTTATGTTTGACTGTCTCCCTGGTGGCCATTACATCAGCCAGGTGGGTTAGTGAACTTCAAGCTCTGTCAGTTTACCCTCTGTATGCCAACTTTTGCCCTGACAAACTGGTGCTGCAGACTCATGCCTCTTTTGTGCTGAAGGTGGCCACTCCTTTTCATGTTGGCCAGAACATCACATTGCTTGCATTTTTTGGCCCGCTCATCTTTCAAAGTAACATGAGAGACTCCACTGTTTGGACCAAAGAGAGCTCTATCTTTCCACATCGATTGCTCCAAAGAAGATCAGGTGGATGATCAGCTCTTCGTTTGGTTCACTGGAGCGACAAAAGGCAGCACAGTGCCGAAACAGACCATCTCTGGATGGTCTGCATACAAATCTGCATAAAAATCTCCTATGGATTAGCTAAAAAGCATGTGATTGAGGACCAATTACACCAGGGCTAAGGCTGCTACTGCTGCGTTAGCACTTGGGCTGTCTGCCCTGACCATCTGCCAGGCTGCCGCATGGCCATCCTTGTACACATTTAGGAAGCACTACTGCCTGAACAGTCAGGTCCATCTAGCCCGCTATTTCCCCAGCTTGTTACTCCAGAACTTTTTTATTTGAGCCAGTTCACACACCCACCTCCAGGGAGTTATTTCTTCGGTATCCACTCCCTGTAGCTAAAATGCACCAACAGTTATGCTAAGAAATACCCTAGTTCATTAGGAGAGCTACCAATCGACTGTTACCTAGGTTTCTCATTGCCTTCTCTGACTTCTCAGGCTGTATATATATATAACAAAACTCCGTTTCGTGAACTGAAGATCTCTCCTTCAAGAAACCGAAGCAAACCCAAGGTGCGGTGAAAATTAATTATTTATTTAAATATAGTAGACACCACCGCTGCCATTACGCGTTTCAGCCCGTCACAGGCCTTGGTCACATGATGATATATATATATATCTTGCTTATAGGAACTTTTAGCTAGCTGTCTCCATCCATTGGTCTGTTGTACCATTCACATTTTTTCTTCCTGCCACTGTAGCTTTGGGCAATGGATCAGACCACTTCAGCCGTTGGCTCACTCCAGTATTAGTTATGGCATTGTACTCTTTAACTAGGAACTCACATGCGCTCAAAGTGGTTCCCTTCATTGCAAGGGGCAGTTTTTGCAATGTGTACTTTTTGAGACCAAAATATTTTAGCTTTTAGTCAAATTGTTTTTAAATTGTCAAGGTTCTGGTAGCTCCTCCAAAAATAAAGCTTTGCAAAAACAGTGTCAAAACAAAGCAGGCACTGACAAGGCCAAAAGTCTGGTAGCAACTTCAGACCTATTGGCTCAGATAATGCTTGTGTTTTCAAGGTGTCCCACCTTGATCTGTTTTCTAAATGCTGCAGGTGCAATGGTTTGAAATTCAGTGAATATAGGCCTAAATTCACCACTGAAGGCTAGCAACCACTGTAGAAACCTAACTTTGCAAAACTTTGTAATACATGCTGGCCACAATTGGCAATCGTAGACATGACGGTTCCAAGTTTATTGGCTTGTTTTTTGTTTGGGCAGAGTCATATTTCCTGTAGTATCCTCTTTCAAGAGTTCTTAAGAATTTTTTCTATTCAGGAATGATTTACACCCTTAGCTTTCTTGACACTCTCGGCCTCTTTGGTCTGCTGGCTTCGGAGAGCAAATAAGGAATGAATAAGTCACTCTTCCTGCTTTTAGATTTGGTTTCTTGTATGCAGGGATGTAAAGTTTGTGTTGGACCGTCAGCAGTTAAGAAGGGGGTTTCTCACCTAAATTCCAGCTTGTGTCATTTCCTGATCAAATGCACTATGTTAGTCTACATAATCTCATGGGATCAATCTTATCTGTCAAGGAGCACCAGCTTGTAACATGCCTCACAGGCATACCGTCCATTTTTATCACTGCGGTTGCACTCTCCTTTGCCTTCTTGCCTCAGTCTCTTTTGCCTCGTGTGGCAGCTCTGATTGTGCTTGATATTGCTCCTCCATTTTCATGTTCAGTATGTACTTCAAAGACTGTCCAGAAAGTCGAAGCCCATCTTGGACAACTCCATTTCTCAGCCACAACCTAAACTCTTTGGTGCCATATTCATCAAGAGCAGTCCTGTTTCAAGCAAGGGATCACATCGCTGCTTCGTGACTATCCCAGAAAGAGCTCAGATGCCAATATCTTAAGGATCTCTGAATGTCACTACTCTCAAAGAGTGGGTCCAGGGCCAGAAGAGCAAGACGGTGCGTCTTCCTAAGAGTGTGGCCTTCTTTTTAAAAACCAGTAATTTCAGCTAGGATTACATTCTGACATTGTAAGCGAGTAGGCTGAAATGCCCTACTTAATTCTCCTTTCTGGTAAAAACACATAAGGCAGATAAGCATTTCCCTTATTAGAAGGGTATTTTCTACTGTCACTGTAAGGCAGCAGTATGATACCATGTTGCTTAGTGCTGTCCACTGTCAGTTAGGGCTACTTGTGATTCTTGTTTGAGAACTAAGGAATTCTCCATACAAGCTGATCATTTTTAGTCTTTAAGTTTTAACAACTAATCAGTGTTTGGCTGTTATTGCGTTCACTAAGTTGCTCTTTTTCCCTATTACCTTTCTGCCCACACAGAGTTCTTCCTTTTATTTACCATCAGTTACAATTCAATCTCTCATTGTCAACGTCCATCTTTCAGTGTTGCTTGTCATCTAGACAGGAAGGTTTGATGTTTGTTAGATGTAGTTCAGTAGGTTGAGGGGCAATGTAGCCAATGTACTTGTGATCTTACCTGGGTCTTCAAGGAACAAGTGCAGGTATGTCTGTCCGGAGACCAGCTTAGCAAATATGCTACAGACATATTACACCATCCCTGATCTTGTTGGACCCCGAAAAGGAAAAGGAACCGTAATAGCCAAGCCAGGGCCTACTCAACATCCTGCAGTATAAAGCTCTATCTAGCACTTGCATGTCATTCAGGTCCTTGCATCTCCCATTTCATTCAGCATCTCACACTATTGTTTAGTGGGCAGAGGATTCAGAATGACAAATTGATGCCCATAATGGCACAGAATTGATATTCTGACAGATTTAGACAAGATTCTTTTAATTTAACATACAAAAACAAAGCATCTGAACTGGCAGGTTTAGGAGTATCACACCCAGCTGTCCATAAAAAGCAGTGAAAAAGTTCCAAAATGGCATCTATTACTGCTGCAATTTTATTGTGAAAATGGAGCCCAAGCTAGTTCAGACCCATACTAGTCATGAAGACTGCAAACAAACAGGAAACAATGGAGAATGTCAGGATGCTGGTCTTGAATCATATATTTTTCTTAATTCCAGTAGGGTGTCAGAGGTAATCACTGTACAGAGCTCTGGATTCAGACTGAAACCTCTTCATTACCATTCTCTTAATGCACTGCTGTGGTAAACATTCATCTTGGAATGAATAAATCATTTTCTTCAGCCATGCTTAGATAACTTGTTGCGTAAAGCAGACTCTCAATACAAAGTGTTGCAGGAATTTAATGTCCCCTCCATACAGAATCCGATGCTCCATGTGATATACAACAAATCACAATTTTAATATCCGTAGACGAGTCAGCAGTTGGGGAGGTGTAATTGAAACAATAATGGAATATACGCTTGTCTATTGCAGGAATGACCCCCTGTACTTAGTTGCATTGGGATTATCGATTCAGGAGCCTGCTGCATTTCCTCATAATTATGGATTTTCCGTTCTTGCCACATAATCCACCGTCTGTGGCATAATTTACTCATTTTGTCTAAATAAATGGGTTTTCTTGCTCAAATGGGTGGAGCATTACTAAAATGAGTGCCAGATGTCGCAGACCCTTTGAAAATGCTAACTGGTCTTCTTTTAGGTGCTGATTTCTATATCCAGACGAAACAATTAATGAGGTCAAATGTTTTTTCAGACAGTTTTAATGTGTTAAAATGAAACCACTGAATATGCTCCATTTTTGGTATAATTTAGTCAATTATCGCATACATTGGTCTTCCATTGCCATATAATTCCAGTGCAGCAAACACCAACGTGATAGATGGAATGCTCGAAGTAATGTCAGCCAGTGGCAATTGCACTCCAGTCCATCATTTTTCACCCACCTTGTTGCTCTGCCCTACCAGATCCTCTCAAGATAGGAACACATGCAACCTTCGGCATGTTGAGGCCTACTTAAGCCTCGTTGTTGTTTGTTGCATAATTCCAGTGACCCATTTGAACCGTCACTGATGTTAGTTTTTTCAGAAGAATGTTCAACCTGCCCGAGTTAAGTGGAATACTACATCATGGTGATTTTTGATATAGGACTGTACCACGCAGCCTGCCTATAAATCAATATAAATGGAATAACCTCAGATTTCAGGGAACTGAGAACACACCTCATCTTTTAATTCACTCCTATGGTGATGCCAGCAGAGGAAGATGATGAGGAGAGTTTCTTTTTAGAAGCTTCCCTTCACTTTGGAGACTGAGACTGATGCATTCATGCAGGAATTAAGTGCTCTTATCAACAATAATGACATTTGTCTATAGAAGGAACACTTCTATTTGATCAACTTGCTTGAGCCAAGGACAGTCTATTTAGCCAACAAAGCCCCTACCATCTATATTGTCCGAGACCATCATTATACGAATATTAACCTGACTATTGTATGATATCTGAACAAGTAGCGAGGCACAGGATTTAGAGCCCACACAAACAAAGATAGAGTGATCTGGCAATGGCTCCTGGCATAAACTCTACAAATAACAACAATCCATCTTTGAAGATTAGAAAATGAAAAAGAATACAAGTTCAGTAAATATATCATAGAGAAACCCAAGTTCTCCATAATAAAATTGGCTGATTGGGGGTTTTCCATCTGGGTATTTTTACCATTGCCATAAATGCAAACTTCTAAACGGAATCAAATTCCAGGTGGACAAGATAACTGATACACCAGTCAGGTATTTAAATGCCATTCATATCCTACCAAAAGTAATGATTAAGTACAACGATGTGGGATTGTCATTTCTTCTTAGTGACCATGGTAATGGTGGTATTCAGACTTATATCTCATTCAGAACAATCTCACTTGAGATCGCAGGGCAAACCGGATCCTTTATTCAGAGTAGGGAGCAAGATCTGTCACCACAGTCCCATGTCGGAAGTTGACCACTTGGCTTCTGAGTTTTTCCAGTAATGTCATATAAAGCACTCTGCATGGGCAGTTTGAATGAGGAGCATAAACATCTGGTTACCTGATCAATTCACACTTTCAAATGGAAGAGAGTCTTCATCTGGTGTGAGATGATTAATCTGAGGTTTCCATGTCTTACTGGGTGTGTGAATGGAGTACAGCCTCTTACAGAGGAATATCCTAATGTGCAAAGGTAGTCATGTGCCATACTGTTTGTGAATAAAGAGAAAACAAGATTGTTCCACCAAATGTGTGGTAACACTTTAAACCGAAAATACACTATAAAGTTGCAGATTACAGTTGTTGCAATCATTTGGAAGAAAGTATGATTCTAAAACCGCAGAATCAAGTGTTGCAATGATCAGAGTTCCGGACTGGGGATGATATTCTCTCTCTTGCTTTAGAATTAGGCTCTGTCGGTCCCATAAAAAGTGGTTATCTTATGACCCTGGCTCCTAGAATCTCCAGTTAACTGCTTCAACATCAGGGTGTCTGCAGATCTTGGTATTGGGAAGTGACAGAGGACTCTCTGACCCTTGGGGCTGTAACTCGTGTTGAGCACACAAGCACCAGCATACATACTAGACTCATGAAAGAAAGCTCTCTTTGAGCAATCTGGACCCAACTAGTGTGCATATGTGTTGAGTGCTGGACCTGTGCTCTGTAAGGTAAGGTCAGATGATCCCCCAACTGGCTTAGTTAAATCATTTTGCTGCTCAATGGACCCTTTTAAACTGATGAGGTACACGTGCTCAAACTAGACTGTGGGGTGTGTGTGCGCAAACCACATCGTAGTGGGATCGGGCTAGAGGCGGGGGTTCGGTAGGAACTGCTGAGTATTGGAATTGGACAAGGCAGGGAATAGTGTCACCATGCCTCAAGGGCTCACATGTAAACTTTCTCACAGGCAGAGGGTTTGTGCTCCCCAAGTCACCATTCAGATTACAGTGCTCTTGCAGGTGGTAGTTTCTTGGGCCTCCCATGGTCTCTGCATGAGTCTATAGATGGCTTCTTGGTGCTGTATGTCAGCTTTCCTGCAGTTTTTGTGTTGTTTGTTGTCATCCACTCTGTCAAGGCCAGGTAACTTTGAGGTCAGGGGTAGGAGGCAGCTTCTCTTTCAGGAAGCACTAAGGGGCCATGCAGGTCAGAATACATTTTATATTCACAGTCAATGGCAGTCGGATAGCAGTCCCCTGTCAATCAGCTCCAATGCATATTAAAACCAGGTTAGGACACAGTACTCCTTCTATAGCCCTGATTATGAGTGAGCTGTTTATTCTGATGTGCTGAGTAACCAGAGTTTCTAGGCAATCGTAATTATGAGTTGTGAAGTGTAACCCGAGGAATGCATGCAGCAGTTAGTTCTGAAAGACAGGCATCTGCATATTATTCATTAAAATGTTGTAATCTGTTTTTTTCCATGACCTGGATTTTCCAGTTTGCCCGTAGCCCCCCGTTTTTGGTAATTACAAGTGGGGAAATGACACTGCTTTATTCTAGGACATTTGTAATATGGGTTCAGAGACTTTTGGGAATGGCAGACCTTGCCCTGCCCCTTGAATGTGCTGCATTTGCTGGTGCCTACCTACCAACAGTCGGGTACAATCTCCAGTGAGCTGCTCTGGCTGGAAATTTTGTTTATCCTCCTCAGATTGAACCAGGAGACTGGGAAAGGAAGCAGCGAGCAATGTTCTGTCCTTGTCTTTTTTAATGGGAAATAGCCAGAGATGCTCATGATTATCTAAGGGTAACCATGATAACAGTTACACCAAAAGCGATGTTTATGATCAGGATTGCAAAACCAATGC
This sequence comes from Triturus cristatus, assembly GCF_964204655.1. NCBI lineage: Eukaryota > Metazoa > Chordata > Amphibia > Caudata > Salamandridae > Triturus > Triturus cristatus. Next base: position 1,274,037,278 of record NC_140591.1, read on the forward strand.
ATATATGCACATAATGTTTACTGATCGACTTTAAATGAACAAACTAACATGAAGTGCCCTGTTTGCCCTGGGTAAATTGACTTAGTTTACCACTTTGAATGTAGCTACTACATCCCAAACACATGATGCTGCAACCAACCTGGACCTTTAAGTGGTTGAGGGTTTCCCAGTCGTAGGGTAAATTAAGGACATCCATAAGGTGCACCCGATCTGCAGTTTGGGTGCTGTATGGGTCTAGGGGCCTCTCAAAATGTGTAAAAAATGGAAAAGGTATAGAGCAAAATAGAATATGTTGGGTATTGACTAGCTACAGAGATGGTCGGGGACTTTCATCTTAACACTGCTGAGTTCTGTTTGCCATAGAAATATGTTGTTGCTTCCCTATCGATTTGTTTCCACGTGTTAATTCCTGAGACCCAAATTTTTCTTCACTTTCTCCTAAAATTGATCTTCTGCTGACCATACGTTTCAGGTTGTACATTAAAATTGATTTCTGTTGTCCAGTTTATCCTGTTTTCATCTTTCCAAGCTCAGACGTATTCCCTCAACAAGAATGAGTGCATTGACCTACATCCAAGATATGCCTTTGTCTTGTTATCGGATGCAGATTTTTCAATTTTTCTAAAGAACGCAATGGCAGCAATGTGTTGAAAATTTGGAAATAGCACAAGCCCTTGTACTTTTAAAGTTGATAGTTTGTCCTACTTTTTGGATTCCTTTTTAATATTTGAAAGGAATTGGTATTGTCTGTACTGTAGATCCTGCAGTCGTAATAGCTATTAGAGATTTAACAGAACAGTTTTTCTTGAAAAGCTGTATTCTCCTATAATGTATCTTTTGTTTTTACATGTTATTCCCCATATCTGGTTCACTGGGACAATCTGTACAGTGTATCCCAAGAAACAAACTCTAGCAGTCATTTTGTCCTAGTAGACATAACAGAGAAGGTGCTGCCTGTGCTCAGTCATATTTAAAGCTAAGGACTCTCCGGTGTCTTCAGGAAATTAATTCTCTTAAGGCTTCACTTGTGTCTGTTATGCTGAAGTGTGACACTCATTAAACCTTCTCTCATCTCGCTTTTGATTTTTAATTTTATTATTTTGTTATTAATGACAAAATAATTGACTTGTGTCTTTATTAGGAGTAACACAGCTTCAAGTTCTAGAGGAGGTTCAAGTTACGTAAGAACGTCGAAAGACGAAGAGCAATTGAAAGCACACCGCTCAGGCCACGCGGAAACAGAAAGTGTGGAACCAGGTAGGACAAAGGTTTGTGCATGTTTTGTTATTTACAACAAAAAACACATGGCACACTGTTAAATATTCTTATGTGATTTTAATTCAGACTTTTTCCTGCTATTATCACTGCATCAATGAGAAAGTGCTTTGCTTTGTTTTAATTCAAGTTGGAAAGTTGAATAATGCAATTTTCAGAATGCTATTGGTCCGATTTATAGACATTTAAGAGGAAATCTCCAAAATCTATGAATCACAAATTTTTGTCAATCTGTGACAATTTTCAGGATTGACACAATCCCAACCAATATACAATGGAAACTTAGTGAATTGTAGATTTCCATGCATATCCCTCTTTCACCAAATATACACCTTCACACCATCCACAAGGCAGAGTTTTTACAGGTTTGTTCATTTTCATGAAAAAGTATTTCACTTTCTTTCTCAACAGGAAAATATGTTGCCCTGTTGAGAAACCCCTTGTCTGTTCACTTTGTGAAATATGGTTTCATCCCTTCCCAGTCCCATCTTAAAAACTGTTTCTTGAGCCTGTTTTGCAGGTAACTTTGCTAATGCCTCCTGGGAGGGAATGACATACTTTTAGTAGCATTTCAAACAGAAATACACATGAGATAAGCAACGATTTTCTAATATTACAGTCAGATCAACCTAATTTTCTATGATAGGCATAGGTGTATTTCTGCAGATCTTGGAAAATAGAAAAAAAAGAAATAAGAACAAGTATACAACATAACGCCTTCCATTGTTTTGCAGATTAAGGTCCAGCAATCCCCTTTTTATCAAAGTCCCTTCACCTATTAATGTGCCTATCCTCAGCATGATGTCTACTAGATCAGAAGAATATCGTGGTGGTGCAAAAACACATATTGGGGAATCTATGTCTTATACGTTCTACTTAGAACTATGTACTGCATTGCTTCTTTCCTTGGTTTGCCCTAATCTTTTATTATTACTCTCTTAATATCACTCTGGCCTCGGACCCCCCCCATCATTGATTTTCTACAGATGCTATCCTATTGTCCTATTTTTAATACAATTCTCTATTATACCAAGAGCAATCTTCTGGCAATGACCATATTGAAGGTTTGCAAATACCTAAAAACGTAAACCATGTGAGTGTACCATGCAATTTGCATGGGCAATCCTCCCAACCCCTAAACAATCTCACTTTTCTACCTTATTACGGTCTGCTGTTTTAAATGCTCTTTGTGATAGAATAATATCACATATTTTGCTTCCTGTATCATGATACAGAATTTAGAATTGTGTTTGCCATTTATAAACACCTAGTTAACAGTTCAGATTGCAAAAGAGGTTGTGAATCTAACTCTAGACATTTAGCACCAACTCCTCATAACTGTAGACAGCCAGAAGGGAGCATTGATGTTCGTAGACTTCTTTATTATGTAGATACAGTCAACATTGGGGAGTTAAGTGACATTTTCAGGTTGGAAGTTCTCCCGCACAACCACGCACTCTTTGTTTTTTATCTCTGAACTTGAAGAGCGAGCTCTTATTTCCATTTCAGGTTCACCTAGTCATAAATTTAGAGCAGAGTTTGATTGGATGCAGGTAATGTAATCTCTATGACCACGTTGGCCCTTTTCGCCACTCTCACAATTTCAATCCATAGTTTGACATTCCAGCGATTCAAGCTCATATTTGCTGGCACTTTGGTTTTAGGTAAGTGAGCAAGTAAAAGTTTATTAGCATACAAGAATATACAACCTTGTTATGCTATAATTGCTTACAAGTGAATAAGTCAAAGTACGCACGGCTAGGTAAATCTACAAGAAAGCGCGACATTTAGCCAAGAAAACTTGGGATGAGAACAGATGGTTGGACCTCAAACGTACCTGTAAAAATTGCAAAGAGTTTTAGGATGTTGTAAAATTGGGCAGCAGTGGTCGAACAACAGAACCGATAAACCAGGTAAGTCAGGACCAATGGATTAACTACTTCAAACCCCAATATGCCTGTAACCCAGAGGACAGTGAACTGCCTGAGTTCTCATATTCCTATTTTTGCGGCCCGGCTTTTAATGAGGCCGATGTTAGCCTCGCATTGAGAACCCTATTGGAAGGCAAAGCACCGGGGCCCGATGAAATCCCAGCTGACATATACCTTTTTGATCAAGCCAAATGGATTAAATACATTATGATTTTAGCTAATGAAAATGCAAAGGGTGCACCGGTCCGGGCCTCGTGGAAAGGGGCTGAGGTAATCCCTGTTTTTAAAAAAGGGGACAGATGCCAACCTGAAAACTATAGACTGATTCTTTCCAAAAAATCATGGGCCGTCTTGTACTGAACAAGGTGCAAGATTGGGTGAATGAGTAGGGTATATTATCACCTCTTCAGGCGGTGTTTCGGGCACGTACAAGCACTGTTGACCAGATATTTCGCTTCACAATGTTACACTGGAAGACGGTGGTCATTGAGAAGGGCAGCTTATATGCTGCCTTTGTTGATCTCAAGTCAGGTTTTGACCTCGTCTCCCGTGATAAATTATGGGCCGAGCTAGGTATACCCCATGAATTACTATCACTAAAAACCACGCAAGAATCAGATGGGGCACACAAGGACAGACTACTTACACCTTCCCTGTAGAAAGAGGAGTGCGACAAGGTTGCGTAATGGCACCTACAGTTTTCTCTCTGCTTATTAACGGGATCGTAAAATGTATGGAAGCTACCCCCACTGACGTTCCAGTCGTAGCTGGTGTGAGAATACAGATCCTAATGTTCGCAAATGACACGTTGATTATTGCTAAAACACCAAGCGGTTTGCAACTAGCCCTGCTGCTCTTTGAAGACTTTTCTTATCTGCGGGGCCTGGTAATCAACGTGTCAAAAACTGAGTTTATGACCTTTAGTCCACATAGATCATTTAGAGGAGGAGTGGTATTAAATAACCGACCTCTAGAGCAGGTAAAAGATTTTACATATCTAGGGGTCACAATTCAGGGAGACATGAAATGGAATAAGCAACTGGAAATGGCTACATTGAAACATCGCCAACTGGCGGGATTTCTGCTAAAGGAGTTCAATACTTCATTAACTAAACCAGTTAGTCCAGTCCTGCAAATATATAACACAAAAGTTATCGCTTCCGTGTTATATGGGGCAGAGTTGTGGGGTTTTAATAATCTTTCCAAACTTACATCAGCGGAAAATACTTTCTTGCGGAACATTACTAAACTCCCACAAAGCACACCAATACGTCCGCTGCTTCATGACCTGGGTAGGAAGTCACTGGCCGACATAGCCAGATTGCGACCCCTCCTACATTGGCGGAGAATCTGGTCAACACCAGAACTAAGAGCTTATGCACTTGGCCTGAAGGACTTAATTAGAGTAGATCGTTATAAAAAATCAGATGGTTGCAGGAAATCAGAATTATGTTATCCAATATTGGCATGGCTACACTGTGGGAAAATCCAGGAAGTACCCCGTTTCCAACTAAGGCTTTGCTAAAGGAAAGATACTGGAGTTGGGTGACGGATAACATCGTCAGAAATAGTGATCCTTTAACACTAACAGGATACTTTCTGAAAGTGAAGCCTATGCAAAAGCAGGAACCATACTGGGACTTAATCACAATACCACATGATAGGAAGCTATACTTCCAATTGAGAGTTGGCACCTTGCCAGTAAGGTCATTTTCAGCAAAATGGAACATGCAAACCAATGTCTCCTGTCCAGTATGCCCCGCTCACCCAGAATCTCTGGCCCATTTATTGTTTACTTCCCCAGCGTATATGGCCCCGTGCTGTATGTGGCTGACCCCGATTTGTAGATCACTGGGAACTGGAAGCAATGAAGTGGCACTTAGGCTACTTCACGCAGAAACAACGACATCTATTGTTATCGCTTTGGCAAAGTTCTTAGGCTGGGCATAGTCTATCAGATCTCAAATAATTTCAGCTGGGTAGCGGGTATGTTATGTGCATATGTACTGATTCTCAAATGCCCCTAAATCTCTGATTGATGTTTTTTGACTTTCATAGTCCATCTGTTTTAGATAACAGTGGTTTATAAGAATAGCGTGGCATGGCAAAAGGTCAATACTAATGAATTTTGTTTTGTACAATAAGTAACAAAAAGATATAGAGTATTTAACTATTATCAATTCAGTTTTTATTCCCAAAATGTTTTAACTGTTTTTATATTTCTTAGTGCAAATCGATTTTAATGTCCTATTAATTAACGGCATGTGTCTTCTTAAGTTTTGTATATCTGCTTTGATGACTAACATTGTCGAATAAAGCTAATATGACTGACTGAATAAGTCCTTATTATAGTTCTTAAATATTGTTATGCGTCCAGGTACAAGTTATCATAAAAACTGTGTATGATTTCTGAAGCAATACAATCTTTTCAATGTTCTGTCTCAAATACAGAACCTGAACAAATGATTAGTCACCACCAAAGCAACAGTATCCTAAAATTGTATTTACAAGTGGGTCTCAAATAACACAAATGTATGCGGCCTGGACAAATAGGTAGATTATCCATCAGTGACTCATTGTCCTATTTGCGTGATCTAAGAAAGCGTGATATGTTACTCCTCATCCTGTATCCATTGCATTTTGGCAGTTGCAATAGCTGAAACCGAATTTTCATGTAAAATGAACTGCAATATATACATGTGCAAGTAAGATTGTGGAAATATAGAAAGAAAGTGATACTCAGTAGTCCAGCCTAATTGTCTTGGTTACAATGGATTTCACTTTCAGTTTGCGCTGCATACTCGGGACCCTAAGCAGTCACAATGCTATACTGTTTCAGTTGATCATTGATCATCAAATGTGCCAATAGGAATAGAGATTTAAAATTTTACAGCACCCTCCAAATGATGAGAGATGGCACATTGGGTAACTGCAACAGAGTTTGTTCATGTACGTTATAACAATCTTAGTAACAAGTCTGTGAACTGCTGGGAGCTTGAGTTCTAAGTAAGTGAGATGTTGGGTAGTTGACTGGCTTAGAAATAGGATTAGTCAAGGGCAGGATTTATCTGTAATATCCATTTGATTAACTGCCTGAGCATTAGGAATAAAAGAACAGGACAATACAGAGGTTATTTTCCTTTCAAAAACTTTCAGTAGAGTATTAAAGATTCACCGCCAGTCCATAATTAAAACTCGAGATTACAATACTAATTTTTCCAATGCGATTAGCTAGATCACAGTGATAGGATCTCCAGATCAAAGTGCAATCAAAGGTGATGCCCAGGTACCTATATTGTTGCTCTACTTCAATTTTAACAATTTTTACATACAAGGAGTTGGAGCATTTCCCCTTCCCAAGTGTTAATACTTTTGAATTCAAATTATTCACGATCAGACAATTATTATTATTATGGGTGAATATCGTTAAAGATTCCAACAGTCTTTTGCGTCATACGGATATTTGATCTATCAGTACTAAGTCCTCAGCGTAGGCAAAAAGGGAAATTGTAGTGCACTCAATGGGGGAAGAAAACTTACCAAATTGGCTAGGTGATCCTTAAAGTCAGCCGCATAGCGGTTAAGCAGGTGGTGAGAACATACTCTTGCTTAAGGCAATTTGCTTTGCCTGACTTATTTGTTAGAACACCACAACTATCTATTTAAATTTGAACCCAAGTTTCTTTATAATGAGCTTGAATTAAATGTAGTCGGGAAGGGTAAATCCCTATTTATTTCAATTTATTGTACTGTCTACACCTGTCACCCTATTGAAGGTCACACTGTAGTCTACAAAACAACAGTGCATATTTTATTAAGCAGGTAAAGCAGTGGAAGCAATTGGATATATAACAGTCATTCATCTTTGTGACAGCCAGCCTGAGCAGGCAGGATAAATTCCTTAACCTCAATCCAGTCCTTTAGTGTGTCCATTCATTTGTGAGAGAGGAACCTTACCCCAATGTCCAGGACACCGCAAAATTTAGATCATGCCAAAATTTGCCTCAGACGGTTCTGCTTGAGGATGCTCTTGCATTAAAAGGCACACTCCCTAACAGCCAACTCGACATCAGTTTAGCAGAGTAGCAAAATAAGTAACTGAGATCACTCAATAACTGAGTTCTACATCAGAGAAAATTAAAGGGTTTTATTCCAGAAATCTCAAACGATTCATAATAATTGCCATGAAGGCTCAAGTACAAGATTATATAGAGTAATTAAGAATCAGAAATATTCCAAATTCCTAATTAGCAGCAACATCATAAAGAAATCGGGCAGCATCCATAACTGTAAGCAGTTAAGGAAAATCTCTCTGAAAAAACTCACTCTGTCAGAATTGTAAAGAAATTAACAGTCTCGCTAGTGGAATGGGCTCACACCCAAAACCAAGTGGTTCGTATACAGAATTCTTGCATAACAAATGAGAGCAAACATGGTCTCATAATGACTTGTTAAAGAGTAATAAGTTTTAGACAAATCAGAGGACCAAACGTCATTATTAAGTTCATAAGTATTAACCGATTTTTAGAAAATATCGAGAATCTCCTGTGTTGTTGCTATCTGAAGATTTTGAAGAAAGAAAATCCAAAATTTAGACAGTGAAACTCCACACCGATATCTTGAAAGAAATGTTACAGTTGGGAGCACCAGAAAGTTAATTCACAACACAGAACCAGCACTGAAAAATCCATGACATCAATTTCTCTTTGCTTCTGCAGAGCTTGTCGGTAGAGAAGATGCACGGGGGCCGAGATGGGAGGGGGAGAAGAACAGGAGTGAATATCAAAGCAGCATCAGAACAGCATCCACGTTACCCAATATGACATCTATGTTTTGTAGCACAACTAAATTACATTAATGAACACAATTCTATATATCACAGTAAACATGTCCGCATTTCCGTATTAGATCAATCATAAAAATCATTATTCATCATTCTTATTTTTCATGAAAATATAAACCTAAGGAAAACGCTACAACAGATATACCATTTGGACATGCCTTAATTGGGCTTGATTTGGTAGTCCCTTCCCAACTTGTAAACAGAATTAGAATCTGATGTTCTGATCTTATCTAGAAAGTAATTGCAAAGCAATTTCCACAAACTATAGTTTGTCAGTGACATTGGGTCGATAAGCTCTAAAGTGCTTGTCTTTGTAATCGAACATCACACAATCATATTCTGTGAAGCATGAGTCTTCAGGCTCATCAGATAATATGTTGCAGTTAAAATCCTGAGAAACAATAAAAGGAATGTCGAGCTATAGGTAAAAAAAGACTAGATAATGCATTTATCAAAATATTATCTATGCAATTTTTTTTTTGTTGAGGCAAATTAATTGTGTACACCATAAAGTCAATCCTTGCCCCTGATGATATGCCCATAAAGTAAACTGCTAATGCAACTTCTGAAGAGATCTCCAGTTTGTTTTTTAAAGGCCCACCTAATCCATTTTGAATAATTAGACCTTTCTGATAGAGACTTCTATTAGATCATTTCTCACTTTTTGAATATTCCCCAGGTGTCAGATCGGATCCAGAAGCATTTGAAGAGTACCTCTGCGTGTCAGTAGGTGGCGTTGTAAGCTCCGTGCTTATGCTTTTCCGCTTTAGAAATGTCATGTGGGGCCCTTATAGGCACCACTCCAGCTCGCTGATGTGATTTTCTTTTGCAGGATGCAGATCCTAAACTGCCTCTTGTCTGTTTGAGAAACACTGGAAGACCCCACGTCGTAACTATCTAAGGGCTAGTCTTGGTCCAGTTCCTGGTCTAGGAGCCACAGGAGTTGATCCAGGATCAATCGTCTTCACACCCCCAAGTAAGTCGAAGAAGAAGCACAAAAATTCCAAACATGTCTCTGCCCCACCGCCATTCTCAAACTCCTGAGAGAGCACGCAAATGGTCTTATGCCTCTCGATCATGCTCCCAAATTCGGTCGACGTTGGAACCCATCCCTCAACTTGTCCCAGCACAACATGAGTTTCTGGGTCAATTTGCAACACTGTGGCAAATCCAAGAGTTCTGTGAGGCCATGCACCAACTCTTCAGATCCCTTCCGACTACCTGTGACGCACCAGCAGGTTTGCAATTGGCACCAGTTGGATCCTCCAAATCCATAACTGGGACAGTTCTGGCGAACATACCAACTCTGGCTCCAAAACCCACACCGGTTCCTTGAACGTCAACATCGATGCTGAAGCCAATGCTAGAGGAAGAGATGCCACTTAAGCTCTCCATCTCACAGTCAAGGTTTCGATGACCTTTACTGAGACCTTACCCAGTTGCAATTGAACTACAGCCTGCACCACTAGATATGTTGTCACATATTCTGGCTACAATTATGTCGCAGGTGATAAAATTGGCAACCCATGCCATGAAGACAACTGTTATGATGACCTACAAGATGCTAGTGGTCTTGACACTTCTTCTGGCTCTGGCCTGCTCACACCCCCATGTCCTGCCACTGAAGAGGGTGCTTCTTTTGCAGGAGTCCTGCGGAGGATGTCTAAAGCTCTCGACCTCTAGCTCCCTTCCTCAGAGGTCAAAAACAATTTCCTGACTGAAGTCCTTCAGCCTTTTAAAACCACTATTAAGCCCCTATTACCTTTTAACAAGGCCCTCATTGATACCCTCTTAGGAGCCTAGGCCAAACCTTGCTCTCTCTTCCCCCACCAAATTGTACAATGCCACCGACCTGCCCTGGGCACCCTGCATTTGTGTCTTGGCACCTCCTCTTTGCCGATAGCTTAGTGATGCAAGCATCAACTAGCTGTATTATTCTGAACACTTTTCTAACTACTCCCCCTAATAGGGAGACCAAAAGGGTGTGCACTTTGTTCTTTTCTGCCTCGAGATTGAATGGCGGCATTAGACCTAGAGATGCCTATTTCCATATACCCGTCCTGCAGGCCCACTGGCACTACCTGTGGGTCATGGTGGGATAGGAGCATTTTCAGTTTGCTGTATGCCCCTTTGGTCTCATCAGTTCCCCTCAGGTGTTATGAAAGTGATGGCAGTGGTGGCAGCACATCTTCCGAGTTCTGGAGTCCCAGTCTACCTTTACCTTCACGATTAACTGTTAAAGGCAGGCTCGCCCTAGGCTCTCATCAACCACCTCCACACTATAGCAGATCTCCTGTCATCTTTGGGGACCACTATCAATCTGCCACAGTCACACCTGAGCCCTTCTCAGGCGCTCCCCTTCATTGCAGCTATTCTGAACACGGTTCGTTTTTGTGCCTTTCTCCCAGGAAGGAGAGGCCACAACATTGAGGCAATGATCCTGAACTTTTAACCTCTGCTCTAGATTTCAATGAGGTTGACTCTGAGACTGCTGGGTCTGATAGCCTCCTTTTTCCTGGTCATCAAGCACACAAGGTGGCATATGTAAGTTCTGCATTAGGATCTGAAGTCTCAGTGGGCCCAACATCAAGAGACCTTTCTGATCATGTCCATAATTCAGAAGAGACTGCAAACCATCTGCAGTGGTGATTAATAGACCACAGTTGGGTCAGCAGCAGGCCCCTTTTTCAACCCCACCCACAGTGGAAAGTGATGAGTGATGAGTCTCTTCTGGGTTGGCGTCACCTGAGAGAGCCGGTGATCAGTGGTCTCTGGTCTCCACCGGAGGCCTGGCACCATATCAACTTCCTGGAGCTGCAGGCCATATGCTTGGCGTTGAAAGCATTCCTCTGCCCATTAAGGGGAGGCTGGTACAGGTACTTATGAACAACACCACCACTGCTATGTAGTATTACAAGAAGCAGGCTGGAGTGGGGTCCTGGCATGGTGCCAAGAGGCACTATGCCTCTGTAAATAGCTGGACCATCAAGGGATTTTCCTAGTGGTGAACCACCTGGTAGGATCTTAGAATGCCAGGGCGGACAAACTCAGCTGGCGACTCCTAGTGGATTACGAATAGCAGTTATATCTGGAGGTGGCACAGGGTTTCTTCCTTGAATTGACCAGAAACTTGGCTCTATCTATTTTCTACCAACAATAATTTGCAGTGTCAGCAATTCTGTGTGTTGGAGTTTACAAAGCATCTCACTGGGAGACGCGTTTTGCCCCTGAGTGGACTCCTGTATACCTTCCCGCTGATGCTTCTTCTACCGTGTTCTGAAAAAGATCAGTACCTGCTGGGCCCAAGTCGTCGAGTCATCCAAGTGGTCTCAGATTGGACAAGGAGAGTATGGTATCCAGAGCTCCTGGGCTTGCGCATTTGTCCTCTGATCAGACTGCCATGCTGTCGCAGCAGCAGAGCTTTGATCTGCACCCAGGCCTTTGCAGTCTTCACCTTCGTGCATGATGACTAAGCAGCGACAGCTGATCATTTTCAACCTTTCTCTGGAGGTGGTTGATGTCATCTTGGCAGCCAGGTTTCTCTCAACCTAAACTGGATATGCCTGTCTTTGGAACAAATTTGTGGTTTAGTGCAGCACATACCAGATTGACCACCTCCTGGCTAAGTTATCTGGCTTTCTGTTGTTTTTTTTCTCTTCCTCTGCATGGCTTTGAGCATAGTTCAAGGGCACATTTCGACTTTTTGAGCCTTTTTCAGTTGCCGGACCATCCATTATTATGTAAATCACCAGTTGCGATGAGTTTTTTAAAAGGCCTACAATACTTGTTTCCCTCCTCGTATTATGTTGTGCCACAGTGGGACCTTTATTTGGTCCTCAATATTTGATGTGCACTCCCTTTGAGCCGCTTCACAGCTGCCCTATGTGGCTTCTTACCCTCAAGAAGATAGTGTTTTTGTTGCTATAACATCAGCACGATGGGTGAGTGAGCTGCAGGCTCTCTGCGTCAATCCACTGTACACTACCTTCTTCCCAAAGAAACTGGTTTTGTGGATGCAGGTATCTTTCTTATCAAACGTTGTAATGCTGTTCCACGTCAGTCAAACCATAACCCTACTGGCGTTCTATGCTCTGCTTCACCTTTCTAAGGAGAAGGAGGGATTCCATTTCTTGGACCCCAAAAAAGCACAGAGCTTTTAATAGATCGTACCAAAGAACCCCGGGTGGACAATCTGCTCGTTGTGAGGTGCGCTGGAGTGAAAAAAGGCAAGGCCGTGCAGAAGAGGACCATCTCCTGCTAGATCTTACTCTACATACAAATCTGCTACATATTGGCCAAACGCAGCCTCCCAGAGGACTACAAGCTCACTCCACCAGGGCCAAAGCTACTGCCACTATGTTGGCACGGCGAGTTACTGTTGTGGACATCTTCCAGGCAGCTACATGGATGTCAGATCACACATTCACGAAGCACTACTGTCTGGACAGCCAATTTTGACAGGAGCATTGCGTCCACTCGGTCCTACAGGACATTTTGATTTGATCCAAGTCACAGACCCACCTCCTAATAGGTACAGCTCTGGTATCTATTCAAAATATGAGGAATCTGTTGTTATAAGTCTCCATTAGAAGAACAAGTTACTTACCTTTCTGTTAGATACTCTATCTAACCACAGATTCCTCACCGACCCTCTGATCGCTCCCCCTTCTGTGAATTGGGCTCTAGCCATTAATAGGATCTCAAGTCTAGGAATCTGCATTGGTCAAAGCCAGTTTGCTGTTGGGGCTCTGTATCTGGGGGAGCAGACAGCCTAAAAACCAACTGACAGCACGCTGGAGTGGCATCTATATGAGCCCCGCATGCCATTTCCGCATCGGAACGCCATCAGTGCAGAGCTGCATTGCGCCACCTACAGTGTGCATAGGTAATGCTCAATTGTTTCTGGATCCATTCTGATGCCTGGGGAATATTCAAAAGATGAGGAATCTGCTGTTGGACAGAGTCTCTACCGGAGGAGCGTTACCAAAGGTATGTAACTTGTTCCTTTTGGGTCTTCTGATTAAAGGCATAATAGATTGCTTATCATATATCTTGTAACTCTAAAAGTATAAATTGCCTGCACGCTGTGTTTCCTGTAGGTAGATTACTGCAACAGAGTTTGACAAATCTAGGAATTCCTAATTTGAATTTAGCCTTGTAAAAACCTGCCATGTTCCAAAACATTTGTCCATGTATGTTCCTTTCATTGTTTAGAATGCAGGTACCAAAGTTAGGACTTTTGTTGAATGTAGTGCATCTCTAGTGTATAACCAATTATTGCTAAATTCATAGACAACATCCCCCAGGTCCAACATCATACTTTTGGGATTTAAGCAGATGCAGCAAAAGCCATCAGATCTGAAGAGCCTAAGACTTAAGTCACTGTTCGCTTCTTTATTAAACAAATATTGTGATCACAGTAGTTTTGATTCAGCCTACTACATTTATGTACTAAAACATACTGTTTACAGTATCTGCAACTGAGGCATTTATTCATATTGGGGTCCTACTTGAGATTAGTGTTTATACCTATATAAAGGAATAAACCTGTGGTTTTTCTTTTTTTTAAATGAATGAGGTTTTCAGAACATTGTTAAAAGTGACTTAAGTTGCTTTGAGCTGTGGGTCAATCCCTGAGCTTACAAATCCTACATAATTAATGACATCAGATCTAATACTGAATTAATTACTTTAATTTAAAACATCATGTCTTCCTTTTGATTAGTATGAGATGGTGAAGATTGAAATTGTTAGGAAGATTACTGATCGCAAAGTTTCCTTTCACCAGAAACCTGGCAGTCTTGATGCGATTGGTTAGAGGCAATGGAAGACATACTCTAGTTACAGTTTTTTCTTTATTTCAGTGCTTTAGACCACAAAAGCATATGAAAACATTGTGTTCAAACAATAGCAGTGTCAAGTAAGATTTTAGTTTGATAAAATAATTAAGATCTTAAAACTATTTTTTACAAGTGAGAAAGATCAATTAAAACCGATAAAAGTGAAGTGTCCCTATACACAGTCCATCACTGCTTTAAGGAGGTAACTAGCCAAGAAAAGAGCTTGATCTAAAAGAAATAAATATAGCAGCTAACACATTTCCTTTAAAAAGTACAATGCTGCATTTATTAAAACACGTCGACTCTGGGGCCATTGTGGGACACATGTAGGAAAGATAATCAATAGAAAGGAACTAAATATCCAATTAAAACGGCACACCCTGCTTTTTCCAATGTAGCCACACTGTATAGGGGTATCGATTGATTGCAAATACCACTCCCTGGCTAGTGTCCCATCTCAAGATACGATAGCACCCAATATGCCCTCACACCCCAGAGGGTGCACAGTGGTTTAATCCATCTCCTCCTAGCTTTGGCATAAGCAGGACAGAAAAAGAGAACATGTTCAGCATGCTCAATGGCAAATTTGCAGATATCACAGATTGGATAAGTAGTTTGGCGACACTTCCATCTGTGTGTAAAAATTTTTACGGGAAGTATTCCCAGTCTGAACTTAATGTACAATGTGCACACCATTGGTGGTTGAATCTGATCAGTGTCTTTTTCCTTGTTGGGGAGGACTTTGCCAACCTCCCTAAACTAGCTTTTTGATGATGATCATTTATTCTCTTATTCCAGAAAGCCGTTTTAACTCTATTCTTTGCATCTGCCGCCATTGAAGAAGGGTTGCTCCAAAGGTTGCTCAGGCCCAGGTCCAATATATGGAGTTTGACATGTTTTAGCCAGGGGAGAAGGCGATCATTTTTGTGGCACATGATGTCCTCCAAAGCTAACCTATAATGGTGAAGCTCGGAAATCGACCACAGGCTCATCCAGTAGAGAAGCAGCTTTAACACTGCTAAGTCACCCACCCTTTTTGAAAGAAAGAGTTAGTAATCACTAGTTACAACTAAGCTTCATATGATAATAGGAACCAAGAAAACACACCAAATTCAATTAAGAGAAAGGAAAAGGAGCCACTTTGGCTTTTCCTGTTAAGGTGCTCTGATGAGGGTCCCAGGTGGCCCAGTCTTGATAATAGTGTCATTGTTAACTAGGTACTAGCGGTTTGCCTTCTTAATAGGAGAAGTCAAAATGTTACAGCACGGCACAAACCAAGTTGCTTGGATTATGGACTTCAAGGTGCACAGAGGCAACTATAAGACCAGTGGTGCTGCACTTCAGTCACAGGATTAGGCTGAGGAAATCATCTGCGCCCCTTCAGGAAAATATTTAATAGCTGGAGTCATCTGAGATTAGAATAGGCATGAGACTGCACAGTAGCAGTATCTATCTGGATACAAATCCAGGCACTTTTGCGTTGAGTGTAGCACTAACAGATGACCAGAGAGATGAGGATGGGGCCAGAGAGGAGGCAGTGAGGGCATCAAAGCAAAGAGATTCAACTTCTGAAAGAGAAGAATGGTCAAGGAAAAGCTAGAGGAATAAATCTGGTAACCATGATTGTTCAGTCATGGATAATAATATTTACAATAAAGATAATACATTTTGAAGCTGGGCAGTTAATAGGATATGTTTAGTATAATACGGAACTGTGCGAAAAAACAAGAACATGTTTGTGATTATCAAAAACGAAGGAAGAGCAATTGAATCAAGGACGTGCATCTGAATCAGTAAATATGATAAATAACAAGGTAGAGAGCGGAGAATAGATGCAGAACATGCATGCACAAAATGTGCAGTTGTATCGCAGCACTTTTTTCTCCAAGTTAAAGAAGTACATGCCATTCTTCCAGCTTGTTCAGACCAGTGTTGACTGTATCACATTGAAGTATCCAGGTTAGTTCTCTTTTTGTCATGTGTTTAGCAATAACCCTGCTCCTTGGTGGAATGTGGAGCATTTCTACCACTCGAGATCTGAGATCATTTCTGTGTGATTATGTTCTATGAAATGGGAAATGAAGGAGTGTTGGAAAATTAAATTCTACTTGAGTGTTGGGAAATTCTTTTTTCATATTCTGACTTGTCTGGCCTCTTACAAGGGCGACCACAGACACACCATATCCAGTTTATAACATTCTTGGAATTGCAGTTCAAAACCTGAGTGAGAGGCATATGAGTTTTTGACTATACCAAGTCTTTCGCTTCAAAAGAAACAATACAAACATTGTCAATGCTGCTTTTAACCCCTTGAGTGCCCGCCCCTTTCCCCGCCCTGTGCCGGGCGTTTCATTAGCGGGCGGGGTTTATGACGAGCTGGTCTCGTCATGGGCACAGCGCAACTGCGGCCCATGACGAGACCAGCTCGTCATGGGCACTCAAGAGGTTAAAATTACCTACCATTGGGGATAAGCATCATGTGTTCTTGGCTTACTAGCAGCTAAACGTGGAAAGACGATCATAAGTAAGTCCAGAGCAAGATCCCATGGACCTAAAATGCTCAAGTGTCTCTTGGTACATTTGTTTACAAAATTTGAAAAAGTGCTGAAGGTGGTGACAGAAACAAGCATTTCATTCGAGTCGTTTGACTTATGTGTGAGTAAGCAATCCCAGAGGAAATACTGAGCTCTTTTCATTGTGACAGTGGTCTAACAGTCTCGGGTAATCTTTGTTCAGTAATCGTTCGATCAATAGACTTTCTTCCTTTTTTGTAGTCAGATTTGTGTTTGCAGTGCTGCTATATACGTAAACACTGACTATATGGTAGTGGATCTCAAAACACCTTTGGATGTAATATTGCAAAAGTGTGTTTCTTTCACTTGGTTTCATGTAAAGACTGGCAAAAGGTTTAGCTTAATCAATTTTGACTCTCATGGTACCCCTGTGTTGTTTTAGTGAATTTTTTAAATTCGAAATGGATATTATGAAATATTTAATAATTAAATAATAAATATGTACTATTTGTATATATGTTTTAACATTAATTCATATGTGTTTATATTTTTAACTATTTGAAATAATTTTATGTAATTTAAAATTATTTCCCATGGGGTTTTACATAAAGTCCCTACCTCAGTTATTTTCTATAGGAGGGTGTTGCCGTTACTAGTGGTTTGCCATGCGTAGTGCTGGACTTACTACAAAAGTGTAGGTTTACTACACAAATGTAAGTTACTACAAAAGTGCAGTTTGTAATAAACGTAATGTAGTAAACGTACTCAAAAGTGTAAGTTACCTTTGTGAATCAGACCCTGGGAGTTTAGTTATCGCTAAACATTAAAATAACCTCTAAATGTAGTCTATTTTCTGTGGTAAATATCTATTGCTCAGAAATTCACTTAAAGTGACAATATAGTTAGGTGTTGGAATAACACAAAAACTAATGTTTAGAAACCAAAACAGTGTAGGGATGACCCTTTGATGGAAGTAGAAATTGCAAGAAGGGATACATTGGTGTTTGAGCCTTCATGCCCACTGCTCCATTCATCATAGCCAAATGTTCAGTCCGCGAAGGTTACCCTAAACCTATTGTTTCTTTTTGGTTGAGGTTCCGATTGAGGTCTGATATACTACTCCCCAGCCCTGTAGGAATAAACTGCATTCATGCTTAAACGTCTTTTTCGAGTTTATTGATTTTTAAACCGGTCATGAATTCCTTGTACTGGATGAGTTCGGTGTTGATCACAGTTATAAATTGTTATTTGCACTGTTGTTTTTAAATTTCTCTTTTGCCAGTATGTCTGCCTGCATGGTATCAGAAACATGTTTTGCTGTATTGACAATAAAGATCGTGCACTTCCACAATATACAACAGCACTCTTTTCGGAAGCGTATCTCATCAAGAGAGATTCTAGGCTTCAATGAGACCTTGTAGTGCTGACTTTGCCCTCAAGTATTTTGTTATCATTGCCCCAAGCATGTCAGTTTTTCTTTGGTTCCTTTGAATATATATATTTGGATAATGATTACCACACCTCTACATGACTAGCAAGTATGTTGGTGATACTAATATAACCTATTAAAGATGGTGTAGACAATATGATTGTTACCATCTCATCATTAAAAGCCAGGCCTAGGCTCTTCTGCTATAGTAACTCAGCTTATGCCACTAGTGGTTCGTCCAGTTATTATCAAGGAAGGGGCACATAGAGTGGAGACAAAATAATTGATGACCTTTTAGAAGACACACTGCTCAACGACATTCGAATTATTATGAGACGGATGACCACTCCTACACCTACACTGCTGAACAGACCCGTGAAGAGGAGCTTGAGGGAATATTTAGGTCTATCTTTTCACCCTCCCAGGTCAGACAACTAGAACACTACAGGAAAAGAGCAGACTGGGTACACTAGACATTGAACTAGCCTTCAGCAAAGAATGCGTGTTGGAAGCCTCTTATAATGTTTTCTTAAGGATTCTGTGCCCCCACCCACACTAGGGGGCATGCTTCATCATAGGGCCCATTCCTCACTCTTCCAAAGACTGGGGTGGGCTCCCACTTAATGTGGATCTCCTGTGGGTGGAGCATGCTGGATCAAGTGGGATACCATTCAATCATTCACTGCGCTGGGAAATCAGTGACAGAGCTTCCTGGTTCAGCTTTTGAAAGCCTCAAAGTTAAAATTGCCTAAAAATGAATCAAAAATAGTTCAATCTTTGTCACCCTTTAACAACAATAAAAGCTAGACTTCCGAGTTACAAACATTTCCATAAGCGCCTGCTTGTTTCGAGCTTGCTAAGCCTATCCGACCAGTTGCTTTTCTTCTGGAGGATGGGCCTGTGTATATACACTCCTACCAGTGACCACTGATGTCACCTTTTCTCCGCATAGGTGTCGATGCTGACTACAACGTAATAGTTATTTGATGTATGATTTCAGTTACTAGTGCTTTGACATAACTTTTAAAAGTTTTCAGAATTCAGTGCGTGTTGCTTGTAGTAACATGCACTCTTTACTACTATGCACGGGAAACAAAACTTCTGTCTAGATAGACCTACCTATAGCAGCCGC
The DNA here is from genome assembly GCF_964204655.1 of Triturus cristatus. Lineage (NCBI taxonomy): Eukaryota > Metazoa > Chordata > Amphibia > Caudata > Salamandridae > Triturus > Triturus cristatus. The sequence goes on from NC_140591.1 coordinate 1,274,056,241, forward strand.
ACACTCGATTACTAAAATGTAAATAAATGTGCGTCACTTCCGGACACTCCAGATGTTCCAGTACCAAATTAACATCAGACTTCAAACTTCGTGTAGGATGAGAAATAACTACTATGTGTCTAGGCGTTTCATTTCTGTTAGATTTCAGTCTATTTCGAAAGGGCATTTTTATTGCGTTTGGTACAAGCGACCTAATTGCCGGAGCGGTAAATCTGACTTCAGAGTTTATTGGTGAGTAAGAGAGAAGGACAAGGGTAAGAGGCGGGCCCGGATGTAGAAGGTCCATTGGGCATATTAAGTATTATGATGTAGTAAGCGTAGTCAATACATGGAGCAACCTTCCTGAAAAATATTTAGAGATAAAAGTGTATATGTGTTTATAAAGTTCTAGTGAAACCTAAGGAACACTAGTACAGTGAAATAAACAATAAACAGTGAAAATAAAGGTCCAAGTATGGTCCATACTAAAATACCAATTGCTTGCAAGAATATTAGCAGCCTAAGCATGCTTAGCATTCCTTGTCTTCTGTGGAAATCTATGTTTATGCTTTGTTCTCATAAATATTCTAATTTCTAACTCTTTGTGGCTATCTCAGGCAGGAATATAACTGAAGAACCTGGAGCCAGAATTCAAGGTGAAAATAGCTCTGATCCCAGCGATGTGACCATGAACTCTGAAGGATGTCCACCTACAGAAAGAAGCACAGAGAAGGAGAATCCCAGCTCACAGACTCCAAATAGCTCTGGTAATTTGAACAGTACAAATGATGAAAACCAGCCGGAGTCTGAATCAGTTGGACAAACCGCTCGAGCACCATTGTCTGGCCGCGGCGCAGCTTTTCAAGAGACTGATGACAGTGATGATGATCCAGTATTGGTACCACCCTCAAGGTTTCGATCAGCACAAGGACAAAGGTTGGCTTTTTTAATTTAGATTTTTTTTTAAACATGTTATTGCTTTTCTGCAACATACAAAAAGAAACCGGAGTTTTGCAGAGGACTTCACTGTTATTACAAAAAACAGTTATGAAACAGACTAGCAGGTCATGTCAAGTGCAGAACTCCTCAAATTTCTGTCAACATGCCTTCACAACTCCCCAATTCATTCACATTTCACCATTTGGTTTTTTATCAGACATCCCTCTAATATCTCCATCTTTTTTCCACTGCAGTGGGCAGCTACATACTTAATGACATGATTTTTCCCAAAGTCATGCACCAGTCCATTATCCTCTTCTACTCCTTCAGGGTCGAAACACAGTTGCTTCCCCACTCACGGGCCATCCCTTTTCTGGGCAGTATCAGACCCTTTGTTTACAAGGACATTTTACATTTAAGCCAATTAGTCTCGCCCTGGATTCCCAAAATGCCAATGTTATGTATCCGTGTCACCTCTACACTTAAGATGATTGAAAGTTAAGGATTCATAGTGCCATCATGTGTGAATTCTAATACCGCTCCAGATTGTAGAGTAGAGGGTACCCTTCTTGAAGAGACAGCTGTTACAGGTAGGGTTATCTCATCAATCGATAAACAATTTAGATCTGTGGAAGAATATGAGTTTCATTTGTGCTAGTTTCAAACAATGGAATGGCCTCTTCTCTGTTGTGCATAAGGGCATCGTTCAATTTCCATCCTCTCTTGGTCCAAGATCTATCATCTATCTATCCTTTTACGTCTTAATTGTGTCAGGCAAATTATAAACCGTAGCGTTCTATATTCTAGTTATTACGACTCTGGATGTAGCATTTAGAGTTTGCATTTTTCTAAAAAGTGTGAAATGAGTTTGGAATCGGCCACTGGTTTCTTCCGCTCAAGAATTTTATTTCCCTGCGGCTCAGTGTTGCCAGTGATGTCATTCTGCACTTTAGCGTTGTGTGTGTTCTAATATAAGAGGCATGGCCTCATGCGAGGGATTTACTGCGCCTAACATGGCAGGACTTCACGAGTCCAGCCCTGTCTGTGGCTTAATAAGTAATGAGGGAGGTGTCAAAATAATTCCAGACATTAGTCCACCTAGGCATGGCAGAAACAGATGAATGTCTTGCATATCGGTACAAAATGCGTGGAAATATGAGATCTAGTTAGAAATATCAAGCAGGAGTACTTTATTAGAGGGAGTTGCTTGTTTATATTTAAAATGAGAAAAGCTATGTTTCAAAACTAGAATTGTCATGTTTGAAATTAAAATGAATAGTGTATTCATTTGAAAAGCTGTTTACTGGTTTATCCCTGCACCTTTGTTTGTTTGTTCCAAGTCTCCATATGTGACAATGGTAAAGCATAGATCATGTTCATATAGCAGCGGATCCTTCATTAGAGCAAACAAATAGATACAGTGATGCGGTTTCTCTAAACTCAACATGTTTTTGCTCAGTCATTTTGTTTTGTATGTGCAATATCTATGACTCACTGGGCCCCACAGCTCATACTGCAGGGGACACATTGTATTAGAAAAACTATATGCATCGATAGCATCATAAACAGGCAAGATTGTTTAGTATGCAAAGTGCTTGTCAGAGTTTCCATTTTCACCGGATTCTTATGTTCTGACCTTCTAGCTGGACCCTATACTGATTGTTTTAAGTAGAGTGACTCATGTATTTATTATAATTGAAGTATCCTGTACTGCTGTGTAATTGGCATTGCCTTTGCAGGTTCCTGGTTTCTGCCTTATAAACACAATGATGATGACCTGAAATCGGCTTCGCCGGGTATCAGATGGCTTATACCGAAACCAGGGTCGCACTGGGACAGAAACTAGGCCCGGGTACCAGAATAAAAGTGGCTCCCATCATTAAATTATATAGCTAGAAAATGTGGCCCGTGTTTGCATATTGGGGCAATTTTAGACTTGTAAAAACATGCTGTATACGTGAGCTTGCTGCAGGCAATGTTTGTTTTAATATTAGGGAAATCAACAGTAAAATCGGGCCCACCAGACTGTAAAGCAAGCAGGCCCACATACACCTCAAACAAATAGGTTTTGCATTTGTTGGAGTTGGAGCTATTGGCATTGTATAGTACAATGTTTTTCACTTATCTGTTATGAAGTGTATGTATGTGGTGTGTAGTGGAATTATGTGGGTTGGACTGAATTAGTCAGATGTGTAATTGTGTGGCATAGAATTGTTTATTGTGGAGTGGAATTATGTGGCATGGTGTGCTATGGAATTATGTGGATAGTAATTATGTGATATTGAGTGTACTATAGTTATGTTGAGTGGGATTGAGTCTTTCGGAGTGTAATTATATGGAATGGTATTTTGTGTTGTAGAGTGGTATGTTTAAGGGACTCCAATTCTTGCAGCATAATTAAATATAGATGAATAAAGGAGGTCCTAATATGTAAAGGAGCAAAAGTCGACAATTTGACAGGGATCTCTATAAACACTTATAGTGAGGAACATTGGCAAAGTTAAGACAAGGATAAGTAATGGAGTAAGTATCTTGGGATGTTTCAAGGCGGGGCTGAGAATCACTGTCTTAGCTCTGTGTGTCCTAGAGTTACACATTTCCGAGAGAAAGGGAGAGAGAGAGACTCCCTCTCTCACACGCACAAAATGAACATGTGGCACTGTGGTTGAAAATGAATGCAAACTAAATAACAGAAGCTATTAGTAGTTTGGTTAACCCAGTCACATCTAAAGGCCATCTTGTTGTATGTAATTTAAGTGACGACTTCCATATCCATCCCATCTTTAACATGTTACGATCTATTTTACAAATGACCTTTGCGTGCACTGCAGCAAATAAGGAGTCGCTCCTTCAAATCACCTATAACCTGGTTATGCCATGTCAGGTCAATGGCATCTAACAGCAGTGGCTGCAAATGCATTGAGCCGGAACCCCAATGACATTGCACAACCAGCTTTGACTAACCTGGTCTCTACATATTAGTACGAGGCATGGGTGGGTGGGTTCTTTCTTGGTAGTTCCATGGGACAAGCATATTTATTCTGTGGTGTGCTGAGCTACGTTTTTGAATGAAAAAACGCAAGGGTGTACCCAAGCAGCTGTTGCTTTGTTTTTTGGCATATCACTTTACATCAAAATGAAAGGTGCACCAGAAATTAATCCAATATGGCAAGTTTAAGCCCATTATCTTCTTTTCTTTATTCAAAATTGTTGCACATGAATTAAAATAAGCCAACGCGTTTAGTTCCTGTCACACTAGGAACTTCATCAGGGCTTCATATATTAAATAGTATGTTCACAGATAATCCTGTGTGAATTGTTGTATTGTCACTAAACAATCACCCAAACTAGGGGTATAGAATCAAGTCATCTCCCAGCTCCAGATCCGAGTCCTAGGCAAATTCCGCGTCGGTCTCTCCGCCTGTAGTCCAATACTAGATATTGTTTTTGAATAAGTTGGTTGCCTGGGGAGGATAATACAGCAGCCCTTTACTTGGTGAGGGTGCCTTGAATCCCTTTGCAGCATGCTGTTGTTGGGTGAGAGTACTTAATAAACTGTAGCCTGTTTCTGCGTCTGGTTGCTTTGTATCCTATTGCTGGGAAAGGTAGAATGATCACCAGTGTGGTAGAGAGAGAACACCTGCTGAAGAATGTAAGTAAATAGCTCACATTGTTTTAGGCAGATAGCAAGTCAAGAAAACAGTTCTCTATTAGAAGATATATTTTATGACAATATGAACGCGCATGGATACATTCATTTCCATACGCGTGCACAACACCCACTCGCCTTGCATGGAAATTCAGGAAAAGACAGAGTGCCAATTAAATGTTTTGTGGATCGAATACTCTCTCAAAAGGTGGTGGATATCCTGTCCACTGTATTACAAGGCCACATGCTATAATGAAGGTGGATATCCGCTATGTTTGTGATGGAGTATACCTTTCTCTGGACTCTAAATTAGGCCCAGGGGGTTGTGTCTTTAGGAAAGTAGAGTGTATGAATCTGAGCAACTTCAAATTGGACTGTATTAGTGGTTCTGAGTGCATGCAGTATTTTTGCAATAACAGCTCTAGCCTCTATACCTCCTCCGCCTATATCACAGCTAGGTACCTATGCCCATCTGAAGTGGACTGGTGAAGATAGCAACCCTCCATACAGTTAGCCTGTGCTATTTGCTTCTCACACTTAAAGTGGTACCATTTCATACAGTGAAATAATGTTTCAAGGTAAATTAAGAGACATATCCTCAGTAGAGAATAGCTTTTTGTTACAACTTTCAAAAATTACTAATAAGTGTTTGCTGTGATAGTTTTATCTCGAAAAGAGCATTGATGAATTAATCTTCCTTTTCTGAACACGTGTGCTTATAGTCTTTATTGTTGTATGGATACAAATTCAACAAGTATTGGAAAAACAAATAGGTCTGGCATAGTCCTGAGAGTTTCTGGATGCTTCCATCAGTGCAGTCATTTATCCTTCTTCTGTATATTTGGCTTTGCTGTGTGAGGGGGGTAAGAGTGCTTCCAGTAGTGTATGACTGCTAGACTATGTAGAATGTGAGCGAGCTCCCATTAGTGTGATACTGCTAGTCTGTCAGAGGTGTGGAGTGCTTGCTGTTGGAGATGTGAGATTGCTACTCTGAGTAGTGTGAAAATTCTGCTGTTGTTAGTATTTAGACTGATGGTCTGCGAGGGGTGTGAGAATTGAAACAAACCAAGATTACAGCTCCTACTATGCACCTGGTTATTAACTGAAATCCCATGACTGGAACATGGTACCCTGATGACGTGGAGTCCGAGCTGCCTTCAGCAGTCTCAATGGTCTAAGATAAATTCTCTGTGAGCATGTTAGACCCAGTGCCTCATGTTCAGCATGGGATAAAACATGGTCACAGGAATTGCTGAGAAAATATAATTTTAAAACACTTGGAACAAGACTAAATTTCATAGCCTTTGGATTGACACACTTTATTTCACTTCTTTTTCACACAGACATTTTCAGGAATTGTTTCCGGTGCATGCAGAACAAAGTAAAGATTTCTTTAAGCCAGCTATACTTTATCTACAATCCAGAGAGATATCTAGAGTTCTCATTTCATAATCAATGCATGGACAATACCTTTGAATGTGCTGATTTTCCATGAGGAGCCTCTGTTTAATAGAACATTGGAATGTTGGGAGCTCCATTGAAGACAATGGAGTTCCTCCAGGCTTATAATGGCTGGTATAAGCCGGGAGCTCCAACATTCCAATGTTTGTCTTCTTGTTTTTCCCTTTTTAATTTAGAAAATTCTACCCTAAATGGGTGGAATGTTCTAATGGCCTTATAGCCCTTCCACCTCGGGCTATACCTGTTGTTAAAGGCCCTCTCCCTTGTTATAGGCCCTCATAAATCACGTTCTGGGCCTTTAACAACCAGTATAGCCCCTCGAAAGTGGGCTATAAGTCTAAATTAGAACATTGGAACGTTGGAAGCTCCATTGAAAACAATGGAGTAGCTCTGGGCTTATAATGGCGGTATAAGCCCGGAGCTCCAACATTCCAATGCTTCTTTGTGGCTGTGAACAAAGGGTTCAGAGAGCCTAAGGGGATTTCAATCCCCTCGCGCTCCCTGAAACCTTTGTTTAATTTGTTAGAACATTCTTCCCTCTAGTGGCAGAATGTTCTAATAGCCTTATAGCCCTTCGTATCAGAGCTATCCCGGCTATTAAAGGCCTGCTGCCTTGTTAAAGTCCCTCGCCTTCGGCTCGGACCTTTAACGCTGGAGCGGGCCTTTAATAGCTGATATAGCCCGCTACGGCGGGCTATAAAGGCTATATTAGAACCCTGGAATATTGGGAGCTCCCTTGAAAATAATGGAGTGCCTCAGGGCTTATAATGGCTGGTATAAGCCTTCTGCTCCAACATTCCACTGTTTGTCTTTCTGTTTCTCCCTTTTTTATTTAGAACATTCTACCCTCAGTGAGTAGAATGTTCGAATAGAATTGTAGCCCTTGTGTGGGAAACCGCAGCCCTCATCTTTCTAGACCTGTCACAACTTAAATATCCTCACTTATGCTGATGACACCCAACTGATACTGTCAGTTTCAGACAAAACACCCATCCCCAGACACAAGTTTACCACACGCATGACAGAAGTGACCACCTGGATGAAATCCTTTCGCCTTAAACTGAACTTGGACAAGACAGAAGCGATGATCTTTGGAAACGACTCCTCACCATATGACTCCATCTGATGGACCACAGACCTTGGACCTATCTCCCCCCGCACTCCCCTTTCAACCTTGCTCGCAAGCATCATAGAGAACAAACTGGACATGACCGCCCAAGTCAACACAGTGGTCTCGGCCTCCTTCAGGACCCTAAGGCTGCTGAAGAAAATCTTAAAGTGGCTATCAGATTAATTATCACCCAGGCCCTCAATCAACAGGAAACTAGACTATGGGGACACCCTCCACGCAGGGATAATCAGCCAGCTCAAAAGAAGACTGCACACATTTCACACTGCTCAACTACACCTACAAAGCAGTCCATAAGACAGGCCCTGCCTACCTGAACAGCTGCATTCACTTAAAACAACTGTTCAAGGCATATGAGCTGCAGATTATACACTGTGCATAGATCGCCATCTGGTGTTGGGCCCGGATGTTTGCAGTTTGTTTTACCTCTTGGAAAGTCTTTGGGAGTCACGAGGTTGGTAACTCCTCCTCTGGTTAGCATTGCGCATGGGCTTCGGCTCCATCCTCAGATTGTTTTTTTCCGCCATCGGGCTCGGATGTAATACTTCGCGCTCCGGTTCCGAACTTCCCAGTTCACCGATCGACGCACAAATCCTCGCTCATCGAGCTTCTTCAAAGATATAAATCATCTTACTCATCTTCTCTTCGGCACTTCTTCGATTCCGGATGTCGATGGCGGCCTTCGGGCCTATTCCGGCTCCGGTATCGGCTGATGGAAAGAACTCCCTTCAAGAAGTGCCCTCGATGTGGGTCCAAGTTTCCCCACACCGATCTCCATGAGGTGTGCAACCTCTGCCTCTCCCCGGAACACGAGGCCCGAGACTGTCCCGCCTGCAAGTCTTTTCGCTCAAAAACGACCATTCGAAATCGACAGGCTAGACGCAACATGGCGCACTCTTCGACCTCCGCTCCAGTCGACATCTTCGGGGACGACGTCGAAGCTCCGGGACAGCAGGACATCGAACAGGAGGACGACGACCTCGTCAGCGCTTCCGAGGCAGACGACTCAGATGTGGAGGACATCACCCCGGCGCAGTGGGTCGTGAGTACAATTCCCCCTCCCACGCCGATACTGAAAAAGGCTTCGGTCACACCTTCGCCTCCGGGCCTAGGCAAGACCAAGGACACTGCTTCTCACACCCCACCTTCGGGCCCGGTAAAGAAGCCTATTAAGCCTTCCGGCAGCTCGGGCTCGAGCCAGCCGACCACCGGTGCCGAGAAACACCCTTCAGCACCGAAGAAAAAATCGGCCTCCACCTCCACACCGAACCCGGCACCGAAGTCTTTGGTGTCGAAACCTGCTCCTCCGGCGCCGACCAAACATCACAAGACCCTCGGCACCGACACTCCCGTGCCGAGACCTTCTTCGGCACCGACCAAAAAACCGGAGGTTCCAAGGAAGCACGGCTTCGACAAACCTATAAAGCCGTCGGCCCCGAAACCTTCGGCGCCGACCGAACAACCAGTGCAACAGGAGCTTTTCACACCGGATCCTTTGCAAAAAACTCTCACCAAGGATCCAAAGACTGGACACTCGACATTGTCTTCAAAAAAGAGACACTTGGACAAGCCAGCTCCACCTCCACCTCCAAAGAGAAAGGACATTGCTACCTCTCCTTTCAGGGTGCCTTCCCCACCTCCTCCACCTCCTCCACCCTCTCCACCTCCACCCCCTCCACCTCATCGTTCCCCCACCTTATCGTTCCCCCACCTTGTCTCCTGTCCCAGACGATTTGGGGGACCCTTACTATGATCCAGCAGATGTGCCACAAGATCCCACCCCTACTGGATCTCCAGACCCATGGGATGATTATAACAATCCGGACATCCCAGATGTTCCACAGGATGACATTTGTCCATCTAGGCCATCCCCTCCTGAAGATTCCTTGGGTTTTCACCATTTGTTACAACGGGCGGCACACTACCACGGGGTGGAGTTACATACCACCCAGTGGAGGAGGATTTTCTCCTAGACACCTTTGACGATACACATAGGTCCACTGCCATTCTACCTATGTTAAAGGGCGTAATTAAACATGCCCCTGAGGTTTTTAAAGACCCAGTCAGGGCCAGGGTCCTAAACCCTCGGATAGAGAAGAAATACAAAGCCGCCCCCAAAGACCCTTCTTACATTAAAGGCCCTGCACCATTAGATTCCCTAGTGGTATCTACAGCTAGGAAGCGCTCAAATTCTCAGGCGTCAGGCGAGGCGCCCCCACCTGACAAAGAGTCCAAGCTCCTAGATGCGTCAGGGAAGCGCACTGCGTCACAAGCGGCCAATATATGGCGTATTGCCAATACGCAAGCACTGTTGGCCCGATACGACAGGGCGCATTATGATGAGCTAGAGACCATCATGCACCATCTCCCTGAAAAGTACAAGACTAGGGCTAATGAACTTATTCAAGAGGGAAAGACAATAACCAATACCTCGATACAATGTGCCCTAGATGCAGCAGATACAGCCTCCAGGGCCATAAACACCAGTGTCCTTCTCCGTCGCTATGCCTGGCTCAGGGTTTCAGGGTTTAAACCAGAGGTTCAAGCCTCTATATTAAATCACCCATTCGACCAAGATCATCTATTTGGCCCTAAAGTAGACGAAGCCCTCGAAAAAATGAAAAAAGATACAGACACTGCGAAATCTATGGGAGCCCTACAAACACAGACTCCCAGGCGCTCCTTTCGCCGTTCTTCCTTTCGGGGCACGGGCAGAGGCTACTCCTCGGACAGTGCATCCACGTCTTATAAATCCCCTCCTCAATCTACCTTCACGAAGGGTTATCAAAGAGGCGGATACAGAGGCAATAATAATAAGGGCAGAGGCAAAACGAATACCGCCCGCTCTGCCACACCTCCTGCCCAATGACTTTCTCCCGCTCCCTCCAGACCATTCCACTCCGGTCGGAGGCAGACTAAAACATTTCCTTCACGCCTGGGAGACAATCACCTCAGACAGATGGGTGACACAAATTATTCAGTCAGGGTATTGCCTAGAATTAACATCTACACCCCCCAACATTCCACCCAGGCACCACCCTATGTCGCAAGAACATACTGCGCTACTAACACAAGAGGTGATCTCCCTCCTGCAAAAAGGAGCAATAGAGCAGGTCCCCATAAATCAACAAAATTTAGGGGTCTACTCCCTGTACTTTCTAATTCCAAAGATGGACGAGACCCTACGACCTATCTTAGATCTCAGACCTCTAAACACCTACATTCATTCAGACAATTTTCACATGGTAACCCTCCAACAGGTTCTTCCACTTCTCTCCCAGAAAGATTTTCTCACCACTCTGGACTTGAAAGACGCGTACTTTCACATCCCAGTACACCAGTCTCACAGAAAGTACCTCAGGTTTGTGGTAGACGGACAACACTACCAGTTCAAGGTGCTCCCGTTCGGGGTAACAACAGCACCAAGGGTTTTCACCAAGTGCCTGGCAGTAGTGGCTGCACACCTCAGAAGACAGCACATTCACGTTTTCCCCTATCTGGACGATTGGCTGATAAAAGCCACGTCCTACCAACAATGTGTGCAACATACCGCCGCTACGGTCCAACTACTTCACCAGCTAGGTTTCACGGTGAACCATCAAAAAACCCACCTGGTACCATCACACACAAAACAATATCTCGGTGCCACCATAGACACCTCAAAAGCCATAGCCTATCCCAATACTGCCAGGATTGCAAAAATACAGGCGCTGCGTCAAAAATTCCTATGTCAACACTCTCTCCCAGCAAGAGTGTTTATGCAGCTCATAGGGATGTTGGCCTCTTGCATCTTTATAGTGCCCCATGCAAGACTCCAAATGCGTCCACTCCAAGAGTGCTTGGTGCGCCAGTGGAACCAGGTCCAGGGACAACTGACAGATCTGGTGTTGGTAGACGGTCGCACCCATCGCTCTCTGCAGTAGTGGATCACCACAAACCTTTCCAGAGGTCGACCGTTCCTGGACCCGGTCCCACAAATAATCCTAACGGCAGATGCGTCGCTCTCCGGCTGGGGAGCTCATCTGTTACATCTCACAGCACAGGGCACATGGACGCCGCAACAGAAGTTACTCCACATCAACCATCTGGAGTTACTGGCGATCTTCCTCGCCCTAAAATCCTTCCAGGCGCAGATTTCAGGCAAGGCAGTCCTCATTCGCACAGACAACATGACTGCCATGTACTACATTCAAAAACAGGGGGGCACACACTCTCCACAGCTCTCTCAGTTAGCACAGAGCATATGGAGATGGGCAATTCCACAAAAGATTTTTCTCCTAGCCCAACACGTCCCAGGAGTACAAAACACCGTGGCAGATCTGCTCAGCAGACAGACACAGCAGATCCACGAGTGGGAACTTCACCCACAGGTTCTTCACCCGTTCTTTCAGAAGTGGGGGCATCCACACATAGAACTATTCGCCACCCACGAAAACAAAAAATGCCCAAGCTTCGCCGCCAGATATCCACACCCATTGTCTGAAGGCAATGCGATATGGATGAACTGGTCAAACAAATTTGCATACGCTTTTCCACCTCTCCCACTAATTCCATTAGTGGTGCGAAAGCTACAGCAGCATTCCCTAACTCTGATACTAGTAGCTCCAACATGGGCCAGACAACCGTGGTACACCACACTGCTGGAACTCTCAGTAGTACCACACCAAAAGCTACGCCTCTCGCCATGCCTCCTAACCCAGACCCATGGAGAGATCAGGCACCCGGACCCAGCTCAACTCAACCTTGCGATCTGGCTCCTGAGGTCCTAGAATTTGGATACCTTAACCTTCCCCCTGATTGCATGAACATTATCAGGGAAGCTAGACTCCCTACTACTAGGGCGTGCTATGCAGCAAAGTGGAAAAGATTTGTTGTTTACTGCCACAACAACGCAATCAATCCTTTAAATGTATCCATACAGCACATTATATGTTATTTACTCCATTTACAAAGGTGTAACCTAGCATATACTTCCATTCGGTTACACCTCGCTGCAATTGCTGCCTATTTACAAAATAGGCAGCACCTCTCACTTTTCAAAGTGCCTGCCATCAAAGCCTTTATGGAAGGCCTCAAAAGAGTAATTCCACCCAGAGTGCCACCCTCACCTGTTTGGAACTTGAATATAGTCCTCACACGGTTAATGGGACCCCCTTTCGAACCATTACATAAGTGCGAGCTGCAATTTCTCACATGGAAAACAGCTTTTCTAGTGGCCATCACTTCCCTCAGAAGAGTTAGTGAAATACAGGCACTCACTATACAGGAACCTTTTCTTCAGATGCATCACAACAAGGTTGTACTCCGCACCAATCCCAAATTTCTACCCAAAGTCATTTCTCCATTCCATCTAAACCAGTCGGTAGAATTACCAGTCTTTTTCTCGCAACCCCAAACAGTTGCGGAAAGAGCCTTACACACGCTGGATGTTAAAAGGGCTTTACTTTACTACATCCAGAGAACACAACCTTTCAGAAAAACCAAACAGCTATTTGTTTCCTTCTCCCCACCACACAAAGGCAACCCTATTTCCAAATCAGGGATAGCTAGGTGAATTGTAAAATGCATACAGATTTGCTACCACAAAGCAAAACGAACGCTATCGGTTCCCCCTTAAAGCCCACTCTCCAAGGAAGATAGGGGCTTCTATGGCTTTCCTAGGGAATATACCACTAGATGACATCTGCAAGGCAGCGACATGGTCAACACCGCACACCTTCACAAAACATTACTGTGTAGATGTGCAAACCAAGCAACAAGCTAGTGTGGGCCAAGCTGTACTAAAAATACTGTTTCAAACGACTGCAACGGATGCCGGTGGTCGCCGCTAGGGTTGGGTACTGCTATATAATCTATGCACAGTGTATAATCTGCAGCTCATATGCCTCGAACGGAATATGCTACTTACCAGTATGCATCTGTTCTTGGCATGTAGAGCTGCAGATCTATACACGCCCACCCGCCTCCCCGGCTACCTGTATCCGTTCCAGTCTTATCTTATTTAGATACATGGGTTTCTTTACTGTTACTACTACGCTCCATCTTTCCCTGCTGGCGAAAAACAATCTGAGGATGGAGCCGAAGCCCATGCGCAATGCTAACCAGAGGAGGAGTCACCAACCTTGTGACTCCCAACACCAGATGGCGATCTATGCACAGTGTATAGATCTGCAGCTCTACATGCCAAGAACAGATGCATACTGGTAAGTAGCATATTCCTTCCAGACACCTATGCTGTTCTCACTAGCTCACATCCCATGGAAACACAAAGCACAGCAGGGGGACGCGCCTTCTTGTACCTACCTCATAAAGCCTGTACCTCCCTCCTACAACACATCTGAGCCTCCTACTATCTTCTGGACTTTCACAAGACGCTGAAGACCTGGCTTTTCAAGTAAGTTCCCCCGGTGAAAATAACTCCAGACCACAACATACCTTCTGACAACATCTGTCTCCTTTGCAGAGGCTTCCTTTTATAGGAACTCTTTTGGGCACAGTGCAGTTCAGGGCCCTTTCGCCCCCGCAATGAGTCCAGGACATATGGGTTGTAATCCAGATGTTTCAGTCTCAGTTTTGGATCTTGATGAGAACAGCTCTGAGACTTCTTAGCCTGTTGGTCTCATGCTTCCTGTTTATCGACACACCAGGTGGCATTTGCAGGCTCTGGTGTCGGATCTGAAGTCTCAGTGAGCCCAGCGCCATAGAAGCCTGTTGGATGTCATTCAGGTTTAAGAGAAAACTGCTCATGATCTGCAGTGGTGGCTGCTTGTCCACAATACTTAGAGGCGAAGATGGCCGACAGGTGAGGAGCTCCGGCTGGGAGCTCCCGGCCAGGGATCGCCTTTTCTGGCTCTAATCCCTCTAATTCACCCCCTCCTTCGACCCTTCTTGCTCACCTGGATTGTGGGGACAGCTGACCTCGTCCTCTTCATCTCTCGTGACTGAGCCTCAAATTCTTCCTGATGAACAGCATTTGAAGTCCCGACCGCGGAGATCCTGGTCAATATGGCCGATGCCCGGTGGAGCTACTCGTTTGGCTAAAGAGGAGACAGGCTCGGGTTCTTTCCCTCGGCTGTCACCTACCCAGCTGGACATGGGTCACAGTTGCCGTTATTCTCTCCGCAGTTACTCTCCTTCCTCCTCACCGATGATTATTCTCATGATGGAGCCAGACTCAGCGAGGTACCCCTGTGCTTGCTTTCGTCTTTCGAGCCATGGGAGGCGTACCCGCCAGGTCCCCGCTGATGCCTCCATCGCCTACACGTCCTCCCTTCCATCTGGTCTGGACACTTTTTTTCCGTCCCCCTCGCTCTTCTTTCTCCCCTCACCGTCCGATTATCCACCGAGGGTTTGCTGATGGAGCATCCTTGTTCTTCATTGCAGATGCCCGGCTGGGCTACCCTGGATGTCTCTGGGGTGATGACTGGGGAGCAGCCCTCCCTCCAGCTGTTGCCCGACCTTCCGGACTTGATCCGCGTTTGCCTGGCGTCACCCTTATCCTCTTCTGACCTTTGGCTGGGACGCTCGGTGCCTGTCACCTTCATAGATCTTCAACGAGGGTTCCGATATCGCTGCCTGACATTGTCTCCTGACCAGTTTTTTCTTTCTCTCTCTCGATTTGGCACGCCCTCCTGACCCGGCTGCTGCCTTCCCCTCTTGAGATCGCTGCCGGGGGAACCGCGCTGACTGCCTCCTGACTGCATCGACCCGATTATGGCCGGCGTCTCGCAGCCTTTCCCCGCCTGATCTGGTAATCTGCTCTTCCTCTTCCAGCCATACTCCAGGGGTTGGTTCCCTTGTTGGTTTTTGAATGGACTGTTTTGATACTCGTTTTCCCGCCATTTTATCACAAAGTTCTGGAGATCATGGCCAGGATCCGCCATTTTGCGGTCTCTACAGTCTCCCGGGCCAAATCCTGATGCCGGTCTACACCTTGTACCAGTCTCTTTGTCGCCTTAATGGAGCACCTCTGGAAACTCTTTACCTTTCCCTCCTTGTCTTTTTTCCCGCTGGGATGAGTCCCTCAGCCCCCCCCCCCCCTCCCCATTCTGTCCTGTTCCCTTTTCTTATGCGACCTGAAGCAGTGTTTGAGTCCTGGCCCTGGACTTTATTGATCTACAGGACCCTTTGTGGACTCGCTTTCTCTATCCTTTTACCTGCCCTTTTCGTACTTTCCCCCTCGGCCGCTCCTTCCAGCCCTGACCTACATCCCTTCCCCTTCGTTTTCCTTACCCTCCCGTCGCACCATAGTACCTGTTTATCCGTTTTTAAATTTTTTTGTAATGATCTACCAACAGATGTAAATTATGTAACTTTGTTTTTCTTCTCTTCGCAACGATCTTTATTGTAACTGATGTAACGTTTGTAAAACTGCTAATCCTCATGTAAAGCGCTCTGATACCTCCGGGTCTAGCCAGCTCTATATAAAATTCGTCAAATACAAATAAATAAATCTGACCAGCAGCAGACCCCCCTGCCCCCTTCCCTACCCAGAGCTGACAGTGGTGATGGATGTGTTCCTGGGTTGGGGAAGTCATCTGGGAGAGGTGGAGATCAGAGGGATCTGGTCTCTGGTGGTAACTGGGCGCCACATAAATCTGTGGGAGCTGCAGACTGTCTGCCTGGAGTTGAAGACCTTCCTGCCACCCATCAAGGGAAGCCAGTACATATTCTAATGGAGAACACTACCCTCATGTGGAACTGCAACGAGCAGGGTGAAGGGGGGGTCCAGGCTGCTGTGCAAAGAGGCACTGCATCCTCAGGATTTGGCAGGAGTATCAGGGCATGTCCCTGATTGTGAGCCATCTAGTGGGATCTTGGAACACCAGTGCAGATGAGCTCAGCTGGCGATGCCTGAAGCATCACGAATGATGATTGCATCCCTGCCTGGATCTTTTCACCTCCATCAAGAACACAGTGTCAAAACCTCTGTGCATCGTAGTTCCCAAGAACTCTCTCACTTGGAGACGCATTCAGGCTAGAGTGGGGCACAACACTATTATGTGCTTTTCAGTCTCTGACTCTCCTGCCCCTTGTTCTGAAGAAGATCAGAAACTACTGGGACCAAGTCATCCTCCTGGCTCCAGATTGTGTCAAGGAAGTGTGATACCCAGAACCTCTGAGCATTCGGATCTATCCTCTGATCAGGATACTGCTTCAGGAGGATTGTCTGTTGCTGCAACAGGGCACGGTTCTGCACCCGAACCTGTGTAATCTACACTTTCATGTGTGGATATTGAGCAATAGCACTTGACTGCATTCAGTCTTCCTCTTTAGGTTGGGGATGTCATCCTTGCAGCCAGGCATCTCTCTACAAAGTCTATATATGCTAGACATTGGAACAGATTTGTGGATGTCTTGTTATTCATTTTATCTTTGGCTCACCAAGGCCTTGCCATGGACTCTGTTTAATGTTATTTGTCTGTCCTTTCCGCCTTTTTGTGTTTGCCCGACCAACTGTCCTTGTTCACATCACATGTTGTGATGCAGTTTATAGAAGGTTTGATGCACATGTTCCCTTCCAATCATTTGTGACGACACAGTGGGATCATCATTTGGTCCTAACTTTTCTTATATGTATACCTTTCGGGCCAGTGCACAGCTGCTCATTGTGTCTACTCACTACCATAATCATCTTCCTCATCGTAATTACTTCAGCTCGTTGCACAAGTGATCAGTAGGCTCGCTCTGTGCATCTTTTTTGCCTAAAGTTGTGGTGCCTTTACATGTTGGCCAACCGATCGCCATCCCAGCATTCTTTGCCCCGCCCCACCGCGAGGTGAAGGAGGAGAGACTTCATCGACTGGACCCCAGAAGAGCCTTGAAACTTAACATCACTCGCACCAAAGACCATCAGGTGGATGATCAACTTTTTGTGGCGTTCTCTGTAGCTAAGGTAAGGTGGTGCAGAAAAGCACCCTGCTGAGGTGGATAGACTTTTGCATTAAGGCCTTGCATGCATTGGTCATAAAGCAGCCTTCTGAAGGACTGAGGGCTCATTCCACCAGGGCCAAGTCTACTAACAGTGTGTTGGTACTTGAGTGCCTGTTATGATACATGCCAGGCCGCAACATGGGTATCAGTACACACTTTTACAAAGCATTACTACCTTGACAGCCGTGTCATATGGAAAGAGCATTTTGCCCTTTCGATCCTGCAGGACTTTTTGTGTGAACCCATGTACCAAGGTAAGTAACTTGTTTTTTTCCTTGTTTCTTTAACTGTTTGACCCTGGTTGGCTTTAGGTTTCATATTTTACATGCTTTTCTCGTGGCCCTTATGTACTGTTTTCTTATAGGGAGCAAGACAATCAAAATGTACTTAATCACTCCCACAGCTTGAACATTATTCAGAAAAAAAGCGTAAACCAGAACGTGCACAGGATCTGTATTTCAGTTTATGTACAAACAATTGAGAGGTTTCATTGTTTAATTCACATAAAGTAGGAATTTTGTTAACAAGCTGATTTTAAATATTGCTCTGATTGAAGCAGTATTAGCATCCCTCCGATCCAAAATAATTTTAAGTGACTTTAATCGTTATGTTCCTTTCACTAGATTTAATATCAGAGGAACATCAGTAAGTGATAGATTAATGAGGTAATTGCATACACTCCTTCCTTTTTATGAATTTGCAAGGTTGCCGTTTCAATTAACAGGCTTTCAAATTAACTATTATTGTCACATGAATCCCGACTAATTTTGAGGGGTGAAACTCACATTTGTGGCCTGTTGAATTTTGCGTGATGCATGAATTGCATGGAAATAGACTTCAGCATACTTGTGTGTGTGTACCAAATTAACATATTAACATTTTTGAAAACTACAAGTAAATTATTTTGCGATTCGCCTGATGTAGTCTTAAATGTAAATTTAAAGTATAAATATTGAAATTATCAGTGTAGCTTTACATTAGCAAGTGACATAAAAAGAATACAACATTATTTTGTTGTTTTATTGAAGGAACTTGGCTGAAATAAAATTAAATACATTTTAATGCAATGCAGTCTGTTCATACAATTTTTATCACAGAGTGTATGCTGTAACTGCTGCAAATTCCAATTGAGTAAACTGTGATTGTGGAAGGCTGCTAACTCTGCAGATCTGTGTGTTTGAATTGGTTGTTGTGCTGCTTCCAAATTTTCATATATGCATTCATACCTTACAATTTGCCCACAGGTGATCAATATGGTATGTTTTTCTGCTATTGTATCATGGTGTGCTTCTGAAGATTCAGAAAACCTTGCAGTATTTGTGAGAAAGTCCCTCTTTTTATGTGATCCTCCATTTCTTTGCTGACTGGTATTGCTGCTCTTTTTAACCCTGCCCACTGGGGCACTGTTGTCCTGTCCCTAGTGTATGTGCAGCGACCCCTAAAACATGTTAAAGTTGCCTAAAACCCAAATGGAATATTTAACTTTCCAGTAAGGTCACATAGTATGTGGTGCTGGAAAATATAGAAATGCATGGAAATGGACATGTCTCCTGTGGACTGTAGCACCTATTGTTCCATCCACTAGACTGACATGGATAAACATAGTTTCAGACCTACATGTGTAGCCTGGCAGCAGTAGCTTTTAAGCCTCTAGGCAAACCTGTCAAAATAAACCTTTCTGAGAGTAAGGAACCCTGTCTTTCAAATATTGTGGGGTACTCTGCCCGCTTGATTTAGAGATGTCTGCTGCCCCTATGCACATCTCTAGCTTTTCCAAGAAACGCATTGTAATTTTAACGGACGGCTCCATCAACATCACAGAGCTGAACATCAAACGTACAACTTTCTTTATATTTTGAAAAGCAAAATTCCAAAGAGAGACTTTGTTTTTGAAGACCCCATTGGCATAGGAGCGTTCTCCCATGGCGTGGGGGATCATTTAAAAGTTTTCACTGCCTCTTACTGCCACGTTGTTCATGGCAGTGAAAACTGACCATGTGTCTGCCCACTATAATAAGGTATTGTAGCCCACAAGGTAAGGTACCTTGTATTTAAAATTGTAGCAGGTAAGAATGCTATGTTGGCATGTTCTTACAGGGACTAGCCCCCAAAAGCAATTTTCACTGTAAAGTACTATGGCTAATCCTATGAGACAAACTAAAGTGCATTTATAATACTATTTTTGCTAACATTGGTTTGGGATAAACTGAATAACTAATTCATCTACTGTGTGTTTTAATATGTATTAAAAATTCAAGTCAATGTTTACGTTGGATTTTTGATAAATATACAGACAAACAGATTTTTAAAATGTTAGTGTTATACTTTGTCCGTCGGATGCCCTAAAAGGGAAATTTGTAGTAGCCTGCCAGTGTCAACACCTTCAACCTCTGTTGTGTGGAGATTTACACCAATCTCTCCTTCTCTGCCTTACGAGTCTACCTTCCCCTCTGGTAAGGTATCAACAGTGGTAAAGAGTGCTCAGGGTTTGGGAAGAAAGGGCTTTAGAAGAGAGAGGGAGAGAGATGCTCCTGCAAGTTAGTTGTCAGAATATCTGAACTGGATCACATATAGGACAAGGCCTCTGATCAGAAGTGAGAGCAGACTAGATATCCCCTTGTAGGTGAGAGGACCACATAAGAGAAGGGATCACTCCAAACGGAAACAGATAACTTGCACTCAGAGGATGCACATATAAGTCAGTGCAGGCAGGAGATAGGCTGTAACTAGTCATGTGCAGCCAAAATGCTGAAGTTTTCCTTGAAGACTAGTTTGTGCGCCATGGAGAGGAAACCAACTACTTGAATGCTACTTCGTTATTATGGGTGCGTTCGTGAACTATAGGACTTGGGATTCAGTGTCCTAAACTACCTGTTAAAGTCACAATCCAAAGTTTATGTCCTCTACATTATAAATATATATGCACATCTTAGGATAATGCCACAAATTGTTTTGGACACTGATAATATAAGCTATTACCATTGGAACAGCAGTGATCATGAATTCACCTTCGAAAGGAGATGCTGAGAAGTGGTAGGCAGAAAGGAGGTCATTAGACAATCCATCCAGTGTTCCTCTACATACTGAATAGATAACCAAATGCAGAAAATGAAGTTCACGACTCTTAGATGTTAGATTGGGTGCCCAGTCAAAGCTTCTTGCCACTGTTTATCACTGCAATATCAGATGCAATATCAGATGTGACACTGCAGGCATTGTCTAAAAATTAGCACACTGGGTGCACTGTTTAAGATGGAAGTTTGGCCTTCCCAAATTTCCTTAAATCTCTGGGGTAGTTTATCAGCTCATTCAAGGCTTATTTCAAAGGAGATTTTGTGAAGGTTGAGTTTAAATTTTGTTTAACAGTTGCAATAGATGTAAATGACGACGCAGAGTTCTTGTTTTCTATAAAGCAAGCAACACTTTAATACCACTTTAAGATACATAAATATAAGTACTGTAACTATTTGACAAAAACAAAATCAGTGAAGCAACAAAATATCAGCTGAGAATCACATTTGCGTCACTAGGGCCCCCAAAGTTATACATAATTTATACTGTTTATGATCAGTAGCTGATTGCCAACACTGTGCTATTATTTACTCTCATCAAAACAATGCATTTTATTATACTATTTGAGACCAATACTTAATCATGATCTGTAGGATAAAATGCACTATGCACCGAGTAAAATGAGGAAAACAAAATTGTAGCATGTTGAAAACATAGTTGCATTTAAAGGTTATAGGAGCTGGAAAGCTGCTTTGTTTTCCTGTTTTGGGTTAGCTGGTACCTTGAATCCTGGATAGCTTATGATCAAAATAGGGCCAGAAAAGCTGCTTTGTTTCCCTGTTTAGGGTTAAATGGTACCATAAAATCAGATAGCCCATGACCCAAAGTTCCTACTGGCACTTTGTCAACGTCAAAGTTCCACATTCTAGGAGACATATCTTAGTGCTGGCGGAGACAGTAAGTGTTCATACCTGTAGGGTGAAACGAAGATGTGGTCCCCCATGTTCAGATGGGACATATTAAGATCAAGTAGTAACTCGCAGATGCCCAAATAAGTCAGGATCTGAGCTTCTGTCCAGCAAAGCTGCTAAGTGGTCTCCAGTTATGCCCTTGGGGCACCGTCTATGGCACCCAAGCCAATTCAGGAAAGGTCATGGGCACGTTTTGATACGAGTTGAAAAGAGTCAATTGGGAGAATTCCAAAAATGTGAAACCACCATATATCCATACAGGGAGGCAGTGAGTCAGCATTTGCCTTTTCTGCGCAGTTTTGTCTCGGGCTTACACAGGTATGTTCATCAGAAGGGTAGGCTAGCAGAGCTTCAGTCTTGGTCCTAGCTTAGAAGAAACTAGTAGCACACAGCTGTACATTCAGAAAGTGCCATAGTAGGGTTCATGCAGGTCTGTCTCCATGGAGCTCTTCACGTTGCTAGAGAGGCACTCCTGCTATATGTTTGATCCATGGTAGTTGATCAGCTGCCAACAAGTCAGTTTGGGATTGAGTTATACTCTTCAAAAACAAAGTGGCTGACATCCTGAAGGACTGCAGAAATGATTCCCCTACACAGAACGGCAGTAAGGTACCGATCCTTTTGTTTGCCGATGACTCCCTTCTCATCTCCAAGACTCCAATGGGACTCCAGCTCCTTGTTGACAAATTCACAGATTTCTGTGCGTCAAGGGGACTGGAGCTCAATGCTAGCAAAACCAAGTTCATGGTGTTTGGGAAGGGAGTGGCCAAAAACGTAGTCGTATGTGCCGGGGAGGAAGCACTGGAGAGGGTGAGGAGCTTTGATTATTTAGGGGTCAAGGTAATGGAGAGTCTGAAGTGGAACAGTCAGCTCAGGAAAAACATGTTACTACTCGAGCATAGAGTAAATGCTATTAGTAGATTGCATAGACAAACAGTCGCTGGTGCTGTCTCGCTGGCTGTAGAAGTTTACCGCGGCAAGGCACAAGTGGCTGCTCTATATGGAGCCGAGATATGGGGATGTGCTGATGTTTCTTTATTCACTGCTGCAGAAAATAGATTTGTAAGATGGTTGGTTTCTGTTCCCAACAGTACACCGCTAACTTCCATGTTCTTGGATTTAGGACTCAAAAGATTTGAAGATCTAGCCTCTCTAAGACCACTTGTTTACTGGATTCGGCTTTGGGTCACCCCTGAGCTAAGGGAATTTAGAGATTGTCTTGTTGAAGTGCTCTCTATCAGGGGTGCCAAGTCGATATCCTGGGTCACATGTTTCTAATTGGCTCAATAAATTAGGCTTAACAAGATTATTGACTAACCCGGAAAATATCAGCAAAATCGATCCTAATATTATGAAATCTAGCTACTGGGTTTATATTCAAGACAGTTATTTTAACCTCTTCAGTGCCACGCCCTTTCCCCGCCCTGTGCCGGGCGTTACATTAGCGGGCGGGGTTCATGACGAGATAGTCTTGTCATGGGCACAGCGCAACCGTGCTCCATGACGAGACCATCTCGTCATGGGCACTGAAGCGGTTAATAACCAGCAAGTAGGCACACTGAGGAACAGGTTTTTAGATATTAAACCTTTTTGCCGTTTTGAGGAATTCTTAGATTTTGGTTTCCTCTCCTTTAGCTAAAAGCCTTTATATTCGGTTCCGATTTGGTACTCTACCCTTAAGATCTTTAACTAATATATGGCATAAGGTTCTAAGTCTCAGTAACTGTCCAGCGTGTGGCCTGGGAAATGAGAATAAGGTACATATACTATTTTTCTGCCCTCATTACTATGGCCCACCCCGGAAATGGATTATTTACTTGTGTCATAATTTAAAGGTGAATAAATATTTAGTGGCTTATAGAATTTTAAAAAGTGATACTACTCCTGTTATGGTTATTACTGTGAGCAAATTCTTACAGGCAGTCTGGCACAAACGTAGCAGATTGTTGAACTTCATTTCTAGTGCTTAGATCAACTCTTTTTTTTATCACTATTTGATTTTAATTGTGTCAACTTTATGTATTTTATGTAATAAGTAGAAAGGTAAATTTTACATGTTTTAAAGTGTTTGTCCTATTTGCACATAGCCGAGCCTGTCCACAGCTTTTGCTTTTACGTGCTAGTAACAATGGAAGGGAAGGAATTTTGAATAGCCTCAATATCCTTTTTTGGGAAAAAAAAGGGAAATTCAACTGTGATTGAAGATATTTTAAAATGCACTTTGATCTATTTATTGTAATGTTATGTGTTTCTATACTTTCGTGGTACCTGGCTACCGAATAAAGTTATATTACTACTCCTACTAGGTACTGTGAGCAAGACCTATTGTTGGTTGAAACGCGTTGGTGGTGACCATTTGCACGACAAAATAAATTCAGTTTAATTAACGACTTCCTGGGAGTGCGGTGATTTCCTTCTTGCAGAGGAACCTTGGTGAAAAATTAATTGCGAGGACTGGCCCGTCCTTGAGACCAGCACCAACTATGAAATAGAGTGCTCTCCTTGGGGCTGTTTGGTGATGGAATACTATTACTACTACTATACTCTTCAAAAAGGATGTAGAGTAGAGCAGCCATTGCCCAGTTTCCAGAATGCACTGTGAGGGCTTGAACCTACTTGTCAGGAAATCGTGTATATTCTATTTAGGCAAGCACCACTGGAGACAAAGGAGTAATAGTGAGGAACAAGTGGGGAATGGGGCTCTCCCATTTACTTATCTGTGTGCAGCAACCATTGTCCCTCTTACATTCAGTGTTTATTGAAAAATATTTGCAATCAACTTAGGGCAATCCTGACATTTGTAACTAAGGTAACTGTAATCAGTCTTTAATCCTTCTGTGTTCCTAGGTTCACAATAGGTATCACAAATTCAATCCAGATAATGATGTCAAGTGTATGTATGTATTAAATTTCCCAAACATAGAGATTCTCTCTCTCATTTTGCCAGAGGACACTAGGTTGAATAGTAGCCATCACTTCCTGGTACATTTACTTCACCCTGAAACCACAAATGCTGCCACACATTCAACCTCAGTAAAAGTGTTGATAGGGACTTCTCCTCGAGCATACAGTTAAAAAACCAGTGAAAAGTACTTTCTTTACTTCTTGCATGTCACTTGGTAGCAGGGCTTATCAAACTGTCAAAAGGAAAATATGTGTACCTCCAGGATAAATTAAAAAAGGCGAGGATGGTCCAGCTTCACAGTGAGTCTAGGAGATTTTTAATAACAAGTACCCATACTCAACAGAATGCGGATGAATCAAGAAGTTGAAGAAAAGGACGTTTTTTTAAGGACTTGTTTTGGAAATACATGTTATGGCTGATGCGTTATGCCACGAAACTGGCAGTATGGGTGTGAATGTTAAGGGGTAGATTTACTGAAGCAGTGATATTCCATTTTAAAATAGCTGCCTTGAACCTTAGTGGAATGATTAAGGGAACTAAGCATGAAAACCTGTGCTTACATCTATTGCATAGAAGCCTATGAGCATGCCAGATATGCTTTTTCTTAGATTTTTCCTACATTGTGTTGGAAAATCAAGATGTGTAACCGATAGAGGGTTTAAGTTGCTGGAAATCCCAAAGTTAGAATAATAGTGATGCACCAAGCACTCAAGGTCCCTTTTTTGTTCTGGAGTGGATATGCAGGTACGCTGAGTATTTTGATAGTCTGAAATTTGGAAATAATTAAATTTGGTTTCTAGGTAGTCTGAGATGCATGGCTCTACCTCTCCTCATTAACTGCCCAATCTTTCAGCCAGTTCTCTTTTTGGGCATTATGATTGACTGTTGTCCAGTTCAAGCTTTGGAGAGTTTAGCTTGGATGAGGAAGGATATAGTCTTGTGCTCTAATGTGCATAATCTGTGTTCTACAATTATAAGAGTTCCAGTGGTGTAACGATAATTGAGGTGGCCCCCCTGCAAGGTATGTTGTGGGGGCCCCCTCCGGACTCTATCAGGAGCTCCCCGGCCGAAGTGCAGTGCTGAGGGGGCCCCCTGGAGCTTGGGGGCCCCCCGCACTATGGGGTATGCGGGGGCCGGTGTTACTCGCCTGAAGAGCTCACTATTGGTAATTCAATTCACGTGAAATCACCTAGATTCTAAATTCTTCTTATCGATATCAGGATCTACACCATGCTTTGTTTAGCTTGTAGATTAGAGTGAAGAGAGGGAATACCATGTTTTGTCTCAAAAATGAATAAATAGCTGATGGTACTGACCTGAATTGTGGAAATGTTAATATTGTTATGTTTCAACTTTTCTCATAGTGGAAAACAGTCCATTTCAGCACAGCTAACGGAAGATGACTAATTAGTGTTCGTTATCGGTCAGTAATTGCCCCAAACAGTGGAAACATGCCCCTTAAGTAGGGTTGACATCATGTATCCTCAAAAGCCGATCTCCGAAAGGAACATTTAATGAAAAGTAATTTAGATAGAACTGGTAGCACAGCTGCATCCACACCATATAGTAAGCTCCAGCTAGATTGATATTAATTTGTGGTGTTTTGCTGCCACCCTGAGCAGGTGTTTTTTTGTTGCGGTCTGTAGGAACAAAGGAAGTGGAGAGAGGGAAGAAATGGATGAGAGGCTCAACAGAAATTATTCAGAAATCTGCGAAAAGCCATGTTTCAAGATTTTTCTGGAATAGGTGGTGATTTTGCAATTAAGGCAATGGTGAAAGAAGTTATTTTCCACACCCTAGCACTGAAAACCAAAAAACCTGTGCCCTAAGAGTGATTGACATATGTGAGGACCACTAGCGAAAGTATATGGCAAAGCATATGCGAGTGGATACATGTTTATGTAATGACTTAGAAACAGCCTTTTTCCTTTGTGCACACCAACCTTTTAAAAGTTCTCCTCAAACAGACTATGCTAATCTTGTGTAATTCTAATTTTCCAGACATCTCATTATTTGTATTTCCAGTGATTCATAAGTATTCTTTAATCTTGTAACAAAGTTTCAGCCAGATGAAGACATTACATTATAACAGGCCAGGTCTATCCTGTTTTTGTTGTTGGGATATAGTAGGATAATGTCAACGTATGATTTGACATTCAAACAGTGCTCAAGTATGAAAGTTGTCCTTTGCATTCCTTATCATTTAGGCAGTTTTTTACAGTAACATTGAAAAATGCCCATTGTTCCTCGTGACATCAAATTATTCAGTATCAGGGCCACTAAGTTTTACTGATATTGAGTGCTCAGACCACCATGTTAAGCGTTCCCTGAAGAAGAAATGTGACCACATCACCCCACTCGGATGGCACTTCCCTTGCTGGCATCCACCAGTTTCAGAGCCATCTTCCTCTTCTACAAAGCCATCATTACTGGCACCAATCCCCATCTAGCTCACCATCTACGGTGGGTCTCACAGCTGCAGCAAGGACACCATCTGACTGGAGACAAAGAAGTAAAAAAATCTAGGCATCAAGCGTTCTCCATCTGTGCAGTCAGGATCTGGAATGTCATTCCCATATCCATGAGGAACGTCTCTACACTTCATTTCAGCAAAGAGCTGAAGACACACCTCTCTAAGGAACACAAGATCGTGGAGTAGTAAATGGTCCACCACACTTTCCATAAACAAACATCCATAGCCTCCACCTAGAATCGCCCTCTGGTTATATATCTGCCTTCAACACTCTACAACACTTTGCTGCCTTTTTGGCTATTTGCACTAAACAAATACATCACACATCCATACATCTTCGACTGGGTAGTCCAGAGAGAACTCCCCGACCCTCAAAATAGTTAATGGGAGATCTTACTCATTGCTAAATTTGTAGCTGAAGGTTCCGTATGTATGTATGTATGTATGTATGTGTGTGTGTGTGTGTGTGTGTGTGTGTGTGTGTGAGTAGAAAGAGTGTGACTAGGTATAATCTCTTGTTGGCCCTGATGAATAACCAGCAACATGAACCTGTTAATTCTGTTTGCCAGTATCTTGGTGGACAATTTAGAGTTTGTGCTTATTGATAAAATTGCCTGATATGCTTGGCTTGTTGTAGTATCTTTTCCTTGCTTCAGAGTTACTGCGACTGATGCATTTCTCCTCGATAAATGTGTATTGGGAGCAGTCAGAACACTGTTAAAAATGTCCAGAGGCTTGGCAGCAAATAATCTACTGAAATCCAAGTATCCAATATATACATTTCTGGAATCCCACAAACCCTAACATTTTGTCCTTAACAATTTATTTAATTGTTATACCTATAGAGACTATATTCTAGCGAACCACCTACAATGGGAAGGTCTGTCAAAGTCAGTAATCATGATAGGCAAAAGAGCTTCTCTGCATGAATATGAAAGGAAACAAAAGTTTGCAGCCTCACTTCTTGATTCTTAACTAGAAATTCAAGCCAATCACAAACCTTTCCTATTTACTTTCTAGTTTATTCCAGTTTCAATTGGCTTCTTTATAGTGCCCCACTCTTTTAGCAAGCTATGTAACACCTAGCTCTGTTGGACCCCAGACCTTCCTAAATCTGTTTCTGTGGACATCTTTTATTTCTTGCAATATAATATTTCAAAATATTTGTTTTATGTCAATTGTAAATGGATAACGATGTTTCTAGATTACCGGTTTAGATCCCTAACTCCTTTCACCTGTCACCCTATTTTTTTTAATTTCCTTATATGTGACCCTAGCATAAAATGGGTCTGACAAACCCACCATAAATTAATACAAACTTTTGTTTTAGCCACAGTTAATTTCTTCAACCAGCAATCATTCACAAGAGATCTCATTCCATCATGGCTGTCCAGAGTTGGGAGAACGGCACTCCAATAACAGAAATTGAGGAGTGATCAGAAATATGTTTGCTTCCTTGGATGAGGCAATTACAAGCACCAAATAGCAAGAAACCATTATCTAAAATATGGCAAATCTTGCATTATGAATTCTGTTCAAATTAGTTTTAAATGTTATAGGATCATGTATACATTATAAACATTCGCTACTATGTTGAGACCCCAGCAATAAAATAATGTTTGAATTAGCTCCTAAGCCTGATGATAAGTAAGAGCAGAACTACCATATGAAATTTTGCTCTGCTCTATGCTGAGCGGGCCCGTGTTCCTGGTTTTCCTGGGGGTTGGAACCCTCGAGTCGATTTTACCAGATGGTAATTCTGCTCAGACAAATTGCATTAGGCTTTGGCTGCAGCATCAGCCGAGACTTTTCCTTGTTTTTTTCTGGCAATTGGGTGTCACCCCTGTCAGATCTTAGTTTCTACTTTCCTCACCTACTCACAACCCCTGCCTTCACCCTCCAACCTCCTCACATGCCACAGTATACATTTACCACCTGCTTAGAGCAGGTTCATTCTGCTTATGGCCAATGGAGATTATAGTTTGTCTGTTATTTAGGAAGTCTGTATATCTCTCAGAGTTTTTAGAAAGGGTCGTTTTTGAATTCTATTCTGGTATAACACTTACTTCAACAAAAACGGTTTTACTGAATTGAATATTTCTCTCTTAATATTTAAAATCATCTCCAAGATAGAGATTTCAAATCATATCCAGCACCTCACCAATTTTAATAATGTCTTGGAATGAGTGTACACCACAATGTCAGCAGTATGAGAAATCTCTCATTTATGCATATATCTTATTGCATCCTATTCTGTCCATATAGCTCTCTGAGAGAACGATTTTCCTTTGAAACTAACTTTGGGCAATGCTTGTAGAGCAGCTTAATTTTTCCTAATCTGAAACCATTATAACAGACATCAAATGATAGCAGTGTAACATGATTTCACTCAGCATTTGTTTAATAATTACACACTGCAGTACACCCAGTTGTCAATGTGTTGTTTTGCATGTGTAATGTTCCCACTTTAATATTTGAATGGCCAATGTGCCTGCAAATACCATTTGATTGTGGGCTTAATGTTCCTTGCATGATGTTTGTAGGCGATCGGCTGCAGCCCGCATTCAGGAACTATTCAGAAGAAGGAAAGAGCGAAAAGAGATGGAAGAAATGGATACACAGAGCATCAGGTGGCCTTCCGCTAAGATGATTTATCGGGGACATAGAAACTCACGAACAATGGTACAGAATGCTGCTTTTTGTTATAACATTGATCAAATGTGCATTTTTCTGAAGACGACTTTCAGTTTTTGCTGATTCATTCATCTCAACTCTTTCTTTTCAAGATCAGTGAAAGTAATTTAATTAGAATTAGTAATAGTAAATGTATTGTTACAACCCTTGAATACTCCAGAGGGCTTAACCATATTGTTTTTGCTATTTGATTGATGCGATTTTACTGTTGAAATTTTTGGTATATCATAATCGCTGCTGGGGCATGTGTCTACTTTGGTAAATCTGAAAATGATCCTTTTCTCTTTTAAAATGGTGAACCTTTACCAACAAACCTTGGACAGAAGTAAACATTTGTCTCATATTGACTTGTTGGACAAAACCTTTGACAAGTATATACTGCTTGGATTGTGTCTATGGTTGGTGTCCTGTGATGGTGCTGAATTTTTTTCAAGTCCTACTTTTGAAATGATTTTAACAGAGTGGGGAACAGTGACTTTTATATAGTCTTTCTTCCTCATGGAAATGGTTATGACCCACATCACTACTAACCCAAGTTTTTAAACCAATTTTGAAATATGCTTTGTCTCCAAATCCTCAAATTCATATTTAAGGCATTCTCTAGGTATTGAAAGGTGATGATAGATGCAGGTTAATTTGATTTCCCTTGTGATTTATGGAGCACAATGATAAATTCATCTTGCAAAGTTAAACCACAAACTTTTTCTTAGTAGTTCAGTGGCACTAAGCTAAACAACTGTTTGTAATTATACCGTTTGTGCTCAGAATTTCTGTCTCTCTTCCGAACACCTATCTTTATTATATGTGGCCACTGCCTCCTCAGCTGTGAATGTTACTGACCTTCTCAGGTTTCAGAATGTGTCTTGATTGAAAGGAGCTTTCGGACTGTCTGAAGACTGATTGTTATATGAGTGGTGATTGTCTGATAGTCAAGTAAGTGACAATCTTGGTGATGGTGTTGGAGGTCTGGGTTTAACAAAATGCTTACCTGACCAAGAACCAACTCTCCTATCTAACATTAATATCATGGATCTGGTAGTTATTCTGTTCCCTTCACGCTCATCATTACCCAAAAAACAGTTAAGCATTACAGTTTATTTGAGACGTGTAACTAGTTTGTTTTTCTCACTCTGAAGCGAATATAAATGCCATAGAGTTGAATTTTAGTATCTCCTGTTGCGTAAAAGCATATGAAAAGTTGGGCATTACCCTTTATCTAGTTTGTTCATGATAACATCAGCAGAATCCATATGCTTCTTTCATTAGCTCCTCATTGATGAATATGTTTTCTTCAAACACTGTCATTGCTCTTGGACTCAACTATCATGTTTCTGGAAAGTGGGCCAAGTGCAGATTCAGAATTAACTAGTCACTGAGCTGTATGCTTATCTTTAACACAACTAGTAGTGCTCCCGATTATCTCCTCTGAGAGCCTCCTCAAGACAGGTTGTAAAGCATGGCAACTCCATGTCATGTCAGACACCTCGACAATTGAAGGCATCAAACAGTCTTATTATATTAGATACCTCCTAGATGTCAATGGCCATTCTTTCCTATCATCCTCGTTACAAAGACATCCATTGTGGAATTAA
Source organism: Triturus cristatus (assembly GCF_964204655.1). NCBI lineage: Eukaryota > Metazoa > Chordata > Amphibia > Caudata > Salamandridae > Triturus > Triturus cristatus. The sequence goes on from NC_140591.1 coordinate 1,274,086,978, forward strand.
GACTTATTTCGTACCACTAGTAATATATCTGCTGTCACAAATGCTGATACTGATCCTCTTAAGATTTTTGTGGTCAACCATCCAGTGTGACTGCAACACAATTTTCCCTTGCCATTGTAGGTCTCCTGAAAAGAGGATTTGTGCACTTTTTTATACCAGAAAGTAGTGCGTGGTTCCCTCTTCATAGATTAAGCAAGCTCAAATACAGGTAGTCACATGAAGATGGAAGTTTCCATTGCTTAATCCTCTGAGAGTGATGATAATATTACTTAAGTTCGAATGATTTAATGAGGAACCTCTACCATACTTTAATATATAGGTATGTGAGATGCTGGAGTCCTGAAAATGTTCAGTTCCAGTCTTTCTCATGGTTATCACTCCCTTAAACTAGGTTCACCTTGTAGCCCCTCAATCCCTGGTTGCCTCCTCTCTGTTTCACTTATCTTTCATCAATAAACATCATTTTTGGATCATCTCTAATTTTAGGATTGCTGTATGAGAACTTTAGTGCTCGCAACCCTCACCCCATCCCCAATATTGTTAATACTTTTTAGAAATTTGATGCTGATCCACATGAAAATAATTAGAAGAGAGAGTTGTTTTGATGATATAAATGTTAATTCTTGACTTGCAAAGATCAAGGTTATTTATTTAGTTTCATAATACAGTATATCAAGAACCTTGATGCAGGTTGTCACTGCGCTTTACAAAGGCAAGCCATAGATTAGCAATGAGACAACTACAGAACTTGCTATAAACAGGAAATGTATGTCTTGAAATATATGGTGTTTTCTTTAATGCAGGATTTGAGAAGAGCAAATAACATAGTTAGGCACAGATTACAAATAGTCTTCCTTTACATTTCACTATTGCATTATATAGAGCCACCCTCCAATCCATCTCCTCACTCTTCATCAAGGACTTCACTGTCCTTGTGGATGGGCTGTCACAGGATCTGGGTGTAGTTTTAGGCTTGTTGGTGCCTGTCTTTTTCTTGAACCATGACGCATTACTAAATCTGTCTAGATCTCTATAAGCAGTCACAATGGTGCCCTTCATTGAGATTCCTTTCCAGAGCCCACTTTTGAATGGAGTCTGTAATTGTCCCGCTATGTTTCTTTCTATCTTTGATCAGTACGGTGTCCCTTACTTAAATATCCAGTGAAGAAGAAGACCTTCTTGTTTGCCTGGTCCCATCGCCATGTTGGCCTCTTTGCTGAGCAGCAGTCACTTCCAAGGGTTTCGGTAGCCATTGTGGGCAACAGGAATGGCATCTTTTTCAATGCTGCTAATCATGAGTGATGCAGTAGTACACTGAGTGGTGCAGTGACGGGCGTTCCAGTACACACTTATAAAATGATTAATGATGTACAGTGTTTTCATCTTGTTCTGTACACATTTTCTGTGTTTTGATCAAGGATTACATAAAATGTTCCACCTCCACATTGGCATGAGGCCACTTTGGGAGGTGGGAGGGTGGATGAACTTCTGGTCTTTGGTTCCTGAGTCTTCCATTTATGGCTGGAAGTCTGAGTGGTTGACATAGTTAATTGAATGGTGCACTCTTTAATATGGGCCTGCTCAACATTTCTTCGATGCTGCAGTGATTGAGCTTTATTCAGTGGGAAGAGCAGGTTTTTAATTGCCACGGTGGTGCAAAGTTATGAGGAATTCACAAAAATGGGGGGAAAAATGGCATTAAGTAGGGTGAAGTTGAGTACTTGCAAAACTACTGAGAACCAGATTTCAAAAAGCTTCTGAAGGATTGTCATAAATGCATTTTTTAGGAAACAATCCTGGGATTCTATCATTGTAGCATCATTCTATAAGTACTTACATGCATAACTATTTCCATATTCAAAAAAATTACAAAATGCAAGTTTTACCATGTGGAAATGTGACACTAAAGTATGTTTGTGCTTGCAAACATTTTTCTCCAGAGGGAAAATATTTTTCTTTTGGAGAAATCCCCCCTGCATACCCCCAATGTGTGAGGCATTACTTTCCCATTTCCATGTGCAAATGCATTTACCCATAAATCTACAAGTGTATTTGTAGTGGGAAACTTCCTTCACTATATATGTGAATTCACAAACCTTTGAATTTGCAAAACGTCATTGCCTTTCTAGATTGACCCATCTAGGAACACCCACAATATGCCCCTAGTCGAGGTTTGATAATATGGAAAGTCCTCCATAGTAGTGTCATTCCTGTGTTTTTAAAGCATGTTATTTCTCATCCAAGGAGACCTTAGGTGCACAAAACATTCAGGAGTCAAATAGGCTGTGGTGGGATCATTGCCTAAACACCTTGTTGGGAATGACAGCATTAAGGAATTCAAGACCTCATCCTAGATTTCCCTATTCTTCACTGGTAACAATAACTGCTATGATGTAGGTGAACTAAAGGGACAGCTTACCAAGCTGATAATGTGAAACAGTTACTCACACACACTTTGGAGAAATGAGAGCAAACCTTAAGTGTCCTACAACCTTCAAAAAATTAACCTACACTTCGCACACAGAATAATGTCGGGGTGGAAATTATGTCCACATCTGTCTACGTGGTTCTTTGATATATGGGCACTGCATTGTGTGAATCTTATCTAAACCCACCCGTTTTCCAGTTATTTTCCTAACCGTGTTTAAACATTGTTTATCATTTCTACATGCAAGAGGTGCGACTTCTGCACAGTGTATCACGATGTTAAATAACTGAGCCATGTTCACCATACCAAATTTTTGTGTCTTGATTAACAATTTTATTGGAAAAGGGGCAGATAGTCATGGGTATTTCACCAAACCTTTCACGTGGAATCCTACATACAGTGCGCCAGGATACTACTATGGCATGCAATTTCCGTTTGAGAAGAATTCCATTATTTTGTTTGGATTTGATTTGTCAATGTTTCTCTCTGTTTTTGTAATGATTCAACAAAACTTCTGGCTGAATGTATTTTCAATACGAATTATAATAATTTGCAGTTGTGTACTCATTAGTTGGAAATATATGTCATTTTTGGAGTTGCAAATTGTGTTTATTGGTAATGGGAAAAAGGTTTCATTCCTGAAACTCCCAAAAGATATGTTCAATTTGGGGAACTTTCAGGGCCAAAACCTCAGATGTTTAATTACAAAATGAACAAATGCAATAAAAACACTTGAAATATTTGTGGATGAAGAGCTTCCAGCCTGGACTTCATAAAAGACAGTGCAAATAGTAAACGATGAGAAGAGAGAATTGGTTTGTCTAAAAGATGAAATCCGCCTTTTCTGCGTGGTCATCCTGATTTTTTTCCCTCATGCTGCACCCTATATTTTCACTAGCTTTATAACTCTGTGCACTTTACTCCGGCTAACTCTCGGACCTACCATTGGTGCCTGACTGTAAGAGTACACAACATGCACTGCATCCTGACAAAATAAACTCCTTTGACAGGTTAAAACCTTCATTTTAAATATTGATAAGTCACCCCATGTAGGGCTTGTAGCCCACAAGGCAATGTGAATGTTATTTGAAAGTAGTACATGTCAAATTTAATGTTAACATGTCCTTACAGTGCCTAGCACCAAAAACCTATTTTCACTGTAGGAAGCTTGTATGGCCCATAGAGAAACACTGGAAAGCAATATTAAAAAACTAAGACTGTATCTCAGGAAAGGGACCAGCTAGAAAAATAACTAAACAACTATTTTTAGTAGTTATTAAATATCCAATTCAATGGTGAAATCTGATTTTTAATAACTATAAGGGAAAAGTAAGTTTTAGAAAGCTACCTTTTCCCTGTCTGAAGCTCCTGGAGGCTGATTTGCATAAATTCTGCAGCTTGTCCCAGCCTTTAATTGGCCCCAAAACGTGTGAATGAGGTGTGCAATTCTGCCGAGGAGCTACACAATAGGTCACAGTGATTGATATGTCTTGTATGGTTAAGGATGACCCATTTGAGCTCAGCAGAAGGGTTGGGGCTGTTGGAATTCTTTTGGACACTGAAGTGTCAAGTCCTGCTTAACATTTCTGCAAGGTTCACATATAACACTTGGGGCACACTTGAAAATGTAGATAACAGGATGCAAAGACCATTCTTGTGGATCCACCCTCTGGTTGTTGAAGGACTCTGCTTTTGTTCTACCAACCCTCTGTCTGCCCAGAGTCACATGATGCTGAGCTGAGCTGATCTGTCTCCGGTGCTGGAGATCGAACTGGGAGTCCTGCACGTCGGAGTCAGACACCCTGGCCGCTTTGCCACAACTCTCCCTACTTGGGACACCTGGTGGGCAGGGGGGAGGTGCAACCCCTTCAGGCCAAGATACATATGAAGGTAATCAATGGGAGTACGCAATGCCTGAATTTGTCCTACAACTTTAGAATATGGTTGTGCCACTTCAAAATGAACTTCAGTTTCTTTCCATCTACATTAAACATAGCAATAAATGTATTTTTTATTAGTCATATTCTCTTTGTTATTATTTGGATTATTATTTAGGAAGGGTGACTACCCACCTCAAAGGAACAATCACACCCCTTGTCTGGGTAAACTCTTAAAGTAACTAAATTAACCTGTGCTTCCTTCCCCCCCAGTAGCTATGGCACAGCACAGATAGACTTAACTTATTACACAAAGTATTTATGCAGTAGTAAAACAATAATAAAGTCAAAATGCAAAACAATAACAATTCCAAACCAAAAGAAAGACTGAGTAAAATTTGATAGACAACATGACACCAAAATATCTAAACATACAATAGGGAGGACCGGAGATATGAATTTTTAAACTTTTATGTAGAAGTAGCTCTAAATAGAGTCAATGCTCGCCGTAAATCAGTGAAGGAAACCATTGAGGCAAGTGACAGTTTGAAGTCTAAGACCTTGCGTAGCCTATATGTACTCATGTCTTCTATGCTGCGATGTATCAGAATGGAATATGTAACAAACTGTCAGCTTGAACTGTCAAAAGTCACTAAATTAACCTGAGCTCAATTACCTGTGTGCAATAGCACAGAGCAGACTGGCATAACTTAGGGCAATGTGTAAAGTATTTATGCAGTATTAAAACAGAAATAAAGTCAAAATGCAAAAAGAAAAAACAATCCTAACCAAATTAGACAAATAGAGTACAATGTAATACACCAAAATTATAAAAATCCAATAAGGGGAACTGGAGATACGTATTTTTTATTTTTAAGTAGAAATGGCACCATAAAGTAGAAAGTGTTAATGGTCGCGGTAGACCGGGACCTTGAGGCAATTTAACACTGACAGTGGTGGAGCGCCAGTCGGATACACCAACAAGGTTCATCCTTGTAAAATATTTTATCTTCTGATTTAGTCCTTTAGATCCCAATGCACTATTGAAGTACACTTCTAATGGGCCCGAGGGCTGTTAGGGAGGCACTTGGAGACCCACAGGGTGCCAGGCAGAAGACAACAGCAGGGTCCACTCCAGGTTTAGTTGCACTGGTCAGTAGCAGAAACGGCCTCTTGTAGTTTGTTGTATCCCTGTACCTTGAACAAGAGATCAGCCTTATGACCTCTGGAGTCCACTTCTTTGACCCGAGAGGAGCCCTGCAGGACTTGACCTGCTCCCTTTTACCAATGACACAGACAGCTGGTCTGTTCTTCTTCATGTCAAGTAACGTTCTGAAGTGGGTGTCTGGAGGTGCACAATTAGGCCTAGGAGGTCACGACATTCCTACTCTCCCCCTTGTGGGTTTTTTGCCTTTTTTCTTTGGATTTAGAAATGACTACCTGGTTGAAGTGGTGGCAGCCAATCAGATCTCAGCATGCTGGATCTGCAGATGATTTTCATCTTTAGATAGACAGAGAGAGAGCGAGAGAGAGCGAAAAAAAGAAAACGGTTGTGTCCCCTGGATTTACCTCTAACCCCCACCTTGTTTAATGTACACGTTATTGCCCTAGTCACCACAAAACTCCCCCCGGCTTGACTCCCAACTGATTTTCCATGCGAATTAAGAGTGGTCTGCTGCTCAGTCCTCCTTTCAAAATCGCTTTGTTTCCTTAAACAGATATACTTTTATTTGGTGAACCTAACATTCCTTTGTCACACATCTGAGGGTCTTTATCAGTGGGTGCCACCCATCTAATACCTTGGTATCTTTTGATCAACCCTTAACACTCATGCCCCACTTGAAGAAACTCACATCCACTTGTGTTCTCTACCTCAAATCCGCTTGTAAAATAATTCCTCTTATTTCCCATTGAGTACAGAAAGACTGCAATTCATTCCTTGCGTCCTTCTGCCTTGAGTACAACTCCATCTACTTTGGATTGTCCCAAGTACCTCCTCATATGCCAGTTTTGTCTCCCCCAGAAACAAGAATAGTTCTAGGTCTTCACCACCTGTATCTTATCCCTTTTCACTTAACCAAACTCCACGTGTAGGAAAGAATTAAATTTAGATAGTTGTGTGTTAGCCACAGTGCAGTCCACAAGCTCCACCCTCTCCTTCCTTAGTGCTGCTTCGGAAATACTTTCCTTTCTGCAATCTCTGATCCAGTTCTTCCCATTCTATTCTAAAGTAGTCCGAGTTCACTGTGGAGGTAGATGCTTTTCCCACGAAACCCTAAAGATACATGGTTCAAAGGATATACACCAATGGGGAACAAGCAAGAAGGAACATTTTACTACAGAAAACATTCTCTTTCCATTCTACTACATTAGGCTCAGTCATTCCCAGGTTCTTGTGATTTCTGACTGAGTGGAAGCTGATTCGCTTTCAGTGGTGGAACTTTCTCTGTCAGCGCCACTCTCGACTCCAGGAACACTTGTCCCAGACAGGTTGGATTCAGCTTTCCACGAGTTCCCACTTTCTCTGCAAATTCGTAGCTTCAGTCTAGAGTATGAAGTGTCGGTCCTGACTGAAAGAGTGGTTTTGTTGTTCTACTGTCGCCACTGTTGATGTTCTACTGTGAAAGGCTGAGAATTTTCTGAATTGCCTTCCCCTTCCTCTTCAGATGCCTTAGAAACCTTCGTCAATCCCAGAGTCTACCCGCGTGACATGATTTGTTACATAGTAGGTTATTCGATATGAGGCAGTTAAGTTGCCCTTGAATAAGTACATTTTGTTCAGTGTAACTGGGAAATCTTAGTCTTTCATTGTAAAGCCTCCAATTCTTTATTACAGTGAGAAAAACAATAGCAACAGTTATAACGTGGTATATTGCCATGTTGCAGCCAAGATGGAAGAAAAATATAAATTGTCCAAAGTTAGCATAAACTTAATGTCTCATATGTTAAACACTACGAGTTAGGGAAAAAAAGATACCACAGCAAGGAAAAAATGAAATTTGAGAATGTTTGTGCCTGTGTATGATGTTAGGAGAATAACATACAATATTCATGACAGCCCTCTAAGTGACATGACCAAAGAATATTGTAGAGTTAAGTTGAGTTGTATTACACTTCCTTGTTTCTAAACATCGTGATTTCAGTCAACATCATTTTGATCTTCACTTTGAAAGTCTTCATTTCTTAAAAAAACATTCAAGGGATATATATATATACACACACATACATATCAAAACAATACCCTTTCAGGCATAGAGTGGTGCACACATTACAGCTTCTGTATAGAGTACCCTCAACACCAGCGACACTCTAAATTTGCTCACCTCAAATGTCTGATTTTCTATCAAAATCTTTAAGCATAGGATTAACACAGTGCATCCACGCAGAGATCAAAAAGGACAAAGTCTTTTGGCATTTCTACTGCAAAGTTTTGAAGCATAGAAATAGCACAGTGCCATCCATACCGAGCTGTAAAATGACAAAAGCCTTTTACCACTCCAGGCACAGTATTACAGTATCTCGGCGTGGATGGCACTGTGCTAATCCTATGCTTAAAGATTTTGATAGAAAAGCAGACATTTAAGGTGAGCAGATGTAGTGTCGCTGGTGTTGAGGGTGCTCTATACAGGAGTTGCTTTCCACTTAAACTTGGGAACTGCTTCTTTTGTGTGTGTGTGTATTAATACTTCTTGCAGTGCGCAGCCCAGGTAACAGCAAAGGCAAAGAAAAAGGAGGGGCTGAGGAAAACCGACATCTCAACATCGGTTGCAAGACATTAATTCCATTGGACATACAATTCCCATAATCCCTCAAATTACTAACGGTGATGCCGGACCATCATCCACATACCGGCTCAATGACTGCCTCCTGATTGGATTGAGATCAGCCAATTGTGGCACCAGATGGTTTAAAGTATGATGGCTGTGCATGTTCTGACATTTACCTTACTGCATTGATGAAGGCGCATTGCTGAAACGCGTATGCGGTTATTAAAGTTGTATTGAATGCCCCGTGAGTGCTCCTGGGGTGCTTTGTGGAAACGGAGCGGGTCTCACCCCCGCAATTGGTGGCACCCGTCGTGAGTTCAGCGGGATTGGTGGGAAATGTGCAGGGATATATATATATATATATATATTCACTGAAAAAACCATAGGTTTCACACATGTTATAGTTAGCGGAAATTTTACTGATAAAAAACCAGTGAAATTCCCCCGTTATAGTTAGCGCAGGCAACTATAACTCACGCGACCGCAATCCTCTGCTGATGCTAATACTGTATTTAGACACTTATTTGCCCATGTCTTCTTCCATACATTTTTAGCTATACATATATTACAAATATTTTTTTTTCATAAAGACACATATGTCATCAGCAGAAGATTGCAGTCGCGTGAGTTATAGTTGCCTGCGCTAACTATAACGGGGGAATTTCACTGGTTTTTTATCAGTAAAATTTCCGCTAACTATAACATGTGTGAAACCTATGGTTTTTTCAGTGAATTTGCAAGGTTTTTTAAATGCTAAGTTTTTTTCCCTTATAATAAGCCCTGTACATTTGGTGGCCTTCGGCCACCAAAAGCACAGGGGGTGGGGTAAGTGTGGATAGTGTTTTTTGCCCTTAACATAAGCCCTGTACATTTGGTGGCCTTCGGCCACCAAAAGCACAGGGGGTGGGGTAAGTGTGGATAGTGTTTTTTTTATTTTTATTTTTTTACCGTACGCTTACGGTAAGCGTACGGTAAGCGTACCCCGCGAAATTGCCGAAAAAAAAATAAAACCGTTTTTGCACTTGGGGGATGTTTGGGGACTCCCTCAACATGACTATGTGGGAGGGAGTTGTCAAAACAGCCCCTTTACATGTTTTTGGGCTTGATATTTTAAAAATCACTCTCAGTGCGAGAGACAAAATGGCGGCCGCCGCTTCCTGGTTTCGGCCGATTCGAATGTTTACTAAGATCTAAGAGCCAATCAGAATCGCGCTCGCGCACGCCACCGTACGCTTACCGTAAGCGTACGGTAAGCGTACCGTAAGCTGGCTCAGATATATATATTGATTTAAAGGCTATTTTCTCAGAATCTACTGAACAGATTTACACCAAACCTACAAAAGGCACTTCCTTGACCTAGGGACTACCTCTCTGCCAAATTTTGAGTAATTCTGTTCAGCCGTTCGGGCTGTAGCTCGTTCTAAAGGTCCTATGGAAAAATGCATGGGAAAAACGCGTTTTGGGACCCCCCTTTTATCTCAGCCCCCGCTTGACGGATCCCCCCGAGACTTTCAGGGTAGGAGCGGAGCGTAGCGCCCCACCTATTTTGAAAAATTTGCGAGGATTCGTCGACCGGCGCCAAAGTTATTCAAAATAGAATGTTGAGGTTTTCCTATGGAAACGTGGTCCTAACTATAACTACCTACTGGCTATCGCCAGTAGGTAATATATATATATATATATATATATATATATATATATATATATATATATATATATATATATGTAGATATAGATATATATATATATATATATGTAGATATAGATATATATATGTAGATATAGATATATATATGTAGATATAGATATATATATATATATATATGTAGATATAGATATAGATATATATATGTAGATATAGATATAGATATATATTATCTACTGGCGGTCGCCAGTAGATAGTTATAGTTAGGACCCTGTTTCCATAGGAAATCCGCAACATTCTATTTGGAATAACTTTGGCGCCGGTCGACGAATCCTCGTGAAATTTTCAAAATAGGTGGGGTGCTACGCTCCGCTCCTACCCTGAAAGTCTCGGGGGGATTCGTCAAGCGGGGGCTGAGATAAAAGGGGGGTCCCAAAACGCATTTTTCCCGTGCATTTTTCCATAGGACCTTTAGACACAGCTACAGCCCGAACGGCTGAACAGAGTTACTTGAAATTTGGCAGAGAGGTAGTCCTCAGGTCAAGGAAGTGCCTTTTGTAGGTCTGGTGTAAATCTGTTCAGTAGTTCCTGAGAAAATAGCATTTAAATCAATATATATATCTGAGCCAGCTTACGGTGCGCTTACAGTGCGCTTACGGTAAGCTTACCGTACGCGTACGGTGCCGTGCGCGAGCGCGATTCTGATTGGCTGTTAGATCTTAGTAAACATTCGAATCGTTCGAAACCAGGCAGCGGCGTCCGCCATTTTCTCTCTTTTAGAAATCTAAAAGCTTACCTTTCACAACGAAGCGCATAATATGTCCTCCATGTGCGCACGGTGCGCGAAGCGCATCGTGCGTACATGGCCCATCCACGGCACTAACTGTGTAAAGTGGGCGCGCGGTGCGCGGAGCGCACCGCGTGCTCACTGTGCGCGCACGGTGCGCGCACGGAACGAACTGCGTTAAGTGGGCGCGCACGCCACGAATGGCGTAAAGAAACTTAGCATTTAAAAAAACGTACAAATTCACTGAAAAAAACCATAGGTTTCACACACGTTATAGTTAGGAATTAGCATTTAAAAAACCTTGCAAATTCAGTGAAAAAACCATAGGTTTCACACATGTTATAGTTAGCTGGACATTTTACTGATAAAAAACCAATGAAATTCCCCCGTTATAGTTAGTGCAGGCAACTATAACTCACGCAACCGCAATCCTCTGCTGATGACATATGTGTCTTTATGAAAAAAAAATATTTGTAATATATGTATAGCTAAAATTTAATAGAAGAAGACATGGGCAAATAATTGTCTAAATACAGTATTAGCATCAGCAGAGGATTGCGGTCGCGTGAGTTATAGTTGCCTGCACTAACTATAACGGGGGAATTTCATTGGTTTTTTATCAGTAAAATGTCCAGCTAACTATAACATGTGTGAAACCTATGGTTTTTTCACTGAATATATATATAGATAGATGTATTCACATGCACACACATATTCTGAACATGCTCTATGAATGCTTACATTTTATGTACAATTTTAAACAAATCGCTGAACCAAAAAGGTTCAAACTTACATAGACAGAAAATGTCCTTTGGAATTACAGAAAAAATTTAGTGTTTTCATTAAGCAGCTTACCTTTTTTGCACAGAATATTTCAAATGGGAATTCTGTTAAATTTAATGAACAATTTGTTTGGGACTTAATTTGATACTTTTCCACTTTCCCCTCCCCAATCCCGAACAAGCATCACTTAATTCAAATCTACTTGTTTTGAAGTCTCAATTGTGTGCAGTGTTGTTCCAAAGATTGGTGTAAAGTTTAATATATACAGAAAATGTGAAGACTGCAGTCGTGTTTTTTTTTTTAGTCCTCCAGGTGGCACTGTAGTTAAGGGAATAATCGTTAGAAGTCAAATATGTGTTTTGTATGTTTTTCTTCACAGAGGGAGTAAAACAAAGGGAAAATTTAGGGCTCTGTACATGCCTTCGTATTGGTGTCGAATTATTGGTGATGGGAATTACCAATTACTGATTATGGGTATGTCATGCGTCATCTACCACAGGCTCTTGTTCCCTCTGTGAAAAAATCCATGTGGCATGCGAATATGCAGCGGAAGAATGGACCCCCATTTTTAGGTTTCAGCTGCACAATGCTTTGGAAATCTCTTGTGTAGAAAAACCCTCTTAAAAGGGGCTCAAAGCCTGCCTATAACTTACCTTCTCTTACCATTGATAGGCTCCCACGTCATTCTCCTCTCCTTTCTTCCTTTTGGCCAGTACACCCTCCTCGCCTCTGGCTTCCTCCTGGGCTTCAATATTTTTCCCTGCTGTGGAGCATTAACCAAATACTGCTTCCTGTGGCCAGTGCCCTCCACTGACTACATGCTCCTTCAGGTTCTTTTTTTCAAATGTTTTGAGCCCCCCCCTCCCTTCTCCCGTCGTTCTTTTTAACCCACTGATCCTGCCACCTTTTATTCCAACCCTCCTTCCTCTTGTTGCATTTTTTTTTCTTCAGGTTTACATAACTCAAACTCGACCCAAAGATATTGGATTGCTTTACATAAGCACCAGTTACATTATGCCAGGACACATCCATTTTTGTTTTTTAGGCAAGGAAAATAAAGTGACTTGCCAATAATTAAAGGATGTTGAGCCAACACCTAGACTCGAACCTGGGTCCCCAGTTGGAAGCTGGCCCGATGCTGCATCCTCCCCCCCAGAAAAGAGGATTGCTTGCAACACGCCCCACCTCCCCCCCCGCTGCCCCTTCCCTGGCACTATTTTCTGCTGCTAAGCCATGGATTCTAGGGCCATATATACGCAGGCAGTTTGGTTAAACAAGCACTGTCATAACCAATAGGTCTCGCTTTTGGGACCTTCTAAGTATTTAGTTATGCAGCACAATATCCTTGGTGCATACACATCAACTGTTGCGTGGCTAAACACTTATACGGTCCCAAAGGTGAGACCTATTGGCTATGCCAATGCTTGGTGTGGTTGTGTGTGTGGTTGTGTGTGTGGTTGTGTGGGTGCAGTTGTGGGTACGGGTGCGGTTGTGGGTGTGTGTGGATGTGTGGTTGTGTGTGTGGGTGTATGTGGTTGTGGTGTGTGTGTGTGTGGTTGCGGGTGTGTGTGGTTGTGGTTGTGTTTGTGGTTGTGTGTGTGCAGTTGGGTGTGGGTGTGGTTGTGGGTGTGGGTGTGGTTGTGGGTGTGGTTGTGTGTGGTTGTGTGTGTGTGTGTGTGGTTGTGGGTGTGTGTGGTTGTGTTTGTGGTTGTGTTTGTGGTTGTGGGTGTGGTTGTGGGTGTGGGTGTGGTTGTGGGTGTGGTTGTGGGTGTGTGTGTGGATGTGTGGTTGGGTGTGGTTGTGTGTGGTTGTGTGTGTGTGTGGTTGTGTGTGTGTGGTTGTGTGTGTGGTTGTGGTTGGGTGTGGTGTGTGTGTGGTTGTGGTTGGGTGTGGTGTGTGTGTGTGTGTGTGGTTGTGTGGGTGTGGTTTTGTGTGTGTGTGGTTGTGCATGTGGTTGTGTGTGTGGTTGTGTGTGTGAGAGTAATACTAAAAGCATATCAAAATAAAGGAACACAAACATTTAGTTTGTGGAAAGAGAAAGCACATTGTAAGTCAAACGGGCGTAGCAAAGCATTAACACAGCAACATGTTCTTTTGATGTTTGATGTTCTTTGTTCTTTGAACGAGAACAAAGGGGCTCCGCGAAAGTGATCGCGGGCAAAAGTGAAAGTGATCGCGGGCGCTTAATGAGCATGATGAGGTTTGCCATATGGTGCCTCTGCTCCTAAGCGCGCGCCCGCGCACATGCACTGTAGCTCTAGGCTGGCCATGGTAGCATTTTTTGAGCCCTCACTAAAAGTCTCGCCAGACCAGCGTATGCGCTGGGTCAGGCGAGACATAAAAAGGTATTTGTTCTTATCTTATCATTAGCACTTAGTAGGAGCTGGGGATAGCATTTGCATGCCTTTAGCTGCTGGTGAATGTCTGCACAACGTATTAATGTAAGCAAAGTGGGCACAACAGGGTTTTTAGGCTGGGGGACATAAAGTGTTTTGCCCAGAATGACAGGATTTTTAGCCTACGCCAAGATTCAAACTTGGGTCCTTAGCCTGCTGCTTTGGCCATTAAGCCACATCCCCCCAGAGGAGAAGAGTTGCTTGCCAAACCCCAGCCCCCCTGCACTGTTTTGAGGCATATTGCACAGCGGCACAGGCTGCTGTGCAACATGTCTTAAAGTAAATAAAACCAAGATGCAGTCAACGCTGGCCTCATCATAGCACTTTGTTTATATTTACTTTGAGTCACATCGCACAGCAGTTCGAGCTGCTGTGCAGCATCTTTAAAAACATTAACAACGCCAATAAGTCTAACATATGCGAAACCTATTGGCTTTGCCAATGCTTGTTTTCTTTGTAGAAAGCCCCACCCCCTAATCCGTACGCAAATGTAGAGTGATCCATTCCCTTTCCAAACTTTGGAACAGTAGTTACTACAGGCCTTTGCGTAGTAATATTTCAACCATATCATTGGTCCTATTTCAGTTTCTGAACGCCCACATTCGTACCTTATTGTGGGTTTCACAAATCTACAAGGCTACCCTCTCCTTGAAACCTTCCCACCCCTTACGTAAAATTTACTTCTGCAGATTTCTCTACACTCATGGTGGAGAAAACCAAAGTAGTAAGTCTATTTATTCATGTCAGTGAGCCTCTTGTCAACTCCTTGCCAATTCCTGGCAGGAGGTATTTTTTGCTATAAAGGTATGTTTACGGCTGTCAATATCTTTGTGAAAAGGTACTTGTTTCAATGGGATCAGGAGAGAAAGTCTAAGATGTGGTTAAATGTGTTTACCATAGCAAGCTTGTTCTTGATTTATCAGGGTAATTTGTTAACAAATATAAATACAAGCTGTACTTATTATTGAGCACGTTGAGAGAGCTTGCGAGGTGAAGTAAAAGTACTTGGTGAAGGGAAGCCCATTGCTATATGATTTGTAAATAAATATTGTTAAACGCACACATGCCACGACAGTTTTTTTCCTCCACTCCGCTTTGAATTTATAAAGAGAGAAAGTACCTTGTACACCAGCTACTGAATACAACATACACATATGGTCAGAGCACAGGGTCTGCCAATACAACTCTACAGGCAAGGCCATGCTAAGAGGGGGAAACTGGACACATGAAGGCTCACAATGTGAGAAGAAACCAGGTTCCGGTTTCTAGGACCTGTCGGCCAGTCCTGTGTTAGTGACTTTCTCAGGCTAAGGATAATGTCCTCAGCCACACTCAGGCTCATAGGAGGTCAGGCTCTCGATTGCAAAGTCTCAGCCATTGAGTTAAAATGTGTGTCTAGCAGCTGTTCTACAGAGGCCAGAGGTCACTTAGGAGGACTGAAAGTTGTCCTACGTGCCCAGGCTCCAGGATCCCTGGCACATGATAACAAGCATTTGTAATGCAACAGGTCTCGCATCTGTTAGATTTTGAGTTATTGGAGTTGTAATATATTGTTGCTTACTGGTGCTGATTTGAGTGTAGTGTATGTATTTTACATGTAAATACTGGTATGTATGTGTGTAGTAAGTATGTTGATGTATAACTTATGTTGCAGCTTGTGATTGTGGAAAGAGTAGTAATTGCAGACCACATGCAGAACACAGACTGCTATGGAAAATGTAGGAACAGGATGTTCTGCTGCTCGTGCCATTTGTCTTTTAAAGTTGACAGTCTATTCTATATACAATTGTGGGCTGGGATCCTGCGGGTATGAAGTGAAAAATTAGTGGGTGTTGGGAAACAAAGCAAAATGATGTTTGGCAACTTGTATTTTTCAGCATGATGTACAGAAACATAAAAAAGTAAAGGAAAAAGAGGGAAATTGAGCTTGTGTCTTGAAAACATATGGAGAGTGAGTAAATGTTAATTGTAATGTGAATAAAAAGCCTTTAGGAGCTATCAACACGTAGACTGCGTCATAGCACTTTGAGCCAAGTTACATAGCAGCCGCGGCTATTGAAAACTAAATAGCCTGAAAAAACCAAACACTACTTTCAAAGCTCTCTGGTGCCATGATTAAGCGGTGTTGCTCAATAGGCTAGCCCCTAGGTCATTGTTTACATTCGGTAACCTACAAATCTGCTTTTCTTGTGAATTTCAGTCCAAGAAGCACTAGAATGTAACTTTCAACCCAATCGCTTGCGGCAGCTACTGTGTCGCTTTCTCTGCAAGACGTGAATAATGCAGATTGAGCAAGCCTGGCTGCTTTGAGCATAAGGTGGAACACACTGCACGGCAACGCGCAAGGGACCTGTGTCGAACTCTTGCACACCTACATGCCTCTCTCCAGCACTGACCCCCGGACCTCATACAGTCCACTGAATTGCCAACACCAACACAAGAAGGCATGCTCTATTCCCACAGCGTGCTTGTATCCGCCCAAAAATTCCCGCAGTCCAGAGCGCCCATCCACTTCCCAGAAACCAGTTCAACGCTCATGTAGGCTAGGTTAGCTTGAGGTATTATAAATCATACTCAGTCAGAAGCATAGAGCAGAAATCAAATTATACTTTTCAAACTAGACGATGCCAATATGAAGGATGGCCATACGTGCCCATGTCTCCAGGAGTGATCTTCGAGATGTTTAACATACATACTAGTGCATCCTGGGTAATGTAGTCTAAATTCAGTTGCTAACTAAGAACAGATCCCAGCCTAACCCTGAGAAACAGACTGCACAGGGTAGAGGAGAAACCAAATGTTACAAAAGGGTGCTCCTTTGACATGATTCCAGAGCATTACCCGCATTTCAAGAAGAAGACGCATTAACGCCATTACCAATGTGCTGCGTTGTAAGCATTAAAAAAATGCGAGAACTATTGCATTGATGGGCCAGGGTACAGTAAAGTTGCCCACGCTGGAAGGGAGGGGTACAGTAAAGTTTCTCTCGATGGGAGTGTAGGGGTTATAGTAACCTTACCTATGCAAACCTGACCTCCCTGTGCGCACCATCCCTGTGAGGCGGACACAGGCAGCCGTCAGCTGAGCTCCTACTGTCAGTCCCGCGGAGGCTGGGGCTGAGAGAGGAGACAGGCAAGAAACTGAGTATCCAGGATTCTCCCGAGGTATAGACTTCCGGAGAAAACAGGTTACAGCTACACACCCGTGGGAGACAGACGTGCAGACAGCCAAAGGAGAAGAGGAAGCACATTAGAGTTGTAGAGTCGACACAACATTAGGCGGAGCTGGAGTGACTGGGGACGGAAGAGAGACACTGACCCCGAGGTGGCTAAAGGTTTGACGAGTGTGTGTGAGGTGCCGAGGAGCTCGAAGCATCACCTCTCTCGGCCGTCACTCAGTTCAGAGTTGGCATCTGTGCACTCCGGAGCAGGAGGCCGCCCACCCTGGGGAGGCGGGTGTGCAGCAGCTAAGCGCTAGGCTTAAAGTAACAAGCCGCGCCAGAGAAATAAAAGGCGCAGCAGCATAAGCTCCAAATAAAGTTACGGCACGACTGACTTTGCCCTCCGCCTCGGGAAGCCCATAAAAAATGAAGAGCGCAACTGTGGGAAAAGGATAAAGAAGGCAGAAGAGACGGGGATTACTGACTTGCCCAGAATCACAGAACGGTGAGCCTACTTCGAGACTGCTGACGCGCTACCGAGATGATCTGGAGCCGACGGGGGGAGGGAGGGAAAGTGAAAGTGCTCCATGCGCGTATTGTGCTTGAACGCCGCGAGCTGTGTGCGTGCACATCAAACGTCGTGAGCTGTACGCGTGCACATCTCCTGTCCGGGCAGGCACGGCGAGCAGGAGACAGGGAGGCAACAAAACATGCCTCCCTTCTAATGAAAATCACGCATTTTGGACCCGCACCAATCAGAAGCATGGGTGGAGCTTCCACCCCGCTTGCGAAGCTAAGACGACGATAATAGATCTTGCAAAGCGAGCAGCGCATGCGCTGCATCACTAGGCGAGACCTAAAAAGCAGCAGTGTTAAAGATTACAGAGAGCAGGGCACAGTGCCAGCACAGTCGGGTGAAAACTGTGGCTGGCGGTTTGTTGCATACTGTTGGTGCCGCAAGCTTCTTCGCACAGTTCAGTTCTTAACTGTGATTACAGGATCTGGGCACATTTCGTCTCAGAGCAGTGCCTGTGGAGCCCTAGGTTTCACTCTTTCAATTTCCCATTTTTTGGTCCATGCTTGATCTTGCTCAGATCACTCCCAGGCCAGGAAGGGGCCTTATGAGCACAAGCGAGAACGCACCCCATGCCGGCCGAGAGGCACCACTGCTTCATGTAGTGCCTGCAACATTCTTGGTGCAAGTTGCCTATTTCTTCCATCGGTTAGTCCACTGTCTGGACAGCTCCTCTGCCAGGCACCTGACACTGGACTTCTTTTTTTGAGCACAGTCCCCTTGCTGGGATATCTGCGGGATCAGTCTCTCAGTCAGCCTGACAGGCTGCATCATAACCAAAGCAAACTTAGTGTTGACCACAAGATAATTGCAGATACTTCAGGAAATGTGTCTTTGCTTCTGGGAACCTGACTGTCAAGGAGGACACCTGCCCTGGATCTCAGATGTTTCCACAACAGCCTGTGGGGTGTCCCCTTCACCGGTCAGTAGGAAACGTGGAATGCTGACTGACCGTTTCAGTAGTTCTCTTATACTCCTTTTTCAGATCTAGTTTGTTTGTTCCATCTGTGCTGTTCTGGAACTGGTTTGAGGCTGTTCCTTCACTTTGTGCATCGCTCTTCTTCAGAGCTGACACACTTGTTGTCTCCAGGTGATGGCAGGCAGCAATAGATGCCTGTGAGAGACTCCAGTGAAAGAAACACACAATGCGAACAACAAAGAAAAAATAAGCCTCCACAACTGACACCTATCATCCTTTTGGAAGCAGCATCTTCGATTAAATAGAAAGGTGCATGTCATGACAAAAGAATAAGCCTTCCTTTTCAGAGCAGACCGCTATCAGATACAGTACACACTCTCCATCTAATAGAATGAGAGGGGTCCAGGAAGGATCAAAAGGCAGGACACAGCAGCATTTCACTTCTGCAATCTAAAGGGAGACCTGTCTCCATCCTTGCTCACTTCAGAGTCTGTCGCTGCAGAAAAACCTCAGAAATTCTAGCGGTACTTCGTACATGTGTGGTAGGCTACCTCCAACCTCCATCTTGTACAGTATGCTTGTATTCGTAATCCAAGATGGATTCCTCTGACTAAGTCATTCACTGCACCCATACCACGTGCACATACTACCATCTACATATACCAAACGTGTGCTACTTTCCAGGCATACACTATGAAGCAAGAGGACTTACTTCATAACACAAACAGAACTTTGGAGGTGTGAGGCCAGTAAGTCACGTATCCAATCATTATAACATGGAAAAAAGTATTCTCTGCAATTATAATTAAAAACCCACTGTGCCACAACTATCAAGCTCTTGGGCAAACAAAGAGGACAGTAGTCCCAGGCGATTAGGAAGGGAAACAGGGTGCGCCCCTCCACACCACAAGCTCCAATCTAAATCTCATATACCAATTACTTGTAATGGTTCTCTGCATGAACGTTTTTTTTTTTTTTTGAAAATATGTTTATTTGCATGAAAATCACTCAAATACAGTGCAATCAACACCCAACACTTGCTCGGAACATACCAATATACAATTCCCTTTGCACCAACATCCTTATTATGACTCCACAATAGACGGAACAATTCAGTGCCTCCCCAGCAGACCTTGTGGGGTACCCCTTGGAAGTCCACCATCCAGTGCCCATACGTAGGTAGCTCGTATACCCGTAGGTCGCAGAGTCTCCACTCAGAAGATTCCGCCGTGCAATTGGACCAACTAAGCTAACGTAAAAACAGCTATCCCATTCTACATCCCTCCCCCCACCCACCCACCCCCCTCCGGCATGACTTAATGACAGAATACATGGCAAGGCACTCAAGTCTGCAACTCTACGCCTCCGACTTGCCCAACACAGGACCCCCAGCCGCCCAAGTGTGCTATTATCCGACCCCTCATCTGCATGAACGTTTTGATGGTTGTGCATTCTGAAGAAGGTAAAATAAAAACACCATAGGCACTTGAATTAAATGACTAAGGGTAAGGGGTAGATGCTCCCAGATCCATACATTGGACATCCACATCCTAACAAAGACCTTTAAAGGTTTTTCTTTAAGTTCAAGAAAGTGCATTACGACATAGTAAGCATCTTAATTTATTTTAACTAAAAGAAAAACAATGGCTGCTATGCATGGGTGTGCACGTGGCAGTGACCATCTGGGGTGGACACTATCACTAGTAAAGTCAAGAGGTGTCACAGGCTAGACCTGTTTGTATCCTGCTGTGTTTTCATAGTGGTGGTCAACCTGAAATAGGTCTTAATGGAAGCACATACCTGTTTAACAGATGTAGTGCAGATTACATAGGTTGCTTACTTCTTGGCTCATTTTAGTTAGCATATGGCTAATTCCTGTCTGAGGCGGCATGGTGGGCAAAAAATAATGTACTGTAATGTATCCCTGAGTAATACCAGTGGCTGGGATTAATACACGCAATTCACCCATCACTTTTTGGTTTTTCTCCGTGCAACGCCCTTGATGTGATGGGTATGTTCAGTCAAGGATCCCGTGCTCACTGGAATATGTAGTTAAACAAATAATGGGGTGACCCAGTATCCCTCAGAACCTGGGCAGTAAGTTTATAAGGTAAACAGTGGTTCCGTTGGGTGAAAGTATTGCTTTACGCATTTAGGCTTAGTCAAGCGTTATTCGAATAATATACAATAATTAAACTATAAGCAACACACAAGACAGTTCAACTGCAAAACAAATTCTTTATATATAAATTACGTCATTCATATATTTATAAATCAATATTTCACGAAGGGCCGTCAAGCAATGGTGTGATGACACAAGTGACACAGTGAATAATAAGTGCTCGGTGACAGTGTGCGTGATATGTACAGTAATTTAAAATCGAGGTTATTCGAAAGTGGCCAGGGGGTGTACAATAGTAAAGCTGCGCGATGGAAGGGTTCCTTTTGGCGCAGTTTCTATGCGAAGGTCCACAAAATAGTCGACGTTTCAACCCTAGTACTGCACTCTTGATAGGTCAGTGCGGGTCTTCATCAGGACTTGAATTAGGCGTGACGGCCTGTGAGTAAAAAGAGGACTAAGTAAGGTGTGTTGACATTAAAGAAAAGATCTATGTACTAACTGTGGTGGATGACTCACCTTAGTAAGGGAGAAATTCAAATTCAAACTGGTCTAAGTCTATGGAGTAGGTATCTCTGAATGGGGTTCACTCCAGTGGTCTATCTTGTTGATGGGCCTGTAAGTAATTACAATCATTGTAAATACAAGAAAGGGTTGGGTGGGGGTTAACGACCAACGAGATGAGGGAGCCTGACATGCTCACCTATGTCAATTCACTGGGCCCGTGGCATTCAAGACTCCACCGCTGTGTCTAAAAATGGTTGTATCTAAAAGATAATTAATAACGGGGTGTTAGTGTGAAACACCACTGTACATAGGCCGATGAGTGGGTCGAAAAGGTGCAGGGTTAACGCTCACCTATTTACTTGCGAAAAGCTGTCTATAATCCAGACCCTTCTATCCCCTTAGTGTGGGTAAAGGTGGCTTCTTCAGACGAAGTTAACTGTAAAGAAGCAAGATTGAAGTTTAGATTAGAAAGCTTGAGATCCGAAAGGGGACAAGGTAAGAGATTCTACGATATCGCTTTGGGAATCCGCAATTACCTCATTCGGATGAAAGGGCAGCCGGCCTGGGGGTCCTGGCTCCTCTGATTGAATCGGCAGTCAAGTCTGTAGTGAGTCTGCATAAAAGCCTGGTGTGGCGTGCGCGTGGACGCCGAGCGCTGTGGGTTGCTAGGCAACGAGTTGCGCTAACGTCGATGGACGTAACCAGTCGTCATATGTTACCGTGGTAACAGAGTAAAATTCGCCATCTAAGGGATTCCATGCGCCAATTGTTGAGCAAAAAGTGAAGCGTGGCGCGAGCGTCCACGAACGTCACTACTCGTCATACGTTACCGTGGTAACAACGTAAACAGAAAGTATCATCTAAGGGATTCTCATGCGCCAATTGCTGAACCGCAAGTAAAGCGTGGCGCGAGCGTCAGGGAACGTGACTCAATAAGGTGACCAAGTACACATTTACGTCAAGCATAGTGGAATCCATCCTCCAAATGCGGAGTATCGGGGCACAATTAAGTAAGAGTCAGAGTGTACAGTGAATGTTAGCATGTACGGGGATCGATGAGAATGTGATCCCATACAGAATAATTGGCATTCAAACACTTATTGGATTAAAGTCTCCATACAAAGTTTTACATGTGCTCGGGTGGGATGCCGAAGTACAAATAACAAGATTCCAGTAATTTGTGATACATTGTACGGTTCATAGCAATCATGCACATAACATCGATAAATTCAGGGAGTGCAAGTAAGTACATATGCAAAAAAGTTAGACATTTCTAAATATACTGAAATTAGGACGGGGCTACACAGTGAATCCAAATTATGTTAAATGATTCAGACAATTCTGACTCCTGTATATCGAGCTAGGGGGAGGTTTGTGATCAAAGTAGGCCCATTTGTTTTGAGATCTCCTCCATCTCATTCAACCCGTTCTGGACCGAGTTAAGCAAATGGATCCATCTACACTCCTTGTAGTTCAGTATCCTCGCAATTGACCCACCCCTGTTTCTGGGGATGATCTTTTCTAGTACCCACCATATGATGTTATTGGGAGAGTGATTGTGTGAGGCATAATGCTCAACCATAGGGGCCCCATGTACCTTACATCTTATCCTACTCATGTGCTGCAGAATTCGTACTTTCACTTTCTGAGTTGTTTGTCCCACATATGTAAGTCCGCAAGGACATTGGATGGCATAAATAACATTCATGCTGTTACAATTAGTAAACTGGGAAAGTTTGTATGTTCTACCAGTGTATGTGAATGTGCTTCCTTCAATTTAATTATTGTATATTATTCGAATAACGCTTGACTAAGCCTAAATGCGTAAAGCAATACTTTCACCCACTGGAATATGTAGTCATACTGAACAGGTCCAAATAGCCTGAAACCAATTTGGTGTTGATTGTGGTCTACTTTGGAGGAAACCTGGCCTGGCATTTCGGGAAGGACTGATGCTATTGGAACAGGACCATGGCTGATTTCCATATGGCTAGTTACCATCTGAGGAGGTATGGCCGGCAGAAAAATGATGGCCTGGAATGCAGCCCGAGATATTACAGTGGCTGAGAATATAAGCATTCGACCCATCACTTTTTGTTCCATGTAGGACGTTCCGCTCGTGTGTACTTGTTAAGTCCAATTTAGCATGAAGCATTAAGTATAAAACACAAGCATTTATTTGATAGAAGTACAGCACAGCCCAACTGCTCTGGGCCAAAACTCCAGAGGTCTAACACATAGAACGTAGAATGTCCGCACCATGGCAACAAAGAATAACATATGAGCCTGAAGAGAAACAGTTCCAAATGAAGTAAATTAAAGCAACAGTACAAATACAATTAATAAGGAATATAACACACCCCTTCCCTTAACAAAACATTAAACATAGTCTTTCATTCTAACTGGAGCCTTTACATGTCTATCTCCAGTTTTAACCCTGAAAGCAACAGACTCAGATTCAGCAGAATTGCCAATATCTCATGAGACTCATTTCCAAAAGACTCACACGGCATGGATGAAGTACCATGTTTGATTTCAACAGGAACAGCTTGGTGACATTTAACAACACATCTTACATTCCACACTCTTCCATCTCGTGTCTCAACACTATTCATATTTACGTTAACCACTCTGATAGCAGGCCCATACTTCGAAGTTCCTTTTATGTTGAGACGAGGTTTGGTATTCTCACCCAATCCCCAACCACAAGAAAGGGTACTCTCACCTTCATTTTAGCATCATAAAAATCTTTAATTTTTTCCTGTTTTTGTTGAACTTTAAGAGAAACTCTTTGTACGTCATCACTTATGACACCATCAGACATTTTCTTCTTTATCCACCAGGGACAAAGCTTGGATGACAGTTCCCTCCCTCTCAAAAGACGGAACGGGCTGAGATTTGTAGTGGAATGAGAAGTAGTACGATACATCCAAAGCCTTTCTCTCTGAACAACTTTTCATTCTTTACCAGATTTGTAAGTCAATTCCACACCATCCTTAAGAACTTTTCAACCTAGCCATTCCCCTGTGGTTCATAGAGAGCAGTAGTACAATGTTTAATGACACACAACCTCAAGAAATCTTCCAGCGCTCGTGATTTTAATTGCACTCCATTATCTGTCATAAGGACTTCAGGACTTCTCTTCCGAGCAAAAATCTCTTTGAAAAATTCAATAATGGTTTGTGTGGTAGCATGCGGAACAAACTTAACTTCAGGCCACCTAGAATGGTAATCAATGATCACCAAAGCATAACAATCTTCTTGAGGTAAACTATAAAATGGCCCAGAGACATTCCTCATTTCCACACTTCTGGGACAACACACCACCAAGTCCACACAAACTGGCATCTACCAGGAACCGCAGGGTTCCATCCTTAGCCCCACGCTATTTAATATCTTCATGGCTCCTCTGGCGGCAGTCGCGGAATCTTTTGGTGCCCAGGTCATATCCTACGCCGATGATACCCAGCTCCTGTTCACCTGTGACAGGGGCGGAACTTTCGATGGCGTACAGATCAAGGACTGTTTGGGGGCGGTTTTCGAGTGGTTCAGGTGTAATGGGTTAAAGTGTAATCCCGACAAGTCGGAGCTGCTCTTTTTTGGTTGCACCTTTGAACCAGATTGGAAAGCCTGGTGGCCTCAAGATTTGTTTCCACCTGACAGTGTGTCACTTAAAGCAAAAAACCTGGGAGTAATTGTGGACAGTGAACTGTCTTTTGGGCCACATATTTCGTGCCTCTCAGGTAAATGCTTCGGCATTTTACGTATGCTGAGAAAGTTCCTTCCTCTTTTGTCTGTTCAGTATAGGAAGACCATTGTTCAGGCTTTGATTGGATCGCGACTGGACTACGCAAATGCCCTTTTTTTGGGCTTACCAAAATATCTTCTGACCCGTCTGCAAGTGGTCCAGAATTCGGCAGCCCGTGCTATTTACGGGCTCCCAAGAAGAGCCGGCGCCACGGCTCTTTTGAGAGACTTACACTGGCTGCCGATCACTAAAAGAATTCTTTTTAAGTGCCTGACATTTGCCTTTAAGGCTCTACATGGCTCTTGCCCCAAGTACATAAGGAAACGTCTATCCCGATATGTACCGGGCAGGGCCCTGAGATCATCTTTGCTATCCAAAATGACAGTCCCGGTCATTAAGCGTGCAAGGATGGGTGGTCGATCCTTCCGCTACCTAGTCCCGAAGGAGTGTAATGAACTACCACTCTCTCTCAAACAGGCCCCGAGTCTCCTTGCCTTTAGAAAGGAGCTTAAAACGTGGCTCTTCACTAATTAAGTACCTCTAGATAACCTGAGTCTCTTTTCTGTTTCTCTTTTGCAGTCGCTATGTTTTGTTTTTATCTGCTAATGTTCTTCAGCAAAGCGCCGGGACGCTCCTGGGAGTAGCCGTGCGCTATAGAAGAAATAAATTAACATAACATAACATAACAAATGCAAAAAGAATGATTGATGGACAGAATGCAAAACAATATCATACATTCACCCTATTATAGAGATCTGGGCCTAAATCCATCGTTTTTTTGCTCACCATGCCATTCCAGTTTGGACCCAGCCCTATGTAAATCAGTCTTGACCCTGCGCCCAATGAGAACAGTCCAGCCCGAACTGCCAGGCCAGGTCCTCCCTGGACTGGAAACAAGCATCCTAGGACCGGTTTCGGGCTTTCAGCCCTCATCAGCCAGGATAGCTTGACTCCAGTGGCATGGAGAGCACAGGACCCACGTCTGGGCATACCCGTCCCACTCGGGGTGACAAATGCAAATAGAACAATTGATGGACAGAATGCAGACAAATGTCATACATTCACCCCAGTACAGAGATCTGAGCCTAAATCCATCCCTTGCACACTTTGCCACTGGATTTAAGCTAGCCTCGCTGATGAGGGCAGTTAGCCCGAAACAGGTCCCAGGATGCTTGTTTCCGGTCCAGGAAAGACATGGCTTGGCAGTTTGGGCTGGACTGTTCCCATGAGGGTCACGACTGATTTGCATATAGCTGTGTCTGAACTGGGGTGGCGAAGTGAGCTAAAGAACGTTGATGGATTCAACCCAGATCTGTGACTGGGGGTGAGTGTCTGAAAAGTTTCAGTGCTCCGTCCATCATCTCTTTGTGTTTGCGATCTACTGTGACAAGACACAATTTGTTCATACAGAATGGCTTCAAAGTGGGGGCCTTGACAATTTCATTCTTGATTAGTTGAAAAGCATCTTGCTGGTTCTGCGTCCAACAAAACTCTACTTTGTGTCCGGTAAGTTCTCTGAGTGGTTCCATTTTTGTTGCGAAATCTTTGATGAACTTACTATAATATTCGCACAACCCAGAAAAAGATAGCATTTTTTTGTTGTTGTCGGGAGCTGGAGCTTTCACAATGGCTTCCACCAAGGATTTCTTGGGAACAACACCATTTCCAGAAAGAGTATGACCCAAATACTCAACAGATTCGCGAAACACCTTACACTTATTCTCCTTAAGAGTCAGACCATTCAACTCTAAGCGTTTACACACCTCCATCACATGTTCCATATGCTTCTCAGGGTCTGGAGAAAACACAAGAATATCGTCTTGAAATCACTTAACAAAACTGTCTAAATCCTTAAAAATATGGTACATTGCCCTCTGAAATACCGACGCAGGTGAGGCCAAACCGAAAGGCATTCTCATAGAATAGCCCCTGCGGTGTGAGAAAGGCGGTGTAATGTTTAGAGTCTTCAGTCAAGGCAATTTGGTGATAAGCAGAGCGCAAATCAAAAGTAGAAAATACTTTGGTCCCTTCCAGCACACAAACAACTTCATTTATGTTTGGCAAAGGGTGACAGTCCACCACCAAATTCGCATTCAGTACTCTCAGGTCTACACAGAGTCTCAAACTTTTATCAGCTTTCCTTGCTAAAACGATGGGAGAAACCCATTCAGAAGACTCTACTTCTTCTATAATATCTTCTTCAATAAGGCTTTGTAGTAGCAACTTAAAATATTCTCTCTCACACACAGGCACTCCCCTCAGTTTCTGCTTGACAGGCAGGTCTTCTTGTTTTAGTTTAATCTTATGGCTAAAATTGTTGAGTCTTCCCAGCTTTCCAGAAAACAACTTAGGAAAGGAATTCACAATAGCACTGCCCTCACACTCACTGTCCTTATTCTCTTCTTCTTGTGACACCAATAACACAGGATCACAACTCCTAGGGTTGAGAATAATTCCTAAACTCCACTGGTCCTTCCAACCCAGCACGTTCACAACCTTGATAGCAACATATAGTTTAATACGAGCAACATGTCCTTTAAATTCTATGTCAACTTCCTTATACCCTTCCATGACAATTTTAGAACCATCAAAAGCCATAGCAACAATGTCTGATTCCTTCAAATCTTTGAGACTAAGGATCCCCTTGAAATTATCAAGAAAGACATCCTTGGTAATAATAGTCCAGGGAGAACCAGAATAAGCCATGAGCTCTAACTCCAAATTCAATAAGTGTACCAAGCACCTGGGTGGCTTAAGACTAACATGCCTGTCTCCACTATTTCCAACCTCAGTAATGGATAACAAAATACCTCTGTCACATTTGCTCATTCTGTCAATCACATGATCCTGATTGATGTAGGAAACTTTATCCCTTCCAAAACTCCCAGCAGCAGAACCTTTGAAATCTCTGCAGACAACAGCAAAATGCCCACAACGCCCACATTTCTTACATTATTTACCCAGAGCTGGACACTTGGGAAAAGAAGCACCATGGGTAGGACTCCCACACCTAAAACAATGAAATTCTTTGTCAGGTCTCTTAAACGCTTTTTGTCCAACACATGAAGATTCTGATTTTACAGCACACACGTCGTCTTCGGAGCCTTTGTTATTCTTATGTATAGACTTCATCCACTTTTCAGATTGGCCCATAGCTTTAGCAGTACTGATAACATCTCCTAAATTAGGATGGCCCATAATCCAGAGACGTTACTTGAATTTTCTTACTCTAGATGTGGACAATAATCTATTTCCTGATCATTTCATCAGTGATAGGACCAAAACTGCAATTGACAGACCGACCTCGTAGTGCCGTATGGAAATCTTCGAAAGTCTCACCCTCCTCTTGAGCTCTCGTGTAAAATTTAAATCCGTTCAATGCAACACTAGAGGAAGGTTTAAATCTAATCTCTATGCGAGCCATTGCATCTTCAAAAACATTCCTGTACCATCGGTTTGTGGAAGAGTTCTAAAAACAACTTGCCCTTCGAGAACCCAAGCAATTTAAAAAATAAAAAAAATCTTCCTTTCTGGACACAGTCTCTCACCATCAATGGCCTTAATCTTAATATATGCCAAATAGCAAGCTTCTCGAAGGATTCAAGGGGTGCTACTCTACAACGTTGGAGAGCAGAGGTTTTGAAATTGGCATACTATAAAGAGGTGGCCCTCTGGAGGGAAGCACTGAGGGGCATGAGATCCGTGGAACATACACAGGTCTGGAGTACAATAGTGCAGGATTCTCCTATTACAGACTATACCAGACGGATCTTTCCCCCACCACCAACCCTGGCACTGACAGGGATAGTGCAGATGAAACCGGATCACTCCCGGATGGGATTTGCCCCTGCCCCTCTCCCATGGCCCGGACACTCATCCTCATGGTGTCCCAACATCTACCTTATCACTTGCCAAGAAAGTAACTAGCAGTATCAGTTTCCAATAGCAGGTAATACCCAGTTTTAGATCCCCTATTGGTCATATGTTTTTATAGTATGCCAATTTCAAAACCTCTGCTCTCCAACGTTGTAGAGTAGGACCCCTTGAATCCTTCAAGAAGATTGCTATTTGGCATCAGGTCAGTATCAGTGTCAAATCAATACATTTAGAAGTTATTGTGTTAGACTTGGATCTGGGGAAGAGGCCCAGCAAACAAAAGAGTGGTGTTTTAGGAATATGGCGGCCTGTGGCCATTGCGACATTTGAACAACCATATGCCAGTAGTGAGAAAGGTTAGGGCATTCCCAAGCCATATGATCAAAATCAGTGCCTACTGTCTTACATCTTGGGCATGCTGCCTATGCTGCTGGGAACATCAAGTTTATTCGCTTGAGTGTGAGATACTCTTGTGTAAGACCTAGTACTAGGTGATCTTAAATCTATCCTTCTTGGATGTGTGCGTTCCAAAATAGTTGCGTAGGCCCTATCCGAGATCGGTAGGCCAATGTCTGCCAGCTACCTGTATCGCAAACCCCCAGGTCACTTGGCTTTCGAAGGAGCATTCTCTACAGTATTGTAATGGCTTTAATCTTACCATTTGTGATGCATATGATATGCAGGACTCCCTGGGTCATTGGCTCATCTGTCCCCACACACCAGTATGCCTAAACAGTGGCCCTCATTGCCCTGTATGTTAAGAAGTGATGACAGGGTGCTCAAATGACTCGAGTAAATCCTGGAATGATCTGGGTGTGTTGTACTTGAATACGTCTCCCATAGTTTGGATTCCTGTCCCCTCCCATGCCCTCAATCCCCTCCAGTCCCCCTTTGGATGTAAGACAGGCATGGTCATGAGTGGGAGGTCCCTGACTCAGTGGAGCAACATTAGCCCCGGCAGCATCCATGGTGCGGGGGGCCCCTGCCTCCAGGGGGACCCTTTGGCCTTTTGAGTCCCGGACTGGGTCCAGAGCATGGGGGTCCCCCTCCATGTACTTTTCAGGGGACCCCCCTCACGTTTCGTTACACAACTGCACTGACTTAAGGGGACTTAATGTGCGGTCTCTGTAGGGCCCTGGACCAAGCATATTTGAGAGTATCTACCAGGATATTTGGTGTAGCTTCTTGTGATTTGATGCAATGGATGGAGAATTATTTGCATCCAGGAGATGCGCGTGGGAGTACCCACACTCATCTCTCAGGGGAACTACAGCGAGCCTCCCTCTATTTAGTCACCCACACCAATTGTGCTGCCAGTTCAAAATCTGGTATTGAGAGGCCGCCCTCAGCTGTAGGGAGACAGAATTTGGCCTTGAAAATTCTACGACGTCATGTATCTCAGAGTAAGGTCAATAATAGATTGTCTGTCTCTTGGAATAGGGTCTGAGGTATTCAAATCGGGACTGTGGCAAAGAAGTATAGTAGGCGGGCAACATTACCATCTTGGTCAAGGCAGCACAACCCATGACTGATAACAGTAGTATATGCCAGAATGTTATAGTGTGGTGCAAGGAAGCAATTGTTGCTCATACATTACCCTCTAGCAATTGGGTTTCCGTGCAGTAGACGCCTACACGTAAGTATCGAAAGGTATATGGCTCCCATTGTATGTTATCCCCATGCCTGGTGGTTGTGTCTCATTCACAGGTTTTTGTACCAGTTCTGAGACCGCACCAAACTCTGTAATCTCTGCCACCGCTCCTTCCACGTCAGAGGACTCTCCTCATAGATAGAGCAGCAGGTCGTCTGAAAAGAGGGATATGCATGTTGTGGTGTTATCCATCTGCAACCCTCAATATGCCTGAGCCTGTCAGAGTGTGAGCAAGAAGGGCTTGACCGCTATGGGTAACAGTGCCGAAGACCAGGGGCATCCCTGCCTGTTGCCCCGATTGATGATGGAGGCTTCTGAGATGAAGCCCCCGTTCTTCAAGCCAGCGGCAGGGTAGGTGTAAAGGAGTTTATTCCATGTTAGATGTCCCCTTGGCCAACCCTATGCTGGTCATAACAGTGTACACATATTCCCAGCAGAGAGAATCAAAGGCTTTTTCCAAGTCTACTGCCATCACCAAGACCTAGGTGCATGTCGGGGTGTGGATGTGGGCAGTGTGGGGCTGTGTAAAACATCTATTACCTGTCTTATATTTGGGACCATGCAGCAAGTCGAGGTGAATCGGGACTGATCCTGGTGGATAAGACACTACAAATGGGGTTGCAATCTAGTGACCAGGACTTTGCTAAGGATTTTATAATCCATGTTCAGAATGAAAAGTGGTCTATGAGAGGAGACATATTCCCCCTCTTTCCCAGGTTTCAAGAGTGGTATAAGTAGGGCCTCTCACATGGTGGGTGGGAGCATTCCACGGGCACTGTTATAGAGCTTAGTTAACTTGGAAGCCATAATGTCACTGAATATTGAGTAGAACTCAACCGGCAAGACACCCATTCCTGGGGTCTTGCCCTAGACCAGAGACCTAATAAGTCCTCGTACCTCCTGCACCTGGATATCCTCCCAAAGTGTCAATGCTACTTCATGCTCCACTCTGGTGGTCCAAGCATACAGGACTTACAGGGTCTGGAAGGGCCCTATAGAGTCGAGCATAGTAGTTTTGGGACTCAGTGTCGATAACTGCCTTGGTGTATATCCTAGCCCCATTAGTTTGACATGGTATAATATTTGTTGATGGCCTCTGGAAGGGTCGGCAAGCCAAGCTAGTAGGCAGCCTACTTGTCTCGCTATGAACGTTCGTGAGGTATTGGCAGTAGTCCTATCCTCTCAGCCTTTCTACTGATTCCTGCAGTTTCCCTCTGTCTGCCGGCAGCTGTTGGTGACCAGTAGGGACACATAACCCCTTACTGGTCAAGTAATTGTTCCTGCTTGGTAATATTGGTCAATAGTTGTTAAATATATTCCTGTTGCCTACGCTATGCAATGGCCTCTGATCACCCCCTAAATGCCTCGCATTCGGTTAGTCGTTTTCCGATAAATAATCTCAAATAGCAGTCGCCAGGGACTCTCGGAATATAGGTTCTTCAAGGGTTTCTGTACGAAGCGTCCAGGTTGGTATCAGCGGCATAGAGGTTTCCCAACGAGGCGCTAATAGGAATAGGTTATTGTCTGAATTTGTTTCTAGCAAGGTATTCCAAGTATATTACAGAATGACAGAAGAGCAAACACCTGCATAGTAATACATCTACCCTAACGTAGAGGTCATGTGTTCCCGAATAATAAGAATATTCCCTGTGTTGGGGGTTGTGCGCCCTCCAAACGTGTATGAGGTTCCAATTCCTCTTCCAATCTCGGCGGGCACTTGCCACCATATATGTCAGAGAGGTGGGCAGAGGACGGTGTAACTTGTCAAGTGACGGATCAGCTATGCAGTTAAAACCTGGACCAACCCCCAGAGGATGATGGAGGGCGGAGAGGTGCGGCACCATTGATTTTAGGAAGACTGGTTGGTCTGTGTTGCGGGCATAGAGATTTATAAATGCCACATCCCTTCTCTTGAGCATACCTCCCTGCGCAGTATATTGTCCCTCTGGGTCAATGATCTCATGGTGTGGGAAGAAGGGTACCCACGCGATTATCCAAATCAGCACTCCTCGGGCAGGGGCAGAGTAACTTGTGTCATAGACACGGCCAGCCATCTTATTTGAAGTGCCAACCCTTCCACCTCGGTGAAGTGCCTTTCCTGTAGCATAGCGAGCTGTACCTTTCTACATCTAATGTAGATGGGGGCGGGTGATAGCCCATGGATCCAAATCTGTGCAGGGGACCTTGGCTCCGGACCATATAAGAAGGTGTGAAGTTGTCATATATTTTGGTGTCCTGATGAGTTCAAGAAAAAATCACAACCAGTAAAAGGAATTATCAGTAAGCATATAGAAAAACAGTTGTGAAGTGGTCATAATTTCTTCTGCAGTGCCCGAAGTTATTGTGGGGAGTGAGAGGCTAGTATCTGTTCCAGAGGCGAGCGCATTTCATCATCTGGGTTCATGGGTCTTCCAGAGCTGCTGCCATCCTGCACCAGAGTTGCCCCACAGCCAATGAGCCACTCCTGCCGGCCTGCTGCTGTGTGGGCTGTATATCTCCACACTGTGTGGGGCATGAACTTCTGAACCGTTAAGCCCCTGTTGTCGGGGGTGGGGTTTGAGTGTGATTGACCTCCAGAATCATATGTGTTCAGCCACTGCCATACCTCTTCCAGTGTTGTGTAAAAAATGTTTTTCCATCCATGTGAACACGTAGCCTAGCTGGAAAAAATGGAGCATACTTGATTCCCAGCTCTCTGAGCCTCTTTTTCACAGCTAGAAAGGAAGCTCGCTGTTGCTGCACTGCCATTGTAAAACCAGGAAAAATTGATACATGGGCATTATCCACCATGAATGGACATGCCTGTTGAAAGATGTAGTCATGATCCTGATAATTGAGCGTCCGGGTGACTATTGAGACCAGAGTAAGTCACAGGGGCACACGCCGGATCGTAAATACCCCAAACTCACCACAACAGGTTGTCCCCGGGGGAGGGAGGGGGTGCCCAGTTTTTTTAAAAGTTCCCAGGCAGTCATGAATGGCATCAGCAGGGGCCCAGCTTGTTCCGTCCTGCCCCTCCACGTCTAGCAAAGGCGCATAATGCCCGCCGTCTTTCCAGGGCGATGAGGCAGGCCATCTTGTAGCTCCAGGGATCCGTAGCATCCAGACGGGGGGTCGTCTCGCCTCTCGCGACTTAGACACCCAAGCCTGTGGGTGCCCAACAGGCTGCAGCCAAAGCTTCTTCTAGGTCAGTCTCGCCTCCTCAGCCCCATAAAGAGTGAGATTACCAAATGCCTATCCATTTAATAAATACAAGAGTAACAGTAAAACCCCACCATATGTATTTTGTGCTGAGACCCCCTCTCACACACTACCTTATAAATGGAGGACACAACACTCATTCACCACACCTCCTGGCCCGCCCTCTCCCACTGTGAGAGATAACCTTGTCGACATCACAATATAGACGCACTCACTCCACCCTTGTGACTCGATCCATGTTCATTATAGGTTATATGGGTCTTCACTTATTCCAGGGGTCTTTCTCAATCAGCATTGGCAAGCCAGGATATGATATAGATACAGGCACAATTAAGATGCAAGGTCACATGAACAAATCGACCTATAACTGTGGGTCACATAGGAACTAACCTTCTGTGATACAGCCCAATAAATAGATTTGATGGTCTCTGAAAACTGTAAAAAAGTTGCTTTGTGATGAATCGAATGTTCAGGGTATACATTAACTTGCATCATGATAACTTGTCTGTAATGCCAATAAAAACAAACATTTGCAATGCAATAGGTCTCGCATTCACGCGAGTTTGAG
This sequence comes from Triturus cristatus, assembly GCF_964204655.1. Taxonomy (NCBI): domain Eukaryota; kingdom Metazoa; phylum Chordata; class Amphibia; order Caudata; family Salamandridae; genus Triturus; species Triturus cristatus. Next base: position 1,274,120,984 of record NC_140591.1, read on the forward strand.
ATTTTGGCGTTGTAAATGACAATGCCTTTTATTTATGTTTTGGGTTTTTAAAGCATAAATAAAAGGCATTGTCATTTACAATACTAATTGCTTAAAATCTCTCAAATGCGAGACCTGTAGCATTGCAATAAAGGGCCTTCTCGACTGCTTATTAGATTGTAAATATCAGAGGAAGAGACCGGCCTGCGACATCTTCAAAGTAGTGATAAATAGTGCAGTGAAGAAGATGTGTAAGTGTTGTAATTTACACAGACACAAAGTGTGAAGTGAAAGTTACATATGATCCGAGCTATAAACACTAACAAAGCGCTCCAACACCTTTCACTCTGTGATTACACTGTTGCGGCTCAGGAGGAAGAGCAGGAGGGGGCCAGTTCCCCCCCTCTCCGTGATTTGAGGGTGCAGTGTGGCTTTACGTAATGTCATTGCTATCTATGGACTAATAAAAAACATTTCAGCTGTAGTAGGGCCTTGGCTTCACCTCCTGGTGCAGGGAGGGCTGTGCTTTATGGCAGGCATGGAGGGAGGGATGGTCTCAGCTGCAACTCCATCCTCGTACAGTTCCCCTGCTATTACTAGTGAGCGAGAGGCACTGGGGTGGTGATATTGGTATTAGTGGTGGTATTGGTATTGGTGGTGGTTGTGATGGTATTGGTGGTGCTGGTATTGGTGATATTCGTGGTGGTATTGGTGGTGGTGGTACTGGTATTGGTGGCATTGGTGGTTGTGGTATTGGTGGCGGTAGTATTGGTATTGGTGGTGGGGTATTGGTGGTGGTGGTATTGGTTTTGCTATTGGTGATGGTACTGGTGGTGGTATTAGTAGTATTGGTGGTGGTGGTATTAGTGGTGTTGGTGGTATTGGTGGTGGTGGTATTGGTGGTGGCGGTATATGTGGTGGTAGTACTGGTATTGGTGGTATTGGTGGTGGTGGTGGTTTTGGTGGTGGTATTGGTACTGGTGGTGATATTAGTGGTATTGGTATTGGTGGTGGTGGTATTGGTGGTGGTGCTGGTATTGGTGCTGGTATTGGTGCTGCTACTTTTGGTGGTATTGGTGGTGGTGATATTGGGAGTGGTGGTATTCGTGGTAGCGGTGGTGGTATTGGTGGTGGGGTATAGGTGGTGGTGGTGATATTGGTGGTGGTGATATCGGTGGGGGTATTGTTGGTGGGGGTGGTATTGGTGGTGGAGATGGTATTGGTGGGTGTGGTACTTGTATTGGTGGTGGTGGTGGTATTGGTGGTGCTGGTATTGGTGGTGGTGGCATTGGTGGTATTAGTGGTGGTGGTAATATTGGTGGTGGTATTGGGGGTGGTGGTGGTATTGGTGGTGGTGGTGGTATTGGTACTGGTGGTGCTGCTATTGGTATGAGTGGTAGTGGTGGTATTAGTGATGTTGTGGTATTGGTGGTGGTGATATTGGTGGTGGTATTGGTGGTGGTGGTATTGGTGGTGGTGGTGGTATTGGTTTCGGTGGTATTAGTGACGGTGGTTTTAGTGGTAGTGGTATTGTATTGGTTGTGGTATTGGTGGTGATGGTATTGGTAGTGGTGGTATTGGTGGGGGTGATGGTATTGATGTTGGTGATGGTATTGGTGGTGGTGGAGGTATTGATGGTGGTGGTGTTGGTGGTGGTGGTATTGGTGGTGGTGGTATTTGTGGTGGTAGTGGTGGTGTTATTGGTGGTGGTATTGGTAGTGGTCATGGTATTGGTGGTTGTGGTTTTGGTGTTGGTGGTATTGGTTGTGGTGTTGGTAGTGGTGGTATTGGTGGTGGTGGAGGTATTGATGGGGTATTGGTGGTGGTGGAGGTATTGATGGTGGTATTGGTGGTGGTGGTATTGGTGGTGGTATTTGTGGTGGTGGTGGTATTGGTGGTGGTGGTAATAATATTGGTGGTGGTGGTATTGGTGTTGGTGGCATTGGGGGTGGTATTGGTGGAAGTGGCATTGGTGGTGGTATTGACGTTGGTATTGGTGGTGGTGGTGGTATTGGTGGAGGTGGTGGTATTGGTGGAGGTGGTGGTATTGGTGGTGTCGGTGGTGGTGGTATTGGTGGTGGAGGTATTGGTGGTGGAGGTATTGATGATGGTGGAGGCATTGATGGTGGTGGAGGTATTGGTGGTGGTGGTATTGGTGGTATTGGTGGTGGTAGTGGTATTGGTGGTGGTGGTGGTGGTGGTGGTGTTGGTTTTGGTGTTGGTGATATTGGCGGTGGTGGTGGCATTGGTGGAGGTGGTGGTATTGGTGGTGGTGGTGTTGTTAATAAAACAGGCTTTTGAAAACAACCAGTCAGGTGGCTTTAGTACAGATGAAATGTAACACAGATGTGCTGTTCTCAACTTCAGCCCATTAGCACAGGATTATGTTCTACCTGGAATTCACATTACTTTCGCTAATCATTTCTAAATCCATTTTACTCGGGGTGGGGCGGATGTTGAAACAGACACGAGATAATGCCGGGCTAAAGTGATTGAAAGCATGTGTCCGTGTTACTGCATAAAAAAACACAAGCGGTTTCAGCTGAAGCAGCGCATGTCCGGCCTGCTGTAAGAGAAACTCAATGAAGTAAATAGGGCTTACAGATTAAATACCAGGTCCCGTGCAACAAAGTAAGCAAAGGGCCAGTCGCCATGGGAGGGTACAAATGAAGACAAGGCAGTACTAAGGAGGGACTAACAAGCCTATTAACGAATCTGAAGGCAGCATTTACGAAAGACAATGACACAAGCCAATGAACAATATGGGAGGAGAGTGAGCGCTTCCCTCCCACACTCTACTACAGCAGTCTCCCAGAGCGAGCAGCACATGCGTGCTGCCTCTAAGCTCGACCTAAAAACTGTTAAAACAAGTGTAAAAGTATGCTAGCAATTATCTTCGGAATCCCCTTTTGCTGTTTAGACGTTAAATGAGGCTCTTCCACTTGGAGTAACCATCTTCTCAAATGCCATGCTGCACAGATGTTGAATACATCCATGTTTTTTTTTTCTCTCCATTTTTCTATGAGGAATCTTTGAGTGACGTAAAGGCATTTAACAAAGTTAATAGTGCCATAAACATTGCCATTAACTAGACATTTAAAGAAGGACAGAAGGGTGGCGCTAGGTGGTGCAAGTGCGGAATGGCTGCCTTCTGGTGAAGCTCCAGCAGTCCGGTGCCTAACATCCGCTAAATAATCCTTCCTGCATGCCTGCGCTGAGATAAGACGGAGTGGCAACGATAGCTCGGGTGCCCATGCAGCGGCGGAGCGACTTTGGGCAGTAACGGAGCAGCGGAACGGTGGAGAGCGACGTTTAAAAAGCTGACCTGGGAGGAGGTGGGCCCCGCTGGAGGTCGGACCTGGGCAGCAACGGCGCACGCGAGGCCGAGGCGCCCACGTGGAGAGTAGGCCCGGCCGACATGAGGGATTCGAGCAGTAATACCGGAGAGCAGAGGCACTGGCAGAGGCAGCGAACCAACCCGGTACAGAGAAGTGATCTGGCACAGACTGCTGGAAGACGGTGAGCTGCAGGCGTAACTGGCGCTGAGACGGCTGGCGGAGACGTGAGCGCCTCGGCCTCAAGGCAGATAAGGAGAGGCGAACGAACTGGGGATAGCAGCGGAGGAGCTGTAACTCGGCTGCAGACGCCGGAGTGCAGGCAGAGACACGACGACGGTGACGGTACACGGGAGGTGCTAGTTAGCGGGGCCGGCGGGGGAGCTGTTCGGAGGACAGACACGTGGTAGCTGGCCCAGCAGTTGCGGAGGTAATCGGCGTTGCGGCCATTGATAGCGGCGGAAGCCCCCTGGACACGCTCCCTGGGACCCGTAGGAGGGACGCGACCTGCTCAAGGAGTAATACAACGCCCTGGCAGCGGAGGGTGAACCTGGCATGAGGAGCAGAGCGGACTGACTTGCGCCTCAGTGGATACCCGGGTGGAGAGAGGGTGTGATCCTGCGGCCCGAGGAGCCGAAGGGAGTACGGCTCGTGGAGGAGACCTGGCGCCTCGCCTGGAGACGTATGTACTGGAGGCTGGAGAAACACTGACTAACCTGGGATACCGCTGGAATACCTAAGAAGAATCCTACCTGCTATATGTCTGGCAGAGAAGGCCCGGTATAGAGCAGTTGACACCGTTGAACGGGAGGCCACCGCGACCCGGGGAGGGCTGAGGCTGGTGTCGTGCGCAAACCTAGGAGTGCGGAAGAGCGGCGAGGGGAGGTACGTCCCAATCTGCTGGCCGGCTGGACGGGACCTGCTGTTGTGGAGGAGCCTTCGAGGGGCCCACTGACATTGGAGAGGAGGGTGAGAAGAGCTTGACCTTGCTGTGGGGAACGATACTCTGCGAGGCTGCCAAGGGGGAGCCCGGAGGCAATAGAGGAGATACAACACCGCCAGCACAGAATGGGGAAGACGGACGCAAGACAATCCCGGCTTCCCTTTGAGGCCAAGAAAGGCTCCAAGGCGACCCTGGAGGGAGACACTAGAGCCGCTGCGCTGGGAATCCGTGAGATGCAAAATGAACCTGAGACTGACATGAAAACTATCCTGTTGGAAGTGCGACAGGGTATAGCGACAATTGCAAACAAAATGGATGATATGAATACAAGGATGGACAATATAGTGCGCAAAATAGACGGCCACGAAGACATGATCAAAGAGGCGGAAAAGCGCATCTCAGATTCGGAAGACGCCGCCACGCATATGCAGGGAACAGTAACCCAGATGGACAAATTGTTAAAAGTGATAGCTTCCAGGAGCGAGGACATGGAAGCGAGAAGCCGACGCAATAACCTCCGCCTTATAGGAATACCGGAAAGTACCAACATGGGGAAGATGGTGCTGTACGTAGAAAAAATGCTGCTGGCGGTGATGGGGGTGGACTCCTTCTCCCCCCAGTTTGTAGTGGAGAGAGCACACAGGTCCCTGGGACCTAAACCTCCAGTGGGAGGCACGCCACGGCCTATCATAGCCCGCCTCCTAAACTACTGGGACCGAGATGTAGCACTTAAAGTGGCACGGGAGAAGAAGCAACTCAACTATGAAGGGATAAGTTTCACTATTTATCCGGACTTCACCGCTACAGTGCAGGAGGATAGATGGAAATTCCTTCCTGTGAAACAGAAACTGCTGCAGGCGCGAATTGATTATGCCTTGCTCTACCCAGCTCGCTTACGCGTCACCCACCAGGGACAGCAGATGTTTTTCACCAAGCCACAACAAGCGGAAGAATATCTGAAACATGTGAAACGACGCAGCACACCGAGACGCTCTGCGGATGAGTCTAGGTCGCCCACCACATCCGACATTGACTGATCACGAGAAAACGGCGCAGCTGAACAAGAGTTCGGATACAAACCCTGAATGCCGTCGTTGCACATTGGAGAGACTATGGACCCTACGACAATACGACTTATACTTTTACGAAACACTGTATATTCGGCATAACGGAACATGCATGGAACACACCGGACACCCTTGCTACCTCTAGGGGATGCGGAGCAACACCTCGCGCCCCGGGGGAAATGAGTGATACTTGTAACCGCCTGGCGACAGGCCCCCACTTGGGAGAACCCTCTGGCCTTTGTTTATTTCTGTTTGTCTCCAATACGTAAAGCCTGTTGGCTATGTTGGAGAGACGTAAATGGGTAGGGGAAGGGGGAGGGAAGTACCATACTGGCATGATTGGGATGTTTCAGTGGGTGGAGGGGGGGGGGGAAAGAGTTGATGGGATTATGTTACAATGTAATGTGTTGATAACGAGTGAAAGGTCGGGAGGTACGATAACAGACAATAATAGCACGACGATAGGTACACGACTAGCCCTATACACCACTTCTACTCAGCAATGGCAAAATGACACTGAATGAATGTCTGGGGGTTCTGTCCTGGAACGTGAGAGGGATGGGAGACCCAAGAAAAAGAAGACCGATGCTATCGTATCTGGACCGACACCACATCAGCGTGGCGTTTCTGCAGGAGACCCATTTCACCCCGCAGCGCTCTAACTCATTTGCCAGTAAATGGGCGGCCTATCGCCTTTTTTCCTCATACTCCTCTTACGCCTGGGGGGTGGCTATCCTTATTAAGCGTCATATGCCCTTCCAGCCCCAGGGGGAGGTGATAGACCCACAGGGACAATATGCCATAGTTTGGGGAAGGTTGGGAGCTGACACGATTACACTGATCAGCTGCTATGGCCCGAATGTAGATACGCCTGATTTCTTTTCAGTCCTATGGGGTAAAATAGTGGCACTAGATACCACACACATTATTTGGGGAGGGGATTTTAATGTAGCGCTGGACCCCACTTGGATAGATCTAGGGCAATGCCACATCATTACACTCGCTCACAAGCAACGCTGAAAGACGTCCTAGCGGAGGATGGGCTCATAGATACATGGCGACACATGCATTCACAGATTACGGAGGGTACACACTTTATGGCGGGAGCGTCGTCCTGGGCTAGAATAGATTACTGCCTCACGTCAAGAGGTCTAGGGCCGTACATCGCAGGCGTGAACCACCTAGCACGCACATATTCGGATCACTCGCCGGTGCACCTACTGATCGATCTATTAGGAAGTGGAAGGCTGCGCCCTCTCTGGCGCCTGCAGCCTACGGCTTTGCTGGACGAGGCATTCCATGCAGAACTGGAAGAGGAGATCCAAAGTTTCTTTCAGAGAAACAGGGGCTCAGTAGAGTCGGTAGCCACCATATGGGAAGCATTCAAAGTCACGATTAGAGGGATATGCATTTCCAAAAGCTCTGGGGTACTCCGTGACATTAGGCAGAGAATTCACAAACTGGAAGAAAAACTGAGGGCACTGGAGGTGCGCATGGCGGGAGGAGATAGAGGACAGGCACCCCTTGAATTTCGAGAGAACCTATCGGAATATATAGACGAGGCGAATCGGGAGGCACGGTTTCTGGGGAAATACTGGCAGGCCCGGAGATATGGAGAAGGGGAACGCCCGGGGAGGATGCTAGCGGACATGATAAGGAAACCCAAGGGCTCTACCTCCATTCTTGAGATAGTAGGACCAGAAGGGGATACGCATAGAAACACAGTAGATATACAGGCCGCCTTTGCGAACCATTACACCAATTTATATGCTACACAACGAGGGGACACTCTGGAGTTTGAGCCATTTTTAGGGGAGGTAGCGTTAGGATGGTTGGAGGATCACCACTGGGAATTCCAGTGCGCCCCGTTTGAACTGGACGAAATACGGGAGGCCATCATGCAGCAAAAGTCTGGCAAAACGCCGGGCCTTGACGGCCTCCCCCCAGAGTTTTATAAATCATATATAGATATCATGGCCCCGGTTCTGCGGGAGGTATACGAGGAGTCCTTGGAGACTGGGCTGCTCCCCCCTTCGATGAGAGAGGCCTTGATTATATCCCTTCTGAAACCAGGCAAGGATCCCATGCTTTGTGACTCCTACAGACCCCTGTCGCTCCTGAACTGCGACACCAAAATATTGGCGAAGCTCATCGCAAACCGTGTAATCCTCCTGGTTGATAAATTGGTGCTGCCAGACCAGGCAGGCTTTATCCCTGGAAGGGCGACCTCCCATAACCTTCGTACACTGTTTTCAATAATACAGAATGTGTCGCCCGACCTACCGATAGCTGCAATATTTTTGGACGCCTCTTTGGCTTTTATACCGCATGGGCTTTCCCCCAGGGTTTGTCTCCTGGATAAGGTTACTCTATCAGCCACCCACGGCTAGAGTGTCCATTAATGGCTGTACTTCAACTGCTGTCCCCATCACGAGAGGGACTAGACAGGGATGCCCGCTGTCCCCTCTCCTATTTGCCCTAACGATTGAGCCCTTGGCATGTAGGTTGAGGCAACATCATAACGACAGAGCACTTCGATGCCCTCTGCGACAAATACTGATTTAGCTGTATGCCGACGATCTGACGCTGTATGTTCGAGACCCTCAAAGTAACCTGAACCCTGTGCTGCGCGAATTCATAGTCTTTGGGAAGCTTTCTGGGATGACTATTAACTGGGAAAAATCGCAGTTTAACCCCCTGACACCGGAGGTGACCAAATTCCCCCTAGACTACCCACTAGCATGGTGTGACACGGAGCTGAGATACCTAGGGATCCGGATTTCCGGAGACAGAGAAGAAATGCTCCGCCTCAACTATGGAACTGCCATAAGCCGTCTCACATCCAATATTACCAGATGGATCGCCCTACCGCTATCAATGGCGGGCAGAGCCTCGCTGATTAGGATGGTGGTATTGCCGCAGTTTTTATACCTGTTTATAAACATTCCTTACCACCCAGGAGGTTCATTTTTTAAAACATTGCAATCTGAACTTACGCGCCTATTCTGGGGTGGCAAGAGGCCAAGAGTCAAATGGGCGACACTCATGAGACCTGCAGCACAGGGCGGCTTTGATATTCCAGACTTTGAGCTGTATCACGCATGTGCACAGGCCCACTACGTATACTATTGGGTGCACCCACCAGCTTGCATGCCGCAGGTTGCGGCGGAGCACTGGCTGGCAGACCCGATACCTCTGGATGGAGTGATATATGAACAGCCCCGTCCTCGTAGCGAGGAGCTCTCAACGATCACGAGCACGATAAGGGCATGGCAATGCATTATGAAGACCATGGGAGTGCCGTGTCTCTACTCGGCGGCCCTCCCCTGACATATCACCCCGGCCTATCCTTGCTGCAAGAAGAGGGTTTTAAGCAATTATGTGCTCGGGTACACAGGCAAACCTGAGGAGCTTTGTACTATAACGGGACCTTTTGTACATCCGCTCAATTTTTTCGTGACATACAACCCACCCCATTAGATTTATTTTTATGCGTACGCTTGAGGCGGTGGATACGGGCCATTTCCCCGGGCTTCCCACGAGAGCCGGTGCCGCTGAAGCCGCTGCAGCAGTTGCTGCAAAGCAAAAACTCTGGACACCTGGTGTCTAACCTGTATCGAATGATTAGAACAGAAGGGGACCCCCCTTGCAGCGCAGCTCGGACACAATGGGTGACTGACCTGGGCAGGGACATAACTGATGACCAATGGCGCTACTTATGCTTACAAACCGCGGAGATATCGGCAAGTGCCCGGCTACGTATAATTCATTACAAATATCTACAGCGCATGTACTACACCCCGGCTAAGTTATACCGCTTTGGGTTGCGAGAATCGGACTGCTGTGACAGATGCGGTAGACCGGGGGCTGGATTCCTCCACCTGGCCTGGGAGTGCCCGACAGTGATGGAATATTGGGGCCGGGTCTTTGGGGTGCTTGTGGAGATGACAGACCAACCACTGGAGGGTAACCCACTAGTTGCACTCTTAGGCTACACGAAACAAATCCCTAAAGCGAGCCGTAGGTATGTCACACTTTCCTTGCTGCTGGCTAAGCGCAGAATAGCGTGCAAATGGGGACGAGGGTGGGCCCCCAAGTTCAAGGATTGGCTGAAAGACATGATGAACTGTCAGGACTAACTCACAAGGTATGCGGAGACACTGCCAAGATCCTCGAGACCAATAGATATATGGGATCTCCTCAAAAGCTATCTGCTGGCACATACGATGGACTCTCCCCTGGAGGATGGAGGGACAGCCGGGGAGATCGATGGCATCCTCCCCACTCCCCAGGTAGTGCCACCCTGAAGTATAGAAAAAGGACAGTGAAGTGGTCTCTGATGGGGCGGTGGGGGGGATGTGGTAGGGGGAGGGCCGGGGAAGATGAATTGTCGGGCGAAAAAAAAAACAATTTTCCAATTGTGAGCCCCTCTGACCGTTGCATGGCTGTGAACCTCATAATGCTTTATGTAGTAATGGTTAAAAACGCGACGGTGAAGGACATGATGAACCCCAGAAAGAGCTGATAGTTACTACCAAACTTTCAGAGAAAGCGGATTGAAGGTGATACACATGTACCCAAAGGATTAATGTATTATAAATAAAGTTTTTTTTTTAAAGTTAAAAAAAAAAAAACATTTAAATAAGGACAGAAGTTTCCCACAAGTCTGCTAATTTAATGATGGTTAGATTTATTATTTTTAATAGTTCACTGCTCATAGGAGTATTGCCTCTAAACACTTACTACTACCTTCACCCTTCCTATATTAGTTGGGTGGTAGTATGTCAAATATTACACAGGTATGAAAGTAACTGGCATCTAAAACTGTAAAAAAAAAGTTGTAAAATTAATTTATTTGTCTAGGATGAGGAAAATCAGTGTTCAAGCAGATTCCCTAAACAGGTATACATAGGAGAAGGAACTCCCAAAATAAAATTCATACTAAGGAGCATGGTGAGTCTAATGCCAGAAATGGTACTGACCCAAGGCATTTATTCTACAAGCACCTATCATATGATGTTTCATGAAAGTCAAACCTGTTCTGAGCAAATGAGTGAATTTCACTGTCTCTGAATTTCATTTATGATGTAAGGTAGATGATAGGGGTCCATTGTGTTGTCCTTTGGCGTTAGACCTTTCAGAAGTGTTTTGTTTTCATAGTCCAGGGCTCTAGTGGTTGTCACCCGCAAAGTAAACTGCTCTAGTTCCCCCATTTTCTAGAACATGTTGTGACAATTGGTTGTGGTGTGACCAAACTCAGGCCCAACTGGTCAGAAACAACTCGGATATGCTTGGTTTGAGTTTCATTTTGCAAAAGTCTTCAAAGTCAGATGAGTTTGGGTGTCCTGGCTTTGCAAACATTAGATAAATAAAATTATGGAATTGCCTAGAAATTGGTGGGTGCCAGTTTGTGCTTTAAGACCAGTCAGTGGTGGAAGTGGTTGCCACAATGTTAGAAAGGAGCCAGGTATGTTTTTAGAAAGATTCTGTCTTCTTATTGCCATGACAGAAACAGGGTTATTTGATGGAAAGTTCTTCAGCCTATTATATATCTGGAATCTTTTTATTTTTTGTCCAGTTCGCTGACTTTGTTTAAGATTAATCAAACATGCTTGGTTTAAAATGCATGCCCAATTGTGTAGCCAAAAGTTTTTAATGCCTGTCAGAATGAGAATAGTAGAGTCTTTCATTAAATTACGAACAAGTCCACAAGTACTCTGTTTTTACGTGCAAAAGTTGAAACCTTATAAAGTTGCAAAACCTAGCTAACTCAAAAGTCTGCATATTAATCTATCAATTCTTGATCCTTCCATCCTAAAATGTGGCTAGGCACTCAGTTAGACCTATTGCATTTCTGTGGTAATATTTTTGGAGCCTTTTTGTACAAGAATTCAGATACGTATCCTCAGAATTGAATCCATCTGCTACTTTGAAAATGTGCCAACAAGGGATTTTATTCAGGAAAAACTGATTTCTCACCAACTATCTTTAAGATGATTCTTTGATAGTTCACCGTTAACACAATCGTGAACCAACAATCAAATTAATTAAATAAATTGTGCAATGAATGCGTAGAAGATTAAAACAACAAAACAATCACGGTAATGTCTTATAGTCAATTTATGAATATATTTTCATTTATAAATCAAATTTAGCAAAAATAAAGTTAATTCAATGCATACACATGAACAAGGTACAGTACAAATCAATTAATCAATGAATTAATCTTGTTATTCGTCTAACTTGGGGGACTGCTGTCCATTTGTCCGTCTGCCAGATTGAAATATCGGCTGACACAAACATTGAATAACAAGATTAATTCATACGTCATACGAAATCGACAACACTCCTCTGTCAACCAACACAACAGAGCGAGGAAAGTAGCACCAGTGAGTGTCCTTGAAAGTGAACCATTTTTATAAAAGTTTTCGAAGATTGGCTTTTTTATCAAAAGGGTCATTGCTATATGCAGTTTCTTTTGTCCTGAAGATGGTCTGAGGGATTTAGATCACAGAAGACCGAAACGTCGACTGTACTGTCCGTTTCCCCAATAATAATTGTATCCTAAGTGACTGTCTTATTTATTAGAATATCTGTCACTTCTCCAATTGAATAAGGAATGGATTTTTTTACCCATGAAGTATAGGTTGATTAGTACTGTACCTTGTTCACGTGTATGCATTGAATTAACTTTATTTTTGATTGCACCCTGCTAAATTTGATTAATAAATGAAAATATATTCATAAATTGACTATGACATTCCCGTGTTTGTTTTGTTGTTTTAATCTTCTACGCATTCATTGCACAATTTATTTAATTCATTTGATTGTTGGTTCACGATTGTGTTAACAGTGAACTATCAAAGAATCATCTTAAAGATAATTGGTGAGAAATCAGTTTTTCCTGACTAAAATCCCTTGTTGGCACACCTTACCTAATATTTCTAGAATTGCCCAAGCCTGCGTTGTCCCACTTTACCATTTCACTTTGAAAATGTAGCATTTGTGGGAGAAGGACTTCAAATTCGAGCAACATTTTCCTGTCTTGTTGGAGACTAAAAAAAAGGAAATGCTTATGGAATCAAATAATTGTATTTAAGTTTCAGTTTGAGTTCCTGGAATTTAGCTACATTTTTTAAAAACAATGCTTTTAGGTCTGCATGTTAACCAGAAGAATTGCTGAGCTCTTTGCTCATAGCGGATTCTTTAGTTTTCATTTTGGAAGAACACTGACACTTGCTTTTTCATGAATCTATGATTCTTCATATGCCAGTATTACTTTTCCATGGCTTTTGACTGAATCAGCCAACTGAACTATGCTAATTGAATCAGCCACAGAGCCGATTACATTGTAAATGGGTTGAACGTATTAAATGTGTTCAAGGAACAGCAGTTCTATAGATATAATCAACTTTCTTGAAGTTGAAGGCCAAGAAATAATGGTGATCTGATCAACTCTGATGAAGTAACCACTTACTTAGATAGTCATATGGCTTACAACAATATTATATGCACATTAGGGCACAAAAATGACATTTGTCCCCTTAGTTCTAATTGCCCGAGTATCCTTGTAGGAAAATTGTATGGCCATGCCATGCACCTCCCAGTGCATCTCCTACTGGATATTACTTTTTTTCCACTAGCCATTTTTTATTCAGTTTTGAAACAAACATCGTATAACCACAATAATACAGTGAACTAGCTAATAAAAATGCTCATTTGTGATATCATTATATGGTCGCTCACTATGTAATTACACAACATAATGCAATCATAAGTCTAACACCATCCAACCATAAAAGAAATCCAATCTGTCTCACATAGCTCTAGTATAGAATTGTGTCTTCTCCTCATACCCAGTGATGTAGGTGTCTGTGTCCTAGGTCCCCCACTGGTTGCCTCAAAAAAGCTCACTCTTTCCCATTAACAGGAAAATAAATATTACTGCCATTAGCCTAGGTAGGGAGGTTACATTCATCAGCTCCATTGAAAGACATGCCAAAAGTGACACCAAATTTTGTTAACCCCACTATAACGGTTTGTCAGCACCCAGCTCCAGCTCTCCATTGCAAGGAACTGCTAAAGCTGTAGGTGCCATTGTGACATGGATGGCGATTCTTTACATTTCTAATGAAAGTGCTACTTTGGCCGACACCAGGCAGTTCTGCATTAACATCATATTCCCCTTCACCTGGGAATATGTTTCCAAGAAAATCAAGCCTGTGTCATATGATAGTGGGTACTGAAATATCTCTCTCATCTCCACCAGGATTTCCTTGCAAGTACAGTATTATGTGTGGGCAGTCTCAGCAGATGCAGTTAAATTCTCCCACAAAACTAAAACCTCTCCAACATAGCAGGGGCACCCCAAAGTAGAAGCAGTGCAACTCGGCTGGGCACCTATAACATTCATGCATAGTTAATAATTGACTTCCCTATTGTGTTTACTAGCTGTTTCCTTCACTGGGTCTATGCAAATCTGTCTCCTAGTCAAGTCACCTGTCTTTGCTCCTTTGACACCATTTTCTGGGGGAAGTCTGGGTGCTTCTAGCAGCTTATAGGTTGAGGAGATAAGACTTTTCAATCCTGCATCTGTTTTCATAAACATTTCACCAGGAGTAAGGTCATCAACAGTCCCCAGTTTCATAGGTGACTGTAATAACTGATTTGTGTATATCTGAGCAGTTCCTCTTCTGTCACCCAAATCCACCTAACAAGTCTCAGAACACTAGATCAACCCAAACATATCTGACATGATCATTGGACAACGCCTTACTCCATGCAAAGAATGGGCTTAAATAGCTGAAGGCAGGGTTTAAATTAATCCGGGTGTACGGGAAAGGGAACTTCGTTGATCAGCAGCCCCATGGTCAGATCCCATATTCTCAGGGTTGCACCTACTTGTATGCTAAGATAAACATTAGTTCTTCTATCTCATCAGGGCTTTCAAGGCAGATTCCACGGATCCATCCTCACCAACATGTTCCATATGCAACTGTATTTTGTCAATCTCTTGTAAAGCCCACTTCATCAAAGCCTCAAATGTAAAGCTTTATAATATAAGGAGAAGACTGGGAGACTCAGTCTGCCCCTATCCTCCAGTGTGCACAGCAGTTTGTGTGCCAGGCACCAATGCAGGCCAAACAAAGTTCAACTGCATAGGAAGCACCTGAAAAAGATATAGGACTTGTGGGAGGACATTAATCTTTATGGCATTGATTCGACTAACCGGGAAAGGTGGAACAGGAACCACGTATTTGAATCCTCCTAATGGCTACCAAGAGGTCAGGTTAATGTGCCTTATGTAGGTCAGTCATGAAGACATGAAGCAATAATGTAAGCTTTCACTTACTGAAGTTAATTTTAAGCCCTGCCATTGTTTCTAATAGATGCAACTAGGTCATCGCTGCTGGGATTAAGTATCTGAGGGCCACTCAATGCCTTGAGGATGTTGTTGGTTAAAAGTGATATTTTACAGATATCAGGGCCAAACCTTATCCCTTCAATGTCTTTGTCTTCTCTAGCGCGTAAAGCTAAGAGCTTTAATCTGAGTGGCAACAAGAAGAGCACCCCTTCGTTGTGCCCCTGCAAGTAGGAAGGGAAGGAAATGCCACCATTAAAGCATATTTTCAATGTCGGATGGTGGTAACTGGCCATCACTATGGACAGAAACTTGTGACCCAGACCAACTTTAACCATTACCTTTTAAAAAAAGATCAGGTCAACCTGGTCAGAGGCCTTCTCTTTGTCCAGAGAGACCAGGATCACTGGGATACATTTAATTTTACCTTTCTGTGACGAGTATAAGCCTCTGTACATTATCATGTATCTGGCAACCCAAAAAAAAGCCTTATTGGGTGGGTCACGGCGGGCAAGAATGTCTCAAGCCTTGTGGCCAGAATCTTCAAAAAGAGGTTTTGTTCTATATTCATCAATGCATTGGGGCTATATGAAGGGAATTGCCTTGGATCTCTCCCCAGCTTGAGGATGAGAGTAACATTTCCTTCACCTATACTGGGGGTAGCGTCTTACCTTACCTTACTTTACAAATTAGTTGCACATATCAGCTAATCTGGACAGCCATGTCAAAAGACCTTGTAAAATCTGTTTACAGGCCCACTGTGCCCACGAGCCTTTCCTACCTTAAGCAACTCAATAGCATCCAGGACCTTGTTTGATGTAATTGGAGCCTTCTCATAGGTCTTGCTGTGGAGGAGGGATGCAAGATATGGGAAGTATTCCTTCTGTACTCTTCCTGCACCACATCTACTGGGGGAGGGTGTTTAGTGGCAAACAAGGCAGTCTGACAAAATCCTTCTTACTTCTGCTCCTCTAAAAACAGAAAGATCCTCTGTGAGGAGGTCATCTTTGAACATGTCAATTATCTTGTGTCTGCCTTACTAAACACACGTAGGGGGATTCCACTTTTTTCCTCTGGTCAGGGAACCTTTAGAGCGTAGCAGTGTAATTTCTGCTTTGTTGGGGTTGATCTCCCTGATCCTCCCCCTTCAGAGCTGTTGCTTTTCTTAGTTTCAGTAGGGAACGGGCAGTTTCTATATTTCTACTCTGCCTCCACCAAGTCGCCTTCAAGTGTGCATAGCACCTGCTTTCTCCGTTTTGTCAAGCCAGGCATTAACGTAACACATTTGCTTCAAGTAACCATCTTAAGACTATGCCACATTTTATCCATTTCCCCCCTTACCATTCAGCCCAAAGTACTCCTCCAACTTAGCTAGCAGCTGAGAGCGAAGTACCTAATAACGAAGTAGAGCTGTATGGCATCTTCATCTGCCCCCTCAACTTCTGCAATATGTCATTAAAAGTGAGATGGTCACAGGCCGTTGTCAGTCAATGTAATTGGGAGCATGGTTGTGTTGATAATCTCATCCAGCAACCCACTACCAAGTAGCGTATGATATATTCTGGAGATGGTTCTGTGAAGACGTGAGGACTATGAGCAGTCCCTAACAGCGATATTATGCTCCCTCCTGACTTTTGGTAGGTCACCCTCCCGAAGTGAATGCTTTAATGTCTTGGTGAAAGCACCCAAGTGAGGGAAAGAGGCCCCTTGACCTGTTGTTTTTGCGGGTCCCATACCATATCAAATTCCCCTGTCCCCACAATGTCCCCATCTTCAAAGTCATCAAGGGCACATTTGCAGTGTAAACCTTAGTCACTGTTATTACCCTGTTGTGCAAGCTGCCCACCACAATCCAGAACCTACCCTCCTTGTTTGTATTGCTCTTTTGAACTCCAAAGAGCACAGAGCTTTGAGAGAATATTGCCACTTCATTATCATTATGCTTCTTAATTGCCTATGAATAGAAAGCTAGTAGGTACCATCAGTGTCTAAAGCATGTTTGGTCACAACATCGTAGTTCCCCTCCACTAATGTCTGCCAGAGTCTGACTCTCTTGTTGAGGACAGTTCAGTCACTTGGCTTGACGAAATAGCTATAAAACAAACACGCCGTGGGAATGGCCCAAGCCTTTCCTGCGTGTCGTAGGTGGAATATTCAGTAAATGCAGTGACATGGCCATAGGCCTGGGTCATCACCTCCAGTCTACTTGCATTACCAATATTTGTAGACTGGCTAACCTAACCCACCTCTAACCCATATTAACAACCATAACAAAATAGCAAACATAACATTAATAATACCTTCCATCCTACAGAATGGATGAATAAGTAATAACCCTCATTAATAAAACTAAATCTACGGCTAGATTGTTCTGCCTTGAAGACTGTTAGGGAGCAGGATAGGAGAGCAGCCTACATCCCGTGCAAAAACATTCAATGGAATGCTTAACACAAGCCAATTTGCTGCTGGTATCTCTTGCCTCTGTCTTTGGACCGTATATTCATGATAGCCTGGCTGTTCATCCAAGAGGCTTTACTGTGTAAGGGTGCATCCTGCAGTTTGCCCCCCAGATTTCCTTCTCTGTGGCCTCCAAGCAAGCCCCAAAGAATCCCCATGATAGAACATTCACGCCCAGTTACATATTCCTTCTCCTGACCTTGGTTCTGTTTCTATTGTCTCTCCTGTGTTGGGCCCCAATCTTTCCCACGTCCATCCAATGTCCCCTCGGCTCATGATTCTCTCAACTGCCTGGTCCTGCCACCAGCTCCTCTACCGAGTTGAACCTTTCAAGAGTTTTGCTGATTTCTCTCTTGGCCTGATGTGTCTAAGCTTTATCACCTATTAAAATGCAATGCTAAAAAATTATGTCCATCTGTACTTTGTTTTCCTTTCCTGATACCACATATCTAAATTGATTGTAGTGTTGCGGGGGAGAGGTCGTGAAATGGAACATTCGAAACCCCAAAAGGAGTCTGTTTCTTTTGATCTTGCAGCTCTCCGACATTCCTCCTTTATATTGAAATTATGAAATGTTGTTAAGATTCCCGAGGCCTCTTACCCAGGGAACCCCTCTGGTGCACTTTGTCCAGCCTCACCTCCCCGTGGTCCTCATCAAACAAAGAAGTAACAAGCATTGGCATAGCCAATAGGTCTTGCCTTTGGGACCTTATAAGTGTTTAGCCATGCAACAGTTGCATAACTAAATACTTATAAGGTCCCAAAAGCGAGACCTATTGGCTATGCAAAGGGCCGTGCGGCCGAGAAAGTGAAAGTGATCGCAAACGCGATCACGATCAAACATCAAAGCGGCCGTGAAAGTGAAAGTAATCGCAGTAAAGCGTGGCGCGCACGCGCACATGCACTGTAGCTCTAGGCTGGCCTGGTAGCACTTTTTGGAGCCCTCTCAATAAGTCTCGCCAGACCAGCGCATGCGCTGGGTCAGGTGAGACCTAAAAAGGGCCACTGTAAATGCATCCAAGTCCAAATCCTCTGCTCCCTTTTATAGACACCTCCCCCCCATGTCTTTTTTGCCTTTTGCAATTCTACAGGTCTTCGCACTTCAGGTTTGTGGCCACTGTTTGACACTGGTTTGGTCATCGTGATTTACTTCTCCACTGCCCCTTCTTTATTTTAGAGTTCGCCGCAGCTCTCACATTTGAGACTGTGTGTATTGAGCATAGTGTTGTATTGTGACTAGTGGGTGAAGACTTGTGCCATGTTCTTTCTTAAGCAGTTTATCGTTTTATTGCCGATGTCAAGGAGCTAGGAAAAGGTACTTCTTTAATAGTAAGTAACATTTGTTTTCATAATATTCATAAACTGTGCTCCGCCTGACTCAAGAAATAAAGTAATATCTAAATATTTCCTATTTTCATAGATAAAAGAAGCGAATTTCTGGGGTAACAACTTTGTAATGAGTGGGTCCGACTGTGGCCATATCTTTATCTGGGACCGACATACTGCTGAGCACCTGATGCTGCTGGAAGCTGACAATCATGTAGTTAACTGTCTACAACCACATCCATATGACCCAAGTAAGGCCATGAGTGTCTACATACTAAATCTTGCAATAGCTTCTTGTGGGTTCTTGAAAGTTGTTATTTTGGAAATGATTAATGTTTTGTAGTTACGATTAGGAAGTAAATAAATGATTCATAGATACCACAAGATGGCTTTGTCCTTTGTCCTGTGTGATTTCATCTGTCCTGACGTTTGTTAGGCACTGTCCTTAAGTGATGCAATTTTTAATCATATAAGAGCAACCTTGAATGTTCACATCTTAAAGTAAATGTACAAGCAGCATCAATATTAGGGATACTACATCAGTAGACCGATAAATTAAACCTGCCCTCATTTGTACGAATATTGGTCCTGAAAGTTACCAAGTGAATTCCAAGCAAAAACTGAGGACACTTGTTAAAGTAAGAAATGTGCCAATAATATGTATGAACATTGATGGTGATTTTCCTTTGGCGAGTCTATTTGCCTAATCTATTTTATATTGTATATATTTATTTAGTATGAACGTGTCTCAAAGGAGTTTGTAAAGCAGTACATAGGTGGATATTGAAAGTATGTACATACACATATATGTTAAGCATTGTGCGAGAAGAGGCATAGATGAGGTACATATAACCAGGGGGGACACAAATAGCAGAGAATAATAATGTGCATACATTTGCATGTGGGGGTGAAGTGCAAAAGGAGGGTGCTACAGGAGGTACTCAGAGAGCATGACTGTATTTCAAATCATAAGCACTCCTGAACCCAGGTAATACAAGAGAAGTGATGGGAGGAATTGAGGCTGGGCATAAGGGAGGTCGTAGTGGTAAAAGTTTCGGTTTGCTATTGTGCTGGAAGGTTTTATCAGCTAGGTCAAGAACTGGTGATTGAATAGAAGTTGCTTTATGTCGCCTTTTTGAAGGTCATCTTTGAGGTGGTATGTAGGTGCTCGTGGGGAGAGTTCAATATGCTGGGAGCATAATATGGTAAATATAATAACTGTGTTTCTTGACACACGGTTCATATGTACAATAAAGGACTTGGTCACCGACTGAGGTAGTATGCTTGCTTGCTGGGTGGGGTGTGGCAGTCCTTTGTGGAGAAATTTGCGAAGCAGCAATCAGATTTTGAAGATGTATCTGGTCTGTATGGCAAGCCACTTGAGACAACCGGGCCAGAGTGGTGTGGTCAAAGCATCTTGTACCAACAGTGAACCCACCTTTTGCTTTAAGAACCTCCATGGGTGGGGCCAAGTTAGCTTTGAGTAATCAAATGAGAGTGGATTGGCCCTGCGAATGTGCCCAGAACACTGGAAGTTCTTCATTGCTGTGTGAAGAGCTATGTCCTGTAATGGTTCATAGGACATTTTGGGTGATCTCCATATAGTCATTCCGAACTATTTTCTTGTTGCATCTCTTGGTTCCTCTGTCTGCTGTGGTTGCTCTTAAAGCTGGCATCATCATCCCTCCTCCAGTACTGCATTTCCATTTGGCGGGTGGCAGTAGGCCAGCCTCAGCGGTGTTTGCAGTTCATCTGCCTCAATGACATTTGAAACCAATGTTACAGTGTTACAAACCTTGACTTCAGAGGCAATGAGAGCTTATGTCAGGGTCCTCATAGGACATGTTCACCATTCTGGCATGTTACCTTTGCTTTACCTCCAGATCCTGTCCCATAGCCTACTCTTTATTGATCCACATTGACATGTCCTTGCCAGTCTTTGCTAGCCATTGTCCACCTAGATAGCATCAGAAGCTGAATCTCTGGAATAACCAGTCTGCCCTCAGGCTCAACAAGTGACCTCTCTGGCGCACTATACACTGATGTGGACAGGCATGTCGGTTTCTGTGTGAGAGAGAGCATCTTAAATCAGTGCACTAGGTCTTTTGATAAATTATATTGTGCACTTTCTTCCATTCCTCAATAACCCCTGTTGCAGAGGAATTATTTAATTTCTAAATATAGATGCTCTCAACTTCCATACCTGAATGGTGAAGTGTCAGCACCGTTGCTCAGAAAGACCCTAGGGCCACGACTTCCTGGAGGTAGGCTGTTCACTACAGTGATGTTCTTTTGTCACTGGAAGAAATGTTTAGGTTGCTGCTAAGTTAGCAGTAACTCCATTTTCCGCAGTGACTGTCTTTGCAATCTGTAGCCTGAAATGGACTCTTATTGCACTAAAAGGTTACTTTGCTGCTTTTACTGTATTCTTTTAAATTGTAGTGGTAATACAGTGCTTCCCTACCCCTTATCAAAGTCCCAAAGCACTTTATGGTTGGTCATGAAAGTAGCAAGTCTTTGGTGTGTACATGGCTGGAAGAGGATGTTGGTAGTCACCTATGTCAGCTGTGAGTACTGTCTTCTAGACTTGAAGCAGTGACCTGTAGCAGTATCTTACCCATAGAGCAGTTTGAGAAGGGAGTGTGAGGGATAGGTTCACAAGCTGTGTATACAAATACGTCTCTTGCAGAGTGAAAGTGAGTCAGGTCCTTGCAGCAATCTATGTTCCAAATTTCTGCTCACAATCTCCATTGTCTTGAGGAGCGTTCTTCTGGGCCTAGCGGGAACTGTGCCTGACTATTCTTACTGGAACTTTTCTCTATTGGAGCAGGAACAAGTCTGATTAGTTTATGGCTGGTCCAGGTCAGGTGTGGTATATTGTTGAAAACAATGGATTGGAATGTAGCTTTAGGTAATTGCTAGTGCGTGAGAGCTTTTCAAGAATTATTCCTAACACTGTTGCATTTCTTTGTGTCTGGACCCGTCTTTTCTTGTGCTTTCAAATGCCAGAATTGCACTGGCTGCTAATCCTTCCTTATTAGCCAACGAGGTATCTGAATTCCATCAGGCTTAACGTGTCCATCTGTTGAATTTTGTTCCCCCTTCTCATCCTTCTGAGATGGTAGACAGGTTTTGCCAATTAAAACTCATCGTAAGATGGAATCTTCTGTGTATGAAGGCTTGGCATGGGATGGCAGGAAAGAGCCAGGGCACTGTTGGACAGTTCTTCTGTCCAATATCTGGAAGCCATGATGTAGTTAGTTTGGCACTTAGGCCTACATTCACTTATGTTTTTTTTACAGATCATTACTGCTTGCATTTTGTAGAAGGGGGTTGAGCCGGGCTGGGCTGGCTGTGCTGCATGATTTTGTAGTTAAGTCAGCCACTCCGTTTGCATTTTGGGGTTGTGCAGAAGTTACAAAATGCATGATTCTGTTTCAAAAGATGAAGTGTCTATGGGGTTGAACAATCAATACATCTAAATGCCCATTATGGAGGACAAGTTGAGCTTCATAGTATTGGCGTCATGTTTGGTTATGGTAACCCGGGCCATGTTCTGTGGTATGCCAATGATCCAGAGGCCTAATCAGGATTATGGGAAAAGAGTGTAGTAAAGCATGCCCTCCAGATGTTCCACCTTCTGATTGGGGAGATCACCTCTCAATTGTGATAGATGCATATGTCACGGTATTTCTTCCCCCTATCTCTCCAAAAGCGGTTATGATGTGAAGAAATAAGCTGTCATAGTGTTCCCTCTCCACCCATCATTCAGGCAATTGTGCTTCTCTGTTCCATGTCTGCAAGACCATTGTCTATACATGAGTGAAGCAGTGATCAATGGAGCCAAGGGCTCCTCCAAATCCTATCCCATCAATGGCTCGTTGGACAATTTCACAGTTAACCTGTACCCTGTTTGTTCGAGTCGTAATGAGGAATGGAAGTGATCTTCAAGGGGGGACTTCCAAGAATAGAGGGCATCTGCCTGTGGGTCACTAGTTTCCTTTAAGCACTGAGGCTGCCATCCGATATAGGAATATGCAGAGGCATTCTTGTTTCTAACAAAGTTCCAACATTCCTGTCCTTTAACATTCAATGTGTAATTGTAATAAGTAATAAACTCAACTAAGACTTCCATACTGCAAACTTTTATATATGTGAAGAAATCTGAATACTATCTAACACCAGTGAAAAAAATTATTTATCTATACTTTCTGTAGTTCACCTATTGGAGAAAACAGTTTAGACTTGAGTGTTGTAAACTTCGTGCTTTAAACACTAAATTTGTAATGTTATGGTTTTGTATTTTAATTGTCTTACATTTTTGTTGCAGTTCTAGCTTCATCAGGAATAGATTATGATATAAAGATATGGTCTCCACTGGAAGCGATGCAATCATTCAATGCAAAACTGGCAGAAGAGGTAAGGCAAAAAAAAATTCCACTGTGAGTTAAGGAGAGATAACTATATTATACAAAGCACAATATGCTTCCAATAGATAATGTTCCATCTGTTTTTATCTTTGTAATATTTGTGGAGGCTGGCTATTGGCCCATTTTTCATGCTGTTATTGCGGTGCCTCATGGTGCACTTATGTTCTATGCTTGCATTGATATTAAATTATGTGACAACACCTTAGGACACAAATCATACTGCCATGCCCATGTTATGTATGAAACCTAGGGCCTCACGCCCCCGTGAAGTAGCAGTGACCCTTGGCTCATGGACCGTGGGGTAGAAGGCATAGGGATCAGCCACCTATCATCATCTTCACAGTGAAAGTCTTTTTGGGTGTAAATGGGTTTAGCTAAGGTGGCTGCACGAACTTTGTAGTAGCCCCTCTTCATGTTTCTTATGCCTCTGCCCATTCTTCTTGGTTCTTTTTCCCTCATCATAGTATTGAGTTATGGGTGCATGCAGCAGAGCTGGGAAACTGGTCCAGCTGCCACATTACTTTGAATTCCTGTGGATTTATTTTTCATTTTATCTGGAGAAGTGTCAAAATGTTTTGTTGGTTCAATACTGCAATTGTTGCAAACATGGGATTTCAAAAAACATCTTTCCATTGGGGTCCAATGTGGTAAAAATTTATGAAATTGCAAAACCTCTGTGTATGACCTAGAATATAAGATGCTACGGGGAAATGAGTCTTCTGATTGTTCCAACTCCAAGTTTATCTCAAAAGAAAAAAATGATCATCTGAATTTTCCCTATTTCCCTTCCTTATCTCTGCAGCGTTGGAGTTTATGCCTTCATATTGATAATGTTGATCATGAGTTGAATTCATATCTTAAAAGTATTACTTGTACTCCATTATTTAGGTAAATTGTATATAGATTGTTTACATATATATATATATTCTAATTCCTAGCTGTATTCCTTTATTATCTTCATCCATTCTCAACACTAGTAGTCCAGATAAATTTCTGATTTTTAAAAATTGTTTACCTTATACATTCAACCATTTCACAACGCCTACCTTTCCTAAATCAACTGGGTGAGCCAAAGATATCATGGAATGAGTGGGTAAAAGTTTTTGATTCTTATTTGAAGCTATAGGAGGAGACAAATTCTGTCTCGTTAGGAAGCAACATATTCTCCTTCATAATTTAGTAAGCCATGGGATTATAATATACAAAACCCTTCCAGAACTGATCATTCCACCAGACGCAGATGAGGAAGATTTGGATGAATATAAGATAACATTTTTAAAGTTAGAACACCAATTTGAAGATAAAGTCAGTATTGTACTGGTGTGCCATAAATTGCAGAAGCTAAGGGAAACACGAAAGTGTTGCAAATTGCATTGCTGTACTCAGAGGATTAAGTAAACTATGTGACTTTGGCACCTTAAATGAGTCCCTTATTAGAGACCAATTAGTATGCTACACAAATAACCAACGTATATGGGAAAAGGTATTAGAAATACAACCTAGCCTACAGGAAGGCATTGAAATGCCAAATCCATTGAACATACAGCGATTTGCATAAAATAATTCAGATCTCCTACAGAACAAATTGCAGAAATATAGGAAGAGACAACAGAAAAAGAACTACATAAGATTAAAACTTTAGCATACACTGCTCAGAAAATGTGTCTGAATCCAATTAGTTGAAATGCTACCAATGTGGTAGCATCAACCATCTAGCTAACAATCTTAATTGTCAGGCCTGAAGCCCCATATTGTCAGGAAGGCCAAACGGAAACTCTCCACGGAGGCAGAATGAAGATAGTTCCCAATGCCCTCCTCCCGGAGCTCACTGCGTTAATTCAGCTGCTCCAGGCAGGGGGAAAGGGGAGTTGGACAGAGAAAGAGACACTCGAGCTGGCCTGGCTCCCTCCTCAGTCTTCAGCGGGATTTCAGGGAGACCTAATGCACAGAGGGAGACAGAATGCCTTTCAATACCTTCTCTACCTACTTAACATTTCAAGTTCATTGCTCTCTCTTTTTCTAAGCCTTTCTCCTACCAGATCTTTTGCTTGAGTATTGCCTCTCTTTATATTTTTCGATGTTGTTCTGTTCACGGCTTTCTATTGACCTGTATATAGCACAGAAATACACTAGGTTACTCTTCACTTACTTCCTTCAGAGTTCCACCTTATCATTACTCTCCTACTCTTTCTTACCAGACTTTGGTCTTAGCCGATTGGACAGTTTTCAATGTTGTTTGGATAACCTGTGATTCTTTCTTCCGCTACCAGTCTTAGCTGCTTGGAAGGATGGTTGCAGTGAAGTCTTGAGGCTCCCTTGCTCTTTAGGAAACGCGCAAAAAGGGACAGGGAAGGATAGACAGGAAAAGGGAAAGTTCAAGGAAAAGCGCTGAGGGCGGGAAAGGGAGACGGAGCTTGAGGGGAAGCAGGTGAAGCAAGTTCTGCGAAGTGGAAAATAAACTGGACAACTGTCTCTCCGATTCTGCTACTCGAGACACTGAATGTACACTCTCACCGTAACTGCTGCCTGACTCCAGGTGGACCCCTTGCTCAACGGTAAGCCTACCGAAGGACGAAGAACCCTGGAGATACGGACGCTACTCTGGAACTCTGGAACTCTGGTATCTCTTCTTCTCTCTCACTCAGGCTTTGAGTTTTCAATCCTCTCGGAGATGTATTTCCAAACACTTACTAATGTTCTGTGAAGACAACTGTCTTTCCAAGTATCAAGAGTTCTTTTGTGAGGAGCGTGAGTTAAAGCTCCCTCACACGACTATGGTCAAATTGAAGTGCGCAGCACGACGCGCTTCGTGAGGAGACGAAATCTCGTGATCCCGCGAGACTTCAAATGTAATGGGCTAGTCAGGTAAACTCGGCGGCCATCTTTGAACGAGGTCCCAAGCTCTAAATACTTGTCCAAAAATTGCAGAGGGAGGGCTTAACCCAAACTCGATGCAGTCCTAACGAACTGCGCGGCGTGATTGTAGCATTTAGCCCCATCCTGACAGTACCCCCTCTCAAAGACCGATCCATCGGTCTTGGTTTCAGGGGATGTTGTGCATGAAATCGTCTAATTAGTTTAGGAGCATGTACATTCTTTGCAGGTTCCCATGACCTTTCCTCAGGACCAAACCCCTTCCAATCCACTAAATAATGTAGAGTTCCTTTGCTCCTCTTGGAATCTAGCACTCCCTTTACCTCATATTCTAAATGTTTGTCAACCCTCACTGGGGGGGGAGGCCTGTTTAGTCTGAGGTTAGGAGCTGTCTTCTTTAGAAGGGATACGTGAAACACTGGATGAATTCCTAACTGAGCAGGTAATTTCAATTTGACAGTGACCGGACCTTGAATTTGTTCGATGATAAAGGGACCTATGAAGCGAGGTTGGAACTTCCTATTTCCCTTTAACCTAAGATGCCTTGAAGATAACCATACTGACTCTCCAACTTGATACTGTGGTGTCTTCCTTCTGTGTTTGTCTGCCTGTTTCTTGTAGCCTGCCTTAGCCTGTTGTAAGTTGGATTCTGCAGATTTACGTGCCCTACTCAGATCTGTGAATAAATCATTGACTGCTGGAACTCCAAAATCTCCCTGGTTACTAAAGGGATTAGGATGTAACCCAGAGTTTAAATAAAAGGGAGAATACCCTGTGGAAGCATGTTTGGCATTGTTATGTGCAAACTCAGCCATCCATAGTAAATCTGGCCAGTCACCTCCCTGATCTAAGAGAAACAGACGCAAATACTGTTCAAGCTCTTGGTTCACTCGCTCAGTCTGACCATCGGTCTCAGGGTGATAGCTAGTAGATAGTCTGACCTCCACTCCCATTCCCTTCATGAACGCCTTCCAAAAGTGTGACACAAATTGGGGTCCCCGATCTGAAATCACTAACTTGGGAACTCCATGGACCCTTACGATGTTTTCCCTGAAAAGACGAGCTAATTCAGAAGCTGAAGGGATCCCTTTGACTGGAATGAAGTGACTCATCTTGGTGAAAGTGTCTACAATTACTAAGATGGTGTTGTAACCCTTACTCAGTGGGAGGTCTACTATTAAGTCTAATGTGACGGTGTGCCAAGGGTGCGGTGGTGTGGGCAAAGGCTGTAACAACCCCTGTGATGCCTGCCTGCTAGCCTTTCCCCGGGCACAGATCTCACAAGACTCTACATATTTCTTTATTTGAGAATTCATATTCGGCCACCAAAAGTATCTCTGGACCAGATCAATGGTCTTCATAGCTCCCTTGTGGCCAGCCAACGGCTGATCATGGCAGTCTTTCAAAACTTGTTCTTGGATCTCCTTGGTAGGAAGGTATAAAGCCCCGTCTTGATAGGGCAAGGAATTAATGACTTGCCGACCCTCTTCTTGACTTGCCCACTCGGCCATCTCGGCTTCAGACATTAGCTCCCGGATTGTTTCTTGATAATGGGCTTCAGAAATGGAACACACAATCTTGGATTCAGGAATTATGGGTTGCGGAGTCACAGAATGTTCGGTGTCTTCGGTTTGAATCCGGGACAAGGCATCCGCCTTCCCATTCTTGTTTCCTGGTCGATAAGTTATCACAAAATCAAAATCCGCGAAGTATAGAGACCATCGTAGTTGACGGGGAGTTAACGTTCTTGCAGATCTTAGAAATTGAAGGTTTTTGTGGTCTGTAAACACTGTAACGGTGTGTCTGGCACCTAACAAATGATGTCTCCATTCGACAAAGGCGTCTTTCACAGCCAGCAACTCCTTTTCAGCGATGGTGTAGTTTACTTCAGCTGAATTCAGTTTCCGAGAATGATAGGCCACTGGATGTAGTTGCCCAGTTGACTTGTGTCGTTGAGACAAAATCCCACCAATTGCTTGATCAGAAGCATCAGCTTCCACAAAGAAAGGTTCTGTAGGGTCTGCATGAAGCAGGATGGGAGCAGTGGTGAAGCTCGTCTTAAGAAACTCAAAAGCTTGTTCAGCCTCCTCTGTCCAGTGGAACTTCACACCTTTCTTCAGCAATCTGGTAATTGGAATGATCTTCTGCGAGAATCCCTGGATGAATCGCCGATAGAAATTAGCGAATCCTAAGAATCTCTGAATCTCTTTCACATCCTTTGGTGACGGCCAGTCAACCACCGCTTGCACCTTCTTTGCTTCCATGGTGATTCCTCCTGGAGATAATACGAAACCTAGGAATTCCACAGTTTGCACATTAAAGGCGCATTTCTCCAGTTTTACAAAAAGTTGATGCTTGCGCAATCTCTCCAAGACTGCCTTTACATGATTTGAATGTTCTCTTGGGTCAGTGGAGTATATCAAGATGTCATCCAAATAAATCACTGCGATCCGATCCACCAAATCTCCCATAATGTCGTTGATGAAATGTTGGAAGGCTGCTGGAGCGTTGCACAAGCCAAAAGGCATGACTTGATACTCAAATAATCCGTACTTCGTCCTAAAAGCAGTCTTCCATTCATGGCCTTCTTTCATTCGGATGAGATGATAGGCCCCACGAAGATCCAATTTCGTGAATATCTTAGCGTCCTTTATCTGATCTAGGAGAACTGAAATTAGAGGCAAAGGGTAGCGGTTCTTGACCGTTACCCGATTGATTGCACGATAATCAATGCAGGTTCTCAGAGACCCCTCTTTCTTCGGAATAAAAAATAGTGGCGAAGACACTGGGGACTGCGATGGTCGAATAAATCCGTTGGCCAAGTAACGATCTAGGTATTCTTTCAGATAGCAGTTCTCCGCTTCAGTTAACGCATAAACCCTACTGCAAGGTAATGCTGCCCCAGGTTCCAGATCGATGGTGCAGTCGTAGGAACGATGTGGAGGGAGTTTCTCGGCCTCCTGTTCACTGAAGACTTCTTGGAATTCTTGATACTCCGCTGGAATTTTCATGGTGTTTATTACTCCAATAGACTCTCCACTAAAAGACAGCAAGGTGGCCAAAGATGGTTCGGGAGACTCGCTCTCAGAGGAAAAGCAATGGTCAGCACAATAGACGGAATCCATCTCGATGGTTCGATCTTCCCAATCGATGGTAGGATTATGCAGGGTCAGCCAAGGAAGTCCCAAAATTATCTGAAATTGCGGGGCATCAATCAGGTTGAACTGTAAGATCTCGCTATGTCCATTGGACTGAATCAATTCCACCATTTCGGTGTGATGGGTGATCGGACCTGATGAGAGGTTAGTACCATCAACAGCCCGAACTGACTCCTTCCGCTCCTTACGCATAGCCTGGATTCCCATCTTCTTGGCAAATTTGATATCGCAAAAATTGCCAGTGGCACCTGAATCAATCATAATTGTCACTCCTTGCCGCTCTTGCCTCCCAAATCTTAATTTCATCTGTAAGGTTAAATGTGGCGCCCGAGTCTGAAGAGTGTTCGAAATTTGGTGATCACTTGGAGTCTGATTTTTCTCCTTCGCCATCTGAGCGACTCCGCCTACAGATGGTTTTGGGAGTTTCCCGGATTTGGGGTCTTCGGCCTCTTCGGACACTCTCTCACAAAATGCCCAGATCCTCCACAATACATGCATAGTTTCTTCAGCCTTCTTTGATCCTTCTCCTCCTTACTCAAAGGGCCACGAACAGACCCAATTTGCATTGGTTCACTTTCTACCGTTCCACCAGTTGACTTATTGGGTTCTGTCTTCATTCGGTCAAAGCGGGGATAATTCCAGCGAAAGTCCTTCGTCTTCCTTTCGCCCCTTCTCTCTGCGCTGCGAAAATCGATTTCAAGAACTAAATCTACCAGCTCTGAGAATTCGACAGGTCGCTTGGGAATCTGTGCTAAGGTATCTTTGATGTCATCACGTAGGCCTCGATAAAACAAAGCTGATCTCTTCTCCTCTGGCCAATTGGTCTCCACCAATAGTTTATTGAACTGGGTTAAGTAAGAGATAAGATCCTTATTACCTTGGCGCAGTTCTAAGAGTTCATTATCTGTAGCTTGGGATACTCGACGTCTGTCAAAGATTCTGAGGAATTCTGTCTTGAACTGTTCTAAATTATATAAAAAAGGATCGTCCCGAGATACTAATGGCATGGCCCAATTTGCAGCATCCCCTCCCAAATAGGATAAAATAAAGGCCACTCGTGATTGAGCATCTGGGAATAAATTGGCCCGACACATAAAATGTAAGGAACATTGGGTGAGGAACAGCTGCGCCTTCTGAGGGTCTCCACAATATCTTTCGGGGGGGGCCAAAGGAATGATAGGGGACACGGAGTGTACAACCTGTGCTACAGTGCGTGGATCTTGTTTTGTTTGTGCATCACTAGGAAAGGTTTGAGCGGAGGTTCCCCCTGAGGATATCTCACTAACTCTCTGGGACAATAACAGTGTCTCCTGTCTAGAAGCCATAACCTCCTGCCTTAAACTCTTATTTTCATCACTTAGGGTGCCTAATTCCCTCTGAATCCCCTCCAACATATCCCCTAAGGCCTTTAAACTGAACCCCTCCGCCATTCTGCCCAGGTGAAGGAAACTCGTGGGCACTTCAATCTGTCAGGAAGGCCAAACGGAAACTCTCCACGGAGGCAGAATGAAGATAGTTCCCAATGCCCTCCTCCCGGAGCTCACTGCGTTAATTCAGCTGCTCCAGGCAGGGGGAAAGGGGAGTTGGACAGAGAAAGAGACACTCGAGCTGGCCTGGCTCCCTCCTCAGTCTTCAGCGGGATTTCAGGGAGACCTAATGCACAGAGGGAGACAGAATGCCTTTCAATACCTTCTCTACCTACTTAACATTTCAAGTTCATTGCTCTCTCTTTTTCTAAGCCTTTCTCCTACCAGATCTTTTGCTTGAGTATTGCCTCTCTTTATATTTTTCGATGTTGTTCTGTTCACGGCTTTCTATTGACCTGTATATAGCACAGAAATACACTAGGTTACTCTTCACTTACTTCCTTCAGAGTTCCACCTTATCATTACTCTCCTACTCTTTCTTACCAGACTTTGGTCTTAGCCGATTGGACAGTTTTCAATGTTGTTTGGATAACCTGTGATTCTTTCTTCCGCTACCAGTCTTAGCTGCTTGGAAGGATGGTTGCAGTGAAGTCTTGAGGCTCCCTTGCTCTTTAGGAAACGCGCAAAAAGGGACAGGGAAGGATAGACAGGAAAAGGGAAAGTTCAAGGAAAAGCGCTGAGGGCGGGAAAGGGAGACGGAGCTTGAGGGGAAGCAGGTGAAGCAAGTTCTGCGAAGTGGAAAATAAACTGGACAACTGTCTCTCCGATTCTGCTACTCGAGACACTGAATGTACACTCTCACCGTAACTGCTGCCTGACTCCAGGTGGACCCCTTGCTCAACGGTAAGCCTACCGAAGGACGAAGAACCCTGGAGATACGGACGCTACTCTGGAACTCTGGAACTCTGGTATCTCTTCTTCTCTCTCACTCAGGCTTTGAGTTTTCAATCCTCTCGGAGATGTATTTCCAAACACTTACTAATGTTCTGTGAAGACAACTGTCTTTCCAAGTATCAAGAGTTCTTTTGTGAGGAGCGTGAGTTAAAGCTCCCTCACACGACTATGGTCAAATTGAAGTGCGCAGCACGACGCGCTTCGTGAGGAGACGAAATCTCGTGATCCCGCGAGACTTCAAATGTAATGGGCTAGTCAGGTAAACTCGGCGGCCATCTTTGGACGAGGTCCCAAGCTCTAAATACTTGTCCAAAAATTGCAGAGGGAGGGCTTAACCCAAACTCGATGCAGTCCTAACGAACTGCGCGGCGTGATTGTAGCATTTAGCCCCATCCTGACACATATGCAGGAAATGTAATGAGAAAGGCATTTTCACTAGAATTTTCAGAGAAAACGAAGGCAAAATAATAGAAGATGATTCTCAAGAAATAAGAAGGATAGTTTTTCAAATAAATGACCAGGATAAGAATAAGCAAATCAAGTATCCAAAGTGGAAGATATACTTAGATGGCAACTCTATTAATATGTTCTCTGACTCCTGTTCTCAGTTTACATTAGTAAATATTAAAGATTTCAATTTACTCTCAAACAAGGAACATTCTATTCTTTAGATCAGGTGGCTATATTAAGGACACCATTCCCTTAAAGGGCATGATCAAAGCCTGCATTTCTTTTAAAGATCATTTTATAGTAGGCAAGATTTACATTGTGGAAGAGGGTTCCAGCCTTCTTTGAGGGCAGCACCAGAAGGAATTAGGCATCACATTACATCCCAATATCCTAGAGCAAGGCTTGATTATAAATAGATCCATTATGGAGATCAAATATGTGATGAATTCCCTGAAGTATTTTCTGATAAATTAGGCTTGTTGCTAAATGTTCAGCATAGGATAACATTGAAACCTGTTGCCAAACCTGTGGTATATAAAACTTGCCCATTACCTCATTTAATGAAAGAACCTTTAGAAAAATAACTCACCAGGTACTGTTGGCATCATACAACCAATAGAGTGCTCAGAATGGGTAGCCCCCATTGTTATAAATAAGAAGGCCTATGGTGATGGAATAAGATTGCGTGTTGATTTATGTGACCTCCACAACAATATCTGGATAGACAGACACCCATTATCACGCATTAGTGAGATGTTAAGCACGATGGGTAAAGCCACATGTTTCTGTGTTGTAGATCATCCACGGCATATCACCTGGTCGAACTATAGCCTGAATGTATGTTATCTGCTTTCACGACACCTAGGGGTACATTCATATTCCGCAGGTGGTCTAGCATCTGTGGTCTTCTAAAAAATCATGCAGCGAATTCTTAAGGATGTGCCCAAAACACTCTTTGTCTAAGGCGATGTTCTCATTTTTGGAGCTGCAGTGGATGAACACAATGGCAATTTAAGAAAAGTATTAACTAAATGGAAAAATGCTGGTCTAACTTTAAAAAAAAGACAAATGTCAAATTGGAGTCAGCTCTGTGGATTACTTATAGCATACAATCTTTGAAGATGGTTTTAAGCCCAAAATGTATTTTAGACGCTGTCAGGAAGGCACCTTCGCCAAAGAATAAAAAAGAATTAAAATAATTCTTCCGTCTGGTGGAATATATGTTGACGTGTGTCAAAAGTTTGCAGATTTATCAAGGAACCTTAGAAATTGAAGACAAAAATAGCACTCAGTTCAGATGACAAGTAGAGCATCAAACATGATTAAAAAAACCTCAAAGAAGCCATTCTCATGGCTCCATATTTATGTCATTTGTAACCTAATAGAAAGACGATTGTAACTACAGATGCCGACAACAAGAATTTGGGTGCCACATTATCTAAGATTGTTGCAGGTGAAGAAAGAATTATTACTTTTGCATCTCATACCCTAAGTAAACCTGAAATAAATGACTTACTTGTGGAAAAGGAAGCGCTAGCTTGTTTTTGGGCTGTGAAACATTTCACATTTTTCCTGTAGGGATTACAGTTCAGCATACATACAGATCATAAACCCCTCATTTAGTTGTTCACGTCCAATTAAGCATCTAACAGCAGCCCACGCATAACTAAATGGGTGTTGGGTTTGGAGGTTTTTGTTACAAAGTGGAATTTATACCAGGTAATCTAAACAAAGATTCCAATTTCGTGTCCAGAGCTCCATTAAATATACATGAAATATATGAGACTCCACAAAATCCCGTCTTTGAAATCTTTACCTCTGCCATTTCCTTGGAGGAGTGGAGTGAGTACATGGCGAAAGCCAAGTTTTTGGACCAGCTCAGATTAATTGTTTCACAAGGTTGGCCTAAAACTTGTAAAGATATTGATGAAGATCTTAAGGGTTATTGGGAAGTCAGGCATGAAATCGACATCAATGGAAACTTAATCGTAAGAAATGACAAAATTATACCTCCCTTGGAGTTAAGAAACAAAAATATTGATTCGGAACTCGAAGGCCACTTAGGAAGAAGATTAACTACATCTAGTATTAGAGCAGTATACTGGTTCTCCAATATGGATTCAATGGTCAAACTAAAATATAAAGATTAAAC
This sequence comes from Triturus cristatus, assembly GCF_964204655.1. Taxonomy (NCBI): domain Eukaryota; kingdom Metazoa; phylum Chordata; class Amphibia; order Caudata; family Salamandridae; genus Triturus; species Triturus cristatus. The sequence goes on from NC_140591.1 coordinate 1,274,154,837, forward strand.
AATTTGTGCCAATAGCGACAAATCTAAAATAATTTGTACCACACCTTCAGCGTTTGTGTCCATTCCATACAAACTGGGAAAAATTGGCATAATTGGCCCCAATAACTGCAAGGGTGTGATAAAGCGTTTTTTGTGTGTGCTAATAGATTACCACTTACACTGGGTGCTCACAAAAATGATTAACCAACTCACTACTGAATCACTTATTGATTTCTTGAGGGACACCTTTTCAGCTGAAGGCATTCCATCTAGACTTATCTGTAACAATAGGGTACAGTTCACCTCCTATGCCATGAAAGATTTCCTTACATATCTATCTATTACTCACCTTAAAATGGTGTTGTATTGTCTCCATGCCAATGGTCTAGTTGAAAGAACCAATAGAATAATAAAAGAGTATATACAATTAGCTTTCATCCACAATCTTCCTGTTGAGAGATCAATACAAGACATGTTATGGCCCTATCACACAACTCCCAACTTAATCGCAGAAATATCCCCATTGTCATCCCTTAAAGAGAGAAAACCAACAACACCTGTATTTCCTAATGGTTGGGTAGGGGAGAACATGCTGGGAAAGATATAAACAAATAGGTGGGTAAAACCACTCTGCACTGAACCAAATACATGGAGAAGAAATAACCATGAAGTCAAGTTCTCTGAGCCTATGTGTATTGTTAAAGTCAAACGCAATGAAGCCGTAATGAGCAATGGACAAATATGGAATAGGACAGACTAATTAAATATAGTTCTACGAGTAGGAAAATAAAATGTACTAAGGATCTGAACTCTAACGAGGAAGAAAACTAGGAAGAACCGAGTCAAACAACCTAGTTCAACAAAAGAAAAAGAATACCACCTGTGTGGCATAAGGATTAGGATATGACAAAGTGACTTTTCCTCAAAATCCTTTCTAGCCTTATTTTTTGGGTGGAGAAGTGTTGTAATCTAGTTCTCCTTTCATAAATGTTACGCAGCTATTTTATTCTATTCCATTTTTTGCCATTTGGTTCTGTCCTTCGCTGCCCCTTTCATGATAATAGTACCATCTTACCGTTTGGAAATGTTGTTCCACCTAGAATGTTATGAAGATTCTATCTTGTAAGATGGAGCTGACGGTGTTAGAGGAGACAGTTAATAAATAAGCTCTTACCTTCTGTTCTTTGTATCTATTCTTTACTACACTCTACTATACACTTACGTTGACAGACCTCTCTCAATCTGGTTTCAGGCCCAATTACAACACAGAGTTGGCCCTACTTGAGGTCACGGATAACATCAGAATGACCTTAGACATTGGCACTCCAACATTCTTGTGCTGTTGGACCTCTCTGCAGCATTCGACACGGTGTCGCATCTGATTCTGCTGAGGAGACTGAAGGAGATTAAAGGAGATTAAATTTAGTGGAACGGCCTTTCAGTCGATGACCAGCTTCCTGTCCGATCGCACTCAGACCATTAATCCTTTTCAGTCTAAGACAATGGAATTGACCAAGGGAGTCCCCCAGGGCACTTATTTGAGCCCCACATTGTTCAACATCTACATTGCCCCCTTGGCCAACCTTCTTAGGTCACATGGTTTCCTGTCCATTTCTTATGCTGATGACACCCAGCTTCTCTTCTCCATTGAGAAATCTTCTTCACTGGCTGTGTCGACCTTTTCAGGAGGAATGACTGCTATTGCAGAATGGATGAAAAGCAATATTTTACAGCTCAATGCTGGAAAAATGGAGATAATGCTTTTTGGAGATGCCCCTCTTTTATGGTCCCCGAACTGGTGGCTGGCAGCTCTCGGCTCATGCCCCAGTCCCAAATCCCTAGTTAAAAACCTGGGCATTCGCCTTGATCGTGCGTTAACATTAAAGGAGCATGTTACCCACACTGCTAGCACATGCTTCTATGTGTTGGGCTTGCTACGACGTGACTTTCCTCTCCTGCCAGACTATACGCGGAAAACTCTCATTCAGACCATGGTTATGAGCCGTCTTGAATACTGCAATGCTCTCCTGGTCTCTGCAAATTAATCGTCTCTCAGAAGGTTACAGGTGGTTCAGAATATTGCTGCGCGACTCGTTATGAACTCTCCATTCAAAACTCCATCCCGCCCCCTATTACAAAAACTTCACTGGCTTCCAATTCGCAAGCGCGTAAAGTTTAAGGTATACTGTATAGTCTATAAAGCCTTGCATAACAAAGGCCCATCCTACATTTCTAGGAAAATTAAACCTTATGCTCCCTCTAGAACTCTTAGGTCAGGAAGCAAATCACTAATACAAATCCCCAGAGTTAGGAAAGTAAGATTAAGTGGTAAATCCTTTTCATACCTTTCCCCCCTCTACTGGACCAGCTGCTCATTCACTTGAGGCTATGCCCTGATTACCTGCGCTTCAGGAAACTACTTAAGTCCACTTTGTTTTAAAATTGTTTCATCAGCTTGCCAGCAGCCTTGTCCTAAGCGCAGAGATACCCCTCATGGGGTGATTCAGGCGCTCTATAAATTCAATAACTAAAAAATAAATAAACAACCTCTTGCAATTTGTTTATGGTTGACTCATACCAGAGGAGCCACTGTAGACCACATAATTGCGTGCGAAAGAAGAAAGAGTGAAGAGTATCTGCAGCCAACACATACTATGAATGGAGTATGGTACTTACCCTGTAAACATTTATTCATAGCGTGTAGTGCTGCAGATTCACATACGCCCTCCCGCCTCCCCGGTAGGTCTGAGATGGTGTCAGAAGTACACATATAAAGCAGCATATATGTATTATAAACATGTTACACGCATGTTCAACATCAACTGCTATCCTGCAAAACTCCATCCTCACTTGCCAACATAGCAGGGGAAAAAAAGAACAATCTAACAAAGGAGCCGTTGGGCATATGCTTTCCCTCGAGGAGGTGGAGACTCGATGTCACATCAGCAGTAACAAGCATTTGAAATGCAATAGGTCTCGCATTTGAGAGAGTTAGAGCTCTGGGTATTGTAGGTAACAATGTGTTATTTATGTGTTTTGTTTTGAAGTGGAGTGGATGTATGTGGTTTGGAGTGGAATTATGTGGGTTGAACTGGGATTGTGTAAGGTGGAATTGTGTGGTGTTTTGTGTATTTGTGTAGTGGAATTATGTGACATGGTGAATACATAGGGGTGAGAGCTGCACAGAAAAAATAGAAATGAAGATAGAGAAGGATAGGTAGTTTGTGTACGAAGTGGTGATCGAAACAAAAGACACAAAGGAGGGACTAAGAGGCATGACTAACAACTAGCAAGGAAGGATTTTTAAAAGGGTGTGTGTGCGCGTGTGTGCGTGTGTGTGCGTGTGTGTGTGTTTGTTTGTTTGTTTGTTTGTTTTGAAAAGAGTGCATGTTTAAAGTGGTTCAATATAATGATGTACATAGGACCTTTATGATTCCACTAAAGATGAGCAGGCTTTATGTGGGCCGGTCGTGTGACTGCTCACGTTGACATGGCCCTAGGGTATGATTTATACATATAACGAAGCTGTGCCAGCAGATATAGCATTACTGCTTTTAATGTACAGGGGCGGAAGCTACTTATAGGGGGTCCACCTAAATTAGGTCTGAATCAGTGCTCCTAGCTGGAAAAAAATAAACAGAAATGAAAAATTGATGGTCTGAGAGTTATCCTAGCCAAACACAGGATAGTTGTACTTTGGCTGAGACCAATGGTACCACCAATGCATATTTAGGTGAGGGATATGGTGGAATGGGCCATGGTGGAATAGGGTCAAATACAAATGGAGTGAAAATATGTTAAACTGACAGGATTATGCTGATTAGGTCTCAATGCTACAAATGATTTTGTATCCCCTGAATTAAAGATCCTAGGGAAGCTAAGAGGACTGGCTAAAGTGAGTGTGCTTGACGCAGGAAATTGGCAGTGACCTATAACCTTTTGTAGTGGGATAAATTAGGATGTGGAAAAAACAAAACTCAGTTCAAGGTCTATAGCAAAAGATACTGGTGCGAAATTAAAAGTACAAATGTTTTGCTGTTAAGTCAGTACTGGTATGTTTATTATCAACAAACACTGGCCAAACACGTGTTTCACAACTTTAATGTTGATTTTATTTGGGTCATAACCGTTACTTTTACATTGCAACCATCATACGAATTAATAATAAACGCACCAGATACAGAAGAAAAAAAGCATTTGCAATGCAATAGGTCTCGCATTATTGAAAGTTTGAGCTATTGTCGTTGCAAATAATAATGCAACGCCAATAGTTCAAACTTACAGTAATGCAAGAGCTATTGCATAGCAAAGGCTTAGAATACCACCGATTTTAGTGGGGCCACAGAGGGATGGGGATACTCCATAGGCACAAGACTAAAACATTTCCCACATTAAACATCCTAGAAACACAAAATGTTTTTTTCCATCTATGCACTCCTTTTTTTCGTGACACACTAAGGCACAGCAACAAAAACCCAATAAGAGCATAACTCTGGTTTTCATGCAAGATTTTAAAGGACTTGTTAAACAAGATACACTAGAGACCCACACACTTCCATCTCTACAGAGCTAGTGTGCGGCGTGGTATGTGTCCACAAATGTGTCAGTGCCTCGTCAGCGGTATGAATTATTTTAGAAATGCAACTACTGTCCTGATGCATGGAGTCTTTTGGTATCTACACTGTACTTGACATTTATTTTAAAATACGGAACGGAATAACTGGTAAACGGGCTGATCCATTACGGAACCCAACAGGTGTAACACAGACTAATAAAGTGCAAGGCTTTCAATGGCCGCTAATCAGCAATAAACCAATATCCTAGAAAGGTGGAGAAATTGGAACGCTGGTCTTAAACTGGTGAACCATTCATCCATTACGCATTATGCCGACGACACAAACAAGAAGGTCAAATGCAATCATTTAGATTCCAGGGTGAAACACAATGCTGGGAGTGTTGTGAAACAATGTCAGTGCAACAGTGCATCCATTATCGTGTCTAAATTAGGCTCAACATAAAAATGTAAATGACACAATAAGAGACCAGTGGATGAAAAAGGCTCCACGAGTATATTATTCATAGAATTTGAGTTAAATATAAAAGTCAGGTCTAAGAATATATATAAACTCTAGACAAGGCATCGATGGGACTCTTATAAATCAATATACTTTATAAAAACAGACATTCAAACAAGACCATGAACCCTCATTATGTATCATTATGTCTGGCTTAACCAAGCAACCTAAAAATGAAGGTGCATTCTGGGATAAATTGTGTAGATGAGGCAGTCGCATTTCCCTCCCTGGCACTGTATGCTCCACCGCTGGGTCTTGTTACACCTGGCCAAAGAATCCTTGTTTTAGGGCGACCGCTGGTGGCACAGCTGGTAGAGCTCAGTCGTATGTGGCACGTGAAACAGAGAGAAGCGTCGTTAGACTGGAGACGCACTGGGGGCAACGGCATATTGCCTCAGAAGTGAAAAGTTCCAAAAATTGCAGAGTGGTAACAGCCTAAACCACAGGGCAACATCCTACAGGGTGTAATGTTGCGCGACGGACCGAACCATTGCCCGAGGGTCCGCGCGCGTGTGTTAGGGTCACACCCCCCCCTAGCGTAGCCGGAGTTGGGTGAGCCCGACGTCCCCTCGGACGGCACGCACAAATGTTAATAAAAAGCCCAGGGCTCTGGGCGTGGCAGGCATTACACTGACCACCACTAGTACACCTGTGTCCACGAGCGTTTCATTTATAGGCCCGGGGCCCGACATTACACTGGCGACGAGGTGGTCTCGCCACCCCATCGAGTGATATCGAACCCTCGCTCTTGCCCAAGGAGTGGTTCCTGCCACCTGCTTTTGGCCCGGCCCCTGCGCTGCCCCTGGCCCCCCCTGGCAGCCCTGCGAGGTCCCCTGCTGGCCCTCACCTGTGTGCCGACGCTCCCGACTGCCTTCCAGACCTGCGGAGACTGGTTCCTCCTCCTCCGGCTGCCTGCCTCTACTACGGGGCCTGCGCGCGCGGAACGCTGGGACCTGCCTGCCGTCTCTCACGCATCTCGCGTGCAACACGTGGCCCGGCCCTGCCGTTCCCCACGCATCTCGCGTGAGGCCCGTTTTGGCTGCGAAGGAAGCCCCTGGCTGGCCCTGCACCCTCCCTGGACGGGCCCCGGCCCTCCACTCGCCCTACCTGCCTGCAGACGACGCCTGGGTGTGCGGTGAGCCCCAGCGGTGAGTCGGTGACGCCCCCAGCTGCCGCCTTCAGCGAGTATGACCAACGTGCCCCCCCTCGAGCCTTTCGAAGTCACGGGCACCCCGACATCTCAAGCCGCACGCTGGAAGAAATGGGTGGAACGTTTGGAGAACTACTTCGTGGCGGCGGAAGTCGCGGTGGTGCGGAGGCGCGCCATGCTATTGCACCTGGGAGGTGAGGCGATCCATGACATTTCTAAAGACGTGGTGGAAGCTGGGCCGCCCATGACCTACGCCACGCTACGCGACGCCATCACAGCGTACTTTGAACCGTTTGCAAGTGCAGACTATGAACGTTTCCTGCTCCGCCAAGCCCGCCAGCTCCCAGAGGAGTCGGTGGACGTCTTCTACGCCAGGCTCAAAAAACTTGCCAGCACGTGCACACTCCCCAATGCGGACGACGAGATCCGCGCACAGTTCATCCAAGGCTGCGCGTCGTCCAAGCTCCGTGAAAGGGTACTGGAGGCGGACAACATGCCGATGCGCGACATCCTCACGCTAGGCTGCTCGAAGGAACTGTCCAAGGCCAGAGCCGCGCACATGGAGCCGAAGCCGGCGGTCACCATCAAAACAGAACCAGTGTGCGCCATCACGGCGGAGGTAGCCGACACCCGCACGAAGCATCCCCAGCGGAGGAGCCCGAGGCCTGTCCAACCGTCTCCCAGCCGAGCTTGTGTATGGTGTGGAGGAGCGACACCACACAAAGGGGCGTGCCCGGCCCAAGGCAAAATCTGCAGCGCATGTGGCAAAGCCAACCACTTTGCGAGTGTATGCCTGTCCACATCAAGGAAGAAGCAAGGAGGCCCGCCCAGGAGGGTGAGACAGCTGGCACCCCTACCCAGCACCTCCGCCAACAGCGACATGGATGACGACGACGAAGCGGATGTCGCCTCGGTGCACGTGGTGCGGATGCTCAACACCCTGGCCGCGACCCCGTCAACCGGACCCATGTGCACAGTCTCAGTACAGGACCAGGCCGTACCGGCTCTGATCGACACCGGTGCCTCCATCAACCTGATGGCGGCCAGCGTATACCGGACGCTGAGGAGCGCTCCACCACTCCGGCCAACGAGGGTGCAAGTGTATGCCTACGGCACCCATCGCCCCCTACGCCTGTGCGGGGCTTTCAGGACAGACCTATCCCACGACACCACTCGGCTGCCCACCAAAATATACGTGTCACAGGAAGGGACAGGATTCCTAGTGGGGTGCCGGACAGCCCAAGACCTGGGCCTGATCCACTTCGCCCTCACCGTCCAAACAAGCAACCTCGACCATCTGGTGCAGGAGCATACAGCCCTATTCGACGGAATCGGGTGCCTCAGAGGACCCGCCGTACACCTCCACATCGACAGGACAGTCGCCCCAGTAGCCCTCCGGCATCGACGCATCGCGTTCCACCTACGACCCAAAGTGGAAGCCGAACTACGGACACTGGAGCAAGCGGGAATTATCGAACGGGTAAGCGGACCCACCCCATGGGTGTCACCCATCGTGGTGGCGAAAAAACCGAAACAGCCGGACGCAGTGCGGATCTGTGTGGACATGCGCGTCCCCAACCTGGCCATCAGACGCGAGCGCCACCTGACGCCGACCATCGACGACATCGTGGGAGAGCTATCAGGCTCCAAATGGTTCTCCAAGATGGACCTGAGGTCGGGATACCACCAGATCCCGTTGCACCCCGATTCCCGCCCAATCACCACATTTTCCACGCACGCCGGCCTCTGGCGCTACACCCGGCTCAATTTTGGGATCTCGAGCGCAGCGGAGGTGTTCCAGAACATTATCCAGAATGTCCTGCAGGGGCTGGACGGAGTCTTGAACGTCAGCGACGACATCCTCGTCCATGCCCCTACTCTGGATGAACATATCCGACGCCTCCGAGCTGTGTTCTCCCGGCTGCAGGAACGAGGCCTTACCCTCCACAGAGACAAATGTGACTTCCTGCGCAAAGACATTAGCTTCTTCGGATACCGATTCTCCGACCAAGGGATAGGCCCGGACCCGGATAAGGTTAAGGACATACACGCGGCCCCCGCGCCTACCTCCGTGACGGCTGTCCGCAGTTTCCTGGGAATGGTCACGTACTGCGGGAGGTTCATCCGAGACCTGTCTGACCTCACGGGGCCCCTCCGCGACCTCACCAAAGCCTCCGCCACCTGGGAGTGGGGCCCCGCACAGCAAGAGTCGTTCCAGAGAACCAAAGAGGCGCTCTCGGCTGACACCACCCTAGCATACTTCGACCCCCGGCTCGATTCACAACTCATAGTGGACGCCAGCCCGACAGGCCTAGGAGCCATGCTAGCCCAGCAGCAGAGGTGCGGAGAGTGGGCCCCCGTCGCTTACGCAAGCAGAACACTCACGCCAACGGAGCAGCGGTACTCGCAGATCGAGAAGGAGGCCATTGCGATCCTGTGGGGGTGCCGCCATTTCCACATCTACCCGTATGGACACCCGTTTGTGGTGATCACTGATCACAAGCCCCTAGTCCCGCTGTTCCAAGGCTCGTCATCACGCCCTCCCCCGCGGATAGAGAAATGGGTCCTCCAGCTCCAAGAGTTCCAATTCACTGTTGAGTACCGACCAGGCGCCCGAAATCCGGCAGATTTCCTGTCCAGACACGCCCGCCCGGCCACGGACGTGGAAGCCACGGAGGCGGCCGCTACCGAGGAGTATGTCCGGATGATTGTGGAAAGGTCCCGACCCCTGCCGATGTCCCTCAAAGAGGTTGCGCTGGCTACCGAAGGAGACGACTGTCTGCAGATGGCCATCAGAGCGGTCGCGTCTGGAGATTGGAAGCCGCTCCAAAGCCCGTCGTCCTTTCGCACGCCCGAGGCCCAGGCGTCACTGAAAGCGCTCTACATCGTCAGGAACGAATTATCGGTGTCCCCCGAAGGATGTCTCCTGAGAGGCCCCCGCCTGGTACTGCCCGGCAGCCTCACCCAACGGGCCGCCCTCCTGGCGCATGGCGCTCACCAAGGCATTGTCAAGTCGAAGAACCGCCTCAGGTGCAAGCTCTGGTTCCCGGGACTCGACAAGTTGGTTGAAGACACGGTCCAGCGGTGCCCGGTGTGTTTGGCGACCAGCCTACCCGACCCCCCAGCACCCGTGATCACGGAAGAAGGCCCGACCTCGCCGTGGGTGCGAGCCAGCGCCGATTTCGGCAGTCTACCTGGAGGACGACACATGCTAGTTGTGGTAGATGACTACTCGCGGTACCCCGAGGTAGAGATTGTCCCCTCAACAGCAGCAGCAGACGTGATCCCCAAGCTGGAGAACGTCATGGCCACCCACGGACTCCTAAGTGAGCTGCGCACGGACAACGGTCCACCATTCAACGGCACAGAACTGGCCGAGTACCTGCAATCCCACGGCATCAAACACCGCCGCATAACCCCACGGTGGCCGCAAGCAAACGGAGAGGTTGAGAGACTGATGAGGACTCTAAACAAAACTGTTCAGATTGCCCTGGCAGACGGCCTCAACGTCGAGCTAGCTCTCTACCAATTCCTGCGGGAGTACCGGCTGACACCCCACTGCACCACCGGGGTTCCCCCGAGCCACCTATGTCTGGGCCGAGCGATCCGGGACACTATCCCGCACCACCCTGTGTGGGAGTCATCACCAGACCCACCCAATCGCTCCACAGAAAATCGACTAAAAACGAACCAAGAAGCCTCCCGGCGGCGGAGAGCGGCGGACAGTACAATCCAGGTCGGCGACCAAGTGCTAGTGAAAGACCGGCACCCCGGGGGGAAATTCCGCCTGCCCTTCGAGCTGGCCCCATGGATTGTCACCAATGTACAAGGGACCCTGGTCACGGCCGTCAGAGGCGGCGAAAAAGTAACTAGAAACGTGTCATTTTTCAAGAAAACCCCGCGCGAAGAGGAGGAAGACCTCCAGGAGTTTGAAGACTACTACCCAACCCCATCTCACAGCCCTCGGAACCCCCCAGGAGCGGAAGAGCCCCGGAGGGCGGAGAACGCCGGAAAGGACTCTTCGGCGTCAACTGAAAGGGAGGAGGGGCCACAAGCGGCGCCGAGCCGCCCAGACCCGGTGGTGGCGGACGGCTCAGAGGACATGTTTCTCACCCAATCAGATGGGCGCAGCCAGAGCCAGTATCACCTACGCCCGCACCCGCGACCATCCCAGAGGTACAGAGACTTTGTGGCTCGCTGTCAACTGTGGGAGTGAGGGAAGGCTGCCCCTCCAACAGACAACCAAGTAAGACTGTTCCTTTGTTTTCCATAAGACTTTTGTTAGAGACTGTTAAACTGTTGGGTCGCTATAGGCGACTAGTTTCGTTGGGTTTCAATTCTGGGTAAAGGAGGAATGTAATGTTGCGCGACGGACCGAACCATTGCCCGAGGGTCCGCGCGCGTGTGTTAGGGTCACACCCCCCCCTAGCGTAGCCGGAGTTGGGTGAGCCCGACGTCCCCTCGGACGGCACGCACAAATGTTAATAAAAAGCCCAGGGCTCTGGGCGTGGCAGGCATTACACTGACCACCACTAGTACACCTGTGTCCACGAGCGTTTCATTTATAGGCCCGGGGCCCGACATTACACAGGGTAGTAAGCGCTATGTAAATGTTATAGTACGAATCAATACAATACATTAGTGCCTCTACCATCCCGCATTCGGCTGTCCTCTCCTTCGCAGCAAACCCAGACGTAAGATGGCATCTGCTCTTCAGTCGCACTCCACCCCACACATGCTTGTTCTTACAAGTTTACATTTTGGCAGTCCTACCAATGGATTCATTTTGCCGTCTGGGGCTGCGCACTTTTATATTTGTATTCCCTTACCTACCCTGGACCTGTTTACAAATCACGAACGTGACGCCTCCCACTGGCATAGCATTAAGATCTGACTGCAGCGACTTCCGTCTAGGAGCAAGGTGAGCCAATCGGAATGCCTGCTTACATTGACTGATAGGATAATGGAGGCAATATAGGAGGCTGGAGGGCCAGGCAGCCGCGCACGTTTAATATATGTTGCCCTACCTTGGGTTAGAGCAACCCCTGCACTTCTTCAGGACTCCCCCAGCCTCATGCATAATTCGCTGCTTGGGTCAACTCTGCTCATGCTGGTGAGATTTATCCAAGCCCCGCCCCTCACTGAGTACTTTGTTTTGCATGAGCAGATAAGGGGAGAAGTGTGTGTCCCTAGCTGCAGTTGGTAGGGTAGCTCATAATTCCATCTGTAACAGCTTCCAAGAATGGTTTGATTGTTTTGGTTGAACGTATGTGCGTGTCGGCCCATGAAGTGGGTGCCTTGGTCATTAAAAGAAATATATACAAGCATTTACAATGCAATGGTCTCGGCAATATTCTAGGTAGAGCTATTGATATTGTTCATTATTTTTTTAATCATTTTTGTATCCCTAAATAAATGGCATTGTCATTTCTATTGGCATTAGTTTTTTTTTGCATATGTGATACCTATTGCATTAGCAGAGAGAGAGTGAGGTAGTGAGATAGAGAGAGAGAGTGAGGTATTGAAATAGAGAGTGAGGTAGTGAGAGAGAGTGAGGTAGATAGAGAGTGAGGTAGTGAGATAGAGAGTGAGGTAGATAGAGAGTGAGGTAGTGAGATAGAGAGAGAGTGAGGTATTGAAATAGAGAGTGAGGTAGTGAGAGAGAGTGAGGTAGTGAGATAGAGAGAGTGAGGTAGTGAAAGAGTGGAAAAATAAACTGCCTTAACTGCCGCTGCTCGGCTTCCAGGGGCAGTGGAGCTCTTTGGAACCTTAAAGTGGCAGTGTCAAATTCTTGCTTATGAAAGTATTCGCCACCTACTTACAGCATTTTCTGAAGATCTTTTAATCTTCAAAAAGCGACAAAAATGCGATTTTGCCGCATAAAAGGCATTTGGGGAGGGGGAGGTGTGTGTGTGTGTGTGTGTGTGTGTGTGTTTTCTCCTTAAACTGAGTTTTAAAGGGACATTTGAAGTGTAAATGTGCTCTGCTGTCCCAGCACATAGGCAGAAATACCATAATGTTTAGGAATGACAAAGAAGATCCTGTGACCGAGAGAATAGTATCGGAATCTACTTTTAACTGCAAAAAATACATTTAAAGTGATGGGTTCTATGAGACTGAGCTTGGGGTGGGGGCTAGCGACATAAAATGCCTTCCATGATTGACCAGCTGACCCATGTGCTTAAGAGATCCTGTTCAGGAGTGACTCAGACCTGTCCAGACGTGACTCCAGTCATCTGGGAGTCAGGCCCGTCCATCAGATGTGCACTGGACTGTAAGCCATCCTCGATTACTGTGACTGCGCAGCCCGAGGAACAACAGAAGCGTCTGATAACGGAGGGCTCGCGGCACTGGCCTGTGACAGAAACTCCTAATCTCGAAGGACTTTCTCAAGCTAAACAGTTCAACAAAGCAGGGTTGTAAAACGGTCAAATAAAAAAAAGCTTTACATCTGTTTTCTAGGTCACACTTTGTGACCCTCCGTAGATAAAGAACACCAAATGACAACATTCGACAAGAGGGTTAGAGAGCCCCCCTTCTCCACCGCGGCTCTGTTAACATTAAAGATTTCTGCCCAGGGAGTGAAGGGGAAGGGGGTGGGGGGCTGCCTTTCATCGCCATCTCTCCGCCTCATTGGCTCCAGCCTCGCTGGCCCCTGCTCCTCGGTACGGTTACTCTACTCCAGATGTGCGGCGTACAGTAAATTGCCATCCGAGAGGGCTCGTCAATCTGTGGGGTAGAGCGCTGTGGTGTCGGGAAGCCGCACCCTGGCATCCACTCTAATTTGTACCGGGGAGCTCAGGGGAGGGGAGACTGTGAGAAAGGTGAAGGGGGGTGCCGGAGGTGTTACATTACTCCTCCGACCGCCCCCTAAGCACACTGTTGAAAAGGAAAAAGAAACCGGGTTTATGACTAACTGGGGAAATGTTCTTATGGCATCTGTAGTCTTTGTAGTAAAATATTATGCGCCTTGAAGGAGTGGGAATTTCAGAGCGCGCCGGGGTTGTTGGCTAAGCAAAAATCCCCCTGGAAAATAGCTGGCACAGTGCGGCTGGTGAGAGGCTGGTCAAAGTCCTTCCCACCGACGAGCCTGAAGCCCCAGGGTCCGGGGCCCTCGATAACGATACGGATCATGCCGGACATGCTGCCAGTGTGCGCGTCCGGGAGGTAGGGCGCTAGGGGCTGGTCCTACGCAATCTCCCCGCAGCTGCAGAAGGGAATGCCAGGGTGAGCTTAAACAATCACGGAGTCCTGCGCACTCCTCCCCTGCCGCTAGGAGGGAGGGAGGAAGGAACACCCACAGCCCGTTGCCAGCAGCCACACGGCTAAACCGGGAGAGCCCGGGGCGAAATAGGGAGGACTATTCAATGCTGCACCTTGTACGAGATGCATGGGGGGGGGGTGGGAGAGGGGGTCTTTGGTGCCCAAACAAAACTACACTCACCGCAAACAAAAGGCACGGCGTGAAAACACGGTGTGCAGGGCAGCGAGGAGGACGCAGCGCTGGGGCGACACACGAGTAGTAGATGGAAATGTGAAACGTGGTTATTAATTAAGATGCAGGGCCTAACTAGGCGGGCAGCGCGAGAGAGCAACAGCAAGAAGATCCTCACGGCCAGACGATCGATAAAAAATGGCGAATGGGAGCTTCCAAACTTTTTCGGATTCGGGGGCGTGTTCCTGCTGTTCTAAAAGGGCGTGGCTAAAAAGTGGAAAGAACAGCAAGGAACACGCCCCCGAATCTGAAAAAGACGGAGCCTATTTGGAGGGACGGCTCTCTCCTCCAACGGCTGGCCTCCGTTTAGGAAGCCAGCCAATGGAGGAGAAGCTAAAAGAGAGGCGGGCTAAATAGCCACTCTAGAAAACATTAAATCTCCGACTTCCGGTTCTGCCTTCGGCAGACCGGTAGTCCTCGACCTAAAAAGTAGGAGCTGTGCTAAATGTAAAGCACGGCGCCCGTGCACTTTTTATCCGTGCAAAGAAAGATGATAGGGGCGCCGTGCTAAAACATGATGCGCGGCGCCTGTGTAAATAGTAACACTAGCACACATTTTAAATAAGTAGACATGTTGCACGGCGCCTGTGTAAATAGTAACACTAGCACACATTTTAAACAAGTAGACATGATGCGGGGCATCCGTGTAAATAGTAACACTAGCACACACTTTAAACAAGTAGTCCTAAAGATGAACACATAAACAACTACAGCGTAAGGAAGCTGTAGTTGGCCAGTGCTCCTGAACTTCTAAACGGAAGTTACTTATCGGGAGTACCACAAGTAAGTAGCTGGGAAATACAAGCTATGCAGGCGTGAACCAATTAAAGCACAAGGCGGGATTACACTCTGTATAGAGGGATTACTACCGGTCTTGCAGACAGCGCATGGGCTGCCTAGGCTCAACCTAAAAAGGCTTCCTTCAGGAAAACAAAAAAACAACCTGCAAAGTCCGAGCCCAGCACTAGATGTCAGGATTGTGCATAGCATGTGAATCTTCAGCACTACAAGCTACGAATAGATGCTTACAGCGTAAGTAACATCCTCACCCAACTGAGGGAGATCCGGTCATATATCCAGCAGGTGAGTTTCTAAGTCATTGATTGGCAGAATAATAAATAAAATAGGGACCAGCACAACACCATGTTGAACTCCCCACACTAAATGAAAAGATTCCATGCACTTCTCATTAATACCATAGCGCACCGTGGCAATCAATGCAGATGTCAAAGAAAGGTCATGGTGCCTGGATCAACCCCATACCACCAACAGTGGTCCAAAGCGTAGGTCTATTGACATGGTCATGGCCAAGATTAGGTTCATTAAAGCAAGACGGATGGCAGTTTTTTGAAAATGCCTATGCTTATGTATATATCAGAAGATTGGCAAACGGAGAAAACTCTCCAGCCAGCAACGGAAGTAATTCACCCTGCTACCTAAACATCGCATGTCTGCCCTTCAGCTGTCTTTTCAGCGTCATGACACACTGGTGAGTAGCAGCTGCAATTAACAAATTAGTACGTAACTTAAATATGGCTAGAGTTTCCGGTTTTATTTGTTAACTATCGACTGCTAGCAAATCGGTTAAATAGGATGAAACCAATGTTCACTGTTGGTAGATTCATGCAGTTGCCCAGCGTTGACGCTTGTGGTAGCCAAAGCATTGCAAGTGCTGGCAGCCACCGGTTTGTTTTTCTGCCCGTCGGTCTTGTCTTCACGCTGTTCATTGCTTTAGGGAGAGAGGTAGGTTTATTTGTCCTAGACCAACTTTGTGCTTTCCCGACGGTGCTTTCCCACCTCGAGGAAGGTAATTTCCTGGCACCCCTATGACGTTTGCCTTGCATGACGCAGGCGTCATTACAGCTACTAGAGATAAAATACTCCTTTCTCATGAACGCCCTTTAAAGTTAAAAAGTTAAAAAAAATGTTTGTTTTGCTTGACCTATAGATTTGTTTTTATGCAATACAATTCAAAGACAATATTTGATTTGGCCTTGTAAACATTTATTTCTGCGTCCTGAATTTACTTCCACTATAACAGTGTACAATAATATATAAATAGCACATATCTGTACTTATTAACATAATTTTCGACTTGTATGGATCATTTTTGTTTTCCAGTTTTGCATTGTAATGCTTGTTTTACTAGTACGTTAAAGTTCAAAAGAGATTCATCTTTGTAGCAGAGCCTGTTAATGACATGTTTATTAGAGCTGATTGTTACAGTTAATTGAGTTAAGTATTTTTTTTTTTTTGCTAAACAGATTATTACTCGTAACGAGTTAATGCTCGAGGAGACAAGGAATACTATCACTGTGCCTGCTTCTTTCATGCTGCGAATGCTGGCATCCCTGAACCATATACGAGCAGGTATGCATTTAGCCATTCGTTGTTAAAATAGTAGTTCACTCAGATCATTGGTTACTCGTTTTGTTTTTCCCATTGTTTTTCCCCCTGTTCTGAACAGTTCCAATTCTTGCATTTGGTTTTGGGTCAGGCCATTGGTTATCATTTATTCGCTTTCTTGACAAGCTCATTTGCTTGCTTCTTATCTGATGGCTTTGCTGACTCTGCTTGTGTTTGTCCTACCACTGGTGAATAACATCTTTACCATCCTTGCGATTGGATGACTTTTATCCAGCTCATTTTCAGAGAACTACTTTTTTCCTCTTTTGTTGTTAACATTCCATGGAAGTGCATGTTTTTTCATCACTCTCTGCCAAATGCTGCTCCCGTCTCACATCCGGTCCCCCCGTCCCTAACGGCATTTCCTGTTTTTTCTTTTTTTTGCCGGGCCTGGCAGCCGCAGTTTGCTGCCAAGCCTCTCCATTCTCAAAAGACGCTTATTTGCATATTTTAGTTATTTAAAAAAAATAATTATTATTTACCACCTCAGAATGGGCATCTGCTGTCTTGGAATGATATAAAAAAAATGGCTGTATCATAACGTATGTTCACATGGTGAAGCATGCATTCATATACGTCTAGTTCGCACAATTCCTCCCACCACTTAGCTGTCTTCAAGGAGTCTCCATCCCCTATAGTAGCATCGCAAATCAAGCGACCTTCATCTCAACGGGGTGGTGGGTGTAATGATACACCCATCCCGCCGGTAGCAAGCCAGAATCGTGGCGTCTCCCTCATTGATATGCCCGTTGACATACTCCCTCCCCTCTCTGCTGATACTCTCTCATTCTGGGATTCCCGTGATAAGCCTTCTCTACCGATGGAGCACATAAGACCGATATCGGCGATAACTCATTATCCGAGCACACTGAGTACCTCCATTACAACCCACAACTTGCCCTCTACCAACCCTCCCTCCCCTGCCACTCCTTCCAGTCGAGCTGGCTCTCGTATGTTCTTAAGGGCGCAGCCCCTCCCCAGGACCTTCGCACTCCCATATTTCCTCATTCAGATATCACTCGAGATCCCCCCTCTACGCAGGTTTTCCCCCTCAGCTCCTTTCTTTGAACCAACACTCAGATTTGGTGGTGCGTCTGGACAAGTTATCTCTCCAAGTTAATCTACTCAATTACGAATTCTATGAACTGATAGCTCTCTCACCTAACCATCTACCCTTGCTTAGTTCTCTTAGTTCCCTAGGAAAGCTGCACACAGTCCCTGCCTCCGCACCCATTGGCCTCACCAGCTTTCCTCGCTGCCTATCTCTAAAACACTACCCCTTCCCAACGCCCCCTCCTGCCCCAGAAGAATGATGGTCGAACTTGCAGCCAGTGATATCGAGGATCTATTCCTTACTTACCCAATCACCTGAGAAATTGACAAGGTCCCTATGGCCCAATTCCATCAATTCTAGCCAACCCAAATAGGGAACCTTCTATCAACCACAGAGTCATAAATAGCGACAACCTCAAGCAAGTGAACATCACCCAGACCCCTACATCACTCTCGCCTATTCGGTTGAAATGCGCACTTCTCAATTGTAGATCAGCAAAAGAACATGCCTCCGATATATTCGACCTCATCCAAAACAATGAGCTAGATATCATCCTCATGGAAACCTGGCTAAATTCATCCTCCACCCCATATTAGATCTCCTAGTACCTCCTAGTCATGACATAATCCGCTTAGACAGAACCACGAAACAGGGCGGGGGACTAGCTTGTTTACACCGGAACACACATGGAGATGTCCACCTCATCCGTAGTTGAATACCTCTGCCTCAACATCTCTAGTAATCACCTCCCTGTATGCAAACTTCATACCTTCTACCACCCTCCTGGCAATAATTTCCTCTTTATCGAACAACAAAAGGAAATTATCTCCTCCAATGACGACCACTCAATATCCCAAATCTACCTCGGTGACTTCAACCTTCATTGGTCTAAACCTAATGACCATGCGGTGAGCTGTTTTAACGCTTTCCTATTGGATTTGGACCTTACCCAATTCTATGACCAGCCAACTCACAACAAAGGTGAAATTCTGGACCTCATTATTTCAAATGGTACTACCATCACATTGGAGGACATTATTCTGTGTGATTGGTCCGACCACTACAGCATCTTCTTCTCTATCAATAGGGAGGTGATACGGAAAAGGATCCAACCCAAGAAAACTAAACAGTGGAAAAAGGACCTCAGGAATATTAACATGGACTGCCTAGCTACCGAATGTAAAAATGCCTTGTCTCTCCAAGACGACTTATCTGATGTGTACGATCTCACGGACTTCTGTAACGCGACTATCTCTGGTATCATGGACTCATTATTATCTCTACATCAAAAAAATGCTGCCAAATTCTCAAAACCATTGTTCAGCGATAACCTAAACTCTGATCGCCGCAATTTAAGGGCAGCTGAACGTCTATGGAGATCAAAACCCTCTGTGTATCATCTAAATGTCCTTAGATCAGTTAGAAGCTCCTACAATAAAAAAAAAATCAAGACGACCAAGGCCAATTATTTCAGAGCCCAACTTAGACAACCCTCAAATCGCCCTAAAAAACATTTAAAAATTGTCAAACAGCAATCAAAGATAGCTCCCAATCACATCGACTCAGCAGTCGACTCACCTTCCTGCACTGATTTGGCTATCTTCTTTATTGAGAAAACTGAATCAATCAGTCTTGACCTTGAAGCCAAAATGTCCCTTCTTAAGTCACTTGAGAGTACGGCTCATCCTGTCCTCTCTGCGAGACCAAAGCCTTTCAGCATTAGCACTAAGAACATGGCCATGTGGGGCTTCTTCTCGCCCCTCAGTGAAAATGACATCTACAAAACCCTTCTTAGCATTAACCCGTCTAATCACTTCAGCGACCCACTGCCACCATCGGTTTTCAAAGATATCAAGGAGGTCCTCATCCTCCTTTGGACTAAAATTGTCAATACCTCTTTATCTCAAGGCAATATCCCCGAATGTTTGAAAGCAGATCAGGTTTCACCCATTCTAAAAAAGCCTGATGCGGACAGATCAGATTTCAACAACTTCCGTCCCATCTCTAACATCCCAACTCTGGGTAAGCTCCTAGAAAAATGAATCCAAGCGCAACTCTACTCGCACATCGAGACTTACAATCTCCTGGATCAACACCAATCTGGCTTTAAGGAGTGGTCACAGTACTGACTCGGCCCTCGTCCACATCATTAATGACATCTTAAACATGTTAGACCATAATGAATCCTGCCTCCTAATCTTCCTTGACCTTTCCTCTGCATTCAACACGGTTAACCACGATAAATTCTTAGCTATTCTGGAACACAGAATGGGCCTTTCCGGCTTTGTACCGCAATGGTTCTCTTCCTTCCAGCACAATAGATCCCAAAGTGTTAAGGTGAATCATACTCTATCCAATCCGGCTGCAGTCACCATGGGGTTCCTGCTACGATCCGCTCTTTCTCCTATACTTTTTAGGTCTCGGCTCGAAGGCTGTGCTTGCGCAGTCTCGATCCGAGATTTAATGACTTGGAGAAGAGGGGCTTGAACCCGCCCCTCTTCTCCCCTGTTCTCCATTGGCTGGCCTCTTGAATGCTGGCCAGCCATTGGAGAAGAGGTCCGTCACTCTGAACAGGCCCCGTCCTTTTCGGATTCGGGGGCGTGTTTTTTTCAAGAAGTCTAATTATCTCCTCCAGCCAATGGCAAGAGGAGAGTAAAGGAAAACACGCCCCCAAATTCGAAACCGCCACTGCGTTTCTCCGAGGCATTTCTGCTTCGCCTCGGAGAAAGGCAGTGGTGTGCTTGTTCCCTCTTGTCTTGGTTTGCTCCTCAAACCCCCCAGAAGTTGGCCGCCTCGGTGTTTAGAAGCTGCCTGCGGGGTCCAGGTGGGGAATTACAGCCCAAAAAAAAAATCAAGACCTGCAACGTTTCCGTTTTTAAAAATATTATTCTGCTGTTATCGGGTGTTCCGTTTCCTTCGTAGCCATTGGCTCGCTTACACTCTCCGATTTAAAATGAAAACCAGTTTTTCTCGTGCAGAGTTGAGCCCTCGGTACACATCCCAGCCCCTGGTTCCTTCAACGCCTTTGTATTGATTCCCTGCAGCCGGGCGCAGCAATAACACCACACGGCGGCTATCTTGTGAGGAGACTGGGTGGAGCGCGAGCGCCCGGGGGAGAAGGAATGCCGTTGTTTTAGTGCTTTCTTGTCCAGCAAAATGCGACCTTACCGGCGTGAGCACCATTCAGAGGGGGCACCATTGCCAATAATTCCTCGCCTCGGAGAAAGGCGGCGGTGTTCGGCTGCTGCTCTTGTCTCCTCCCCCGTGTTGTTATGAATACTATTTACATTGTATAGTAGTTCCTTGCACTTGGAGATTGATCTATTCGATACTTGTGCATTTCTCATTTTAATATGATTCAATTTCTGTTTTGTGTCCACTTATCACTCTCTTACTAACCATCACGCACAAGATGTGTTTCTAGTTATATTTTGTATATGGGCACAATTTTTGGCTCATTGCATACTTATTCACTCACTATTCTGACCTCATGGCTACACCTGTAACTAGGATTAGTTAGTTTATTTTTGCTTTGACTAGTCCATTTCAAGATGGCGGCCGTTTGTGAATATGTGCCAGGGACTGCCTTTTTTTCCAATGTACGTTTGCATACTTGGATTCGGTCTTTTTGGGGTTTCATGATTATATTGGATCCATATTAGGACCCACCCGCGTTACGGTGTTTATTCAGTATGTTCATTTTTTATTGAGATGATCTGGGAAATTCTACATTATCGGCATTAGTATGTGTCTTTCAACCGGCAACCTGGGAATTATCAGTAAGAGCTCATAACCTCTCTCCCCTATAAGATGGCGCCTTTTTTGGTTACACTAGTCCGCCTTTTATTTCCATTTTTTGGTCGCACGCGCACTTGCAACCACGTGACTGTCGTGGTTTGTTCTGCCTATTTCAAGCTAGCGTGTTTGACCCCAACTACAGTTTACTGGCGAGCGTTATCACGCGCGGTGACTTCTATGACACCTTGGGAATTTATGAGGTGAGTCTTTGGGCGTCTTCATATGTACACAACATTTGATACGTTTTATATACGGGGTCTCGTTTGTCTACTGATGATATAATTTATAAATTTGCAGGACTTGACGCATCCTGATCGGGATGTTTGTTTTCCGACCTTACTTCTGGTCATTATACACTTGCCCGTTATAGGAGGTGAGTGTTACGAGGCATGCCAGTTGACTTGTGTATACATTGAATAGCATAGGTATACACTAGACATTAGGTTGTGTTTATTTCATGTTGTGCACTGTTTCCCTGCAGTTTGCTCCATTTTGAGTTATATGTTTGGCACACATCAATCGCATTAGTGATCATTGCTCAGTGTAACTTTAATAATATTTCGGGTGAGTTACACTATTCACGGAGAGTAGTCTTGCTTCGCATGCTCATTATCTGACACACTCGTGCATAGCTTTACTTATTGCTGACACTCTCACAGTATGCTTGAAACTTGTAGTTTCTTTATATGAGAAGCAGAAGGACGAGCAGCAATACAAAGGACAGGATAAGGGTTCCTGTGTTCGCTGACCAATCGCCCCCACTATGGCCACCTCAGAAACCTTTCAGATAATCTGTCAATTTTTATTAGTCATTTATTTTTTAAATGCTTAATTTTTAGTGATAAATGCAAAGATCTAGAAACAACGGTGCCACTTCTGTTTTGGCTCCCAAGATCAATGTGTATGTGTCTAGATCTATGTGTGTGTGGTTCTGTATGTGTGTGTGGTTCTGTGTGTGTGTGTGGTTCTGTATGTGTGTGTGGTTCTGTATGTGTGTGGCTCTGTGTGTGTGGCTTTGTGTGTGTGGCTTTGTGTGTGTGGCTCTGTGTGTGTGGCTCTGTAAGTGTGGGTGGCTCTGTGTGTGTGTGTGTGTGGGAGGCTCTATGTGTGTGTGTGTGTGTATATGTGTGTGCCTCTGTGTGTGTGGCTCTGTGTGGGTGGCTTTTTTTGTAGGTGGCTCTATGCGTGGGTGGCTCTGTCTGTGTGTGGGTAACAGTGTGTGTGTAGGTGGTTCTGTGTGGGTGGCTCTATTTGTGTGTGGGTTGCTCTATGTGAATAGCTCTGTGTAGGTGGCTCTGTGTGTGTGGGTGGCTTTGTGTGTGTGGCTCTGTGTGGGTGCAAATGCAATAGGTCTCGCATTTGAGAGAGATTAAGCTATTGACATTGTAAATAACAATGCCGTTTCTTTAAATGTTTTAAAAACAAAAACATAAACAAAAATGTCATGAGCAATGCCAATAGCTCTAACTTTAACAATGCCGAGACCATTGCATTGTAAATGCTTGTTAATATTTTCCTTGAACCACTAGCGAACGCTATATTATTCATGAACATTCTTTTCCATATGTATGCGGATGACTCACAACTTTATCTTAAAATCAATCCATCTCACTTGACTCCTCCTTGTCGTTTAACCAAAACTGGTTAACTGAACACCGCCAAAACAGAAATCCTTCTCATTTCCCCTCCTAAGCACACCCCTAAGATTGATCTCTGGATCAAACACCTCTCTACCTTCAACTACTCCCCGGTTATCGACTTAGCTACATCTCTTGGAATCATCCTAGACTCACACTTGAACATGAAGAAAAATATTAGTAAGACTTGCAAGGGTGCGAACCACCAAATGAGGATTCTTAGAAACATAAAACCATTCCTCCCTCAAGAGGACTTCAAGGTACAAGCACTTGTCCTACTGAGGCTAGACTATGGGAGTGTGATGCTCTGTGGCCTCCCCAAATATACCTTGGCCCAGCTCAGGGCCTCGTTGAATGCCGCTGCCAAACTGGTCACCAATACAAAAAGAAATGAGCACATATCCCCAGCCTTAAGAGCTCTAAAGTGGTTACCCTACGAAGCAAGAATACAACTAAAGATTGCTTGTCTGAAGCACAAAGCCCTCCACTTCAAAATCCCTGGCTACTTGGCTCAAAAACTGGAGTTATCAGGAGGGGCAGACCCTCAAGAAGTGCAAATTCTCTACTACTGAAACCTCAGACCTTTCACAAAAAGAAAACGAGGCTCAAAGCCTTCTCTGGCGCGGCACCTAAGATTTGGAACTCTCTCCCACCGGAAATTTGCAGTATACCCTACACGGCTGCTTTCAAACATGAAGTAAAAGCAATCCTAATGAACAAGTTCCTGCCTTAATTGGTCATGGCCTGTCTGTTTGCAAAATGTCCTTTTTTGCTGTTGCTGTTTTGCCTAACAACTACATTCTATATAACTAGGATTCCCTGCCTTACCCCATTAAGTAATGTGTGCTCGCATCATTGTACCTTCTTAGTACCTCATTATGTTACCCTCTCTTCAATGTCCCCTTACTTCATTCCTCCCTCCTTTACTGTGAAGTGCTCTGATACCCTTCAGGGTCTTGTTCGCTCTATGCAAAACTTTTTAAATATATAAATATATGTCATCATGCTTGGTCACGTAGTGTGTGTGTGTGTGCGCGCGCACGTGCATGCATGTATGATGTAGGCATGTATGATGTATGCGCACATACATATTACTGAGATTTTTTCCTTTTTTTTTTTTTGCCCAATGCTGTTCAGTATTGGTAATAACCTATTTCTGATAGTAGGGGGAAAAAAGCATTGGCAAAGCCTCAGGCAAGACCTATTCTCTTTGTCAATGTTTTTTTCTTTTTACTGTTGTCTGGATAAATGGACCTAGAATTTTGAATTGGTAGATAAGCTTTTAAAAAAAAATAATATTCTGAACAACCTATTTTACGCTTTCCCAGTCTTATCACTTTTAGCACACACCTCTACGCACCGAGACGTGCTTCTGAGCAGCGAGATTACTACTACGGAGCTTCATTGCCCATTGTGGTTAAACAACCATTGATCTGGAATTAATTCAAGGTCCAGCTGATTTTTTATGCTCAGCCAGCTTGCAAGCAATTAGGGATTTATACACTCCCGTGTTTAGTTTCTCGCTCGCCTCACTGGAGCCTATGCGCCCACCTCTTCCCCTCCAGGCCCATCCAGGGTCTTTTCAGGGTACCAACCTTCCCCCTTCCCTCCACCACTGTCCTGAGGAAGACCCCGGCGTAAGGGACCAAATAACCTACTATCCTCTAGGGGTTGAAACGACGACATTTGATACATTAGCCAGTTGTAACAACAGCGGTACATCGCTGTTTCTGTTATTTGATCATGGCTTCTAGAATTTTGGATATTGTGTAAATAACTTGGCTTAAATGTGAGCCTTCTTGTTGGGGAAATACTATATTTTGTGAATTGCACTTTCGTTCATTCATTCCATCATCCTCACCTCAATCACAATACCCCCACCTTCCCTCTCCCCTCCTGGGGCACTGTTTTAACAATGTGTTGACAAATGGTATGAATCATCGTCAGTCCAGTGTGATTAAATAACACTGTACACTAAGTTTAATTCGACTCGTTCATCTTCATCTTTTGCTGTAAATATTGTCGCTCCTTTTTAAAGAGCACAATGAAATCCTGCATGCGACCGAGCAGACTACCCACCTCAGTATCAATGATGTTCACCTCTTCATCTTCCTGGACTATGCTCTTACAGTTCAACATCAGAATGCCTCCTTTGCAGGAGTGAAGAAAAAGCTTAGAGACATGGGCTTAAAGTACTCCCTGTTATTGTGTGCAAAGCTCAGGCTCATTTCTGGACATAACTCCCAATACTTCACAGACCCAGCAGCGGCCTGGAACCGTGCCAAGCAGCAGGGGACTGAGGTGCTGGCAGACACCGTCTGTAAATGGGAACAACAGACAAGAAAACACCAACGTAAAATATCTTTGAAGAGTTACTGCATGCAACAAAACTGCCTTGCAACACCCTCTAAACTATATCTCAAGATGAACAACTTTCAGCTTTGGTGATGGCAGCATCTTTGAGGGCAACAGTGGTGGCCATGGACCCAGGACATACTGGTTCCTCGTGCGAAGACAACAAAACCTCGTCTCAGATACCGCCACATGGCTGTGGGTCCTTTTCATTTGTGACCCTGCAAACAGCAGATGGCGTACTTTAGGGATGTTGCAACTTGTCTAACCACTGTTTGTTCATAATGTGCTCCTGAGGGCCCATGCTGAGGGTTCATTGCTGTTACAGCACAGCACATTTACCATTCACAATTAACTGCCTGTGTCATCCATTGATCATAATTTATGATTAACATTCATGCCCAGTTTGACACCTTAGCACCTAGTACACTCATCACCCGGTGCATCGTTACCAGTCAACTCCTGCACTAATCAGCTCGATCTGGCCCTCTTCTCACACAAGCCAGTGGATGTGAGCTTATGACCCTGGCCAGCAACCATCTTGGGGTGCCGGGTGGAGCTCTATTAAATGGTGGCTGTACCTCACACCCCTATGATGTTGACTAGGTTCACTAGACTGTTTGGACGGGAGGCCATTTGTGCCCCAGCCTATGGTTTGGAGATTTTTCTTTACCTTCTCAGAATGGGAATTACAGTTTTTTTAAGTCTCTTCTACATCACTGAGGCAGCATTTCCTATACTATGAACACGCAGTAGAGCATGCCATGTTGTCCCAGAGGAAAGAACTTTAAACTCAGTGACATCATGATGAGATCAAATAACCTCAACCTCTTCACAAGGAACATTAGAGGCATGTACTCCTCAAGCAAAAGATACACAATACACTCCTATATCAAACGCAGAGGGTCAAGCAACATTGCTCTTCGTCAAGAGTCCCATTTTACTGAATCAACAAGACTTCAAAAGTGATGGAGGGGGCTATTATTTCTATAAACTCCTTGATTTATGTTAGGAGTTGGCCCTTATTTGGGTACAAGCAGGGTTCCCTTTTCAACTAACCATGGACAAGGAGGGTAGATATGTTCTCATGGAGAGATGGCTAGACAGTAACCTGGTTCTACTGGGGAGCATCTACGCCCTGAATTCGTAACAGACCGCTTTCCGAAATAGGTTATGAGAGCAAAGTCGCTAATGGGTTGACATACCTTGGACCCTGGGTGGGGACATAAACTCTGTCTTAGAGATCAGGCTAGATCGATCGTACTCCTAAATCACATAACGCTAAACGGCTATCCTGCTAGCTAGGACATTGATCTTTGGTAGATATATTGAGGCAATGTTACCCTGTGGTCAAAATCTATTTGCCCCCCACCCCCCATGACCTATATGTTTAGTTAGATCCGATTGTATGTTCTGAGTGCAATCTGACCCCTTGTCGCCCAAACTGACTGCCATGGTAGAACTATCTCTGACCATAAACCGCTCCTTGTTGGATTAAACTGGGATAGAATTCATACTTCCATTCTGACCTGGTGGCTACAGAACTCTATGCTAAAGGATTCGGCATTCGCCAGCACCCTAAGTGAAAAAATTGGTGATTACTTTGAAGACAACCACATCATTGTCTCTTCTTTTGTTGTGAATAGAGGCATTTATAGTCATGCTGTGGTTTGAGCTCATTACATTATAAATTAGGAGCTGCCAGTGGACAAAGACTCCTGCTCTCTATAGAAAACAAAGAGACTATTGATCCTGCCCACAGGGATGCGCTTAAGGCTGCATGCACAAGGCACTTTGCCCTGCTTGAGTAACTCTGTAGTGCTGATTATACAGTGTACGTAGCTAGAGCACATGTGAAGGGGGACAGACCGGCCAGTCTGTTGGCGTGGCTTATTGATCATAAGCATTTGCATGCCCAATCTACTCTTTCCTGGTGGCACCAAACATCTCTGTACACAAAGCCTTTTATGGGTACTATCATGAACTATATGGCAACATCAGCCACAACTCTGTTGTGGTGGAGGAATTCCCGGCTGAACTACTGTTATTACTTGTCCCTCCTGAATTGAGAGACAAGATGGACTATCGTATAACTGCTTCCAAAATCATAGAAGTGCATGGTCTGGCTAATAGCAAAACTTTGATGGATTCCTCTGAGTTATTAATACCAATCCTGGACTCGCTATATGAGGCTGCAGCTGCTTAGGGCAGATAACCCCCTTCTCTCAGGGAATCCCTAATTGTCTGGGTTGCGACCCATTCAGCTATTCCTCATTCAGGCAACTGACAATTGTCAACTCCATTTGTCCCTGGGAGAGACACCTCCATCAGAATTTTTAGATGTTATAAAATTATGGTGATGACTCCTAGGATTTGGCTTTGCTCAGCCTGCCTGTTTCTTCACTTAGACAAATAATCATTGGATACCCTAGACTGAAATTACTGACTTAGAGTGTTAACCACGTTTGGCTTTGGCAGGCAAATAATACTGCTGGTTAAGATGCTTTACACTGACCCTCCGGCCAGGGTTCAAGTTGCCAAGCTCATTTTCTCCCCCTTTAGGGTTTGTAGAGGGGCCCATTAAGGATGCCCATTATCCCCATTGCTTTTAGCTCTTGCTATGAATCCCATAGCTGTCAAGATGTGTCAGGTTAGGGTCCAGAGGGTTTTCCCTCTAGATGACTGAACTTACACCTTATTGCTATATGTGGACAACATGCTTTTTTATATTGGAGACTTTAGTGTGGCTCATGGCAATATAGCACACATCCTTCAGGAGTTTGGCAGGGCCTAGGGGCTTCAGTTTAATTGGTTTAAAACGTGCCTATTTCCCCTCTGCCCAGAAACTCCTACAGTCCGGATAGACCTTTTAAGTGAGGCACTTTATTGGACTGGTCCAGTCGACTGTTAATTCAGGGTACGAATCGACCACTCTGAACACAGCTTACTTGATTGGTACCTTAACAAGATGTTTTGGCCTTAAGGCTCCAGATCTTAGTTTGGAGAGCTCCTCTGCTTTCGGTCATGGGCCACATTGAGTTGTCCAAGACGGTGATGCTTCTCTATCTCTTACACTACTTAGCTAATCTCCCATTATACCTTCTAAGGACATTTTTTCAGGACCTCATATGGCGTAATAACTTCTGCAGACTGGTACGCCCCAAGTTGTGACTCCTGGTTGATAAAGAGGATCTGGGTACCACCAATTGCAAACATTATTACTTGGCTGCCCAGCTACAGTGGATGTGTCAGAGGTTCTCGGGTCTCCCGAGGAAAATACCATAAGCTCAAATCCTTACTTAGACTCTTACACCAAACCTAGACGGTGGCAGACTCAGCTGCTGTACATAGCCCAAAATTCCTTATGAAGGTGTTTGCTAATTACTAGACACATAACTCCTCATGCACCCGCTATCCACCTACTACGTTTGCCTAAACACCCCGGTTACCTGTCCGCTGGTGAGTTAAGGCATTGGAGCACAGTCTGTTCTTATTTGATTCAGTTATAGAGCAGTAGAACATTCACAGGGGGCAATTCTTGACTGATAGAATTGTGATTAATGCTTGTCAGACCAACTGGAACATCATCACTGAAGAGCCTCAAACACATTCTCTTACAAACCTTGTTCACAATCGGTAGTGGCTGCAGGTTTATAAGCTGTATCAATAAGGGGGACATACACAAACATCCTCACAGGGACTGTGCAAGGTGTGGGAATCTTAGATCTGGAGAGTATTACATGATAAGCAGTGGGACAGGGTAGTTGCATATCCATACAATGTCTCCTGAAACGTCAAATTCAAGCATATTAATTTCATTTTCCTGCCTAGAGTCTATCTCTCCCCTGACAGGATCAAGAACGAATTCCCTGACATTAATGGCTCATGCCATCTGTTGCAGGGGCCTCAGAGCCTCAGAGCGGATCTACAACATATGCTGTGGTGCAGCTGTACTCTGGCAAGCTTCTGGTCCACAGTACCGACACACTCACCACTACTACTGGATGCTCCATACTTGGAACAAACTGCCTGCCTGCTGGACCTAATCCTACTGTTAGCTAAACCTACTGTAATACTAAAACGGAAGGCTAGTACACCTTCTTTGGTGTAAGTCTTACGTTAGAATATACAAAGATGGGCAGAGGATGAGAGTAGAGCCTTGAGGATGGAAGAGGCGAAAAGTCTCCGTAAGTGTCCTATAGTTAACGGCTGGCGTGACATACTACTCTGTTTTAAAACAACACATTAACGCCATAGTATCACACGGGCACGCTAGAAACTCCACCGCAGGGGCTCGCTGTGGGATAACCTGATCCCCTTATCAATATTACATTTCTGGAGGGACGGAAGGACTTCCGATACTTCCTGTCTGGGACGACTATAAACTTAAGTTTACTCTAACCTTGTTCTCTCATCACAAGATGCACACTGCATAGACAGTAAGTCTGTAGATCTATCATAATATTCTCATTGTATGACTACGATGCCTTGCCGTCACAGGTTGTCGCCTGCATTCCTTCAGCTGCAATATTACATGTTTGTAATGTAGGTTCAGCTTAGTACAAGAACTTTGCTTGCATCGATTCACTATGCTTGAGATCAACAATGGCAAACTGCAGTCTGCCTTGGCATTGGCAAGACAAGTTATACTCAGCCATGTATAAATATTTTGTCAATAGTAATCTTGTGCTCTGCTTGGTTTCAAATGCAAATAAAAACCATTTAAAAAGATGTATGGCAGTAGGTGTTCTTTAACCCTAATAATCCAAACAACCACACTATACATTGTAATGTGGGGACAAGGCTTCTGTCTGTTTTTTATTTCTATATCCTAATATTCCTGCATGGAAGATATGCCGGGGTGTTTTATTATGTAACGAAGCAAGAAAATTGTTCAGAGTGGCATGTTTGAGTCAGAGCTGGAGTTGCCTCCTAGGCGTAAGATCAATTCAGGCCTTCAAAGTAGGCCTACTGTCACAATATCAGAATGTCCAGTTCCTAAACCACAATCTGGAAGGGATTACCTGAAAGGCCACACTGATATTAACCGTGGCTCAGTTTCCAGATCCACGTCTGCCCCTGTGTGAGTTTGTTCCCTTTCTCCTTTCATGTGAGTCTTGATAACTGTCTAACTGCGGTGTGGTCACACTCAAATGTTGAGGCTTCTGTCGCAGATTCCAAAATTGATTTAATCTACTCCATAACCAGTGCGGAAAGCAAAGCATTCATCAAAATTGAGGGCCCATATCTCCTTGATGTTGCTGCATTTTACAATGTGATTTGTGACATTAAGACCTTTAGGTTGACAAGCCCTTGCTGCTGCTTTCGATCTGCCTTTGTCATTGCCAGATCCAGTGAAAAAACAGATGTAACTTTAAAGGATTAGGTTAAGTGAAAATAGCATTTCAGAGAAAACAAAGAGAAACAGAGGCAGGAAGCAGCAACAGAAACAAACAAATGGATAAACAGTTGAAAGTGCAAAAAAAAGCAGTTGGCGGGGGGGGGAAGGAAAGAAAAAGACGTAGATACAGAGTATGAAATAGTCTTCTACCCCTCTTATCATAATACCACCTCAAGCATGTTTGGACTGTGTACTAACTCTCCATTTTTGATAGTAGAGAAATATGATACTATCTCAACCACAAGCAGAAAATGTGTGTTTCTTAGTCCTGAGTAAGAAGGGTAGATGCATACCAATCATTTGTGCGTTCTTATGTGGAAGCAGAACAGGTATATTAGTATCAAGGGAATTATGTGTCCTCACTTCACGAACACTTTCTGCATGACATCCCAACTGGAGGTGATGATGTGTACCTTCTAATATTTGACCTGTTTCTGAGTCACCATGGCATTCCCCATCATAAAATTCTGTGGTGTATATGTTGCTTTTGGAAAGAATTGCTAAAGTATTTTGACTGTTGCTACAGAAAAAAACCTGAAGTAGAAAGCTGCTGCATATACTCCCATGGTAACCTATAACCGGAAAGGGGTTTGATAAGGCATAAAAATTCAAAGTTTCAGATAATGTAGTGCCCTGTTTGCATTTCTGCCCAGACCTTATTTGGTTATTATGGTGGTGGCTTTTAGGATATGTTTGGTCGCCATGTTCTCCAATACACCAACTGTTCCTAAGGAATAGCTGGAAGAACTAAGAAAGGCCTCATTGACAGTATTCTTGACTATGAACGTGGCTGATGCAGTAATGCTTCTAACTTATTATGATAGGCAACAGGATGATTGGTAGGCCACACGTATTCCATTCTTGCCCAACATCAATCAACAAGAGACCAAAAAGATACTTCAGGAAAGGATGTTAGTAGCTAAGCATGCTGTGGACACTCATTTGAAGTATCAGTTATGGGTTTCTTGCATATTTGAAACAAACAGGTGAAGAGGCATCCATCTTTACTGAAATGTACAACATTCCAACCTTATGGAGGGCCCTGTATTTCATTGTGATCTGTAGACAGGTAGGTATATTTGTCAAAGCTAGAGATGAGGCAATCCAGGTCACTACGAAGGACACAAATGTACATAAGGCAATGAGCGCAATAGGTGAGTAAATTTTTTTCTGCCTTTAAAGTAGTACATGATGAACCATGCTGATATTCCCCAATTCCATGCTTGCAGCTTCCTTCTATCAACAAACGTAAATGTACTATCAGCCTTGTAGCCAGACAGGTTCACTCTAACCTCATAAATTAAAGTAATTTTACAATGCTAGTGTCCTAAATCTGCACACATTAAAAGATAAAGGGAAAAAAATTTAAGCTATCCAAAGGGTAATCACCCATTCCCATAGTTCATCTGTGCTCCACACCTAATGCAAAGGTTAATGCACCATACAAGATCCACAAATTAAACCTTGCCGCTCTTGAGATAAATTGGCTCAAGCAACCAAAGCGGT
The DNA here is from genome assembly GCF_964204655.1 of Triturus cristatus. Classification (NCBI taxonomy): domain Eukaryota; kingdom Metazoa; phylum Chordata; class Amphibia; order Caudata; family Salamandridae; genus Triturus; species Triturus cristatus. The sequence goes on from NC_140591.1 coordinate 1,274,186,690, forward strand.
TAGATTGTTTCTGAGGCTTGTATCTTCCTGCAGATTCCTTAACTTAAGAATATTCCCCAAAGTGTCAACACGGTTCCTGGAAAGTTTTTCGCTGTACTAGCTATCCTGTGCCATCAAGTGGCACCCTGCAATTCCAGCTGGAACTCCACCTGCCCCACATGATATCACTGTTGCATAATAAGCTCCAAACTACACACTGACATCCGTTCCTGTTTTTCCATGCCTCCTTGAAATATTCTGAAGATTTCACTTGCTGTGTCGCTGACAAAAATTTTCTCAGCTTGAACATCAAGTAGGTCAAATGTCTCCTCTGATCGTTTCAGGGTTCAAACCCTGCCGTTTGTGCCATAAGTGGATGTTTTTATCTGGATCTTCATAACATATGCATGTGGTGTCTTGGATCTTAACATGATGGTGCAGCCTGCTACTTGTATTCCATGATGCCAATAGCCATCAGAGAGAGTGGGGTTAAGTTATTTCTGGCCAAAACCCACAGGGACACACAAAATCATGCCCCTTTTGTTATAATTAAAGTTTACTAGGAGCAAACAATTTATCCAAAAGTCTTACCATGTAGCACACCAAACATGCCACAGGAAAGAGAAATGTTCTTCTCTCTTGAGAAAATGTTTCAGAGACTGTTAGGAGTTGCGGTCCTCTTCCCAGACACCGGGCTCTTCCTTGGAGCTGATTCCAATCCTGTCCTAACAATGTACAACTAACATGTTGGACATTGTTAGGACAGCGTCTAAGCCACTGCTGAACGGCAAACAAGCTCCTTTGGGCTTGTCAACTCTTGCAGCTCCAACCCAGAAGCCTCCTGATTACGCCACAGGATCCAGCCTCAGCGCCTAAAATTGAGTTCAAGACTACAGTGGCATCGCCAGTTTGTCTGGTGCCGTCCACAACATCAGTCACAGCACCAGTTTACAAGGCATTACAGATATCACCTTTGAACTAAGCTGATTATCCGGGTGGCTCAAGAGAAGATCAGAACTTGCCTTGAAGAACAGTCTCTTCCTAGTGTCAGTAGTTGCCTAAATGGAGGAGTTATTCTGATTTAACTTTAATATGCTTGATATGGATTATGGGCTAATAGAAGATGATACAGAAACAGACAGTCTGCTTCCTGCTTCTTACTCTGATGTAGGTCTTTACCTTATTTTACAAAATTGCGAGTGGCTTAGATACCTTTCCAGAATCTCTTTAACCTCAGGGCAATTATTCTGCTTCACAACAGTGATGCATGAAGCTGCAGGAACTTTGGATTTGAATGTTGTTTTCAAAGTTCCTATGTCTTAACGTTTTGATGGAAACCTTTCAATCTGCTTCCTGTCTTGATAGCTTGGAAGAAGCCTTCTTGGCCACAAATGTTCACAGACAAATTGCCAGATACCATAGGCCAGCAACCAGTGATCCAAGATTCTTGTCCTCACGTGTCACCGCAGAATTTGGTGGTTCAGGCAAACTGAACCCCAATGACTTTTCCATGGCCCCTCGAGAGAAGGAATTTAAATAACCGGCCCCATGGGCCAAAACGTTTTTGCGTCAGGCAGTCTCACTCTTTGTATGGAGAATGTTTCATGTCTGCTGGGCCTCTATATCCTTGCCATGTGAGAATTGACTAACCTGGCAGTTGTAAGCCTGCCAGTACAGATGCAGAAACCTTTTTTGCAAATTGGTAAGTGATAGTTTGGATGCCTTAAGAAAGATCCCGAAGTGTGGCTTGGATTCTGCAAATACAGTGGATCAGTTCATGGGTACGGCCATCATGTTATTTTTACATGCCTCAACACATTCTACTAGCTTCTTGGGAGAATTTTCATGGATATGCCCTTTGATGACTAGTGTGATTTACGGTGAAAAGGCTGACTTGTTTCTGAAACTCTTCAAGAATAGCAGGGCTATGACCCACGTGCTGAACCTGCAATTCATTAAGTTCAACAGCTAGTCCAGAGCTTAGCAGTCCGGGCAGACACAACATGCTCAGCCAGTCAAGACACATCAGCAAACCTACCACTCCTGTCTAGGCATGGGTGGTTCAAAACCTCACTCTCAACTGCAACAGATCTTGTTTTGTCCATTGACTGCCAGATCTGGTGCTTCAAAACATCACGGACTCCCCAGCCCCCACATTTACACTATTGTCTTCCGGGGAAGGTCTCCCACTTTTCCACCAGTTTGAAATCGATCACGATGGACTGTTGGATCATCCAGTTGACCTGAAGTGCTCCCTCCCTAGGTTCTGTCATCCCTCCAGCAGAGTGTGCCATTCTGTATCGCCATATTCCATCTCCTTCAGATTTTCCTGTCCGGTTCTTACTGGTTTTCTCCAAAAAGAGGTTTGTGATAGGCTAGTTAATGCCCCATGTTTTTTAATTGGACCAGATCAGGGATACTAGGAGGATTGTGGTCCTGTTGCTATCCTTAAACTGTCCACCAAATGTATGTGTTTCAATACTAGTTGATATTTTTTAAGAAGGGTAACACACGTGTATGTTTGGTAGAAGGTTTATTAAGAATACAGGAACAACCCCTGAACACCTCTTCCTCTGACAGCAACCGTCCCCGCTTCTGTGGCCAAGCTTCCAGAACACTAGGTTAGGGACCATCACTAGGTTACATAATACATGTTGCCTAGATACAACACATCTCCCTTTCTAATAGCAAAACAAATTGGAACAGAACAACAACAAAACACACAAGATAAAATAATACAAAATAAAGGAACAGCATACAGTATTCAATGCGAGAGAATAAACTTTCATGTTAGAATAACAACTGAGCAGAGGTTAATTGAATACATTGTCATCATGCGAAAGCTACATTGTAACATTGCAAAAGCCAATCTCCCACATACTCATTATGCCACACAGGCCTCCTCCTGACTCAGGGTTCCAACTCATCCACAACAGACTTCCCATTACCACCATCCACTCCTTCCCTTAAATTATCACTCGATTTCTTCATCCACAAGTCACGTTCAAGTTCATTGCATAAAGTAACCCTGCGTATATTCCACTTTTTTCCATCAGACAACCATACATTGTTGCCTACTGCCCTCGTTACACACTTAGGCACCGACCATTAAGACAAATTCTGGGTACCCAAACTGTTGGTCCCACCCCAATCACCAACCACAAATACTCTCCTTCCTTTTTTTATTTTTTCGTTGTGCCAGCTTGATGTTTTAGAACTCTGTCCAACAAATTCTCCTTGTTCACTTGATGTGTGCGACCTTTGAGCATCCGTGCTGGAGATACTCTTGTTCCTGGCTGCCTACCCTTCAAAAGCATGAACAGAGTCTCCATAGTGACAGAAAGCAGAGTCGTACGGTAACTCCATAGCATTTCTTTTACAGCCTCCTTACAATCGCCACCACTACTGTCTTTCAATTGAACGCACTCCTTCAAAACCCGGTTGAACCTCTCAACAAGGCCATTCTCCCTAGGATTATAAACTGCTGTGGTATGGTGCACCACGCCCATCTTAGACAAATACATTTTAAAATCCTCCGCCATAAACTGGGGTCCATTGTCAGTTACTAACGTGTCAGTACACCCCTGCCTGCGAAAAATTTGATCGCAAAACTCAATAACATTGGCTGCTTTGACCTCACCAGAAAACGCCACTTCGGGCCTCTTAGAGTAATAATCAATCATGATAATTGCAAACTTGTTGGATATGCCTTTAGCAGAAAAAGGTCCGCAAATATCCATGGTTACTCTCTCTCATGGTCTACTGGGAAACTCAGTAGGGGCAATGGTAGATTCCTCAACACGATGAGACTTGTCACTACTAATACAATCAATGCAAACACATACACATTCCTCTACCCCTTTGTCCATACCAGGCCACCAAAAGGTCACCCTCGCTCTCCTCTTCATCCCTGACATTCCATTATGTCCTTCATGTAACCATCTAAGTAACCTGGACCGCAAGCCTTCAGGCACCACCAATCTGTCATCCCTGCGCACCACCCCATCCTCAACAGAAAGCTCTGACCACACAGTCCAGAACTCGCCAAATTTCCTTTTTGAAATCATTTTGGATTGAGTGGAACAAGATAATTCCTTCAATAAATCCATCATGATGGTGTCTTCCCTTACTGCTGAGTTCCACTCATCTACTGATATGGCTCCCTTGCACACATCAGATACACTGGCCTCTACACATTCATCATTGGTTTCGTCCTCATCATCCACACACTGTAATGGAAACAGCGGCACACAGTCAGCATTAATATGTTTGCCACATAATTCAGAGTAAAGTCAAATCCTTGTAACCTATACAACCACTTAGCGATCCTGGGACTAGCTTTCCCAGCACCCTTAGTGGTGAACAAATCTATGAGAGGTCTATGATCTGATCTGACCTCAAAATGAGTACCCCAGACATAGGTTTTAAAGTGGTCAACACCCCACCAACACGCTAGGGCCTCTTTCTTAATAACAGAGTAAGTAGGTTCAGCACCCTTCAATGTGCGAGATGCAAACACTACCACATGTTTTTGCCCAAATGTTTTTGCACTAAAACCGCCCCTAACCCGTATGCACTAGCATCTACTACCACAATAGTTTGATCATGTGGATTGAAGGGTTTCAGTGCAACTGCTTTCACGATTTGCTCTTTGATTGCCTCTGACCAAACAAATGTACTTCCTTTCTTCATTAAAACTCTAAACTGTGCACCTTGTCAGCAAAATGTTGGACACATTTTGAATACGATTCTGCCAGTCCCAGAAAATATCGCAATTACTCCTTGTCTCGGGGTGATGGTGCATTAGTAATGGCGTATAACAATTTCTTTTTTGGTTTAACACCTGCCTTTGACAATATATGTCCTAGATAGTCTATTTGTTCCACATCAAATTTGCATTTGTGATGTCCTACAGTTAGACCAGCATGCTGCAGTTTACTCAAGGTTTCATCTAAGAACATATGTACATCCCGGTTTGAACCCTACACCAGTACATTGACCTGAAACACCAAGACTTTAGACATACCCTTCAATATCTTACACATCATCCTCTGGAAAACAGCAGAAGCAGATGCTAATCTAAAAGGCATTCGTACAAATCGGAAAGCACCTTCTGGTGTTATGAAACAAGTAAGGTATTTTGATGCTGGGTGTAGCCGGATTTGGTGGTATGCATGTTAGATTTGGGGGTCTCTGGTCAGCAGAGGTAGGCACCTTTGACCAAATAGGGACCCTTGCGTCTAGTCAGGGTAAGGGGGTACACTCCTAAAATAACCCCTGCTCACCCCCTTGGCAGCTTGGCTCGAGCAGGCAGGCTTATCTCAGAGGCAGTGTGTAAAGCATTTGTGAACACATACAGTAATCCAGTGACAACACTACAGATGGACACCACACCAGTTGTATATTAAAAATAAGTAACTTTTATATAGACTTAACACAAGACCACAAACGACAAAAATCCACAATACTGTACATAAAAATGGTAGAATTAGCTTAGTTCTATTTAGATGTAAAATGTGACACTTTGAGTTCAATGTACCTTAGGATGCGTAACGCTATACAACGAAAGTGGTGCAGGAAAGGTGATGCATTGGTTCCTTACACGCAAGAAAGGTGATGCGTCGGGTCCCTACTGATGGGTAGGGGATGCGTCTGTTCTTCTCTGCGAGAGGAGGTCATGCGTCGGTTTGTTACTGCGTTTCCGTGGCGATGCGACCCGCAACGCCGTGATGCGATGAAGATCCGGTGCAATGAAACAACGATGGCTTCTTTTTCTTGATGCGTGCAAGCCCGACGGGCGTGCGGCAACTCAACGATTCTTCTGAGCCAAGACAGGCCCTGCGACACGCTTCCCGGTGATGCGGCAGCGTCTGATGCAACGTCGATCCTCTTTGCCGGTGATGCGAGACGCTGCGATGCGAAAACTGCACCTGCGACACGCTTTCCCAGCGATGTGACGACAGCGGCTGCGACGCGCTTCTCCGATGAAGCGGCGACGTCTGGTGCGACGTCGATCCTCTTGTCCGGCGATGCGAAGCGCTTTCGCGTTGTGAAGCGACAGCGGCAGTTCAGCGACACAATTCTTCTTCGTCCGTCGCGCTTCCAGTTCCTTGCGACACGCAGTCCCTCAGAAAGCCCAGCACAGCAGCAGGCACTTCCAAAAGACTCTTGGCGAGCTGGTTGGTGAAGTCTGTTGTCCCTGAGACTTCCACAGGAGGCAAGCTCTACCTCAAGCCCTTGGAGATCCTTCACAAGTTGATGAAAGTACACACAACGTTCCTCTCACCTTTCTTTTGCAGTCAGGCAACCACTGCAGGCCAATCCCCCAAACAGCACTCAGCTAGGGATAGTCTCTTCCTCAGTTTCTCTGGTTCCTCTCCTCAGCAAAGGTTCTTCTTGTTTCCCAAAGAAATCTAAAGTTCTGGGGTCTGGGTCCCTCTTTTTATATACAGTTTCTCTTTGTTCTCTGAAGGCAGAGAGGCCTTTGCCTAGTTCAAATCAGTTCTGGTCAGTCCTGGAGCACTTCGTTGACAAGACTTCTTCTTTCCTTTCACAGTGCAGGCCAGGGACATCAGACGCACCACAAGAGGTGGAGCCAGCATTGTGGAGGGAAGGAACAGCCCTATTCACGTCCCAGGGGCAACTCCTCCCACCCTTCTACATGCAGATCTCTCTTTTCAGCCCTGTCCTGACTCACCCTGTCTCCTGGAACCCCCCAGCCCCTGTCACTCAAACTCCAGACAAGAAATACACAACCTAGCAGAGGCAGGCTTGGGTGGTTAGACAAGAAAATACCTACTTTCTAAAAGTGGTATTTTCAAACACAGAATGTTAAAACCAACTTCACTAAAATATGCATTTTATCATTCTGAGTTCAGGCATACTAAACCTGAATTTCTACCTAGTTCCCTGAGTCAGTTAGGATTATAAGATGTAATAATCAAAATGCCAATTCTGGCCTACGGGGAACAGGTAGCCTTGTAATAGTGAAAAACGGAAATGGCTGTAATTCACTATTAGGACATGCCACACACACCAGGGCATGTCTTACCTTATACTTACAATGCACCCTGCCCTTGGGCCTACCATAGGGGTGTCTGATATGAAGAAAAGGGAAGGTTTAGGGACTGGCAAGTGGGTGCACTTGCCCAGTCAACATGGTAGTACCAGACAGCACATAGGCTCTGCAATGGCAGACCTGAGATACACTTTTACTCTGTGGGTGGCACAACCAGTGCTGCAAGCCCACCAGCAACATTTGTTTTACAAGCCCTGGGCTCACTCAGTGCACTGTACTAGGGTCTGACAAGTAAACTAAACCAGCCAATCAGGGAATCACTAATCCATACATCAATTTACCTTAGGGAGAGCATATGCACTTTCGCACTGATCAGCAGTAGTAAAGTGCCCAGAGTCAGAAAACAGCTAACAGGTCAGAAAAAATACAGGAGGAAGGCAAAAAGTTCAGGGATGACCCTGCAAAAAGGGCCAAGTCCAACAATGCACTTGACCGATCAATCAAAGAAAAATATACTGCATTGGTAACAGATACACCATTTCATTAATAAGTGGCAGAGGATAACGATCAACTAAAATATTACGATTAAGATCTCTTAAGTCAATGCGCATGCACAAATTTCCATCCAATTTGCACGCTAAAACAATGAGGCTAAGCCATTCCAATGACTCAATTGGTTCAATGACTTGCGCTTCACAAAGCCTCTGCAACTCTTTCCTTAATTGCTCTCTAAGTGCAAATGGAACATTCCTAGCTTTGTGTACACATGGTACATTATTGTCTTTTAAAACAATGCAATGTTCAAATTTGGTCAAACAACTAAGTTCCTTTCTGAACAATTTAGGATATTTGACACTCCATCTGGCTTTCTCAGCATCTTCAGTTACCAGCACTTGTTGAGGATGATTAGGGTCTAACACAATGCCTATCATTTTCTGTTCACACCACCCCAACAGGGATCTGCCCTTCTCCACCACATATACCTTGCACATTACTTGTTTATCCTTATGCAATACATTGCAATTAAAGAATCCAAATAATGGCAATTAACGCCACAATAACATACAGGTTGAATGTCAGGTTGATCTAATTTGCATTTGTCAACCTTCTCCCACATATCTTTATCAATAATGGTATAAGAAGTACATGAATCTGCCCAAACCGAAATCTTAATGCCATTAATACCTAATGTACATTTTGGTGGATTGTAACCATCGTGAATTTCATTAATGGTATCTACACTCACAACCAATATTTCCACATCATCAGATGAACCTACATCACTGTGTTCCGTTATAGCATGAACCGATGATTTCCAATTGTTGGACGAACCTGCTTTACACATGTGTGCAAAGTGATCCACTTTTTTGCATTTATAACATTTCTCCTTAGATGCTACACATATGTCAAAATCAGCAGAATGTCTTGTGCTGCCACATCTAAAACAAATACGAATGTGCTTAGTTTTTAGCACTCTTGTCCCTTTTCTTAACAATGTTTTTTTCCACCTCACAAACCTTGGAAGTCTCACCCTTACCACCTTTGTCTAAAACTTGATATGATTTTTACTCTTTAACATACCTGGATGTGTTTTCTGTGCACCTAGCTATTTCTATGGTTTTTTGTAAGGATGGATCTTTCAATTCTAACAACCTTTCTTGAATTTTAACGCTGCTTGTTCTATTGATAAACTGGGCCCTAATTATTTCTTCCCATAAATCTTTAAACCTACATGTAAATGCAAATATTTTGAGAACTGAAATATATTGTTCAACAGAATGCTGGATTGTTGTGCTCTCGAAAAAATGTGTGTCTTTCAACAACTATACTGACCTTCTTGCCAAAGTTTTTCTCCAAAGCTTTTACCACCTCTACATATTCATCTGAACTGTCCTCACGTGTGTCCTTAACTGTATTACCTTCCCCACCCTCATGATTGATGGGGACCCTGGTGTGTATGGGTAACATTTTTAGCACTTTCCTGCCCTCAATCCCTAGATTATGTTTTAAAAAAGCAACCTTATGGGAAGCTACACAATCTTCTCCACCTATTGCTTCAAGATAAGTCTCAAAAGGCTCCAACCAATCTTCCCAAGGCATAATGGGCTCACCTGGATTTTATAGGAATTTAGATGGAGCTACAATGGTTGATAAATCCATCCCTAGATGAGAGAAGAAAAGAAAAAAAAACACACACAAGAACTACTACTGCCCTAAATAATACTGCTCACTGGTGCCTCAACCCATATTGTTGTTTTGTATACTAAGAATAACAATGCACAGTATATAATTATTTTAAAATAACAAATTACAATAAATGAAGTTGTCACTGTAGTCATATGCTGCATGTGATCACAACACACAGTACATAATGGTTGCTAAAACAATAAGTTAAAATAAAAGATGTTGTCACCGTTGTCACAAGTTGCAAATATTATCCTGGATGGAGTTTCTCAACAAAGTGACAAAGTTAAAATGCGCAAACCTTGCTGTGCTGCTCACTACTGACAGTGTGTCATAAACTAGTTCTTGTCTCTTCCCTACTGCTCAGCTGGAATGTGTGATGACCTCATAGAATGTTTGGGTGCCTGTGTGTGAGTGGAGCCTCAGGTGGTGAATGCAGGCTGACCAGGAGGGAGGCTGCTCCTGGTGGGGCTATGCTCTGTCATATATTCCTCTACTCATCTATCCTGGAACTAAGCTACAATAAAGATATCCTGTTTATACACCTGGCTTGTGTACCTTCTTTTACAACAGTTTGGCGACGATCTTGAAGAACCTACACGTTGAGTAAGGAAGCTCCTGTACAAAGGAACTTGGGAACCAAGACTTCGAAACATTGAAGAAACGCCCTGGTCAGCCCCACCAGTGTCCTTTACCATCTGGACAGCTTACAGCCTGGACATTTCACCTTTCACTACCGTTCTGCAAACAGTTACTGTGGAGATTACTGCCACCCTGCTGCCTTGGAAGTGTTACTCCTGCCCTGCTGTCCTTACTACAGTCTTGAGACAGGCTACTGATTTGGATTTGCAGTAGCAACTGGTGCTTGGGAATTGGCACCAACGACCTGTGCTGGGGAAAACCAGCACCCCTGTGAGGCGTTACACTTGAGGAAAAAATAATAGGCAGAGGGTGTTTGTCTACTAACATTTTTAGCCTGAATTTTCCAGAGGTGCAATGTCTTTAACATTTCCGTGCGTGGGGCATCCTGTGGTGTTTTCTTGTTGTTTTAAGCCTGTGGAGAGAGGCTACTGAAGTGAATGCTGAGGATACTGAATTCTTTACTCCTCGCACTCCAGTGTAACCTTTTGTGGGGAAAATCGGCACTACGCACACACTTCAGTAAAAGACTGCTTGCGCTGCATTATTTGGTAACTTTTGCCCGGGTTATTACTGTCCTTGGCTGCCCCCCTAGACAATTGGCAGTTTGCTCCCAACTTTGAAATTTTAAATTCAGGCGCGTGTTGACCAAGTCACGTGCACACTTACCTGCATGGTGGAGTCCTGCAGTTCTTTCGGGGGAGCCCCTGTGACGTCGTGGTATCTGCGAAGCCCTGGTTTGCTGAGAGACGCTCTGCAGCATAAACGTACCGCGAGCCATCCGGCGCAGCGTACTACCTGCAGCCATCTTGTGTTTGGCTGCAGCTGCTATTGCCAAGTTGGTGCTCAATCTGTACGTTGCCAAACACGTTTTCCCAGTTATTTACAATGCGGCAAGTCCGGCACGAGAATGTGCAAGGCGAATAGCTTGTGTGGCTTATTGCAAGTACATCAGCAACGTTAATCAAGCGTATGGAGGTATCCAGTGTCATCGCTGTGCCCTGATGGAGAAATGTTCGGCTTTAAACTTTGTGCATCAGCATATAGGGTGGCGACAGCAACATGCAGCTCTGACAAGGACTCAGTATGGGTAAGGTTTTCGGGTGAGAGACCGCTCACCGGAGCTTGGGACTTTCATTTAATTATATTGCTTGCCATTTTTATGCATGTCCTGTTTGACTTAATTCTGTTCTCTGGGATGATGTATACCATATCATGGGGAGGTTGAGTGGGCGGTCAGTTCCCAAATTTCTGTTTTTCACATGTTTGGGAAGGTTGTGGGGCCAGTCAAATGCTCCAATTTAGTTTTTAGGGTTAATGTATACCCTACGGTGTACCCTTCATTGGGGAGGTTGTGGGGCCAGTCAATACCCAATTCTGTTTTCTTCATTGGGGAGGTTGTGGAGCCAGTTAATGCTCCAATTTAGTTTTCTAGTGTGACGCATACTCTATGGTGTACCCTGGTATGGGGAGGATGTACCCTGCCATGGGGAGGTCAGTTTTCTAGGGTGAAATTCACCCTGTGGTGTACCCTGATATGGGGAGGTTGAGTATGGTGTACCTTGCCATGTACACCTATTCCAGTTACAGTTTAAATTTCTAGCAAAGAGTGTACCCACTTACGAAGAGGTTGTGAGAGGGGTCAGTGCTCCAGTCCATTATTAAGTACAGAGTGTACCCATTTACAGGGAGGTTGTGGGAGCAGTGTGTGCCCCAGTAAAATTTTCAGACAAAGAGTACCCCTTTTTGGGGAGGTTGTGGGAGCGGTTAGTGCTCCTATTTTATGTTAAATCTAGGTTGTGGGGGCAGTTAGCGCCCCAGTCATATTCTCAAACAAAGAGTGTACCCTTTCTTGGGGAGGTTTTGGAGACGGTGTGCGTCCCAAAGTCATGCCCTCGCAATTTTGTTCTTCCTCAAGGGAGGGGGATGGGGCATGGTGTTCATTTTCCTTAAGTTTGACACCTAGTTATTTTTTCAAGTAATTATTCTTCTATTTTTCATGGTGTATTACACCTATTGTCATATGCACTTTGAAGTGTTTCTTTTCATGCTTATGTTATTTCTAATGTATCTTACCTAATGATTCCTGTACATTTCTTGCATGTTCATTTTGTAATGTTTCTGTTTTTCTTTTCTAATGTATCGTTTATAATGACATTTCCACTATTGCACACCTTTGCTGTTTTAGTTCCCTAACAAAAGAGGATGTGTCATAAACTAGTTCTTGCCTCTTCCCTACTTCTCAGCTGGAATGTGTGATGACCTCATAGAATGTTTGGGTGCCTGTGTGTGTGTGGAGCGTCAGTTGGTGAATGCAGGCTGAGCAGCAGGGAGGCTGCTCTTGGTGGGGCTACGCTCTGTCTTCTTATATCTTTCTACTCATCTATCCTGGAACTAAGATACAATAAAGATATCCTGAAAATACACCCGGCTTGTGTACCGTCATTTACAACACAGTGCCTTCCTCATCCAATATGCACTGTGTAGCATGCTCTTCACTTACTGTGGTGTAGCCTCACTTAAAAACACGCTGTTAACTGTGAACAGTGCCTTCCTGTGCGAAGGTGCACTGTATTGTGCGTGCTTCAATTGCCGCATTAGAAATCTTCACTTGGGATCTTCCGCATTCCAGGCGTTGACATGCACCCATCGTCAGTGCGCGACAATGTACTGACTCTGCTTCTTGCTGCCCCAGAGACCTGCCACTTGCCGCTCCCAAAGAACAATGGAATGCCACGCTCCAGATAGCCGCGCTCCAGCCGCACTTCAAGCATACACACGGCTGCCGCACAGGAGCCATTGGCACAGACAACTGGTGAGTAGTCAAACAATGACAATGCCGCCATTACTCACTGCCGCCGCTGCTCCCAACTGAATAAATGACGGCTGCTTGCATATCCACGCGTTGTGGCACCCCTCTTCAAGGCCACATACAATTCTGCCAGCACAATTGTAACACCATTGCTCTGTTAGTCATAACACGAGTGTTAATTTTTCCACACTCCTATGGCACTTCTGTACTCCGACGCCTTGCCGAATTCCCCAGGGCGTAACACACACTTCCACCGACAGGACTTTCTTCAAGCTTCTAGCTGAACTGACTACGGCTTGACACAGGAATGAACTAATCCACCACAATTGGGAATTCAGGGGTTTAAGTTCCAGCAACACCTTCCTTCACAGCCTCTTACATTCCATTCTCGTTGCCATTATTAAGAAGGGCAACACACGTATATGTTTGGTAGAAGGTTTATTAAGAATACAGGAACAACCCCTGAAAACCTCTTCCTCTGGCAGCAACCATCCCAGCTTCTGTGGCCAAGCTTCCAGAACACTAGGGACCATCACTAGGTTACATAATACATGTTGCTAAGATCCAACAATATCCATCTTGTAATTGACATAGCTGCGTTGCTATAAGCCATCTGGGGCCGTATTAAGGAAGTGCTCCGGGGGTGCAACAAGCATTTGCGCCTGCTTTCTGTGCCCCTGGGGCAATTTGTTATTACAGAAGGAGCCGCAGACACTTGTGCGTCCCCTTCTGTTATACCAATAGTGCTGACTCACATAGAGTGCCAGCGATATCAGAGGGTGTTCCTCTATTAGCATGGGGGCATGGCCCCTTGCAAATGAGGGAATCCCTTTGCCTCTGGACCCTTGCCATATTACAGACGCGGGCGCAGAGGAAAAGAAGCTGTCAGGAGGTGCACTGTCAGTGCACCCCCTGATAGCAACACTCTGGGGGTGGAAAGGGTGTCCTATGGACACCCCAGATATCCTCTTGAAGGCGGGTGCAGTCACTCAATGTACCCTCCTGCAAGGGGATCTCTAATCCCATCCTTAAAAAGTGCAGGAAGGTGCCGCCTGCATAGTGAAACACAGAGAGGCTGCTTCAAAGCCGCTCTGTTTTTCACCTGAATGCGATGCCCCCAAGGGGGCAGCACATTCCATGTAAAAGGGTGCACTTTCCCTGTTTGCACCCGACGCACCTGTTTTGCCGAACGCAAACCGGGAAAGTGCTCCCTTTACAAGATGGGGTCCATGGTTTTGTAAAAACATAATTTTGTATTCCTTTTGCATTAATACTAATGATCAGCTGCACCTGTGTAGTACAATGTGCACTGATATATTTTTACAGTTAAATGTGGATGTCGGTTTCCTTTTAATCTGCAGTGTTGTTTAGCCTTAATATGCTTGCTTGACTTAAGTAGGCCTACAAGCCATTTTATTCAAGTTAGCACATTTCCTGCATCTCTTAGTAAAGCATAGCCTCGTTTTCAATATTGGCAACGAGAAGGATGATTTTAGGAAATTAATGAAGTCATCAGTGTATACATATATTATATCTACGGTTCAAGGCTGTCTTGCATTTTCTCCTTGTGAAGATCCTGCTACTTGCGTATTAGATAGGTTTAGGTGAAATTAATACGTATTATCACATTTATGCTTCATAGACTTGTATTGAGGGACAAATGTATAAAAAAAAATGTAAAATGTGCTTATATTATAGCATTACATGCTCCAGCTGGCCTTTTTGGGGGACAGTTCTGGTCGGTTGAAATGACAGTTGTCTCTTGATTATTTGCTGTGTTGCTTGATATTATAAATCATATTAGACTTTGGGCTTCAATAAATCAATCAGGGGTTTATAAAGCGCGGCTACTCTTCCGTGAGGGTCTCAAGGCGCTGGATTTCGTTTTATTGTAACAGTAGGTAGTGTTTTATTTTAACAGTATAATATGCCTTGAATACCTGTTTCACAGTTAACAAATGTTTCAGCAATTGTCAAGAAGGTTTTTTGTTGTAATTGGATGACTATTTGGTGATTTATCGTTCCAGATGGTTCCTACGATCTTGTAAACATTTTCCACTCTGTCAATATTTTCCTAATATTGCCTTTCATACAAGGTTTCTCAACTGCCCAAAGTATCTATTCAGGCTGTACTCTGTTCTTGCTGTCCGACATGAAGTCTGGCAGTTTTTTCTGCAGGGTTTTCTTCTCTTCAGGTTGTCTATATTCAAATACTTTCATTCTCCATATTTGACAGAAAACTCAGTGCTAGTTAGAACAGTATCCGGGAGTGGTGCGATATGCTACTGTCTAAACTTTTACAGTCTGAAATGATGTAGAGAACCAAATATTAAGTAAGAATCTATCCTTGTACATGTCCATGAACACAGAAAGGGAATGATTATTCTCAATGACTTGGATGGCAAAACTAGTGGCTGCCCCCAGAGTAAGGAAAGCAAGATGGGGATAGAGAAGCTTCTCCCTGCTGGCTTGCAAGCTGTTGATCTCTCTGCCTTTTATGTTGAGGTTCCTGTCTAATCTATCCTATTTCAGAAAAATCTTTATAACTCGTTTTTTTTTCGGTTTCAGCCTCTTAAATGTGGGCTCTTCTCTCGTCCTCTGTTTTCAATAGCAGGAATGATTAGCGCTAAGACGCAATTGGTAATTGCGCGTTAGAAAACCTTTACTTACTTGTCAACATGGCAGCACTGAAGCGTCACATGTAGACCAGTAGTCCTGTTTTACTTGTCAGCATTGTGGGTGGCACATTAAGTTCTTAAGTCCGCAGGTGACACTTAACTACCATTCTATGTGTGTATTTCCTATGCCCAAAACTATGGCCTTGCTGAAAAGTTAAATGTGTCAATTGTGTATTAGCAAATCTTACCATATATTAGGGGATCAGAGCACATATGCTGGGAACTGAACAGCAGTACTCCAGTGTGCAGAATTAAAAAAAAATGAGCAATGTCAGTTATCAAAAAAATGGATTTGACCATGCACAAAGAGGCACTATCCCGCACTGCAAGCTGTAGTTCTTCATGCCCTTTTGAATAAATTTGGTGTTCTTGCTTCTTTTGCTATTTTCTATTCTCCCACAACCCTTGTATAGGTTACACTCACAAATGATAATATAGTTGCACATACCAACATAATTATAATTTGTGCTTTGGTTCCAAATACTATTAGAGTACTGTTGATTTCATTGTGTGTTTTGAGCAATATTTAGTTATCTCCATCCTGAACTTTGCAAGTGCATGGTATTTTACAGACATATGGATATGAACTTCTCGAGTCTCATAGCAACTTTGATACTCTGTTCTAGTATTTGGATGAATCCTGTTGAAATTTGCCCATGCTTAAAAGATTTGTGGTATTTTCCCATAATGTTGTAGTCTATTGTTACAGCTGGCATGCTTTGCGATTTTTTACATTTATGCCTGATGAAAATCCAAGTGTTCTGCTTTCATTGATGCCTTAGAGCTTCAGTTAAGTTAGCAGGTTTGCTATTTAAGAAAATATTTTGACTTATGAATAGTTTTAATGTCACATATTGAAGATTCAAAAGCCCACTTTGGATGAAGAGTTCTCCCACATATCTGTATGAAATTGTATTATTATCAAGGAATGAGCACAACCCTTAAAGTTACTAAATTAACCTGAGCTCAACCCATAGTAGCTGTGGCACAGGGCAGACAGGCTTAACTTAGGGCAATGTGTAAAGTATTTATGCAGCATCAAAACTGTAATAAAGTCGAAATGCAACACAATAAAAATCTTAAACCGAATTAGGAAGGTGGTGTAAGAGTTGAAGTAGGAATAGTGCCTAGAAGCACAAAGTGCCAATGATATCAATGCTTGCGCTAAACTTGGGCCTAGGCGCAATGTGAGGCTGATCGTGATGCAGCATGGGCCAGACACACCAACCAGACTCGTCCTGGTCAAAGATTCTATCTTCTGAGTTTAGTTCTTTGACTTCCAATCCACCACAGTAATACACATCTAGAGGCCACCCAAGACCTCAGGGGAACCACTTAGAGACTAGCAGAGTGTCAGGCAGAGGCTGACAGCAGCGTCCAGTCCAGTTGCCACTGGTCAGCTGGGCAGTTACAGGAAAAGGTCTCTTTTAGCTTTTTGTGACCCTGTATCTTTAACAGGAGATCCATCTTATGACCCTAGGAGTCCACTTCTTTGTCCTGGGTACACGAGGCAGCAGATCCAGTCGCTCAGAGGTGCTCTCTGGTTACAGCCAGCAGGTCCAGTCCTCTTCTGTTCTGTAGATGCACAAGAATTATCTTGGCATCTTGTTTCCCTTCATTCAAGTGTGCCCCTAGTGTTATATGTAAACCCAACAGACCCGCTAACCAGGATTTGACACTTCAGCAGGATTTGACACTAGTGTCAAAAAGGATGTTTACAACCCCAGCACTGATTGTGGGTTTCCAAATCTGCTGTACTGATCATGGAAATCCCTTTGCTGGAGTTACCCCCAATTTCCTTGGCCTGCTCTCCTCTCCTTATGTGTTTCAGTTCATCTCTAGCATTTTGGCATCTCCATTAGTGTACTCTTCATCATTCAATTTTCGCGCTGTTTGTCTCAGCCTCGCTATATTGTTTTGAGTCCTGACTCGAT
Organism: Triturus cristatus; assembly: GCF_964204655.1. NCBI lineage: Eukaryota > Metazoa > Chordata > Amphibia > Caudata > Salamandridae > Triturus > Triturus cristatus. Next base: position 1,274,203,934 of record NC_140591.1, read on the forward strand.
TATCCCACCATTCATAATGCCATCGAAATGCCGTCAACCATAACTAATTCATTGTATATATGGTTTTCCTCATAGGCTGTGCTACTCTTAAATCGTTGATAGATGTGTAGATCACTTTCAATCACCTATATGTATCACTTAAAAAGAGAGCACCACGCACATTTGTCCATAGTTACACTCACTGCACCACTATGTGTTTTTAAATTGTTTGTATATATATTTTTGTGTATTATTAAAAATGCCATCTGGTTCTACTCATTGTTACTATTATCACTAGGGATCATTGTCTGTTTTTTAAACAACCCTCACCCTGCATATTTAGTGAGGTTCAGAACAGTCCTCTACCAATTTAGATCGGCCTATTGTTTTCCCCTTGGAGGCATTTCACACACATTCAAATGCTAATTGCTGGCTGAAAGAAGTTTGAGAGCAAATGCAAATTAGCCTCCAGGAACTTCAGGCAGGGAAAAGGGTAACTTTATTAAATTTACTTTTCCTTAATAAAAATTCATCTTCACCATTACATTGTTTTTTTATAACTATTAAAAATAGATAATTATTGTTCTATCTAGTCCTATTCCAGAGATACAGTATTAGTATTTTAATCTGCTCTCTAGCTTTCTCTTTGGGCCAGTCTGTGAAATTAGCTGTTGGGTGGTAGCACTGTAAGGACATGTTCACATTAAGTTTCTACTTGTCCTACTTGAAATACAATGTACCCTGCCTTGTGAGTGACAAGGCCTATATTGGGGTGACTTACTAATATTTAAAAAGGCAGTTTTGACCTGTCAAAAGGGTTTATTTTGACAGGTCAAATTGCAGGTTTTACTCTGTTACAGTCTGGCTTCAATAGTAGGCCTGAAACCATGTTTGCCTTCCCAAGGTAATGGATGACACAATATGTGCTGCAGTCCACTAGTGGAATATAACTTTCAAGCCCTGGGTACATTTTGTACTATGCACCTATATAAAAGTTAAATATACCAATTAGGAGTATGCAAATTAGACCACGTTAAAAGGTGAACACATACATTTCACCACTTGTTAGCAGGGTTAAAGTGCACAGAGTCCTAAAAGCCGCACAAATAAAGAGGTCGGCAAAAGGCAAAAAAAAGAGGGTGATCACACAGAAAAGCCGGCTTTCGTACAATATCTGATTACATTCTCTAGTTATAAGCATTTACCAATCGTAACTGTTGAATATCTTGAGGTCCTTAATTGTAATATGTCTGTTAGGACCCATAACATTGTTTGCACCTCCATTAATCTTAATTTTTGTAATGCAGATCTTTTGTAAAGCAATTTCTTTATGTTCTACAGTCAGCCACATTTTTTAAGTAACCTCTAACAATAGATGGATATTGAAAATTAATATTCTGGCACAGATATAATTTAGTCTTATGAATGTTTGAGTCTCAGTACAGTGGACAGATCTTGTTTTGCTAGACTTACTTTCACAATTATACTTCTCTTTATTGCAGGTCTCCAGTCTCGCTATCAATTTTTTTAAACTTTAATGTATAAAATATATACCTGGCAACATTGTCGTTTAGGTACATGAGTTCAGCCAAGTAACCTACATAACACCATTAATCCTCCCAAGAATGTGGCAGGTGTAGTCAAATGTCTTGCCAAGTATTCAGGTTAAGTCTGAATGTAGTCTTTAAATTATTCATTGGTATGTAGAGGTTTACTTGAATTTGACTTCCACAAGTATTGGTAAAGTCAAACTCACGACTACAGTTTTTGAAATATTCATTCTTCCGACTCTTATTTCAGGAACTGGCTGTTGCTTATAAATCAGGTAGTGCATGTTCCAGCTCAAATGTGATTATCACAAGAACTTAATAGAACTTCACTTTGTTAGAGAAAACTCCTATTTGACAACATTTCTCTGAAGAACATTCCATTGTCCCAGACACTTAAATGTCTGTAGAAACCTTCAGAAGGACCCCACACAGTTGCCACTCTCTTTCACCATCATGGATGTGGTATTGCAACAGATACACTGCAAGCTTAAGCATTTGAAGATGGCCCTTCAAGTGCGATATTTACTGAGCATTTATATTGGAATTATATTGTACACAATGTATAATAGTTTTTTTGCTCCAAACGACCAATATGTTTAGATGGCTGCATATTTTCTTTTGTATAGTTGTATTCTTTTAGTTTATCTTTCTTGTACTTGTTAAATTTCCATGTCTGTTTTATTGTGGATGATGCAAGAATGAATCAGTGAGTGAATGGATGGATGTGTGAGTGCAAGGATGAATGACAGAGTGCATGTATGTTGGCTTACAGAGTGACTAAACTCTTCAATGATTGAAGAGTCTCTTTCAATTATAAGCCAGATGTATTGGCATTGCCAGTACTTGTTTGTTGTACGTGTAACACAATGATCAATTATATATACGTCTTTAAATTGACAGCAACTGATTATAAAAATGTATTATTTACAGATCGGTTGGAGGGTGACCGGTCAGAAGGATCTGGGCAAGACATTGAAAATGAAGACGAGGAGTAGCAAGTTCCTATCTGCAAAAGCACTTAGACATGACAGAATTTGTAAAACACATCTATTATATTTTTCCTTACAAAACCTTAGTGCAATTTTAAGATTTTGCTTTTGGATAACTTAATGTATGATTTTGAGTTCTGTGTGCATGACTATGGAAGTGTGTGCAAGAGAATAAGCAGACTGTTTTTACACCTTTTGCTAAGTGCGAGGCGTGAAGAAAATACGAAGTGCAATATTTTTCTGAATCTGAAAAGTTTGAGTTTGGATCAAGTATTTAAAAATATATTAATGAATTGAAAATATTGGTTTAACTCAATTTGTAATTTTGCTGCATGCATGGGTTTGATTTATTATAATAAAATATTTGATCTTTACGTTTGGTGTACTTATTCTTTGAAGGACGTGCAACCCAGATTGCTTCACAATTCTCTTTACAGGCTGGTGCGCAAAATGTGATTTATCAACATGCAAAAGGCACTATTCTGAAGTAAAATAGGAATGTGGTTACAATATAGAGGTGGTAATAAGTACAAGGATTGTTGGTCTTTGTTTATCTCAGAACTTGAGCATTTCAGGAGTTATAGCTATATTTGCTAGTATAAACAAGAGAGAAGTTCTTTAGGTATATTAGCCCTTCGTGATTTTAGAAGGCCTTGTATTAGTAATGTAAGTGAATTACTATTGAAATGTTTACATAGGAGGTGCTCTAAGGATTGATTTAGAGTTTAACGGACTGGTTACTCCATCATAGTGTGACAGGTCTCCCGTCCACCTCATTACAAGAGCCATAGGATATAATGCATTTATAATATGGTGGGCGCATAAAATTAAAAAAGTAAAAAAATAAATAAAAAAAATATATATATGGTGGGCGCAATATTGGTCATGCTGTGACTGAGTAATCCGTCCGCCATCCTCTAAATCAGGTTCTAAATATAAGTGTTTATACAATTCAGCCACTTCTAAATAATGATATGCTCTCGGATATCAAATGTGGGAAAGGATGCATGTTACAAATGGGGTTTCTGGTTGGTTAAGGTATGCACCTTAGCCAGGCAGAACCCACCACTCTATTCAGGGTAAGGGAGTTACACACCCAAGATAACCCCTGCTCACCCCTTTGGTTGCTTGGCAGAGCAGTCACGCTTATCCCAGAGGCAATGTGTAAAGCATTTGCGCAACACACATACACACACACAAGTGACACTCTACACCCACCACAAAAAGGACTCCACACCAGGTTATATACAAATATCACGTATATTGTATATAAAACCCATAGACCACAAACACTTAAACCGTAAATCACTTTGCCACTAGGCAATGGTAATAACATCATAGGTAGTGCAATAAAGTAAATACTCATAGGTTGCACACATCATAAAAACATTATAAACACCTTACACCATCACTGTACATGACATGCAGTTTCTAAAAGTAATACTTGTTAGGCATAAAACAACATAAATTACAAACTTTCATTGTACATTGTTAGAATTGGCCCTTTTTGCAGGGTCATCCCTGAACTTTTTGCCTTCCTCCTGTATTTTTTCTGACCCCTTTGTGTTGGTTTTATGACTCTGAGCACTTTACCACTGCTGATCAGTGCTAAAGTGCATATGCGCTTCCTATGGTAAAATTGATGTATGGATTAGTGACTCCATGATTGGCTGGTTTAGTTTACTTGTCAGACCCTAGTACAGTGCACTGAGTGTTCCCAGGGCTTGTAAACCAAATGCTGCTGGTGGGCTTGCAGCACTGGTTGTGCCACCCACAGAATCAGCCTGTAAAGTGTGTCTCATGTCTGCCATTGTATGCAGTCTGGTACTGCCATGCTGACTGGGCAAGTGCACCCACTTGCCAGTCCCTAAACCTTCCCTTTTTTGCATATTAGTCACCCCTATGGTAGACCCAAGGGCAGGGTGCATTGTAGGTAAAAGGTAGGACATGCCCTGATGTGTGTGGCATGTCCTAATAGTGAATTATAGCCATTTTCGTTTTTCACTATTGCAAGGCTACCTGTTCCCCATAGGCCAGAATGGGCAGTTTGATTATTACATCTTATAATCCTAACTGACTCAGGGAACTAGGTAGAAATTCTAGTTTAGTATGCTTGAACTCAGAATGGTAAAATACATCTTTTAGTGAAGTTGGTTTTAACATTCTGTGTTTGAAAATACCACTTTTAAAAAGTAGGTATTTTCTTGCCTAACTATCCAAGCCTGCCTCTGCTAGGTTGTATATTCCTTGTCTGGAGTTTGAGTGACAGGGGCTGGGGGATTCCAGGAGACAGGGTGAGTCAGCACAGGGTTGAATAGAAAGATCTGTGTGTAGATAGGTGGGAGGAGTTGCACCTGGGACCTGAATAGGGCTGTGCCTTCCCTCCACAATGCTGGCTCCACCTCCTGTGGTGCGTCTGATGTCCCTGGCCTGCACTGTGAAAGGAAAGAAGGAGTCTTGTCAACAAAGTGCTCCAGGACTGACCAGAACTGGTTTGGACTAGACAAAGGTCTCTCTGCCTTTAGAGAACAAAGAGAAAATGAGTATAAAAGGGGGGACCCAGACCCCAGAACTTTAGATCACTTTGGGAAACAAGAAGAACCTTTGCTGAGGAGAGGAACCAGAGAAACTGAGGAAGAGACTATCCCTAGCTGAGTGCTGTTTGGGGGATTGGCCTGCAGTGGTTGCCTGACTGCCAAAGAAAGGAGAAAGGACTTTGTGCTACTTTCAAATCAACTTGTGAAGGATCTCCAAGGGCTTGAGATGAGAGCTTGCCTCCTGCTGAAGTCTCGGGGACAACAGACTTCACACACCAGCTCCCCAAGAGTTCTTTTGAAGTGCCTGCTGTTGTGTTGGGCCTTCTGAGGGACTGCGTGTCGCAAGGAGCTGGAAGCGCGATGCGCGAAGAAGCGTGTCGCCGCCGCAGCCGCTGTCGTCGCATCACTGAAGAAGAGTGTCGCCGCTGCAGCTGTCGCATCACCTCGCCGAAACGTCTCGCATCACCGGAGCAGAGTGCCGCCGTTGCATCAGATGCCGTCGCATCACTGGAGAAGCGTGTCGCAGGGCCTGTCTCGGCTCAGAAGAATCATTGAGTCGCCGCACGGCCGTCGGGCGTGCACACATCGTGTCGCATCAATAAGAAGATCCCATTTTGTTTCATTGCACCGGATCTTCATCGCATCACGGTGTTGCGGGCCCCATCGCCATGGAAGCGCATTAAGAAACCGTCGCATCACCTCCCCACGCCGAGAAGAACCGACGCATCCCCTACGCATCAGTAGGGACCAGACGCTTGACCGTTCTTGCATGTAAGGAACCGACACATCACCTTCCCTGCAACACTTGCGTTGTATAGCGTTACGCATCCAAAGGTACATTGAACTTAGTGTCGCATTTACCATATTAAGAAAACTAAGCTATTTCTACCATTTTTAAAGTACAGTATTGTGAATTTTTGTTGTTTGTGGTCTTGTGATAAGTCTATATTAAGAATACTTATTTTTGATCTAAAACCTGTGTGGTGTCCATCTCTACTGTTGTCACTGGATTACTGTATGTGTTCACAAATGCTTTACACACTGCCTCTGGGATTAGCCTGTCTGCTCGTGCCAAGCTACCAAGGCGGTGAGCAGGGGTTATTTTAGGAGTGTACCCCCTTACCCTGAGTAGAAGCAAGGGTCCCTATTTGGTCAAAGGTACCTACCTCCGCCAACTAGAGACCCCCATTTCTAACATACATGAATTACAATTCCATATCACCATAACCAGGCAGGGTAACTCCCCTACAATTTCAGTGAGCCCATGGGGACAGCGACCCGCCGCTTTTCCTAGTACCTTGAAGGTAACCTGTCCCCCACACGTAGGTTACCAGGCCACCTGCCCACCTACCATAGCGAGTCCTGCAGAGTGAAGAAAAGGGGCCGAGTGGGACCTCCATTGAGGATTCCTGCCCACTCTGCTAATTTGGGCAGGATGAACCAAAATGCCCCCAACAGTGAGAGGCAGCTGCCTACAGACATGTGGCGCAGATGTTGAAGCAAATGCAGCGGGGGCCGGCCACTCCGCTCAGCTCGATGGGGCCAGCCGTGCCCCCCGTAGGCCCAACAGTTCACAGGGACCACTTCTAGTCCGCTCGGTTTGCCCTACCCTGGTGAATGCCACCAGGGGCCGATCGTGACATCCGGGCTCCTTGTTCTCCTCTGGTCTCCTCGACCTGGGAGTCGTGTGAATACCTTCAGCATCCCTGGACCGTGGCGCTCTCGGTGAGGAGGGCCGCACTGCGGGATGCTCTCAGAATGACAGGGACTATGCCAGACCTCCCTTGGCTGATGGGGCTGCACTGAGGGGGGCTCTCGAGGCAGGATGCGGCTGCCAATGTTAGGAAAGGGTGCCTCAGAGCAGCATTCACCGCACACCAGTCATCGCTTGTGGTTTCCCCAAAAGAGGGGGGGGTGTTGAACCAGGACAGCTGCAGAGAGGCGCTCATTGCATAGTGCCAGCCGACAGTCCCAAGCCAGGTCATTCCACATACTGGCTGCTGGAGAGAGAGAGTGCTTCCTTCACCACAAGCTCTCCCCTCCCTTCACTTGAAACCACAATAAAAGTGCAGCGCTGCATGGGCTGTGGGAACCTAGCACAGGTATTCCTAAACAGCACTCCTTACACACTGGGCTGCAAACCAAAGCGCTCCTCATCCGCTTTCAGTTTAGAACAGAGGAGAAGAACAGTCCAGTCCTTCCCCTTCAGGAGCAGCTACTGCAGGCCAGCCCACCCCTCACACAGCAGGGGCAGCGCTCCTCACACAGATTTTCAGCTCTCCTTTTAGATGTAGCAGGTTTACTTTGGGATCCAGCAAGGTTCTGTGGCAGTCTTTTATCTCCATGAGACTTACAATAGGAGGCACACACAAGCCCTTGGAGATTCTTCACAAGAAGGATGGGACAGCAGGGCAATAAGAGTCAGTCCTTTTCCTCCACCACAGATAAAAGCAGCAACTGCAGGCCAACCCATCCCGCACACAGAAAAGGTGGCCCTCCTCACACAGCTTTCCGGAATTCTTTTTGGCACGGTCCTCTTGTTTCCAGAAGCAATCTAAAGTCCTGGGGTTTAAGGTCTCATACTTATACCCCATTCTCTCATTGTTCTCTTTTCTTCAGAGTCTCTGAGCTCAGTCCATACCAGTTCTGTCCTCCTTTGTCCAGCATGACCACATGGGGTGGAGCCAGCATTCTGCAAAGGAGACACAGCCTATTCAGGTGCTAGCTAAACTACTCCCACCTCTCTAAATGCAGACCAGGTCTATTCAGCCTAGCGATGACTCACAGAGGCAAGGCAGGACACACCTCAACCCCGCTGTGACTGTCTAGAGTGAATGCACATCCCCAGCTCCTGTCACTCCAAAACCAGATGCTGAATACACAAACAGGAAGTGGCACACAGAATGGTAAAGCAAGAAAAATTCCACTTTCTAAAAGTGGCATTTTCAAACACATAATTTAAAAACCACCTTCACTTAAAGGTGTTTTATTAAATTATGAGTTCAGAGAGCCTAAACTACATTTCTCTATCTTGTCCCAATTGGAAGTTACACATGTAAAAATTTACAGTGGCGCTCAAATGATAGCCTATGAGACAGACAGCCTTTCAATAGAGAAAAACGAAATTGTTTGTATTTCACTATCAGGACATGTAATACCCACAGGTACATGTCCTGCCTTTCACATACACTGCATCCTGCCCATGGGGGTACCTTGTGTCTACCTGAGGGATGCTTTACATGTAAGGAAAGGTAAGGTTTGGGCCTTTTACAACTGCACGTGCAGATACTGCAGTGGCATGGCTGAAAAACCTTTACAGGGCTACCCGTGTGGGTGGCACAACCACTGCTGCAAACCCACTAATAGCATTTAATTTACAGGTCCTGGCACACTCAGTGCACTTTACTAGGGGCTTATAAGTAACCAAATATGCCAATCGTGGATTGCCAATTATAATCACAATTTACACAGAGAGCATATGCACTTTAGCACTGATCAGCAGTGGTAAAGTGCCCAGAATCCCATGGCCAGCAAAAATAGGGTCTTAAAAATAGGAGGCAAAAGGCAAAAAGTTGAGGATAAACTTGCAAAAAGGGCCAGGTCTAACAATCCACTTCTATGTTAGACCTGGGAAGTGCATTGTTTTAAGTGGTTTTTAGCAAGTACTCAGCTAATAAAAATGAGGTATCTCCAATCAAAAGCTTCCAGTTTGCCTTTGGTATCCCCTTTCCTGACTCTGAACATTGGTAGTAAAACCAAGAACAAATGCTGCATAGACAATATTTTAAATGCCTGGAGGTAGGATAGGTCATCTAGCTAGATGGAATTCATGATGTGTATCTGAAAAGTGCACTTTCTGAAAGACAGAAAGTATACAGATTTCCTTTGGGCTCGCTGGGAGAACATGGCCAAGATTTGTGCAGTCCGTCCACCTGGTGTCTGTTACCAAGTCATCTGCGCTGCTATGTCTTTTCACTTTTAGGGCAATAAAACATACAAATCTGATCGTCATGTTGTCCCCAAGTCACACATAATCTTGAGTCTGGTCTGCCCTATGTCATTTTCATGCCCTTCTTAGAAGAAATGGCGCTTCAGTGCAGTTTCATAGTACTGCATTTCAGAAGGAAGCTGTATATCTCAGGAGCTGCAAAAGGTTGTATGGTTTCTAGGAACCCCAGCATAGTCGGGAGCTGCAAAGTCTATCACAGATATTGGCAATAAAAAGACCACATAGTCTTGCGTGGAGATCCTAATGGTGGCCTCTGTAAAAAGTAATCCTTATACCATCTTCTTAAGATGTTTAAATTTCATGTTTTCCCTTGGTTATGGTGAGGTTCTCTGAGCTGCAGCAGGACAGGATCTATCCTATGTTCATCGACCTCAAGTCTGCCCATCACAATGCAGGCATAAACATGCTAGGGCATACCTTAGTAGCATGAGCTGTTGATTCCAACTTACATCATGATATTTTGCTTTCTCTGCACGAGGACACATGCAGCCAACTGAGATACTGAAAGAAAGAGGAGCAAACAGGGGGTTCTCTGTAAGCCCTGGAGTCTAGCAGGGTTATGCCTTGCCTCTGACTCTGTTTAGCTGATTAATTATTGGTGTAGAAGTCACCTAAAATAAGTTTCTATATGATTCCTATATTATTCCTTACCAATATTGCTCTTTGACTATAATATTGTTTCCATTTAAACTACCCATCTGGGCCTCATTGTAGGACACTTTTGGTATGTATGTTAATATCAAACAGACAGGAATGAATGATTATCAACCCTCAAAAAAGGCTTAATGGGCACATTGCAAGTAATGTGATGGCAATGGATAGAGCTAATAGGTTTGTCTCTGCATTCACTTCCTGAAAAACAGAAACTGAAATTAACAGAAATCTCCTGCAGTGTATGCCCAGTTCCTAGGGGCGATTGTAAGCTTTTGCATTCAGCTGGGAGCATACCAGGGCAGAAGTGAGGACTACTAGAATGCTGTGAGGCTCAAACTGTGTAGCTTTGGGTATTAATAAAAAGCTTAAGGTAGTTTACAAGGAAGCTTTGTTTTTTAATCATCTGCTTACCCTACCCATAGGTCTTCCCCTTTCCCTTTTGGGTTAGAACTGGATTTATAGGTCATCCAGAGTGTGGTTTGGTGGAGGTAGCTGGTATATTAAATGCAGTTGTGGTGTCCCTTCGTCTGGTTATTCTTATGGAAACTAATAGAGATATTGTAGGGAACCTGTGGTCATTGTTGGAGAAAATAGGCATAACTGAAGAACCTCATTTGGAGACAAGGTTTCAGCAAAAGCAGCGTATTGGAAAGTGTCAGAATGACAGTGGGCTGAAAGAGGGCTGCAAGCACCTCATGGCACCAACTTGTATGCAGTTTAAGGATTCATCAGACGGAGTTGTACCTGGTCCAGCCAGATCGATTTAAAAAAAAAAATATTTTTTACAAAACAGACTTGGTGTACTCCCACTTGCCAAATACACCAAAGTATGGCACTTTAAAGGATAGGAAGTTGTGCCTATAGTCCTGACAAGATCAATTGACCCCTTCCTGATAAATGACCTTTGATATATTCATGCCAGATGGGAGTGGCAGAAGCCAGTCCTGGTGAACTACCAGAGATGCCGCCATAGTGAGGCACTGAAGTTGTGTAAATCTACTGTCAGACCTGCTGCCAACTTCACAGTCGCCAGGTATAAAGAGGCAATCTGGAGATTAGGATGTACCTAGTCATCGTGATTAGGTCTGGTAGAACTCCAGTCTAGGACCTGTTGCCCTTAATATGAGTTCCTATAGCTAGCTCATATTCATGCTGTGTGTGGGGCATTTTATTCACATTGCCAAATAGATATATCATTATTAGTCTGTTTCTAATTGCTTTTGACAAGTCGTGGATATATTGTATTGCTGTATCTGTTATATATAATCCGTTTTTATTTATTGTTAGAATTTGTTTTTATGTATGGTCTTAAAGGGTGTACACCCATAATAAAAATGACTTGAATCCGTGTTCTTTTGTATTAGTTTGACCCCTGGTTCACACTTCAGGTTAGTAGGGATAATCCAGACCTTTACAATTTAGATCATTTCAAACACAGATTTCACTGATTTGTTTTTCAGGTAATGTGTTAAGGAGACAGGCGATAGAAGGCAGAACTGAGCAGATCTTAAATGCGACCAACAGATAAACATAATCTGTAGCGTAATCCAACAGCTTCTGTGCTCACTTGACATCTCCTGACACAACATAAACATACATATACAAGTGAATGGAGCCAATAAAGTAATGAGCTGGTCCAAGAAAATGGGTTTCAACCATGTATCTGGTGACATTTAATGAACTTGCCATACACTAAAACTGGCCTTTAATCAAGTTGCTCTTAAGATTCACCTCCACTTACCTAGGCAAATACCTTCCATAAGCGCATCTACCCTCAAAGATAAAGAGGAGATGAAAAGAGCTAACACTGTAAGACTTCTAGTCTACTGTTGGCGGTCATTTAGTAGAAATCTGTCCAAATACTCCTCAACAGCGATGAAAGTCACACTGCACTACTCGTGATAGTTTGGTTGGGATCTGTTAGCCTGACCAAAGGTTAGCCTGATGGGGGCCCAGAAAGCAAGAGCTTGGCAATAACTTGCCAATGGCTGTCACACATATTACTTGAATGTATTCCTGTGTTTTAAGAGAAGCGCTAAACATCAAGCATTTTACCCTGTAAATTGAGGGGATTTCTAGTGTTGACCAAGAAGCATAGTACAGGTGCATGTTCTCAATAACTCAACATTGACTTCAGGCCACATATATTATTGCACTGAAGACATAAAACCACTTTAATTTCAATGTAATTGATACTTCCCAGTTTAGATTAATAATGCTAATGCCCTGATAGATACAGCTTAGCTCATAAATCCTGGGGAATGTGCACATTTGAGAATTTTACAGTTCCAGAATGAGTAACAGTTAGGTTGCATTTCTAGTTATCTTGGGCATGGCGATCATGAAGTTGGAGGCATTACACTAGAATTTCCATAAGTCTGCAGACCTCTAAAGTAAGGCAATGCCAAAGACCTTATCTCAACACAGAGAAATCATTTGCCGGAAGAGTTGGAACATTGTGCCTAAATTCTTCGTTGATGAAATAACTTGAGTTATGCACAAACAGGACAAGACAACAACCATCTCAACCTATTGTCAGAAAGGACCCTAAGAAACAGATTCATCTGGCACACAAAGTCTTTGGTAACTTCACCATTGTTCTTTAATCCCTGGAATAATTAACAACACAAATAATGCAAATAGAGGACCGTCCACAGTAACCACCCCCCTGCCCTCGATCTCAGTCATGATTGGGAAAACCGTCTATTTACAGACCAGCAATAGGATCATTTATTTCTGCAGATGGGTCATCCAGGATTTGCATGGTAGTTACCTCATCCCTCATAGAAAAGAGTATCATTCCCTGAAAAGCAGAAAAGGTCTTCCATTACATGCAGGTCCCGTTCACTTCCCAGTGCAATACTGTTGTATCCACACTGTGCAGCCATTGTAGGTCTCATAAATATGCACATAAACATCGCAAACTAATCTCAGCGCCATTCCTGCAGGAGCTTCAATAGCCTATTCTTTTAGCCCCATTGTATAGTCACTGCCTAGCCACAATTTCTGTCCCTGAGAGCTGGCTGTCTTGCTGTTGGCTACCATCTTTATAAGGGGAACCCATAAAAGCCTGGCCAGTTGCTGGCTAGTATCATTTCTAGATATTCTGGAGCATGGGGAGGCTGGGAAACATCTGATCCCGCCCATCCAAACCGGGTTTCAGAAAGTATGCAATATAGAGGATAAATGCATAAAATAGAAATCTTGGTGGACCAAACAATGAAAGAATGAGAAAGAACATTGGACGATGCATTTATCGACTTTGCTACCGCATATGAAAATGTAAATCGAGGTAAAATTTGGCAAAAATTAGTAAGTTGGGAAACTCGCCCCCTGTGTTCAAAAGCAATAGTAAGCATATGTTCTGACACAAGGGTCAAGATACAACTGAAATCCAAATGGAATACATCTGCAACATCCTGAACAAAGGTTTAAAACAGGAATGTATTTTAGCCGCCTTCCTATTCAATCTGCATCTGGCGGATATGCTTGTGACCTTTACATCCTCTAGAGTGTTCCTTGTGTAGCTGGCTAGGAAGATGATCAACTTTCTACAATATGTAGATGGCACTATTTCCTTAGATCAGATCAATTACAACACTCACTGTATGATTTAGTTTACTGTGCCAGCGACTATCTTCGTTTTGTAATTGTTGATCCTAAAAGAGTCTCCTTTGGTCAGAAGCTCCATAAGCCGGGGCATTGGCGAAAAGAAAACTATATGAAGGGGTTCCTCCTATAAATACCTGGGTATATAGTTTGATGAAAGACGCTGCACCATGTCGCAGAAGCAGGCAATCAATAATACTACTCTGCCACTGAATATATCTTTTATGAGACTAATTAAACATCTAAACGACCGATATTGGTAAACTGTGCAATGTAATTGACTGTAAAATAACTCCAACTTTGTTGTACGGAATGGTGACTTTCAGACACACTCTGGCTAATCCAATAAAATATCCAGTGCAGCTCATACATATATATTTCATCTATCTGATGCAACATCTCAAACACAACTTTGCTTAGAGTTTAACCTTAATAAATGCCAACTGATGCTCCTAGCCAGATACCTCTCTTACTACTTTAAACTTCAAGGGGCATAAGCCGATCCCAAAAAGTATCTTATGAGCCTGTATAAATAAAGACTCTTTGCCATGGAAAACGTATTTGGAGGATTCATTACATGCACTAGATGCTGAAAGCCTTTGAAATAGCACCCTGCCAAGTAAGTCGTTACGCAACCTTTTAAAACAACAGGTGAAATTGCTATCTGGCATCGAGGATAGGAAAGAGCTAAGCAATAAGCCACACTTTAATATGGCACTTGTACTCTGATTTCACCAATATTATAGCCTACTTTAAGCAGCCTTGATCACTGGATCTAAAAAGACAGTTAATGCGCTATAGATTTGGCCTAATCCCCCTAAGGGCCTATTGATATGGTAGATTAAAAACTGTCCCGGATATCAATCAATCCGCATTTGTAAAGTGCAGCACTGTCACCCCTAGGGGTATCTGGGTGCTGAGTTTGTCATGTTTCCATCAAAAAGCCAGGTTATGAGTTTTTTTCTGAAGTCCGCCAGGGAGGGTGCTGTTCGGAGGTGGTGGGGCAAGTCGTTCCAGGTCTTGATGGCGATGTAGGAGAAGGAGCGACCCGTGCTGCAGCTGCGACAGATGCGGGGGATGTGCACAGGTGAGTGAGGAGATCATGTGTCTTGTGAGCAGATGAAAGTTCAGTCAATGGTTGATGTAGAACGGCCCTTTATCTGTAGAGCTTTGTAGGCATCTGTAAGGATCTTGAACTAGTAGACGATAGACACTGTTGGCTACGTTGGGTACTATCAGAATCCTTATTCCATATTGTATGTATCTGTCATAACTTCCTTGAGCGATGTATATTTTTGGCTGAATGCAATTTTTAGAATATTAAACATCTGCACTTGTACTCTTGCAGTGGAATCCTGCCTGTCGGGTACCTTGGGTCACCTCACAGCACTGTTCCTAAAGTTTATGAAGGAGCCGGGTTAGAGACGCAAGCATTAACTGAGGCGACATGAAATCTGCCAGTACTAATGTACTGAAAGATACTTTTAATTTGCTTTTTTAATTTATAGGACGTCAGTGTGTCCTCAGTTGTCCTCTTTCCTTTTTACATGATGGTGCGCTTATTTGTAGCACTGGCTACTTCTTTTTAAATCTTAGGTTTTTAAGAGCTTTACCCTTCAAAAATAATTGATATATAGTAAATTGAGCAGAGTCCTGGTCTTCTGATTTTAGAATAGTGTTTGTGACATTTTTGTCCAAATTTTGAGTGTGTGGTGCTGCATCCAGAGCAGAGTGGCGAAAGGGATGGTGAACTCAGCACCACATACAGAAACGGTGTTGCCGTGGAGTGGGTGAGCGCAGTGGACCAGGCGGAAGGTTGGCCTAAGAACCCAGGCGCCCTTGGCAGGGTCTGCCTCAACAGCTCCGCGCTCTGGCCGCTCGGGCCCCTGATGAATTTTGCCAGCCCTAAAGTAAGCAGCCTTCTGGGTCTTCCCTGCTGCTGGCCACTCTCTGGATCGCCACGCCTGACTTTAAAATGGTAGCACCGGCGACTCTCTTCCCTCAGTGACAAAACTGGTGAAAGTCTTTGAAGGCCTACCAGTGGAAGGAAGAGTCAACGGCCATTAGGAGTCCCTGGAATGGGACCGTATAGAAGGCGGAGAATATTTGGAATTCCCCATGCAGCCCTAATAATGCGACATACTCCTCACTGTTGATACACCGAAATGCTGCATGCTACACCTCTCTAGGAGATGGCCAAGGCAACACTTTTGACATGCTGAGGCCTGACAGAGTCTCACCCTATCCCAGCCAGAAGGTGTCAATAAAGGAGAGGCATGTACATGCTCTAATAGGAACAGGGTCTGAGCCAGATAAATAAAGGATAACTCTAGTGCCATTTAAGTACCAAGGTGGAAGGCCTCCTAGTGGATGATACAGCCGACCTATAGAACAAGTTTCCTCCCTAACGTGGTGGCCTAGTTAGCACATGCCCATAGCAGGCAGAGTCACCTTTATGCAGCTGAAAAAAATTACAGTCCCTCAAGATATCAAGCTCTAGTCTCCCTTCAAGAATTCAAGAAAAAGAACTTCAAGAAGAACTAAAAACCGATCTGAAATCCTCCATTAACGCATTAAAAGCGGAACTGAGTGGCCAACTACTAAATCTGCAGCAGCACTTTGACTCAGTTGGCACAAGAGTACTGGATTTAGAACCTGGAGCAAAGTACCCGACATTCAGAGGACCTAGTACAATCCTTCCAAGCCCAATTGCAAGCTGCTCTGTTGAAAAATTAAGACTTGGAAAATAGATCGTGACATGATAATATTAAGATAAGAGACTTGGAGGAAGTAGCGGAGGGAGTGGACCTTGAAGAGTTTGTGATAGGACTATTTTTGGAGATTCTTGGAGAGTAACAATTCAAAATAAAAGTGGAGAAAGTGCAAAGAGTAGGAAAGCTAGAGTCGGGAAACGGAGAAAGTCCAAGAGACGTACTAGTGAGATTGCACTTGTTCAAAGTTAAATAAGCAATTTTACAAGCAGCCAGGAGAAGGGAGACTATCTTTGATGGTTCTTCGGGCTCCTTGTATCAGGACATAGCGCAAACAACCAACATTAGAACGCCGACAGATGTTCTGCCCAGTGACAGCGAAACTAACACAAGAGCGCAACAAGTACAGGTGGACATTCCCCTATGGTCTTGCCTTTGATTACCACAACAAATCATATCAGGTTTCAAATTTGATGGAAGCTCTGATTCTATTGGACATACCGCATCCCGAGGAAAAACATTCAGGAGCACTACCCAGTATCTGGAACTGGGGGGCATCAGGGATTGCAGAAGGAAACTATCTTGCTATCACAGAGACACACAAGGAACCACAAGAAGCGGTGAAACCCCATTGACGATGGAGTTGAGAGATTGCAGAGGGCTAGAACTTCGCATTAGTTGAATCAATAAGCTATGAGGCTCACCTCTAGATGACAACGATCGCAGGCTGAACTCTGTATATGATAACGAGACTATAACATGTAAAGACGCTGACAAAAAGTAGTCGAGATTATTCGGCAGATATATGGAGTGGTAAACTTGCACAAACTTTGGAACTGCAAAGGCTTTCACAGGATTTACTAGAGAATGTAATGGGAGCAGTCTGACTTATTTGCCTCACGTAATGTATTTAAGTTTCAATGGTTATACCAATTGGTTTGTATTACACCCAATGTTTTGTAAATTGGTATTATCGTATTTTTTTTTATTCAGGTGCCACAATGGAGTCTTAAGAGGGAATCACAATTTCATAAGCTGGGGAGGAGCTACTCCCGCAGGGGGTTGAGGTTGGCGCCAATGTGAGGTTGGAATGGGTGGAGGGAAGAAATGCTTGATTCATGACTAAAAGGTTGATAGCCACTTTATCTTGGAACGTGTGAGGGCTTACCTCGCCACTTAACTGCCACAAAATTTGGAAATATGTGTTACGCCAACATTTGGATATAGTGGCCATACAGGAGACCCACCTTAAAAGATTCGAAGGGCACAGGTTTATCCATAAATTATACACCCTAATTTATAGGTCCTCTTCCTCAACTATTATTTTATGGGACTCAGAAATTTTAACCGGAGGGATATAAGACCGATAATGAAGGTAGATGGGCATTAGTTAAGGGTCACCTTAGGAGAATCTCTGCACATTGGCATCAATCTGTGCACCGAACACCAATCAGGCGATGTACCTTCACTCATTCCCGATGATTCTAGGAGGCTTCGCAGAAGGAGATACAATATTAATGGGAGATTTTAATTTAACCTGGCATTCAGGCATGGACAGCACTCACCCCCACAGATCCGCTACAGGTAGTTTCCCGAAAATGCTAAAACATGCGATACAAGACCTGGGTCTTATAGAGGTGCATAGAGGTCTCTTCACTCAATCACTAAAGACTACACTTTCTCTTCACACAGCCTTTGCACTTACTCCCTACTAGACTACATCTCCCTAAGCAAGTCTCTTCTGGCTAAACTTAAAGCTTCACCCATACACCCTATCACGATCTCTGACCATGCACCAATCTGAATCACCTTGGAGTGGCAGACTCCGAGACAGTAAGCAGCTAGATTTTTTTTCTAACGCCCTAGTGAGAGACCGATTGTAAAGAGTTCATCTCAGAAAAATCATCAGAGAACATTCCAATTGAATTACCGCACCAAGAAAAACCCTGTGAATAATTGGGATGCTTTTAAACAGTGTTGAGAGGAAATTGTATCCAACTCATGTCAACCCTTAATAAACAGAGAGCAAGAGAACGATTACAATTAGAGGAAGAATTGAAATAATGTGAGCAGGCACTGAAGGCAAATCCCACTCTTGCCTCCACAGACAGGTTACAGCACTGAAAGGAAACTGAATGTGATTTATATGAATAGAGCAGAATTCACATTACTGAAACTAAAACAAACCTCTTATGAGCATGGTATTAAAGTTGGGGTGCATCTAGCAAGGCAACTACAGATTTAAACATGAAAGGGAATATATTGGGGAATCCGTATGGAATCAGGGGAATTTGTGAATTCAGAAGAAGGAAAGGTGATGGAATTTGGTGCCTTCTATGAAAAGCTATACACTGCAGATCAAACAGATAGGCAAGCATAATTGCACTACCTGGACTCCATAGACCTCCCACAAGTGACAGCTGCTCAAAATGAGTGCTTAGGGGAACCAATCACAGAAGACTAGGTTTGACAGGCAGTAAAGAATTTGAAACTGCATAAATTGCCAGGCCCAGATGGCCTAACAGCCCAACTCTGTAAGACCTTCTGGACAGATTTGGACCCTCATTTAACTCTTCTTTTTACTCATATCATGTCAGAACAGACATTCACACCCTCAATGAGCGAAGCTCTGGTGTCAGTCATACCTAAACGGGGGAAAGATCCCCAACTCTGTAGCTCAAACAGGCCAGTTTCCTTGTAGAACCTGGATTCTAATCTCAATTCGAAAATGTTGGCCACAAGATTAGAAGACTTGATGCTTCACTTAATCCACCCCAACCAATCAGGGGCAGACAAACTCATGATAATATAAGGAGATTGATTCACTTGATTGAAAAGTCCACCAGGAAACACATACTAGCCATATTACTGGGACTCAACGCAGAGAAGGTGTTTGACCGAGTAGACTGACCCTTCTTATTTCACTCATTAAAAAGATTAGATTTTTGTGGTACATTTATAACAATGAGCCAAGCACATTCTACAGAGCCCCATTCCAAATTGGCAATCAACGGAGTTCATTTGGGCTACTTTCAATTGGAGAGAGGGACTAGGCAGGGATGCCCCTCTCTCCCCATTACTGTTAGTCCTAAGTATAGAGCCGTTGGTGGCAAAAATATGGGCCACTCAGGAGATTAGAGGCATCATATTTGGAGAGGTAGAACATAAAATCTCTTTATTCGCTGATGGTATCTTGTTGACCCTCACCACACCGCAGAGCTCTCTAGAGGCACTACAACCTGAGCTTCGAACATTCGAGACGCCTTTCGGATTTCGCATTAATTTGACAAACTCCTTCTTGCTCAACTTAACCCTATCTGATGCAGAATTCACAACAATAGTTGGCAAGACCCCATTTCAGTGAGCAAAGAAAACTATTACTTACTTAGAAATTAAGATTACATCAAATCTGTCAGGTCTCTACCAGGCTAACTTTCTCCTGCAACTCCAGCAATTCAATCTTTATCTTAAATGCTGTGTGCCGTTATATCTATCATGGATGGGACAACTCCATGCAATTAAAATGGCAACCCTACCAAAACCTTTGTACCTCTTTCAAGCATTACCAATTGACATAGGCCGAGACTTTTTCGTGGCTCTAAAAACGTTGATTACCTGTTTTCTCTGGCAGAAGGGAAGAGCACGTTTGCCTTTTAAACTACTTTGGAGATTGAAAAAGGAGGTGGGACTGGCTATGCCTGATTTTCAGCTTTATTACCAAGCCGCTCAACTGACAGTTATTTCGGAATGGTCTTGCGTGAATCAGACAAACACTGGTTGCACATGGAGGGAGCGATAGTGCTAATGGCCATTTGGGATATACTTCGGCAGCCCAAACAACAGCATCCACCCAATGCATATATAAGTACACCCACACAGACTTTTCTTACCATTTGGGATAGAGTTAAAAGAATGGCGGGCTAGACAATGTTTCCGTCTCCGTACACTCCAATTCACAACAACTCTTCTTTTCCCCAGCCCTGACACCGGGAGCCCTAATTATAAGATACGTTATGATTGGTATCTGTACCCCACGAAACTAAAGAGAATTTTCCCTGAAACATCGGATCTGTGCTGGAGGGGATTTGGTATGTTAGGAGATTTTTACCTGAGTATTAGACCATTCTGGGTGGAAATTCTGGCCCAGATTAAAGATGTATTAGGAAACCCAACCCCAGTAACCCCCGAATGTGTGTTATTAGGGGTTAGAGACGAGTCTTGGAAATACCAAACTAAAAGCGATAGGGATATTATGTGGCTATTTGTAGGCACGGCCAAACTGGCGATAGCAGCAGCATGGAAGAAAAAAGAGGCGCCATCACTGACGAAATGTCATGCAGGTCTATGCCATGCACCCACCATGAAAAGAAAGAATGGCTCACATCTTTAAACATTTCGAGTACCATTGGGGACTGCTAGTGGCATATTTATTGCAAGGTCTTCCTCTCACTACATTTTCCCCAAGAATTAGAGCATTACATCCATTTCAATTTTAAGCTTTTGACCTCCTACCTACTGATCAGAGTGGCTCCCTGGAGGATGACTCTCTCTGAGATGATGCTCCTCTATTAAAAGAGGTAACGGAGACTACAGTGATTCATTGTAAGGAAACCTGAATGAATCCTATATTAATCATTTCCTTTCTCCCTTTCTTTTCTTTTTTTAGTTTTAGTTTTTAGTTGTAGGTTAGACACGGGGAGGTTTGGGAAATTTGATTTCTCAAGAGACACAGTAGTTATGACTTTTTGTTTAAAGAATTGTCTGATAAATATAGTGAGAAATGATCAACAACCTTATTGACTTGTATGAATCTGTACTAAAAAATGGCATGTCAAGGTAACGAGTAAGGTTGATATATGAGTAAGGACATCTTAATTTTTTATGTTGTATTCTGGTAAAATGCAAATAAAAACAATTCTGAGAAAAAAAAGAAATGAGTTAGTACTAAAGAATAAAAATATTATTTTGCTGTTTCTGATTTGCCAATGTGACCCTAACCATGATCATACCATGCTGAATCTATTAATAGAGTGTATGATTTGTGTATAAAAGCTCTTGGGCTTTAGAACCATGAGGGTCATTTTTATAGTTGTCACTAGGGCTGCTGCTGGGGCGATTTTTCAGTTTTTTACTTAGATTTTCATATGAGGGTGCTGTCAGTACTCTTTATGAGCTAAATATGGGATTTTGCTTAGACTTGTCTCATCGAGCTAAGTTGTATGACTCTGTATTGCTGTATTTGGACCTTCATGACAATTGATGTCATAAATCTATTTTTTTGCCTTATTTTTGATCTAGAACTCAGTTATTAATGCTTAATTTATTTCATTTTAATCTGCTGAAATGTATATTATTTTGGGAAGTTTAGTCCCTAACCATTAGATTTATTGGAGATTCTGGAGCCGAATTAATAGGGTGAACATTGAGGTGTTCAAAATATTAGGATTCAGCTGATTATTAGGGTTTGGCTCCCACACAGGTTTGGTAGCAGAAGATGGTTAGGGTTAGAGCACCTCCTCTTTAATGGATCCTCTGTCAAAGAGTTTATAGCTTTTGGACATTTATGCTCCTATTAAAGGAGAAATAAGTTTTTGCAGATTTGCCAAATTTCCTGGTGTCAGATCCTCCTACCGGTTGGCAAGCTGTGTTACTGTGTGGTCCAGAATAAACTTGGAGGGTAAGTATGAATTGAGAGAAACTGAGTTTGTGAACGAATTTTGAGATTTGTGATGATGGATTTCTGTTTCCGTGTTGAATTGCTTGGTACGTGATGATGATCGTGGTTTCAGTTGGTGGGTTGACTACTGTTGTGATGATGTACTATTCATATTTGTAAACCCATTAGAAGTCATTTATCATATAAATAGAATTGAGTTGGCCATTTGATTAGTCAAAAATGATCTTGAGATATGGATTATTTGTTTGTATTGTGGTGTGTAGTGCATGGCCCCACTTACACATCAGTAGGGATTCTGAATTAACAAATTTTCCTGAACTACAGTAACTCCGATTTGGATTTCTGCTGGTAAGAAATTGCCTAGCAGGAGTTTTATTAGATTGTTGTGGTTTTTCCTCTTATTTCTTGTTAGAAACGTTATGGTTTCTTATTGAGTTACTTTAACGTTTATTTCCTTTCTAGGTGTGGTTCTGCAATTGGTTCCCTGTTCACAAAGAAATTGTGTTTGGTTGCTCAGCTAGGGAGTTGCACTGAGATTGGTGTGACGTCACCACTAACTGTGCTTTAAAAGGTTGTCTGCCGATATAGTCATGCTGTTTTAGGTGCTGCTGTTGGTGGTTATACAGTGAGGGCCAGATGTACGACCAATTTTAACATGCGCAAACGGGTTAGCGACCCGTTTGTACATGCTAACATTGGTATGGCTATGTACCAACACAATTTTGCAAGTCGAAAATGAATTGCGACTCGTAAAAAAGTGTTTAGAGACTCGCTATTTGGAAGGGTCGTTCCCTTCCAAATAGCGACTCTCTAACCCATGTATGAATGTATTGCAACCACAATTGCCGTCGCAAAACACTCGCAAATTACCACCCTCTTCAAGGGGTGGTAATGCAGTCGCAATTTGGAAGGGGTCCTCAGGAGACCCCTTCCACTTTGTGACTGTCTGAAAAAATATTTTTTAAGGGCAGGAAATGGTCCCAGGGACCACTCTCTGCCCTTAAAAAATGAAACGAAAACGTTTCATTTAAAAAAAAAAAAAATGCAGGAAAACAGGCTGCATTTAAATGAAACACTGCTTTATTTAAAAGCAGTCCCAGACATGGTGGTCTGCTGAGCCCAGCAGGTCACCATACCTGGGCGGGCGGGCCTGTCATTCCCAATGGGCTCTCAAATTGTGAGAGGTTCATTAATATTAATGAGCCTCGCAATTTGCGACCCAATTGGGAATCACAAACAGTGTTAAACACACTGTTTTACATTGCAAATTGTGCCTCGCAAATTGCGACTCGCAAAAAGGTCGCAATTTGCGAGGCGCAATTTTGTTGGTTGTACATCTGGCCCGAAGTTCTTCGTTTACAGTGTTTTGGCTTTGTTTGACTGATTTGATTGATTTGATCTTGTTAAGTTTAAAACATGGGTAGAGTATTTATGAAACTTAAACCTAAGAAAGAGACGATATCTAGAGAGGTACAGAAGCTGCAGAGTAAGAGCATGGCACCATATGAAATGATGGAAGTGGTTGGGTATTATACGTGTGCCTGGATTTCTGAATGAAATAAATGGACAAGGCATGATGAATGTTAGTTAGTTTAGTGGGGTTACCCTAGTGTCCCTGGGTGACCGTGAGATGGTTCCTAAGATCCATGTGCTATCATATGCTACAAAGTATAGCGAGTGGGTCACCATCAATGGGCAAGGTGTGGATGCTCTGAGGGATACACAAGCTAGTATAACTATGGTAAGGAGTCAACTGTTTTATCCAGAGCAGGTAAATCACAATGCATTCTACCAAATTGTGGTGGCTGACAACAGAGAGGGTAACTATGCAGTGTCCCTTGTTGCTTTTGAGTGGGGGGTGTTCTGGTTTTCTGAAAGTTGCAGTGAGGCCTGCCATGTCTGTGGACTGTTTGTTCTGTAATGACCTTGAGCACACTACCAGGAAGGAAGTGGAGCTCAAGGCTCATGTGGAGATGTTAGAGTTACCTGATTGGGTGTGTGCTATGACAAGGTCCATGGCTTCCCAGGATGGGAGTCAAAAAGGGCTGGCACCTGGAATAATGGTCCAGCCGGGTACTAAGAAGGGGAAAGGCAGAGAGTGTGGAAAACCAGCCCCTTGCGTACTTCCAGTGAGGTGAATGGGGCACATGTGGTGGCCTCTCTAAAGCCCACTGAGGAGGGCATTGCTCCCCTTGGTGACCTGCCTGTCATAGCTGGATGGCATGTTGAAAGACGACCTACCAAGGAGGATTTCTGAAGGGCACAAAGGGAGTGTCCAGCCCTTGAGGGCATGAGGCAACAGGCTGAAGCCCAAGTCACATGTAATGTCTCTGGTAATCACCATATTTGCTGGGAGGACAGCCTCCTTTACAGAGACCCTAAGGTTCCTTTGCATGGGACAACATGGGCCCTCCCTGGTGGTCCCCCAATGCTATAGGGCCTTCCTACAGGAGCTGACTCAAGACATTCCCCTGGCAGGACACCTGGGCCAAGCCAAGACTTTGAACCTGGACCAATAGAAGTGTGGGACAAGACTTGCAAAGTCTTCCTCAGATACATTCTGTAGGGCTTGTGTGACCTGCCAGGCTAGTGGGAAGACATAGCAGAGGGTTAAAGCCCCCCTTAACCCACTGCCACTAGTTGGCACACCCTTTAAGAAGGTGGGCATCAACATTGTAATGCCTATGGGTACCTAGATTGCTTCAGGCAACAGGGTCATCCTGGTTCTGGTGGATCATGCCACTAGGTACCCAGAGGCAATCCCTCTGAAAACCATGACTGCACCTGCAGTGGCAAAGGCCCTAATGGAGATTTTTACCTGAGTGGATTTTTCCAAGGAAGTTGTGCCTGACGATGAACACCCTAAATATCGAATCAGAAATATCGACTGCCCAGAATATCGAATTCAAAATATAGAGTGGACAGAATATCGAATTATCAAAATATAGATAGGTCAGAATATTGAAATTGGGGTACGAAATATCGATATCCATAATATAGAATTTAAAAATATAGAATTACATAATATCAAATTTTAAAATATAGTCCACCATAATATCAAATTTAAAAATATAGACATCTATAATATCGAACTTTCTTTAGTGTTATGTATGGTAGTATATGTGTTAAAATGATGTATTATTTTTGTAATGTATGTTTAATTTATTTAAACTAATGAATGTTAAGTAATTTAATTTTTGCGTAATTTAATTCCGTAGCGGGTTGTGGGTTTATAGGAGAATAGGGTGGGAAGTAATTTAATTATGGTTAATTAAATATTAATTATATTTATATGTTTTGATAATTAATCGATTGATAATTAATTATTAATTGGTAATTAATTTGTATTAATTGGTAATTAATTTATGTTAATTGATTAATTGATAATTATGTTCATTGTATTTTTTTATTGTTAGGAGCGGGTTGTGGGTTTGTAGGGGAATTGGGTGGGCAGTAATTTAATTGTAATAAAGTAAATAATTATTTTTTTATGTGTATTGATAATTAATTGATAATTAATTATTAATTGGTAATTAATTTGTATTAATGGGTAAATAATTTGTATGAATTGCTCATTAATTTTTATTAATTGCAACATTATTTTTATTAATTGATAATGTTAATTGAATTTTTTATTATTGGGAGTGGGTTGTGGGTTTATAGGGGAATTGGGTGGGAAGTAAATTAATTGTAATAAAGTAAATATATATTTTTTTATTTATGTGTATTGATAATTGATAATTATTAATTGGTAATTAATTTGTATTAATTGGTAATTAATTTTTATTAATTGCTATCCAACTCTTTCCCTACTGTTGCACTCACTGGAGTGGGAATAGTCATTTTTACCCTCCTGCTATCCAACGCTTTCCCTACTGTTACACTTTTTGGAGTGGGAATAGTAATTTTTACCCCTACACTATCCAGCGGTTTCCCTACTGTTGCACTCACTGGAGTGGGAATAGTAATTTTTACCCCTACGCTATCCAACGCTTTCCCTACTGTTGCACCCATTGGAGTGGGAATAGTAATTTTTCTCTTCCTGCTATCCAATGATTTCTGTACTGTTGCACTCTCTGGAGTGGGAATAGTAATTTTTACCCCTACGCTATCCAATGCTTTCCCTACTGTTGGAGTCACTGGAGTGGGAATAGTAATTTTTCCCTTCCCGCTATCCAACGATTTCCCTACTGTTGCACTTTCTGGAGTGGGAATAGTAATTGTAACTCTCCCGCTATCTAATGCTTTCCCTACTGTTGCACTCTTTGGAGTGGGAATAGCAATGTTTACCCCTACGCTATCCAACGTTTTCCCTACTGTTGCACTCGCTGGAGAGGGACTAGTAATTTTTACCCCTACGCTATCCAACGCTTTCCCTACTGTTGCACTCACTGGAGTGGGAATAGTAATTTTTACGCTCTCACTATCCAACAAAAGCTCTACTTTTTTTACATTACTTTTATTATGTTTACATTTTAAGCTTTTTTATATTATATTATGTATGTTTTATTTAATTGTTTTAATATTTAATTACTTTTATATTATTTTTAATACATTTAAAAACTTCGATATTTTAGCTAACTATATTTTAACATTCTATATTTTGGAATCGATATTTTAATACTTACCTTTTTGTAGATAGGGAGTCGATATTCTGTCCTTCTATATTTTGGCGTCGATATTTTGGGCATTCTATATTATGTCCCTCGATATTTAGTCACTGAACCGTGCCTGACAGGGGCCACAAATTTAATATCTGTATATATGCAACCAATGTGGAACGAGTGTGGGGTAACTTACAAGTTCTCCACCCCATTACCATCCACAAACCAATGGGCTTGTTGAAATATTCAACAAGACCCTGAAAGTCATGATTAGAGGCCTACCTGAGCCCATGAGGAATAAGTGGGACATCCTCATACCATGCATGTTGCTCGCCTACTTTAAGCTTCTGTTTGGGCACCCTGTTAGGAAACTTTCGAGTTTGGTCAAGGAAGGCTGGGAGCAAGCTCCCAGGAAACCTCCCCAGGATGTAATGAGCTACATGCTGGCTTTCAGGAGCCAAATGCCTAAGTTATGGAAGCAAGCTTCCAATAACTTAGAAACCAGCCAGACTGTCATGAAAGAGTGGTATGGCAAAAATTCTACCACTGTGGATTTGCAGCCTGGTCAGAAAGTGTGGGTGATGGAGCCTGTGGAGCGCAATGCTCTCCAGCACCACTGGACTGATTCCTGTGATGTGATTGTGAAAAAGGATGAGACCACCTACTTTGTGGATCTCAAGACCCCTAGGCTACTTCACCGGATGCAGCATGTCAATCGTCTCAAACCCCACTTTGAGAGGTCTGAGGTGACCATGCTGCTGGTGACAGATGGCAAGGAGGATGAGCAGAGTGAACCTTTCCCTGACCTCTTAGCCTTTAAGGAGAAAGATGGTTCACTGGTTAGAGGAGGCAGACCTGGAAGCAGAGGTCAGCCTGGGATCAGGGTTCAATTCCCGGCTCGGCTGGGTCTTGAGTCCAAAAATGTCCATGGACTCGATAATTCTCGCTCCAGTGCATACTCGATTCATGGGTTCACACTCTGCGACTCTGGGCAATAGCTTGCTTAATCTCCACAATGGCCCCTCGCGGCGGGATGCCTGGCTTTCACCTTGCGGATGCCCTGCCGGGTTATCTCACAGGGGAATACCAGGATGGGTTCCCTAAGCAAGCGCTTAGAGACCGCTTGGTGATTTGCGCTATATAAATTCCTGCACATTTACATTTGCACATTTACATGGTTCTGTAGAGGGAGTAATCCTTTCCCCCCCTCAAACTCCTGAACAACAGAGACTGCCACCAACTTTTGGGACAGTACTCCTATCTGTTCTCCCTTATCCCTGGAACAATCTACCTGTGTTTCCATGATGTGGGCCCAGGGGAAACCCCCTGTTAAGAATAAGTCTAACAGGTTGTCAGGTAAGGTGAGGTTCAGCATTAAGGAAGAAGTTTCCAAAATGCTGGAGATGGATGTGATAAAACTCTCCAGCAGCCCCTGATCTAGCCCTGTGGTTCTGGTACCAAAGGCTGCTCCAGGAGCCATCACACATGAACCGAGGTTCTGTCTGGAAAATAGGGGGCTAATCTCAGTGACAAAAACAGATGCTCACCCAATCCCCCGGCTGCCCAGTATTTTAGTACCTTTGCTACTCCATCCGGGTACTGGCATTTCGCCCTAACAGAGGGAGCGAATGAGAGGTCAGCCTTCTCGACTCCAGAGGACCACTATTAGTTTAGGTGATGCCCTTTGGATTAAAGAATGCCCCTGCCACCTTCCCGAGGTTGGTGAACCAGGTTCTTGCTGGTATGGAGGCCTTATGTGCTGCCTATCTGGATGGCATAGCTGTCTTCAGTAGCAGCTGGTTGGACCATCTTTTTTCACCTCCAGGAAGTACTTCAGGCCCTGCAACAGGCAGGCCTGACTATCAAGGCATGTAAGTGACGGATAGGGCAGGGGTCTGTGGTGTACTTGGGACACCTGGTGGGCAGGAGGGAGGTGCTACCCCTTCAGGCCAATATAGAAACCATCATGGCCTGGCACCCCCCAACCCAGACTGGGGTCATAGCATTCTTGGGCCTCACTGTGTACTGAAGGAAGTTTGTCAAGGGATATGGCACCATTGTTGCCCCCTTGACTGAGCCGACTTCCAAGAAGCAACCCAGAAATGTGATTTGGATGGAGGCATGCCAAACTGCATTTGATTCCCTGAAGCAGGCCATGTACACAGCTCCTGTGCTCAGTGCCCCTAACTTCTCCAAGGAGATTATTGTTCAAACAGATGCATCGGGAGCATGGCATTGGGGCAACCTAATGAGGAGGACCTAAACCAACCTGTACACTTCATCTCCAGGAGGTTACTCCCCAAGGGAACAAAGTGAAGTGCTATATATAGAAGCTTTTTCTGTGGTCAGGGCACTGAAGAAGCTGAGGCCATACTTTTTGGCACTCTCTTGCTGATTCAGACTGACCACAGGCCCTTCAGGTGGCTCATGCAAATGAGTGATGAGAATCCAGAACTGTTGAGGAGGTCCATTTCCCTACAGGCATGGACTTCATGGTGGAACACAGACATGGGGTAGCCCACTCCAATGTTGATGGACTTTCCAGGTTTTTCCGCCTTAGTGAAGATAACTTCCTAGAGAATGGGTAGATCTCCCCACTTTCATCTGGAGGGGATACGTGCTAGACCTGTCTTCCCCCAAATGTTTTGCTTTTGACTGCCTTGTATTTTTGGCCATAGGACTATGAGCACTTTACCACTGCTGACCAGTGCTAAAGTGCATTTGCTTTTCCCTAAACGTGTGTAATTGATGTATTCATGATTGGCATATTTAATTTACCCATACATTCATTGTAAAGTGGTATACCATATACCCATGGGCCTGTAAATTAAATGTTACTAGTGGGCTAGCAGCACGAATTGTGCCACCCACAGAAGTAGCCTTTCAAACCTGTCTCAGGCCTGCCATTGCAGTGCCTGTGTGTGCAGTTTACTAGCACTTTGACATGGCATTTAAAACTACTTGCTAAGTCTTAAACTCCCCTTTTACTACATATAGGTCACCCCTAAGGTAGGCCCTAGGTAGCCCCAAGGGCAGGGTGATTACCTCAGCCAACCAGGAATTCCATTTCTAACAATGATTTCCTGAGACAAATGATATATGATTTTAAACCAATTCCGATAACTATTTAAAACCCTTAATAAATGGGATCAGATGGCATCAGAGAAACAAAAGGACAAGAAAGATAGAACTATAAAGAAATCATTTTGTAGCTGGTGTGAAGGCAAACTAGATCACCAAGAGACGGAATGCATGCAAACCTTTCCTGCTATAGTTGCAGGGACAGAACAAGACAAAACCAAAGAGAAGGGAGAAAAGAAGGAATAAGGATTACAAATGTATAAATGAACTGCTGATTTCAAGACTTCCTCCCTATACAGATAGACAGATAAAACCAACCCAGACTTCTGCTGGGGTTGGCTGGGATGTTGGGGAGATACTGCAGTGGTGCAAGCTCTCACTGGAGCTATACCAAATGCTCCATCAGAAGTTTCAGTCACAATGACAATGCCTAGTAAGAGTGGAATAAGGGCACCAGATGACCAGGTGCAGATAATGCCAGAAAAGAAAGTGGTGGTAAAGCCACCTTCAAGACCTGTATGCCTTTACACATAACATTCAAAACTTGAGAGAAGATTCAGCAACATGATAAGATGAAATTCATAAGCTGACTCAACTTCCTGCAATGCTATGGGCTGATTTTAATTATGTGATTTGAGGTTGTTGTTCCTGGAGATTTATGATTGAAGTGTAAGGTGGCTGTTGGATGGCCAACACAGGAATCTGTGAATCAGTGAATGTAGCTGAGAAATACAAGGCAGTGATTTAGCATGGGGAAAAACGAATTTCGGAAAAAGTTATAAATTGGGAACAGATTATGAAAACGACACAGGATCCCAAAGAGTCACTACATTTCTATTATGAGAGATTAATGCAAGTGTTTAAAAAGCATACTGGAATTAGAAATCCAGAGAAAGATGCTGTCAGGGTTTCATGTCTGGTTTTGTGAATGGATTACGGTCAGAAATAACTAATCGTACTCAATAGAGTGCGTTGTGTTGGTGGACAAAGGGTATTCATGAGATTTTGAAATGGGAAAAAAACTCACGATTATCTTGAAAATAAACAAAGGAAACTGAAGGATTGATTAAACAAAACAATTTGAAAATGGATCAATAAATGAAATAGGTTCAAATATAGATTTTGTGTGACATGATATGAATGGGATGCAAGGGGGTAGAGTAAATTGTATGATCGGAAATGTTAATTGGAAAGAACACAGATAGCCATATTTATAGGTGGATTGGACACTCGAAAAGAGAATGTAGACAGACTCCAGAAAGGGTTCAAGACAATTCAGAGAAAAATCATTTGGTGCAGGGAAATAACATGGTGTGGAACATGCAGAATTGTGGACGGAATAGTCAGAAAGCATTTTGAATACCAATGCCAAGAGCTCCAGCAATGCAACAAAACTTGAGAAATAAAATGTCATATAATGCAGGCTATCTACAAAATGCTATGATTCTTACTGATGAGATGGCAGGAAGCAGTTCACAATGGGAGAAACATTGTTTACTTTGAGTAGTTCTGGAGGTAGATCAAAGTGGCCCATATTTTGATTGAGAAGTCAATGGCCATTCTGTTTCATTTTTGATTTAGACAAGTGCTACCCATTCTACAGTTAGCTCCGTGGAAGTCCTAAACCTATCCCTCTGTGGAGGAGAAGTCCAAGTTGTAGGCATCAGTAATAAACAAATTGTTCATCAGGTTTCAGCAAACATTCCTGTTAAAATAGCACAGATAGAAAATAAACATCAGTTTATATTGTGTGATATAAGCCCAGTGAACTTGCTTGGAAGGGATCTTCTGTGTAAGATGAATTTAGTTATTTTCTATCCACCGGATGGTGGTGCAGTAGAAACGCAGGATAAAGATTCAGAAGACACACGAGTAGAATTGTACCCAGTTTTGACAAGAGAAGACTTACCTCTGTATATAAACATTCAGTTAGAGAAGAGGTATGGGATTTCACTGGGAAAGAAATTGGATTGATCAAAACAGCAGCACTAGCGAACATTAAGGTGAAACCAGATGTAATTTTCCCCAAAATAAGCCAATACAGACTAACTAAAGAGGCTGATGAATGAATGAAACCAGTAATTGAGAAAATGATTGAGCAAGGAATTCTTTGAGAAGTGCTGAGTAGTCCTTACAATTCTCTGATGATGGGAATTAAAAAGCCGAATGGCAAATGGAGGATTGTATAAGACCTCTGAAAGTTAAATAAAAATGTGATTCCTTGTTTTCCAATGGTACTGACTACAGCAGTTATATTGTTCCAGGTTCCATCAGAGGAAGAATGTTGCACAGTCACTGACTTGTGCCAAGCACTCTTTTCAATACCATTGCATGTGGATTCCTTTTTGCATTTCAATTTTTGAATGAAGTTCTCGATAGAGCAGGATCCCAAAAGGGGTATACAGAGAGCCCATCATTTTTCTCATAAATACTGAAGAAGGATTTGGAAAGATTTAAATTGCCATGTAACTCAACTCTAGTCCGATATATGGACGATCTCCTAATAGCAGCCAAGGCCAAAGAGGATTGCAAACTTGATAGCATTGCATTGTTCAATCATTTGGCTGAAAATTGACACAGTCTCCCCCCAAAAAATGCAGTATTGTAAAAAGGAGGTTGTTTATCTCTGACACCATATGGAAAAAAATGTGCAAAAAGTCTCAAAAGAATATATTTCTACAATTTCAAAATTGAATCCCCCGACTGCCAAGAAGTAGGTTTGGATGTTTCTTAGAATTTTTGGGTATTGTCGACAATGGCTCCCAAACTTTTCCCTAATTGCTCAGCCTTTAGTAAGGCTAACCTGTAATGATGTACAAGACCCAGCACCATTTGATGATGAGTGCCTTGATGCATTTAAGAAATTGAAAGAGAGTTTGAGCCATGCGCCCACACTAGGATACCTGATTACAATATGATGTTTTACTTGTTCTGTCATGAAAGTGATGCATGTGCGCTTTCAAAAATGGAGGACTCATGCGTCCAGTGGTGTATCTTTCAGGAATGTTGTATCCAGTTGCTGCAAGTATTCTAGGATGTCTAAAATGGGTTGCAGTACTTTTTCTGGCTATTTAACCTAGTGAAGGTATTGTAATGGGCCATACCCTAATTGCCTATATCCTACATTCAGTCGAGATTCTTTTGACAAGAGCAAAAACACAACCATAACAAATAGCAGGTTTACATAATATGAGCAGGTAGTTTTCGGAGCAGAGAATATTTCTATTAGAAGATGTACTGTTTTGAATCCAGCAACACTGCTTCCAATTTCAGACAAGTGTGAAGACAGGGATAGTGTAATTGATGATGAACTGGAGCATGATTGCATAGAATTGACTGAATTATGCACACAACCAAGACCGGAGATAAAAGAAGTTCCATTAGAATTGTTATAGTTGGCGTTGTTTATTGATGGTTCTCGTCTGAGAGACAATAGGGAGGATTGAGAGACACATACGTAGTGTGCTCTATTACAGAGTCATTAGAGGCATCCTCCTCGCCATATGTGAATTCAGCACAAGTAGCAAAATTGATTCCCTTAACACGAGCTTGCTGCTTATCAGAGAATTTTTACTTAATGATTTATACTGGAAGCCAGTTTGGTTTTGGTGTTCATGATTATGGACAACTATGGTTCCAAAGAGGGTTCATGAAGTCTTCAGGTGCTCCAATAAAAGGATAGCATGTACATATTGGATTTGTTAAATGCAATTCAACAACCAAAGGAAGTGGCAGTTGTAAAGTGCTAGGCCCTTAAGGCTGGCAAAGATTTGCTTCCATTAGGAAATAAATATGCTGACCAAATGGCGAAGTATTGAGCCTTGCAGGAAGCGTCAATTATTCAAGAAAATGGAAATGAAAACCATACTGATGTACAAGACTTGAATATTGTAAACTGTTTCTATATGGATTTGATGTAAACTCTTTTGAGCAAGTTAAGAGACTTGCAGGACGATGCTCCTAAAAATGAGAAAATGAAATGAGAGAAAATAGGCTATACAAAGAATTATCAAGACTTGTATGTAAATGCAAAGGAAAAATGTATCTTGCTGGACATGATGTAGCAACCTATGTGTAAATATTTGTGTAATCAAACTCATGCAGGAAGAGAGCGTTTGGTTAGTTTGTTTAAGATTTACTTGTAGGATACAAGATTTGGGGATGGCGGATCAACTCCTCGTCTGAGGATGCCTCTCCCTGAGGTTTCCCTGGGCTAGCTGCTGATTCTTATCTCCCGCCCCCCCAAAGCAGAATATTGTTGGCGAGTGCAGTGCAGTGCAAGTATAGAGCGGCAAACTTACTACTGATGTGCTGGTTTGGGCAACTGTGGGATCTAATCTTCGCCAGACGAGCGCCACGGTGGAGCGCGATACGGGTGCTGATTCACGTGACAACGAGCCCTCCTGCGCAAGGCATCAGGCGGGGGTTGGCGGCAAGACTGGCGGCAGTTCAAGAGACAGACATGGCTCCGCAACGCAGAGTTAAAGGACGCGGCCGTATAGAGGTCCCTATCCCAGTCGGTAATGGAGGAGATGGCAGTAACAAAACCGGGACTGCGGGCTCACTGCGGACTTCAGAGGCTGCACCTGGGCCAAGCAATGACCTGCAATTAGGTAAACCGATCCTACGGCTTCTACGCTCGGGCAGAGCAGCTGGCTTGCTACGATCCTGCTGATCAGAGAATTCCATCCCGGGTCTTGTGATGGCTGATATGCTTAATGCAGCAGTTGAGGAAGGCTGGGAAGGCGAGGGAAGATCTGCTTCTCATACTGCTGTACTACCATCGCCTCTGGCATCAGACTTTTGAGAAAGAGATTTGGCCGGTGTGGTTAACAACAGGATGAGTCAGGCAGATGGAGGTGATAATAATGGTATGAGCAAGGGGACCTACTGTGAATCTGATAATTCCAAGGAGAATGCTGAGAATCTAATGCAGATACATATGCAATATTTGAGTTGAACAGTGCAAGTAAAGAGGATAGAAATGTGTTTAGTGGTGGCACCTCTGAGATAGTGGAACGATCAGGCCCCATTGATTATCAGACCAAAGACATTTCTGATATTGCAGACATAGTGGATATAGAGGAATTTGAAATTGGAAGCCGCTTGGTAAATGCACAGAATGACCAACAGGGCGGCGATGTAAATCAGCAAGTTACTCGGACTAACCCGAATACTAAGGTGGGGGAGCCCTGCATTCAGAAATGCACTCCTCTAAGTGGGGGCAAATGCACAAAAGCGAAAGGTCCGAAAGTGGCTAAAGCAACTAAAGGAGGCAAGGGCTGGGGTGGTGGTGTTAAACCCAAGTTGCCGCTGCTGTTGTACGTTTAAAGGATTTGGTGGCATACACAAAGCCTGGTATTGGTACTGGGATTAGCCCCTTGCGGAAATGGGTGGCCTCAAAGGGCGATGTGAGAGCTATTGTTTCAAGGCTATCTAATACCGGCAAGATGGAGGTTGCTGGAATGGCCAGAGCGGTAGTTGAAGTTGATGCCGATCAAATAAGCAACACATCTAATCATGGGGGTTCACCACAGACAGATGGTCCTGTCAGTTGTGATGGGGGCAGAGGCAGTCTGAATGGGGGCTCTTAGTGTCTTTCAGCATCACACGCAACTTTGACTATAGCACCGGTAACAATCTTAACAACTCCAGTACTTTCAACAACCATGATTCTCGCAGCTCCAGAGACTGTTTCCTCATATGCGGAGCAGACCGGTAGAGCTGCATCTGTTTTTATAACAGCGCCCATGGCGAACACTGAAAGGGGCTCTCAGTCCGGTGACTGTGAGGAACCATCGTTGTCTATAATACTGCAGGCATTAAGTACCCAGAGAGCGGAGGCACAAGAATATTATCAACAGGCCAAGACGGACAGTAGTGAGATAAAACAAGCTCTGGGGGAGGTCACTTCAAAGGTTGCCCTGCTCTCCTCAGAGGTTACCGAACTGCAGGACCGTGTTACAGCAGTGGAAGAGGCTAATACACATACTACAACTGAAACCAAGACACAGGAATCCCAAATTATGCTTATGCAGGCCACAATCGAAGATCTCGAAAATCTCCAACTGCGTCAGAATTTAAGGATCTTTGGCATTCCGGAAGGGTCCGAAGGCTCCGACCCCCGGGCTTACATTGTTAGCTTTCAAAAAGCATTCCCAGTTCTGGCGGACAGTTCTGGCGGATTGGAATATGGACACGCAAGTATAGCGGGTGCATAGACTGCCTCAGACCTAGCCTGTTTCCCGTGCTATATAGTCAAACTATTCAAGACCAATATTGGTGTTTCTGGGCAACTTCCTGTTGCGACAGGCAATATATTTAAAGGCACGACCAGCAGCTCCTGTTAAGCTAGAAAACATTTCCATATCTGCACGTTCTGATTTGTGTAAACTCACAATGGATAAACGTTGGAGGCTGTGGCAACTAATGGATCCTCTTAAAACAGTCTGCTCTCAAGTATTTTTGCAAGAGCCTGCCCACCTTAAGATTATTAAAAATGGCCAGTTGCACTTTTTTTTCACTGAAGTAGAGGCAAAAACCGCTTTAGCCAAGTGGCAGTCGGACTCTAGAAAATGATTGCCTACAGTAAAGATGGCACCACATGGGTAATATAGATGAAATTAGATGAAATGAACACTTTGTTTACTTTTGCTATCTGGTTATGCTTGCTTTGTAACTTTTACTTTTTTCATGGTCTTTAATTTTTTCTTCGTAACTGTACCTGCCTTCTTACATTTGCACATACCATTGGGGGCAGCGGGGGGCAGAGATTGGTGTGGCTCAGGGAGGGGGGGTACCTTCTTAAGCTGTCAGTGAGGACAGCAGAGGAAGGGGGTGATTCCTTCTTGTAGGCACAGGGGTGGGTTAGGAGGGGTTGGTGGCAGGCAGAGAATGGTAGTTGGCTGTTGCCAGTCGACTGGGTGGAGCAGCCAGAAGGAAGGGGGGTTTGGGTGGGTTAAATAGCCACACTTTAGTGTATATATAGTTAGAATGTCATTGGAAGTACAAAAGGGAAAAGACTATGAAACAAGGGGGAAGCAATTAAAGTGAGTTCACAACCAGGATCTAATGTCTGTCTTTAAATACATGTGTTGGAACGTAGCAGGACTTAATCAGGCCAGGAAAGGACGGTTAGTAATGGAGGAGCTTCGTGCATTTAATCCCCATATACTGGGTCTTGCAGAGACACCTATAGCTTTCAAAGATAGAATCCAGCTAAAACAGATTGGGTTTGACTTATTAGTATGCACGTCACAGGTAGTCTCTATTCGAGGGGTAACCATATTAAAGTCAAAAAACTGTAGAGCAACAATAATACGTACACTAGCCGATTCTACAGGTAGATGGGCAATTGCTCAATTATTGATTAGGGGACGAAAAACTACCATATGCATGGTTTATGATCCAAATACGGATTGTCCGGAAACTATTCATTTTATATGTTCTGAACTGTTGGATTTGGCTGGTGACTTGATGGTTATGGGGGATTTTAATTGTATAATTGACAAGAAGATCGATACTACCAATACAGCACAACGGGCTAGAATGGGTAGGGCTAGGGCTGCAATTTTGGAACTCCTTCATCTGCATCAGTTGGAGGATGCTTGGAGGAGTTTAAATCCAACTGACCCTGGGTTTATATTTTACTCATCCCCGCATAAACATTATTCCCGAATTGATATGATTTTTGTTAAAAGAACCATGCTGGACAAATCAGATATCGAAGTTTGTCCAAAGATTACATCGGATCACAATCCGGTGATAACCGCGCAGATTTTGCGGGGCAATAAGCAGCCACTTAGGGAATTTACTTTACCTAGACATCTTTTAAGTAACCCTGAGTATGGGAAATTTATGCAGGACACTTTACGGGAATACTTAGAGAATAATCGGGGCACTGCGGCTATTGCAGTGGTATGGGATTGCTTGAAGGCGTATGTTAGAGGAGCCACACTGCAGTTTATTTTAAGGCAGAGGCATCAGGCTAATAGGGAGAAGGAGCAGGAACATAAGTTGTTATTAGAGCTAGAGCAACAACATGCAAGAGCTATTGTATTAAAAGATGCGGTGGAACAGCAAATATACTGGCGTCTGCTGGAAGTCAGAGCCAAATCGAGGGTTAGTGGATAAAGTAGGTACCAGATATCACAAATATAAGTCTAAGCAATATGAATATGGAGAAATAATCGGTCGTCTGTTAGCTACTCAGATTGCCGATCAAAGGGCTAGATCCTATATCAAAACAATAAAAGGGGGAGATGGTCTACTTTATACTAGATCAGAAGATATAGTAGAACAATTCAGACTCTTTTATACGGATCTATATGACGAGTCAGTGCCCCCTAGTATACAATCAACTCTGGACTATATACAGGAGTCTGAGCTACCGGTTTTTAATCCAATGGATTATGAATGTTTGCAAAGAGATGTTGAACTTGGGGAGGTTGAGCTAGCGCTGAGTTCTTTACCAACTGGTAAGGCGGTTGGTGAAGATACTATCCCATTGGAATTTTATAAAAACTTCAAGGACATTTTGGCACCAGTTTTTATTATATTGTTCGATAATGTCATGAAAGGAGAGGATGTTCCTTCCACCTGGAAAATTACTAATATTATAGTATTCCCTAAAAAGGGGAAACCAGTAGAGGAAAGGGGCTCGTATCGCCCCATATCATTGATTAACGCTGACGCAAAAAAAAATTCTAAAATTGTAGCTTCTCGGCTGGCCCTGACTATACATCAGCTAGTGTCGGAACAACAACATGGTTTTGTCCCCGGCAGAGACACAGGAGTACATATTAATACAGCAATTGCTGCATTTGACGTTTCTGGTCAATTAAATCAGCAAATGGGGATGTTAATGTTGGATGCAGAGAAGGCCTTTGACCGAGTTGCCTCGGGAGCACTATGGCCAATTATGTCATCATTCGGTCTCGGTCAAAGGTTCATCTCGGCAATTCAAAAATTGGATAACAATCCGATAGCAGCTCTGACGTTGAATGGCCTTACATCTGCTCATTTTCCTATTAGAAGGGGCACGCAGCATGGATGTCCGCTGTCCCCATTACTGTTCGTGCTATATATTGAGCCTTTTATAAGACATTTGTTGCGAAATGCAAGGATTTACTCAGTCTTGCTTAGTGGTATGGAACTTAAACTAACCGCATACGCGGACGACATTCTTATTTTTTCTTCTAGTCCAGATGAGGCTATAGTTGAAATCACACAAGGTGCACCATGTTTTGGCTCGTTTTCAGGTTACAAACTATATGTGAACAAAACCCAGACTATCTTAAACTATCAGCCCGCAACGGTTACGCAATTGCCAGGAATTACAACAGCAGCAGTATATCTGGGAGTATGTCTAAGGAGTCGAGTGGACGAAGTGGTCTCTCTGAACTATGAATCACTGCTCAAAACTATTACGGCTAAATTACGTAGTTGGCACCGGCTCCCTCTCAGTATATACGGGAGGTGTAATATAGTTAAAATGAACATTCTACTGAAATGTTTTTATTTTTTTTGGACAATTCCTTTAAGGGTCCCGTGTTCATATTTTAAACGGTTAGATAGCATAGTAGGTAGCTTTATTTGGGGCTACAGACATGCAATAAGAGCTCTCAGGTACATTAAATGACCGTACAAACAAGGGGGGTTTAAGCTTCCAGATTTTAAACTTTATTTTTGGGCTGCATTTGCCGGCTGAATTCGAAGTTTAATTGATGGGCCTGATACTAATTTTGTTTGGCTTTTATATCAATTGGCTTGTTGACCTAATACTGGATTCCTTCGTTATAAAACGGCAGACCCGATCTACTACAAACTGGTTAGGTTCAAGATAATATGGGACAGCACTAGGAAATGGACGGATATCTGTAAGGAATACTCTGTTCCAGTAATGCATTCATATATGAAATTATGGGGTAATCCCACTCTGCCCGACATATTTCATGACTCTATTGGTAAAAGCTGGCAGCGCAATTGTGTCTTGCAATTGGGAAACTTTTTGATGGACAGGGGTTCCGATCTTTAGAAGCCTTGAAAGAGGAGTTTGGATTACAACAGAATACATTCTTTAAGTATCTGCAAGTAAGGGACTATTTTGTACGGGGTCAAAGCTTTTAGACCTTATGAATACCCCAGAAGTATTATCAACAGTATTGATGACTGTTGGCCGAGGAACTATTGGCAAAGTTTATCAGAAGTTGTTAGCAGCTGCTAGCGATGATGGACTATTGGTTTCAGAGAAATTTAGTCGGATTTTTCATATTGAGACAACTCAGGAGGAACTAAAGGACTCACTGGAGTGTATAGACACAGCTATTACATCAGTTAATTTAAAACTCCAACAGCATCGGATAATATATATGTTATACTATACTCCATACCTAAATGGGCCACTACTCAATCTCTGGCCAAATCAAAATGTCCAAAATGTCAATTGTATGCTGCAGACTTAAAGCATATGTCCGTAACATGTCCAAGGCTGAATTTATTTTGGGCAGAGGTAACGTCTGTACTTATAATGATGATTGGGCATGATGTTCAGATTGCCGAGAAGGAAATAGTTTTAGGGGTTATACGAGATAAGGGCAGCTATATGAGACCTTTCATTTCTATTTTCATAGTTTGTGCTCGTTTATGTATTGCCCGAGTGTGGATCCAAAATACGAGTCCAAGTATTAATGAATTTTGGGTTTTACTTTGACAGTTATATGAAATGGAATTAGCAGTAGCCAAAGCTAGAGGTCCACGAGCTTGGCTTAAATTTAAAAAGGTGTGGTCCAGTCTTCATTGGGATTGATCATTGTATTTTATGTTTTATTTTTTCCTGGTATGTTTGCATAATTCTTATTTAGTTCTGACTGATGATATTGTTCTCTCATCTTATATATATTGGTCCCCTCTCGGATTATGTATGTTTAAATATTTGACATGAGATGTTTCCCTTTTTTCTGTATTATATGTTGTTATTTTGTTATTTTGAAGTAAACTTATGGCTAAATAAAAAAAAATAAAGAATACGGGATTTGGTCATGTTGCTGAAGATGTGTGTACTCTTTGTCTAGTTTGTCATTTAAACAATCAGGGTAAGAAGACTGTCACCATTATGAATCACATTGGCAAATTAGAAGGCCCATTTACAAGATTACAGGAAGACTTTATTGAGATGCAATGTAGCAATGGCCTAAAATATATCTTGGTAGAAGTTTAGCTGTTTTCAAAATGGGTTGAAACATTTCCTGCCAGGAGAGTAGATAGCCTTACAGTTGCCAATTTGTTGTTGAGGGAATTGATGCCAAGATTTGACCTCCCAACTTCTACTGAGACTGATCGTGGCACACACTTCAGAAATTAGGTTTTACAGATAATCTGTGTATCTTTGACAATCAAGCAAAGATAGCTAAACTAATGCAGGTGATGAAGGTAATTGTGCAATTCTCATTGCTCTGGTCATGATCACTTCATGGGGTGATAGGCCTGTGTTTCTGTTTTGAGAACTTCTCATATTCATTAGCACAAGGGGAATTGCACAAGCAAGGCCACTTTAATCTTGTCGAAACACAAATGTTTGCCAGTTTATTCTTGTTTGCTTCACTACACCTGAGGATTGAAGTCAATAGCTACAATGGAAGGCTGAAAGGGCACCAGAAAAGCAGAGGAGGAATGGAAGGAGAGAACATGAGAGGTGATGAATTCTGTAGCGATATGACGTTAACAGGTGAGGTGATGAGAAGTAACACAAATGGGAAAAGAGTGCGCAGGGATGGTGTAGCCAGAGTGGACTATTGAGCAGGCGATTCTTTTGAACATAGTGCGGTCTGGGAACTGACAGGAAACATGCTATCCCCTGCCCAACCCTGTTACATCAGCATTAGAGTGCAAAAGCTACTTTTGAAGTTGGAAGTTTATACTTTATTTTGATTATCTCATCCTTGGTTTGTGTTCTGTATTGCTTCTTTTGCTTTGTTTCTATGTTTTGGGAATAAGGAAAGGAGATAGTATACAGTGTTCATCTTTTTTTAGGTCTCGCCTGACCCAGCGCATGCGCTGGTCTGGCGAGACTTATTGAGAGGGCTCCAAAAAGTGCTACCAGGCCAGCCTAGAGCTACAGTGCATGTGCGCGGGCGTGCGCGACGCGCTTTACCGCGATTACTTTCACTTTCGCGGCTGCACGCCCGCTTTGAATTTTGCGATCGCGATCGCTTTCACTTTCGCGGCCGCACGGCCGCTTGGCATAGCCAATAGGTCTCGCTTTTGGCCAATGCTTGTATGGATAAAATACTCTGCTTGAGATGCGCACTTTAGCGCCCTTCGTCTGCCCTGCGCTCACATCACCACTTTCACTGGAGGGGACTGCTACAGTTAACGAATGCAACCCCTTCACCCACGTGGGTGATGGTACAAATGAATAACGAGATGTTGTGCGCGTGCCTGGTAGCTATTGTTGGAGGGCGGGTGAGCTTGGCACTTGTGCTCACTGGTCAGCCTTCCTATGGTATGGCCACTTCCGAAGACAGGCGGTTCGACGATTCACATCTGTGTTTGAATTAATTGTGTCGAAACCAACGATGGCTTCAGGATTTACACAAAGAAGCACTCGAATCACCCTCTAACTCACTCCAATTGCAGAAGTGTGCAAGTGGTTTCAGTTTCTGTGTGAGCCTACCACACCATAAGCGACACATACAGGTGCTCTTTAAAAAATTGTGCTAACAGAACTTCACTTTTGTTTTTGACTTGGACACACACATTTGTGAGTCAGACAGCACACAAGAACATTAAAGCTGGGTGGGGAAAAATCCGAGGCTAAATGTTTCCGGTCAGCAAAGCGATGCGCCTCATCCAACCATCAGTAAGCGTCACTGCACTTCACCAAACCAGAGGAAGTCTCGGTGGAGTGCTCATTTTTTTTCCCTTTGGGCTCGAGCGGGCATTTACAACAATAACGAAGGGAGAGTGTGGGGTGTATTACGTACAGTGATCCCAGCTAAAATTGCAGCACAGATTCACAAGGATTTAGTCTAACAATTGTGTTCCCGTAAAAGACTGCGGAGGTGGGGAGTAGGCCATGTGGGTGGCAGTGATCTAAAGTTGTTGTTCTTTCACGAATAAAATATTTAGTTTAGCAGAAAGCTCTTCCCAATGCTGACAATGGTTAACATAGACGATTGCTGTGTTGGTCTCTGTAATGCCCATCAGTTCACTGACCTTTGCTGGGACTAGACAGCACACAAGAACATTAAAGCTGGGTGGGGGAAAAATCCGAGGCTAAATGTTTCCGGTCAGCAAAGCGATGCGCCTCATCCAACCATCAATAAGCGTCACTGCACTCCACCAAACTAGAGGAAGACTCGGTGGAGTGCTTATTTTTTTTTTTTTATTTTTTTTAGGAGTGTCAAACCTAATCGCATATTGCCTAACTAATAATGTGTTGAAAAAGTATTGCTGAAGACGTTAAACTTGCATATCTGTCCAGAGAACATTCACAAGTAGCAAGATATTGAGTTTCAAATTCCAGTTGCCTAACTGAGAAAGGGTTTAAATTGGATCACAGAGTTTTACATACAGGCTTTTTAAATAGCTAAGAAATGCCAGCGTCAGCCACGTGTCATGAGCCTCAAGCAAAACCCCTGGGGAATAGAAGAAGAAACAAGCATTGCCAAAGCTAATAGGTCTCGCCTTTTGGACCTTATAAGTGTTTAGCCATGCAACAGTTGATTTGGTTACACCAAGGATATTGTGCTGCATAACTAAATACTTATAAGGTCCCGAAAGCGAGACCTATTGGCTATGCCAATGCTTGTCCTATGTTGCCGTTTGTATGTAAAATATTCCAGTGGCGTGGGATTCTAGGCTTTGTTATTGGTGCTGGCAGGCATGGCCGTCACCACATACTTTTC
Organism: Triturus cristatus; assembly: GCF_964204655.1. NCBI lineage: Eukaryota > Metazoa > Chordata > Amphibia > Caudata > Salamandridae > Triturus > Triturus cristatus. The sequence continues at coordinate 1,274,247,241 of NC_140591.1, forward strand.
GTTGGCTGAATAAACGTCAGAGAAAGTGTGCACTACAAGAGGCAATTCACAGGACCCCTCGCTGCCTGCAAGATAAACGGATGATAACATATCAAATATCAAAAATAAGTACAAATATGCCACAAAAAAAAATCTAAAAAGTATCGTACATTCACAAAATCCTCCTACAATCAAATGTGGTAAATACAAAAGACAAAAGTCGACTCTTTCCGTAACAAACACTCTTTCTATAACTCGCATACTTTGTTCAATTAATTTATTTACTTCTGTACCAGTGTCTTACCCAAAACATACATTTTAATATGCTACATAATTTACATAAACCTTTAAACTAGCAACGGACTTGCAAGTTGCTTGAATATAATTTGTTGAAGGTCTTGAGATGATGCATGTTTCTGTCAGAAGGAATGAGAGGAGACAGATGTCCAAGTAGACACGGCCAGTCTGGTAAGAGGTGGCTCCCCTGGTATTTCAATGCCGCTAGTCACTGCTCCCTGCGGTGCAAGGGATGATGGCGTCATTGATGGAGCCAGTGATAACGAGTTGGCTCTAAGGAACGCACGCGGCGGATTGACAGTCACGTTATTCCCATTGTTTCCAACATTTACCGAGCTGTTGCTGACAGTCCACAGACATGGGTAGTGGCTGCAAAAATTGAAATAAACAATATAATTGTGAGTTTTTGCTGCAGAGTTAACATGCAACATTGTTTATTGTGATATTCAAGTTTGACATTAAAGTTTCTGATTGACATTTTAGAAGTAGTCATTAAATTACTCTGCACTAGTGAAGACGTTAAGGGTCTACTTTGCTTTTTTGGTCTGCCAGTGAGTTGGCAAGTCGTTGGCACTGGCTTTCTGAGAGAGTGGAAAGTGCAGATTTGGGTTCAGAGGCAGAATGCACAGAAGATGGTGGTGGGACGGTTAGCAGGAAACTAGGACCTTTTTGTACATTGGAGTGACACAGAGTAATACCGCAAATTGGTGTGGGTTGGTGGCAGGAGATCAGGGGCCATATTATACATTGTGCCCCCGGGGTGTAACAGGCATGTGCGCCCATTTTGTGCACCCTGGGGGCACAATGGTATTACAGAAGGGGCTGCAGGTGCTTGTGCGTCTCTCCTGTAATTCTAATAGCTCTGGCGCACATGTAGCACAAGCACTATCGTAAGAGGGCGTTCCCTCACTTGCATGGGGCATAGCCCCATGCAACTGAGGTAATCACTTTGCCTCTCCACCCGCACAGTATTGTGGATTGAGTGCAGAGCCAATAGGAGACAAATTGAAAGTGAGCAACAAAAAGGTGCACTTTTAGTGTGCCTCCGAAAGCAGCCCTCGGGAGGGAAAAAGTGGGTCCCATGAACCCCCTCAGACATAACTCTGCAGGTGGATGCAGTCACTTACTGCACCTGCATGCAAGGGGTCTCTCTCCCCTCTTGAAAGTGCAAACGGCATGCCACCTTCATTGTGAAACATGGAGCGGCTTTGAAGCATCCGCTCCATATTTCCCCTGAATGCACAGCCCAGAGTGCAGCACAAGTTCACGACTGCCCAGGGGACAGCACATTTGTGTAATACATGCACTGTCCCTGTTTGTGCCGGATGCACCTTTTGAAAGGCAGCCTAAAATGCACCAGCGCATAGGGAGAAAATAATGCACCATATCTTAGCAGATATGGTGCATTTATTCTCTCTCCCATTATGGTGTGGCGTTGCATCGCATCAAAGAATAGTTCATTTGGGCCTCAATCTTACACTCTCACTCACTACCTGTCATTGACTCTCAGTCACATACCCACACATACACACATGCTTACACATACAGACACATGTTCACACATTTACGCTCTTATTATTACACAAACACATTGTCACCCACACGCACAAAAACAACATACATTTAAAAAATGTTTTACTTGTTCCAGCTGCCACCAAAGGCCCAGTTCCAGCTAAGTGTCTTCATTATAGCTGAGTGTTTTTATTACACTAATATTTATTAATTGAATATTATTCACTATAAGTATAAAGAAAAATGTGCTGAAGATAACGAATGCATAGCCGGCCCTGTAATCTTGGCACTGATTTTGCAACATCTTAGGCTTGCAAATGCAATGCCAGGGGTCACAAGGGGCAAGCCAGGGGTCACAGATGCTACCCCTGGTGTCCCTAAGTGACGTCCATGCTGTAAGAGGGCTGTGCCTTCCTAGGACGTACACATGGGTGGACCTTCTTATCCTTATGCAGTGAGTAGAGGATGGTGCCCCAAGCGTTTGTGCCACAGCACATCAGCACTGCCTTTGACAGTGGGCCTGGGGCCTCTGTAGTCACTGAGGGAAGAAGACTGCTCCTCTTTGGTCTACACTTGGCGTTAACCACGTCCTTCTCCAACAAAGGCCCTGAGGATTGAAAATTGTAGTCCACCTCAAAACTGGATGGTCTGTGGCAACACGGGTGGGGTTATAAGGCTGAATGTGATAGAGTTAGAGCAGATGTTACTTTGCATGTGGCTTTTCTCCCATAGAATTAGGGTACAGCCAGCAATAGAGACCAGCACACCAGCGTCTCGGCTAAAAGCCTTTGGGCACCACAAAACTCATACATACTCAGCTATGTGCTGATTTGTCCACCAAATGCTTGTACAGTAATGGGGTTGGGGCTTTACACTCTAAAGCTGTGTCATCCACATGTCATGCAGTAGAGGGCGCAAGTGCTTTGTTTCCTGGTTAGTTCTTACCTTGCACTGTTGGTGGCATTGCCATTGGAGTGAGGCTCCGAGAGCATGCTCGAGTGTTGATGGGGGTAGGGCAGTGGCGTCCAGCTGCCATGTCCAGGGAAAACTTGAAGATTATTACTTGCGCTCTCTGATTTTGCTAATTCAGAGGTAAAAATAAAAATACAAATGAATACACATTATCTGCACTCGTTTCTTTTTATCAAAGCTTTTATTTAATTCAACCAATGTACCTGACTATGTCGAGAATACATAATACACTTTAATCAACTGTAATATAAATATTTTGTATGCTTTGTAGTAAGTTCTGATTAGTATCACTCGATAGTCTTTACATTATGAAATATCAGTCCAATTAAAATGAATTAGCACCATCATTGGAAGGAGCATAATAGATTTGTTTTGGGTGACAGAGAAGTCAGAAGGAAAGTAGACACATGTATTTCCTTTTTTTGTGCTGTATTTCTTTATTGCGTATTCAAACAATTTGATCTAGAAATAAAATAGGGGTGAACATACATCATTCTAGGGTATATATACATAATCAATACAAACGTGTGATGTGTCTCCAAAAAGTCTTGACACATTAAGCCTACGCATAACAGTCCTCCACTGCAATCTATAAAGGGGGTAATGACGGGGATAGGGGATGGTATGAGGAGAAACCCACAAACAGAGACAAAAACAGAAGAAAGGGGAGAGGTATGTATATGTGCATACCTGCATAGGCCCGTTTGTCTGCCTCCTCCCCCACCGGGTTGGATGGGAGATGTTGTCCTCTCCAGGTTCGCGCCCTACCTCCCCCTACCCCCCCCCTACCCACCAGGTTCTTTATAGAACAATGTGTCTTGCTTTGTTGGCGCCTTCTTTCTTCCAGAGGGAGGTCTCAAAAGACCAGTAAGGGAATGACGTGAAAGGGGGAGGGAGGGTCACTGACGGTTCCTGACGTAGTGACTCTGACATAATATGGGTCCGGTGATGGTGTGACCGTACAACAATTAGGCCCTGTGGAGCTTGGCTGCACGGTAATAGGTGTGCCCGCATTATTATGCGTGTGGGTGTGCCAGAGGGGGGGGGTAAGGTATGTGAGAGGTTGAGGGGGGGGAAGGGGGAGAAAAGTAATTAGAGAAAAAAGGGGACATCCCCCTGTGGAGATATTAGTAATACATGTATTTCCTTTAAAGGGACCATTGTTCTAATTGGTATGACGCAGTTCAATATTAGGAGACCAAATGCTGCCATTCTTTATGTAGCGTCAATCTTACAAACATATATGAGGGAAGTATTCTCTGTTGTGTCAAGGAAATAATCAGGCAATATCCTTTATGTAAATTAATCATAATAGTGAAATAAATAGGATTATTAACACAACACAACACTAGAATATAACAAAACAAATAAACAAAAAGATAAGAGGAAGTAGAACGATTAAAATCACATCAATGACAAAACAACTTGCTCATCACCTCAGGAATACAGATTGTTAAATGAGATCGGATCCCTCCATATTTTGTCTTCTATGTCCATTCTTTAAACTAAATCTTGAGAATAGAGAGATGTTAGACCTGGCACCATTGGCGTGGGTCTCTCTTCCATATTTTGCTGTTGCCTCATGTGTTTTTGCTTGTGTTGGATGCTTCGGGCACTGTGCCACTGCTATTCAGTGTCACAGTGCAAGTGCTCCCTATGGGAAAATTGATGTATGGATTAGTGACTCCATGATTGACTGATTTGGTTTACTTGTCATACCCTAGATCAGTGCACTGAGTGTGCCCAGGGCTTGTAAATCAAATGCTGCTGGTGGGCTTGCAGCACTGGTTGTGCTCCTCACAGAAGCAGCCTGTAAAGTGTGTCTAAGGCCTGCCATTGCAGAGCCTGTGTGCAGTCTGGTACGGCCATGTTAACTGGCCAAGGGCACCCACTTGCCAGTCCCTAAACCTTCTCTTTTCTTCATATCAGACACCCATAAGGTAGGCCCAAGGGCAGGGTGCATTGTAAGTATGAGGTAGGACATGCCCTGGTGTGTGTGGCATGTCCTAATACTAAATTACAGCCATTTTCGTTTTTCACTATTGCAAGGCTACCTGTTCCCCATAGGCCAGAATGGGTAGTTTGATTATAACATCTTATAATCCCAACTGACTCAGTAGACTAGGTAGAAATTCGAGTTTAGTATACCTGAACTCAGAATGATAAAATACATCTTTTAGTGAAGTTGGTTTTAACATTCTGTGTTTGAAAATACCACTCTTAGGCAAGAAAATACCTACTTTCTAACTATCCAAGACTGCCTCTGCTATGTTGTGTATTCCTTGTCTGGAGTTTGAGTGACAGGGGCTGGGGGATTCCAGGAGACAGGGTGAGTCAGCACAGGGCTGAATAGAGAGATCTGCATGTGGATGGGTGGGAGGAGTTGCACCTAGGACCTGAATAGGGATGTGCCTTCCCTCCACAATGCTGTCTCCACCTCCTGTGGTGCGTCTGATGTCCCTGGCCTACACTGTGAAAAGAAAGAAGGAGTCTTGTCAACAAAGTGCTCCAGGACTGACCAGAACTGGTTTGGACTAGGCAAATGCCTCTCTGCCTTCAGAGAACAAAGATAAAATTAGTATAAAAGGGGGGACCCAGATCCCAGAACTTTAGATCACTTTGGGAAACTAGAAGAACCTTTGCTGAGGAGAGGAACCAGAGAAACTGACTATCCCTAGCTGAGTGCTGTTTGGGGGGATTGGCCTGCAGTGGTTGCCTGACTGCCTAAGAAAGGAGAAAGGACTTTGTGCTACTTTCAAATCAACTTGTGAAGGATCTCCAAGGGCTTGAGATTGAGCTTGCCTCCTGCTGAAGTCTCAGGGACAACAGACTTCACCAACCAGCTCCCCAAGAGTTCTTTTGAAGTGCCTGCTGTTGTGCTGGGCCTTTTGCGGGACTGCGTGTCACAAGGAGCTGGAAGCACGACTCACGAAGAAGAAGTGTGTCGCCGCCGCTGTCGTCACATCACTGGAGAAGGGTGACGATGGCCGTGCGGCGACTCAACGATTCTTCCGAGCCGTGACAGGCCCTGCGACACGCTTCTCTGGTGATGCAACGGCGTCTGATGTGACGGCGACACTCTTTTCCGGTGATGCGAGACGCTTCGGTAAGGCGATGTGACGGCTGCAGAGGTGACACCCTTCATCAGTGATGCGACAACAGCGGCTGCGGCGGCGACACGCTTCTCCGATGATGCGACGGTGTCTGATGTGACAGCGACACTCTTCTCCCGCGATGCGAGGTGCTTCTGCGATGCGAAGCGACAGTGGCGACACCCTACCTCTGACAACTAGAGACCCCCAGTTCTAACATTGGTGGTCAGCGGTGAGGATTCTGGACTTGCATTTGTGACTCATATACAGTGATTGGTGAACACTACTAGTGAGTGCAGACCAAACGTGACCACATACTTTTGGTAGATTGTTTTTCCTGGGATTTTCTATTTTTGCCAAGAACTGCCAAGTGTGACCACCATGAGTAAAGCAGCATTCATAGCATCTGTTGATTTTGATTGGGAAGAGGAGAAACTGGAATGCTACAATGTGAGACAGCTAACATTTTAAGTTGCAATGACCGGTCTCACCAAGAAGGATAAGTTCGCTGAGGGCCTGGGTCGAAGCAAGGAATACCCCTGAGAATGAGGAAGGGGTTGAGAATGCAGAGGAGCAGCTGGAGGGGCCATTGGGTCCAGGGGGGAGGAGAGCAACTTCCCCAGTAGGTAGCAGTGTTTCTACCAAAGGCCTGTCCCCAGAGGAGTTTGAGGAAAGGAAGGAGTGTAGGATGCATAAGATGGAGCTGACCAAGCTCACGTTAAGTGGGCAGTTAGAATTTGAATTGCAAACTAGGGAATTGGCCCTAGAGGAAAAGAGGATGCAACTGGAGCATGTGAAAAGTTTGATGGAGATGGAATTGAAAGCAAGGATCTTAGAAATTACTCCCTCTGGAGGCAGACCCTGACTAGAAGCAAGGGTCCCTATTTGGTCAAAGGTACCTACCTCTGCCAACTACAGACCCCCAGTTCTAACAAGAGATATGTACAATCCAGTTTTGGGCCGTTTCAAGACATCTTCGGCTCTGCCAAGGATTAAATAATCCCTTAAATTCTACTCTGTGAATATCTATTTTCGTTAGTAAAGCAATGTATAAAATTAGTAGAGCTGACTTATCGACTTTCGCTCTTACAACCGGCTCCACGTGCTTTAAAAATTCAACCCAAAAGAGAACTATTTTCTGACAGCTCCAGTACATGTCTTTAAAAGAGGCAGGTGCTAAATAACAGTTCTAGCAACTGTCCCAAGTAGACAATCCCAATTTAAATATTCTAATTGAAAGCCAATATAATCTAAAACAGATTCTCTTTTCCATATTTGTTTTTATCGTAAAACGATTTTTGGATTAGTTAATACTATGTTTTTCCACATTTAAGTTCTAATTGGCAAACTCAAATCTTCAATCCAGTTATGTCATTGTTTGTCAACCTCTTAAATGAAGTGGATCTGCCTATATGGATTTATATAAAATAGAGGCTGTGAATAAATTCAATTTTTTATTTGGTTATTTTGTACATTGCATTTAAACTTTAGGAAATCAAAACTTAACATAGTGTTTTCTTGACAAACCTTTATCACTCCAGAAATCCATAACTTCGCCCATGCAGCCCAATGTAGTGTACTGTTATCAACCTTTATTGGTTGGTTCCTACAAAGCATGTCTACCCTATGAAAACGGAACACTTTTGCCTTTCTGCAAACCTTTTGGTTGTGTACAACAGGGTTTGGCAGCACGGCCTGACTTCTGGCCCGTTCCTGCGCCCAACCCTCTGTGGGAAGTCATTCCCTGTTGCGCATGGCCTTTGACCGTATGCAGGGTGGTTGGCTGCAGGGCCTGGTCTAAGGCTAGGCCCTGCAGCCAGCTCACCCCAAGAGATCAGCCCCCACAGCATACAGCAGGTTGGCCACCAGGCTTGGCCTGCAGCTGTGTCCTGCACCGAGTCCTCCACTGAGGGGCAAGGCCTGGGGTCTGCAAGCCTTCTTCTTTCCTTTTTTTGTGAATCTAGCCCTACCACTGCTTTACCAATTTTGGATCTGTGGCACTGAGGAAGCCTTGTTGGGGTCTGCTGATCCTGATGCAGGATCAGCAAATCCCACAACGAAATCAACACTTTTTTCACTGTCTATTCATAGGGGGAAGTCAGGTTTGAGTCCCCGCCACATGGACCTGGGGGTCACGGTGTGCTCACCATGCCCCCTTTTGTGCCTTTCCAGTTTATTTTCATGACTTAGGGACTGGACCCTTACGCCTTGTAAATGTGGCCACAGCATTTTTTCCAGATTTTGCGGCCAGCCAATCAGATCGTTATGTCACTCCAGATCCTTCTTTTGATCTTTTGTACTGAAATGGTTGTTGGTTAAAAACACTATCTCAGCCAATCAGATGCGCGTATTTTTTAATTTTGGGACTACAGAGGTTCCTGGTAAGGGTACCACAGATTCTCCGCATGTTAACTGTCCAGACATCTCTAAAGTTTAACCTCTTCATGTCCAACCTGAACAACTTTTTAAATGTACATTTATCAAAAACTACTGCACCGATTTGCACTCAATTTAGAAAAGGCAGTTCTTCGAGTAAAGTTCAACATACATGCCAAATATTGTTTAATTCGGTTCAGCTTTGTATCAGAGAGCAAAGCTTCCTATGAATTTAAAATGGGAACTGGCAGTTTTTGGACCCCTTCCCCCTTTTTTTGACACCCTGCTTGACATATCTGCATGGTAATTGCCATGAAGGCCCAAAAGTGAATGTACTTTAAAAAAATATTTCATGCCAAACTGTGAAACTACTGCAAAGTTTTTAGAAAACAAAATTTTCCTTTCCTAGGAAAAATCTTACTCGCACATAACTATACTAGTGCAGTATATATGTGTGTGTGTGTGTATGTATGTATCTATATGTGTGTGTGTATGTATCTATATCAACCCTTATGTCCTTCATGGTCTTTTGTACATGCCCCTGCCCACTCCCTCTTGCCCACCATGCCTGTTGTACTGCCACTAACCCTCCCGCTTGCCATGAATGGCCTTCTGTGCTGCCATAGCCCCTCCCATTCACCCTGAGGGGTCAGCCTGCTGCCCCTGACCACCTCCAACCCTCCCACCTTCCCTTCGTTGTCTGTGTGTATGCCATTATCGTCTCACTGTTGCCCTCTATGGTGTGTTGTTCTTTCAGTGCCCATCCCGTCTGCCCTCCATGGTCAGCTTGCTGCTCCAGCCCTGCCACCTTGCCCTATGTTTTCCATGTGCAGGCCCCTGCCCCCTCTCTCCTGCCCTTCATGGTCCATTATGCTCCAATTGTCCCTCCTGTTTGTCCGGTATGGACAGCTTGCTGCCCTTGCCTTCCCCCCCCTTGTTGTCCATGTACATGGCCCTGTCCCCTCCATATTGCTTTCCATGGTCTGTTGTGCTGCACTGCAGTCCTGCTTGCCCTGTGTGGTGTATTGTGCTGCTGCAACCCCTGACAAATGCCCTGTAAGGTCAATTTGGTGCCCCTGCCCTCCGTTATCCAATTTCATGTCACTACCCCATTCCCCCTGCCCTCAGTGATTCAATGTACCATATTTGCCAACATTATGAACTTGGTAAGAGGGAGATTTTGAAAAGAAAACTGGGGAATTGATTTTCTCTATTGATTTACATTGAAAAAGAGGAGAATTTAGGCAGGAGACAGATAAAATAAATCCCTTTTGGGCTTTAAAACATCGGGACTCTCCGGCCTGGATTGGGTCTGTTGGCACGTATTGTTGTACTGCCACTGCCTCTTCCTTCTGCCCTCAATGGTCTGTTATATTCCCACAGCCTCTCCTGCCTGTTCTGCATTGTTGGTTTGTTACCCCTGCCCTCTTTCCACTGCCCTCCATGGTCTGTTGTGCTGCCACTGTCCATCCCGCCTGCCCAGCGTGCCCAACTTGTTTCCTCTGCACCCTCCTCCCTGTCCACAATTATCCGACTCTGTGCCCCTGACATCTGCCTCCCCACAGTAGTCTAATGAACAACTAGATTGCTAACATTCTATATTTATTACAAAAGTGTGGCACGCCTGACGTCATCTTGATGTAATCAAAACTGTAATACCTAAAACATTCCCTTCAGAAATTATAAAAATGAGAGGATCTTATTCCCATAATAATTATGGTTAGTTACTTAGTGCTCTAAAAAACTAATATGAGGACATATTTTCTGAGTTCTCAAATAGCAACAAGCACTTTAAAATTATATGCTGTCTTTATGTTTTTTTTATCCAGTTGATCACTTGATTATATGTTGCACTTAGGCAAGAGAATGTGCCATTCCGGCCAGAGCTGTGGACTTTGCATCTGGGGAACGAGGTGTGAGTTTCAGCGTTAGCTCGAAATCCTGTGATTCTGGGCAAATCACTTAATTTCCCTATGCCTAAAGCCAAAAAGGAATGTGAAATGTAACAGATGCGCATGTAAAGCACTCTAATACCTTCGGGTCAAGTCTACGCTATATAAATCCGCAAAAAACAAAACAACTAAGTGTTTTGCACACTTCTGTCATTGGGCTATACTTCATTAACCATCGTTTCTATGACAAAATGAAACACCTCATTTTGTTCTTTTCTAAATTAAATGTTTTAAGTTTTACCAGTGTGATTCAATCAAGATGGTTTCAGATGTGCCACACGTTTGTCATAGCGCTCTTGGAGTTCTTTAGAACACTCTGGGGGGCTGCAGTAGAACACAAGGGAATCAATAGACAGGCTCTCCTGTTATAAGTACATGTTTTACTGAGAATGTTGGACTTCATTCTCATATGACTGAGAAACATAGTGTGAATTTACAGAAAATATGCTCTCATTCTAGCTTCTAGAGTACCTTATATAACCTCTATGGGAAAAGCATGAGAAAACGGTTTTCTCTCAAACATGATTCTTGAAATCCCAGCAGAAGGCTTTTTCACAGGGAAAAATCACCATAGCAACAAATGATTTAATTTGTAACTAAAATCTGTTATCACCCTTTCTACGTTCTCCTTTTGTAGACCTCAAAAACCGCCATTTACTATCCTGCATTTCAATAGGGTGATATCATGTATATTGGTCCCAAGATGGCTGCCATCACTTTCTGGTTGAAGTGCTGACATCCAAATAAGATCTCACAATAAGATCTGTGCTTAGGCTCCACCTAGATATACAAATTTGGATTTAATTTAATTTCTCAAAAACTACTGGTCGGATTTACACCAAATAAAAAGCGTAATCTGCCGAGCAAAGTCTACCTATCTGCCAAATTTGGTATAATTCCATCCAGCAGTTCGAGCTGCATCCGTGTTGAAATACTCTATGGGAATTAACACTTTTTTTACCCCCCTCTTTTTTTGTCCCTTGCTTGACAGATCACCCGGAAACTTTCCATCCACAACTAGAATTACGGGCGCACTTTTTTGGGAACATTTCACGAAGTGTACACTGAAAAACTTTTGTAAAATTAAGTTATAGTTTCCTTTGCTCAAAATAAAATCAACATTTGTTTATAAAAACATCAGAGAGTCCAATTAAAAACAGTCAGTTAAAGTGACTCACTTGTAATGCAAACCCCCCAAAAAATACTGAGATTCTTTATGTACATTGAGCAGTGCAGACTATAACTCATGTCCCCACTATGCGCTGTTGATTACCTCACACATGACCTCTCTGTGAAATCAGAAATGATATCACTGATGATGGCCATTAGTCTTGTACAATTTTATAGGCCCTTACCTACAGCTAGCCGCTGCCCCTAGACCTTCCAACCAGACCAGCTGCGCATGTCCATCAGACATGCTCAGTTGCCTCTTGGCACATGACGTGGCCTACGGCTAGGTCCTTGGCCAAAACCCCACCCCCCACATTGCATGGCTTCCCGGAGTTGGGCACAGGGCCTATTATTCAATCAACCACAGTACTCATTCTTCTTTATTTATTTTAATTAATTTTCATTGGACCTGATTCACAAAGGGCCTTCACAATTGTGGCGTAGGGGAGTCTCCATACTCGTAGTGGAATCTCTGCAGTGAGAATTCTCCTTACCGAGATTCCGCCCAAAATGCAGAAGGTCCTTTACACCACAAGTGTGAAGGGCCTTTGTGAATCAGGCCCATTTTATTTATAGGTGTATGCCACACACTAAATTATCTCTAGGCCCTCTGATTGATAAACTACAAATAACATCTAAATATTTGAATATTGATCCACCAGAATAGGATAGTCAAAATCTAACCAACCTCACAGAGTACACATCTTTCCTAGGGATAACAAGGTGACCCAGGTAAAGTTTACGAAGGAAAAAGGTGAGCACATGGAAATTGAGAAACCACCATTTTCTATTTCTGTGGTGGAAATGACTAGTGAAAATGGTATGCCTGAATGCATATTCTTAAAGCAAGAACTGTGTCATATTGCTGCAAATAATAGAAAGGGAAAGCCTGGGAATTTTAGTCTGAACTGCATATTTTTTTGTCAGCTTTAAAGACAGGGTTTACCCTTTAAATTGCTCTTGTTGACTATTTACCAGCAAAAAACTAATTGGAACATATCAAGAAAAGAAGACTTCCCTACTTGCTGCATTCCAGAACTCCTGACTGCCTTACAGAGAGGATTGAGAAAGATGTGTCTCCAGGTTTGTCTTGAATTTCCACGTTTGGAAAACTGCTCCCAGGGGGTAGTGGTGCCAGCTTCTTGCTGACTTCCATGGTTGTTCGAGACCTAGCAGTGAAGCCTGCTCATTCATGTGAAACATGATGTACCCGATCTCATGAGTTGGATCAGCTTTGAGCCTTGCCTGCCGAAATCTTTCAGAAAGTTTCAAAGTACAAAGAACAACTAACTGCTACTCAGCTGTGATCCATACTGGGTCAATCAGCAAGGGATGCTTAGGTCAAAGCCTTTCCTACCTCACCTCATGCACTGACACTGTTTTTTTTCTTTCCAAGAGTTTTTTCATTGAACAGATATTGCTATAACATTTGACCTCAAATGATATCCTTAATTCTTTTGTAGCATTTAATCATTGCATTTTATTCTCCCCGTCTAACTAACTAGGTTTAGAAAAAATGTGTACTTCTTTAATTTTAACAGTACTGCTGTTTTCATACTGTAGGACATGTACCATATGCATTTCTCAGTAGAAGCCCTTGGATGCTTTTGCCAAGTTATGAAAGGTGAGCCAGGGATTCCTCAAATAGACCAGTTTATCTTTTGGGAGGCTGATTCTTTGGACTTTGTGGGAGCTAAGACCCAGCACGCATCAAGGCTGTGGCCTCTGCTTCTCATAGCTTATCTTTCCTGTTTCTTACCCAGGCTCTGAATGTTTAAGGCCATGCATTGGACCAAACTCAACGAGTTGATCCTGTGAGTTGAATCCTTTGTATACCGTTTCATGTGTTTCTAAATGTCTAAAGGTGTTATTGGGTTAACCTGATTATGCAAGCCTGATGTAGCTAGGTTTTTGTTCTTGACACAGCATAGGAAAACAGTGTTGACCAATCACTGTTTTCTTTTGCCTTTTTACACATTTTGCAGTACACAACTGCTTGCTTCAAAGTCCTTGTAAATTCCTCAAAAATAGTTTGTAAAACATCCCATCATATAAAGCGATAATTGTACCTGTGGATTGATTCCTGTGTATATAATTAGTTGAATATGGTGAAGTCCGATGACCTCGAACGGTAGAATAATGTTCACACCCATGGTGACTGTTTGGGTTAGACTGAGAAAATGGTCGTGGATACTGATAGTTAGGACTTCCTGTTGAGCATATTGCCTCCGGATTCGTAAATAGCCAGCCTCCTACTAAGACAATGAGACAGAAAGAAAACACTATATTATGGCTGCAGGAAGAGGAAGTTGATAGAAACATTGCCTTTGCAAAAAAACTATGATTAGGAAACAGCAAATGGATGTAAACAACTGGCATTGTTACTAGACTGTTGTAATCATTTTTCTTGCATTTGAATCCGAGGGAGAATGGATGTTGTGAGGAGTTTGGTTCTGAACCAGAACTACTGCTAATATCAGAGTAAATTTCCAAGCACAAAGGAGATCAGTGGCCTCTACAAGTCACAAGAATCAACGTTTTATGTTTTTTAAAACATATTTTATTGTGTCAATTTGACTATCACAGCGCAGGGCACTGTACTCCTGAGACGTCTGCCATATTCATCATACATATACCGGCAAGCAAATGACATATGTGTACTAAAGCAAAAGATAAACAAGAAAAAGGGGTAAAATCACGATGCATAACAAATGCATATTTGAAAACACTTAGTATCCCCTCCCTGAACTCCCCCCTCCCTCCCCCAACTCCCTTATGATCGCACAACTGCCGCCTAATTTTGCCCTCCCACTCCCACCAACCATATATCCCACCCTCATGGCTCGTACCCCCACGTACCCCCTCCGTGGCCACTGGACCCTACTAGCAGCTACCCCAACGTACGGGTCTCCTCCTCCACCGGCGGATCGAACCATATTCCTCGATAGTCTGCCCACCTTTTCCAGATCTTGTAATGTTTGCGTGGGCACCCCCTGGCCGCAAAGACGGGCTGCTCCAGTCCCATACAAAAATCTAATCCAGTCTTCCATACTGTCATGGACAGCGCTCGTGCAGCCTTCCACTCCCTAGCAATATCTCGCTTAGCCAGCGTAAACCCCAACAACATAAGGTGTTGTTTATAAATATTACCCCCTATGCCTTTCATGACATGAAGTATAGCCAGCCGCGGCGATCGGGGGAGCTCCCACCCCAGCACCTCCGAAAGGCATGCCAACACTCCCCTCCAAAAACAATCTAATGACGTGCACTACCATATTGTGTGCAGAAATGTGCCCTCCTCCCTACCACACCGCAGACACTCCGGGGACGCAATCAATCCCGGCCACCACAATCGTGTTCTTGTAAAATATACCCTGTGAAGATATTTAAACTGAACCAGTCGGAGTCTCATGGCTATAGCTGCGCCCCGCGGCGCTGCCAGTGCCTCCCTCCAGTCCTCTTCCTCTAGGGCGCCCACATCTGCCTCCCAATCCCCCCGCAGTTTGCTCAGTGTGGGGGAACTGTGTGTGATCAGGGATTGATATATCTTGGACATTTTTTTTTCTCTTAAGGTCCCCCATAAAGACTTTCGCCTCCAGTTGGCTAAATTCAGGGAGGGACTCTAAACCCACCAGACTAGGTGACAGGGCGTGACGGAGCTGTATATATCGAAAAAATTGTGCCTGTGGCATGTGGAACTCCCACTGTAGATCCTGAAAGGATTTGAGTTTCCTACCCCTCATTACATCTCCCAGTGTTGAAATGACAATATCATCCCAGCCCTTGAATCCCTGTAGTGCCGCCAGTTGGGGCAGATGCCCATTATTCCACAGAGGGGTCTCCCGAGTCAAGGTGTTCCACCATCTCATGCGACACAGAGCCTGCCTCCAGATCTGAAACACTATCTGTGTGACCGGTGGCAGCGCACCTCTCAACGAGGTCGAGTATAGGAGCGTGTGTAAGGTGTGACTCCACATAAGCAGCCGCTTCAGCGCATATGCCGGATCTCCCCTCTCCCCATACCACCATTCATTAAGAACTAGCAAGTGCGAAGCCTGGTAGTATGATAAGATATCCGAGGTCGCCAGCCCTCCGCAATATATGGACAGAAAGCACCGAATTCACCAGCCTAAACCAGCCAGGTGGAATCCGGTATGGGTGGTTCTGCAGCTGATAAAGGAGCTGAGGGAGCGCCACCATCTTGAAAGTTGGTGATCTTCCAGATAGGGTCAGGGGCATACGAGACCAAGATTTAATGTCTGAGCGAACTCGCTCCCACACCGGAGCCACATTTCGCTTCCAGGAGATAGTCGGCACATCCGGCAGGAATACCCCCAAATACTTCAGGACCCCCACTGCCAATTGACTAGAGGAAGCCCAGGCACCCACTCGCGCCCGCTCCCCCAGAGCCCACAAAATAGACTTGTGAGGATTCATATGCACACCCGATGTTTCCCCAAAAATCTGCATGATGCGCAGCAGCCGCGGTCCTGTCCTGTCCACGTCAGTAAGAAAAAACAGGACATCATCTGTGTATAACGCAATCGGGTCGGACAGTCCCGGGGCCCATTCAAATCCCCAGACCTGCGCATCAATGCGTACCCACCTCGCCAACGGCTCCATGGCTAGGGCGAAGAGGTATGGAGACAGCGGGCACCCCTGCCTTGTACCCCGCCCTATGGAAAAGGTGGGGGATTGAGTCTACGTAGCAATGCAAAAAGGTAAACCCAGCTAAGGGAGTCGAACGCCCTGTCCATATCTGCCAGTAGTAGAGCCGCCGATTCTCCCGTCTTCCGTATTGCCGCCACTGTGACGTGCGCCCTCAGTATGTTGTGTCTAGTCGCCCGCTGGGGCATAAATCCCGCTTAGTCCGGGTGCACTAAGGCAGTGATATGAGGCAAAAGACGATTTGCCAATGCCTTCGCCAGTATTTTAGCCTCCACGTTTAACAAGGATATGGGGCGATATGAGGCATGCTGATCCGGAGGCCGACCTGGCTTGTGGAATACCACCACTTCCGCGTGCCTCCAATCCAATGGGAGCACCCACCTTTCCCGGGCCTCCTCCACTACTGCTCGGTAATACGGGGCCAATTGCATATTATACCTTCGGAAAAATTCACTAGGAAACCCATTGGCTCCCAGTGCCTTACCCGAGTTGAGCTCCCCCAGTGCCACCCACAGCTCCTCATCTGTCAAAGGGGCCTCCAACTGGTCCCGCACCACACCCGACACCATTTTGGGAGGCAAGTCCGCGAGGAACCCATCTATGGTGGCTCCTGGTAAAACTTCCCGCGGAGCATTCAATTCTGCAAAATAGACGGCGAAGCTCTCTGCTATGGCTGGGGGATCCGGGATCGGCCTCCCTGCCGAATCCGGAATACCCGGTAGGTCCTGGGAATGGAAGGTACCCTGACAGAGACGATGCAACATTTTACTAGACTTGTCCCCCCATTGATATACTCTGCTACGCGTCACCAACCAGACCTGACGTGCCTCATCCAGCAGCAGGGCTGCACAGGCCTGTTGTGCATAGAGCTATTGCCACGCGTTCTGATCCCACCCAGTCCTCTGACACCGACGCTCCAGTGCCTCCACCATCGCCTCTGCAAGAATCAGCTCTTCCCTGCGCTTCCTACAGGCCGCCGCGCACCAAGATATATCAATTCCTCGCAATGTGGGCTTCATCGCTTCCCACAAAAGCGTGGCGCCATTGACAGATCCCTCATTGTTCGACAGATACCGAGCAATCGCCTCACTCATATGGGACCCATACTCCGTATGTTGAAAGTGCCAAGTGGATAATCTCCATCGAAATGATTGTTTCCCCCTACCTATACATATCTCAACGGACACCGGAGAGTGATCCGAAAGGCAGCGAGGCAGAATTTCCGCTGACGCCACCCTTCCCACTGTCACCAGAGGAACAAAGATATAGTCAAGCCTAGATAATGAGTGATGAACCGCCGAAAGGTATGTGTATCCCCACCGATCGCCATGCTTCCGTCGCCATACATCTATCTAATCCAAGCCCATAACTAGCGAGTGTAGTTTCGTGGAAAGACCACTCCCCAGGCAACCCCCAACTCTAGTCCTATCTTTGGACATGTCCATCACGTCGTTCCAATCTCCACCCTACTCGGATAATCCATCTGGCATGTCAGCCCACAAGGAGAGCAGTTTCTCTACCAGGTTCCATTGTAAAGGAGGGGGAGCATAAACACTACCCAGGATGAGAAAATCCTCCCCAATTCTGCCCCTAATAAATAGATACTACCTCTGTGTATCGGCCAACTGTTGTACATGTACATACGGGACCCTATCAATATCGCCACTCCTCGCGAACCCCTTGTAAAGCCAGCGTGAAATACCTGCTGAAAGCCATACTGTTGTAAGCAAAGGGCCTTTGTACCCAACAAATGCGTTTCCTGTAGCATTAAAACATCCGCCCTAGCCCTCTTCGCCTGATGGAGTATCGCCCCGCGCATGATTTTGTCCAGGGCCCCCCGCACATTCCAGCTAATAATACGAAGACTGCCCAGGTGTAGGTTACTATTATTAGGCATTCCTATCATGTGATGGCGCACGTCCCAGCCCAGCGAGCATAGAATCGTGGCGGCGCAGAGACGAAGACCAAGTGTCCAGCATAAGTGCGATCGGAAAACTGATACAACCCCTCCCCAACTAACCCCCCACCCTATACCTCAAAGAACTCTGAAGTATCTGTCGCGGCTGGACCGAGCCCCAATCCCCAACAGGGGGATGAGACCCACCCCGACCAATGGATCCCCATCTCACAGCCCATATCGCCTGAGCGTGTCCCCCACCCCCATGGTCGTGGCTGGGAGACCCACCCACATTGTAACTCCCCCTACGAAAACAGCTGCCACTTCCCCACAATGCCCCCTTAGCATCTTATTTTAGGGTTCAATAGTTTGGTGCCCTGATATAGAGCCCCCCGGAGAGGAGACACTGCCGGACCGGGAGCGCCTCTGGGATCTAGATCTTCTGCTGCTTTTCTGGTGTAGTCACCGAGGGCCCTTCTGAGCCACCCCGCCTGATGACGAGTCAGACTCCCTGCCTGGCGGGGTATGCGGCCTTACTCGCACTGTCTCATCTGTCCATTTGAACACCTCTTCCGGGGTGTCGAAGAAATGGGTGCGGGAGCGGAATACCACCCTAAGGCGCGCCGGATAGAGCAGGGCATACTGGAGCTTAAGGTCCTGCAAGCGGGCCTTCACCGCCATGAACGATTGACGCTGCTGCTGAACT
Source organism: Triturus cristatus (assembly GCF_964204655.1). Taxonomy (NCBI): domain Eukaryota; kingdom Metazoa; phylum Chordata; class Amphibia; order Caudata; family Salamandridae; genus Triturus; species Triturus cristatus. The sequence continues at coordinate 1,274,265,862 of NC_140591.1, forward strand.
AGTCTTGTGTAGTCTGGAAATATAAGAATGCGGGCATTATTGTAATGCAGGGATTCCTGCACCCTAGCTTGCTTCAGGATAGCGTCCCGGTCGAGGTAATTTAATAACTTGGCGATAATGGGCAGCGGGCGAGTCCCCACCGGGGGTTTCTGCACCAGAGCTCTGTGAGCCCACTCCACCACAAAACACCGGGACCGGGCCTCAGGAGGGAGCCAGCTCTCTAGCCATTGCGTCAGGAATCATTCCGTGTTGCCCTCTTCACAGCCCTCCGGAAAACCAACAAACCACAAGTTGTTGCGTCGAGCCCTCCCTTCCGCATCCTCCACACGAAGTGCAAGGCCCTTCTGGACTGTCTCCATTTTAGCAACCTTCTGTTTCAACACTGTAACTTCGTCCTCTACCCCCGAGATCCGGGTTTCAGCCTCCGTGATTACGTCCGCCCCAACCGCCCCAATTTTTGCGTACAGCATGTCCCTTGACTGGGTGATGGCTGACAGGAGAGTTGCATTGTCCGGTGTTGCCCCCGGTGGGCCCCCGGCGACCCCCGCCCCCGGACCTGTGAACTTGTCGATGGGGCCTTGCTTGCTCGATCCGCCACTCCCCTTGTCTCTTGGCATGGTTGCCCCCGACGTCCCCGCACCGCACCAGGGAGAGCCGAGCAGGTCACAGGCGCGAAAACTGCCAGCCCCCGCGGTCCGACCCGGCCACCGAATGGGAGCCTGCCAGCAGACGCAACCGTTCCCCCGCCTATCTGTTCTTTACTCGGCCCCCCCTCTCCGGGGATCCCAGACTCTTATACAAAGTTGGATCCGCTGCCACTGCCCGGTCGCTATCGTCAGAACAATGGGGCGCGCTAGCACTCCTGCCGTGCGTTGCCACCCTTCGCGGCAATATCCACCGTCCCTGAGGCCCGATGGGTGCCCACGCGGCCCGACCGACCGCCGATGTGGGTAACCGCCAATCCCGACACCACACCAGGGGAGGGAAATAAACACCCACGTATAAGGCCACTCCGCAGCCCCCCCTCGTGGCTCGACGTCGCCACCAGTCCCCCACCACCTGCACTCTCTCGCGACGAAGATATACTTGGGGTCGCAGATCCACAGGCCACCGTCCTGGCCAGCTCCTCAAATAACCCAGCACGGCGGGGGAAGCAGAAACCAAACTCAAGCCACTGGAGCCCCGCCCCCGCGGCCCGCTTCAGCCGCCGATTCCCCACCAGTCCGCCAGCAAGATGGAGGTGCTCCCCAGCCGGCAAACCAGCCCCACGCGGTCCGCCCGACTGCCGATGTGGGAGGCAAGCTGACCCTCACAGAGCCCAGGTGAGGAGGAAGGAACAAAACCTGCGATGACACCCCTGCACCTCTCCCGCGGGCCGACCGCACTGCCGATCCCCCATCAATATTCAATTGCCCCTATGGGGGCGGAGGCCCACACCTTGGTCCACTCTCCTGTAGGCCTAGTAGCCGCTCCTTCGAGCCACCAGACTCCTCCACTGCCTCCAAGGCGCCTCACACCTCCCCTGAGCACGGCCCGACCAGGCGAACAGCACAGAAGATGAGCCCCCCACTCGCCACCCCCGCGGGCCGACTGCATCCCCTATCCCCCGCACAGTGTGAACAATGCCCCCAGGAGGGGGGGGGGCACACCACCGGACCCGAGCCTGCATGCCGGTGCAATGATCGCTTATGCCACCAGCTGCCTCCACCACCGTAAGGCCCAATCACAGCTCCCCGCTCGCGCCTCACCTACGCGGCCCGATCCGACCGCCGAATCCCAGCTTCCCTCCGTATCTCGGGCCCAGCCGCAGAACTACTGAGCCGCCTCCAGCCCGTCCGCTGGCCAGTCAGGTCCTCCGCTGTCATGCGTTGATGAACATGGCCCCGCGGGCCGCACGTCCCCCGCTGGTCGCCGATGGCGCCAAACACAACCCCCCCGGCTCCACCGCTCTCGGGCAGGCCACGCCCAGGCGCCCCTCAATCGGTCCCTTCAGGATGTCTTCAGGCACCCGAATTACTCTCGGGGCGAATGCAGGGAAGCGCAGCGTCAATGGATCGTCTCCGCTTCGTTATAGATCGCAAGGAAGGAAGGATATATGTCGGATGATCGGTGGGCTGGACGGAGCTCACTCAGTACACGTCCGCCATGTTAGGCTGCCAAGCCACGCCCTCCCAAGAATCAACGTTTTAATAGTGTAGCAGTCCATGCACAGGGCTTGCTTTCAAATGTGAGAGCTCAAGTTAAATATTAAAACGTATGCTACATAATGTAGAAGTTAAATTATCAAAATCCAGATGTAAAAATGTTAAAGTATAAAATTATTTGGCCAAAAAAACAAAGATACTGAAACTCCAGTTGCCCTTAAAAATAACAATGTGACTGAAACTTAAAAACATTTCTACCAAGATGCAGACAGTATTGAAAACATTCTGAAAGTGGTGAACTATTAATTTTGAAAATAATTTGCTGGGACTAAGCCATCAGGTTAATTCTGAGAAACAGAATCTTACCTAGCTGGTCAAGGTGGTTTCACTCCACAGAAAGATTGTGGAAAGGATAGAAGGTCTCATTTAAGGTTTTGGCAGCAGATCCACCATACCCCTGCCAAGACAGTGGTAGAAAATGTGCCCTATTTAGCATTCTAGCATACATCTAAGGTTTCTTACCTAAAGCAGTTGTCTTCTCCTTGGAATGAGCCACTTTGAGGAAAAAATCTCTGGTGGAAATTCCTTCAGTGACCATCATTGCTAGCAAAATATTTGGCATCCAATGTAGGCACAAGAAAAGAACCCTCACACTGGGAGTGTAATGTAAGAATCAACCTGTCTTGTCTTCCTACCATGCTGTGTTTTTCCACCCCTACGGAAAGTATACACATTTTATTTTTCCAGGGAAGCCTACCATTTCATGGTGTTTTTTCACTTCATTTACTCTACTAGATATGGTGGCGGATGGCTCATCTGGCACCATGTCTGGCAGAGATGATGCTGGAAGAGTAAGTGATGTAGCTGGGGGACATTCTGCTGGTGACTCCAAATAGGGCACTTAGACTGCAAGAGATGTGGGTCAGGCATCTAGTGGCTTTTGGCAGAATATCCGCTAATATCACCCTATAATTATAATTCAGGTTCTTAGACTCTAGCACTAATGAAAATTGTCTCAATGTGCTCAGTGCCGGTTGGCAGGGATTAACTCTTTTATTTAGAGCACTGTAAGCTCCTGATTAAAATACTAGTGGGATGAAAGGTGGAAATGTACTCGCTGATGCTTAGCATTAATTTTGAGTACATTTCTTTAAATTCTTAAAGAGTTTCAAGAGTACAGGCGCAAATCTGCAATTACCATAAATCCCCAAAACACACACGTGTATCCACTGATTTAAATTGAGGTAATTCAGTTTTCCGATCCCGTTCGTATTTAGCCACCATTTTGTGTTCCGCCGCCATTTTTTGTTGCCCTCACTCAGCACGGTGGACGAGGTGTTGTTTTCCCTCTTCCTACTGAAAAGTGTCAAATAACCTCCTGCCTCTGTTTAAAGCTGGTGTCAGGGTCTGGCCGACTCCACTAATCCTCGTCTGGTTTGACTGATCCCTGTTTCGACTATCTGTTGGTTCACACTATTCTTACCTGACTTTATCTTATCCTCTGGCCTTCGCTATTCTTTACTCGTATTCTCTCATTTCACAACTGTCCTTCGGGGCATACAAATGTGTCCTGCCACCTGCAAGTCGAATTATAAACACTACCACTGATTAACTTGTGGGGAAGGGTGACAAACACAGTTGGAAGAGAGGCTTATTTGAGTTACTTAATATCTTGTTTTCACATTCTTCTCATTGGTTAACCCTGTATGCATTGGGAGTGTTCTTTGTGAATATGTGTGTTATAAAAGATTGTGCGCCACGAAGTAAAGTGGCAGTCTCCTAAGAACGTACCGAGTGTACTTCTGGGACAACTGTACTTAGCTGCAGCTAATAAACCAAACCTTCTACGCCTCATGGAGTGTCCTGTGTCTCTGTTCGACAAAGCAGGTGAACTCAGGAGATTAAGGCGTACCCTGCGGCGCCAGGCCCATAAGGTCTCGGTTCTTCAATTTGGCGCCCGAACGTGGGCCGGCTTCAGAGGTAGCAGTTCTGCCCGAGGATCGTGAGGAACCCCGCAAGAAAATTCTGGAGGAATCGCGAACCACGTCAAGCGACCCCTGTATGTCGAAGTGGTCCGAATGTCTTTTGCAGCGTGGTTTCTCCTTTCTGACGGCTGCTGACGACTGCTGCCCTGACTGCCGCCCTGATTTGGTCCCTTTGATGATGTTTGGTATCGCGAGACATTAGACGGGCCTCTGTTGGCGTAAGAAGAAGACACTTAGTTAAGTATTGGTGGGTAGCTCCCACTATTTTGTTTTGATTTGGGTCTTTGATTCGGCTATTGCAAAAGCCGAAGCCGAGGGGTGAGTACGTTTGTGCTGTATTATTTGATTTAACCCCTTGATGTTTGTCAACAGTCCAGTGAAATAACGATGCCTGGTCTGAGTAAGTTTAGGAAGTTCTGTTGCCTTGGTTGTAATAGGGATTCCCGGCTGGAGGACTCTTGTCCGATTCCTCCGGTTGGAACTCCCACCTATGAGCTTTATTCAAAACATGGTGTCGGCCCCATTGCCTTTAATAAGGCATGGATCCGATACACGAAGAACGATGGCGTTCTACAGTGGCCACAAAATGGTAGTTTTGAGCCTGACATATTAGACAATTTGGAAGCGATATTGTTCAAAAGACAAGCCCGGCCGGCAATGTTTGACTCTTTCCGACTCTGGCGTAAGGAAGCCAAACAGAAAGAAATTAAGCAGGCAAAACGAGATAAGAAAGCACAAAATATGACGATTATACAGGCTGCCCAGCAGTTTAAAGATAATGAGATTGATAATGCAATGGAAATTTCAGAGAGACAGCATCGTATGGCAATAGATAGATGCTATCCGGTGTTGCCCAATTCCCCTTCTGATAAAAGTAAGGATCTGGAGGAAGACCCTTTGATGTCTCACCTATTGAGATTGCCTCCACCCTATGTACAAGGTGCTAATGCACCCCCGTTGTTACAACCTGTTCAGTTGCCTGTTGTCCCCCCCCCTGTTCCGGTTCTTCCACATTTGCCCCTTCCGGTATTGCCACTCCCACCTCTCGTGCCACTGATTCCTTTGTCTCCATCTCCTGAACATCAATCTTCTTTGCCTTCGGCTCCCCTTATAACTGCCAGTTCCTCTCCTGTATCGCCTAATACCTTGTCCCCTGTCCTTATGTCTAATTCTCCTACTGTGCGCAAACAAATAACAGATACTGTCTCTGGTTTTTTGTCCCCTTTCTTTGGGACTCTGAACATGTCTCTGGCTTTTTCTCGAAGACAGTCTCATAGTCAACTTCCAGGTTCCGACGAACGGGTGGTGTTGGACTCTCTCGCTCGCAAATGGATCGAGAAGGGTCCTCAGTATAGTGTGAAAGATATCATGATCACCTTTCATCAGTGGGATGCGCCCACGCAAAGATATGTATTTAATGTTATGTGTGACACTCTTGCTAAAGGATGGGAGGATATGGATTTGGGTTTACTTCCCCAGGGTTTGTTGGATGTTCAGGCTAATTTCGATAAAGGACTCATTGTGGGTTCCAAGGTTGAGGATGCCGTAAGGACACTTGTTACTTTTAGGTCCTTATTTTCTTCACAAACTTTTCTTGATTCTGATCCTGCTTTTCGGCAGACATTGAAACATTACCCAATGAGAGAGGGTCCTCCGAAATGGGGCGAAGAGGTTGCGCAAGCAGGTAATAATCCAGCTATTCCTGCTCACTTCCAGCATATATGGGTACATGTGCCCTGGAAGAGATCTGATGTTTTGGCCCTCAAACAATCTTTACCGGATCCCCGTAAAAACCCTGCTGGTTACTATAAAGAATTGTCCCAGACTGTTGATGCGTGTATTATGAATTTAGCCGATATTGACATTCTGATGGGAAATGTAGTCCCACAAGCGTTATGGGCTCGGATTCGTAGAGAGGATCACGTTCAAGAATTGGATGGTACATGGGCTGCTATAACTGCCTCGGATAAAGCACAAGTGGGTGGTGCTAAGCCTGATGTTTTGATCACAGAACTCCCTGGTAGAATTATTACTTTAATGAAAACAATGATGCCCGCCTTACGAGTTAATTGGGATAAATTAGCTGCGTGTAGACAGAAGAAAGATGAGTGTCTCCGATTTCTTCACTCGTTTTGAGGAGACGTTTATTGGTCACAGTGGTCAGGATATGACTACGGAGGGTGGACAGCGATTATTTGTAGATAAATTCGTATTTCATTTGCTCCCCGAGTTGTCACATAAATTAAAAGACACAAAGTTCATGGGCTGTTTCTTCTTCTGCTCAGATATTGGCTACTGCTCAATATTAAGAAAACCGGCACAAAGAGGAAAAAGACAAACAAGAGAAAAAGACTAAAGAATTAAAAATGAAGGGTTCTTCTGCAGCAAGCTTATCCTCCTCGCTCTGCTCAGTGCCAGTTTCAACAGCCTCCCCAGTTTCAGAGGGTGTTTCAAAAGCCTGAGCCCTATATTCCGCGGCCTTTGTTAGGTCCTAACCAATGCGCCTATTGTAGGGAGGAAGGTCATTTTAAGAATGGCTGCCCGGTTTTATTACAGCGTAATGGAGGACTATCTACTCCACGAGGTCGTGGTGGTTCCCAGTTAGCGCCCAGGGGTAGAGGTCGAGGTATGTAGCCCCAGACACAGCGTTCCCTTCCACCTCCACATTCTATGAATTACTTTGATCAGCAAAATACTCAGTCTACACAGTATTACAATGATGATTACTATGTTGAAGGTGAGAATGACGGTCTTCACGCTAACTAGGATAGCCATAGACAAAGTGAGGGAGTTGTATCGATTCCAGTAGATCAGAATGGGTCTTATGTTAATGTCACTACAATGGGTGTTTCAGAGCCATTTCTTTTAGATACTGGTGCGATGAGAAGTTCTATTATTCACTCCAAACTCCCTGGGGCACCTTTGTCTGGCTTAACAAACGTATCCGTAGGATTTTCTGGCGCCCCAGTTCATAGCCCGGTCTCTTGTCCTCTGCTTATTTCAATTGGTTCTTATGATTTGGAAGCTCCGCTTCTTTTAACGACTGGTTGCGGCGAAAATCTGTGGGTTTGGATTTATTGAAAAGATTGCATGCAACGATATATTGTTCTCCTTCTGGTGTACATCTCGCTTTGGGGCAGAAACTGACTTCTCCAATGTATTTGTCTAAAGATCAATTTCCACCTGAATTGCTCTCTTTGGGCTACGGGTCCAAATGATGTTGGTTGTCTTGAGATCCCACCCTATGTCGTTACCCTCAAGCCCAATGCTAAATTGCCACGCATCCCTCAATACAAAATTCCCAATGATGGTGAAAGAGCGTTTTTTGCTATTATTTATGATTTGGTTCAGAAGGGTGTGGTTGAGGAGACGAGGGGAAATGTATGCAATAGTCCTGTTCTCCCAGTTCTTAAACGCACTCATCCTTCTCAGCCTCCTGTTTATCGCTTTGTTATTGATCTCCGGGAGGTAAATAAAATTGTTGTACCGCAGTTTCCTGTTGTTCCAGATATCACTGCCCTGTTAACTATGATACCTGCCTCGGCAGCTTGGTTTTCTGTTATTGATCTGAAAAATGCTTTCTTCAGCATCCCCATTGCTGAAGAGAATAGGGATATTTTTGGCTTCTCTTTAGGAGGCCGAAGTTTCCGGTTCAAGCGCGCACCCCAAGGCTATTGTGAAAGTCCCTCCATCTATAGCCAAGCTCTGAAGTGCCAGCTTGATGCTTTTCCTTTACCGCCTTTTTCAGTATGTGGATGATTTATTGATTGCTGCTGATTCAGAGGATATTTGCAAGAACGTGACTATTGCACTATTGCGTCACTTGTCTGACCTTCACCATAAGGTTTCACCTTCTAAATTACAATATGCCCGCCAAGAGGTTACCTATTTAGGTCATCTCTTGTCGAAGGAGGGAAGGCGACTGACCCCAGAACGTATTCAAGCAATTGCACAAATGTCTGTGCCATCCACACAAAGAGAAGTGCGTGCCTTTCTAGGCATTACCTCTTATTGTAGACAGTGGATTCCAAATTTGTCTTTGTTGGCTAAACCTTTGTTGGCACTCACTTTGAAAGACACACCCCAACCCCTTCCTTGGACTGACAAATGTCAGAAGAGTTTTTCTGATTTACGTGCTGCTCTGTGCTCTGCTCCTGTGTTGGGTACTCCGGATTACAGTAAGCCCTTCACGCTCTATGTCCATGAAAGAGAGGGTTGTGCGTTGTCAGTCTTAACACAACGATTTGGAGACAAGCAGCGGCCATGTGCCTACTTTTCGGCTACATTAGATCCAGTAGCCAAGGCATTGCCTAGTTGTCCTAAAGCTACAATTTCTATTTGTCAGTCTGCTGGAGTGGTGCTAGATAACACTCTTATTGTTATGGTACCACATGCAGTGGATACCTTGCTAAATAGGACGAAAATGCAGCATCTTACAAGTGCTCGCTTGTCTGGGTATGAGCTGACGCTCTTGGCTAGTCATGTGCACATCAAACGATGTAACACTTTAAATCCAGCCACATTGTTACCTCTTCCAGAGGAGAAAGGTATTCAGGAACAACATGATTGTTTTCTCCGTACTGAGAAGGAGACAAAAGGTAGGATTGATTTGAAAGATACACCGCTAATGGACCCGGATGGGATCCTATGGGTGGATTGTTCTTGTTTTAAACTCCCTAATGGTGAAACAACTTCAGCTTATGCTGTTACCACCTTGCATACAATCGTGGAGACAGCACGCATCAGACATAATTCAGCTCAGGCGGCTGAACTGATAGCTTTGACCAGAGCGTGTGTGTTATCTAAGGGGAAGAGAGTGAATGTATATACCGACAGCCATTATGCGTTTGGTGTGGCACATAGTTTTGGTCGTTTGTGGACGGAAAGAGGATTCTTTACCTCCCACGGTACTAAAATACAGCATGGTCAGTTGGTAACTAATCTTCTTGAGTCACTTGCTTTGCCTACCCAGATAGCAATCATAAAGTGTAGTGCGCATAAGAGAATTACTGATGATGTTGGTCGCGGGAATGCTTTTGCGGATGAGGTAGCGAAAGAAACAGCCAGAGATGCTATAAGTCGCATGTATGTTGCGGGTCCTGCAAATTGGGTCAAGGAAAAAGGAATGTGTGAGGATACAATAGAAAGTGTGAGATCGATTCAAGGAGAGGCTACAGAGAAAGAGTTGAGTAAGTGGAAAGAGAGTACAGGAATGTTAGACGCGATGGGATGTTGGATAGAATTGTCAGAACATCAGCGTTGGCTGTTACCAGATGCCTATGTACTGCCTGTAGTTGCTATGGCACATGGTCCAGCCCACATCAGTGCGAAAGGAATATGTAAGCTTCTGGCTCCAGTGTGGCTGAACGAAGGGATTCCAAAATGTGCAGATAATTTAGTGAAGCATTGTATCGTTTGCTTGATGCATAATCCAGGAAAGGGAACCCCAACTCCAGCAGGTCATTTTGCTCCCCCAACATATCCTTTTGAGGTGTTGCAAATTGATTATATTCACATGGAACGATGCAACACTCTCAAATATGTTTTGGTGGTGGTGTGTGCCTTCTCCAGATGGATAGAGGCCTACCCCCTGAAAGACAACACTGCTTTGTCCACTGCCAAAGTTCTTTTGAAAGAGTTCTTCCCTAGGTTTGGTTTGCCACGCATTGTCTGGAGTGACAATGGAAGTGAATTTGTGGGCCAAATTATGAAAAAGGTGTGTGCCGGTCTTGGTATCAGGCAGAAATTCCATGCGGCAAACCTTCCCCAATCAGCGGGTTTGGTAGAGTGCTATAACGGCACTCTCAAACTTAAGCTTGCAAAGGTACAGGCTAGCACGGGACTTGCCTGGCTCGATGCTTTACCTTTGGCTCTCCTATCCACTAGAACAGCTGTACATTCTCGTTTGGGACTCAGCCCATACGAGGTTGTTTTTGGGCGCCCGGCTGTTTGGGGAGTCCCTTGCCCTAAAAAGTATTCTGACATACAGTATCCAATGCTGATTGACTACTTACATGACCTCACCACTAAATTACGTGTTCTCCACCAACAGGTTCAAAACGCTTTACCAGAGGCCTCCACAGACCCAGGTCATTCTATTCAACCGGGAGATTGGTCTGTGTGAAACATTTTCAGAGGACAAGGAATTTGGAACCTCGTTGGAAGGCGCCTCGACAAGTTCTTCTGGTGACACGTACAGCAGTGAAAGTCGAAGGGAAAAAGAACTGGATCCATGGCGTGCACTGCAAAAAGGTGCCCTTGCCCTTGCCTTTTGACCAGTGGGTCCGTAAGGGTGTAGGTGATTTTGAAGGCGAAAGGGTCCCCCGGTTTGTACCTTTCAGTAGTGCACACCTAGATGGAACTCGGTCAGAGAAAGAAGATGACGACATTTTACAAGAAGCCGTACCGCCACATCTCCGATTGAACACTACAGATCCACAGACACTATTTCAGGACCAAACTGTACTGAACAGAACTCGATATAATTTAAGGCCTAGACTGGTCAAGGACACCTGAGATTTTCATCTCTTTCGTGACATGTATCATCTGTCCAGGTTGCAGGGTCACGGTAGGAGTCTTGGTTCGTGACCTGTATAGTGGCTAGGCCCCCAGGACTTGCAGTGTCATAGGACGGCTAGTAATCACAGCCAAGTGAGTAAGGAAGATTGCCGTGAGCAACAATTTTAGAGGATGGATGTCAAAGTGGGAAAGAATAATAAGAAGGAAGAGATGAGAAAGAAATATTGTAAATTAGTGTACAGTCAATGTGGCATAACATTGTGTGTTCTTATGTTTTTTAGTACCTTATTGGCCTGTGTAGGTTGGATTGTTCATGCTATGCAGCACAAATCTGTCCCTACTTCTATTTCCTTGCCTATTCATTCTACTATCTCCCCACATCAATTACATACGCTTCCCCAACTTGAACTAATCAGGAGAGCAGAATATTTCATTTGTCCAGTTTTTGCATCAACACCAATTGGTAGCCAACACAACCGACTGTGGGGTGTGTGGACTTATGCCTCATACCACAGACAAAGGGATGCCATATTTAGCCCTTCCATTTTCTTATGAAGGCTCCGCTTGGGCCTATTTTGTGATGTTTTCATATGCATATCACAACCGATTTAGACGTCCAGTTGGTTCATATGGTAGTGGGCAAGATTTTAGTCATAGTTCTCTGATAAAAGGAATAGTGGCTATGGCTAGAATTGGGGAGAATAGTAGGGTTCCTGTTGATGAGAAACGGGCATACGATGGCTGGAACGTGACTCGTTACGTTACTAGCCTTACAGATAGAGTTAAACAGGGAAAATATCCACCAATTTGGACTGTGCCTCATCGAGGTAACTTTTGTTTACAAATGAATGGCCAGACTACTGACACTGGACAAGGAAAGAGTTTTTGTTCCCATACATACATTTACACATCTCAGAATTTACCACCGTTAGTGCCTCCCAGGGCACGTATTTTGTCTGCCACGATAGACACTATGAACAAAAGCCTCTTCTCAACAACTGATTAAGCTATGGGGAATATCTCCACAATCAATATACAACAGCAACCATGTACCACAGAAATGGATTTATAATTCACAGTTTTATTAATCAAATAGTTTGTACATTATTTATTTTACATTATTTTTATATTTATAATTTTCTCTTTAGTAATTTGGGTCCTTATACACGGACAACGCTTTCTTGGACACCGCTCTCTCGGAACTTGGTTGAAGTCATATCTGCCGTCTTATAGGGTTAATCCACACATACCGCTATACCTACTCTCTAGCCTGGGATGTGACCGTCCTTAAATAATTGCAATTGACCTGGCATTCGTATTCCAAGTGCTCTTCATTTTTTCTGGCGTCCGACCTAGACGTTCCGATTTGTACTGTGCTTATAGTACCATCCGTAGCTTCATCTTCCTATTCATAGCCCGTAGCTGTGCGGTTATACCCTAAAAAGTAATTGGTTGGCCATATTCTTTACATGAAGCGGGGCCCCTATCATACTTGTTACTAAAATGTTTAAACAAGTACTAATTCATATCCTCTAAGGAATTGTTAAATAAGTCTCCCGTCTGAATAAGACTCTGGAATAAGTTGGGAATTAAATTGACACGAACTACTAAAGGATTGTTGCGCCCTGACGAAGGAATTGTGGGTCTCTTGATCCTTCTCCGAAACGCGCGTCGGCGCTTCTCTCTGCTCCATTTGTCATCCTTTTTGGTTACATTTCTATTTTAATGTGTATATATTTGAAATGTATCACTATATGTTTTTATAAGTGATTTTTTGTTGCATAGGGTGTTTTGTATTGTCTGGGGGTTTTTGTTATCTAATATGCAATATGTGTTTATTATGAATGTTCGGTTTGTGTCTCACATTTGAATTTTGATTCCTTTTTAAACAAATCAACACATGATCATTTGTGTCTGCAAATGTATGTTACTAAAGAGAAAATTATAAATATAAAAATAATGTAAAATAAATAATGTACAAACTATTTGATTAATAAAACTGTGAATTATAAATCCATTTCTGTGGTACATGGTTGCTGTTGTATATTGATTGTGGAGATATTCCCCATAGCTTAATCAGTTGTTGAGAAGAGGCTTTTGTTCATAGTGTGTTTCCCTTCCCTGCCATCCTCTTCTCACATCCATATATCAGGGACCCTCTTGTTGTTTACTTAAGTCTGCCACGATAGAGCCTACACGTGGCTACCGACGGATTTTTCAGGGACGTGCTATATAGCCTTTCTTCTTCCTCCTACATACACTGCTCCTTCGGGACATCACAGAAACAGATATGGCACAGGGATTATTGATTCTAAAGACACGGCAGGACAAGAGGGAGGTGATTTCCATAAAGGATTTCTCCCTTTTTGGGGCCCAATGGCCAACAGTAGAAACATGAGACAATTGGTTTGTGTTGCTGAGACTACCATAGATGTCACTGTGGGAGCCTTGAGTAATCTCACAGCTGAACTTCAGGCGGATCGTCTCATTACATTGCAGAACCGGGTTGCTCTGGATGTTATTCTTGCGGATCGTGGTGGAGTTTGTAAATTGATCAGATATAGCTGTTGCATTTATATACCTGACGATGCCCCTACGGTATTCCAAGCCATCTCCAAATTACATGTGATCTCCGATTTGATTCATCAGGACGAAGGAGATTGGTCTTTATTGGAATGGTTTTGGGGATTACTGTCCAAATGGGGATGGAAGGTATTAACATTCCTTGGAGTGGTTTTGGCCATCATTTTTTTCCTGTTGTCTCTGTATGCAGTGTGGCCCCGCCATCTGTGGTCTTTGTGCCACTGTGTGTGTCCCAAGGCCTGTGTCACGGAAGACGGAGAGCATTAAAATGATGTTGCAGCAACAGCTTGATGACCTCATGGCCATTGACGTCGACTCAGTTTAAAATGAGTTTGTGCGTCTTGCCTGAGTAATGGCAAAAGGAGGGTCTGAGGTAATTCAGTTTTCCGATCCCGTTCGTATTTAGCCACCATTTTGTGTTCCGCCGCCATTTTGTGTTGCCCTCACTCAGGCAGCACGGTGGATGAGGTGTTGTTTTCCCTCTTCCTACTGCAAAGTGTCAAATTACCTCCTGCCTCTGTTTAAAGCTGGTGTCAGGGTCTGGCTGACTCCACTAATCCTCGTCTGGTTTGACTGATCCCTGTTTCGACTATCTGTTGGTTCACACCATTCTTTCCTGACTTTATCTTATCCTCTGGCCTTCGCTATTCTTTACTCGTATTCTCTCATTTCACAACTGTCCTCCGGGGCATACAAATGTGTCCTGCCACCTGCAAGTCGAATTATAAACACTACCACTGATTAACTTGTGGGGAAGGGTGACAAACACAGTTGGAAGAGAGGCTTATTTGAGTTACTTAATATCTTGTTTTCACATTCTTCTCATTTGTTAACCCTGTATGCATTGGGAGTGTTCTTTGTGAATATGTGTGTTATAAAAGATTGTGCGCCACGAAGTAAAGTGGCAGTCTCCTAAGAACATACCGAGTGTACTTCTGGGACAACTGTACTTAGCTGCAGCTAATAAACCAAATATTCTACGCCTAACGGAGTGTCCCGTGTCTCTGTTCCACAAAGCAGGTGAACTCAGGAGATTAAGGCGTACCCTGCGCCGCCAGGCCCACAAGGTCTCGGTTCTTCAACATGTTGATGTTCAGAAAGGCTCATTCAGAAACAACACCAAAATATAAAGCTTTTGGATTTTTCCACAATTAAACACTTTTTTTCTTATGGAGAACCCCTAACGCATGCAATCAATTTTGGAGTTGTTCCTGGCGCACTTCTACTCTGAAAACCGATGTACTCCGCCTCTTGACAGGAGAAAATATGCAAATATATTCGGGGTGAGGAAAGACTTGTGATATTTGGTTGGAGAAAGATATTACCGGCAAAATATTTATGAATACCTATGAACATGCAAGTTTAATGGTATTTACCAGTTTTTGCGGGTTGACCCACCTTGGAACGTCCACAAACAAAGATTCTTTGAGCAGCTGTGCTCACACTAGAATTCTGCCACACTCAACCAAGCAAAATCTGCCATAATCATGCCCCGGAAAACTTTCAGCTCAGGTAGTAGCAGTAAACTATCCATCTGATCACCTTTGCAATGTAACCATGCTCAGGGGCTTGGCTAGCACCCAAACATGATGGCCGCCTGATTTCCGCCCCGATCTGCCCTTATCTGTGATTTTTCTAAGGCAGATAAGAACGGAGACAACTGATTTACCCTGACATTGCGTTGTCGGAGGCATGACTTCACACACACTGACCTGCTGACAACCGGTAAGGACGACAGAAAGGCTTTTGCTGAAAGGTTGCCAACTGACTTTTTGGTCCGAGCACTCAAAGATGGCCGTCTGTGTCAGCAAGGGTCCACAATGATCTCAGGAATCCTGATCTGTACACCAGTATCTCTTATAAAGTAAGATATAAGGTCTATGCTGGTAAGCCTCTAACCCTTTTTGACAGCATGAATGAAAGGAGACTGATGACAGGAGGCACTGAAGACAACAGTGTTTATTCCACTGGGCACGCAGAGGACTTTGAAACTGCATAGCTGAATGTTCCTCTCACCTGTTTCACTGATTCACACTCTTCTTACAAGGGAACACCATATAAGATGTCTCTTTCTTGCTGAAGACACTACACCTGGGTTGCCGTACGGCGTGCTTCGCCTAATTGAGGTTTTTGGCATTTTATGATGTTACACTTTACTGGCACTGGCTCATACTATGCAGGCCCGGAAAGGTGGGCTTGTGGCTGATTTGATCTGTGCCTTGACTCACAAGGGAATACAATGGTACATGCATTCTGGAGGTCCTTCACATGGTTTTATCAATCCTGATCTGTGTACGATTGTGTCAGGCTATGTAATAGTAACTGAGTTATACTGAGTGTCCCACACAGACAGTGACAAACAAACTGCACAATACAAACTACAGGGTATAAGCTTTGATATTTCATGCCAATTAATAAAGGTGAGGTACATCTTTTTGTTCCATGTACCATTAGGGTACAACGGCCAAATCAAGGGGCTACGAAGGCTAAGACACAATAGATATGGAAAAACCCAAATCGGCAAACAAGGATCTCATACTAGTAGGATTAGGTGCACTTCACAATTTAGCTCAAGAAACCAAAACCAGCACCGATTTAATGGAACATGACATCAAGGTACTCAGAAATGACTTCGAAGAGCTGGCAGATAGAATTATGGAAGCTGGATCTAGATTCAGCATGTTGAAGGACACTAACGTGTCTATAAAGAAACAATCCAACGTGGTTTTTCAAAAAGTTAACGTGTTGAGGCGTTACTTCGGCGCCGCCTAAGATGGTCACCTGACGGGTAGGCTCCGGCACATCACGGACTTGTTTTGGTTCCTTTGGCAGTCCTGATGCTGACTTTCTGGAGGCTTTTGAGCCACGCTGTGGGAGGAAGATGAGGAGCTGCTGTTGTGCTGCTTTGAGTGAGTGGGCACCGCGAATGGTATCATCGCGGGCTCCTCACAAGTAGCAGCTGCCATTTTCTTTTCTTCTCTGGATGAAGTGAGAGAATTGAGCAAACTGAAAGGAGGCCTGGAGAGCAATTAAGATATCAATTGTTTTGTAATTCGTTGAAAACTGTTTTTAAGAGTTGCTGCATATTTAAATGAGACTGTTAAGGATTTGGGTTTCTAGGCGGCATCTGTACTGCTGTGAGGAGTGTTCCTGCAGTGTTTTATGACTGGGCTCTGAGAAGCTACACTAATACTGCAAATTTGGTGTCTTGACAGACCCATCTCTTTTTGTCTGGGGAATAGCTGGAGTGTATTTATTTTCAAAACTGCCACATAATAGTAATACAGAAGTGAGATACTGGTGGAAAAAATACTTAAGCCTTCACTTTGAGTTCCCTAGAATGTTTTTTTCTCTTCTTTAGGAAGGTTAAGGAAGCCGCATTTTGTTTTTACCCCCAAGGCACAGTCCTCTTTCGTGTTGAGTGTTGGCTCTACTGTTTCCACTGCGAAGGACTTGCTGGCGGATTTGTTTGACTCCCCTGGTGAAATGGCTGCTTCTTCTGTGCCACGCGCTGTTTCTCTACAATCCTCTGCACGTAAAGATCAATCCCCTTCTTCCGTCTCCAAGAGGTTGAAACAGGATGCTCCTTCTCCTGAAAAATCTGTGTCCCCTATTTCTTTGGAATTACTATTGGAAGAGATTCGTGCTTTACGTCCCTTAGTGAAGGAGACTAATAACAGGATAAAATGCTTGGATAACAAATGGTCGGCAATGGAGGGGCGTGTGTCTATGGTGGAACAGCAGTTTGGAGACCTGTGTGAGGAAACTAACAAGATCCACTGTTTGGAGAAGGAGGTTTTTTCCGACTCAAGAGGCACACAGAAGATTTGGAAAACTGAAACCGGCGAAATAATCTACATATTAATGGCCTTCCTATAGCATTGGAGGGAAATGATCCTGTTTCTTTTTTTACCATCTTCCTACCGAGACTGTTAGACTTACCTTCATCTACTACCCTGAGCATTCAGAGGGCACACAGGTTGGGTCCTCATTCTGCATTGTCAACGTCTCCAGCCAAGTCAAGGGGAGTCATTATTCTTTTTTTGAAGTTTACTGACTTACTGACAGTTCTCTCTGCGGCTAATGCTAAATGTCAAGTCACTTGGTTGGGACAATGAGTTTTCCTCTCTCAGGATGTTTCTAATGCCACTGCTGCCAGAACGAAAACGTTTCTTAATGTGCATGCTCCTCTTCTTTCTCCTTGACCTAGATATGGTCTCTTTCATCCTTGTGTTTTAAGGTGACATTCCAGAACAAAATTACATCATTTGAGGATCCAGCTGAACTTAAAAAGTATATACAAACACATGCCTTGGTCACTATGGATACGGCTGGTATATCTAATGGTTGAGGCTCCTTGCAGGATTAACTATGTTTAATGCATAGCTTTTGAGGCTGCCTTAATGTGTTGTGTTATTTGTTCTAAATTGATATCCTGGTCTTTCTTTGCCGATTCATCGTGTATTTTGGCTATATACAATCCGTCCTCCTAAATATATATGATCCAGGTGTGTCGCCGTTCCCTCCCGCTCTGATGTGTCATTGTTTCCTTTGTCGTCACCACCCCGTTCTTTTACTATTGATATTTTTGCAGGTATGCCCTTATAGTCGTCCTGTTTGAATATGTACTGACTCTTCTTCCTGCTTCTTATTTTTCCGTGTTGCTTTCCCCTTCTGCCTTTCTGGTTCTTCTTCTTTTTTCTTCCTTTTCCACTTTTTTCCTCCTTTGCTTCCCTTCATTGTCTCATTTATATATGTCAATAATTATTGTATTAATCTTTAGTTGATTTAATGTTCATAAAGTGTCAATCCTTTCACTTACTTTATATAATTCCGAGTAATAACATGGAATATTAAGGGATCCTGTCATCTGGGTAAATCCAATCCTGATCTTGTTCTTCTTCAAGAAACCTATCTTACTCAAGTTGAAGTACTGAAATTTAAACGAAACTGGGTTAGACAGGTTTTTGTTTCTCCTTCAGTGAATAAGAAGAAAGGGGTTTTGATATTGTGTAACAAATCTCTTATTCTTACAGTGGTCTCCCAAGAGACAGATGATACATGTAGATGGATTATTGTTAATATTCTTGTAGAAAATATACCTACGATTATAATGAATGTATATGCTCCTACACAACCTGATAACACTTTTTGGCCTTCCACTTCAATAAAATGTGCAACAATATTATGATGCTTATTTGATTGTAGGCGGGGATTGTAATAAGATTTTAGATCCTTTTTGGATAAACAGTAGTCAGTTCACTTTTTGTCACATAAAATGTTTAAACAATTCACACGTGTCCAGGGATGGCTAACGCTATTCACACTTGCACTCACGACACGAGCATAGGTGTATCCGCCGACGCTGACTACAGGGACCACAGTTCTTTGGGGTAACGCGCAGGTAGGTTAGCAGTGTGCGACCTTTTGGATTTAATTATTTAGTGGCTCTTTGAGCCGGGGAGTCGACGGGCTCAGGTTACGCACCTGCGTTGCTACGAGAGGTACATACCTGATAATGATTTTAGCAGCCTACACAGCAACCCTGCACTCTTTCCTACTCCCTGCTGACAAGAGGCAACTACCTCGAAACACGTGTCCAGGGATGGCTAACGCTATTCACACTTGCACTCACGACACGAGCATAGGTGTATCCGCCGACGCTGACTACAGGGACCACAGTTCTTTGGGGTAACACGCAGGTAGGTTAGCAGTGTGCGACCTTTTGGATTTAATTATTTAGTGGCTCTTTGAGCCGGGGAGTCGACGAGCTCAGGCTACGCACCTGCGTTGCTACGAGAGGTACATACCTGATAATGATTTTAGCAGCCTACACAGCAACCCTGCACTCTTTCCTACTCCCTGCTGACGAGAGGCAACTACCTCGAAACACGTGTCCAGGGATGGCTAACGCTATTCACACTTGCACTCACGACACGAGCATAGGTGTATCCGCCGACGCTGACTACAGGGACCACAGTTCTTTGGGGTAACACGCAGGTAGGTTAGCAGTGTGCGACCTTTTGGATTTAATTATTTAGTGGCTCTTTGAGCCGGGGAGTCGAAGGGCTCAGGTTACGCACCTGCGTTGCTACGAGAGGTACATACCTGATAATGATTTTAGCAGCCTACACAGCAACCCTGCACTCTTTCCTACTCCCTGCTGACGAGAGGCAACTACCTCGAAACACGTGTCCAGGGATGGCTAACGCTATTCACACTTGCACTCACGACACGAGCATAGGTGTATCCGCCGACGCTGACTACAGGGACCACAGTTCTTTGGGGTAACACGCAGGTAGGTTAGCAGTGTGCGACCTTTTGGATTTAATTATTTAGTGGCTCTTTGAGCCGGGGAGTCGACGGGCTCAGGTTACGCACCTGCGTTGCTACGAGAGGTACATACCTGATAATGATTTTAGCAGCCTACACAGCAACCCTGCACTCTTTCCTACTCCCTGCTGACGAGAGGCAACTACCTCGAAACACGTGTCCAGGGATGGCTAACGCTATTCACACTTGCACTCACGACACGAGCATAGGTGTATCCGCCGACGCTGACTACAGGGACCACAGTTCTTTGGGGTAACACGCAGGTAGGTTAGCAGTGTGCGACCTTTTGGATTTAACTATTTAGTGGCTCTTTGAGCCGGGGAGTCGACGGGCTCAGGTTACGCACCTGCGTTGCTACGAGAGGTACATACCTGATAATGATTTTAGCAGCCTACACAGCAACCCTGCACTCTTTCCTACTCCCTGCTGACGAGAGGCAACTACCTCGAAACACGTGTCCAGGGATGGCTAACGCTATTCACACTTGCACTCACGACACGAGCATAGGTGTATCCGCCGACGCTGACTACAGGGACCACAGTTCTTTGGGGTAACACGCAGGTAGGTTAGCAGTGTGCGACCTTTTGGATTTAATTATTTAGTGGCTCTTTGAGCCGGGGAGTCGACGGGCTCAGGTTACGCACCTGCGTTGCTACGAGAGGTACATACCTGATAATGATTTTAGCAGCCTACACAGCAACCCTGCACTCTTTCCTACTCCCTGCTGACGAGAGGCAACTACCTCGAAACACGTGTCCAGGGATGGCTAACGCTATTCACACTTGCACTCACGACACGAGCATAGGTGTATCCGCCGACGCTGACTACAGGGACCACAGTTCTTTGGGGTAACACGCAGGTAGGTTAGCAGTGTGCGACCTTTTGGATTTAATTATTTAGTGGCTCTTTGAGCCGGGGAGTCGACGGGCTCAGGTTACGCACCTGCGTTGCTACGAGAGGTACATACCTGATAATGATTTTAGCAGCCTACACAGCAACCCTGCACTCTTTCCTACTCCCTGCTGACGAGAGGCAACTATCTCGAAACACGTGTCCAGGGATGGCTAACGCTATTCACACTTGCACTCACGACACAAGCATGGGTGTATCCGCCGACGCTGACTACAGGGACCACAGTTCTTTGGGGTAACACGCAGGTAGGTTAGCAGTGTGCGACCTTTTGGATTTAATTATTTAGTGGCTCTTTGAGCCGGGGAGTCGACGGGCTCAGGTTACGCACCTGCGTTGCTACAAGAGGTACATACCTGATAATGATTTTAGCAGCCTACACAGCAACCCTGCACTCTTTCCTACTCCCTGCTGACGAGAGGCAACTACCTCGAAACACGTGTCCAGGGATGGCTAACGCTATTCACACTTGCACTCACGACACAAGCATAGGTGTATCCGCCGACGCTGACTACAGGGACCACAGTTCTTTGGGGTAACACGCAGGTAGGTTAGCAGTGTGCGACCTTTTGGATTTAATTATTTAGTGGCTCTTTGAGCCGGGGAGTCGACGGGCTCAGGTTACGCACCTGCGTTGCTACAAGAGGTACATACCTGATAATGATTTTAGCAGCCTACACAGCAACCCTGCACTCTTTCCTACTCCCTGCTGACGAGAGGCAACTACCTCGAAACACGTGTCCAGGGATGGCTAACGCTATTCACACTTGCACTCACGACACGAGCATAGGTGTATCCGCCGACGCTGACTACAGGGACCACAGTTCTTTGGGGTAACACGCAGGTAGGTTAGCAGTGTTCGACCTTTTGGATTTAATTATTTAGTGGCTCTTTGAGCCGGGGAGTCGACGGGCTCAGGTTACGCACCTGCGTTGCAACGAGAGGTACATACCTGATAATGATTTTAGCAGCCTACACAGCAACCCTGCACTCTTTCCTACTCCCTGCTGACGAGAGGCAACTACCTCGAAACACGTGTCCAGGGATGGCTAACGCTATTCACACTTGCACTCACGACACGAGCATAGGTGTATCCGCCGACGCTGACTACAGGGACCACAGTTCTTTGGGGTAACACGCAGGTAGGTTAGCAGTGTGCGACCTTTTGGATTTAATTATTTAGTGGCTCTTTGAGCTGGGGAGTCGACGGGCTCAGGTTACGCACCTGCGTTGCTACGAGAGGTACATACCTGATAATGATTTTAGCAGCCTACACAGCAACCCTGCACTCTTTCCTACTCCCTGCTGACGAGAGGCAACTACCTCGAAACACGTGTCCAGGGATGGCTAACGCTATTAACACTTGCACTCACGACACGAGCATAGGTGTATCCGCCGACGCTGACTACAGGGACCACAGTTCTTTGGGGTAACACGCAGGTAGGTTAGCAGTGTGCGACCTTTTGGATTTAATTATTTAGTGGCTCTTTGAGCCGGGGAGTCGACGGGCTCAGGTTACGCACCTGCGTTGCTACGAGAGGTACATACCTGATAATGATTTTAGCAGCCTACACAGCAACCCTGCACTCTTTCCTACTCCCTGCTGACGAGAGGCAACTACCTCGAAACACGTGTCCAGGGATGGCTAACGCTATTCACACTTGCACTCACGACACGAGCATAGGTGTATCCGCCGACGCTGACTACAGGGACCACAGTTCTTTGGGGTAACACGCAGGTAGGTTAGCAGTGTGTGACCTTTTGGATTTAATTATTTAGTGACTCTTTGAGCCGGGGAGTCGACGGGCTCAGGTTACGCACCGGCGTTGCTACGCGAGGTACATACCTGATAATGATTTTAGCAGCCTACACAGCAACCCTGCACTCTTTCCTACTCCCTGCTGACGAGAGGCAACTACCTCGAAACACGTGTCCAGGGATGGCTAACGCTATTCACACTTGCACTCACGACACGAGCATAGGTGTATCCGCCGACGCTGACTACAGGGACCACAGTTCTTTGGGGTAACACGCAGGTAGGTTAGCAGTGTGCGACCTTTTGGATTTAATTATTTAGTGGCTCTTTGAGCCGGGGAGTCGACGGGCTCAGGTTACGCACCTGCGTTGCTACGAGAGGTACATACCTGATAATGATTTTAGCAGCCTACACAGCAACCCTGCACTCTTTCCTACTCCCTGCTGACGAGAGGCAACTACCTCAAAACACATGTCCAGGGATGGCTAACGCTATTCACACTTGCACTCACGACACGAGCATAGGTGTATCCTCCGACGCTGACTACAGGGACCACAGTTCTTTGGGGTAACACGCAGGTAGGTTAGCAGTGTGCAACCTTTTGGATTTAATTATTTAGTGGCTCTTTGAGCCGGGGAGTCGACGGGCTCAGGTTACGCACCTGCGTTGCTACGAGAGGTACATACCTGATAATGATTTTAGCAGCCTACACAGCAACCCTGCACTCTTTCCTACTCCCTGCTGACGAGAGGCAACTACCTCAAAACACATGTCCAGGGATGGCTAACGCTATTCACACTTGCACTCACGACACGAGCATAGGTGTATCCTCCGACGCTGACTACAGGGACCACAGTTCTTTGGGGTAACACGCAGGTAGGTTAGCAGTGTGCAACCTTTTGGATTTAATTATTTAGTGGCTCTTTGAGCCGGGGAGTCGACGGGCTCAGGTTACGCACCTGCGTTGCTACGAGAGGTACATACCTGATAATGATTTTAGCAGCCTACACAGCAACCCTGCACTCTTTCCTACTCCCTGCTGACGAGAAGGAACTACCTCGAAACACGTGTCCAGGGATGGCTAACGCTATTCACACTTGCACTCACGACACGAGCATAGGTGTATCCGCCGACGATGACTACAGGGACCACAGTTCTTTGGGGTAACACGCAGGTAGGTTAGCAGTGTGCGACCTTTTGGATTTAATTATTTAGTGGCTCTTTGAGCCGGGGAGTCGACGGGCTTAGGTTACGCACCTGCGTTGCTACGAGAGGTACATACCTGATAATGATTTTAGCAGCCTACACAGCAACCCTGCACTCTTTCCTACTCCCTGCTGACGAGAGACAACTACCTCGAAACACGTGTCCAGGGATGGTTAACGCTATTCACACTTGCACTCACGACACAAGCATAGGTGTATCCGCCGACGCTGACTACAGGGACCACAGTTCTTTGGGGTAACACGCAGGTAGGTTAGCAGTGTGCGACCTTTTGGATTTAATTATTTAGTGGCTCTTTGAGCCGGGGAGTCGACGGGCTCAGGTTACGCACCTGCGTTGCCACGAGAGGTACATACCTGATAATGATTTTAGCAGCCTACACAGCAACCCTGCACTCTTTCCTACTCCCTGCTGACGAGAGGCAACGACCTCAAAACACATGTCCAGGGATGGCTAACGCTATTCACACTTGCACTCACGACACGAGCATAGGTGTATCCTCCGACGCTGACTACAGGGACCACAGTTCTTTGGGGTAACACGCAGGTAGGTTAGCAGTGTGCAACCTTTTGGATTTAATTATTTAGTGGCTCTTTGAGCCGGGGAGTCGACGGACTCAGGTTACGCACCTGCGTTGCTACGAGAGGTACATACCTGATAATGATTTTAGCAGCCTACACAGCAACCCTGCACTCTTTCCTACTCCCTGCTGACGAGAGGCAACTACCTCGAAACACGTGTCCAGGGATGGCTAACGCTATTCACACTTGCACTCACGACACGAGCATAGGTGTATCCGCCGACGCTGACTACAGGGACCACAGTTCTTTGGGGTAACACGCAGGTAGGTTAGCAGTGTGCGACCTTTTGGATTTAATTATTTAGCGGCTCTTTGAGCCGGGGAGTCGACGGGCTCAGGTTACGCACCTGCGTTGCTACGAGAGGTACATACCTGATAATGATTTTAGCAGCCTACACAGCAACCCTGCACTCTTTCCTACTCCCTGCTGACGAGAGACAACTACCTCGAAACACATGTCCAGGGATGGCTAACGCTATTCACACTTGCACTCACGACACGAGCATAGGTGTATCCGCCGACGCTGACTACAGGGACCACAGTTCTTTGGGGTAACACGCAGGTAGGTTAGCAGTGTGCGACCTTTTAGATTTAATTATTTAGTGGCTCTTTGAGCCGGGGAGTCGACGGTCTCAGGTTACGCACCTGCGTTGCTACGAGAGGTACATACCTGATAATGATTTTAGCAGCCTACACAGCAACCCTGCACTCTTTCCTACTCCCTGCTGACGAGAGGCAACTACCTCGAAACACGTGTCCAGGGATGGCTAACGCTATTCACACTTGCACTCACGACACAAGCATAGGTGTATCCGCCGACGCTGACTACAGGGACCACAGTTCTTTGGGGTAACACGCAGGTAGGTTAGCAGTGTGCGACCTTTTGGATTTAATTATTTAGTGGCTCTTTGAGCCGGGGAGTCGACAGGCTCAGGTTACGCACCTGCGTTGCTACGAGAGGTACATACCTGATAATGATTTTAGCAGCCTACACAGCAACCCTGCATTCTTTCCTACTCCCTGCTGACGAGAGGCAACTACCTCAAAACACGTGTCCAGGGATGGCTAACGCTATTCACACTTGCACTCACGACACGAGCATAGGTGTATCCGCCGACGCTGACTACAGGGACCACAGTTCTTTGGGGTAACACGCAGGTAGGTTAGCAGTGTGCGACCTTTTAGATTTAATTATTTAGTGGCTCTTTGAGCCGGGGAGTCGACGGGCTCAGGTTACGCACCTGCGTTGCTACGAGAGGTACATACCTGATAATGATTTTAGCAGCCTACACAGCAACCCTGCACTCTTTCCTACTCCCTGCTGACGAGAGGCAACTACCTCGAAACACGTGTCCAGGGATGGCTAACGCTATTCACACTTGCACTCACGACACGAGCATAGGTGTATCCGCCGACGCTGACTACAGGGACCACAGTTCTTTGGGGTAACACGCAGGTAGGTTAGCAGTGTGCGACCTTTTAGATTTAAGTATTTAGTGGCTCTTTGAGCCGGGGAGTCGACGGGCTCAGGTTACGCACCTGCGTTGCTACGAGAGGTACATACCTGATAATGATTTTAGCAGCCTACACAGCAACCCTGCACTCTTTCCTACTCCCTGCTGACGAGAGGCAACTACCTCGAAACACGTGTCCAGGGATGGCTAACGCTATTCACACTTGCACTCACGACACGAGCATAGGTGTATCCGCCGACGCTGGCTACAGGGACCACAGTTCTTTGGGGTAACACGCAGGTAGGTTAGCAGTGTGCGACCTTTTGGATTTAATTATTTAGTGGCTCTTTGAGCCGGGGAGTCGACAGGCTCAGGTTACGCACCTGCGTTGCTACGAGAGGTACATACCTGATAATGATTTTAGCAGCCTACACAGCAACCCTGCATTCTTTCCTACTCCCTGCTGACGAGAGGCAACTACCTCAAAACACGTGTCCAGGGATGGCTAACGCTATTCACACTTGCACTCACGACACGAGCATAGGTGTATCCGCCGACGCTGACTACAGGGACCACAGTTCTTTGGGGTAACACGCAGGTAGGTTAGCAGTGTGCGACCTTTTGGATTTAATTATTTAGTGGCTCTTTGAGCCGGGGAGTCGACGGGCTCAGGTTACGCACCTGCGTTGCTACGAGAGGTACATACCTGATAATGATTTTAGCAGCCTACACAGCAACCCTGCATTCTTTCCTACTCCCTGCTGACGAGAGGCAACTACCTCGAAACACGTGTCCAGGGATGGCTAACGCTATTCACACTTGCACTCACGACACGAGCATAGGTGTATCCGCCGACGCTGACTACAGGGACCACAGTTCTTTGGGGTAACACGCAGGTAGGTTAGCAGTGTGCAACCTTTTTGATTTAATTATTTAGTGGCTCTTTGAGCCGGGGAGTCGAAGGGCTCAGGTTACGCACCTGCGTTGCTACGAGAGGTACATACCTGATAATGATTTTAGCAGCCTACACAGCAACCCTGCACTCTTTCCTACTCCCTGCTGACGAGAGGCAACTACCTCGAAACACGTGTCCAGGGATGGCTAACGCTATTCACACTTGCACTCACGACACGAGCATAGGTGAATCCGCCGACGCTGACTACAGGGACCACAGTTCTTTGGGGTAACATGCAGGTAGGTTAGCAGTGTGCGACCTTTTAGATTTAATTATTTAGTGTCTCTTTGAGCCGGGGAGTCGACGGGCTCAGGTTACGCACCTGCGTTGCTACGAGAGGTACATACCTGATAATGATTTTAGCAGCCTACACAGCAACCCTGCACTCTTTCCTACTCCCTGCTGACGAGAGACAACTACCTTGAAACACGTGTCCAGGGAGGGTTAACGCTATTCACACTTGCACTCACGACACGAGCATAGGTGTATCCGCCGACGCTGACTACAGGGACCACAGTTCTTTGGGGTAACACGCAGGTAGGTTAGCAGTGTGCGACCTTTTGGATTTAATTATTTAGTGGCTCTTTGAGCCGGGGAGTCGACGGGCTCAGGTTACGCACCTGCGTTGCTACGAGAGGTACATACCTGATAATGATTTTAGCAGCCTACACAGCAACCCTGCACTCTTTCCTACTCCCTGCTGACGAGAGGCAACTACCTCGAAACACGTGTCCAGGGATGGCTAACGCTATTCACACTTGCACTCACGACACGAGCATAGGTGTATCCGCCGACGCTGACTACAGGGACCACAGTTCTTTGGGGTAACACGCAGGTAGGTTAGCAGTGTGCGACCTTTTGGATTTAATTATTTAGCGGCTCTTTGAGCCGGGGAGTCGACGGGCTCAGGTTACGCACCTGCGTTGCTACGAGAGGTACATACCTGATAATGATTTTAGCAGCCTACACAGCAACCCTGCACTCTTTCCTACTCCCTGCTGACGAGAGACAACTACCTCGAAACACATGTCCAGGGATGGCTAACGCTATTCACACTTGCACTCACGACACGAGCATAGGTGTATCCGCCGACGCTGACTACAGGGACCACAGTTCTTTGGGGTAACACGCAGGTAGGTTAGCAGTGTGCGACCTTTTAGATTTAATTATTTAGTGGCTCTTTGAGCCGGGGAGTCGACGGTCTCAGGTTACGCACCTGCGTTGCTACGAGAGGTACATACCTGATAATGATTTTAGCAGCCTACACAGCAACCCTGCACTCTTTCCTACTCCCTGCTGACGAGAGGCAACTACCTCGAAACACGTGTCCAGGGATGGCTAACGCTATTCACACTTGCACTCACGACACAAGCATAGGTGTATCCGCCGACGCTGACTACAGGGACCACAGTTCTTTGGGGTAACACGCAGGTAGGTTAGCAGTGTGCGACCTTTTGGATTTAATTATTTAGTGGCTCTTTGAGCCGGGGAGTCGACAGGCTCAGGTTACGCACCTGCGTTGCTACGAGAGGTACATACCTGATAATGATTTTAGCAGCCTACACAGCAACCCTGCATTCTTTCCTACTCCCTGCTGACGAGAGGCAACTACCTCAAAACACGTGTCCAGGGATGGCTAACGCTATTCACACTTGCACTCACGACACGAGCATAGGTGTATCCGCCGACGCTGACTACAGGGACCACAGTTCTTTGGGGTAACACGCAGGTAGGTTAGCAGTGTGCGACCTTTTAGATTTAATTATTTAGTGGCTCTTTGAGCCGGGGAGTCGACGGGCTCAGGTTACGCACCTGCGTTGCTACGAGAGGTACATACCTGATAATGATTTTAGCAGCCTACACAGCAACCCTGCACTCTTTCCTACTCCCTGCTGACGAGAGGCAACTACCTCGAAACACGTGTCCAGGGATGGCTAACGCTATTCACACTTGCACTCACGACACGAGCATAGGTGTATCCGCCGACGCTGACTACAGGGACCACAGTTCTTTGGGGTAACACGCAGGTAGGTTAGCAGTGTGCGACCTTTTAGATTTAAGTATTTAGTGGCTCTTTGAGCCGGGGAGTCGACGGGCTCAGGTTACGCACCTGCGTTGCTACGAGAGGTACATACCTGATAATGATTTTAGCAGCCTACACAGCAACCCTGCACTCTTTCCTACTCCCTGCTGACGAGAGGCAACTACCTCGAAACACGTGTCCAGGGATGGCTAACGCTATTCACACTTGCACTCACGACACGAGCATAGGTGTATCCGCCGACGCTGGCTACAGGGACCACAGTTCTTTGGGGTAACACGCAGGTAGGTTAGCAGTGTGCGACCTTTTGGATTTAATTATTTAGTGGCTCTTTGAGCCGGGGAGTCGACAGGCTCAGGTTACGCACCTGCGTTGCTACGAGAGGTACATACCTGATAATGATTTTAGCAGCCTACACAGCAACCCTGCATTCTTTCCTACTCCCTGCTGACGAGAGGCAACTACCTCAAAACACGTGTCCAGGGATGGCTAACGCTATTCACACTTGCACTCACGACACGAGCATAGGTGTATCCGCCGACGCTGACTACAGGGACCACAGTTCTTTGGGGTAACACGCAGGTAGGTTAGCAGTGTGCGACCTTTTGGATTTAATTATTTAGTGGCTCTTTGAGCCGGGGAGTCGACGGGCTCAGGTTACGCACCTGCGTTGCTACGAGAGGTACATACCTGATAATGATTTTAGCAGCCTACACAGCAACCCTGCATTCTTTCCTACTCCCTGCTGACGAGAGGCAACTACCTCGAAACACGTGTCCAGGGATGGCTAACGCTATTCACACTTGCACTCACGACACGAGCATAGGTGTATCCGCCGACGCTGACTACAGGGACCACAGTTCTTTGGGGTAACACGCAGGTAGGTTAGCAGTGTGCAACCTTTTTGATTTAATTATTTAGTGGCTCTTTGAGCCGGGGAGTCGAAGGGCTCAGGTTACGCACCTGCGTTGCTACGAGAGGTACATACCTGATAATGATTTTAGCAGCCTACACAGCAACCCTGCACTCTTTCCTACTCCCTGCTGACGAGAGGCAACTACCTCGAAACACGTGTCCAGGGATGGCTAACGCTATTCACACTTGCACTCACGACACGAGCATAGGTGAATCCGCCGACGCTGACTACAGGGACCACAGTTCTTTGGGGTAACATGCAGGTAGGTTAGCAGTGTGCGACCTTTTAGATTTAATTATTTAGTGTCTCTTTGAGCCGGGGAGTCGACGGGCTCAGGTTACGCACCTGCGTTGCTACGAGAGGTACATACCTGATAATGATTTTAGCAGCCTACACAGCAACCCTGCACTCTTTCCTACTCCCTGCTGACGAGAGACAACTACCTTGAAACACGTGTCCAGGGAGGGTTAACGCTATTCACACTTGCACTCACGACACGAGCATAGGTGTATCCGCCGACGCTGACTACAGGGACCACAGTTCTTTGGGGTAACACGCAGGTAGGTTAGCAGTGTGCGACCTTTTGGATTTAATTATTTAGTGGCTCTTTGAGCCGGGGAGTCGACGGGCTCAGGTTACGCACCTGCGTTGCTACGAGAGGTACATACCTGATAATGATTTTAGCAGCCTACACAGCAACCCTGCACTCTTTCCTACTCCCTGCTGACGAGAGGCAACGACCTCAAAACACATGTCCAGGGATGGCTAACGCTATTCACACTTGCACTCACGACACGAGCATAGGTGTATCCTCCGACGCTGACTACAGGGACCACAGTTCTTTGGGGTAACACGCAGGTAGGTTAGCAGTGTGCAACCTTTTGGATTTAATTATTTAGTGGCTCTTTGAGCCGGGGAGTCGACGGGCTCAGGTTACGCACCTGCGTTGCTACGTGAGGTACATACCTGATAATGATTTTAGCAGCCTACACAGCAACCCTGCACTCTTTCCTACTCCCTGCTGACGAGAGGCAACTACCTCGAAACACGTGTCCAGGGATGGCTAACGCTATTCACACTTGCACTCACGACACGAGCATAGGTGTATCCGCCGACGCTGACTACAGGGACCACAGTTCTTTGGGGTAACATGCAGGTAGGTTAGCAGTGTGCGACCTTTTGGATTTAATTATTTAGTGACTCTTTGAGCCGGGGAGTCGACGGGCTCAGGTTACGCACCGGCGTTGCTACGAGAGGTACATACCTGATAATGATTTTAGCAGCCTACACAGCAACCCTGCACTCTTTCCTACTCCCTGCTGACGAGAGGCAACTACCTCGAAACACGTGTCCAGGGATGGCTAACGCTATTCACACTTGCACTCACGACACGAGCATAGGTGTATCCGCCGACGCTGACTACAGGGACCACAGTTCTTTGGGGTAACACGCAGGTAGGTTAGCAGTGTGCGACCTTTTGGATTTAATTATTTAGTGGCTCTTTGAGCCGGGGAGTCGACGGGCTCAGGTTACGCACCTGCGTTGCTACGAGAGGTACATACCTGATAATGATTTTAGCAGGCTACACAGCAACCCTGCACTCTTTCCTACTCCCTGCTGACGAGAGGCAACTACCTCAAAACACATGTCCAGGGATGGCTAACGCTATTCACACTTGCACTCACGACACGAGCATAGGTGTATCCTCCGACGCTGACTACAGGGACCACAGTTCTTTGGGGTAACACGCAGGTAGGTTAGCAGTGTGCGACCTTTTGGATTTAATTATTTAGTGGCTCTTTGAGCCGGGGAGTCGACGGGCTCAGGTTACGCACCTGCGTTGCTACGAGAGGTACATACCTGATAATGATTTTAGCAGCCTACACAGCAACCCTGCACTCTTTCCTACTCCCTGCTGACGAGAGGCAACTACCTCGAAACACGTGTCCAGGGATGGCTAACGCTATTCACACTTGCACTCACGACACGAGCATAGGTGTAGCTGCCGATGCTGACTACAGGGACCACAGTTCTTTGGGGTAATACGCAGGTAGGTTAGCAGTGTGCGACCTTTTGGATTTAATTCACCAAGGTAGATTCATTTAGAATATCTAATCCTACTATTAGAGATGATACCTTTTATTCTGCCACTCATGGCACCCTTTCACGACTAGACCATATTTTTATCTCCAAATTTCTTTCACAGTGCCCTTATACATTCCCACATTGCTCCAATTGTACTTTCTGATCATGACATGGCTGTAAATGACTTGGTTCCCCATAGATCGCCACCTCATAGATGGAGATTAAATATTTTTTTGCTTCAAGGTGCTCAATTTTCTAGTTCATTTATTTCTTTTGCTTATGAATTTTTCTCCTTTAATGATAATTCTGAGATTTTTCCTTCTTTGTTGTGGGACACGTTTGAAGCATCTGTGCGGGACTTAATTTTAAACCATGTCTCTAAGAAAAAGAGGGATGGAACGCAAGAACATAATGTATTGTGTTCCTCAATTAAGGCTTTCGAACAATGACATTTTTCTACGAAAACGGCCACGGATCTGACAGAGCTGTTACAGGCTAAATTGAAAATGCTTGGTATTATGGTGGGAAAAATAAAGCTGGTAAACTGCTAGCAAATTATTTAAAGATAAGGAAAGAGAGACGTGTCATTGATTCAATTTCCTCTTCACAAGGACAATCTATTACTAATCATCAAGCCATTTTGGAAGAGTTTATAAAATTTTATAAGCCGTTATATACTCTGGAGGTAGTACTCCAATCTTCTAAAATTACAGAATATCTAAATCAGACTTCCCATATGGCTCCCCCTGATCTAGATTTTGATTCTTTAGAGGGCAATCTTAATTTTGATGAACTGTCTGGAGCATTACATTCTTTAATGTTAGGGAAAACTTCAGGTCCTGATGGTTTCACGGTGGAATTTTACCTTAATTTCTCTCACCTTCTTCTTCCTTATTTATATCGGCTGTTTAACTCCTTTATTAACTCGTACATCACTTCAGGCACTTTTCAGGAAGCAATTATTTCTCTTATACATAAGGAAGGTAAAGATTCACAGGATTTATGAAGTTTTAGACCAATCTCTTTATTAAATGTGGATTATAAACTATTTGCTAGATTGTTAGCTCGTCGCATGTTGTCCTTTCTTCCTCATCTTATTAGGAGAGAACAATCTGGTTTTATCAAAGGAAGACTTATATCAGATAACGCTTGATTGTTTCTTAATGTTCTCAGTAAAGCCTCTGTATTTAAAACCTCTCTTGCAGCCATAACAATTGACGTTGAAAAAGCATCTGACAGAATAAATTGGGAGTTTATGCTTCAATCGCTACAATGGCATGGTTTTGGTCCTAAATTCATAGCTCTTATTTCTATTTTTTATTGTGTTTCTCGTGCATCAGTACTAGTCAATGGTAAAGTTTCATCCTATTTCTCACTTCATAGAGGAGTTCAGCAAGGGTGTTCACTTTCTCCTCTGCTATTTGTCTTAGCGCTGGTACCCTTTCTTTCTAGAATTCATAATAATTCTTCTATCTCTGGTTTTCCTATGGAGATCGGCATTTAAAATGTGCTGCTTACGCAGATGATATTATTTTCTTTATTTCTTCTCCTGATAGTTCCCTGCCCCCGCTTTTACAGGAAATTTCTTCATTTTCACAGGTATCTTAATATAAAATAAACAAGGAAAAAACGGAAATCCTTCGACTTAATATATATACTTTTAGTCATTCTTATCATCTTACGGGGTATAAATTGCCTTCTTCTGCCAGGATTAAATATTTAGGGCTTTGGTTTACCAGTTCTATTCCTCAGACCATCCAAATTAACGCTAAAGAATTGAATACTAGAATAGAGAATATGATATCTTCCTGGAATCCTCTATTTTTATCTTGGTGGGCATGTTTAGGCTCTATTAAAATGATGATCTCTCCTCTTTTGTTAAATCTTCTTTCCATGTTGCCAGTTCATATCCCCAAGCATTTCTTTAAGGAAATTAATGTGCTTCTTATTAGATGTTTATGGTATAACAAGAAACCAAGAGTAGCTTTAGTTACTTTACAAAGATCCAAATTAGAAGGTGGTGTGAATTTCCCAAATTTTTATGAGTACCATAAAGCTTTTGCCTTCCGTCAAGCAGCTCTTTGGACTTCTGAGCTTACGTCTTCTTTTTCTCCGTTGTGGCTTGAACTTGAAAAAGCCTTTTTATGTCCTTTTACATTAATGAGGTATTATCTTTTTCTTCTACAAAGTCGCTTCTCCAGCCTTCTATTTTGAAAAAAACGGTTCCACTGATCAAATCCACATATCTTCCTAACTCTTTGACTGCCTCTATATTTCAGCAAATGCTGTTATGGTATAATTCTCTGATTAAGTTGAATAATAGATCTCTATTTTGGCATACATGGAAGGACAAAGGTATTATGTGGGTATCACAGCTTTTCCATAATAATCCTCCTATCTCTTTCTCGCAATGTTGTCTTGCTTATCACTATCCTAAATCATTTTATCCACTAATGAATGTGGTTGTTGACGTCTATTTTTCAATTCATCACTTATTCAGTTTCCTTGTATTCCGGATTTACTGATTTTCTGAAGAATGGTCTTGGAACTTCACTTATTTATAAAACTCTCTCTTTTCCGAACCCGTCTCAAACTAAGTCCAAGTTCGAACTTCTATGGGAATAGGATCTGGACGTATCTTGGGAGATTACTTTTTGGAATAAGATATGGGCACGAATTTATAAAATTTCTAGATCAGCGAGTATTACTCAGTCCTTATTTTCTTTTTATCAAAGATCGTAGTTTCCCCTTTGCACTGCTCCAGATTTTCCCCAGATGCCTCGGACAGCTGTTGGTCTTGTGGTTTCCCCAAAGCAGATCTTATACATATGTTGTTCAGTTGTCCCAATACACTTTCATTTTGGCGTAAGGTCTGGTCCCAGATTAGGAAGATTTTTGGTTTTAATCATTCCTTTAATATTCTGGATATTTCTTCAGGCTCTTTAACTAATTACCTTGTATCATCCTTTCCTAAGCATAAGTTTTTAGACATTTTATTAGTGATTGCTCTTCAACAAATTACTTTTATTGGAAATCATCATCTAAGTTATCTTATAAGGTGTGGTGGGATTCTGTATGCTCACATCATAAATTAGATATTGTTTATACTGCACAATGTTTATCTTCTCATAATGTTGACTTGTTATGGTTACCCCTCACTACATTTCTTAACCAGGTTGAAAATGATATGTATACCACCAATTCTGTATTATCTGAAAACTTTTATCCACCATGAATATTCTCTCTCTACTTTTATATTTGTTTCACTTATTTCTTCTAGGATATTGATGAGAACATTGATTTTTTAGATCATTATACTTAGGATATTGATTATTTCCCTTTTACCCTTTTGTTTTGTTCTTGTTTTTCTCCCTCTTACCCTCCTTTCCTTACAAAATTATAAAGACTTTATTATTTCTCTCCTATACTTATTGCCATATGTAAGATGTTAATTATTTATCTGAGTTCTTCATATTGTAATATGGTATTTATGGATATTAAATAAAGTCTTTTAAACACAAAAAGAAATTAATGTGTTGTCGAGAGAAGTAACCTAACTTGAATACCGAAACTGCAGGGGCAACTTGAGGATTTTTGGCCTATCAGACGATATAGGATGTGATGCTTATTCAGGTGCTGAATTGTTAGAATTTAGGATATCTCAATCGTTAGCAATTACCTTTGAGAATAAATTCGCAATTGAAAGGGCACTAAGAATCCTATCTGGTAAACCTATGAATACCTTGTGAAACCCTCCGTAATTTTCACAGACAAGGATCTTCAGAACCTTAAGATTTCACAATGCTGAGGTTATACTGGTGCACATGAGGAAAGTGCAACACATACAATGGAATGAGGCCAGGGTCTAATTTTCGCAAGATTACTGTAAAGAGAAAGTTTCCAAACGGTAAAGCTTCCTGGCATTATGCCAAACGCTGAGAGATTTATCTATTCCCATCTTATTTATTTGCCCAGACAAATTCTGAATAGTTTATAAAGGGATGCTGATGGTCTTCTCCGAACCAGCTGATTTACAAACGTTTATTTCTATATCTACTCAGTCAGAAATGATAACTTGAAGAAGACCTTAGTCCAGTTATTCCCTTTGACAGTGATATGTTGTTCACTTTATTGTTATCTTTTGTGAGCTGTAGGAGGTTAGCTTATAGGTGACGTTTCATCAATCTACTAAGCTCTACCTAGCATAATTTGCTATTCACAACAGAGCGCCTTGTTTTTGTAAAGTTAGATTCACTGATTTGTGCATTGAGATGGGAGCTGATTCTTTCTGTCATTTTTCCCAAATGGCTGGCCTGCTACCGCTTAAAGGCCAGTTAGTATTCTTACACAATCCTGACTACTTACAGCGCAGCCAGTTCCTCTTCAGGCATGTCTTCCCCACGACATCTCACCTTTTGATCCATGAGGTCTCCCTTCCTCCCTTATTAGTGCTTGTATACTTTTCATAAACAGGGACGTGACTCCTGCTTTCTACACTAGATCTACCTGACCAATGAGTATTTCGGGGGGGGGATATCACCAACATTCCTGAATCGTTCATTTCAATCTGATTGTCTCTCAATGTCTAAGGAGATGTATGCTGGTGGCGAGCCTGCTCGTAGCATCTCCTGCTCCAGAACATTTTTGGGTGGGGAGATGTGAGATCGCCGCATCTCAGGGCAGTTTTGTGGGGTGGGTTGTTTTCTCATTTGACTTTTGTTGGGTTATGTTTGCTGTTATACTTTTTCTTTTACTTTCCCTTGTCCGTCTTTCCTCCCCTATAGCCCTTCCCCGCAATAGGAGTGAGTCTGCCTCAATTCTTACACCTATCAAGCCGGTTATTCGAACGAGGGGACCGTGAGGTGTTGCTGGTGTCCCCTCAAGCTCACCTGGAGTCTCGTTGCTGTCCGCCTGGGCTCCTCTCATCGCCGCTTCACCGCGCGGCCAAAGAGCAGGGAAAACTACCATTCCCAGGTGCCCCAGCGGCCCCTGACGACGGAGAACGCGCCCGGAGGCGCTTAAAACACTGGTGCTCCCTCGGTGGAGTGGGGAAGCCGGTTATTCGAACGAGGGGACCGTGAGGTGTTGCTGGTGTCCCCTCAAGCTCACCTGGAGTCTCGTTGCTGTCCGCCTGGGCTCCTCTCATCGCCGCTTCACCGCGCGGCCAAAGAGCAGGGAAAACTACCATTCCCAGGTGCCCCAGCGGCCCCTGACGACGGAGAACGCGCCCGGAGGCGCTTAAAACACTGGTGCTCCCTCGGTGGAGTGGGGAAGCCGGTTATTCGAACGAGGGGACCGTGAGGTGTTGCTGGTGTCCCCTCAAGCTCACCTGGAGTCTCGTTGCTGTCCGCCTGGGCTCCTCTCATCGCCGCTTCACCGCGCGGCCAAAGAGCAGGGAAAACTACCATTCCCAGGTGCCCCAGCGGCCCCTGACGACGGAGAACGCGCCCGGAGGCGCTTAAAACACTGGTGCTCCCTCCGCGTCGCGGGACGCGCGCGGGCGGACGCTGGGCTAAGCCCGGGCAAAGGGCGGGCCCTCTGTGGCCCTCAGAGGACCGATTGAGGCCGGGACGGGCCCCTCCACTAAACCGTAAGACTTTGGATTGTTTTTAATTGAGTGGTTAATAAGTTTCACTAGGTATATTGACACATGTTGGCGTCGCCGCCCTTGTGAAAGTTTAATTGAAGTTTTAGGCC
This sequence comes from Triturus cristatus, assembly GCF_964204655.1. Classification (NCBI taxonomy): domain Eukaryota; kingdom Metazoa; phylum Chordata; class Amphibia; order Caudata; family Salamandridae; genus Triturus; species Triturus cristatus. Next base: position 1,274,303,043 of record NC_140591.1, read on the forward strand.
CTTACTGTGGCATAATAAAACATGGCCAAAGTGATAGCAGGAGGTAAATCAGCGCCTATCTCAACGTTGGATAACTACCTAGTTAAAGTTGTCACCAAAATCAACAGTGATAGACGGAAATCACTAGGTCATGGTTCAAATTCTCTGTCTGCAGGTCCTTTGTTGAATGATATAGACATCGTACTTTCTAATTCACCCCATGTCACAAACTGTGAAAATGAAAAGAATGATGTAACATCTGTGGATGATCATACTCCTAGGGATCAGGATTTATTTGAAGTTAATAGAGACTTAACAACTGACGTAATTGAGACTGTAGAAGACTCTCCGGAACGGCCAACCCAGAGAATGTTAAGATCCCGTAAACGGACTCATCTTAAACAGGGTCCCACTCGTAGCAATCTTAAGAAGACGGGCTCTGTGCCAACCTCTCAGGCTACTAAGGATACAGCCACTACTAATCATCCTATGGCTAAGTTAGACTCTGATCAACTCGAATCCCTGTTAGGCCTCGTAGAGTCTAAAATCTTGAAAATTGTCGAACCCTTAGTTACCAAAATTGGTGAACTATTTGTCGAGATTGAAGGTCTACGTAATCTCTTGGCAAACAAGACCATTTCTTCTGAGAACCCGACCAAAGCCGCGGAGGACCCACCAGTCTCTGTTAATATCACGACGCATCCAAAGAATACTCTAAACAGCACAGCCCCACCGGTGATTGTTCCATCAGCAAATGAGAAGATTACCTTTCCCTCTGGCAGTTGCCCAAGCAAAAATGATGCAACTTTAAGTACACATTTGGGAGGTGCAAAACCAGATCTCCCCCCTGATTGTGCCCCTTTTGTCATTGTGTTAAAAAATGTTCCTCCCTTGAAGGATGTTGCCCAGAATTTCTCCCCTGAAACCCATGAATCTCTTAAAAATAAATCAGTATCGTGGCTAAATAAGAATTTTGGCTTTCCAGCACATTTATCCCATTTGATTTTAACCACGAGAAGAGTTTCCTGGGTTGGGCGATCACGCAAGACTATAAAGGGGGATTGTGTATTAATAAATTTTAGTAACCCCCATATAGTGCACAACATCCTATCAAAAGCCACCTTGCTTCCCTATATAGGTGAGGGTATCACCCTCCATTCATTGGGCCATTTCTATAAAGAACAGAAAATACTACCCCACAGTGTTCCATGGGAGCCCAGAGCAAGTCAACCTGAAAGCCAGTTCCCTCCGGGACTTGCCATTTCAAATCGCTTTCAGGCTCTGAGTAACTTAGACTCTAATGATTGACTGCATCATGGGGGCACCATAAGGCTTAGTATGGAGAACTTGCCCGCTGTGGAGGGTGAGTCCATGGTACCAGGTGGTTCTGTATCAACCATATGTGGTGAGGACACACAAAATGTTATGCCTGCATTAGGGACTGTCAATGATGAAAGAGTGGATGCAACTGTTAGTATCCCACTATTGCCTCTTGGCTCAAGCGTCCTTAGTTGGAACATAGCTGGATTAAACAACAAAGTGCATGACCCTATCTGGAGGGATACTCTATTAGGTCATGAAATTATTGGACTACAAGAAACTTGGGACACTGAAAACACTTTTCTACTTGATGGTTTTTGTGCCTTTTGGTCACCAGCGGTTGCCTCAAATAGGGGAAGGGCTAAAGGCGGTCTTTTGACCCTTATTGCATTAACTATTGATGGCAAATATAGCAAAGTAGAAACGGGTTCACCTTACTGTTTAGCAGTCGAAATTAAATCCAAATTAAATGGGACCTGGCTTATAGTCAATTTTTATAATTCGTTTATTCAGAATATGTCTAGTGAACACTTACGCAGTCTATCTGATTTTCTACAAACGTATAATGAACTTTGTAAAAATCCGTATTCGGTTATTGTGCTTGGCGATTTTAATGTTCATCTATGTTTTAAAGATTGTTTTATATGGGACAGTTTAGGTCCTCAAGATCAAGGTAACTCCCATTTTGAACATACCCCACAGGGGATTCTTTTAGACGAGCTCCTAGTTGAGAATCACTTAGTTTATCCTACAAATGATATAAATGACACCCCGACTTTTAAAGGAAGCGGAATAGGTTCCACCATTGACTACATTTTTGTTACATCAAATTTAGTTGGAAATGTAAGTCATTATAAGGTTAATTGGTCTACTTTTAGCGACCACAATCCTGTCCAGTTAACTCTTATTGATGATCTTAAAAAAGGAATAGTGGATAAACCGACTGTCAGTTCACTGGACATAAGGCCGACAGACCAAATGCGACGCCTGAAATGGCGTCAGTTGGTCCCAGAAGATTTCACCAAAAATCTGTGGGAGACGGTCGGGGAGGAATTACTTCTGTGCTCACAAGATGGGATCTGTAGTGATGCAGTGTTGACAGCTTATCAAAAAATCTGCTGTCAGGTGAATAGTGATCTTAAAAAAGTATGTAAGGATAATCCCAAAGTCGGGGAGAAATGGTTTGATCACAGCTGCTCACTCTCCCAACGGAAGCTTATGTCAGCTCTTAAAACGGTTCCACCGGACAGAGCGGAAATTGCCACCTGTAGGAAGGCCTATAAATTGGCTCAGAAGAAACGTAAAATTGAAATCAGGGAAAATGCATGGAATGATTTACTGTCCACTGATGTCATTAATAATAGTGCGAAATTTTGGTCTATTATAAATAAACCTTTTTTTAATGGTAAAAGCAATACTGAGCTTGAATGTGGCATCCAAGAGGATGCCTGGTATGCTCATTTCAAACAGGTTTATGATGGAGATGGTTTAAGGGTGGGGTCTTCATTTAATTCTGAAAATTACACGTTGACCTTCACAGAAATAGAGGTGACAAATGCCATTTTACAAATGACAGGTAATAAGGCCCCGGGACCCGATGGTGTCCCGGCCGACCTTTTTAAATCAGATATTAACCTCTGGTCTAAAATCCTTTTCAATGTTTTTATAAATGCATGTCGAAAGGGCCTCCCATCAACATGGGCAAAATCGGTGATCGTCCCTATTTTTAAAAAGGGGGATAGAGGCGACCCGAGCTGCTATCAACCAATTTCTCCCATAGACTCCTCAGTGAAAGTCCTGGGGAGAGTAGTTCTTGCCCAACTAAATGGATGGCTAGAGGAATCTGGAAAACTCTCTATGGTCCAGTATGGATTTAGGAAAGGGATGGGTACCATAGACCAATGTTTAAACTTACAACTCTTAATTGGTAAATACACGGTAGCTAAAAAAGGAACCTTATTGGTTGCCTTTATGGACCTGTCTTCGGCCTTTGACCGTGTTAATAGATCAAAACTATGGCCCATGCTCCTAGATCTTGGTGTTGATAAAGAGATTGTTTATTTTTTAGCGGACCTACATAGAGAGTTAATAGCCACAGTTCGTTATGACCAAAAGGGAAACTGTACCAAAGATATACCCATATCTTATGGGGTTAGGCAGGGGTGCATTTTGGCACCTCTCCTTTTTACTTTATATATAAATGATTTGGATACTACCCTTGTCGCCTCATGTAAAGATATCCCCCATGCGGGGAAATATTCAGTCCCTGCCCTTTTATATGCTGACGATGCTGCCCTAATCGCCAGAACGGGAGTGGGCCTTCAGCTTCTGTTAAATTCTTTCGCTGATTTTATGAAGGATTTGGACTTATCTGTAAATTTTGTAAAATCTCATGTCATGGTCATTGGCCCTAAATCTGCCAAATCCAAAACTTTTTCATGTGGGGGCCATCAATTATCGAGAGTCTCCTCTTTTCCTTATCTGGGCGTCCTCTTTGATGATCGAGACTCCGGGGTAACCCAGTTACAGGCAAAAAAGATTGTGTTTTCAAGAGCTACAGTTGGAGTGCTGGGTTTTGCAAGAAAACTGGGAGCCAGACCACTGAAGGCTCTTATCCAAGTCTACAAGGCTAAGTGTCTATCCATAGCCTTGTACGGAGCTGAGGTTTGGGGCATTAAAAATGCTAAATGCATCCAGACTGTCGAGGACAGATTTTTAAAAAATCTCCTCTCAGTACCAGTTTGCACGGCTAATTATATCGTCCATCAGGAACTAGGAATTGGTTACCTTGAAGACAGCATTGCCCTGGCCCCGATCCTGAAATGGATTAATATCTGGCTCAACCCGGATTTACACCTGAACCACACTATCTTGAGAGATTGTCTCTCGCTCGATCATGGCCCGCTTATACCATGGTTGAAATATATTCGGACCCTGGCCAACAATCTCGGGAGACCAGAGCTGTACTTTTCCCCCGAGAATTTGGTAAAAGGCGACATCAACTGGTGCAAAGAAAGTTATAGCTGCATATCTTCTTTGGCAAGGGAAAAGAAGGAGCTGGTTAAGGGTTCCGTTAGGAGCCACCAGCTCTGTAAAACAACACCTTTCATGGAACCCTATCTGGGATATGTAACAAACCCAAATCATCGCTTTCTTTTAACCAGATTTAGGTTGAATCAACTATACTCTTTGATTGGAGCTAAGACAGATTGGAAAAGGGTGTTAGATCCTAGTCCTTGTTCTTGTGATAATTTCTCCCCCCAGGACATTATACACCTCTTTTTCTTTTGTGAGCACTTTATCGACATCAGGAAACGTTTCTTAATCCCAATTTTAAAAGATAAAGGCTTTGTCCAAGTGAGACCTGCTTTTTTGTATCTACAGCTTTTAAATAATGTTTGGGAAACCTTTAATATTGCGAGTTTTTTAACTGTGGTAATTCGTACTCTGAAGAAATGAACTGTACCCTTTTTAAATGTTGGTATTGTGTTATTAATGAAATCTCTGTTTTTAATATGTATTTATTGTAGTATGCTTTTATGGTTTGCACTAAACCGAATAAAGACTTTTGACTGACTGACTGGGTTATGTTTGCTGTTATACTTTTTCTTTTACTTTCCCTTGTCCGTCTTTCCTCCCCTATAGCCCTTCCCCGCAATAGGAGTGAGTCTGCCTCAATTCTTACACCTATCATATCCATGCTTTCTAATCTCATGCTACTTGTAAAAACACAAGACTTTCTTGCTATACTTATAGGATGCAAGCCCACATGCATGTCTGTTCTCATACGAGGGGTTGGTATGGTGGGTGAGTTGGGTCTTTTCCATACCCTGGTTTTCTCGACAACTCTGTTCATTGAGAGGAGAGGAGTTGGCCTACCGGCTAGGGCGGGCGACTTTAAATCTGGGGAACTGAGTTCGAGCCTCGGCAATGACGCTGAACATCCTGTGATTCTGGGCAAATCACTTAATCTCCCCGTGCCTAACAAAACAAAAAAAAAATGAATGTGTCCTCATGTAATGCAACTGGTGCTATGTAAAGCGCTCTGATACCCGATTCGGGTCAAGTTCGCACTATATAAAACTCTGTAAAAAAAAATAATTGAACTTAGTAAATCAATATGACAATGGCTCAAACACTTAAGATTCTCTCACTTAACCACAAGGGCTGAATCAGACCACAACATGAAGGTAGATTGCAGATTACAATAAACTATGAGGGGATAATATTATGTTACAGAAAATACTTCTCAATTTAATCAATGGTGTAAGATTTTAGTTTGTGGAGCTTCTCTCAGGCTTTATATAAGAAAAATGGGATACTCACCATTGTTTCCAAAAAATCTGGAACTACTATAGTGTCAACCTCCCATAATAACCAGAGTAGGTGACTCATATCCAAAGCCATGAAAAAAAAAAATGACATTGTAGGTGGCTATGCCCCTACGGATAATTGGGAGAAATTTTGACTGGAATTGGACAAGATGTCTGATTTGCCTGGCAACCTGGAGGTGGTCATAGATGAAGACTTTAACCTGCCTATCAACGAGCTTCTGGACTGAATATTGAACACTAAATTCCTAGGTACCCAAATGAAAAGTGCTGTGCGAATAACAAATTGATTGATGTCTATACAACTCCACAGGTAGTGACTTTACCACTCTTTTTCTAGAATTGACAATCTACTGGTGAGCAAACTCATACTTCCTAAGCCCACAAACTCAATACTGTGGCGATAGTAATTTCCACCCATGCTTGCATTACAGTGGAACATGAGTTAGGCAAGCCTACACCACCTCTCAAACAGTAGAGGTTCATTGATGACCCAGTTTCTAAACACAAGATATTTGAAGTGATTACCCATATACGAGATGAAAATGCAGCTTCTGATCCCTCTTCTATGGCCAGATGGGATGCCCTAAAAGCCACTGTCAGGGGATCTTGGTAAACCTAAAGGCAGCCAGAAATAAGGATGTAACCAAACAATTAGCAACACTAGAGACTGAGATTGGAAATGTAGGCAGAAATCTTTGTCAGTCAAAGGATTCAACAGACCAGACGAAACTCCGAAATATGCAATATGACCATAACAAAATGCTGAGTAAGAAGGCCAAAAAATGGGTAGACATAAATAAAGCAGTAAAGAAGAAACTGAGCTGGGAAATCGTTAGTGAACTACTTAAAAAACACCAAATACAAATCTCTCATTGCATGGTGTTAAGAGCGGTAAAGGGGAAATCATAACTTCGACACAGGGCATTCGCAAATATTTTCAGGACTTATGTTCAAAACTCTGCAACTCTAGTATCTATGCTCACTCCTTTAAAATTACAGATTATTTGGATGCAATCGGTTTCCCAAACATGAACACTGGTCACAACTTAAAGCACCTAATCAGAGTGGTTATTCTGAAGGCCATACATAGTTTTAAACCAGGAAAGACATCTGTCTCGATGGTTACTCTACCAACATTTATAAAAACATTCTCTACTTCTAGCAGTTCCACAATCAAGGCAGTCTTCCATCAATTTGCAGAATCTGGTTCAATTTCAGTTTCACCAACTGTTGTCACAATCATCGTTATTCCGAAAGAAGGGAAGTACCACCTGGATTTTAAGAAGTTCAGAATATCCCTAATAAATCTTGACTGTAAGTTATATGCAAATATTCTAGCATTTAAATTAGAGACGTTATACCCAGGCTTATCCACCCCTATTCAAACTGGATTTCTCGTATGTAGATTAGCAGCTGACAACATCAGAATGTTCTCCCATGTAATTGACAAGGCCAAGCTCCTTAAATCTCCTGCACCCGCTTTGGCACTTGGTGCTGAAAAGGCCTTTGATAAGGTATCGTGGAGATTCCATGTGTATGGTTATGGCCCTCTATTCAAACCCAGATGCGATAGGGAGGGTTAGTGGTCATTTATCCCAAACATTTAAGCTATCTTAGGGCACGTACTAGGGTTTCCCTTTGTCCCTGCTCCTATTTTGACTAGTGATAGGATTGCTGCTCTCATCATTAAGAGAAAACAGCCTTATAAAAAGAGATCCCATTTCAGTCGGGTAGACAGCTAGTTGCCGCATACTCTGATGATATGGTAATCTTCACTGAAGAAGCCGAGCAAGCCTTCCCAGTCATCATGCAGGAGATAGAGAGATGCTTGAAGGGCTTGGGTTACTCGCTCAACAGGGAGAAAACGGATGCTTTTCCTATAAATGTTCATTGCTCATCAACCGTACTCGGTGACTCAGGCCTGAAATGGCAAGCCTCTTCCCTCAAATACTTGGATATGTGGTTCTGCTACGACCTGAACAGCTGAGTAGCAATTAATAAAAATAAAATGTTGACCAAGATCAGAGTCTTGCTGCCTGCCTAGTCTCCCAAATACAAAACTTGGAAGGGAAGGAAAGAAACCATTAAAATGATGGTGGAGCCTCTTTTCCTGTTGAGTAGCTTACCCATCTCACTCTCATCCTCCTTCTTTAACTTCGTGCATAAATATATCTCAGATTTTTTGTGGAAGGGCAAAATGGCTAGGCTTTCCATGAACACACTCAAAATGAACAAAACTAAAGGGGGCCTCAATCTTCTTGACGTCCCCAGATATCAACTTGCATTTCCGGGTGTCCAAGGTACATTGTGGTTCCTGCAACAAGAACGTCAGGCCCATTGTGGTTGTAGATAGAATCCCAGTCATTATATCCTTTGCCTCCTGGCGCTACCCTCACCATACATCAGATCTCGCAATTAGAAATAGAACATTCCAGGCCCATAATTTTGGACACTGTCCATGCCCTGAAACAGTTAGATCAAGTGGCACAATACTAAAATCAAAGTACCTCAAAAGTGGGTGTACTGGAAACACTATGCAGAAAATGGCATTCATTCAGTTGATGATCTGGGCTCATGGGAAACCACTTTACCCTTCTCTCTGCACACAAGATTTTCCCTTCATGGCATAGAATTCTATAACTTCCTCTAGAAAACGTGTCCACTCACATTCCCCTGAACTCTCCAAACTGCTGGGTATATTCAGAAAGATTGGCCATTCCACCTTGCACATATACAAACTTCTTGAACCTCCAAGGTATTATCTAGTAAAACATCTAAACAATAAGTGCAGCACTCATATCTATCCTACATACACTAACTCCTTTACAAAATCTTCATGGCAAAAGATGGGGCGTTTCCCCTTCCTGGCCAAAATCACAACAGCTTTAGCACAGTCAAGATTCTGGTCCATTCATAAAAAACATTGGACTCTGGTCAAACTTCACAAACTTAACCTGATTCATTCTGGACTATGCTGGAAATGTGAAGAAGATTCGGGTTCCTTAGAACACATGCTTTACTCCTGTAAACCTCTTTGGGTTAGAATCCACAACATGGGTCGAGGTGCCTTGAGATAACCTTTCTTACTGATTTTCTAGCAAATGCTTTGGGCGTTTTTCCTCACCCAATCTCCCTCACCCTACCTACTCCTGACTTGCTATTCCTTGACCTGTTTTTGACTTTGGGAGCTAAGATAATATTGATGGATGGAAAGTCCGCTTCCATGGTATTATTCGAAAATGGGGATCTTTGCCCTGCTCTACCAGAAGTGCGGATGACAATGTACTCGGAGTTCCACTTGTTTTGTACTTCACGACACCTATGGGATAGCTCTGATGAGTACCTAAGCCAACAAACCATCCTAACCGTTTGGGGCTCCTACCTTACTTGGGGCACAAATAGTACTTAACTCTTTTTTCTAACAGAACACCGATGCTGGCCCTTGAGTAGCATTACCTGGAAAGCTCCAGATAGGAAGTAGGGACTCTGTGTGTCATTTCACGGTGCACGTTCATGGCGTACCTGGTTGATACACCACAATTCACCTACCCTCTTGCCCCTTCACCCTCCCCCTGTCGCCTCTGTCTAAGCTCATGACTTTTCTTTACTTTTGGGTACACTAACAATTGGTTATTATTTAATAGTAGTCATTGCTGGATTGCATTTGTCGTATTTTTAGAGATATTTTTCCTTCTTTCAGCGATACATGCTGTACTGTCTGTTTTATAATCGCTGCCTGTGACACAATACATAAGGTACCTTCTCAATAGATATGCGCTCTATAATTGTTCACCTCCGTGTAAAACAAGAATGCATCAAGAATGGATGTAGTGGAAGGGTTGTGGCTGCCCTCAGAAGTTCAAAAAGCAATGGGGCCCCTGGAAAGATGTTGCGTGTATTTCTGACTATGGGTCTTTCAGGAACTGGGACGAGGATTATAGGACCTAGGAAGGCTATAGAATAAAGGAACTGCTCTGCTGTAATCATAGCATATAGATATATATGTACTAGAATGTAAACAAATGTTAAAGAGTTATATGTCTTGGATGATGCATTGAAATCTGTTTTGACATGTACTAAAACCACGAAATAATGACAAGAGTTTAAAAAAGAATGGATATAATGGAAGAGTGAGTTACAACACAACTTACATAATGAAAGAAACTTCCCTTGAATCAGAGCTCATCTTCCCCAGCATTTTCAACACTGTGAATTTAGATATTTTGTATTATATGCATTTGAGTTTAGTCCAAATGAAATATATCCAGACATAGCTCCACCTCGGGCATCCTCAGAACGTGCTTGTAATAACACAATTACATTATTGGTTGCTTATAATAACTTATAACTCAGTAGTTATGACTTGGTGAACGAGGCAGTAGAGAAGTCACACATGCAGGCTGTGAGCAATTGGGTTGTTGCTTGAGGGGACGTGTGAGCCCTCCTCAAGCAACAACCACAATCCTGGTCAGGGTGAACCACAAACAGTCACTAAATTAAGCTGTGCTTAGGCCTCTGGTAGCTTGGCACACAAGCAGTCAGGTTTCGAGGCAATGGGTAAAGTATTTATGCAGCACACAAACCATATTAAAGTGAAAACACAAGACAAATACCACACTAATTTAGAAAAATAGAGTAAAATTAAACAAATGAAGGGAAACCAAAACAACAAAAATCCAATCGGTAGAATTGGAGATGTGAAATTTCAAAGATCTAAGGTAAGAATAGCGCCTGAAATCACACAGGCCCATTCATGGTTATCTGGTCGTTCAAAAACAGGAGAAAAACACAGGTTTATGCCAACCACGATGGAGTGTGGGTAAGATATACAGACCAGGTTAGTCCTGTTGAAAAAGCTACCTTCTAAAGTCTAGTGTGAAGAGTTTTTTTCGCGATGGAGGAGACTGCGGGGAGCAGGTAGAGCATTCCTTGAAGAACAGGACAGGTTAGCGGATGGTCATTACTGTAGTGTGAAGATTCTGTAAAGCGTCGCGCACGGTCATTGCTGGAGATTTGTGTTGGCCGTCACCGCTGGCCACCGATGCTGTAGCACAGGACTCGCATTGCCAGTTGTCGCTGGTGGTTGCTGTTGCATCAACAGTAGGGTTCATTATAGCTTTGCATTGGCAGTCAGCAAAGGCCACAAGAACTTGCCACGAACGAGTCGCAAAGAGCTCAGTACTTAAGGATTTCCCCTTTTCTTCAATGAGGAGATCAACTGATGCCACACCAATGGTTCAGTACCTGGGAGGGACCTCTTGGAAATCAGGAACTCACTCCAGAATGGCGAGCAGGGTTCAAGCAGTTACAGTTTCAGGTCCAGGTAGCAAATCAGCTGAGCAGATGCAGGGAGGCCTCTGGAGCTTGTTATGTCCCCGCCCGTAGCTTTACCAGGTCTAAATCAGCTGACCTTTGGAGTCACTTCAGCCTGGGATGAAGGGTGCAGGTCCAGTCTTACTTCTCAGGAAGCAGGGCAGGCCTCAAGCAGCAGGGCATCCTTCTTTAATATTCACAGCTCCAAGAGTGTACTAAAGAGATGGGTGTGAGTGTCCAATATTTATACCTGGTGCCAGCTTTGAAGTGGGAGAAGCTTCTGGAGTTTCGCCCTACAGAAGTGTCTGGAATTTCCTGACTCCCTGGCCTGGCTCCAGCCAGGTTACAGGCACAAAAGACTACAGTGAAGCTCTGCTAGCAGTGCAGGCCTCTAGAAGCAGGGCAGCAGAGCATCCTTCTTCGGTAGTATCCACGGGTCCAGGTGTGCACTGAAGATTTAGGTCTGAGGACCCAATATTTATACCTGGTTCCTGTCTTAAGTGGGAGAAGCTTTTAGAGTTCCCTCCTACAGAGGTGTATGGAATTCCCTGCCTCTCTGCCCTTGCTCTAGCCTAGCTACAGGCACCAAAGGCTAGTGTGAAGTTATTTATGTGTGAGCAGGGCCATTGCTTTTGAAGTGCAAGAGTGGTAGGTGACTGCTCCGCCCCTTATCAAGTCAGTAATAGCCAGTCCTGCCAACACCCAGTCCCTCCTTTGTGATACTGTCTGGGAAGAATACGAATAGGCCAACTGCCAACTACACCTAGGCATGTGACCCGAACAAGCGAGTAGCCAGAAAGTTAAAATACCCCCCTCTCTGAACAAAAACAATTATTGCACTAACCAAGTGAAGCAAGTCATAGCGACACTCCCCAAAAGGCCATGTTTATTTCTCCCATTTAAGCATCTGTCCATTCATCCTTTCATCCACCCACTGATATCCACAATTTCCCCTTTACATTCTGTCATCCATTCAATCTTTCGTCCATCATTTAAACAGTCACCATTCCATCTGCCCATTCGCTCATCCATCCATAACCAAGCCTATCCATCTATCCATCCATCCATCCATCCACTCTTTCACTCAGCCATCTAGCCTTTCACTTATCAACCCGTTTTATGCATTCATTCAACCATCCATCCTTTCAGTCACCCATCCGTTGATCCTTTCACTCCAACCATTCACCCATCCCCTGTTTCACTCATACATCTGCCCTTTCATTTAGCAACCCATCCTTCCATCCATCCATTTGCCCTTTCACACATCCATCCATCCTTTCACTCACTCACTCATCCATCCATCATTCATCCATCCACCCTTTCATTTATTAATCCATCCATCTACACTCCCTTTCACTCATACATCCATTCTTTCACACATCCATCCTTACATCCATCCTTTCACTCATCCATCCATCCATCCATCCAACCATCCTGTCGCTCATCCTTCCACCCTTTCACTGCCCTCATCCATCCAGGCTTTCACTCCATCCATTCATATCCTCATCCATCTATCCGTTTGCCCTCTCATTTATCCATCCATCCTTTCACTCACTCATCCGTACATCCTTTATCTCATCATCAATCAATCAATCAATCAATCAATCAATCAAAGACATTTATAGAGCGCACTACATACCCGTAGGGTCTCAAGGCGCTTAGGGGGGGGGGGTGCCGTTACTGCTCGAACAGCCAGGTCTTGAGCTTCTTCCTGAAGGAGAGGTGGTCTTGGGTCAGGCGCAGGTCGGTCGGGAGGGAGTTCCAGGTCTTGGCGGCCAGGTAGGAGAAGGACCTTCCTCCTGTTGTCGCTCTACGGATGCGTGGGACGGCGGCGAGGGCGTGGCTGGTTGATCGGAGGTGGCGTTTGGGAGCGTAGAAGTTGATTCGGTTGTTGAGGTAGCTCGGGCCTTGATCATGTAGGGCTTTGTGTGCGTGGGTGAGGAGACGGAAGGTGATTCTTTTGTTGACGGGGAGCCAATGCAGGTCTCTCAGGTGTCCGGAGATGTGGCAGTTACGTGGGATGTCGAGGATGAGTCTGGCTGAGGCGTTCTGGATCCGCTGAAGTCTCTTCTGGAGCTTGGCGGTGGTTCCGGCGTAGAGGGCGTTGCCGTAGTCCAGTCGGCTGGTGACGAGGGCCTGGGTGACGGTCTTCCTGGTCTCCGTGGGGATCCACCAGAAGATCTTCCGTAGCATGCGCAGGATGTTGAAGCACGCCGAGGAGACGGCGTTGACTTCATCCATCATGTCACTCATGCATCCACCCATTCACCCTTTCACTCATCCACCCACCCTTTCATTTAGCCATCCATCCTTTGACCCATCCATCCACTCATCCATTAATTTACCCTTTCATGCATCCATCTATCCTTTCACTCACGCGTCCATCCATCTATCCATCCTTTCACTCATTCTACCATTCCGGACGTCCATCTAACCTTCCTTTCGCTCATCCATCCATCCATTCTTTCATTCATCCATCCTTACATCAATCTTATCACTCATCTATCCATCTATCTAACCATCCAGGTGCTCATCAACCCACCCCTTCACCTGCCCATCCATCCAGGCTTTCACTCCATCCATTCATACCCTCATCCATCCATCCATCCATCCATCCATGTGCCATCTCACCTATCCATTCATCCTTTCACTCATCCATCCTCTCATCATCCATCCTTGCACTCATTCTTCCATCCAATCACCCTTTCACTCATCCATCCATCTTCCTCCATTTTTACTCATTCATCCTTACATCCATCCATTCACACATTCATCTATGCACCCGTCCATCCACCCTGTCACCCACCCATGCATCCATCCATCCTTTCACTCACTTCATCCCAGCCTTTCACGTTCATTATGAGCCATTATCTTCCAAGATGCAGACAGAAGAGGCCCATCATGAATGCCACCCCCTCTGTAGCTGCTAAAGCGGTGGTTGACAATGCCCCTGGTCCTAGGATACAGGCACCAAATGGTTAGGACAAGTAAATGCCAAAGTTGCATTTCCAGAATTGTGATTTAAAATCCATCTTTACCATTAAAGACGGTTTTAAATTAGAATTTCCCCAGACACCAAAATTGACTTTGGTACCTGATCCCAGTCAAACGTTATCACTTATAAAATGTAATAAGGTAACACAATGTTATATTATGGGAGGTTAGACCTTGCATTAGTGAAAAAAGTTTCCAGGACATGTAAAACTTAAAATGACGTGTTCAACGCTTTAAATACGCTGCACTCTACCTTTTGTGCGATGTAGGGTCTACCCTAAGGGTGACCTATATGTATTGAAAAGGAAAGGTTAGGCCTGGCAAAGGGTTTATTTTTACCAAACATAGAAATCCTAGGGTCTACACAAGTGCCAGAAGTGCCAGTGAACAAACCACACTACCTCCAAGTTATAGCCTGAACCGGTGCGGTTCAGGCTATAACTTGGAGGTAGTGTGGTTTGTTCACTGGCACTTCTGGCACTTGTGTAGACCCTAGGATTTCTATGTTTGGTAATAGTTGTTTGGGGATATAATCCTTACTGGTCTTTAAAATTGATTCCCTTGGACCCTCTCCTTTGAACTCTTTTGTTTGTCAAAGGGTTTATTTTGCCAGGTCGATTTGGCAGTTTAAAACTGCACACACAAGCTGCAATGGCAGCCCTGACTCAGGTTTAAAGGGCTACTTGAGTGGGTGTCACAATATGTGCTCTGGGTCCACTATTATCATTTAATTTACAGGCCCTGGGTACCTGTAGTATCACTTGTCTAGGGACTTATGTGTAAATTAAATGGGCCATTTGGGCGTGACTCAATTTCACCATGTGTAAAGGAGAGAGCACAAGCACTTTACCACTGGTGAGCAGTAGTAAAGGGCACAGAGTCCTAAAAACCAACAAAAATAAATTCAGCAAAATAGGAGGAGTGAAGGCAAAAGGTTTGGGGGTGACCCTGCAGAAAGGGCCTGGTCCAACACCATCCAATCCTCCTCCAGCAGCCTCTCATGCACCAGAGACCCACGGATACTGGCCCACATCCCTGCTGTAAGGAGTGTGCTTGCTAGAATAGCTGTGTGCTGCAGCCTCTCAGCCAGGATAGGCCACACAAAGGAGGGATTCACTAATTATATATCATAACATACCCCAGCTGGGTCCATTAATCAATAATTAATGATATGATAACTTGACCTTGCAATTCCATGCCCTTTTAGAGGCACTCAGTCTTTGGCATTTGCCCGAGTGCCTCTATAAAGGTTTTCCTGGGAAACCCCCGGAATCTTTCGGCCTATGTATGCTCCCACAACTGGCAGTCCTTCTTGATGTGCCATGACTTCCAGCTTCTGCTAAGTGAAACTGCAGCCCCACCTGGCCAAATTTTACATCAACAAGGCAGTGGAGTTGGCAGGCACCCTGGTCTTTCTTACTGGCCCTTAGGGATTCTTGGGAATTGCGCCATCCCTGCTGCACATTTCTCACACTTTGCAATGTGCAACTCTGGGGATTCCCTGAGGCCTAACAAGGGTGGCAAAGATGGCTAAAAGTAGCTCCACGTTGGTGGGCCCACCATCGTCACTTAGTTTTCCATCCACAATCACTACTATAATGAATGGAAATTTAGATGGGCCAGTTTTTACTTGGCACCTTATGGCAGAACCAAGGCCAGAGATTATACCACCAGGACGCTGGGATCTTCACCTACTTCTAGGCATGTGGCTGCTTTTACATGAGAACTGGAGTCCGTGTTAGAGTACCTTTCTCTTTTGAAAGGAACTACTATTAGTGCAAAGACACTTATTTTCGATCACAATAAAACAACAAAAACATTTTTTCATAGAAATTGTAATTGACAAATTAGATATACGACATTAACTGGCACATGCATCACAATGCCATTTGCGATTCCTTAATAGCGAAAAATAAGGATTCGCTAATAAGGAATAGCAAAAGGCTATGCATGTAGAAATCGCTTACAAAATAGCGATTTCTAAACATTCCTTAATTGCTACTCACAAATTGCGAGTCACAATTAAGGATTACCTCCCCATTGATTCCTATGGGCCTAGAGGCCCATAGGAATGAATGGGAGGACTTTCTCAATTTGCTAATCTCAATTAGAGAATCGCAAATTGCTCATGCTATTTCAAGGGTGCCAGGGCGTCAAAAAGACACCCTGTTGCACCCCTGAAATCTGCATATGAATACATCTTGCACACACACATGCCCCAAGGGCATGTGTGTGTGTAAAATGGAACTTTGAAAAATGCACTTTAGTGCATTTTTCAAAGTTTTTGCAAATTACCATGAAGTTCAACTTCATGGTAATTTGCTCCCCCTATTAGCGAAATCGCTAATTTTTAAACTTTCATGCATTGCATTTAAGGAACCTCAATTTGGGATTCCTTAAATGCAATAGCAATTTAAGGGATCGCAATTTAGAGATTCCTTAAATAGCGATTTTTGCATTTGGGATGATGCATCCCAAATGCAAAAATCCCAGTCGCAAAGGGGCAGATTCTGAGAATCTGCCCGTTTGCGACAGGCTTTTGCTTTGATGCATGTGGGCCTAAATCAATACTACACCTCAAAGAATTCAATTAGCTGTTAATGTTGGAAAGAAACCACATGTTTTACTCTCAATTCTTTTTTGGGGTCATATATTTTAGGATCATTCGATTGATGCTAAAATAATCCTGTACTCCATATTAACTCACTTCACGCTCTGTAAGATTTCATTCACGTTTTGGCTTCAAATTATTTCACACCAGCAGGCGCGTAGCTAGGGGGGGGCGGTGGGGGCGGACCGCCCCAGGCGGCACTATATTTAGGGCGGCTGCGGGGGCCTTTTAATTTATTTAGGGACACAGTGTCACTAAATAAATTATAAAGTCCGCCGCGGCCGCAACGGCGCGCGCGGCCCAGGTATAGTGCAAGCAGCGCGCACTAACCTGTAGTGCTGAGTGCGCCACCATGATGACCGTTAATCTCACTGCCCGCGGCGCCGCCCATCCCAGCCTGCTCCAGGGCCGTCAATCTTGGAGAGCGCGCGCCAGCGCTACCGATGACGGCCCTGGGCTACATTTTTGCCCGGCCCTCGCGATGAGAACGTAGCGGTGACGCGTCACGCGCTTCACCACTACGCACTCTCGTGAGGACCTTGTGGCCTGGGGCAGTCTGCTGAGCCTGCTGCGTGGATAATTCGTTTTAGTGCACACTGCAGTAGTAGGTAAGCGAATGTGTTTCTTTTCTTTTTTTAAATATGCGCAGGTCCAGCAGGACAGTACTTCGTGTGCGCTTCATTTAAACAGTTTTTATCATTATCATGGCCGATGCATTGGGCAAAATATTCCTTGCCACCACCTCCTTTTTTACCGGACGAACTTTCCACTTCATTGTCACTACTGCACAGGCACATATATGAGACTGTCGTCTCATTGCCCGATTTCCTGTCCGTGTCAACACCGGTTTATTCCAGTTCTTGACACAAGATAGCTGATGTAACAGAGCAAGAGTGGCTCTATCAATACTTGTAGTATAGTTTGATAACAATAAAGTTGTGTGCGCACTTGATGATTATCATTAAATGACACTGCACATCATTGTAGCTAGAGTCGGGCTTGTTGCCCCACAAAATAGTAAAACAGTTATGCTCTCATACTGCCCAACAAACATGCAAATGGTCGCCACTGACACTCATTACATGTGCATTCGATTCATGCATATATCTTATAGAGTACCCAGGATATCTACC
Source organism: Triturus cristatus (assembly GCF_964204655.1). Taxonomy (NCBI): domain Eukaryota; kingdom Metazoa; phylum Chordata; class Amphibia; order Caudata; family Salamandridae; genus Triturus; species Triturus cristatus. The sequence goes on from NC_140591.1 coordinate 1,274,320,727, forward strand.
TGGATTTCACTACTGAGTGGGTGGATGAGCCCAGCTTTGGATAAACATCGAACATCTGCTCTCCCTTGTCAGCCTGGATCCTTAGCACTGGTTTTGCACAGTAGAATCCTACTATAATCCTTGCTGATTGCTGTCGCGCCTAAAGTGCTCCGAGGCAGGCGAATGGTGATTAGTAAAGCCATGCAGAAACCGTAAATAAGTAAGTAAACAAATAAATTAAAAACATTTGCAGAGAATCGAGGCATTTCAAATAAGAAAATGTTACTGAGGACCGTTCTTTTAATCTATTGATTTTTTTAAAGCCTGTTTACCACTTTAAACCCACTCCCTGGTGCATTGGTGCCAGGGATTAGAGAAGGTTTGAAGAGGCGAGAGAGGTAGGGGCTGGTGGATCAGACTGATTTGCGCTCGAAGCAATTCCAGACCCGTGAGTGGGTTGGGTGGACTGCAAGGCATGTGTTTTTGGGTGTTTAGTGGGTGGCTCTACGCTGCTGCTCCTGCAGATCCAGGCCATAAGCAATGTGGAGCAGGAGGAATTTGAGGCCAGGCCTGATGTTCATGAAGCTCTACTCTGTGTGGAGGTCCTGGGTGCGTGCCTTGCACAGGATTTTGGGCGCAGAGTCCTTCCCTCAAAGTGCTTGGGAGCATATCAGCAACAACCGGCGATAATTATCGCTAAGCGCACTTAGCGCTAGGATAATTATCGCCGGCTAACGTGGATTTTTATCGCTGAGATAGCGTGCTACTAGCAACGTTTATCTCAAAAGCGATAAAAATCCTAGCGCTAACTGCTTAACGTGAGATTATCACTGGAAACCCAGTGATAATCTCATGAAGTTTGGCGTTAGCTTGTTGATAGGGCCCCACATACTTAGCCATGATATCCACCATCCATAGGCTATCATGGCTAAGTCAGTCCTGAAGCAGACGTAAGGAAAGTAGCGATAACAGGGGTTATCAATACTTTTCTTGCCGCTATGCTGCTTCCTAGCGTGGGGCTTGATGATAGGAGAAATGTCGCTTAGCGACATTTCTCCAGTCATGTCAGGTCAGGAACGCCCACTTAGCATCTCATTAGAGATGCAAACCTGGGCGTTAAGAATCTGGGCACTAATGCAAGGTTTCACGAGATAGCGTGACCTTGCTAATTAGGTGATTAAATTAGCGACACTTTTCGCCCGACAACGGACGCAAAAGCGGCGATAATTTTATATCGCCTCGTTGCTGATATGCCTCTTGATTTCACCCAGTGGAGCCACGATCTGCTTTGGAAAGTGCGTCTGACTAGTTATTAAATATTTATTTATTTATTTATTTGACTTAAGATGCACCAACATGTTGGATAGGCCATTTCACAGCGCAAAGAGGAAGGTGAAGGGAGGAAGCAAGTAAATCTTTCTTATACATTTTGGGAAGCGTTTCATGTGTCCATATTATGTTACATTACCCAGAAAAGGAATTTAAATGTGCGATAACAAGTCTGTTGATGAAATCGTTGATAGTTAAGGAGGTTGGGCATATCAGCAGGCGCGTAGCTAGGTGGGCGGTGGGGGCGGACCGCCCCAGGCGGCACTATATTTAGGGCGGCAGCGGCGGCGGCGGCCTTTCAATTTATTTAGGGACACAGTGTCACTACATAAATTATAAAGTCCGCCACAACGGCGCGCGCGGCCGGGCGGCCCAGGTATAGTGCAAGCAGCGCGCACTAACCTGTAGTGCTGAGTGCGCCACCATGATGACCGTTAATCTCTCTGCCCGAAGCGCCGCCCATCCCAGCCTGCTCCAGGGCCGTCAATCCAGGAGGGTGCGCGCCAGCGCTACCAATGACGGCCCTGGGCTACATTTTCGCCCGGCCCTCGCGATGAGAACGTAGCGGTGACGCGTCAAACGCTTCACCACTACGCACTCTCGTGAGGACCTTGTGGCCTGGGGCAGTCTGCTGAGCCTGCTGCGTGGATAATTCGTTTTAATGCAGACTGCAGTAGTGGGTAAGAGAATGTGTTTCTTTTCTTTTTTTAAATATGCGCAGGTCCAGCAGGACACGTACTTAGTGTGCGCATCATTTAAACAGTTTTTATCATTATCATGGCCGATGCAGGACAACAATAAGACAATAAAAGATGCCCCAATAACGCTGGTGATTAATGATTGGCTTGAGAGCAGTTATTTGTCTGTTAGTAGTTTTTAAATGCTTATGAACTGTATTTTGTGTGGAAGCTCAGTGGGTTGCTGCCTTTGCCACAGAGATCCTTGTGTTACTTGCAGTTCAGAAGTTACAATCCTAACATGGGACAGTGACCAATGAACTGAGTCTTGTCACCAAAGAGCTGCATACAAACGTGAATGGTATAGATTTGTTTTGTGATATAGTTAGAACTTCCTCAGTCTTTCATCATTCTAATGTTGCTAAAATGAGTATGTTTGGGCAGAGATACATTTTTATCAGTAAAGCTGACCCCCATGGAATACTCTTTTAAATCCTAAGGTTGTGTTTCCCCAGACCAAACCCTCTCAAAATATACTGCCCACCAGTATGGATGACACGGACCTACTTTGAAATACAGTGCGGCAAAGGCTACCGGTAATGCTATTTCCAGGCCTGCCTCTCCACAATATTTTACGGCCCATCTTAATCTGAGCCCATGAGTGAAAGCTCCGAGATTGAATGCTATGTTAGCGTTTTCTCAACATTAAGCAGTTAAGAAACCACAAGAGTCTATCACCTTCCTCCGTATCCAAATGGATTTGAATGAGCTTACGCTCCATTTAGAACAATATATTTCAGCAGTAACGAGGGGTGACATTCTAGACTGGCACCATGTACATCTTTTTTAGCACTGATTATTAATTCAACCATTAAGTGGCTCAGAAAACATCCTGCAGAGTAAAGAAGTTGACTATATTTTCCATTTCCTCTTTTTTAATCCTTGACAGGCAACAAGATCAATTGCCCTAGGAGTAGTTGAGAAACATCTGTGGCCAATAAAGCGCGTTTCTTCTTCCTTTTTAAAGAATAATGACCATGTTTTGGTCAGAATAATCATGTTACCAGTAGGCCTATGCATTACCATTTAACACCTGCTGGTCATGGCAGAAGTGTAAGTGATTAAATGAAATTTAACTAATTTCACCTCTGATGTGGCTATGTGATCTTCAGCTGCTTTCATTTCCCTTTGTGTATTATAATTTTTGTTTAATTTAAAACATGTATCAAGCTGTGCACGCTGTGCAACGTTTCGACAGTACATTGTATGGCAGCTGTTTGATGCAAGTTCCTTCAGAATAAAGCAAAAATAAAAATTAATTATGCAGGGTAATGGATTCAATGAAATACGTTTGTAGCTGGTCAGGTACAGTTCACATTAAATCACACAAATTAATAATTAAATGTGGGTTCAAAATAAATTATTGAAAAAGAAAAAAGGTATTAGGTTTTTGCAGCAAGCAGGAGTGTGTGAAGTTGAAATAGCATACACATAAAGCAACACTTGGAGTGTTTTGCTGCAAATAATCTTTTATTGGGGAGGTTTTTAGAGACATTTCATAACAAATCACACTTTTGCTTCCCTTCTCGGCATGTTTAATTCCATTTTGCTAACATTACAACGAAATCATTGTATCTGTAGCAATGAAACAAGATGAAAGAGGGTGTGGATGAATTAAAATGTGAGCGCTTTGCAGAGACAAGAAAAGACAAACAGGGGCATATTTATCAAGGTTTGCGTCGTCACAAGGGCACAAAACGGCGTCACAAAACCTAAATGAGATTTATCTAGTCCCGCAAGGCCACCTTGGTTTGAGGAATCTAGAGTAACACAAGGCAGCGCAATCGCTGCCTTGCGTTAATCTGCAGCAGGGAGGCATGCCTCAGGTGGAGTGTAGGTGTTCCAGCACATTTAACCATGGATTCTGACACATTCCCAGATTCACCAACATTAGTAGACCTGGGAATGTATCAGAATTGTACGCCTCCCCACCAGAGGCACAACGGGGAGAAATATCTTTATTTATGGTTGTTGTGTCCTCTTTCTAAGTATGCAGCAGATTCCTACACCTTTTAATCCTCATTGGCTTATGTGACATTCCCTGTAGACTGATTTACATACTTGTATGATTCATTGTCTCTGTATAATATGTTCGTGGTGTAAAGTGCAGACACACTACACTGATATGAGTAGCGCTAAACAACAAATGCATATGAGAGAGGGGCTACGGAGCGATGAGGGGCACAGGTGGAGGGTGGCAGTGAGGGAATCTGAGGAGGAGGTAGTTGGAGGGGCTGTGGAGCGATGAGGGCACTGGTGGAGGGTGACTGCAGGGCTCGAGTTTGGGTACCAGGCGGGTGGATGGCGTCCACTCACTTATTTTCACGGGAGCTCGATTACTGGAGCCACACATTTACTCTTTGGCCTCTCTGGGGCGAGATCGGAGCTCATTCAGAACGCTGCTCACGCGCTGGCTTCTCTGATGCAATGGCATCTAAGGGGTGAGCGAGGGGAGGCAATGAGTCTGATGGTGCAAGCCACCTTTCGTGACATCACTTGCTGTTGTGACGTCAGCGTCCCCCCACTTCTTTTTTTAGGACTTGTGCCCTGGGTGACAGTGAGGGAATCCGAGGAAGAGGTCATGGTGTGGAGGGGGAGCTAGGGTGAGATGAGCACTGGTGGAGGGTGGTAGTGAGGGAGTCTGAGGAGGAGGTCATGAGGGGGAGAGGCTACAGAGAGATAAGGGGCACTGGTGGATGGTGGCAGTGAGGGAGTCCAAGGAGGAGGTCATGAGGGGGAGGGGCTATGGGGAGAAGAGGAGCCCCTGTGGCGTGAGGCAGTGAGGGAATCTGAGGAGGAGATCACTAGGGGGGCCATGGAGGGATGAGGGGCACTGTTGGAAGGTGGTAGTAAAGGTATTTACGGAGAAAGAGGTTATTAGTGTGGCGCCAAAAAAGACTTTCGCATCAGCGCTAAAGCCGGCCCTGTCATGGCCTTTATGTTTTTGTTTATTTAATTAGCAGTCGGGTCATAAGGGCTACTGTGGAACATACTTTAAAGTGCATGCTAATTATATTTACTGCTATATTCAATGTTTTAAGTTTGAAGGTGATTTTACTAATGTTTTTACCGGGAAAAAGCAAAGTGGAGCCCAATGGGGCCTGATATGGGGCTGGGGGCCCAAGGTTAGCTGTGAGATAAGGTGCACTGGAGAGAGTAGTAGTGGATAATCAAGCCTGTAAGGGAGAGCGTTGCCGAGTCCGGGGTCAGGTGGAGGTAGTAATGAAGAGGGATTCTCCCTGAAGGCTCGCACAAAGGGAGCCTGTAAGGGAGTGCGTTGCAGAGTCCGTGGTCAGGTGGAGGTAGTAATGAAGAGGGATCCTCTATGAAGGCTCGAACAGATGGAGCCTGAGTAGTATCACTTGCCTGATACTCCCACCTCAGAAACCTCCTCTTCCCATCAAAGGAACATTACATGGAAAGTGATAATATTTAGAAAGAGATTTGGAAAAGAGGGAGTTTTACTGGTCCTATTTTTCTGGTTTCTTCTGAATATTCAAGGAGTGCTGCAGCTTGTCCCGGGTCTTGGATAGAGTTGAACAAGTTCCCATGGCCCCCACATCTGTGTTTAAGGATTGTGATCATAATGTGTCGCCCCTCGCTGTATTTTAGCTTTGGGCCCCCAGGCAGGCTGTGCACCATGTGTGTGCTGAGGCTGCTGTGAAGGAGAGATGCACTATTACAAGCTGGTTTTGGGTACCAAGAGCACATGTCTTTTCATTCCCAGGGAGTTGGTTGCTGCTGCCTGGAAGTAATGGCAGGGAGCGACCCCTGGTTGTTGCCTTTGGGCCACCAGAGTGGGCTTTGTATCCGGTCTGTGTTGGCAAGGTGGAGCTGACTGACCCCTTTGTGCTGTGTTTAGTTTTAAGGGCACACAGTGAGTCATTCCCTGTGAATAATTAATTTGCTGTTTTTGAAAGTTAAAAAAGAATCACAGGCTTCGACACTGTTAAGTTGGTTTTGGGTCCACAGAGCACATCACGTTTGTGCAGGTCCCCACTGCTTTAATGGGGGGGGGGGGGCCATGATGAATGGTCATTTAATGTCAGCTGTAGATGAAGGTTACATGAACAGTGTCATGAATGTGCATGTTTGCATTGTGTTGAGGGGATTACCAGGTAATTGTTCACGCAGCTCTCTGATGGATGTCACATGCAGTTTTTATGAGTCCCCAGATAGATCATGCAGTCTGTGTGTTCTCTTTTGTACTGCCAGTCACCGGTGTTTTCAACTGTGTAGCCTTGGACCGTGTCATGTATGTGCATGTAACTTGCATGATCAAGGTAACTATTAGCGGCGATACTACGGGGGGGGGGGGGCGGAAATCTGAGGGATAGCCCCGGGCGCCACAAGCTCTAGCTACGCCACTGCACACCAGGTGCCTAATGGATCAAACGGACAACTTTTCTGCTCAGTGTTCCGTGTTGACTTTCAAAAGAAGCGGCAGTACAGAATAAAATAACATAGCAACAGGCAGAAGTAATAGAAACTTTATTTGTGATCCTCATTAGCCATAAGAACAGTGTTTTCTTATCCTTACAACCTGGAAATGCACCATTTTTTTCTGCCATTGTTAGATAGCAATACTCCATGGCCCTGGTACCTTCTTCTCACTGAATGTTCTATTAGTCTACCATTGGTATAATTATTCGTTTTATCCAAGCAGGCCATTTAATAAAATGAAAACTTACAGTGCGGATATTGCAGATGTTGGCCATCGGTGGTTGGTTCTTGAGCCTCTTTAGTATAGCTTCTAAAAAAAAGAAACAAAAAAATGTTTTATCATCCTCCAAAGTGCATAAGATGTGCCATGGGACTTATTCACAAAGGTCAAAAGTAATCTCCGGGATATTTGCTCTTGCAGGAATACTCCCACGTTTGCAGAGAATCTTTGCCTATACACAGATTCACATATAATCCAACGAGTAATCGTGAACTTTACATTAGATTCAGATTTCCTTTATATTCCAACATGTAAAAGGTGTGCCTACCGAATTTTTACTTCGTGTGAGATTTTGCATGGGTAAATTTGACGACAATATTAATTTGCACAGAATGGGCGTCTTGTACTGATCTTCATTCCCAATAAGCAATCACAAATTGTGCACCAACATTTTGCAAATGGAATAGTGTTTTGCCACCTACCTATGTACTAATAGGTTGATTAAAAAAATACCAGATCGTAGAGGCTCGCAGAACCACCTGTCTAATTAGTAATTATTAAGCAAATCGTAATTTGCGACTCCCTATGACTGGCTGCAATAATAGGGATGGAGGCCTGCACGGGCCAGCAGACCACCATCCCTATGATTATGTTCCAGTGCTTCTTTAAAAAACAAAAAATGCTTTCTGTTTTGGAAAACGTCAGGGGTAGCATTCCGTGGTCGCCCTTTGAGGATACCAAAGGGATCCCTTCTCCTCTGCAAATCCGTTACCACCTCAACTTGGGGGTCAGTATATTATCAATGGTTTGCGACAGCAACTATAGTCATAAACCATTGATACATTACTTTTCGATTCGGAAATAAGGGGATGCCCGTGTCACACCCACTCCTATTTGCACTTTGGAAAGAACTGCGACAGTCCTTTTACAAGTCAGAAATAATTTTCTGACTTGTAAAATGACTTTTGCACATAAAGAAAAGCCCTTTTCAGAACACAAAGCCCATTATTTTGTGAATCGCAGGGTTTGCGATCGCAAAAGGGTTTTGCACTTGAGGCCCATTATTTTTTTTTTTCTCCATGGGAAATATTATGCCATTTGAAACCTCTTCCCTTGCAGCCCCATAAAATATGTGGGTATTGCCTCCACCACTCAAACTTTTATACACAGTTACTCTTGATGGGAGTAAATGTGCATACGAGTGCAGGGTGGAACCTACTAGGAAGCGGTACATGTATACTCACAAAAATAGTTCTGTGGTGGGTTTCCCCACACAGCAGTGTCCGGAATCCCGCTTCAGCCCTAAATTTACAATCGTGTCAATCTGCTATTTTGTTTATGTTAATAAAGTGCTTACTTTGTGCACCCAAACTGAATTTAGGTGTGCAGAGTGCTCATTCAGTCCCATGTGTACTCCAAAAATCTAACCTTGTCATCAATCAATCAATCAATCAATCAATCAATCCAATCAATCGGGGGTTTGTATAGTGCAGCTACTCACCCATGAGGGTCTCAATGTGCTGAGGGGGGACTGCTGATCCGTCTGGATGCTGGGGTCGAAGAGCCAGGTCTTGAGATTCTTCCTGAATTGGGTCAGTAACGGGGATTGCCTCAGGTGGAGAGGCAGGGTGTTCCAGATCCTGGCGGCGAGATAGGAGAAGGATCTTCCTCCGGTTCTGGTCTTGTGGATCCGTGGGACGGTGGCCAGGGCCAGTTGGGTGGAGCGGAGGTGTCTGGTGGATATGTGGAATGAAAGGCGGTGGTTCAGATATGCTGGCCTTTTGTCGTGGAGGGCTCTGTAGGTTTGTATGAGGAGCTTGAAAGTGTTTTTTTTGTTGACTGGGAGCTAGTGGAGTTCTCGAAGGGGTTCGGTGATGTGGCTGCGCCGGGGGATGTTTTGGACCAGTCTGGCTGCCGCATTTTGAACTTTCTGTAGTTCTCTGAAGAGTTTCTGGGTGAAGCCGGCGTAGAGTGCATTGCCTTAGTCAAGGGTGCTGCTGATGAGTTTGCAGGTGACCGCCTTTCTGGATTTGGTGGGGATCCATCTAAATGTCTTTTGAAGCAGGCAAAGTATGTGGAAGCATGGTGAGGATACGACATTTATCTGGCGGTTCATTGTGAGCGATGAGTCCAGTATAATGCAGAGGTTTCGTGCGTGGAATGTGGGGGTGGGGGACTGTTCCCATTGTGGCGAGTGACCAGGAAGCATCCCAAGCTGAGGGGGTGGGTCCCAGGATGAGAACTTCAGTCTTGTCTGAGTTGATTTTGAGGCAACTGTCTTTCATCCAGATGGCAATGGCTGTGGAAGTTGTTTCTGGTGGCTTTGGGTTCGTTGTTGAGGGAGAGGATCATCTGGGTGTTGGCATAGGAGACAATGTTGAGTCCGTAGTTCCTGATGATGGCTGTGAGTGGGGCCATGTAGACGTTGAAGAGGGTGAGGCTCAGGGAGGAGCCCTGGGGCACTCCGCAGATGGTCTCTTTAGATTCAGAGAGGAACGGAGGTAGTCTGGCTCACTGTGTTTGACTGGTGAGGAAGGAGTGGATCCAGTCCAGGGCTTTGTCGCAGATGCTGGCGTTGTGGAGTCTTCTGATTAGGGTGCGGTGGGAGACAGCGTTGATCGCAGCTGAGAAGTCCAAAAGGATGAGGCTGCAGTTTCACCCCGGTCGAAGAGAGTGTAGGTGTCATTGGTGGCGGCGAGGAGTGCAATCTCGGTGTTCTGGTTGCTTCGGAAGCTGGATTGTTCTTGAGATCTGTCGGGTTGGCGGATGGATTCTTAAGCAGGTGGATTTTCTCGTAGTGTTTCCAGAAGGCGGGGAAGGTGGTGGTCTAGATGCAACAGTTGATGGTGCAGCGAAGCTCGAAGGCAATAGAGGTGGCTGCTGTATGAAAGATGTGGTGGGGGTGTGGGTCCAAGGGGGTCCAGAGTGGATGTTCTTCATCATCTTGAGAGTGTCCTCTGTGGTGAGTGGGGTCCAGTTGGGCAGGATCTGTTGGAGTGTGGCGTGGCTGGGTGCAGTGGTGTCGGGCGTGGTGGGAGTGTCTTGGGTGTCAAAGCTGGCGTACATCTGCCTGATCTTGTGGTGGAAAAAGGTGCAGAGTTTATTGCAGAGGTCTTGGGAGGGTGGGATGTCTGTGATATTGCTGTGGGGCCTGGCAAACTCCTTGACGATGGTGAAGAGTTATTTTCTGTTGTAGGCGTTGCTGTTGAGTCTTGGAAGTTCGTTTTCTTTGTGGTTTTGAGGAGAAGGTAATGTGCGGTGAGGGAGCCTTTGAAGGCTGTATAGGTTGCCAGGGTTTTGTTGTTCCTCCATCTCTTCGCAAGTCATCTACAGATGTGTCTGGACTCATGGAAGGCAGGATTGAACCAGAAGGCTTTTTTGAAGTGTTGCTTGCCAGGTGCCTTCATGAGGTGTGCCAGAGTGTTGGAACAGTTGGAGATCCATCGGTGGAGGTTGCATGCTGAGGTATTAGAGTTGGTGGATTTCGACGATGTGGTGGTGCTAAGGGAGGTAGTGAGATGTTCTTTGGTGACCTTGTTCCAGCTACGGCGGGAGTGGTGAGGGCGGTGGTGTACGGTGGGTTTGGTGAGGGCAGAGTGCATGCAGTGGTGGTCATTCCAGAGGAGTTCGGTGGTGTAGGTGATGTTTTAGCTGGTGGAAAAGACGGGCTCGAGCGTGTGTCCTGCTGCATGGGTTAGAGAGGTGACTAGCTGCTTGAGTCCTATGTTGGCGAGGTTCTCCAGAAGGGACGCGGTGTTCCGATCATTGGGGTTGTCCAAGTGAAAGTTGAGGTCGCTGAGTAGGATGTAATCGGTGGATCCAAGAGCCTGGGGTGCCATGCGGTTGGTGATGGTGTCGGTGAAGGGTGGGTGGGGGCCAGGACATCTGTAGACGAGGGTGCTGTGGAGGCTGGTGTTGGGGTTGGTCTCGATCTGGAAGTGGAGGTGGCTGTATCCTCATCATTGGGTTTTCTAAGTGGGTGGTCAGGCTGAGGGTGTTTAGTGGACGATGGCAATGCCTTCTCCTGGTTGTTTAGTTCAGTCCTTGCGGGTGATCTTGTGGGATGGCGATGTCTGGGCCAGAGCTAGCGTTAGTCCAGGTTTCAATGAGAAAGGCGATATCAGGAGAGACAGAGTTGAGGAGAGCCCAGATTTCGGTGGTGTGTTTGTGGAGGGAGAGCGTGTTGAGGAGGATGCAGCTGAGCTGGTTGGGTGCACTGTGATCGGTTGGGCGGCGGGAAGAGCTGGAGTGCGGAGGTGGGCAAGGGTGCAGCTGCAGTCTCCGCAGGAGAAAGGTCCTTGGGTGTAGTTTGGTGACGCAAGGTCATTAATTTTTCATGCATTCCAATTGCACATTCCGAATTTCCACCAGATTGGAAAATAAGTGTGTATAAATGAAACAGAAATATGGAATTGCACATGGAACTTTTTTTCTCTGTCAATGGGGAAAATATGTTCCCCACGGGAAAATTAATTCCCGAAAACCCACGGTAAACACGAGGGATATTGCCTCTGCGGTCTCATCTTGTAATCGTAAGTACTTTTGACTTGAACAGGAGAAAGTGTAAATATGTTTCAAGGGTGGGTAACTATGCACCAAGTTTATGTGAATTCCCACAAACATACAAGTTTGCATGTATTTATCTATGTTTTTGGTTACCCTCAGTCCTCATGCTTCCCAATGCGACCACCAAAGCTACACCTATCAGTTTGTCCCTTTCTGTGACGTGGGATTGTATGTTTTTAAAGCTGGGTACATTACCTCGATGTACCAATGTATAGCAACCGCTACAATGACTACAACTGCCTTAAGAACCTAAGTTTTAAACATAAACCCCTCAACATTTAGCCTGCATCAACATCTACATTACTATTAGAACTAACTCTAACTTTATTTTAAAGTTAAATACATTAATGATAATAATTACTTAGTTCAACTAAATGTAACACAAATTTTAATCTATTCTGCAATCAAATTAAATTAAATTATTACCCCCTACCCTAACTATAATGGTAACCCTATTCTTCAATTATTTTACAAACTTTAAACTAAATAAAACTAACCTAACCATAATGCTAACACTGACTCTAGCCATTTAATATTTTGAATGGAAGGAAATTAAATTAGTAACCTTAAACTAAGCCTGTAGCTTACTCTAACCTTATATCTTAAATGTGTTTTATTGCACTTAAAATAAATGAAAACCGGCCTTAACCTAGATCTAATACCAACCCTCTCTTAATTTGTTCAGTTAAATTAAAGGAGCCCTGCCCCCTTAATGATATTAAATTGGTTCATTCCATGTAGTAGTATCCTCTATAATGGTAAGAACTATAGGACCTCTCATCGAGTGCCGTCTTGAAGTAGTGGCTCTGAAGAATGGAACAACTGTAGCAGTTCCCGCATACCAATGGTGTGAGTATTGTGTAATGATTGCTGTCTTCTTTATTTTCTCATATGAGTAGCTAAGCAGTTATAATGGAAAAACAAACTACCAGTATTAGAATTCAATAAAAAAACACATAAATGGAGAGGTTAATCGCCTTCCATGAATCAACCTGAGAGCTGCTGGCCACACCAGTTCCACGCCGTTGCAACGCCCGCTTTGCTGGATGGATTAGCACCTGGCCCAGATCAGCCAATGGGAGACGAGCCAGTGTCTCTCCCTGATTAGGGCTGTGGCAGGGGCCTAGGAAAAAGATGATCCGCAAGCACCACTGCTCCAGGACCATTCCTAAAATAACAAGCATTTACAATGCAATGGTCTCGGCATTGTTAAAGTTAGAGCTATTGGCATTGCTCATGACATTATTTTGGTTTATGTTTTTAAAACATTTAAAGACTTTTTCACATCTAACGTGGGCGATGGAGGCTTATGACTATCAACAGGGAATCCATGCACCGTCTCCAGCAAAATGTATTGTCCAAACGAGTGGTCTGTATTTGAGATTTCAGGTCAAGGGGCTAGTATGATTAGTGCAGGAGTTCCAGTGTAACAGGAACCTCGGGGTGTCAGGGCCCCACTGCACCCCAATTATGGCTTTCTTTTACTTCCCAAACAGTGTCCCCAGTTTCCTTCCTTGCTTTTGGGTTCACAGCATCCTTGTTACTACTGATGGGGGGGGGGCAGGGGGGGGGCAGGTTTAGGACTAACTATATATTTTTATAATCGTAAACGTCATGAACTCATAAGAAAGGTGGACAGCTGCAGGTCATGCAACTGTGGGTGTGTTAAGAGCAGCCCGTGAATAGCCTGTTGGATTGGTCCTGCAGCTATCTGCACGTCAGAGTGTTTCCAAAGGGCAAGTAAATAAATGCAACAAAATACAGTTTTCAGAGGCTTGACATATTTAACGAAAAAAAAACCACAGCTGGAAACGTGCTGCATCGTGACACTGCCAATTTTATGGGATGCTGGAGTAGTTTTCCCCCTTTCGAGTACAACATACCAATGAACATGAACACTTTGAAAAAGAAAAGAATTCTTGCCGTCTGAAGTTATACATGTCAAGCCTTCCAATGATAAGCGACAAACTTTCGGTCACGGATGAAGGGACCTATTATCATTGAAATTAGCTACGTTAAGACGGTCCTTAAAATATGCTGTTAAAAGGGTCACTGGTAAACTGTGTACGTTTAATAGAAAACGTGATCCACACAAGGTTGGAATTCATTCGTTTTCCTCCTGAAGCGTATCTCTAAAGCAAACCAGGTAGCACACTGAATTCCCGCACCATGAGCCGCAAAATCTACCTCCTGTGGGTTGATGATTAATGAGCTGTGCTGTAGGTGTGAGGAAACAGTTGAAATGTGCTGTCAAAGGTGATTTTATCATAGAAGAAGGCAAAGGGGATAATGCGTACGCTGTCCCAGGATGTTTCGCAACACCCTAGTGTAGCGCTCCGCAGCACCCCAGCAGCACGACTCACCAGTGGGAATCCCCAGCTCCTTGGAACCGCGGCCGAAGCCCTTCACCACCTCCCCCTTACAGAAATAGGGTAAAGTGTTCATGGTGACAGCTCCGAGGACGTCCGGGAAATGCACACACTGTCACAGCACAGAGCGAACCGGCGAATGGGTATGGAGAGTCGCTATCCGATAGTGACAGGCGGAGGTGGTGTGACGTCGCATCGTGCGTAGATCATTCACAACCACAGGCTGAAGGGCAACCGTTCTCAAGACTAGAAGAAAGACTAGACTGTCAACTTTATTGTTACTTCTCCGACAGCGGCCATCTTGCATTACCAATTTCCTTCTTCCGCTAGGCATCGGAAGATCCGTACACGACATTGTTGGAGTCGAGTGACGACATGTTTTCCCTTCGCGACGTACTCCACACGATGCTGCAGGAATCCCCTTGGTTAATCCACTCTGACTGATCATATGTTGGGGCAGGACAATTCTATGGTAGAACCGGCGGGGAATATTATGCTTAAACTTTCTTCTGCTTTATTAAACTACAGCCCCGTCACCGAGTAAATATACTTTAATTCATTTAAAATTGTACAAGTACCGAGGCTCGAAGAGTGGCTTGGGAGCTGGAAATGTGGCAGACTGCGGTGCCCTGAGCTGAGCCTTGCTGCCTTTCGCCGAGATGAAGCAGAAATGCCTCGGAGAAAGGCAGCGGCATTTTCGGATTCGGGGGCGTGTTTTCGGCTTCGGGGGCGTTTAAACACGCCCTGCGAAAAGCAACGAAAAAACACGCCCCCGAATTCGAAAAGGACAGGGCTTGTTTTGCGAGACAAGCCTCTTCTCCAATGGCTGGCCAGCATTTAAGAGGCCAGCCAATGGAGAAGAGGAGAGAAGAGAGGCGGGATCAAGCCCCTCTTCTCCAAGTCATTATGTCTCGCGAGCGAGACTGCGCAAGCGCAGCCTTCGCTAGCTGAGACCTAAAAATGTATGCCATACTCACATTTAGCAAAGCTAACTGTGTGAACACTGCACTAAAAGTGCAGTTATGATCACAAACATCCAATTAAGTCACTGTGCTCTGAAATGAGTTGAAGTATCGAGACTTATCAAATGCATGGTCAGATTAAGCATGGTTACTCCACCGAGGAATGCTCAGAATCCCTCCTAGAGCCTCGAATGTGGCAATTCTGCCACTGCAGTGGAATTTTGTCAATTATAAATGCAATTGACAAACCTAAACTTCCACCAGTCAGGACTAGTATTTTACTAATAAGTGCTGATTTTGCATGCTTAAGTCAAATTTATGTCTACAAAATGCTGGTGGATTGGAATCATTAACTGACATTTGGTACCCTCAACTCTAATATTCATTTTAACAAGAGTCTTATATTTAAGATACCTCAGTGGTAACTTGTACATGTCAGTTGTCATATGTGACATGGCTGGATTCAACCACTGTCGCAGTGAGCTAAACTGCCTTGATTTGTTGGTGATGAGCTAAAAGCATCTCAGGTGATGCGTCAGTAATAAATGGGATAAAAGCTTACTCCGAGGATATGGTCATATAATTAGTTTAATGGCCTGACTGTATACTTGACATTGTGCTCACCGCTTTCTTCACTTTTTATAGCGTATAATTTAACCAAGTAGAACACAACAACTGGCATAACGAGCTGCAGTGCAGAGTGCCCTGTCCCTTTCTTTGTTTCTGATGCTGGGCGAATGATGGGTCGTTATCTCTCTTTAGACTCACGACACTGCAGACCAGATAACAAAACATTTTTAACTGGGACTAATACATGTTTTTGGTGGTAAGTGAGGCATGGCTTGCGACAAACAAATTTTACCACCATATTTTGAAAGTAGAACTCTGAAAGTGGTTACGTCTGGCAATAATGTATGTGCACTTTTGTTGTGTTGCGTTTTGCTGTTGCACTGGTGTGTTGCTTTTGTGCTGCATTATTGCACTGTGTTTTTGTTGACTGTTTTGTTGTACTTTCATATATTTTAGTTGTCTTGTTTTTGTTGTTAGTGCTATGTTCTGTTACTTACTTTAGCGATTTCAGCAAATGTTGCTAATCTCCAGGCAAAAATAGCGAATTCCCCTAAAGGTCCAGTTCCAAACAGCCATTACCACTGTCTAAGGTGGCCAAAATGCTGCCTCTTTGGCACTTACTCTAAGACACAACTCAGTCCAAAACTGTGGCAGATGCTGTCTTAAATTATGTATAATTTTATGTGATATATGCACGCATTTTAAAAGGGGAAAGCGAAAGTAATCCATAAAGCTCCCTTCAAAAGAAGTCATACAGCCACAAACAGTATCACATAAATCTTCAGTGTAAGCATGCACGTTACCCTCCCTTGAGATATGGTTTATTTTTCAGTTGAGAGTCTGTTAAAATATAACACAACACCTTGGTAGGTCTTTACATCTAACATGCGTTCAGTGGCGGCTCCTCCGCTAAGGCGAAGGTGCATTGCCCCATTACGCAAAAAGGAAAAATAAAATGACAGTAACGTATCGTTATTGTCATTTTATTTTTCCTGTTGCATGCAGTCAGTGGCCTGTGTGCAGTGTAGGGCCAGGCTGACCAGAGCAGGAGAGGAGTGGTTTGCATTCCCAAAGTGCACATGAACTGTTTGGCCGGCCATCTTGGATGACCAAACGGTTCATGCGCACTTTGCATGTTCCTACCAGGTTGCATTACACAGCCTGGTGAGGAACATGCACAGGCTCCCTGTTTGAGTTCGAGCGCCGATCCACGGCGCTTAGACCAATCACAACGCTGCATTGCAGCGTTGTGATTGGCTCAGGGGAGCCGGTGAGCCGGGTGTACCGGGTGCTTCCTGCTGCTACTTCCAGCCAGGACTGGAGACAGGACGATGAAGAGGATGCAGGGGAGGCGGCGGCCGGCCGCCGTTCTAAGGTGTTTTTTTCTTGCTAATTAAACCCTCACCCCTCCGCCCACCACCCCTGTCCAGTAGCAGCAGCTACTGCATGCGTTTAATAGACAAATAATAGGCTTCAATTGTCATTTCAAATGGTCAGATTGTTCATTCGAAAAGTCACTTGGAGCATGTACTGCTAAGCTGCATGAATTTTGGATGGTTCTTATGCAATTTTCTCTCAATACATACCTTGGGAGCATACACATGTGACAGAATCTATTACTCCAATAAAACTATCGAATGAGCAGGAGGCAGGATCTATTGACCGAGAGCATGCGATAAGTCCATAAATGAAGATAAAAATACATTAACATACTTCTGAACTTAATATTGTTTTAAAATCACAATTCTATTTGCCAACATTGAAAGTGAGGCTATGGTTTACCACGAGATGCAGGACATGTGCAGATGTATTACCTCAAATAAAATGACTTATAATCCTACAGGAATCATAAAACATGGCATTCATGTTAATACTGATGAACGGGTAATTTTAACGTAAAAAGTTTGAAAGTTCAATATAATAACAATATCCAAATTTGATAATAGAATATATCGGTGCTCGCTGTGAAATAAATGTGCAAGGAAGCATTGCTATTTAAAGGAGCGGGTATAAATGGTTATGTTTTGTCAAAGCCAGTTCAATCCACCAACAGATCAGTACTACAAACTTTAAGCCGTAACACACTTTACTTCGTTCCATATCACTGATTACAAGTTTTTCAAGAAGTTACAGCCCACCAATCACTGATTTGTGTTAATTTAGTGTACATGCTTCTTAAACCAGTGCTTAATTTGAGCCGGTGGTTCCCGGTGCTCAGCACCGGCACTTACTTGGCAGCAGCGACACGTAACACGTGGTGAGCTGTTTGACTGATTTAGAGCTAGCACAACAACAGTTGTTTACTAATTCAATATCACTTAAAAAGGACGTATACCTGTCACCCGAGCTAATTTTATAGCTTTGTTGGCCTGGAATAGTCTGAACTGTCACACTTGTAGGAGTGTGATGGTTATTTGCTTGTTTGGTACTGTCATTGGTAGCACTAGCAGGGGTAATGGGTGGTGTAGGATGCAGTGGCATCCTGAGGAGGTCCATGCCATTTAATGTTTTTTTTACAAATCAAGCACTGTTCTTACCTAGACATTTGGTTATGTTAAAAAGTTGAGAAAGTGCTTGGGTTACCAACCAGAGGCTTCTGACAGGATCCACATAAGATGAGCCACAACTGTTGACCAGCTTCAGCGACCGCGTTGAATAATAGTAGCGTAATGTAATTTCCTTCTGGAAATGATCAATTGGCTACTCTTGATTAAAAGAAGAACAATCCAAGCATCATGGATTTCTAATTTTCAAAGATAATTATAAGGTTAGTCAGAAACATTTTTACGTCATTCCCTTGTCGATACCTTTGTATGACATATCATGTGGCGCATTGTTTGTGTGCACATTTGAGAGATTTCTATTATTATCAGTAGAACAAAAATCTACATTAAATCTTTAAATTTGTATTTACAGAAACATACAAAATCCTTGATGACCACTTGCAAATACTTTTATAGCGCATAAAGGTGTTAGGGCATACTACTTGCCAAACGGATGCATTATTCACCCAGGGAGATTAACACTTTTGGTCTCTTTTTCGATCAGGATTATAGATCATCCATTTTTTTAAAGGTTAGTAACCTCCTAAATGTGTCATTGTGTTTCATCCTTTCCTCATGTATATAACCTCCTCAGGACAATTTTGCAAAGACCATTGGATGGTTCTGACCTCTGTCTTCTGGGGGTTCACTTCAGCTCAAACACGTTCTGGTTGTTGCCATCCTGAATTAATGGAGCCTTTACTTCATCGCCTTTCTTTAAGTTGTAAGTTAATGCTTTCCACTGAGACAGGTTGATCAATGTTATTTGGATTGTAATTACAGTGTATACATTTAAAAGCCATTCTCTCAACTCATACTTAATTCAAACATTCAAACATAGAGGCCTATTTACAAAAGAAGTGACGGAGCGCTGCGTTAGTCTTGTTGGCTTAACGCCGCGCTCCGTCACTTCTGAAACACAGGGCTGTACCGTATTTACGAGAATATGGTGCAGCCCTGCGTTTCTCCCTGCCCTGGCGCTAACTTTAGCAGCCTAGTGCCATCACTGGCACCCTTGTACGATAGTGCATGGGTGCCTGCGTTGAGGGGAAGGATTGTTTATGTGCATGAAGGTGTACCTCCTGCACATAAACAATCTGAATTTACATTTTGTAATTTCTCTGTGTGGTGCTTTGTGCAGCACACAGAGAAGTTAAAACTCGTCATTTTTTTAAATGATTGTTTATGTGCAGGAAGGTACACCTTCCTGCACATAAACAATCAATGGTGTTTTGCTGTTTCTATGTGTGCTGCACAATGAAGTACACATAGAAAAAGCAAAAACGAGGAAAAAGAAAGCATTTCTCCTCGTTTTGCCAGGGTAAGACCATGTTTTCCCTGATCTTAATTTTGGCACTGCCCCATATTTGCGCTAGGCTTGTTAATATGGGGCAGCGTCAAAATCAATGGGTGTTGCGGTTGAACACCCATCACAACACCCATTGCCCGCTCCTTTCACGCTAATTATACTGTGAAAGGGTGCCTTATTTACAAGGCATCGTTAAGCCACATTAAGTGGCTTAACACTGCCTTGTAAATAAGGCATAGCCCATATTGCCACAGGAACGTCACAAGAAGTGACGTTCATGTGGCGATAGGGGCTTGTAAATATGACCCATAATTTTCCAAGTGGCTGCACTGGTTGCCACTTGGAACATTCATTTGATTTCTGTGCTGATTTAGTAGCACACTCTGCTTGCAGCAGTCATACCATGTTTGTCACATACGTCTTAAAACTGAAAATAAGGAAGCAAACATAAGGGCCTTACAAAATCTTAAATGTTTTCCTTCAATTTTCAGTGTTCAGTTTTTCTGAGCTTTTGCTGCCACACTTGAAAAATCTTTTTCTATTCTGCTTATATTCTTAAAATACGGTCTTAAAATAAAGTGACAGTACAAAGTGACAGTACCAATGATACATTTATTGATCTCTATGTTCTCTACGAACTGTACTAAGAGTGTGTGTCTGAGGCTTACCCAGATTAGAAGAAAACAACACAAGCCTTTGATATCAGCCAATATGTAGGGAGAGAAGATGTGATGCTCCCCTCCAAGGTTTTGGAAGTTGCCTTATACAAGGACACAAACTCCAGCATTTGTACCAGTCTTCAAGGAATCTGCACTAAAACTTAAAGAGCTAACCTGGGAATACATCCAAATGTGATCCTGAGGACTTGCTTGCGGTCACTAATTCTTCAAACTGTGGTACTGATAGTGGTTTAAAGCCCACAAATTGTTATTTTTCTGAATCTCCTCTACCCTCCTGAGTGTTCATAGAAATGCCTGGTGTTAGAAATGGGGGTCTCTAGTTGGCAATGGTTTGCACCTTTGTCCAAGTAGAAACCCTTCTTCCTAGTTAGGGTAATGGGGATACACTTCTAAAATAACCCCTGCTCACCCCCTTGGTAGCTACACAAGAGCAGACAAGCTCATCTCAGAGGCAGTGTGTAAAGCATTTGTGCACACATACAGTAATACAGTGGAAACACTACAAATGAACACCTCACCAGTTTAGAAAAATAAGTAATCTTTACTAAACTTAACACAAGACCAAACGACAAAAATCCACAATACTGAAATCTAAAATAGACTTTCAAAAAGGAAGAAACACTTCTGTTCAAAGCAAATTGCAGTTGCAACACTTTTCACACAAAGTACCTTGGATGCGTCACGCGCACAAACAAAAACTGTCGCAGGGAAGGTGATGCATCAGTTCCTTACGCCCAGGGAAGGTGATGCATTGGTTCCTTACCTCAAGGGAGTGATGCGTACGTGCCTTACTGCCACACAGGGGTGCTAATGCGTCGGTTCCTTACTGAAGGGGAGATGTTGCATCAGTTTCTTACTGTGCGGGGAGGTGATACGTCGGTTTCTCACTGCGGCTCCGGCGTTCTTGCAGGCGTTGCACCCAAATGTGATGAGTGAGGATTGGGGATGTGTTGGTTCCTCTAGCCGCGGTCTCACGATGCATTGGTTCTTGCAGCCGCACAGCCGGGCCTGTGTCGGAATCGGTGCGGTGATCTCGGACTTCGGAGATCAGTGCACTCAATGCGGCGTGCAGCAATTTCTCCAGCCGCGGGCAGACGCTGCATCGGTTTCTTCGGCGATGCTACGGAAACAGGTGCGGATGCGTCACGCTTCTCATCATTGTGTTACTTTCACAGCTCCCAACAGCAGGAACAACCTTCAGAGGCCCAGAACAGCAGCAGGCACCTCCTGGCAGGTCAGAACTCCCAGCAAGGAACTTCAGGGGAGCAGGGAGTGAAGTCTTTGTATCCCTGAGACTTCAAAAATAGAAGGCAAGCTCTACTTCACACCCTTGGAGATCTTCCTCAAGCAGGGGACACAGCACACAGCAAAGTCCTTGTCCTTTCCTTGGCAGAAACAGCCACAGCAGGCCAACCCCAGACAGCACACAGCAAAGGGGCAGTACTTCTCCGGCTCTTCTCCTTGGCAAAGGTTCCTCTTGAATCTCAGAAGTAATCTAACGTTCAAGTGTCTGGCCCCCACTTTTTATAGCACAAATTCCTTTGTTCTCTGGTGGCAGAGAAGCTCTTTGCCCAGCTAATACCAGTTCTGTTCTCTCTAGTGCAGCTGCCCAGCAGGAGGTGGAGACAGCATTGTCCCAGGCAGACCAGGCCCATTTAGGTGTGAAAGAAATCTCCTCCCCCCTACTCTGAATGCTGCAGAGGTCTATTCAGCCCAGCCCTGACTCATTCAGGAAAGGCAGGACACACATCAACCCCCCCCGGTGGCTGTCTAAGAGAATGCACATCCCCAGCCCCATGTCACTCCAAAGCCAGACAGTCAATCCACAAACCAGCAGAAGCACACAGGATGGCTAAGCAAGAAAATACCCACTATCTAAAAGTGATATTTTCAAACACACAATATAAAAATCATCTTTCCTAAATTAAGTTCAGGCATACTAAACTCCAACTTTCTATCTTGTCCCAATGAGAAGTTATATTTATATGATGTTATAAATAAACTCCCATTCTATCCTTTGGGACAGATAGCCTTTCAATAGCGAAAAATGAAATACACTGTATTTCACTATAAGGACATGTTGCACACCTCAGTACATGTCCTACCTTTCACATACACTACATCCTGCCCATGGGGCTACCTTGGGCCTGCCTTAGGGGTGTCTTACATGTAAGAAAAAGGGACATTAGGGCCTGGTAAGTGGGTGCACTTGCCAGGTCACCATGGCAGTACCAAACTGCGCATAGACAGTGCAGTGGCAGGTTTGAGTTGCATTCACAGGCTGCTCATGTGGGTGGCACAATCAGTGCTGCAGGCCCACTAGCATCATTTGACTTACAGGCCCTGGGCACACACAGTGCGCTGTACTAGGGACTTTTTTTTTTTTAATGTGTACCAAATATGATTTTAATGAAAAATACAAACATATTTCAAAAAATGTTTAAAACATTTTGCAACTGTAGAAATTACTGTTACAGAGTATAAATCAAGTTGTCAATTTTTTTTAAAAAAGGCACTAACATTTAAAACAGTAGAAATTACTGTTACAGAGTATAAATCAAGTTGCCAATTATTTTTTAAGAAGGCACTCTACCATTTAAAACAGACATACTCGAATGAATGTTTTTCCTAACACAGAAACATACTTTATTTAATCCGTATACACGTAGGATAAGTTCTACACCTGTAAGTAATACGAATTTTGGAAAAATGGAGTGCTACTTGCAGCAAGAAAGTTCTAAGCTGGGAAATGACTGGTGAGTAGAACAGATAGCCATGTCTATAATGCAATATTTCTGGAAAATTTAGTTTCTGCGCTTAGAGACCAGTCAGGATGTAGAAAACAACAGCAAACAGAAAGTTCCAACTTCACAAATAGACTGCTTGAAGAAGTGGAGTCTTAGTTGTGCTGTCCTTACACTTTGATGGGATTTAAGTTAATTCAATCCTGTTTCTGTGCCGCAGTTGTCTGCTTTGGTGATATTTTTTTTACTATTGTGTATTTTTATTCTAGTCTTGGTTTCACATTGCCCTTGGCACTGTTGCCCAAGAAGGACACATGCTCCTCTCTCTCTAGGAAGTGATGGTCCGCACGCAGTTTCAGGTAAGGAGTACTTAACTAGGTAATTGTGCTGTACTAGGGACTTACCAGTAAATCAAATATGCCAATCATGGAATCACCAATCCATAAATATAATTTACAGGGAGAGCATACACACTTTAGCACTGACCAGCAGTGGTAAAGTGCCCAGAGTCATAAAATCAACAAACACAGGGTACAAAACAAGAGGCCAAAAAGCAAATAGTCTGCGGATAAACCCGCTGAAAAAGCCAGGTCTAACACAACCTCCTTCCAGCTTAAAGCCAGGGTAGAATAATCAAACGATTCATAGATTTCTATGCTTGATGCGATAGAACCTAGACCTGGCCCAGAGCAAAGGGGGCACGTTATGGTTCTTTGCCTCTCGGAACCTAGTTGGATCCCTCGGTCTATACTTTCAGGGTCCACTAAGCTAACCCATGGTGAACACTTCTCCTCACCTGTGGACACCATCTGTGCAGCACATAACCTTAGCTTGCTCAGAGGTGTGTCCCAGCAGGCAGACAGTACCCACATGAGCAACACACTGGTGTGGCCCAGTCCAACTCCGGGGTGTGACTCCTGTCCCCCTCCTAGGGGCAACTCTGTTCACCAGGACAGCAAACTACAGTGGCCACTGATAGCTGTCAGTGATGGGAGCCGGCCCCAGGCCTTTCATGGTTCTCCAGCCCCTGTGGTGTCAGAGAGTAGGGGGCAGTTGCACCAGGTGCCTGGCACCCTCTGTCCACTCTCCCTTCTGTCAGGTCAGGGGTGACATCCTGACACTGACCCACCAGCCCAGGGTCTGTACCCTGAGTCTGGACAGGGGACTGGGGTGGGCTCTCCCCCACGTGGTCCTCCTCCTTGGAGCTCTGTACCCCCCCCCTCCCACCTGGAGCAGTACCCCCTTCCAGAATTGTCTGAGGCAAGTGACCTGCACAATTTGCCCACCAGTTCAGGGGTTTTATCCTGCAACAGGGATCCCAGCCTAGGGTCTGTACCCTTAGACTAAGCAGGGGTCAGGGTGAAGAGTGAGGCAGCCCTTACCCTGCACCCCTACTGGGGCCCTGTACCCTCTCACCTGGAGCAGTACCTCCGGATGACAAACCAGTAGGGACACTATTAGCAGTTGCCACTCCTTCCAGGTCAGGGGGACACCCTGAACCAGGCCCTCCATCCCAGGGTCTGTACCCTTAGGCTGGACCAGTGCCTGACAACCCAGGCCTTCTCGGGGAGGACACCAACTCCCCCCCCTCCCCCCCCCCCGGGAAACACACTCCTCTTGAGTTGGACAACAGTCTGCCTAACCTCCTGTCTACCTGACAGCGCATGAAGACCCCCAGGCCAGAAGTGGCCTCACCAGGGTCAGTCCTGGGGTGCTCAGACCTCAGAGCTGCCAACCCTTGATCCACTGGCCCTTCCACTAGGGACTGTGCCCCCCCTCATGCTTTTCTCTGGACTCATGCCCTCTCTGAACTGGAGAGATGCTGCCAGACACCAGAGCTGGTGGAATGCTGATTATAGCAGTCTCCCCCGGCTCATCTGACACCTTGGGATCCCCCACAGGGAATGGCCACCCGGTACAGACCAGGCCCCCGTCCTGGTGTTCCCTTAAGGAACCAACTAGGCCTGGAGACTGGGATTCGGGCACTTCGGGACACAGCCCACTCCCACTCCTTGTCCTCTGAGACAGGAAATTGGACCCTACACCCCTCCCACTACTCTGGGGCCTATATGGGTACCACAACCCTCCCCTACCTGACTTGGTTGGGAAAAACCAGAGCAACCTCCTTCAGGATCACCCCTAGATGCTTCTTCAGACCCTCTGGAATCCACCAAAAGATTTGCTTCTGGTGCGAACTCCCTGGGGTCAGAGAACTCACACTCCACCAGGAGTTGGCATAGCTCTGGAAAACAGGGACTTAAAATATGCTCTCCAATAATTAAATCACACATCCCCACACAGGTGCTAACCAAGCTATCTTTTGCCTCACCATCGAGTGCCTTGCACAAATACTCCACATCACCCTCTTGAGACTGGCAAAACAGTGTCTGACTGTCTCTGTCACTCAACCCACACTCTTCTGGGCGGTTGCCACACTCACATACCAGGACTTCTGCCATGGGGGAACCCCTCATCCTTCACCTGTCATCTAGAATCAGTAGAGTATCCCTCCCACCACTAGGAATATGATGCCCTGTGCCAGTACCCCAATTCACTTCAGGGACACTGTGCACCACTGGAACTACCTCATAAACCTAAACCCCTAGTATGCGTCAACCCCCTCCTTTAAGTCAGGTGCCACATCTCTGGGTGTGTGTACTGCTCCCTCAGCACTAGATAGCACCTCTTTGCTGCCACCATCTGAGCTGGACTCCACCGCCAGCCCAGCCAAGCTCACTTTCTGAGCTACACACATTTCTTTTTTAGCTAAGGCTCGATCCATCTCCTTGCACTCTCGGTCTAGCTGCCTCAGCCTCCGGTCACGAACACGAATCCAATTCCTCTCCTCACGAGCCAATCTTTTTCATAATGTTTCCTTTTCAGGGCCACTGCCCTCTTGGTATTCTGGCTGGAGATCCTCCCCCTCAGATTCCTCCTCAGAGTCAAATGATAGTGTAGTCTCCCAGCATAGCACCTCATAGCTATGCAGGTCTGCCTCAAGATCCTGCCTTGTGCATCTCCTCTTCACAGGTAGCCTCCTCTCCTTGCAAAATACTTTTAGTTCTTTCATCTTGTAGATGTGCAGGTGTCAAAAGTTAATTTACATTTTGCCAAGGCCCCACAGGTGCAACAACTAACCAGAGTTCAACCAACCAACTTTTGAAGGGAAACAGGGAAAAATAGTATGTGGTTGCTTAACAGTCTGCACTATACTAGTAGTGCACATCAATCACTGCATGTTAGGCACAAATGCAAGTTCTAATCTCACCACTGACACCAATGTTAGAAATGGGGGTCTCTAGTTAGCAATGGCTTGCACCCTTGTCCAAGTCGGGACCCTTCTTCCTAGTTAGGGTAAGGGGGATACACTTCTAAAATAACCCCTACTCATCCCTTGGTAGCTTTGCACAAGCAAACAGGCTTATCTCAGAGGCAGTGTGTAAAGCATTTGTGCACACATACAGAAATACAGTGGAAACACTACAAATGGACACCACACCAGTTTAGAAAAATAAGTCATCTTTATCTAAACCAAACAAGACCGAAAGAACACAAAAATCAACAATACAGTAATAAAATTATGACTTTCAAAAAGTTAGAAACATTTCTATTCAAAGCAAATTGCAGATGCGGCACTTTTCACACAAAGTACCTTGGATGCGTCACGCGCACAAACAAAAAATGTTGCAGGCAAGGTGATGTGTCAGTTCCTTACGCCCAGGGAAGGTGATGTGTCGGTTCCTTACTTCAGGGTAGGTGGTGCGTCGGTGCCTTACTGCCACGCACGGGCAGTGATGCGTCAGTTCCTTACTGAAGGGAAGGTAATGCGTCGGTTTCTTACTGTGTGGGGAGGTAATGCACCGGTTTCTTACTGTGGCCCTGGCGTTCTGGCAGGCATGGTGCCCAGATGTGATGCATGAGGACCTTGGATGCATCGGTTTCTCAAGCCACGGTCCCACGATGCATTGGTTCTTGCAGCCGAACAGCCGGGCCTGCATCCGAATCGGTGCAGTGATCTCAGACTTCGTATATTGGTGCACTCGATGCGGCGTGCAGAGATTTCTCTAGCCGCGGGCAGGCACTGTGTCAGTTTCTTCGGTGATGCATCAGAAACAGGTGCGGATGTGTCACACTTCTCATCGTTGCGTTACTTTCCCAGCTCCCAACAGCAGGAACAAACTCCAGAGGCCCAGAACAGCAGCAGGCACCTCCTGCCAGGTCAGAACTCTCAGCAAGGAAGTTCAGTGGAGTTGGGGGTGAAGTCTTTGTATCCTTGAGACTTCAAAACCAGGAGGCAAGCTGTACTGCAAGCCCTTGAAGATCTTCCTTAAGCAGGAGACACAGCAAAGTCCTTGTCCTTTCTTTGGCAGAAACAGCCACTGCATACCAACCCCAGACAGCACACAGCAAAGGGCGGTACTTCTCAGTTTTTCCTGCTCTTCTCCTTGGCAAAGGTTCCTCTTGAATCCCAGAAGTAATCTAGAGTTCAGGGGTCTGGGCCACACTTTCGTACAGCACAAATTCCTTTTTAGGTCGAGGACTACCGGTCTGCCGAAGGCAGAACCGGAAGTCGGAGATTTAATGTTTCCTAGAGTGGCTATTTAGCCCGCCTCTCTTTTTGCTTCTCCTCCATTGGCTGGCTTCCTAAACGGAGGCCAGCCATTGGAGGAGAGAGCCGTCCCTCCAAATAGGCTCCGTCTTTTTCAGATTCGGGGGCGTGTTCCTTGCTGTTCTTTCCACTTTTTAGCCACGCCCTTTCAGAACAGCAGGAACACGCCCCCGAATCCGAAAAAGTTTGGAAGCTCCCATCCGCCATTTTTTATCTATTGTCTGACCGTGAGGATCTTCTTGCTGTTGCTCTCGCGCGCTGCCCGCCTGCGTCCTCCTCGCTGCCCTGCACACCGGGTTTTCACGCTGTGCTTGTTTTTCCTCCTTTGTGCATTTTCCCTATTGTGCGAGCCATCCGATAGACCCTAATGGCTCGAATTACGAACTTCGTAAGGATCACGCACTTTGCTTGTGACAGAGGAATGAAGCCATTGTCTTGGAGACGCTCCGAGGTTTTTGTGAACCTTCTGTAACTGATGTTATCAGCAGGGCCCTAGGACGAGTTTCGAAGCTTCCATCCACCATATGTTTGATATGCACGCGCCACTTTTCACGGTGTTGCCCACCCCACCACCACCGCCCCTCGCTCCTTGTTTGATAAGCCAGGCATGTTCCAGCAACCGGGATTCCATTCAGCCCCTTCACTGCTAGAGAGAGGGGCTGCCCAGCAGGATGTCAGCGTCGAGCCGAGAGGTGCGTTTGAAACCGAAAGGGCTGCTCCGCTCCTTCTCCGTGCAGCTTCACCAGGAGCCTAGTGTCCCGAAGACTGGAGGAGCCCCCGGCCTGTGCCAGCCTCGCCTCTTCGACCCCAGATAACGCTCGCGGCTGTGTATGCCTCCCGCGTGCATTGTTGTTAGCTGATCGCAAGAGCGTGGCACAGGCTTTGCTAACATTGACTAATGATGCTGGTTTAAAATGGTGACTGGTCCACTACACATAAGGAGCCTTGCAGCTCGCTCTGCAGATTTTTTGTTTATTTTCTTTGTTAAATTAAATACCGGAAACTCAACCCGAAGATATTGCAGCGCTTTGGCTAAACAAACACCGTCAAACTGGAGGCTGCCGTGCTAGTTATGCTTTCATTATTGTGTCTCTTTCCCTGCTCCTCTACCCACTCTCTCTGCTCGCACTCTCCCCTCCCTTCTACCCCTCCCACATAGTCACCGGGCTCCTGCTTCCACATCGGGTGCTAACCTGCACGTATTTCTATTGAGGTTACCAGTGCTATTGTGTGACAGCCAACAGTACTGAAACTCGTTTGTGCAGGATGGAGTTTCAAGTTGTCGGGCAATTGTAATGTCTATGGTCATGAGAGCGGCCCGTGGTTTTACATTAAGCAAGGTGCATGAATACAGATAATGCTCAAAACGCCGGCATACAAACACAGGCAGTAAAAGGTTTAACTGCGTTTAGCTTTAAAATGTGACTTGCGCTGTTTTTTGTCTCTGTTTTTGCTTTGATTGAAATTGCTGGGACTAAAGCATCGATGCCCCATTGAGTTGTAAGATTAGAGATGATTTTATGTGCAGGGGCAGGAGATACTCTTTTATGCTTGACAGTAAAACAATTCGGGGGGCATCATTAAAACCTAGACTGGTGTTAAAGAAATATGCATGCCCCCTTTTTTTTGGGAGTGGGGGCAGGCTAAACTAATTGCCTATCGTCTACTACACATTACGAGGCACTGAAGTGCATGCCCTGCGGGTTGTACGCTACTTCTTGGAAGCCTTATATTAGTGACTGAACACGTGTGAAGTTTGTTGGTGGTAATTTCGTTTACATTCTGAACCATTCCTATGTAATTAAGCAAAATACCTCATTTCTGTTTTAAGTGTAAGTGCAATATTTAAAATAAAGCTACGCCCTTATTTACGTTAATTTAACTTCATATTATACAAACATGCCACTTTATAAACATGTCACTGTTATTTTTGCAATCATTTTTGTAGTTTAATGATGGACTGACATGCTTGCACAAGGAAATATTGTGAACTAGCTGTTTAACCTCTTCCCCAAATGATGTCCACAACCCGCCGTATTGGCCCATCTGTGAGATTGCAGTCCATGCTACGGGCAGACACTTAGACAGACAGACCCCTGCAGATAAAGCCTCTGAGAAGCAGGCTGTCCTGTTTGGGATTGCAATATTCAGAACTATAGCCACTGTTGAAATTTTGCTAAGGATTCATAACAGTTTTGTCTCCCAGCCTGCTGTCAGACAATTTATGTGAGGATGGCCATGCCCTGCTGTGTAGTCCCTCCCAAATAGGAAAAAGAGTGGATTTTAATCTCGAACTATAAAACAGTACTTCATCATGTGCTGAAAGCTGGCAACCAAACACTTCAAACACGCATGGTTTCTATTGTTTCAATGGCTCCTCTTTACTCTCGCAAGACTAGCTCCTGACCTGTACTCGCCCCCTCCAGTATAAGTACATGACATACACCACAAAATGACATAATAATGCCGATGCCAAAAGAGGCTTGCTGAGGCTGATTCCATCCAGGGCCGGACTGGGAACCAAAACCGGCCCTGGCAAAGTGCTCGTGTACTCATTTTAACAACATTTAACAGATTAAAAGGACAGCTTTGTAGAGATTTGAATCTGTTACCTGCGTTTCTCGTCAGCGAGTGCTTAGCTCGCTGAGCTACCTAATTTGGTAGTCCAGGCTGCTTCCTTTAGGGAGCCCAGGTGTAGAAGCCACTTACATTCATTAAGGGGGTCCTTCTGCTTGCTGCATGTTTCTAGTTACAGCCTGCAGATCTTATCTGTGATTTGTGTTTAAATGTGAGCTCTCGCGACAAAGTTGTAAACCTGATTGATTTGCCGACTTTGAGACACGCCCGTGCCCCCAGGCCTGTATCTCCTGGCCCCGGGCCTCTGCAGACAGTTCACAGGGGCGCCTTTGTCTCCCAACAATAGCCACAGAAGGAGCCCCCGTGGGGGGCAAACAACCCGAAACGTAATATAGTTGTCTGGCGGCGGGGCTTGGCGGCCGCACTTCCGACCACAAGATGGAAATGTGAACACGTACCGGGTGATGTCACTTAGTGAGGTGCCCCCCCCCCCCCCTGTCTTGACTCCTTGAGTGGTGCAGAAGTGGGGTGTCTGACTCTGGACCTGTGGGCTACTGTGGGGGCAGTGTGCAGGCTTCAACTGCTAATCCCGGGTTCCCAGCCAACGTAGATCCTATCTGATCCTGGCTGCTACTGGCGCTCAGTGTCTCGCCTTTGTTCTTGCGCACCTCTTTGACTGAACACTCCCAGCCCTGTGGGTGTAAGGTACTCCAAGGAATTCTTCAGCTTTTGATACGGAGTCCGGCGTGTTTTATTACCCTGATAAAGTGATGCAGGGAGACGGAGCACCGGTTGTGTTTCCTGTGTCATCTGTGACACCGTCAACCTCCTGGTGTGGCCCTAGCGGGCACCCTGCAAATTGACTGTTGTTATATAGTGCCTCACTTATGTTTCAAAGCACTGTAAGCAATAGCTGTTGTCATTACACCGTTTAATATTGCCCAATTGGGCCTCGGACACATCACATGCTAGCTGAATTCGCAAGAGTTCAAACTCCTGCCCCGGGCCAGTTAATAGTTGTGACGTACGTCAGATCTCTGGGGCCAGCAGCGCTGCATTCTGGGATTCACCTGGGCATGTACGGGCCTAGGAGCCGCAGAGGGCGAAGAGCTGAAGGTGGGTTGAACTTGTAATGCTGTCATACCCTCCTTTCGAGTTCACTGGCAAGTGGAAGTATCTACAACTAATTTAACCCCCTTTAATTAAGGAAACCCTTTAAAGGACTACTAGTTAATTGA
This sequence comes from Triturus cristatus, assembly GCF_964204655.1. NCBI lineage: Eukaryota > Metazoa > Chordata > Amphibia > Caudata > Salamandridae > Triturus > Triturus cristatus. The sequence continues at coordinate 1,274,351,602 of NC_140591.1, forward strand.
GCCCACGGACACGATGTAAATATTGCCAGAAGATTCAAGCCTATGGTATTTTCCGGTGGGAATGACGTCACACGTATATTGCTGTTTTATGCTTTTTACGTAAATTATGGTGGAACTATTCTAAATTGTGCTTGAGAATCATAACGCAACGCCGCTGCTATAAATAACTAACTGCGGTATTGCCTGCGTCCTTCCATCTTCAACACAGTATTCATAGTTTAATCGATGCACTCTACAACTGGATCTATGGTAGCGGTGACATTTGAAGTAGCAAAAAGTAAATATGTGTCAAATTTTGTGGTTACTGTGTGGCTCTGTGCGTGTGTGTGAGGATCTGTATGTGTTGGTGGCTCTGTGTGTGTGTGTGGCTCAGTATGTGTAAGTCTGTGTATGTCTGTGTGGTTTTATGTGTGTAGCTGTGCGTGTGTGTGGCTCAGTGTATGTGTAGCTCAATAAGTGCATAGGTGCCTCTGTGTGTGTATAGATGGCTCAGTATCTTTATGTGGCTAGCTCGGTATGTGTGTTAAGTGACTCTATGTCTCTGGCTAGCTCTGTATGTGTAAGTCAGTGGCTCGGTATGTGGATGTCTGTAGCTCTGAATATTTGTGTGGATAGCTCTCTATCTGTGTCTGGCTGACTCTGTATGTGTGGCTCTGTATGTATGTCTGGGTGATACACTTTGTATGTGTGTGGCTCTGTGTGGGTGGTTCTGTATGTGTGTGGGGTTGGCTCTCTCACTACGTCACTCTCTCTCCCTAACACTCTCTCTCTCACTACCTCACTATCTCACTATCTCTCACTATACTACACTCTGTCTCACTAACTCTCTACCTCACTCTCTAACTCGCTACTCAACTCTCTCTTTCTCACAGCAACACAATATCACTACCACAGTAACTATCTCTCACTCACTACTTAAAAACTTCACTCTCTCTCACTACCTCTCTCTATTTCAATACCTCACTCTCTCTCTCTATCTCACCACCTCACTCTCTCTCTGCTAATGCAATAGGTATCACATATGCAAAAAAAAGCTAATGCCAATAGAAAGGACAATGCCATTTATTTAGGGATACAAAAATGATAAAAAAATAATGAGCAATACCAATAGCACTACCTATAATATTGCCGAGACCATTGCATTGTAAATGCTTGTTTTCTCTGGTGGTAGAGAAGCTCTTTGCCCAACCAAAACCAGTTCTGTCCTCTCTGGTGCAGCTGCCAAGCAGGAGGTGCAGACAACATTGTCCCAGGCAGACCAGGCCCATTCAGGTGTGAAAGAAATCTCCTCCCCCTGCTCTGAATGCAGCAAAGGTCTATTCAGCCCAACCCTGACTTATTCAGGAAAGGCAGGACACACATCAACCCCGGTGGCTGTCTGAGAGAATGCACATCCACAGCCCCTGTCATTCCAAAGCCAGACAGTCAATCCACAAACCAGCAGAGGCACACAGGTTGGCTAAGCAAGAAAATACCCACTTTCTAACAGTGGTATTTTCAAACACACAATATAAAAATCATCTTTCCTAAAAGATGAATTTTTATATTCTGTGTTCCGGCATACTAAACTCCATCTTTGTATCTTGTCCCAATGAGAAGTTATATTTATAAAATGTTATAAATAAACTCCCATTCTAGCCTATAGGACAGATAGCCTTTCAATATTGAAAAACAAAATACACTGTATTTCACAATCAGGACATGTCACACACCTCAGTACATGTCCTACCTTTCACATACACTGCACCCTGCCCATAGGGCTACCTTCGGCCTGCCTTAAGGGTGTCTTACATGTAAGAAAAGAGAAGTTTAGGTCCTGGCAAGCAGGTGCACTTTCCAGGTTGACATGGCAGTCCCAAACTGTGCACAGACACTGCAGTGGCACGTCTGAGTTACAGTTACAGGCTGCTCATGTAGGTGGCACAATCAGTGCTGCAGGCCCAATAGCAGCATTTGACTCACAGGCCCTAGGCACACACAGTGCACACACAGTGCACTGTACTAGGTACTTACAAGTAAATTAAATATGCCAATCATGGAATCACCAATCCATAAATACAATTTACAGGGAGAGCATATTCACTTTAGCACTGATTAGCAGTAGTAAAGTGCCCAGAGTCATAAAACCAACAAATACAGGGTCCATAACAGGAGGCCAAAAAGCAAAAAGTCTGGGGATAAACCTACTGAAAAAGCCAGGTCTAACACCTGGATTTTCTATAGCCATGTTTTCCCATTGGAATTCCCTGCAGGCGATTTCAATTTGTCAGAGAAGATACTACCTGAGCCCGTTTCTCTTTAGAGTTAATGTTTTCGAGAGCTCCATCCTTTTTCTTAAAATGCACATTTACAATTTTCAGAATCTTCTCAATGGAGATGCAACAGTCAGTTGAAAGGGCCATCCTCAATTGTAAGGTCTGCTGTAGCTTCGAAGACTAGCTGGCACATGCATCAAGCTAGGATTATGCGAGTCCTTAATTGCGAATATTAAGGATTCGCAATTAAGGACTCTCAAAATCCTATGCATGTAGGAATCGCTATAATATTAGCGATTCCTACACATTCCTTATTTGCGACCTGCAAATTGCGAGTCGCAAATAAGGAATAGCTTCACATTCATTCCTATGGGCCTACAGGCGCATAGGAATGAATGGGACATTGCAAGCGCAATTTGCGAGTACCAATAGATACTCGCAAATTGCGCATGCAATTTTAGGGTGCAAGGGTGTCAAAAGGACACCCTGTTGCACCCCTGGAATTGACCTGTGCACATATGTTGCGCACACACATGCCCTAAGGGCATGTGTGTGCGCAACATGAAACTTTGAAAAATGCACAAAAGGGCATTTTTCAAAGGTTTTGCAAATTACCATGAAGTTCAAATTCATGGTAATTTGCACCCCCTATTAGCGAAATCGCTAATTTTATTACTTTACTGCATTGCATTTAAGGAATCTCAATTTGCGATTCCTTAAATGCAATCGCAATTTAAGTAATCGCAATTTAGAGATTACTTGAAGAGTGGCAGGGAGAAGATGTATCCCATGTAGTATGATGAATTTGATATGGAGTATGTTGCTGATTGAAAGTTAGGCCCTCGTAGCTTGTTAGGAGGCTAGGATGTTAAATGGCTTGGCTGAACATTTCCCTTGAGAGGGGCTACAGGAGGGAAGAAGCGTTTTTCAAATGGCTCCCTGTCATAATCAGAAATATGTCCAGTATTATGTACAGGGCATTTTGTTTACATGCATAGTCTTCATATCAGTGTCTGGGCCTTTATGGCAATTTAAAATGTGGTACCCACAAAGAATCAAGATATATGGATTCAAGCTGAATGAATGCTTAGTCAGTCGCTGTTTAAGGGGTCAATTATTAGATTTTAACAAACTAAGAGAGACATATGGAAATGTTAGTGACTAGATTTTGACATTCCCTAAAATGTTGGCTATATGTATAAAAAAGACTTCGTTTTAATCAGGAAAAGTTCTGAATAAAATATATGATTTGGGAAATTGTTCTAGGAATTTGACAGCTTTTGAGCACAAATCAAACTCAGATGGGAGGTTTATTTACAAGTGGAGCTCACCAATACAGATTAGTTAAACGCATGTCAGAAAATCCATCAACTATCGCTGGACTTAGGTTATTACACTCAATTCAATTCAATCCACTTTAATCGATTAATTAAAATCATAAAATTACAAGACAACAATTACATTAATAGACAAACACAAATACAACAATTAACAGTAATATACACATCATAAAAAAATCCATAAAAATTATTTTATCAGCATCAGGGCTAAAATACATACAAATAACATGATTACTAATGAACTACCGACTCATCCAAATACAACACATTTTTAGAGCTACTAATCTAAATCATTGATCAATATGATCAAAAAAAGAGTTAAAACCTATGTAAAAAATACAAAAGGTACCGAAATTCATTATGTAATCCATCTAATATGGGTCTCCCAGATTTCAACTAGCTATAGTTCTCCCCTTCAACCTGACTGCGGCCACTAAAAAGGAAGCAATATTAAAAATTTCCCATGTGTTATTAAACATTTGTAGATAAAGTAAAGCAGGTTTAGCCTGTAAAAATCCCTTCATACGAAGTAAGGGAACCAAAAACCTCTTCCGAATGGCAGTATAGTGTTTACAGAACAATAAGAAATGTAGTGTATCTTGAATAGAATAGTTGTCACAAGAACATAGTCCCGCTTCCTCCGGTTTGGACCACCCCACAAAGTCCCCCAAGGAGCAATGTATCAGATTAAGTCGAAATCGAGTCAGGAGCCAGCGATGAAGCGGCTTAGTAACTATTAGCAGATAGGGTTCTATTGAGAGTGTTGTTTTTATTAGAGAATGAGCCCGAACAAAAGGTTTCTGCAGCTCATACCCTTCCCTTTCTGCCATCATTATTCTTAGAAAATTATTTTTGACCCATTTCAGATCATCCTTCCTGATGTTTTCTGGATGATCATAAAGATCCTGACGACCTAATTTAAGAAGCATGGATTCAACATAAACTAGCCACTTAATGTTGCTCACTTTATCCAACTTAACACAATCCCGCAGTATCTCTTGGTTCAAGGTTAGTTCTGGATTTAACCACACTCTGAGCCAGCAAAGTAACGGCGCCAAGCTCAGAGTGTCAGATAGGAAACCCAACCCCAATTCCTGGTGTAAGGAAAAATTAGGGGTAGATTGCGGTACTGAAAGGAGATTCCTTAAAAATCTATTTTCAGCTATCTGTAGTTGTGGCTGGGGTTTGTATCCCCAGATAGCAGAACCATATCCTGCTATGGCCAGACACTTTGCTTTATATATTTTAATAATGGCCTCCATTGGTCTAGCCCCTAGGCGTTTGGCAAAGCCTAAAACAGCCGCGGTAGACCTAGTTACTGCATTCTTTTTTAATTTTTGCTGTGGGGCCCATGTACTCCTTTCATCAAAAACTACCCCTAAATAAGTAAAAGAGGGAACAGAAGATACTAGTCCCCCGTTACAATAGAAAGATTTTGATTTTGTAGCTTTACGACCTGTGGACAGTATATGCGATTTGCCAATATTTACAACCAAATCCAGGGACGACATAAAAGCTCCAAATGCATCTAAGAGGCGCTGTAAACCAACTGCCGTTCTGGCCAGTAGTACCGCGTCATCCGCGTATAGGAGAACTGGAATTAAAGTATCACCTACACGCGGAATATCCAGGCTTGCTTTAACCAGTGTTTTGTCTAGGGCATTTATGTATAACGTAAAAAGCAGGGGCGCCATAATGCATCCCTGTCGTACCCCTCTCCTGGATTTAAAAGATTTAGAGCACCTACCGTCCTGGGACAGCCTAATTGAAGCCGTAAGGTCACGATGTAAATCTGCTAAAAAATAAACCAAAGCTGGGTCCAGACCCATATCCAGCAAGATGGTCCACAATTTCGACCTGTTTACCAGGTCGAACGCTGAAGTCAGGTCCATGAAAGCCAGCTTCAGCGAGCCCTCCTTCGCCATAGTATATTTTCCTATTAACATAAAGAGGTTCAAACATTGATCCATAGTGCCTCGCCCTTTGCGGAAGCCGTATTGAAGATTACTTATTATTTTATTGTCATCAGCCCAATCTGTTATCCTATCTAATATAACTTTCCCTAACATTTTAACAACCAAGTCAATCAAGGATATAGGTCTGTAGCACCTTGGTTCACTCCGCTGACCCTTTTTGAAGACCGGTATAATTGTTGAGTGACACCATGAAGTTGGGGGCCCGATCAAAGCCACAGCATTAAACACGTTAACCAGGATATTTGCCCAAAAGCTGGGATTATGTTTATAGATGTCAGCTGGGACATGATCTGGGCCAGGCGCTTTGTTGCTTGAGGTATTTTTAATAGCTTTTTCAATATCCATGACTTTAAAAATAAGAGGAGGAATACCTTGCTGGGGGAAAGTTTTAGGGAAAGAATCACGGGAATAGTTCGAGCCATAAATCCCTTCAAAATGGGACAACCATTGAGCTTCTGTAACATTATTATCTAGGCAATTGTTATCCAATCCTGAAAAAAGAGGCGTATTAACAATCGACCAAAACTTGGCACTATCTTTTAAAATGTTAACGGATAAGAGGGCGTCCCAAGTTTCTGCTTTAATCTCTGTCTTCCTCTTATGGATCGCTAACTTATAAATAGGGCTCCCGGTTTTCCGTATTTACGGATTTTTACATATAAATACAGACGGAAATCAATATTTCCTTTGTCTGTATTTATATTTATAAACGGTAAAATACGAGTAAATGTTGCCGCGCTAGTCTCCCGCCTCCCGATTCCTGCAAGCAAAAACCCGATGCCTCTGGGTTTCAGCTGACAGGGCAGTATTGTGTAACGTGCTAATTCTTCCCAGCAATAGTCGGAGTGGCGATGCAGGGGCTCTAGAAGGGGTGAACAACCAACAACCAACAAAGCCCCATTAACAAGCGAATGGTCTTTAAAGACCTGTGAAGTGCTGGGGGGGGGGCGGCTGTGTTTGTGCCCTTTGATTTGACAGAGGCCCCTTGTTTTACGGTGGGGGGGGCACGGGTCTCGTGGGGGCATGCGAAGACAAACATTGTTTTTCAAACTTCCTGTTTATAAGAATCAAATGCAATCACCTGGGGTCTGAAAGCGTCATCTAGAGCGTTTCGCAGTTCTGTTTTATTTGCTGGCACTATAAACCGGGCTCAATGGTGGGTGGAAGTTTCTGATTTTTTTTGTAGCGCCTCGAGCTTCTCACCAGTAGCGCAGCGCTCGGATTTCCATTATTCCGACCGTAGTGAAGTTTGGCGGGCCATTAGCACGCGAAAGCGCTACCTAATGGCCCTGCACTTGACCTGCCTGGAGTCAGAGGCCACCCGCCCTCTGCCTTTTGTTCTGCTGCAGGAAGGCTCAGCCGTTCTGGGAAGGACAGAGAACGGAGAAAAAATAAACGCTGTCTCTTTTCCTTCATGGCAAGGACCGTGTCCACTACTCCTGATCTGCCTCTGGCGGCTGCCCTCCTCTCTTTATGCCTCCATCTCTTTCTGTCTCTGTCTCGCTCCTGCTAACGTGCTGATTTAAAGAGGCAGATCTTAAGGTACTCTCTCTTGCCTCGCCTTTTCTTTATTGTTCCCCTGTGAAATTGATCCAAAAAAGGCTGAACACTTTGGCTGTAAATGTCCTCATTTTCGGACCCTTTTCTATTGAAAAGAAAAACCTTGGAATGGAGAGAAAAAATAGTTAAATACCTAAATAAAGCAATGCAGAGTGGACAGCAGACAGGCCAGACTGTTATTTACACCCACACACATTAGCGCCACTTTACAGAGTTTGCCAGTGAAAGCGCTACTTTCTTTTTATCTTCTTTCTTTGAACAACAATGTTTTCCCAGGGTGGGTAAGTGCGCCATTCCTAAAGGGACTGCAATACCTGGTTGATGGGTAGAGTGGAAACGTTTAATATGATCGTTTTCAACTTTTTAATTATTTTAGCTTATAAAATGCGGCTCTGTGTTTGGGGATGTGGTCTTTTTTAAACCAAACTGCATACATTTTGAAAGGATATAAGCAATGGACATTGAAAGGGGTCCCTTCCTGGTCCTGTAGCCATGTCTTGAACTTTTCAGGCAAAATCACTTACTGATTTCTGAATAATGAGTTTAAAACCGTTAAGGTAACCATGTTTTTTTCTGATTACAGTTCACATGCTTTGCTTATTCTTGCATTCCCTATGAGTGTTTGCTTTTTCCAGGGTGTTATTCATTTTTTTTCACACAGCATTTTACTGTTGTCTAGTGCATAATTTGAATTTAGTCGCAGCACAATTGAGTTGTGCTGAAGGCAGTGCGAGTTTCTCTCGGTGGGGCAGTATGGTGTAAATAAATGTGGAAAAATACTAGCTGTAGCGTCGCCTTTTGCTTGTGGCAAAAATAAATATGGATAAATACAGAAAAAAGCCCAAAAAATAAATATGGATAAATACAGACGGAAATGGCAAAAAAATAAATACCATAAAACCGGGAGCCCTACTTATAAAGTTTCCTTAAACTCGCTATCAAGGGCCTATCTTGAGGAGAAGTTTTCAAGGCTAAGATTAAGGCACGATGAGCCTGCGAGCAATTTTCATCGAACCATTTTTCTTTTTTCGATTGAGCTTTCCCTTTGGACTTGGTAATCAGATCCGCAGCAATCTGAGAGCAAATACCAACAAAGGCCCCTACTATATCGACCTTCGAGTTAGTAGGATCATTACACATTATTATGAGATCCCTGGAATTTATACAAAAATCTTTAAAAAATAAGGCAGGTAGCACTTTAGTCCACTTAAGTCTCCTGTCTTGATCACGGGTTACCATGTTATTGGAACCTAATATTTCCCCACCATTTCCTATAAACCCACAGTTGTGAGCTAGTTCCAGTAAAACTGGATTATGATCACTAAAAGGCGAAATTATAGCATTGTAGAAAATCACCATATCTAACAGGTTAGGAGACAAAAAAATATAATCAATAATAGTCTCACCAGTTTTAAATGTATGGTAACGATCAGCACGATTTACAAAAGGGGGTTCAGTCAGATCGGCTTCAGCCAGTAGATCCTCCAAGGCAGCACCCCTAAGGGAGTGCTCAAAGTGTGGGGTCTCTAAATAAGTGTGGGCCAAATGATCAAAAATATGACAATGATGATCACAGAGATGAATGTTAAAATCACCTAAGAGTAATATGTGATAAAATGTAGATTGAATTCTCCTATACTCAACTAAAAAAAGATTCAGTTTATTCAAATACTGGTTGAGTGTTTTACTGTCCCTTGAGTTATAAAAGTTAATAAGTAACAATTTGAGTTTATTAGAACGGCTTACTTCTACTATCAATATGTTGGCCGAATCAAACTCTATTCTTCTTAGCGTGCCTTTTAGGTTATGGGACAGAAGAAACAACAGACCACCTTTAGCTCTACCAGCCATTGATGGACGTGCCTGTAAGGAGAAGGAGCTATACCCATCTAACCAAAAATCATCCCCCTTCACCCAGGTTTCTTGAAGGGCGATTATGTCATATTGCTTTATAGCATTCAACCATAGAGGGTCATTTCTTTTAGAGTTTAGACCTGCGATATTCCAAGTAATAATTTTACAGCTTAAATTGGATTCGACTCTATTAACATCTAGATCATGAGCTGTAGGAGTCAAGTCTGCTCCAACCGCCCTTGACTCCACTGGTCAATCATTCTGATCCATTAGGGTAAGGGGGAAAAATCTATTAGAGGCCAACGGCCCTAAGTCCCTGGGTGTGGGTAATAAAAATTGCTTTTTTGCTGTAAAGACTTCAGGTTTACCCTTCCTACCATTATCTAGTCTACTGACACAGTCATGAAAACCAGACCGTTGTTGAGGTAGGTTAGAATAAGCATGTGACCACCTTGGGGGGGGATAAAAGAACCCCAAAGGAACCGCCCTCATTTCCCCTCCAAAGGGATCAGTAGCGTTCCAGAACAATCTGCTGGCTGCATTCTGGATATTGAAATTGACTATAATACAGTCACCCGAAACACATTTAGGGCCATTACCCACCCATCCCACCCGTCTAGCCATAATAATATGGGTGGATATCCCAGCAGGGCCAGAGGCATGATGCTCACACCAATACTTCGTCTTACGCAATAAGGTCGCAGTAGGTTCAATATCATCAGCAGATAAAGGTGGAACCCCCACTAGAACTGCCACCAGGGGGGTAGCTTCAGGAGGTAAATTAATTTTACCTGTGTTGGGACATGATACTTTCCCCTGCTGATCCGCAGGCCTAATACGTGCAATGTTCCTACTACCTACTGGGCGGTCAATGCAATTTATGTCTCTGATTAATAAAGAACCCTCACCAGCACCTTGAGCATTACAATCCAAATGACTAACTGCAACTTCAGTTATTGGATTAACCCGTGGTGTTGGCTGATCTCCCAATAGATGATTCCCTTGAGGGTTTGGAACAGTATCATCCACAATAGGACAAGGACACTCAGAGGAAATTAACTGACCATTAGCCTGTAAAGTACGTTTCGCATCAGATCTAAATAAGTCAATCGAGGAATTCAAACGGTCACATTTCCTCCTCAAATCCGCAACGCACCTATTCATAGTATCAATGACATCTTTTGCAACATTAGCCAATATGGCCTCAAATCGAGACGAGAAGATCTCTTCCACCAGGTTCCGTAGCACCAATTTGATGTTATCATCCAGAACAGGAACGGGGTTTACCGAACTTAATTTTAGAGCTTTTTGTTTTTTGCTAGGTTTTTTGGCCAAACCCCGAGAGCCTTGTGTTTTGTCTGCCGAAGCTTTAGTCAATTTTACCCCCTTAATGACAGGCAGTTGTGATATTATGTCCTCGACCCCCCTAACAATAGCATCAGACACTGGGGGTACAGAAACAACATTAGAGCCATTAATCACAATTACCTCAGGGTCCAGGGGTATAGAATGAACTGGGGTAAGTACAGCTTCAGAAGTATGTATGCCCTCCTGTGATATTAGGGCCAGTTCCCTTTCGGCAACCTCAATTTCATTGTTCAAAACTCCCACAGCCGATGTCAAATAGGAGATAATAGAAGACGATTTGCGAGGTACTTTGGCATTGGATCCCCCCTGTACCTGATTACCGGCCAATTTTCTCTTACCCATGACACGATGAAAGAGATGTGGCCCAGCCCAGCCTCCTCCGGACTCCGACGGGCGCGGACGGGCCCGCCCGCGCGCATCCCGCTCTGCGGAGTCCCTTCGCTGGTTTTGAGGACTCAAGGCGCCCTGTTAGTGACGCTTGCACAATGCGCGGTCCCAGGGCTTCTGGGGAATGTAGTTTGTAAATATGCGAGAGGCCGTTCACCTCACGGCGCTGTGTTGAGCAAAGGTACCGTCCCCTCAGTGCAGCACCCAGATGAAAGTCTGCCCGAACACCAAGACACCAAATCACACTGGAAAGTAGCTTCGCGCGTCCCACTCTTTTGTATACTTAGCCACAGTAACGTGTAGCCAAGGCTCCTCAGCGAAATAAATCCTACCTTTTCACCAAACCACCCTAAGTGTGAGTTTGAGAGAGCAGACTTTATACACTTAAAGTATTCTTTTACAGCTTTACAATAATTAGGGTTAGAATTGAGGACTGTCTGCCATACTTCACAAAGTAAAAGAAGTTTGAGAATCTGAAAGTTTTCGAGTTAGATGATCTCCTCTTTTTCTACTCTATTTCCTTCAGAGAAGCAAGACAGGAGGCTCTAGCCAAACAGCATCCCAAGGAAAGATACACTTCTGCATTTTTCCCAAAGTAACCTCAAACGTAGGGTGAAAAAAGCTTGGAGTGGTGTGACCTGGTAATCTGTAGCAGGCTATGTTGTGCCTTCCTTCACAAGCTTTGATTATTTCTTGTCCCAATTGTCCAGAAGCCAGAAAACAAACCCCTTCTTTGAGCAATTTGACTTAGATATTCAGTGGAATTAGCATCACACTATCCCTTGGGGTTTTGAATGCAGACTTGCTTGCGTGAAACACAAAGCATTGTTGCCATTGACTGAGAATGTCAATCCTAACATCCTGGGCCTGTATTCTGGAAGTGCCCTGGGGAGCAACGGGTGTTTGCGACCCCTTTGTGCACCCCTGGGCCCTTTGGTATTACAGAAGAGGCTGCAGACACTTGTGCGGCCCCTTCTGCAATACCGATAGCGCTGGGGCCCATAAAGTGCAAGAGCTGTCTTAACAGGGTGTTCCCTCATTTGCATGGGTGCCTGCCTCCCATGCAAATGAGGGAATCCCTTTGCCTCTGCGCTCACACAGTATTATAGATGCGGGCACAGAGGCAAAGAAGCTGTCAGGAGGCACACTGTCAGAGCGCCCCCTGCTGGCAGCCCTCTAAGGGGGCTAAAGGGGGTCTCATGGACCCCCCAGACATCCCATTGCAGGTGGGTGCAGTCACTCACTACACCCATCTGCTAGGGGATCTCTAATCCCCCTTTAAAGTGTAGGTGGGTTGCGCCTGTACTGTCAAACACGGAGCGGTTTCAAAGCAGCCACTCCGTTTTTCACATCAATGTGCTGCCCCCAGGGCAGTGTGAGTACGCCGCTGCCCTGGGGGCAGCGCATTCAATGTAATAGGGTGCACTTTCCTGTTTGCGCTGGATGCAAACAGGGAATGTATGCCCTTTACATAATAGAGCACAAGAAGTGCTAGCACCAGAATCTTTTATATCCTCACCTCAACTGCATTGTAGTTACTATATATGGGCCACGGGAATCTCTACACCCCTTTCTGCAATCGCATTTCTTTGTACTAAGCGTCCATATTGAAGTTGTAATTCATGACATTGGCCGCACTCAGCAAAATTTAGAGCCAGATATATCAACGCTTTTTGCAAATGCGATTCCCTAAATGCAATTTATTTATCTATCGCAAATTGCGATTTTGCATTAAGAAATCACAAATTACCACCAACTTCTAGTTGGTGGTAATTTGCATATATCTGGAAAAATTCACTTTTTTGCATTTTTCTGTGCCGTGTGGCGCACATACATGCCCTTGGGCCATGTATGTGCGCCACATGTGCACACATGGCTATTTTAAGCGTGCATCAGGATGGCCTTTCGGCCCCCTTGCACCCTTGAAATTGTATGCGCAATTTGTGAGTACCATGCAATTCCCATTCATTCCAATGCCATAGAAATGAATGGGAAGCCATTCCTTATTTCCGACTTGCAATTTGCGAGTTGCAATTAAGGAATGCGTAGGAAACGCAAAATATTTGCTGAAACCTACATACATTGCATTTTGCGAGTCTATAATAGCGAATCGGTAAAATTCGCTATTATAGACTTGCAAAATTTAATTTTGATACATCTGGCCCTTAGCTTTTGCCAAAGGTAGGACTCGCTGGTTGCAGTTTGTAAGCAATGCAACCCTTCCAGTTGCATATTTCAAACTTTATCCAGTCCTTAATAGGGGCTTGATCCTTATTGGGAAATGTGATGGGAAAAGGCCTACCTTATGTCCTGACCATGGATTCATGCAAAGCCAGTCATAACTTTTTGAATTGTTCATTATGTGCAGCTTTACATCTGATAATCCCGGGTCCACACAGGTTTGACCCATTCCATGGGGTTTTACTCGCTATAGGGGTAAACATGTATGGAGACGCCAGTAATTAAGGTAATTTAGACCACCTGAATCCTCTCCACATGTTTTATTCCTTCCTTGCAGTGATGTAAAAGTATCAATATTAAGGTTAAAATATTATTTACTAAAGCTCTGGGGAGAGAACTAAAGCTGTTTCCAGCCCATAACTAAACCTGATGCGCAGGACATGTATCCTTTCTTTGTCCTAAGGGCGAAAGATCTATAATCACTTTCAATTTCAAACGTGCAGGCAGGGAATACATCTACCAGCAAATCTCATTCACACTGCTTGACGTTTTTTCTCCAGTCCTCAGAACAGTATAAAGTGCAAAGAGTTTTTTAACTCACCTTTCTTTTGCATCCAGGAACGCTTTAGCAAAAGGGTTGTACTTGATTTTGAGGGCCGTTATCTAGAATTTAGAAGGAAAATGGTGTTAAATGCTACAGTGTACACTTTAAAAAGAAAATATGTGCTCATACACCTGAACCCTAATAGTTGCATAAGTGCACTCTTCCTTTCACTGGCTTTCAACAATACTTGCCTTCTATGAACAGAAGGGGTCGAGTAGGCAGAGCCATTTTGTTTTGGAAAAATATTTGTAACACGGAGAGGTGGGAGGGAGAGTAGAATGGGAAGAGCGGGAACACGAAGATTTAGGATGAATGGATTTGGGATTAAGTTTGGGGATAATTTAGTTTTACTTGTTCCCTTCTCTCCATAATCCTTCCTCTCGATCCTTCTCCCCTCTGCCATGATTCTATGATTCCACATCATTCAAAGATATTAACCTTTAGTCCGAGGGGCGTAATGCAGGTCAGTTCACCCACTGAGGTGCAGGGGAGCCCCAACCCTTCAGGCACCCCTCAACACTTTAGAGGGGTCAGCAAAAGATTCATGAACAACTATGAGTTATGGGACACTCAAGGAGCCTTCAACACCTTCTGCATGGGGGCTCCATCATTCTATGTTACAACTCTGTTTAGTCCCTCATCACTTCCTGAGAGAGAGGAAGAGTAAATGAAAAGTAATGTAAATGTAACAGGGCGCCGTTAAAAAGCAGGTCTGTGCATACAAAGGGGCATATTTATGAGCCCTTTTGCGTCGCTCTTGCACCACTCTATGTGATGAATGAGCGACGCAAATTAAGAATGAGATTTATGAAGCCACACAAGGCCACCTTGCGTGGCCCCGAATGGCTTGATAAATCTTGAGAAATGGAATGCAGCGCAAATTGGTACGTTTAATTACTCTGTGCCTGGATTTTGACGCATTCCCAGATTTACTAGACATGGGACACCTGGGAATGCATAAAAAATCGACTCCTCCCCAGGTGACGTGTAACGTGAAGAAATATCTTTATTTCTCCTCTTTTTTCCCCTCTTTCTATGTGTGCTGCATTCTATAGAAATAGGGAAAAGCTTCAGGGGATTGTTTTTATGCAGGAAGGTGCTCCTTCCTGCACAAAAATAATTCACCCTACAACGCAGGTTCCCTTAGGGTGCCTGCATTAGATTGTTTGGATGGGTCAAGGGTGCCTGCATTGTAAGGTGGATTGTTTGGATTGGTCAAGGGTGCCTGCATTGTAAGGTGGATTGTTTGGATGGGTCAAGGGTGCCTGCATTGTAAGGTGGATTGTTTGGATGGGTCAAGGGTGCCTGCATTGTAAGGTGGATTGTTTGGATGGGTCAAGGGTGCCTGCATTGTAAGGTGGATTGTTTGGATGGGTCAAGGGTGCCTGCATTGTAAGGTGGATTGTTTGGATGGGTCAAGGGTGCCTGCATTGTAAGGTGGATTGTTTGGATGGGTCAAGGGTGCCTGCATTGTAAGGTGGATTGTTTGGATGGGTCAAGGGTGCCTGCATTGGTGCTAGACAGCCAAAAGGGCACCAGCGCAGGGGATAGGAAGGAATGCGCCTTATTGACTCAAATATGATATATTCCTTCCCTTTCCCTATCATGCAGTGCAGCACAGCAAGGAGACTTGCTGTGCTGCAGTGTGCAGTGATGTAATGAAAATTGAGGGGGCCCTTCTGTAAACTACATATAGGGGGCCTCCACGCTCCTGACACAGTAAGGAACTGTCAGGCCAGGGGCCCACGCACAGTTCAAAGGGGGTAACCCTGGAGCTCAGGAACCCAGCACTGCATGCCTGGGGCGGTATTGTTACGCCATTGTCACTGCGTGACTTGGCCATAATTATGGCCCAAACTGGCTAACAAATACAACTTGAAGTCCAACTGAGCAGTGATTAATATCCAAAGAATAACAAAAGTATGCAAGCATTATAGAATGTGGGTACAGCGTAATCATCTTTTACTAAGTAGTTAAATCTCCATGCATATTTTATTTATTTAAAAAAATATATATTTTTATTGAATTTATTATACATTTTATCCCCCCCCCCCAAGCCAAGCAAACAATCAATCCATAAGAGTAAGATATACAAAGCAGCAATAAATAAGTTCATATTCCATATATGATTTACATAGAATGAATACTATAAATATTGAGACATAAATTAACTCATGCATTACATCAATAATTACAAGCTCTAAGCCATAACACTATATTCTATATCCGACAGCCAAAGTATTCTCCAGCTATTCCCCCTCTGACAAGGAAAGGAACCAGTCCCTCATAGGAGCCCATACCCATAAACCTTTTTTCTGAGCAGATTTGCCTTTCCGTGCATAAACTGCAATTTCAATATGGTATGTGGCTAAGAGTTGTGCCAGCCATTGGTGAAACGAGGGGGGAGAAGGGTCCAACCATGCTGTTGTTAAACACAGCCTCAATACTGACATTGCCAAAAACATGAATGCCTGTGCATGAGTAGGCACTACTTCATTATGGTCCCTTAGTAACACAAGTTGAGGGGTTACCTAAATGGTGACACCCAATTATGTATCCAAAAACACACTAATGTCATTTTTAAGTTTCCCAAGGGCTGGGCACCCTGCCAACATAGGTACCAAATCCACCCCATACAATTGGTATCTTGGAAATTGCGTACCTGCAATCCCCCTCTCCCCCCATTTCACTATTTTCCCAGGAGTTATATACAAATTAAAACAAGTTTTAAAATATTGGACTGCATGCATATTTTAAGTGTTATCTATGAAGTTTTCACTGTTTTCTGCTCAAAGGTTTGTAGTGCCAGGTACAATCAGAGCAACATGCCGAATAACCACTTCACCCATACTTCTCTCTCTTGCTAACTTCCATAATCACCAAGCTGCCCTGTAAGCTTCTGCATCACACAAGCCTACTAAAATAGATCCAATTACACAAGCATGTCATACTTCATATCATAGTGTCCTGCAAGTTCCTTGGGGATACAAAGGTCAGCAAGGCTTCTGTACCTCTTAGTAGCCATGGGGCCGGAGGAACAAAGGGCTTTGTGATTGCAAACCCTCCGATTTGGTAAGATACAGGATTGAAACTGCAAACACACTTTCACATATGTACTAATCTGATTTTGCGATTCAGAAAAGTATTTCAGAATCACAAAATGGGTTTTGAAATAATTACAAAATCATAACTTGGAAGTGGTGTTCCTTTTAAATTGTAATTCTGTAACCTATGTATCAAAGGTTTGTGACCATATCCCTGGTCACAAACCACTCACGAGTTGCCGACTCCCAAGTTGGGGTTTTTGGGAATCAGGGGGCAGCTTCAGGGGAAGCAGGTTGTGGTTTAGGCGCAAATGATTTTTTTTAAAGCAGCCCCAATTTCTTTAAGGAACTTTAGCTGTTTAAAGGAAAAGACAAAAAATCTATTCTGTTATTGAAATAACAGGGATGGTGGTCTGCTGTCAATTGCCAGCCACCTTCACTGTGATTGTAGCCAATCACAGAGGGATGCAAATAGTAAATATTAATTAGGCGGGTCATTCTGTGCACTCCTGTGATACTTCATGTTGTGAAACGACCTAATAGTACAGAGGTCCTTTTGCACAACCAAATAGTGGCTGCTCGCAAAAAGTTGTTATCCAATTTGTGAAAACCTTTTGCGACCTCATCTTAGTACATTTAGCTGTAGTTCCTAAGGGGATAGAGTCTACCTTTTCTGCCTCTGGCTCTAGATAGGTGAGCTCTACAGTATAAGCTCTTTCTTTTTTCTGCCATTTCTTTCTTTTAATCTGCAATTCCTTTATCTTTTCATGCCTCACTCTGGTCTTTTCAACATGAGTTTCTCCATCTTAAATTTTTTTTTTTTTTTTTACAGCTTTGCTTTCTGCTTTTCTACTTCTAAGTTCTGGATTGTGATTGCAGCAAGGTTAGAGGCTACCAACTTGTGGTGATGTAGCAAACGGAGTGTCACTAGGTCATAGAAGGCCCTTTGACATAATGGCATACTATGTATGTCAGCTATCTCTCTGCCCCTGTTGGAAGGACGTGTCCTGACTTATGAAATAAATTACGTGAACATCAAAGTGGCTGTCGTGAGTGCTCACTTCAATATTTTGGTGACGATCAGAGAAGAAGATAATTGCAAGACGAGTAAAGGGGTAAACAGGATCAGAGGGTAACAAGCACAAGAAGATATGTGCAGAAGCGAAGGCAAGATTTCTTGTCCTTTAATTTGTAAAAAAAAGGTAAGAAGCACTGCAGAGCAGCATTTCAGCAGAAAATAAGAGTTTCTTTTTGACTCTGGACTTTAATAATTTTGTTTTTTGCCTTTTCAGTAAATTTAACGGCCACCAGAGCTCAGTGTGTGAAGGCTGCTCGTCCATCGTCGGACACGCCTATGCACAGTGATGGAGGGGCGCACACGCACCCATTATATTGCCACAAACTCATCAATGACTATCTTCAGCGCATGTTCACAGACAGGTGTGAGTAGCCCGCATGTTTAAATTGCTTATTTTTAAGTCACACTGAGGAAAAAAAAAGGAGACAACTTGATCAGCAGTGTGCACTCAGACTAATCTTATGCGGTTAGACTGCTGGAGCAGAGTTTTCTGTTGAAAATTCATCGGGTTTTGAAGCTTCAGTTGTCTAAACGTGGTAAAAATAAAATTACTAATTTTTAATCATTAATTATTTGTTTTGTGTAAATGTTTTTTATTAATCAACATGTATGTAATAACAAGAGAGAAACCGACACGAGGGAACGCTTATGTGTTGCTATTGACAATGTGCATGTTTTATTAAATAAACGTTGCTGAGTGCTGTTTATTTTTAAGCACGAAACGCTTTTGAATTAATGCTTTCCTGTGTTGCTAAAGCTAGATAATTGCATACACATAAGGGTATTAGTGGGGTTAACACTGTTTAATCACTATGCTGTGGTAATGTTGTTTTGTCTCTTTTAATTAAGATGGTCTATTGTGGCCTATTGTGGCCTACTAAAAGATGGCTGACTTTTGAAGCCTGGTTTCGAGTGAGAATTTGTGATGGAAAAGGCCTTGCTGAATATGGACGCGAGTCATCTGTCCACAGTCCTTGCCTGGTTAAAACTTTCCGTGAGGACAGCAGCAGATCTGGGCATGTTTCCAGATGCATTGGGACAGCAGCCTTGGCAGCCTTGGAAAACAAAGGAGCTTTAAAGAAAGACTCTAAACTCTGAGCTCAACAGAGGAAATGTGTGGAAGTTGAGAAGAAACATTTTAAGATTTAGTTCCTGTTCTGTCTTTTTATTTTTGTGACTTTTTCTGAGCGGAGATTTTTCAAAATGTAGCGATGCTACATCCTTTCCTTCTCGCTCTGCTCAGCGGTTTGGCGGATGAAGAAATGTTAAATGTTTCTTTCCTTTGTTTGAATTATTATAAATATACTAGACCAGAGAGGGTTCCATTCCATTGCGTTTTGCTTTCTTCCCAAACCTGCGTTGGTGAGGATCGATGCTGTGAGGACGGTGACTTGGGAGATTTCTACCGAGAGACTTGTCCTGATGACCCATTCTGACATTTAGCTAGAATAGGTAATTATGAGAAAATGATTTATTCTGAATATTTTCTTTTGACTAATTTTAGATAAAGAATCATAATTTTAATACGGTGTTGGTGATTATTTCTTGTCAATTATTGAGTACTCTATTTGATTATTGATGTATAGATTGTTTAGATTATGACAATTGCAATAGCTAGGTCTTATCGACCTCGGTGTAGATGTGGGGTTTAAGAGTTTAGGAGTTTTCTTTCCACAGGTTCAATGCTAGTAGAGTATTTGAGAGTATGTTAGTGAAATGGGCCCTAGTGTATGGTGAGTGTATGTGCGTGTAACTGTGAAATTACTCTATCCGTGGAAGTAGTGAGATTTTGTACACCCCAATCTGCATCAAGACTGCTCCAGTCAACAGCAATCGGGACCTTATCAGCCCATTGCTCAGCCTTCTGGACTACTTCTATCACAGAACCTCCTTGGGAATGAAGATAGAAATGAGACTGCTTTCTTTTCCACAGCAGTAATAATTTTGTGGTGCAAATAGGCAATCAGCAATTTGCACGCTTTATTTGATACAATACTTATACAGTTTTTCAACCAGTAAATCACATGCTTATAGAGGGCCTGGATGTAATGGAAGACAACAATGCTGTAAATTTACCTTCAGTGATTTACATGCTCACTTAAGGCTAAGCAATGATATTGTGCAAATTTAGGTTCAGCGAATTGCTCAACTTACTTATTTGACAATTGTTCTGCAATTGAGACGCTATTAGTTTTTTTGCTTTTGTTCTTTTTTACAAATTTTTTGTGTGTGTTTTGTTCATTTTGATACTGTTGGCAAAATGCAAAATGTACCACCTCCTGATCCTTTTGTACAAGACCCCGGTGAACCACCAATAGAGAGGAATTTACGGTTAAGATCATTTAAAGCATATTCAGGTGCAAGTGATGTGCAAAAATGTAAGCCTGAGAGGAAGAAGAGCCTAATGTATTATTGTTTAGAGATTTGGGGTCAGAATCTGTATGATCATCCACCTGATTATGAACCCATGGGAGAAGAGGATCTGGAAGAGTTTGACACAGCTGTGGCTGAATTGAACAAATATTTTTCTAGAACAAAAAAAATAGTAGTACACAAGTATAGGTTTTTCTCAAGCATGCAGCAGCCCAATGAAAGCATTGATACTTATGTTACAGCATTGAAACTATTGGCAGCTAAGTGCAAATTTGCCAATTTCACATCAGAACTCATCGGAGACCAGCTAGTAGCAAGGTGTAGTTCAAAAAAGATACACAAGCGCTTGCTTACATGTAAAAATCCTTCTTTGGATAAAGCTATCGATATAGCCAAAAGCATTGAAGGATTGTGCAAGGATGTATCTTTAATCAAAGTTACAATTTTAGGAGCTGTAGTTAGCAAACCAATTTCCAATGTCCCTCCAGAAAATAGAAGACCTAAAGCAATGAGTTGGCCAAATATTTCGTAACAACAATTTTTAAACAATTGCTATTTCAGGTGTGATTCTCCAGGACTTGTCTCTTCATTTAGGAATTGTCCTGCCCAGAGTCAACTGTGTAGGAAGTGCAAGAAAATTGGACACTTTTTCAGAGTGTGTAGAGGAGGAAAGAACAGCTGTGTTGGGTGTGTAAACAGTATGAGGATGACAAAAATGAGGAATGTAAGGAACTAGTGTTGGGTGTGAGAACTGAAGGTGCTTGAGAAGGGAAACAGGTTGCTGCTCCTGATGTTGATGTAATGATCGAAGGACAAGGGATTAAACTTCTGGTTCACACAGGTGCTTGAATCACAATTATGTCTCAAAAGAAATTTGATAAGTTATGGTCAGATAACATTTTGTTTCCACTGGATAGCCTAACGGTGGCATTTGAAGGAAGCAGAGTGGATTTAATTAGTTTCTATTGGGCTGTCATTGAAATGTTCGATGAGTCAATTGAAGGTAAAGTATATGTTGCCAATAAAGGTATCAATGTTTTGGGATAGGTACATCAGGCTGAATTTGGAATCACAATAAGACCAGGATTGGACAAACCTAATACAATTGGAAGAAATTAAATTGGATCATTATGTGGCACAAAATAATTTTGGAAAGCAAAGTTCAGTAAAGTTTTTCAGGAAAAGTTGGGGTAAATATAAGACTTTACCTATACTATTAAAGTCAAGCAGGGTGTATCACCAGTGAAGCACAATTTATGTAACATCCCTTTAAGTGTAAGAAAAGATCTCTCTAAAATGCTAAAAGACGTGTACACAAGGTATGATCAAAAAAACAGAAGCACATTTATGGTTGGCTTTGATTGTATTAGCAAAGAAAAAGTCGGGTGAACTCAGAATGTGCATGGATTTGAGAAGTGTTAATGGAGCCATATTGGTGGACAATTTTTCACTACCAAGAATTGAAGATTTAATCACAAAATTAGGTCAATCCAGTGGGTTCAGCAAATTGGACTTAAGAGCAGCAAGCCATCAAATGGAACTTGACAAGGGTTCTTGCCATTTAACTGCCTTCATTACACCAGAAGGAGTATTCCAATTTTGTAGGATGTCATTTGCATATCATCTGCCGTGGCAGTATTTCAGAGATTAATGTCAAATATGTTCTGTGATGTTGCACAATTTGCGATTTTTCAAGATGATATTCAGATATTTTCAGACAGTGAGTGTGAGCACAGTCATGCATTGAGTGAGCTGTTGAGAGTATTAGAGAAAAGGTGGGCTGCTCTTCAAAAATGCAAGTGTATTTTTAAGAAAAAGGGAGATTGACTATCTTGGCCATATTTTTTCTGAACAGGGAGTTAAGCCCAGATCAAGTCTGGTCAAATATATATAGTTGAGGCTCCAGCGCCTAAGGACAGAAAGCAATTGCTATTCATTCTAGGGCTTTGTGAATTCTATGCAAAATTCCTGAGAACCTTTGCAAATGTCTTCGAATGCTTTAAAGTATTGTTAAAAAAGGTGTAGAGTTTTTGTCGTCTGGGGAATGTGAGTGCACTTTTAAGAGAGTCAAGGAAAACAAACTTGAGGCACCTGCTTTACAACCATTTGTAGAAAGAAGAAGAACGATTGTCACAGTGGATGCATGCAAACACGGACTGGGAACAGTTTTGTCCCTGTTGAATGGCAACCATAAAAGCCCAATAGGTTTCACTTCTAGAACATTATGTCGGTGGAACATTAATGATCAGTAATAACAAAAAGAATTACTAGCATGTGTTTGGAGTGTGGAGGAGTTTAGACCGTATCTTTGGGGGCAGCAATTTGTTTTAAGGATAGATCATCGTCCCTTAGTAGACATTTTGTCAGGAAGGAAGTTGAAACGGTTGACTTCTAGAATTGCCAGACTATCAGCTAGAGTGTTAGAATTCATGTGCTCAGTGGAGTATATACCAGGTGGAAACATTTCCAGGGGACCTGTTGAAGATCTTGGGGATTATGAGTGGAAGTCTGACATAGAAGAGCATTATATAGCACATATTAGAGATATAAGCATTTGTAAGAAGGATGAAGATTGGGTAAGAGCCATTGGTGAAGATGAAGTGTTAAAAAAGTATTGTCACTTGTGAAATCAGGTTGGACAAAAGAAAAAGGTTTGGCTGTTTAACTGCAAATGGTTTGGAAAATATCAGATGAGTTGTCTGTGAAAGATGGTAAGCTAGTGCATGGAGAAAAACCGATTCCACCTTTATATTTTGTCAGAAGACCATTGAACTCGCATATTCAGGACATTTGGGTTCAACTGTAACTAAAAGGAAGGTGAGGGGTGATTTTTCGTGGCCAAAAAGGGAGGCTGAGATTGATGATTTTGTAAAAAAGTGTACAAAATGTAAAGTAAATAACAATGTTCTGATAACTGATGGCATGACTGAATTGGTCGTGTTATGTTCCTGTAGGGCGTGCCAACTTGTAGGTGAGGACTTCTTGGGTACATATCATATTTTGCCTAATCACATGAGGAATTTTATAGTCATGATTAATTACCTTTCAAGATGGGTCGAAGTCAAGTCAGTAAGTGAGCCAACTACAAGGAGTGTGATTGATTGTTTTCAGAGAGAAGGAATCACCACTTGAAACCATGAGAGATAATGGTGTTCAGTTTACTTCTCTGGTCATTGTGTCATTTCTAGACAAGTGTGGTATTAGACATATCAGAACACTGTTATATTACCCACCAAAGCAATGGAAAAGAAGAGCATTTCAATAGGGTATTGGTTGAATGTTTGCAGTCCACGTACGCGGTACCAGGAGGGACAACTGTGCGGAGGTGCACCATCCTTGACTAATGTGTGACTACAGGGGGTCGCTCTCTTCCCTCGTGCCATTTCTGGCAGCACACTAAGTGAAACTCGATCCTATCAGGAGTATGATTACAGAACCCACCGTACTTAAAATTAACAAGTGGAGTAATTAGATTTACAATTTGTATATATATATATAGAAAGGGATTAAGTACAGGGATCTGACAGCCCTGACAAAAGCAGAGAGAGAAACGCAATCTGGCTGAAACATGTTGACCTTCATGCAGAACGGAGGGGTGATGGGTGCTTAAATACACTCACCTCATCACCATCCTTTGGTAGGGAGATACCATTTTAACCCTAATAGGGGAATCCAGGAATCAAAAATATTATGAGGATATCCCTTAGTTAGTTTTAGATGCATTTCTGCACTTATTTTTTTCTGGATCCTTTTCCTTTTCTCTGTACTTGTATTGTCTTTCCCACCCTATTGCTCCACCTCTAGCGTTGCTCTGCGCAGAGGTGTCGCAGCAGCCCTATGATGAACCATGCCACAATTCGTTGTGAGTGAGGGCAGTTTTTACAAAGCATTGAACTTTGCTACATTTTGTACTTTATTGAAAAATTGCTACTCAACAGTCCTTACTTCTTTACGTGTGATAAAGAGTTAGTATGGTCGTATCGCACAACACTTTATAGTGTCCCTAAGCAAAATCCCTTTGAATTAATGAGAGGAAGAAAAGCTGCAACAGAAATGTGTCCTTTGTGGATGATTCAGTTATTCTCAAAGAGTGCAGATCTCTGTGATTGTTGGAAATTGGTGGGTGCGTGTTAAAAATCCCAATTTAGTTGGAAATGGCCTGTCTAAGTTCAAGGAACCAGCACAAATATGTGAATTACAAAGGAAATCGGCAAAATTATTAGAGGGTAATTGGTGGAGCACATCGTACATTGCTTTGGAGACCAGTGTACACAATGGTTGTGAGGATGAATGTAGAAAAGTGCACGGAAAATAAACTTCAGAAAATAATAACAGTTGTGTTAGAAGACATTCTCATTAAAGGTAAGCACCTAAAAAAAAGGGTGAGACTTTGTCAAAAAATGAATTGTGTTTTAACTGTAATCCTTTTCAAAAGTATTTTTATTATTTTGATGCAGGAAGCATTAAAGAAGGATCATTTGACATTCTTGCGCAACAGGCGCCCAGCAGCGCGAATATACACCAACGATATGCAAGAGCAATTATGTATCACACAGTACAGTTCACAAGACATCAAATTATACATTGCCACCACATGAAGACACTCAAGTGTGATTGTGAATAACCATCCTGTTCACTTCTAGCCCACCTGGGTCTCATCACATCCTTGAAGCCCGTGTAGGGCTGCACTTTAATTCACCATTCCAATTTATATGCCCTCCACCATCCCCAGATCTTAAGGAATTTATGGGGGCAACCCCTACTGTGCTATGTCACCTTCTCAGCTGCCATGCATAGGTCCATTCTGTGCCGCCACTCCTGCAGGGAGGGAGTCTCCGGGACACCCCAGTACCGCTTTTGGCCGCCACTAGGCCCAATGATATAAACAGGAGTTTGACATGGGATAGGTCCACATCATTAGGAATCCCCAGTATAATTTAATTGTATTGCTTAAACCTTATTCCATGTATTTTGCTATGTGTATATATATATATATGTGTGTGTGTGTGTGTATGTGTGCGTGTGTGTGTGTGCGTGTGCATGTGTGTGTGTGTATATACATATATATATATTCACTGAAAAAACCATAGGTTTCAGGGGTGTTATAGTTAGCTGGACTTTTCACTTGTACAAAACCATTGAAATTCCCCCGTTATAGTTAGTTCAGCTAACTATAACTCGCGCGCCCGCAATGCACTGCTGATGACGTCACATATTACATCACTCATGACATGGTCAGTGACATCACTCATGACATCACTGATGATATCTCAAATGACATCACTGATGACATCATCCAGTGAATGTCTGTTTTTCTGAAAATTAAATATGTTTTATATATGTATATCTAAACAATGATGGAATAATAAATGGGTATATAAGTGTCTAAATGGATGATTTGTTTTTGAAAAATTGATTGTGTAACTGACTGATTAAGTGTATCATAGTGAATACATGGCTTAGTGAGTAATGTTTAAATATGTAAATATCTGTATCAGTCTCTCACTTTGTGTATAAGTGGCTGCATGGGTTGGTGAGTAGCTACATGGGTGTCTATATAGGTTATTAGTTGGTTTTTTGAGTATCAGTCTGAGTGTCTGCATGGTTCCGTGGGGGGTATTACGTAGTGCATAGGTGCATGAATGATTGACTCACTGTTTGTATGTGTTGAAGACAGCATGTGTGCAGGACTGTATGGGTGGATGAGTGTGTGTATGGGTGTGTTAGTGAGTGAATGACTGTCTCAATAGTGTCTTTATGAGTAACTACATATGTTTTAAACTAGTATAAGTGACTATCGGTGTATATAAGTGAGTATATGTGAGAGTGAGAGATTGAAAGAGTTCCTGTATGAATAAGTATGTGTTTCTATAAGTGATTGTTTAAAAGACTAAGAATGTGTAAGTTTCTGTAGAAGTAAGTGTGGTGGTGTGTGTATAACTGTATATGCAAGTAAATGTATGTTTGATTCTTTATTAGCATGAGTGACTATGTGTGTGAGTAACTCTATGGATGAGTGGCATTGTGTAACAGGATGTATAGGTGTATGAGTACATATGATGAGTGAGTACATGTATGAGTGACTGTATAGGACTGTTGGTGAATGAGTGGATGTGTATGTGGATCTTAGAATTACTGAAGAGGTTGTTGTAACTGGTATTGGTATGTCCATTGTTTTGAAAATTTTAGCCTATTTTTGAATGTGTGTATCAAAGGTTATATTAGGGTGAGAGGAGGTCTGCCACTCTATCACAAGGATGATGTCATCAGTGATGTCATGAGTGATGTCACTGACCATGTCATGAGTGATGTAATATGTGACGTCATCAGCAGTGCATTGCGGGCGCACGAGTTATAGTTAGCTGAACTAACTATAACGGGGGAATTTCAATGGTTTTGTACAAGTGAAAAGTCCAGCTAACTATAACACCCCTGAAACCTATGTTTTTTTCAGTGAATTTCTGAGGTTTTTTAAATGCTAATTCCTAACTATAACGTGCCTGAAACCTATGTTTTTTTCTGTGAATTTCAAAGGTTTTTTAAATGCTAATTTCTAACTATGCCTACAGAGATAGGACATGTGAAGAAAGAAGAAAAAATGCACAGAAAGAAAAAAAAGAAGTGCAGAAAGAAGCAACAGAAGTCCTCAAAGACGAAGAAAAGTGCAGGAAGAAGGATAACGTGCAGAAAGAACAAAAAGAAGAGCAGAAAGAATCCTTGTTGCAAAATCATCCTGTACCCTCAACTTTTTCAGACGGATACTGGTGGTAACTGAGTCTGACTAACCAGTCCTAGAGCCAGTGCTATGTTAAAAGACACTTAGAATACAGTGAAAACACCTACATACACTAGGGAACATTATGCGTTGGGGTCTCCCTGTGATTAGCATGACCTCCTCTGTAAGACCCTAGTATATAATAGGGCAGGGGGGTTAAAACTACCTCTTAAAACAGGCCACAGGGCGTTTTTGCACACGTTAACTCAGGCCCCGTCCCCTCCCTTCACCACTGTGTAAACACGCCCTGTGTCCGTTTTTAGGTGGGAGATTAAGTTCATTTGAATCCTGAGGGTCCCTAGGGTCCAACTAGCCCACTAGGTACCTCCAGTAAGTGCCACAGAGCTGCGTTGCAGAGAGGTGTAAAAAGTGGCACGGCCTGGACCACCTCTCTGCAATGCAGCTCAGTGGCGCTTACTGGAAGCACTTGGTGGGCTAGTTAGCCCCCAGGGGCCCTCAGTATTGAAGGGAAATTATATCCCCAATTTAAAACGTGCCATAGTGCGTGTTTGCACACGTCACCTCAGGCCCCGTCCCCTCCCTTCACCACTGTGTAAACGTGCCCTGTGGCTGTTCTAAGTTGAGAGATTAAGTCCCCTTGAATCCTAAGGGTCCCTAGGGTCAAACTAGACCACTAGGTACCTCCAGTAAGCGCCACAGAGCTGCGTTGCAGAGAGGTGTAAAAAGGGGCTTGGCCTCAGAACACCTGTCTGCAGCGCAGCTCCCTGGCACGTACTGGAGATGCCTGTTGGGCTAGTTGGCCCTCAGGGACCCTCAGTATTGAAGAGGAATTAATTCCCCAACTTACAACTCGCCAGGGGGCGCGTTTGCAGAGTGCTGCAAGGAGGGGGCGTGGCCTCCGGCACGATGCCAGTCTTTTATTTATTTTAATTTTTTAAGAAGGGGGGCTGTGTGGTTCCCCTTCTTATTCTAATTTATTGGCCCTGATGACCCCATCCCCCAGGGCCTGTCTCCTAATTATATTTTTTTGACCCCAATCCCCAGGGCCGGCCACTGTTTTTTATTATTTTTAAAAAATATTTTTTATAGACACACCTAGGACATGCTGGACAAACCGTACGTAGCTATCACCATGACGATTTGCGTGATATTCATTAAAAGGCGACTATGCATACAATGAATCCACGTGGAATGTATTTACACCACTAGTGAAGCTCTGACATGTCTGATGCCCTACCGTGCCTAATCCCGGTAGACACCCTTGTCGTTTATTTATACAAACATGGGTAGCTATTGACGGGCACATTTAATACACATGCACACCAAGCCATTCAAAGGGGATTCGACAAAAATTCGACCAAAACTATGCAAGAAACCCCCCTCACGGTTAATAAAACACACATCCACTGCCGGATCTGTAATACTTTTTATTTTACTCTCTGGAAAGGGGACGAACATCACTTGAGAGTCACAGCGCGCTCCTGGCAGAGCCCAATGCTGTGTTACACCCACCATTGCCTGCCGAGTGCCACACACCTCTGTGTTGTATTCCACCAGCTAGTGCATATGCTATGACATTCTCTAGCCCATGTGCACTGTAACACCACCCCGTGAATATGTCATGCCACACTTGTCTTCGCACGGGTTATATTGCCCCATCTAACGTGCCTTCCTCGATGCCTATGTTATAACGCACAGTGCTATGCCATACATATTACAATCTGGGATCCATATCTTTGTCACAGTACATATGCAACGTTACACTCCCCAGCACATATTTTATATTACAACTTTAGAGACTAGTTAGGTTACACAACACTGCCCTGTGCATATTACACTCCAAGGCGCATATCGCATAGCACGCGCTAGTGCCTGTGCTATCTCGCGCTCTCCAATGAATCTGTCATTGCGCACAATGTATTGCATATTATATTTCACGCCCGGTTCATCTTATATCACACTTTTTGGTGCATAGTTTATACCATACACTATATCTAGTTTTCATTTTCAATCGTGCTCTCAGGACTATGTTCTATATAACACTGTGTTCACCTACCCTTTTCACGGGCATTACATTTTGCGATAGGGGGTGGAGGGTCAGGGGGTGTTTCTGCCAAGTGAGCCCGGAGTCACAGACGTCCTCTTCTTCCTGAATAAAAGTGAGATTATGCTGCATACTTGTTCATATTTTAAGTAGTTCGCACAGACACACGTTTTAAAAACAATAAAGTTCCTAATACCCACCTTCTCTGAACAGTTAGCTTGCTGCCCCATCCCCCTCCTCCCTATCCTCTGTTGTGTGAATCCATGGACTAGCCTCCTCCCTCCTGCCATGCATGGTCTGATGTGCTGCCACTGCCCTCAATTTAGTATGATGTACCAGTCCACTCCTCCTGCCCTCCATTGCCCAATTCTATGCCCCATCATTGACCTCCTGCTTAAACTCTGTGCTTATCTTGCTGCCCCTATTCTCCTTCCCCCTGCCCTCCGATGTCTTTGTGCATGCCCCTGCTCCATCCTTTTTGCCCACCATGTTCCATGGACCTGCCACTCCTATCTACTCTGAGTGTTCTGTTGAGCTGCCACTCCCCTCCCACCTGCCTAGCATTGTCAGATGACTGTAACCTGTCCCTGCCACCTCCACCCTGCCTGTCCACATGCCATGCCCCTATCCTCTTCCTCCTGTCCTACATGGTCCATTGTACTGCCACACCCTTCTGCCCTCCCTGGTCTGTTGTGCTGCAACTGCTCCTCCTGCCTGCCCCGTGCGGTCTGTTGTGAGGCCCCTTCCCCTGAACTTTCTTGTCTGTGCACAGGTCCTGACCCTCCCTTCTATCCTCCATCGTCCTTTGTGCATGCCCCTGCACCCTCCTTCTTGCCCATCATAGCCATTGTGCTGCCACTAACCCTCCCACTTGCCATGCATGGTCTTCTGTGCTGCCATGGCCCCTCCCACCTTCCCTGTGTGGTGAGTTAGCTGCCCCTGACCCCCTCCCACCTTCCCTCCATGGTCTGTGTGTATGCCATCACAGTCTCACTGTTGTTCTTCATGGTGTGTCTTGCTTCTAGTGCCCATCCTGCCTGACCTCCATGGCTATCTTGCTGCTCCTGCCCTGCCCCCTTGCCCCCAGCCCTCTGTTTACATGTGCAGACCCCTACTCCCTCCCTCCTGGCTTGTCTGTTCCATTGTAATGCCCCTGATCCGTCCTTCCTGCCCTTTATGGTCTGTTATGCTGCAGTTTTCTCTCCTGTCTGTCCATTATGGTCAGCTAGCTACCATTGCCTCTTGCCCCTCTGTTCTCTGTTGTCCATGTGCATGGTCCTGTCCCCTCCCTCTTGCTTTCTATGGATTGTTGTGCTGCACTCCCGTCCCGCATGCCCTGTGTGGTGTATTGTGCTGCTGCAAACCCTGATGCCTGCCCTGCAGGGTCAGTTTGGTGCACCTCTCCATGTCCCTCCTGTCCTCTGTTATCCAAGTCCATGTCCCTACCCCATTTCCTTCCATGATCCAATGTACCATACTTGCGAACATTTTGAGCTTGGTAAGAGGGAGATTTTGAAAAGAAACTGGGGTATTGATTTTCCCCTTTGAGTTCCATTGAAAAAGAGGAGATTGTAGACAGGAGACAGATCAAATAAAGCCCATTTGAGCTTAAAAACATTGGACGTTTCCTGGCTGAATCGGGTCTGTTGGCATGTATGGTTGTACTACCATTGCCTCTTCCTTCTGCCCACAATGGTCTATTACATTGCCACAGCCTCTCTTGCAAGTCCTGTATTGTTGGTTTGTTGCCCCTGCCCCCCTTTCCACTGCCCTTCATAGTCTGTTGTGCTGCCACGGCCCTTCCTGCCTGCTCAGTGTGGTTAAATTGTTGCCTTTGCACCCTCCTACCTGCCTTCAATTTTCAGAATCCGTGCCCCTGGCCTCTGCCTCTCAACAGTATCCTAATGAACAACTAGATTGCTAACATTCTATATTTATTACAAAAGTGTGGAACGCCTGACGTCATCTTGATGTAATCAAAACTGTAATACCTAGAGCATTTCCTTTAGAAATTACATATATGAGAGGGTCTTATTGGCATCAAAATTATGGTTAGTGCTCTAAAAGACTAAAATAAGGACATATTTTCTGAGTTTTCAAATAGCGACAAAGCACTTTTAAATTTTTTGTTATCTTTATGTGTTTTTATCCAGTTGACCACTTGATTAAATGTTGCACTTAGGGGAGAGGATGTGGTGTTACTTCCAGAACTGCAGACTTTGCAACTGGGGAACCAGGTTGGAGTTTCTGCTTCAGCTCGACATTCTGTGATTCTGGTCAAATCACTTAGTCTCCCCATGTCTACAACCAAAATGAATTTGTTCTTGTGTGATGTAACCAATGCTCATGTAAAGCACTCCAATACCTGACAAGTCTGCACTATATAACACTGCAAAAACACAAAATAATAAGTGTTTTGCACACTTCTGTCATTGGGCTATATTTGGGCTACATCTGGGTGATTTTGGGCTACATTTGGGCTCTTTTGTCTCCGGTGGCCATCTTGGGAGATTTATTTGTTATGAAGTTTCCTAATTTCCTCATGTACTGCAGTCTCCTCAGTAGGAAATGCTTTCAGTTTTTTACTTTGATTCCATCATGAAGGTATTCAGATATGTCACACATTTGCCATAAATTCAGAATGTTAGCCCTTTTTGCTCATTAGATCACTGTAGTAAAGCTACTGCTCACCAGGGAAAACTGCTGCTGGTATTGAAAGTGCATGTTTCAGTCTGCATGTCAGAATTTTTTAATGAAATAGAAGAGGATTTGAGAAGTCACTCAAAATGTGCCCTAATTTTTCTTTCTGCAGCACTAATCATACTTTTTATGGAAAAATGAACCCCCTCATTTTGTTCCTTTTTAAATTAAATGTTTTAAGAGTTACCACTTTAATCCAAGCAAGATGGCTTCAGGTGTGCCATACGTTTATCATAAGTAGGACTGTTAGCGCTCTAGTTGTTCTTTGGAACACTCTGGGAAGCTGCAGTAGAACACAAAGGAATCAACTGACAGTCTCTGCCCTTGTTGGATGTACATGTTTTACTGAGAATGTCAGACTTCATTCTCACATGACTAAGAAAGATAATGTGAATTTACAGAAAATAAGCTGTCAGTTTAGCTTATAGATCACCTTCCAAACCTCTGTGGGAAAAGCATGAGAAAATATTTTTCTCTCAATCATGATATCCCAGCAGAAGGCTTTTTCACATGGTGAAATCACCTTAGAACATAACACAATTCCTAAAATGAGTATGGTACCATCAACAAATGATTTATAATGTAACTAAAGTCTTAAAACCTTCTATTAACTGCAATGCTTTTTAATGAGGTGCTATCATGTATATTGGTCCCAAGATGGCTGCCAACACCTCTTGGATGAAGTGCTGACAGCCAATCAGATCTCAGGATGAGATGTGTGGTTAGGCTCCGCCCACATATATATATGATTTTACTTTTGATTTTCTCAGGAACTACTGAACAGATTGTACCTTGGACTAAAGGTCCCTATGGAAAATTGCATGGGGAAAACGCGTTTTGGGACCGAAGGAATTTAGTAGTAGTAGTAAAGTTAGGATTTTGTCTTAAGTTTGACTTAAGACAGTCTTAAGACAGACTTAAGACAGACTTAAGACAGACATAAGACAGACTTAAGACAAACTTTGGACAGACTTAAGACAGACGTAAGACATAATCCTAACTTTACTACTACTAAATGCCTTCTGTGAATACCAAAAGTAGTAAGTTTGGGAATTTGTTTTAAGTTAGTTCTGTGAATCGGTGAATCGGGCCCAAAGAGTCTGTAGGATGGTAAAGACTTAGGCTGAGTAGAAAAATAAGGTTGTCATGTCACACTGGAAAACCATTTTTTTAACTTTATTTTATTGGTAGTAAACATGAGTTACATTTACACCAACCATGAAAAGAATCAAAACATACTTATATTTACATGAATTTGAGATTATACCAGTATACTTGTCACACACCCAAGGGCTTGAATTCCCCCATGTACATTTTACATAATACATTTTTGTTGCAATGATTACTTGTACTTGGTGAATTAGTAAGCTTGTGGCACCTAGTGGTATCCCTGTCACCAGTAGAAATGTAGTTGGAGCTTCAAACTTTCCCAAATCTATAACTTGGTAACTGACATGGAACTGTTGGGTTCTTTATATGGTGAATTTGGTACTTGTAACAAAAAAACACAATAGAGAGGGACAGGGAGCGGATAAAAGGTCCGTGCACCCAAGAATGGATATGTGGAACACATGGGGGTCGCTGTTCCTAAAAGAGTGTTGATATACAGGTGGATGGTCAGTACTAGGGAGAGGATCTTCCTAATTAGGAAACAGTGCCCTCACACACCTGTGAAGGTATTATGCTTTTTGGTGGAGATCTTTTATGTAGAGTGCAGGTGTTTGGAACAAGTGACATAATGGGTTAAAAGTACCATGGAGGTACCCTAAAAGTCAATTTATTTCAGGGTCCCCCTGGTAAGGTTAAAAAAACTGTTTCTAAATTGTTAACTCCCAATGATGAGGAGACATAATTTAGTGACAAGTGCCTGTAATGTAGGCCGACTTGTTTCATGCCTCAGTGGTCCAGGACGGACCCATGGCGTTTCATCAGGACCGAGGAAAAGGTTTTAAAAAAAAAAAAAGAAGAGTGTGCCCCTACCCTGTTTTGCAATAGGGGTGCAGGTATCCAATGATTACCACACTATTCCCACGCAATTGTGAATCTGATCCAAATATATATACCTAGTAAGAGGGTGAACCGGATGCCCGGGAGAGCTGATGCAGGGGTAGGTGACTAGAACTAACACCGCATTGACAATACTTAATGCCACAGCATTGACACGTGCACTTGCTCCAACCCAAGGGACACCTTTTTTGCTAATGTAGGGCTGGATTATAAGACATCGTCATCAGGTTCACCCTCTACTAGGTATATATGATTTGTATCCGACTCATGATTACGTGTAAATAGTTTGGTTATCATTGGATTGGGCCAAGGTAGATTTCAATTCCATAGCCAAGGATCTTTTGGCAAGAATTGGGTGTCGATCTAAGACTCTAGTACCTCCTCTCATGCATTTGGGTCCTCATACCAGCACAGTAAGCTGCGTTGTCAGGTTGTGTCTTCCTCTTGTGGCTTCTAATTGTTTTATTACTCCCTCCCAGTAGCCCTCAAGTCCTGCACATCTCAATACAATATGGTAGAATCCTGAACCCTCTTGTGCACAATTAGGGCAATTTTGAAAGTGTTTCTGATAGCCAATGGAATTTATGAGAAGTTAGGTACAAAGGAAGTAGTACAGTAGTGTATAATCGAATCATGGATTTCGTGACTTGAATTATGCACTCCCATTCTGTATCATCCGTATGTTTATTGACATCTGCTTCCAAATGTGTTTAAGGTCATTTAAATTAGTTTTCATCATGTTAAGAAGTGCCTATAAAACTATATCACTATTTTTCTCCATGTCCTAATGTGTATATCTTTTGGAGGACTTAATGAGTTGCAGGCTCCTCATCTGCCACGTCCCATTTGGAAAGTGTTCTGTAATGCTCTGCATAGAAGGAAAGGTCTGCCACGCAAGCCACCATTCTCTGTTAAATATGCTAGAGTTTTCAATAAATCTGCAGTCCTATTTCCGTCCATACACACAACTGCCAGACTGTGAAGTGGACTTTTCTCTTGGGTAGTCCAGCTAGTGGGATTGTTTAGGTGTATAATTTGTGTTCTCGTCCTAATTATGCATCTTTGCCAGCATTAAATCCCTATCAATAGTATTTTTTGGTAGACCTCTGAATGTTTGTCGTTTGCACAATTGTAGGTACGTAAATTACCCTTCCCTAACTTGAGCTTTTATGCGTCCAGTTTCTGTTTGTAAATTGGACGCTAATTTAGCTATCCTTTGTTATTGCACACCTAGGTATTATAATTCGGAATCTGGGATTCCAAACCCTTCTTATTCCCTTGGAAGTTTCAGATTTTAAAGTGCTATTCTGTGTCTACTTGAGTCCTAAATTAGTTCCCTTAGCAGAAAATCAAGGTTTTAAAGCAAGTTCTCGGGCCCAGATAGGTAAGCTGATGAAAGAGGTCTACAGCCATTTCTTTTAGTTTCAGACATTTTATTGTTTTTCACACATAGTATGGTAGGAATGCTTATAGAGACCACAACAACTTAAACCTTAGGAGAACATGCAATCAAATAACGGCTCGACCAGATTTAACTTGTTGGTGTAGGCAAATACTCTGGTAAAGAGTCAGTGTACATACCTAAAAGGCGGACGAGAAATAGATCTCTGTGGCTTAGTGGTAGCCAGTGATATATAACAGAAGCATACAATAGATTCTCTAAATCATATCATGGGAAAAGGAGAAATACAGGGAAGAGATAAAAAGAGACCAAAAGTGAGCGGGGGATGAAGATAGGGAAAGAGAAAGAGAGAAAAGAAGAAGCTACATTATAGCAATCCGACACGACCACCAGCACAATGAGATTGGCAGGAGCAGTGGATTTCAGTAAGTAACAATTGCACCCTGTATTTAGGAACCTGTTTTTCAAGAGAACACCTATGGTGGTTTGCTTTTCTGTAGATATTTATCAAAGGAGTGCCAAAGGCATCTGGGTCAAGACGCACTGTGCAATTCTGCATACAGGATGTTACCCATACCTCTAACGGAGCACAGCAAATTCCACAATTTTTCAAAGAAGCTAAATGAGGTTGGTTTCCAGTCTGAAAGGATCGTCTTAGTGCCCAGAGACAATAGAAGCGATACCAAAGGGGATGATGGTCGGAGTGCTTGAGCAAATCAAACACTCACCCCCAATCAACTGATCTGGGTTTAATCCATCATCATTCTTTAGCTCACTCTACCACCCCAGTTCAGACATGGCCATATGCAAATCAGTCTGACCCTGTGCCTCATGGGAACAGTCCAGCCCGAACCCAAGCCATGTCTTCCCTGGACCAGAAACAAGCATCCTGGGACTGGTTTTGGGTTCATAACCCTCATCAGCCAGGCTAGCATGAATCCAGTGGCAAAGTGAGCAAGGGACCCACGCCTGGGCATACCCTGCCAACTTAGGGCGAACAAAGCGATACCAAAGGGGATGATGGACGGAGTGCTTGAGCAAATCAAACACTCACCCCCAGTCAACTGATCTGGGTTTAATCCATCATCATTCTTTAGCTCACTCCACCACCCCAGTTCAGACATGGTCATATGCAAATCAGTCTGGCCATGTGCCTCATGGGAACAGTCCAGCCCGAACTGCCAAGCCAGGTCTACCCTGGACCGGAAACAAGCATCCTGGGACCGGTTTCGGGTTCATAACCCTCATCAGCCAGGCTAGCTTGAATCCAGTGGCAAAGTGAGCAAGGGACCCACGTCTGGGCATACCCTGCCAACTTAGGGCGAACAAAGCGTGCCGTGCTCTCTATGCCACTGGAATCAATGGACCCTTTGACTAATCGTCAATCCCCAGTTAAATATATTCCCCCAGAAAATCAAAATTTCATTTCTTTATATCTCAACATCTTTTGGTGGGCTCATAAAGACTCTGCAATCCTTCTAGTAAAGTTTTTTCTTTTTTCATGCACTCCTCATGGTTCCCTATCCAGATTAGATTATATCGTTGTCTCTAAATTGCTCTCCCAAAATCTTATCAGTTCTTTTATTGAACCAATTGTGATTTCTAATCATGTCATTACAGATTTTTATTTAATCCCTGTGAATTCCAAGTCCAATAGATGGAGGTTCAATAATTCCCTTTTACTCAAACCTACTTTCTCTTCTTCTTTATTGGCTTTTTCTGAAGAATTTTTTGAAATTCTTGCAGACCCTACTATCTATCCACAATTACTTTGGGATACGTTTAACGCTTCTGCTCTAGGTCATATTATTGATTTTGTATCTCAGAAAAAAATCTCTTGTTAAACAACTTCAATTTCTTTTACTTGATATTAAACACTTAGAACATCAACATTGCACTTAATCTACTCCTTCTAATTTGCAAGAGCTTATCTAAGCAAAACTACAGTTTAATAGGATATCCATAGATAAAGTCTCCTCAATTTTACTCCGTAGCAGTGCTCGTTATTATGGTGGCAGTAATAAAATCGGTAAGCTTTTGGCTAATTCATTGAAGATCTGTAAGCAAGGTCACATGTTAGATACAGTGAAAAAATATATAGGGCTTCCTGTCTTAAAAGATTCTGAGATTCTTGCAGAATTTGTTAAGTATTACCAGTGTCTTTACATGCCTGAATCTCCATCCCCGCCTTCTCAGATAGAGGCCTATTGAGAAAATTCCAGGAATTCCCTTAGCAAACATAGAGACTTCTCATCATTTGATTCTGACATTTCTTTATCAGAGATCCTTTGTGCACTTCAATCTCTCAATAAGAACTAATACCCTGGTCAGGATAGCTTCACTTGTCGATTTTTTTATTTACTTCACTTCTTGAATCTTCTTCTTCTTCGACTATTGCAACTCTTTCAATTTTTTCTGTGTCTGATTCCACTGGGGGCTACTATTTGTCTTAATTCATAGGAAGTTTAAGATCTGACTCTTTGTAAAAACTATAGGGCTATTTCATTAGCCAATGTGGATTACAAAATCTTCGCCAAATTATAGCTTTACGCCTTGAACCCTTCCTGCCTTCAATGATTGGTAAGGAACAATCAGTATTTATTAAAGGTAGATTTACCTCTGATCATTTTACATTATTTTTTAATGTTTTGAATAAGGCATCTTCTCTTTCATGTCCTCTAACAGCAATCTCTATTGATGCTGAGAAAGCATTTGATCTCATTGACTGGTACTTCTTACTCAAATCCCTAGCCTGGCATGGGTTAAGTCCCCATTTTATTTTGTTTGTTTCTTTACTTTATCAATTCCCCGTGGCTTCAGTTTTAGTCAATGGGAAGATCTCTAGTTACTTTCCCTTAAGTCATCGTGTTTTTCAGGGTTGTCCTTTATCTCCTCTCTTATTTATACTTGCTTTGGAACCTTTCCTGTCCCGTATTTGAAATAACGCTGAAATTAATGGTTTTCAATATGGAGTCGATCATTTAAAAATTTCAGCTTATGCTGATGACCTACTTCTTTTCATTTTCACTCCTGAACAGTCTGTTCCGGCTCTTCTGCAGGAAATTGCTACCTTTCCCTGGTTCCCAGATACAGGATACAGTCTGACAAAACTGAAATCGTGCCTCTTACTAAGTTTACTTCCAGTCACTCTTTCATTGCCACGGGGTTCCACCGGAATTTCTCCAAGTATTTGGGCATTTGGTTCGCCCATCCATTAATGATTGGGTTTCGGCAAATGTCAATGATTGTCTAGATAAAGTCGTCAACCTTCTTTCCTCCTGGAATCCCTTCTTTCTTTCCTGGTGGGGTTGTATGGACTCTATGAAAATGATGATTTCTCCCATAATTCCATATACTCTTTCAATGATCCCTGTTAATATTCCTGCTCCATTTTTCAATAAATTAGATTCTCATTCATTTTAAGAAATGTAGAAAGTTTAAAGAGCCAGAATTTCTCTAGTTCCTCTTAGGAAGGCCAAACAGGAATGTTGAGTCAATTTCCCTGATTTTTGGTTATAACATAAGACTTTCTGTCGCTGACAAGCCTTTAGATAGATTTCTTTGTCTCAAACCTCGTTGACCCCTTTATGGCTGGATACTGAATGATCTTTTCTAGCTCCTTTTCTTTCCCATGAAGTTATATCTTTCTCAGCTAAGCCTTCCACCATTTATTCTTCTCTTTTTAAACACACTTGCAATCCTAAAACCGTGTTTTCAATCGCGTTCTGTAACTCGTGATTCTTTGCGACAGTCTCCTCTCTGGTATAATAGTCTTATTACTATTAATAACAAACCGCTATTGGGGAAAGCCTGGTCAAAGATTTATTTTTCAATAATGGTCTTCTCTCCTTTTCAACACTTATTCAAGTGCCCTTGTTCCATTTTACCTAAATATCTCCTTTTCATAAATATTCTACCTGATGTTCTTCATTCATTACCAAGTGCTTACCCTTCTTCCTCATCAAAAATCCCCTTTCTGTTCAATTCTTACTTCTGTTTCTAATGCTTCACCTATATACAGACTTATTTCCTCTTTATCGTTTGTCAGATCCAAAACTAAGTTGGAGGTGTAGTGGGAATTGGATTTGGGGTGTACCTGGACTCTTCCATTTTGGAATAAGATTTGGGATCAACTTTACCAAACCTCCAGAACAGCTTCTACTTTTCAATCTTTGTTCTTTCTGTATCATGGACTCTACCTTACCCCTTCCTTACTAGCTAGGTTCGCCATAGGCTCCTCTCCTAAATGTTAGTCCTGCGACCATCAATTTGTTGACCTTCTGTATATGCTGTTCCACTGTCCTCCTAAAACGTCTTTCTGGGAACAAGTTTGGACTCAGTTATCTTTAATGTTTCATTTAAGTTGCCCTTTAACTCCCCTGATACTCTTTTTGGGTCTGAAGATATCCACTCGTCTTTCAGCAAAACTCTATCAATTGGAAATGTTCATCAAATATTTCTTATAAAGCCTGGTGGAATAATGTTTGCCATTACCATAGATTAAATACTGCCTTTTCCTCTTTTTACTGTCTGTCTGCTAATAGAGTTTTATATTGGTTACCTTTGACTTTCTTTTTAGATTATGTAGCTCCTAAGTCTACTATTTGTACTTTATCCCAAAATTTAAACCCGCATGATTGTTCTATTTCCCTGCCATGGGTATTAATTTTGCTTCTCCTTCTTTGGTTTGTTACATTATATTATATCGCTATTTTCTTTTCAGGTAGTGCTCTACGCTATTGTTAACTTGGTCTTCTTTTATGCATTTGCCCTCCTTTCCTTCCCTCTTTTTTCCCATTAGCTTCAATTCTTTATGATTTATTTGTGTTGATTTCATTCCTACAGTCTATATGTTGTGATGCACGCGTGGGTTCGAATCCCATCCTCGTCGCCAAAATAAATGTTGTGATCTCTGTAGAAAGACACCTGGAGCCAGGAGGTATTCTTAAGCCATCTTTATTCAGTCTCCAGTTCAGGTTACATCTGTCTCTACTCCAGCCAGCCTAGTGTGGTACCAGCCAACACTCATCCACTCAGACACCCAGGCATTCCATGCATCACAGGCACACCAACATTCTATGACCATCTCACGCTCTGGCTGAGCAGCTAGTGGCAGCAGTGCTGGACTACAATGTTAATCAATTAAGTAGGATATAACACTATACAAGTTCCTGTTTATTGTTTCAGTCATGTTAATATTTCTCTCAATAAAGCTGCCTTATCTTAAAAAACAGAAATCTCTTGGAAGGAGAAACAAAGCAACATATCAAAAGGAGAATCCATTTTTCATTCATGCAACAAGGTGCACAAAAGGCTGGCGTGCTAGAAAAGTAATTATTGGACATGGAAAGAATAATGGTACATTCAGGTGCTCAGAAGGAGTCACAAATAATTGCTTTAAATCTATCCACCATCTCCTATTTTACAGAGTATGTACAATTGGCTTGAGAAGCAACACTTTATGAAAACAGCCCGTCGATGCTGATTCTCAAAGGTAGGGAGCATGGCATGATACATGTACTTAGATTCATTGACATACCCTTCTGATCTTGTGCCATTGTAATATTTAACATGTAAATATTTAAATGGATGTTGACACAATTGGGATTTTCTGTACGCCCTGTGCAAACTTGGAAAATGAATACTTTTTTTTTTAGGGTAAATAATATTCTCCATTTGAATGACTTACCTCCTCGTTTTGGTAGGCAGTTACAGCGATAAACTGAGTTTCAGGGAATGAGCAATTCATGACCATCCTGTGAAGTTCTCCTACACGAACAATGTGAATTTGTGGCTCATATTTATGAAGTGAATTGAGCATTATCTGTACAAAAGAAATATATAGATGCTGCCGTTAGATAGACATCCCGATGAAGTACCTTAACAATCTGCAAGTAACATATTAGCATTTTTAAATTTGATTGAGTTTAAGCTGCAGTAAAAGACTGCGTTACATACAATATAACAAACATTGGCCAAGCCAATAGATGTGTCCTTGGCAAACCTGCAAAGCATTTATGTGCAAACAAAAAAAAAAACATTGAGGCCCAGATTTGCAAAGACTTTGGGGCAT
This sequence comes from Triturus cristatus, assembly GCF_964204655.1. Classification (NCBI taxonomy): domain Eukaryota; kingdom Metazoa; phylum Chordata; class Amphibia; order Caudata; family Salamandridae; genus Triturus; species Triturus cristatus. The sequence continues at coordinate 1,274,392,584 of NC_140591.1, forward strand.
ATTAGCAAGACCGGCGATAAAATTATCACCGTTTTAGCGGCAGGAAACTTCAGCTAAAACTGCGATAATGGGCTTGCTAATATGCGTTATAGAATTCCAATAGAAGCCCAGGTTAGATGTCCTGCACATGTAACCTGGGCTTCTATTGGAATTCTATAACGCATATTAGCAAGCCCATTATCGCAGTTTTAGTGGCTGTTTCCTGCCGCTAAAACAGCGATAATTTTATCGCCGGTCTTGCTAATATGCCCCTTTGTGTGGTGTTTGTGTTACTTTTTTAATGTAAACCCGACACAAAGTGTTGTGTTGGTATTTCCAGTCCAACACAAATCATAATCACAATCTGGTTTTCCATCTTTTCATGTGAGCTGCATTCTACAGCACACATACAAAGAGGAAAAAGCCTTAAAGCACAGTTTTTGTACATAAAGGAATCTTTTCCTGCATATAAACTAAGCTTAGCACAACACAGACATCCTTGCACTATGGAGCAAGGGTGTCTGCTTTGGCGCAGGGCAGCTTAAAGTGCACCAGCGCAGGGAGAAAGCAGAACAGCACCACATCATAGTAGGTAGTCAGCTGAGCCAATGCCCAATGGTTTTTACTGTCATGGGAGAATGTAAATTGTGAATGACTTTAGAAATATGAAAGGAGCTGACCAAAAGTACCTCCATCTATATATGTATTTTTAGAAGGATCTGATTTTTGATAACTTGAGGCTGTTGACACAGCTGAAGCTGTCTCTAGGCCAGATCTAAAAATTAACTCAATAGGTAATTTTCTCATAATACCTTAACCTTACTTGGCTTATTTCTATTTATTTTTTGAGAATCACAATCATATGACATTTGTGTTTATTACATGGTGATATTTTGAAGGTAATTAATTTGAATGGTTCTATAAATCAGCTTTTGACTGGATTCCATGGAACCATTTCAGTTTCCTTCTGTTAAGCATTACTACAACAAGAGCAGTTTAGATGATTCTACCCTAATGCTATGGAGGTATGTCAGTAGCTTGTGGATGATCCACTCTTAGCCGGATATGCTTCTCCAATCATCACAGTTTCAGAGTTCGAGCTCTGTTACACAGTAGCGCACTGTTGAGTTTTTTTGTCTTCCCACACAACACCTATCCCTGCATGAAAGTCATTGCTCTGTACTGTGTATGGCAATGCCATCTCAGAAGCTTCAGAAAGTGCTTCCTCACCTGTTGAAATGCAGTTCCATAAGGAGATGCATAGATAGCCATCTTGAATTGGATCGATTTTAGCAGCCTTGATGCTACAGACATGCTCACAACAATTGACAATTCTAAAACAGTGCCTTTGGAGCACTTAATCTTGGAGTACGTTGCATGGTAGGGTCCTAGTGAGAGAAAGGGACTCCAGATCCCTGTAGACCCTTCTATCAATTGACCTCATCTTTGATCTGTTCACCTCAAGCAATGTTTACTAATTTATTTATGTATTTATTTAAGGGTAGGTATTAAGCATTCATACTCAATGAGTCACTTGCCACAGTAGATTAACCTTCTGATGATAACATTATTGATAAATTTGAGCTAATCTGATATAGTAAAGGGTTAACTTGTTAGGTTTGGATAGTACAACTATGATTGTAAGCATTAATGAAAGTAGGCGTGAAAGGGAAGAGAGTTCCATGAAATGAGCATAAAAGCCCTCTTACCCTACTATTTACATTGATAGGTGATATGTTAGTGTATGTTAATCAATTTATTTGTAAGAGACTACATATCTTCAGTACTTTGCTGTATTCTGTAAATGAAATGTCTCCACATGGGTCGAAATAACAAAAAAAAGGTGTATTTGTGTTTATCAAATATTCCTACTAAGGATTTTTTATTTAATTACCTGGCAGAGGATGTATTTATTTGTTATGTATGGCTCTCACAGCCAGCTATCCACAGAAGCCATTCATTCCCTGCAGTGCTGAAGGGCAGGGAGCACAGCTTCTGGAGGGGAGGGAAGGAAAAGCACAGAGAGTGGTGGGCGTATGTGGCAAGTAGCCAGGTTCCTTTCTTTGAAATTTGGGATACATTGTCCCCATTACTTCTCAGCCATTGTTTAGCAGCTGAAAGCTGGAGCAGATGATTTTGAGGGCCATATTTCTCATATAAATATAGGTGGTAAAAAATTAATAATGGTGATGCTTTTCTTCATGGGGTTCTGAGTGCCAGTCCGGGTGCAGGTCCTGTCCCGCTATTCTTCAGTTGTTTCCCTCGTTATGAGAAGATCAGGTAAAGTCGATCTAGAACAATACATTTTTAGAAAATTAAAGGGAGAAGCCTGCAAGTTTATTTAAATCTTAGAGAGCCAAAGCATATGATTACAATAAATCAATATTGTGAATCTTGGATCTGAAAACAAAGGAGTTAGCTGCCTGGAACAATAATTCAGCTATTAGAATGAGCAGGGGATATATTTATTTCTGTTTCCTAACATTTTAGCAGAATTTTATAAATACGATCAAGCACTCTGTGGCAAAGATAATTGTTTGAAGCTAGATATTGAAGCATATTTCCGTGGGGTCTAACTGGACAACTTAGCAGGAGAAACTGTTCATGCTTTAGATATAATCAGAAAGAAAAGTTCAAAAGGAGGGTTCTAGGGATCATTTAAAGACCTGCAAAGGATTACATCCCCAATAATCTGATACAAAACAGTGTGAAATCCTTGGGTCTAGACTGGAAGTGATAGTGAAAAATGTGAGACAAAAATCGCTATTATGAAGTGACACAGAACCATTGGCTAGTGCCCACAGGTCTAACAGTGGGCAGATCCCTTTACACGATGCTTTAGATATGCCACTATATTGAAGTACTTAAAGGTTCCTATTTTTAACCTTCGTAGGTGTAAGGGTTCTAGTGAAGACCCGATTATCATGTATCTAAAAAGTAGGACATGTACTTTTCAGTTTGACATGACCTGGTAGTGAAAAATATCTAAATCTGTTTTTCACTAGTGCAAGGCCTCCCTCTACCATAGGATAACATTGGAGTTGTCTTATTACATTTTATAAGTGTAATTTACAAATGGGAACAGGTAACCAGTTCATGTTTGCTGTCTCTGGAATTGTAATGAAAAAGCATGACCTATGGTGAAGCTGGATTTTAAATTAATTTCCTGAAAAGGCTGCTTTTAGAAAGTCTCGGGGTCACATGACTTGGTGTAGTTGACAGTTGAGGTTTGTGCATTCCTCCTAGATTGCCACACACAATAGGGAGCTAAGTTGTGACTGGATGTGCATCACTGCCAGGATGGGAGGGAGGAGCTAGGCCAAGTCCCACTCATACTTGAATAGGCTGTGTACTCCTTGTATTTGGTCTAGAGCCAGGGCCAGGAAGGCAAGGCACCTGCACACTTCAAAAGCATGCCTCTAGAAGGTTCTCCCCACTTCAAAGAAACAACTGGGTAAACAAATTGAACCTCAGACACCTCCTTTTCAGAACACTTCTGGACCTGTGGATACTCTGCCAGGAAGAAGGACTGCCTTGCTACTGAAAGGACCACTGCTCCGAGTGACTGCTGCCCTGTTGTACTAACCTGCTGCCTGCTGCCCTCCTGCCTGTGTAAAGAGGACTGGCCTCTCTCGAGTCACATGACTGGGTGTAGTTGACAGTTGAGGTTTGTGCATTCTTCCTCGATAGCCACACACTATAGGGAGCTTAGGTGTGACTGGATGGGCCATCACTGCCAGGATGGGAGGTAGGAGCTAGGCCAAGTCTCACTTATCCTTGAATAGGCTGTGGCTTGTCTCCACACAAAGGGCTGTGTACTTCTTGTATTTGGTCTAGAGCCAGGGCCAGGAAAGCAAGGCACCTGCACACTTCAGGATTGGACCTCAGACACCTCCTTTTCAGAACACATCTGGACCTGTGGATACTCTGCCAGGAAGAAGGACTGCTCTGCTGCTGAAAGGACTGCCACCACTCTGCTGGACCTCTGCTCTGAAGGACTGCTGCCCTGTTGTACTAATCTGCTGTTTCTGCTCTCCTGTCTGTGTAAGAAGGACTGGACCTGCAACTCTGGAAACCAGAACCCAGAGTGACTCCAAGGGCTATTTGGCCGTCCTTCTGATTTGAAGCTTCAGGAACACAACAGGCTTCCAACAACCGTGCACCTGGACTTTGTCATCTGTTTGTCTGCCAAGTGGTGTTCCCCAGTCCTGGACTCTTTGAAGTGGGCTTAAGGTGCTCTGACAGCTAATGTGGATCCAGCAGATCCAATGCATTTCCTCAGCTGCACAGAGCAACCCAGAGCAGAGCTGGTGCATTGTAGCTTCTGCGTGGATTGGACCCGTTGCAAAGACCTGCATCATGTCGCAGTCCACCACAACCACCACTGCATGACACATTCTTGATGCAGGCCCTCAAATCTCTCATTGACAGCAACCTAGACAATAACGCTGGACTCTGCATCACAGCCTTGCAGCTCTTCAGAACCGATGCATCACCCTGACTACGTGCTGCATCGTCGACGCCGGACTTCGCATCACAAGCCCCGACAACAGGAACCTCCGACAGAGGCCCATGAATAGCAGCCTCTCTGCACCTTGGAACCAATGCATATTTTCCGCTGCACGACGCAGCTTTGATGCGGATCCTCACCACATGCCGCAAACCAGAAATTAAAGGTAGTTAGTTTTGCGAGCCTTACTGGACCCCTGTAGCTGGCCTGTGCTCCAACGTGGTCAGCCTCAACTGGTGACTTTTTATTATTTATTTTTATTTTTATTCAAGTAGAAAGAGTTCATTACATATTTTTGTCATCATTAACATGAATAAAATGTTGAAAGATTGACGCAAAAGCCATACATATGTACACATACAAATCATCAGAAAACCAATAACTCCATAAAAATGACAAAAATCAGAAATCATTTGAAACTAAATTTGTTATAACCTATAATCATTGCTTACTCAGGCAATGCACACCAGTTTTCAGAAAAACATTTCCATGCCCCAATTCTTGCAGCATATACACTCTTGAGCTTTTTCACCCATTTCATCTTATTTAGCCTTAGCAAAATTTCATTTTTATAAAATTAGTGACCCAGCAATCAGCAAAGCGCTAAAAACAAATTGCTGTTGCTGCACAGTAATTCGCCTAAATGGGGAAGGGGTATTCCAAATGAGGTCCCATAAGGGTCTGAATGTAAATCTGCCTGAAGCTTGTTACTAATAAACTGGAAAAAATGTTCCCAAAGTGGCAAATAAATAAACATGTAGAACATGTGTGTAACCAATCACTCATAATATTTCCACATCTAAAGTATGCAGCTGAGTCAGTAGAGAATGTCTTTTGGATTCGATACAGGGTATAGTACAAGATCCATTTTGAAAAAATAGGCCATCTTTTTATAGCTTGCCCCACAAATAGCTCAATGAGCCATTTTATTACATCATGCCCATGAATGACCCTCAATCTTGCAATTTGTGGAGGCCGCAACCTTAATTAGAAATTAAGGTATCACTTCTTCCCTTGAATTCTGGTAGAGTTGATGATAACAGTTACCTATTCCTTTGAGATCCATCACAAAGTAGGCTTTACCAATATTCTCAGCTAGTTTCCTGGATGCCTGTCTACTTTTGCGAAGAAAATGGCTAATTTGAAGGTAGGTGAATACTAATTTTGGGGTAATCGCAAGGTGATTAGAGATTAGCTGTTGCCAGGATTTTATACTACCGCCCAATATAAAATCTCCAAGTTTACAGAATCCCACACTTTCCAAGCCCTCTATGGCTGAAGTCTTTAACTGTACCCCTAACATATAACAATCTCACAGAAGTAGGGACGGATGAAACTGGGGAATCAGCAACTCATGTTTTATCTTCTCGAATCTGAAGTCCAAAATATGAGGCAGCTTGTATCTGGGTTGCTTTGGTAGTCTTGGTACCTTTAGAAAAAGAGGAAACTTAATATTGGCCTCACTTAGCATCATTTTAAGATCAAAATAATTAGAGTGAGTCCTAATGGTTGTTGTGTGGAATTCCCAACCCTCTGCCTTCCACATTTAGATGTTGTATCCTCAAATTAGTACGAGCCTTTTTACCCTGCCATTTAAAGTGGGGTATCACTTGGTCAACTTCATTAAAAAATGGTTGATGGATTTTGATCATAACATTTGATAAAATGAATACAAACAAAGGAAGAAAAGCCATTTTAATTAGTTCAGCCTGACCAATAATTGTAAGGGACAGTGAATGCCTTTGGTAGAGTTGCCCGCGGGCCTTATTCAAAGTGGTATTATAATTTAAGCAGAACAAGTCCTCAAAGTTGATTGTGACATGGATCACCAAATATCTAATGGGATGAGTATGAGAATAACGTGTCCTATATCAACAGGTAGGAACGAGGGGGCGAAATTGAATAGCAAAGCTTCAGACTTGGAGTGAATCATTTTATACCCACAATGCCGGTGAACACTTAAATCTTAGAGGGTACATTTTGGATATTTTGTTCCTCGGTGGAAACATATAATAGCATGTCATCCACCAAAAGTTTTAATTTTGCTGCGTCTTTGACTGGAGCCACTATGTGCAAGTCTTGCCTTCATGCTGCCATTAAAGGCTCAATAAAAAGAGCAAAGATATTGAGTTACATAAGAAACCTTTAACTTGTTCCCATTTTGATTGTAATGTACCATACCATTTGCAAATTAATCACTATTTTAGCGTTGGCTTGCTTATACAAACCCTGCAATAAAAGTACCAATTTCTGAGAGAACCCAAATTTTGTTAGCATTGCGAACAAGACCTGCCACTGAACAAGGTTGAAGGCTTTTCAGCATCTAGCATGATGATAGCTGCCTTGATGCTATTCACAGAATAGTAAAAAAAAAAGAAAAGTATTAGCTTGTACCAGATAGTTGGTATTGGTGGAGATCAACCTAGTTGGTAAAAATCCATTTTGATCTGGGTGAACCAGAATCTGTGCTTAGGGGGACAACCTATTTCTAATTATTTTGGTGAAGATTTTATAATCGCTGTTCAGCAAACTAATTGGATGATACTAGCACGGCTCTCAGGTGACTTGTCCTTTTTCACAAAGCTTACAATAACTGCCTCAGTGAATGAACTTGGCAAGTCTCTGCCTTCTAAACTTTCATTAAAAATCAAGTAGCTACATTTTTCGTCACTCTTTTCAAACAGCTTATATACTTCGGTAGGTAGGCCATCACTCCCACAAGCTTTCGCATTAGGAGATGTTTTTATTGCATCCTTCACCTTAGCTAATGTAATAGGGGCTACAATGGCAGCTTGCAAATCATTAGTTATGGTTGACAGCTCAATAGGGCGCAAAAGCTCCCCAATACTCTCTGGGATAGGCTTATCAGTTAATGCATAGATCTCTGTGTAATGTTTAAGAAAGACGTCCCAAATTGAGTCTGGCTGGGTGACCACTTTATTCTCAGCTACATCATAGATTGCTTTGATGCCTGTGGCACCCAGCGCGTTGGCCTGGCGTCCCTCCTTGCTCAACTGGGCCAGGGTAGAACGCATGGCCTTGCAGAAGAAGGACCTGCTAGGGCTTCGCATGTTCCCCCTGGCTATTGACTGGGGACTATTGTAAACGTATTGCAGAAGATAGATACACCCGCCGAGAACACACAGTGAGAGTCGGAGGTCTGATCAGCTCCAATGCCACATAATGCTGTCACCACTGCGACACCTCAGGTGGGGTGGTGTCCCTCAATCTCTACTTAGCCAAGCATATCATAGGATCCTAATGCACACTACAAGCAGACATACACCCGATGCCACATCTTAAGGCCTTAGGTCACGGGCAGTTACCTCCTCCCCTTTGTAGAGACCAGCAATGAACTGCGCAACTGGATGGCAGAACGTACACTGGTGCCTTCACTCAGGTGCCCTAACGATGCTGACATTTTAATCCCTCATGTTGAACATATTACATGCATGTAAATGACAATAAAAAGATTTTAAAAAATCCAATATTGCTTTGATGGTATTGTTATTCTTTCCCTTCTTGACTGACCATGCCAAATACCACTCCACGTGTTCACTTGCTTCATAACTTTTCTGAAATCATGTAGTTTGAACTTTAAACAATTTCTATAGCCATAAAATGGTCTTTTAGATTCTAACGTCTAGATCTGGTTGTAGATGTAGCAAAATCCAACTCAGACTGTAAAAGTGTAGCCAATGCTTTCCTTTGCTTGCTCACTTGTGTCTTGAAAGAAATTGCTTCTCCCGAATGAAGGCTTTCAATGCACCCCAGACAAAGAATGATAGAGTGGTACCAGGGTTCCTTTTCAAAATACATATTTCAATAGACATTCTGGCAACCCAGTTTTCATCAGTTAATAGTGACCTATCGAAGCACCATCTAGGTTGGTCAACCCTTTAGCCCACCACCTGCAAATCAATCACAAGGGTTGAATGATCCGAGAAGGGGTTGGCTAATATACCTGTTTTGCTTCTTTTCCATTTGTGGGATATCAGAAAAAAATCTATTGTAGAAGCGGAATTATATAGCTTAGAGAAAAAGGTGTATTCTTTCCCCTGAGGATGGTCAGGCAGTCGTCCGTCTATTAACATGAAGACGCATCTTAGTTTTTCCAGAAAGCAAAATGATCTTAGCTTATTTTCCTGTTTATTTGGTTGTGCGCAATCTAGTCTGACATACAGGATTACATTACAATTGCCCTCCTAGAACCGCTAACCCCCATGCTAGCAAAATAAGGTTGTATAATTCAATAATAGAAGAGATATCATCCTCGATATGGCCATAGTAGCTTATGAAATGTACCAGTTGTTGATAAATCATAATCACCTAAATGCATCTCGCCCCGGGATCCCTTGTCACCTGTTGAACTTCACACAAAAGATCTCGGGAGATCAATACTGCCACTCCTCTAACTGCTGCGCTGGCTGAAGCAAAGGATGCATGAGAAATAACTCCTGAAATACTGAGCTGTTTCGCTGTGGATCTAAGATGTGTCTCGTGCAAAAAATAGCCTATACTTTAGATGCTTTTAACCATGCCAATATGGACCTATATTCAATCTTGTTCTTTATTCCGTTAGCATTTGTAATCGTTCTCTCCCCCTTCTCCACCTGCGCTTGATATGTTGATGAATTGTTCAAAGTCATTAGCTATCTCAACTGAAGCAAAAATCAATTTGGATTGCTGGACAGTCCCAGCAGGTGCACCTTGTTCCTTGAAACTGCTGATCATCAATTGGAATTCTTAACACCGCCGTGCTGCAGATAGGGAAATATCAGAGAAGATTTTGTAAGAGTAGTTGTCCAAGATTGTAAAAGCTTCGGGGCAGATTTATGTTTCCTGGCGCATCCCTGCAAATCATCAGGGATGCGCCAGGAAAGATGCGTCACGCAAGTTTACCCTTGCGCACCACAGATGCGCCGCATTTACAATGCAACGCATCGTGGCGCAAGGATAAACAGATGCGTGACGCATCTGATGGTGTAAGGGCGGCGCATTGCTGGAGTCGTGTCGCAAGCACGATGCAACTCCAGCAATGTTTAGGGGCTGCCCATACCTAACATGCTGCGTCATGCCTTACGCCTGCTTCAAGCAGGCGCAAAGTTTTGACACAGAAGCGTCGGAAAAGTGACTGAGTGAAATCTTATAGATTTCACTGCGTCACTTTTCCGAGGCTTTTTCCAATGGAACGCCCACCCTGCATACATTAAACCTGACGCAGGTTTAATGTGGTGCAGGGCTTTACACCGTGAAACATCTCCATAGATGCGTCACAATGTAAATGGGGCGCAACGTGGTGCAGGGTTTACACTGCCGCTGCGTCACAAAAGTGACGCAACGGCGGCGTAAAAGTGGCGCAAGTCTAGCATAAATCTGCCCCTTTGTCTCTTATCACTCTGGTCAAGACTTGTTCTTCTTTTCAAAAGTCTCCAAAACTGACCAAACAAGTATGGGGGATATTCTGGAATGGAGGGCACAAATGTGGGGAGTCGGTGAGCTTGTGTAATTGTGAGAGCCATATCTTTTGCTGTTAGATCATAGATCACATATTTATTGATTGAGTCTGTGAACAGTTTGAAGGCATTTCTGGCCAACCACACAACTGTCAGGGATCCCAACAAAGTGCAAGTTGGAGTGGCAAGATCTATTTTCCATGTCTTCGATTTTTTGTTTTAGCTCTGTTAGTTCAAACTAAAGCTTTTAAATCGAGGAGTCTTGCTTGTACTTATGATCTTCTAAATCGGAGACTCTCTGCTCCACTTGTTCCACTTGCAGACTGCGTTGCTGTTTATTTGAATTTAGCAGGACAAATTGCTCAGTAATCTCATTATATACCTTCTCTTGTGAGACATTAAGCTCCCTGACTTTGCCTAAAATCTGCTAGAGAACCTCTGCCATTGGAAGAGGCAGCACTAGAGATGGCACATACATTAGGCCAGATACTGCTGGAGTAGCTTGTTCAGGCCTTGGAATAGAATGCACCAATAGAGTTCCATTTCCCCTGAGTGGAGTTGTCATCGCTTTTGGAAAAACTATTCTTTCAGGGGGATTATGAGAAATGTTTGAAATAAAAAGTGTGTCTTTTCGGCTATCTATACTTGCCCCCCCCCCCCCACCACTGGTGCTCTGTCTTCCGCTGATCAGACAGCTGGTCTTTCTCCCCTCCCACTGTTAATTTGGATACGGAAGAGGAAAACATGGGGTACATTAACAAGATGGAGGTCCTGATTCAGAGGGAGTGTTCCCAGAGTCCAAAGTTGCAAGCGCATTTAATGGCTGTGAGATGGAGTTCCGAGTGGTATTGTTGTCACCATCTCTTGCTGATCCATAGCAGCGTTCACTATAGCACCCTCAGGTCTAACATCTCTCAAAGGTCCTATAGAGGTAGACTGACCTAGCTTTGATGGATGAACTAGGTTCATGTCACTTATTCCTTCTGCTAGTGCCATATTTTGCTGAGAGCCACTGCCTCATTGGGACTCTCGACTGGGAGTTGTTTTCTGGAGAAGGTAGTCTGTTGTTCCACCTCTGAAGTTTTAATGCTTGGCATGAATGTATGACGTTCCAACGCAGTTTTTACATCGCAACTACCATTACATTGCATGATTTTACAACGCATGCTATTACAATGCATTTTTCAAAACTACCATAACAACGCATTCCATTACAACGCATACCATTACAACACATACCATTACAATGCATAAATGTTTTAGGGCAACAGTGGGGTAAGTGTTGGATAGTGTAGGGGTAAAAATTACTATTCCCACTTCAGTGAGTGCAACAGTAGGGAAAGTGTTGGATAGTGTAGGGGTAAAAATTACAATTCCCATCCACCCCAAAACCCATACACACCCTAAAACTAAAAATTCTCCATTACTTACCTCGTAATGCATTGTAATGACATGCGTTGAAGTGACATGCGTTGTAATGGCATACGATGTAAAGGCAGATGCGTTGTAACAGTTGCGTTGTAAAAGCAGTGCGATGTAATGGTTGTAATGGATGATTCCCACTTGGCATAGTGGAAGTCGCAATCTGCATACGATGCTTGGTGTCTTTTGCCAACTTACCAGGGATTCTAGTCTGTTCCGAGAGTTCACATAGTAAATGCCACTTCATTAGGCTGTGAGGTGCAGTCAAATTTGTTGTTTTATATTAAGGGTTTGCTGAAGTATCTTAGAAGATTACAAGCCACATCAGCCACTACGCGGACCACATCTGCAACCTACCGTGAATCCTTGCTCTTGAGGGGCACCTACTGTGCCCCCACAAGATGCCCACAAAAGTTACAGTCCTAGTGAATTTGGAGTGTCGTCCAGAACAATGCAGACTGGGTCTTTTCGCAGTAAACTGAGCTCTTTAACGAGTCCTCTGAGCATACGTCCTGGATCTGGATTCTGTCCACTACCTCAACTTTGCTTATGCTTTAGCTTTGCTACGTATTTTCTTTTGCTTGTAGCCCCATCGACTTCTGCCGTACGAGGCCCTTACTGCAGACTTCCAATTCAGGCCAGCCCATGCAGTTCACTCCTCTATAGCAATGCAAAATTAATAGTTCAGTATTACAGTATCTTTATGCCTCCTTCAGTTGATCGCCACACGTACCATTCGATGCTCTTTGGCCAGTTTGGTTGTCCCTCCAAAATAAAACCAGCCTGAAGTTGCTCAAATTACAAAAAAATCTGTTGCAGGAGTAGTCTTGAGTGTGAATCTATCGCTCCTCAGCTCTCCCCCTCCACATTCTTACAACCTGTAGAGATGTGTAGGAGCTTCTGCCTCCATGTGAATTTCCCTCTGCAGGTTTGAGAACACCAATCCGGACCCTCTAAGCAGAGTCCAGCAAGTGAGAGAGATATGGAAGTTGGCATCTCAGAAGAGGGTGCTCTTCCTAAAGTGCACCTGGCAAGCTGCTACTACCTCTAGAAAGGGCTAACCATTGCATTGGCACTGCCTTAGGATCAGCATGGCCAGTAGGGGTTTCAGCCAGGTGCAACTACGCAAGTCTCATCTGCGCCATCTTGTCATGCCCCCAGCAACCCAGATGCAATTCAGCGGCGGAGCATGACCGGAGCTCTTTGCCTGTCCTGAACTTGTGACTTTGTCTCGGTCCTGCGTGACCAAATATTAACAGTTGGCACTTTGTGCTTTTTGGCTCTATCGGCACTAGAATCTTTAAAATTGCATCTCTCTGGTTCTACTTATTGGATGTTTGTAGTTTTGGTCTTGTTTTATTAATTAAAGATTACTTTATATATCTATATATTGGTGTGGGACCCTTTTTGTGTAGTGTTTTTCAAGTTATTATTGTTGTAAGTCTTGCACAAATACTTTATGCATTGCCTCTAAGTTAAGTCTGACTGTTTTGTGCCAAGATACCAGAGGGTTGAGCATAGGTTCATTGAATGTTTGTGTGTGCCTCACCCTGACAAAGATTGTGGTTGCTGCTTGACCAGAGCTCACACCCCTGTTAACCAACTACCCGATTTCTTACAAACTTTATACTTAGTTTAAGAGTAAACAGGCAACTATGCAGCTCCGTAATCCTTTTTGTCCCTGCGCTCCTCGTTGCACCAATTGACATGTCAACTTTCTCATTCTAGAATCCTGAAATGTCACCAAGCAGCCAGAAACAATGAGAACACAACTTTACCCTTTCAATATATAAACAAAAACAACATTTCATAAAAGAAAATACACAGCGAATATAACATGGACAAAATGATTCCATAGCTAACAAAAGGCATGCAATAAACATTCGGACTAGACTTAGTGGCTTAATATCCTTCTACAACTCTAATCAAAACAGAAATATAGTAAATACTTTCTATGAAATAACTGTTGCTGTAAAACTGATTAAATCTTCATTCCAAAATGTAATCTTCAAATTTGACTGGACGTTTACTCTCCTGTTTGCATCGATCATTGTAATTATCAACAACATGACTTCCTACAGCTGAATCGTTATTATTACCAGCAACAGGACATTCCACAATAGAGTTTATTTTTTTCCAACAACCTTAACACATGCAGAATGCCACCATTGCTTGGTTTGATAGCGCATTGATTATCACTAACCTTATCTATTAGAAAAGGAGGGATGAATATCAGTTTCGCTTTCATGACCTTCCGCTGGTGTAATTTCACACGCACCCAATCATTTTTTTTTTTTTTTTTTAAAACACTTGTTTGGTTCACATCTACTTTTGCTCTTTTCATGACTTACTTCAACCTTTCCACAAGCATGGCTCACTAATTGATCTTGAGACATTCCATTAGCTGACATGGCACTCATGAATTTATACAAACATGCAGGGCACATAATTGCATGAACATCTACCTCTCAAAGGTTTGAAAGGAGTAGAGTAATTTCTGTGACAGAAGGAGGTGTATTACAATATGAACAAAGCATGGTTTGAACAGCATTATTCACATCAAACACATTTCACAATCGCTCTTCTGGCACACTCAGTAATCACTCTGTTCGATGTTAACACCTGGCCATCAGCTTGTGGGCGATATCAACTACATCTCTTGTCTTTGATCCATGCATCCTCCATGAATTTTTACATTTCTACGGACTTGACCTGCACACCATTTTCAGACAAAAGCTCTGATGGAAACCATTCTCTTACAAAAAACAGCAATGAAAAATGTGATATCTTTGGTATTAGTTTCTTGTACAAATTTGATCTCTAACAATTGTTGATGGACTCTCTATCATTACAAGGCTATACCACTGATTGGTAGGTAATAGTTCGAGAGGGCCAAGAAAATCGATACATAATTGCCCCCAAACTCCTTTGGGGGTGGTCCAACTTCTCCCATGTGAAATGTGTTGCACTTGAGACTTCTATCATTCTGTGCACATGTCACACACTTATTGTTCCACTCTTCAACATCCTGCTATGTGTATCTGGCCACCAGTATGTTTCTCTCAATCTTTTTTTTTGTTAAGAGTCATATCCAAATGACCTTGATAACTACACCCAGGTAGAGTAGTCCTAATTATGTCGGGCAAAACAAGTTTGTCGCATTGAAAAGGTAATACATCTTCTACACTTAGTTCAGTCTGAACCTTACTGTACAATTGTAATTCTATAGAAATATTGCCTTCCCTTGTACACCCCTTGATGAAATACGCTAAAGACTTGCTTAGTACCAAATCACTTGCAAGAGTTTTCCTCCAACCATCTTCATTTATACTTTTCACACTTTTCTCTTTGGAGATATTCCAAAATAGTTTCACAACTAAACATTCAACATCTTGCTGTTCATTTTCACTTGTTCTCTTCATGTGTGAACAAAATTACAGAAGACAGGAAAGAACATCAGCCTTCTTGTTTTTTCCTCCTGAAACGTATTCAAGATTGAAATGATATTCTAGAAGTTTTACTCTCAATCTGATTAGTTTGGCAATCCCTTTAATGGAGTGTATACTAGTACAATTTAAAATGGGAACCAGTGGTTTGTGGTCAGTATGTAAGAGAAATCTGGTTCCCCAAACACTAGCTTTAAAACGCCCAACAGCCCAAGTACAGGCAAACATGTCCTGCTCAAGGACTAAGTAAGAGTGTTTTTGACTCTTAAGAGTACATGAAGCACATGCCACAACACCTTCATCAAGAAGACAAGCATATCAAAAACCATTTCAGTTGAGAACAATATATACAAACACCTAAACACATTCTCAGTTTATCAAAGAATCCTCGCAAAATTGCTACAGTAACTTCTTAAATATGTTAAAATCAATAAAATATTCAAAAATCCAACACCAATTTCTTAATAGCACCTCTTTAAAATGAGGTGACAGCATAACAGACACAAACAGAGAGTAGCATTTGCAAATATAGTCAAGCTGGTCTAGCTTGGCTAAAATCCATATCCTTTAACACTGGAATGGCGACTTGGATCTTGAAGCAACATAAATCCTGCAAAACAGGATAAAGTGCTTTGAGCACAGAATGAATCACTTCCACATGGGCCCAAGTTGTTGACCACATTCCAACCCCCAGGGACAGTGAGAAAACAATGAACAAGATTTAACCTAAAGTTAAAAGATAAATATGGTTCAAAATCTACGCCAAAACAAACAAGGTTCTATACAACTGGTAGTTTTCAGTAAAACCGGGGCCCAGACAGATGTTTTGATTAAATCCATTGATTCTCTCTTGTCACTGCAGTACATGAGGAAGTTCATTATGGTCTGTTTCACCTCTGATTTTGTGATGAGATTGGGCTTATCATAAAGATCTGGACAACAGAGCATAAAAAGAAGATTTAATATAATTCAACCACTGAATTCTATAGGGCTATCAAGATTCAGGCAGTCCCTGAGCACGGTTTGATTAAGCTATAATTCACAGTTGGTCCAGACCCAAGCCATCTGACCAAGGTGGGCAAAGGTATCAGAAATATATCCTATACCTAATTCCTCATGAACCATATATGCAGGGATACTCTAGTGCATGGACAACAAGCGCCTGGCAAAGTTGTTCTAAAATATTGCAAAGAGGAAGGGTCAACCATACCCCAAATATCACTGCCAAAGGAAACAGTTGAAACACATTTAGCCTGATAGATTATAATCATGGCAACCAGTGGTTTATTGCCCAATCTTGAGGCAAAACTAGCTGCAACAGACCTACTAAAGAGATGTTTTTTAGAAACCAAAAGCAAAGACCGGGACTCTTTGTCATCAACTACACCTCCAAATGGGAAAATGACAAAAGCTTGCTGATTTCATGTCCTTGTATGTATTAACACTTTGATTTAGTTGATTTAGGGCCAACAACAATTATTTAATACTTTTTGAAATTGGAAGAGGGGTCTGGGAATCAATAAGGTTCCTAAGTCAGAGTAAACAACGAGCGACCAAAACAGCATTGTCCGCATAAACTAATGCCGGAATGGGTCTATCCTCTATTTGTGGGAGATGTTTTGCACCCACAAGAGGGCGACTTCAAGATGGTTAATATATAATGTGAATAAAAAAGGGGCCAAAACATTACATTGTCTAACCTCGCACTTAATTGGCCCTCAAAACTGTACCTTACAGAGAGAGTCATCCCCTTATGCAGGTCCCTTAAAAAATTACAATATCAGGTCCACACCCATAGAAGACATTACATTCCACAATTTGTTGACCCTATCAATATAAGATCCATAAAATCCATATGTAGACTACCATGTTTGCCCACCACATATTTATTGATAAGGAGGACATTGATGCAATGTGCTACTACAGGCCCTGAAACTGTATTGCAGATCAGATATAATATTGCTATCCTCTGCCCAATCTAAAAGCCTTTATAAGACCAATGGCCTACTAGTTTAACTATAGAGTTGATTAAAGAAATGGGCCTATAACAACAGGGGTGCGTTCTTGTCGCTTTTTTTTTAAAACGGTGAAGATAGTTGAGTGAGACCAAGAGGAAGGAATACCATCTCTAGCTGCTGATTAAGGCTTTCATAATTTCTTGCAGACCAAAGGAGATTTTTAAAAGGGCCAGAGAGAGACTTATATCAGATTCATCCGGGAGGGATCCATATCACTATAAACCTCTTCAAAGTGCTTAACCCATCTATCTGTTGAAATGTGAGTAAAAATAATTTCCCTTCGGACTCGGTGAAAATGGGGCAATTCACTGTTTCCCAGAAAGTTGAGCTGTGGCCATGCGTACTCACCTTAACACGCTGTTCCCAGACTTCCTACCTCAGGAGCTTTTTCATATTTGTAATTGCTGTTTTAAATTTGTGTCAACAGACCCAGACTGCATCTTTATCCCTAAGTTACTTACTCAGGTCTTTACATAGGTCTCTATGTACCCTAGAGCTCGTCTTCTTAAACCTACCACAATGACGAGCCACCTGGGAGGAACAGTGAAATGAAAAATTGTGGCTACCTTTACTAGATATAGTTTCAAAAGTATCCAAAATTACAGAATTAGTGGAGGCTTCTGAGAGTCACACATTCTAAACTCCTTACTACAGAAGGTAATTAAGTTACTAAGACAATTGGCAGGAGTAACATTAGCCCTCTTAATTCTTAGCCCTTAATCAGAGAGAGTTATTGAATTCTTGGGAAGACACTTATAATAAATAGGCCTAAACAGCCGACTCAATACTTTAGCCCGGTTTAAAGAGAAATTTATGGGATTATGATCACTACACCCCTCCACGTGACCTTGGAATCATTAATCAATTAAATAAGAGAAGCCGAAATAAACATCAAATCAATAATTGTAGAAAATTGCCTCCCAATTAAAGTTGAACACCAATGAATAGGTGTAGTAAGTTTAACCTTACCCAGCTAGAACATCAGGTTAAATTAATTTAGAATACCATCTAACACTTCCCCTAACATTGATTGTTCGACATGGAGGGTACCCCAGCTTCCTTCTCGACCTACAGACCTTGAGGACAATCCCTGATCTCACACAAATGTGAATTAAAATCATCCAAGAAGACGAGCAGGACAAAAGATCTCTGATCATCTCAATAATGCTCTAAAAAGCCTTTTGGTGCCAGCGAGTGATCTAATCTCTTTTGACTAGAGGGAGAGTTATAAAAAGTGAACACCAGAAGATTATACTTTTAGGAGAAACACAAAAAAAGCCAACAAATTAGATGACCCAGAATTAGGATGTATGACAGTGCAATCGAGTTCCAGAGAGTTCGGCTTAATAAGACAGCCTTTAGTTATTTCACATACTTTAGGAGTAGCAGGGGAAAAAAAGAACAAACCCCATCCACAAAAAAGAATTTGTAACTGCCCAAGTTTCTTGAAAACAAATATTAGAACAAAGAATAAAATCCAACTAAGTACTATCAGTTTCCCTTAAGGCTAGCCCAGCAATGTTCCAACATACAAATTCCAAAATATTAGAAACTTTGCATGGAGTAACTGAAGATTCATCTCTTGCAGAGGCCGGGACATTAGCAATTGCGAGTGTTAAAATGTCCATTCAATTATTACCACCCAGAGAGCTAAGTGACTCAAAAGAAATAAATTGAAGTAGGGATAGTAAAAGGTGAGAGAACTCTAGTACCCGTCAGCGGGACAGGGGCCTGATGAAAAGGCGATAATTTCACCAAAGAGCAGGATAGAAAATGCCCAAAACTAGGACTCTTGTTCATAAATCAGTGTTTTGGGTAAGTGAAAACTGTAAAAGCAATTTCCTGGCTATCTCGGTCTTATCAAAGTTAACAACCACACAATCCTCTTTATACACTTTAGGCTCACTCCCAATCCAATTGACGTGTTTTGCTATTTTTACATCTTAAACAGGAAATCCCCCCAACCTGCTCATTACACCAATGAACCACTTTATTAATGAATTACTGCATACATTTGACAACTTCCAGTTTCAATTGTGATGCATTTGCCAAATTAACAGCATTTGAAGTAGCATCAGGAGTCAAACTCAATCTTGTTAAAGACACCTGAAATATGTAATTTGCTATACAAGACCTAGGTGCGGTCTAAGGGACATACCTTCCATGTGTAACAGCTGAATTCAGTTGAGGGTCAGCCATCCGGGAAATAAATGGGCTAGGTACAGGAAGACAACCAGTGGAAACAGGCGGCTGTGCACTACTAGATGTCATTTCAGGGAAGGTGTGAGACCAACAAAAGTCTCCAGTCCACCCATCCTCCGGGCCCACCAGCACTTGAGTCTGAGATTGAGGGGGGAGTCCAGGAATAGAAGTCACCAGGTGATCTCCAACCTTTGGTGCTAGGAAGAGCCTGTATCTATGTCCCATGATTGATTATCCAATTAATCCCAGCCTCGTATAAATTTGCTCCAGAGAAGTCTTGACTAAGAGCTCCACCTTATTGAACAAGTCAGTCAACATTGGGATCAACGAAACAGGTTTAAGGGCACTGTGCTGTGTGTGACCTTTATTGGCATGCTTCTCAAATTCCCCACCAGCCCCCTTATTAACAAAGCTAACAGAACCCTCTAAAAGGGTATACTGCAGGTCTTCACATGAGGATCTTTATTTTCCCTCTTATGAGCAGGAGCAATCGGTTTAAACAAAGCCGATTCAGGAAAAGGATGAAAGTTGACAGTCACCAATAGGTTTCTGGAACCCTCTAATGAAGTGGAAGGTTCTGCTACTGTGGCTAGAGATGCATGGCAGCTAACTTTGCTGTGCAAATCAGACTCTTTAGCTGGAAAACCCATAGCTCTCTTACCTCTCCCAATTCCAAGCTCTTCTGCGACAGGCATGATTTTGTAAGACAAGATCCCCAATGCCAAAATTAAAAAAGATATAATTGGGGGCATGGCCAACTGCCTGGGAAGATAGGCACACACTAGCACAGCTCCAGCTTCCTTCTCCTAAACCCCTATCAATCCAACACTAATCCGTGGCCTGAGAATCAATATCTACCCAAGCCCGGGGTTGTGGATGTCGCCGGCCACGGCCGTCGTGGAAGAGCCAATCAGAGGGCTGCAGGGACATTGCCATGACTCACGGCCTGGGTGAGGAGGCGAGCCGCACGCTTGCATAGCCGCTCGGCC
The DNA here is from genome assembly GCF_964204655.1 of Triturus cristatus. Taxonomy (NCBI): domain Eukaryota; kingdom Metazoa; phylum Chordata; class Amphibia; order Caudata; family Salamandridae; genus Triturus; species Triturus cristatus. The sequence continues at coordinate 1,274,412,606 of NC_140591.1, forward strand.
TGAAGGAGTGGCCTGACTGGCAACCGTAGAACGCAAGAGTGCAGCTAACGGCGGCTGGGATATGCCTGCCGGTCTCTGCAGCACCGCGACCTTGGCTGGGGACCTTGCTACAGAGATCTGCTGTGGGGGAGAGTAATTCCAGTTTGGCCCTGATCCACTGCAGCCTCCGCCTGGGGGAGAGATTAGAGGAGTGTGAGAAGAATGCAGTGAAAACTGTTGACTGCCAAGAAGAGACATCTGTTGAGCCCCAGGAGCAGCGGTGCACCGGGGGCTACTCTTGGTGGTGAAGCAGCCCTGCACTGACTTCCTTGTGAGAGCACCACATGGATCAAACTGATGCATGTCTGGTGAGTGCTGGCTGGGAACTCCCGGAGTCCAGTGGTAAGTGTAGGCCCCTGCCTGGACCGCACCTTGCTACCAGCTACTGGGGCACTCAAACACTTGTACCGAATAGAGACCCTGTCCTCGAGTCCCACTGTGACCATTATCGCCTAAAGAGCCCAGGGGTTGGTGGCAACTCCAGAGGGCCATGAGGGGGAAAACCGACAGGCTGGTGGGGACGCTTCCCTGAGCAGGTGGCAGTAATATCCTCCAGGCTCTTCCCTGTTGACAGCGGCGCAGTCCTGCTTCAGCACTGTAATTCGAGCCGTGTCGAGGAGCAAGGGAAGACATGGTTCGCACCAGTCTCAACTAGACAAGTTCACCCGACATAAGAACCAGGTGGGGGCAAGCACTCAACCTGACACAGTGAAAGCCACGCAACAGGCGGTGGTGTAGCAGGGCACCCCCACACTGCGGGACATACTAACAGCGGTCACCTGCGTGCGTACCTCTCTTGAGTCCCGAATAGACATGGTATCCACAGAAATGTCCCTGATCCATGCTGACCTCAGGAAAATGGATGACTGCGTGAAAGAGGTGGAGGAATTCACACAGGGTCTCGCTACTGACACAAAGGCCTTGGAGAAGCACGTACGTGAACTGCAAGCCACCAGTAAGGCCCTGACCGACCAACTGGATGACTATGATGGCAGGGCCAGACGGAACAATGTTAGAATTGTGGGGGTCCCTGAGAGAGCAGAGGGCCAGCCACCGATCTCTTCAAGGAGGAGTTAATCACCAAACATTTACAGCCTAAAAATCTCTCCAACTACTTCACTATTGAAAGGGCACACCGAGTATCAGGTAGCAGACCTAAACCGGGTCACTCACCCAGACCAATACTAAGTGTGTTTTTAATTTTTGAGACAAGGATGTGATTTTACAAACGGCACACTGGACCCGTCCTCTTAAATATGATAACATTGTTACGTTCTTCCCGGACTTCACCATGAAGGTGCAGAGACGGTAAAGGAGTGTTCCCAAAGTAAAAAAAGCCCTTAGGGAAAAAGCCTTGACATATGCGATGCTGTTTCCTGCAAAGCTCAGGGTGGAGGGGGACTGTAAAACGTGGTTCTTCACAGAACCAGAAGCAGCCTGGGAGTGGTTGGATGGCAAAGAGTGGGAGACCCGGACAATCCGGACAGACGCAGGAGACAGATGGTGAAAGCCTAGAATCGGACGGAACCCAGTCAAGAAGAAAGTAACCCCACCAACTAAGACCCACCACTCTGTAAATATCTGCTCCACCACAAACAGTGACACTCGAGTAGCTACTCAACGGATCTAACATGATGTGGACTCGAACTTCCTACAGTTGCATAGACCAATTGAATAGAAAGAAGGGACAGAAACGTGCTTAAGCAGGAGTTGCAGGACTGTGCTAAGCATGGTGGCACCAGAGCAAGATACCCCCACAGCAACAACAGCTGAGTATATGCAACAAACTTACTCACATTGACTCCAGACCAAACAAATGGAAAGAAGGGTCAGAAACGTGCTTCAGCAGGAGTTTCTGGACTGTGCTAAGCAAGGTGGCGCCAGTGCGAGATACCCCCACAGCAACAACAGCTGAGTATATGCAACAAAAGTACTCACATTGACTCTAGGCAACATGGCTAGTTATTGTGAAAGGGGTTGGGAGGGCGGGACTAAGGGTCTACGTCACCCCTAAAACAGGGAAGGGAGGGCGACAGGCACTCTGCAATGTTGGGGAGGCGGGCAGTTCAAAGACTCATGTAGGGAGGCAGGGAGGGGAGGAGTTATTAGTTTATGGGGTTTTAACTTAGTTTTGGTTATATACGCATTACGAGTATCAGCAGGCAGCTCACGTTCCCATTTGGATCGGGTCCCACCCCTTTAGGTTGGGATAACACAGTTTACAATATCAGCAATTACTATAAGCAAAGTCATGTCACAACTACTCGGAGGGGCCGACCCCGACAATCGCGTCCCAACATCTGAGAGAGAAAACGCACCGGGAGGGTTGGCACTTCTAGGGTGAAGGGGCCGAGACTGCATTTAAACTGCTCTCTTGGAACGTCAACGGCTTGGGCGATAAACTTAAGAGGGGGATAGTACGACAATATATTAAGCGGCTTGCATCAGATGTCGTTTTGTTGAGGGAAACACATCTGGTGGGCAATACATGTAGGGCACTCAACAGATGGGGTTATAAATTATTAGTGCACTCGGGCTGTACCACAGGGTCTAGAGGGGCAGGGATATTAATGCGAAAAAGTTTTCCTTTCATAGAAACACACTCAAGCACAGACGAGTATGGCTGCTTCACGGCTCTGTCGGGCACGTGAGAGGGCAGATGTGTTATCATTATCGGTTTACGTACCACTACACCGTATGGCCCTACCAGACATACGCAAATTGATATTGGACCTGTCTGCGGGGGAATTAGTGATTGGAGGATACTTCAACATGACACAATATGATCAATCAGATAGATTTCCACCAAGAAATAAATTAAAAGCCAAAAACACTATGGCTAATTTCCTGAGATCTCTGGGCCTGGTGGACGTATGGCATGAGGCACACCCACAAACACGACAATACACAGTCTATTCAGCAGCACACAACAGCAGATCCCAAATAGACCATATCTTGACACTGGCAGACAAAAACCACCACTTTACGGAGATCAAACATTTGGCTAGGGGCATCTTGGATCATGCCCCCCTGTGGGCCCGATATGTGGTTGGTGCCACCCCCACTCACAGAACACTCTCGATCAATCCCTGGTACCTCAAATTCCTGCATATCAAAACTAATCTCATGAAAGCCATAGATAACTACTTTACCGAGAATGTGGGGTCAGTCCAATCATCTTGAATTAGCTGGGAGGCCTACAAGACGGTGGTAAAGGGACAGTTCCTCTCCCGTGTTGTGGGATATAATAAAGAGAAGTGCAGAAAACTAGAAGAATTGGAACATGACATTCTAGCTAGGGAACAAGCAGCTACACACATGCAAGACGATGCAGCGGATCACATATTAGAGCTTATGCGTCAGGAATTTCGAGAGTTGACAACTGAGGCAGCTAGGTAAAAACACCGGGCACAGCTACACAGAATATATGAACTAAGAGACCGTGCAGGTATATTGCTGGCATGGCTGGACAGGTGAGAAAGGGCAGATTGCTGGATAACGGCAATATGTGGAAAGGATGGGATATGGAGGAGGGATCCGCAAGATGTAGCAGAGGCCTTTGCAGACCATTTTAAACAATTATACTCCCCTGTGGCCACAACCACGATAGAGGAGTCAAGGGAGCTATTGGCTGACATACCAGTCCCGACATTAACCTCAGAAGACCAACAATCACTCAAGGGTGACCTCACGATTGAGGAAATAACGCCAGTCATACACAGCCTACAAGACGGGAAAGCTATGGGACTGGACGGCCTCCCAATAGAACTCCTCAAATTGACAGCCACTAAAGTGGCACCCCACCTGCTTAATATGTATCTTCAGAGCAAACGCTTGGGGTCATTGCCCAGAGACCAACATCTGGCCTCCATAGTTGTGATCCATAAGAAGGGGAAACCGGCAGAGGACCCTGCCTCATACCGCCCCATATCTCTGCTCAATGTGGGGGTCAGAATTCTGGCCAAAATATCAGCGATGCAACTACTCCCAATAGAGACCAAGCTTGTACACCCAGACCAGTCTGGATTCATGCCGGGCCGCAATACAGCTCTTCACCTGTGGTGACTGAACTGGGTGCTTGCTAGGGAAGATGCGTTGCAATAAGGTGCCGTTCTACTGTCCCTGGACGCCCATCTGGCCTTTGGAACCATCAAATGGCCCTACATGTATGCAGTCTTGGAGTGTTTGCGTCTTGGAAAAACCGATATTCAGTGGATCCAACTATTATATGCGGAACCACTTGTGCCGGTAGTGGTGAACGGACACACATAAAAACTTTTGCCCTAAACTGAGGTAAAAGACAGGGTTGCCCTTTGTCATCAATTATATTCACATTGATTCTTGAGCCCCTGGCAAGCTGAATACACAGAGTTCCTTTGATCTGAGTGTTAAAGTGGACGGATGAGTGGGAAGATTAAATTACCTCTCTATGCCGAAGACATTTTGTTTTATGTGGCATCACCTCAATCCTCTATTAACAGGGTCCTTCATGTCTGCTCCAGCTTTGGAAGGTACTCAGGATACACCATCAACTGGTCCAAATCGGTAATATACCCACTACACGGGCCTGCCCCAGTTCTGCCTCTGGAATGCGTAGCAATTATAGTGACGGATGGCTTTCGGTATCTCGGAATATGTTTTATGACTAATTCAATACTTATCTATGAACAGAATCACCAATCCCCCTTAATTCAGCTGCAAGGCAATGTCCGACACTGGAGATCATTACCGCTGACCCTACTGGGGAGAGCGGCAATATTCAAAATGATGACACTACCTCGTTTCCTGAACGTCCTGCAAAATACGCCATACAGTTTCTCTGAAACGTACTTCAAAGTGATAGGTGGGGAAGTCAGAACCCTTCTCTGGTATGGGAACCTACCTCGCATTGCGACCCGTAAGCTGGTTTGGGGATGGTACAATGGGGGAATAGCTCTACCGAACATTTGAGTGTATTACTGGGCAGCACAACTATTAATCATTAATAAATGGATATATGGCTCACAGGAGGAACCCGCCTGCCGCATGGATAAGTGGTAATGGGTAATGGGGGATTCAGAGAGGCACTATATACGAAGCCGAATAGGCTAAAGCTCACTGGCCCAACATCCTTATCTGTGGCCCTATGGCATAACATCAGAAGAAAATTGGGCTGGAATAATATAGTGATGCTGAACACACCCCTGTGAAGTAAGAACAGTGTCCACAAGGAACTTATTCACAAACAGTCATTAACAATTTTGGAGCAAAAATTAAACTCCCAACCGATTTAATCCATAAGCCAAACAAGAATGTCTAATTACTCTGGAGTACTTATTTATTTAAACAAAAACAATTAATTGCACAATTCACAATTATATGAAAAAACATTTCAGTTTTCAGGCACAAAGAGAAGTAGTGAAAAAAGTGAAAATAGAGCCCAGTGTGAGTAGGAGTAGCCTACAAGGTGAAATAGGTGTATAAAAGGTCTTTCTTTTAAAAAACAATGAGGAGCATATAAGCGTGTAACGAGTCTTTTTTGCTCTCCCTTTGTTGGAGTCGACGACGTTTCAACCCTCTCTGGGTACGGGGTCTCATCAGGACATTATCTGGGGACTACGAACAAGCAAGGTGTAAGTGCCCGAATTGCACTAATTATATAAGTGGATTTAAGACTCCAGTAATTTGTTGGCTTACCTAATTACGTTCAATTTCAATTAGAAGATTGATAGATAGTATCTGTCTGACGAAATCTAAAATGCAAAAATGATATATAAGGAATTTCACAAGTATATCCTTATAGATATATATATATCTTTATACTGTCACTGAAAAACGGGAGTTGTGTCACTTATCCGGCCCATAAGGAGTTATTCAATTCATAAAAATAATTTGGACATCTTCCTAATAGGGGCTAAAACCATTCTGGTATAGTTCTTAAGTGTTTATCACACTGTAGTAATCTACATGGAACAATAATTATCTCCGCTATTCACACCATTATGTATGTCACTTACTTGGAGTATTAAATATCTCCGCGTTCTCCGTTAAACAATGGCAAGGCTTCCCAATTACAAGTGCTATTTTGGCCAATCCATATGATGATCTATATAAAAGCAATATAATAAAGGACAATCGGTAACTGAGGTTATACTAAACCTGTTTACCTTGTATTTGTGAAAAACTATTACTCACAGAGCCGCTGTAAGGATCCAGGGTGTCCTTGAACCAATTCTGACTGTACTCAATATGCCGGTAGTAAATACCTATAGGGCAATGAGGCCAAAAGTTAAAGCCAAGCCTTCACCTAGCGAGATAATCTAAACGAAGCAGTGCGCGTGAATAACTTACTTTTCCAATAGCGAACGAATAAAGCATCCAAATCCAGGATGATTAAAGCATCCAAGTCGCCCGCGCAAGTCGGTGAACACTGACCCCGGAGGCGGAAGTATTTAAATCCACCCGGAAGCCTGCATGTGTACAGGGGAGGAGCCGAATTCCTTGGCGGCCATCTTGAAGAGGGGTTTTCTACTCGTATCATTAAAGATAAAACAGGATCAATCTGCCGCACAAGTGAGTGCACGCTGGCCCCGGAACCGGAAGTGCTTAATTCCACCCCGAAGCGTGCGTGTGCACCGGGGAGGAGTAGGGTTACATGGCGGCCATCTTAGAGGGGGGCTTTTTACTCGTAGTCTTTAGTAGTCGGTCCTTCTGTGTGAAGAGGGCTCGAATTTATAGAAAAAGATGTACTTGGCAAATGTAAAACCGAGGGGTGCGTGTAGATACGGGAGATATATGTTAACCCAAAATTGCGCTGGGAAAAGAAATATAAATTATATAGTTCAATCAGGCCATCTGGAAGCGGTGTACTCTAGGGTAGTTGAGGGGTCCATACACCTGAATAAAACTAATTGGATAGGCAACTATGTCCAGGAGAGCAAAATAGACTAGTTAGAGGTTATCGACGAGGTATCATCATACATTGTTCATACACGTGATGTTTAATCATACTTAAGCTGGTTTCTACCAAAGATGTATTAATACTTCAGTGCTTGCCGCTGTACCGATCAATTCAGGGCAACATATCATTTTTTAGTCAAGATACAATTTACATTTCATTTAGTATGATTTTGTATGTGTGGATATCCCCACCTCTTATTTCACTGGCTAACTACCCTAGAGTACACCGCTTCCAGATGGCCTGATTGAAATATATAATTTATATTTCTTTTCCCAGCGCAATTTTGGGTTAACATATATCTACCCTACTCCTCCCCGGTGCACACGCACGCTTCGGGGTGGAATTAAGCACTTCCGGTTCCGGGGCCAGCGTGCACTCACTTGTGCGGCAGATTGATCCTGTTTTATCTTTAATGATACGAGTAGAAAACCCCTCTTCAAGATGGCCGCCAAGGAATTCGGCTCCTCCCCTGTACACATGCAGGCTTCCGGGTGGATTTAAATACTTCCGCCTCCGGGGTCAGTGTTCACCGACTTGCGCGGGCGACTTGGATGCTTTAATCATCCTGGATTTGGATGCTTTATTCGTTCGCTATTGGAAAAGTAAGTTATTCACGCGCACTGCTTCGTTTATATTATCTCGCTAGGTGAAGGCTTGGCTTTAACTTTTGGCCTCATTGCCCTATAGGTATTTACTACCGGCATATTGAGTACAGTCAGAATTGGTTCAAGGACACCCTGGATCCTTACAGCGGCTCTGTGAGTAATAGTTTTTCACAAATACAAGGTAAACAGGTTTAGTATAACCTCAGTTACCGATTGTCCTTTATTATATTGCTTTTATATAGATCATCATATGGATTGGCCAAAATAGCACTTGTAATTGGGAAGCCTTGCCATTGTTTAACGGAGAACGCGGAGATATTTAATACTCCAAGTAAGTGACATACATAATGGTGTGAATAGCGGAGATAATTATTGTTCCATGTAGATTACTACAGTGTGATAAACACTTAAGAACTATACCAGAATGGTTTTAGCCCCTATTAGGAAGATGTCCAAATTATTTTTATGAATTGAATAACTCCTTATGGGCCGGATAAGTGACACAACTCCCGTTTTTCAGTGACAGTATAAAGATATATATATATCTATAAGGATATACTTGTGAAATTCCTTATATATCATTTTTGCATTTTAGATTTCGTCAGACAGATACTATCTATCAATCTTCTAATTGAAATTGAACGTAATTAGGTAAGCCAACAAATTACTGGAGTCTTAAATCCACTTATATAATTAGTGCAATTCGGGCACTTACACCTTGCTTGTTTGTAGTCCCCAGATAATGTCCTGATGAGACCCCGTACCCAGAGAGGGTTGAAACGTCGTCGACTCCAACAAAGGGAGAGCAAAAAAGACTCGTTACACGCTTATATGCTCCTCATTGTTTTTTAAAAGAAAGATCTTTTATACACCTATTTCACCTTGTAGGCTACTACTACTCACACTGGGCTCTATTTTCACTTTTTTCACTACTTCTCTTTGTGCCTGAAAACTGAAATGTTTTTTCATATAATTGTGAATTGTGCAATTAATTGTTTTTGTTTAAATAAATAAGTACTCCAGAGTAATTAGACATTCTTGTTTGGCTTATGGATTAAATCGGTTGGGAGTTTAATTTTTGCTCCAAAATTGTTAATGACTGTTTGTGAATAAGTTCCTTGTGGACACTGTTCGTACTTCATAGTAATACCCAGTTCACAGGGACATATGGGTTGCTCTTGTTTGTTATGAATATAGAACACACCCCTGTGGCATGAAGAGATATTGGGCAGGCTAAGCAGATACCGGGGTTTCGACAAATGGGACACCATTGGCATATTAAAAGTGGGGGACCTCTTTAAAAAAGGGAAAATAATCTCATTTGCCAACCTTCAACAAGAATTTGCGTTGTCCCAGGGGGAAGTGTTTAGATACTCGCGAAAACAACACGCGCTGATGGCAGTGCCCTGGGTAGATGGTGATATACCGGAGGCCTCACCACTGGAGGATAGACTGCTGACAGAGTATATGGACCATATGTTAATTACACTCACCTATCAGAAGACAGTCAACAACTCTCCTGACCCACTACAGTGCCTCCAGGAGCTCTGGCCGGCAGATTTGGGAAATCTAGATGAGGACTGTTGCGACTCGCTATCCTCCCCACGGGAGGTCACCATATCATCACGGTTGAGACTCATCCAACTTAAGATACCCCACAGAACATTTATCCCCCATCCTTTCCTTCCCTCGCTTAATCATTGCAACCCTCTGCGCTATTATAGCATCAGAGAGTGGGGCGATTGAGAGGTGGACCCATTTGAGCAACATACCGATCCTGGGAGTTTGGAATAAAACCTTGACAGAATATGCAGCCCAAGAATTTATTCTCTCCTGATCGGTATAGGTTGATGATGGTCACCTTAGAGGATATAATGGCCGCTTTGGTTTTAGTGCAGCAGGAGTTAACCGCCTCTAGAGCAGAACGAGCAGCTTTGCAAGACAGAGTAGACAAACTTCAGAGGAACCCATTTGATGTAAGCACTGGATTTTCCTACCAATCAAGCTAGGGTAGCCTTTTTGTTTTCGTATCTGGCTGGTGATGCAGCCTTGTGGGCAGTTCCATCGGTACCGAATGACGATCCTCTTTTGTATGATTGGGACGAATTCAGAAAGGAATTTGAGAACATATTTGACAGACGGGCTCATAGTCTCTCAGCAGATAAAGAGTTGTTGGAGGTGAAACAAGGCAACAAAGACTTAATTTTATATCTTAATACGTTTCAGCGATTAGTGTCAGAAACTAGATGGCCGGAGGAAAAGAGAGCCGCCTTGTTTTATCAAGGGTTGCGGGATGATCTTAAGGATGTGATTGCACAAGTAGATCCACAACCTAACACATGTTCTGACCTTATGAATCTGGCCTTGAGATTAGACAGCAGGATGAATGAACGTAGGAATGAACGCAGAAGAACGGATACGTTTTATCCTAAGTTTGACAAACCCAGGTTTCCTAAACCTAACACAATGAGTGTTCCCGAACCTATGGAAATAGGAATGGTTAGGGCTTCTTTAACACCAGAGGAACGAGATTTAAGGCGAAAACAGGGGTTGTGTATGTATTGTGGCAAGAAGGGACATTATGGTGCCGATTCCGATCCTGTAAAACCTGGCCACAAATGGTCGTACGGAGCGTTTTCTCCGTACGACTCGTATCCGGGAATTCCACCGTACAAACCAGCAAGTACGATTCGTACAGAAATACCATTTCCGTACGAATCGTAAAAAACACCGTATGGCTAAAAAATACATACAATTCCGTTCCTGAACAGCGCGTACGCGACGTCTGCGCGGAGTCAGGCAGCGTTTTACGGACCAGCAAGTATGATTCGTACCCACAGCACTCCACATGGCTATATTTTTACGGGAGCCAAAAAGTGCCGGAAAAGCTAAGTATGCCGCGATGCACGAGGAAAAGGGGGCCCGGTACACGCCGTACATGCCATCACCCCCAGTATGTACGCACCGTACCCCCAGCCCCCCCGTATGTACGCGCCATACCCCCAGCCCCGTATGTACGCGCCATCCCCCCAGCCCCCCCGTATGTACGCGTCGTACCCCCCAGCCCCCCAGTACGAGGTACGGCACGTACATACGGGGCTGGGGGTACGGCGCGTACATACGGGGGGCTGGGGGTACGGCGCGTACATACGGGGCTGGGGGTTTGGCGCGTACATAGAGGGCTGGGGGTACGGCATGTACATACGGGGGGCTGGGGGTACGGCACGTACATATGGGGCTGGGGGTACGGCACGTACATACGGGGGGGCTGGGGGTACGGCGCGTACATACGGGGGCTGGGGGTACAGCGCGTACATACGGGGGGCTGGGGGTACGCCGTGTACATACGGGGGGCTGGGGGTACGGCGCGTACATACGGGGCTGGGGGTATGGCACGTACATACGGGGAGACTGGGGGTACGGCGCGTATATACGGGGCTGCGGGTACAGTGCATACATACGGGGCTGGGGGTACGGTGCATACATACGGGGCTGGGGGTACTGCGCGTACATACGGGGGGCTTGGGGAACGGCGCGGACATATGGGGGGGCTGGGGGTACGGCACGTACATATGGGGTGAGGGGTACGTGCCATACATACGGGGGTGGGAGGTATGGTGCGGACATACGCGGGAGGGGTGGGAGGCTGGGCGGGGCCGTACGACTCGTACTCCGGGCACAAGTGTACCCGGGGTATGGGTCGTGCAAAGTTCGCTCCGTACGGGACGTTTTCCATACGCTTGTGTATTCGGGACGCCGGTACGGATCGGACTTGTGCGCTCGGACTTCAGTTTTACGACTCGTACGTAAAACTGTCCGGGGACGTCTCGTAGACATTTCCCGAGGTCATTCGTATGTATTTTTCACGTACGAATCGTACTTCGCCGTTTGTACGGGACTTGTACGATTTGTACGTAAAAAAATACGGATACGAGTCGGACGGTAAATTTTTTTAACGGATCGGAATCAGCACCTATGTTAGGGATTGCATGGCTAAACCCAAGAACAATAGAAAAAGGAGAGGGACCCCTTAAAACTCTCAAGGGAAATAAGGTACTTGTAACCAAAATGAAAAGAATTCCCTTGAACCTACAATTCCAATATCAGTGTATCATAACTAACAACAAAAACATTGAATACTATATCCAAAATCTATATTACAAAAGTATTTTATTTAGAAAAAAAAATTACTTATTATTTCAAAACAAATAAAATCACATATCATATCACAATGATTCAAAGGTAAAATTTAAAACAAAATTATTCTTATAAAACATCATACAGTACATATTAATTTAAAAAAAATACGGAAAAAGATCTATGAGGGGTGGAGTATTTTACAAATAAAAAAATAAGGACGTTGGATCCACGGATCATTTTGCTTAATAAGCGAGAAAATAAAACGACGAGTACGCACTGATTTTATCATATATTAAGGAATAAGGAAATAAGATTGACATAGGTGGGAGACAGAATTATTGTGTCTTGAAAAAGATGGTACTATTAATTTGAAGCCATCGAAACGCGTCAACGCTGTTGAAGGCACAATCCAAGGACCAACACAGAATGGTCAAATACTGATTTAATCAATGTATTACGAGCTGTGACTTTGAGTCTAATGTGATGTGCACCCATAAAGAATAGAAGCGGTGTCTTACATATGTGTCTGTCTCTATTATGCTGGTCATAATTGTGATTTGTTGTTAATCAATTTCTTCCGATTAATATGTACTGTATGATGTTTTATAAGAATAATTTTGTTTTAAATTTTACCTTTGGATCATTGTGATATGATATGTGATTTTATTTGTTTTGAAATAATAAGGAAAAACATTTTTTTCTAAATAAAATACTTTTGTAATATAGATTTTGGATATAGTATTCAATGTTTTTGTTGTTAGTTATGATACACTGATATTGGAATTGTAGGATCAAGGCAATTCTTTTTATTTTAAACCCAAGAACAAGACAGGGTTTGGTAAAGGGGGTAGTTCAGTGCTTCCAAGGTCGGAAAACTAGCCCGCTCAAAGGAAAAAGAAGGGGGCTTTTTGAGCGGGTTAGAAATCCCTTCAACACAGGAAACGGGTGTAATCGAGACACAACACTTTAGACTTTCCAATAAAATACTTGTAAAGGAGGAGTGGAAGGAACTGCAAGCTATGATAGACTCTGGGGCAACTGGATTACTCATGGATGAAGAATTAGCGGCAGCTTTGCACTTGTCCTTAGTAGTGAAAAATACTCCTGAGATTGTTTTGGTTATTGATGGTAGGGAATTGACAATGGATCCCATCAATCTTTCCACAGAACCATTAGAGGTGTATAGTACTTCTCTTCATCATGAATCTTTGGTCTTCAACATAATACGTGCCCCACAGTATGGGATTATTTTGGGATTACCCTGGTTGGTAAAGCATAATCCTACCATTGATTGGGGGGCCAAAATCGTTCTTTTTACCAGCCAAAGGTACAAAGAACATTGCTGTCAGGATCAACAAGACCTTCAAGTGCAGGCCTTAGCCTCCTTGCTTCACGTGGCCACCACAGCAGAAAAAGATACTCAATTGCCTGAAAGATATGAGCAATATTGCGATGTTTTCAATGAGAAACAAGCTAACGTGTTGCCCCCGCACAGATCATATGACTGCCAGATAAACCTAGTGCCAGGAGCTGTGGTATCCTGTAGCAGAATTTATGCTCTTACCGAACCGGAAAATGAGCATCTGAAGACGTACTTGGATCAGTATCTGGCAAATGGGTTTATAAAACCATCCAAATCTCCTGCATCCTGGCCTTTATTTTTTATCTCAAAAGCTAATGGTGAGAAACGTGCTTGGTTTGACTTTAGAGCTCTGAATCACATTACCATCAAAAATAAGTATCCATTACCCTTAATCCCTGTCTTGCTGGACCAGGTGAAAAATGCTAAAATCTTTACAAGTCTAGATCTGAAGGGAGCATATCACCTGGTTCGGGTGAGAGAGGGGGATGAGTGGAAAACAGTTTTTCGCACTCGCTTTGGATTATTCGAGAATACAGTGATGCCACTTGTACTGTGCAATGCTCCCGCGGCATTTCAGTTCTTTTTGAACGAGGTGTTGAGGGAGTATTTGGACGTGTTCACAGTGGTGTACAGTGATGATATTTTGATAAATGCCAATTCAGTGCACATGCATGTTCAACATGTTTGTTTGGTCTTACAAGCCTTGCGTAGCAATGAGTTGTATTGCAAATTAAGCAAAAGCGAATTTCATGTCCAGAGGGTGGAATTCTTGGGTGTAATAATCGCACCTAAAGGATTAGAGATGTCTGAATGAAAAATACAAGCAGTGAAAGAATGGCCACGTCCAAGCAATGTGAAGGAAGTTCAAAGTTTCTTGGGCTTCGATAACTTTTATTGAAGATTCATACCACAGTTCTCGAAGGTGGTATCCCCTATCACTAGGTTGCTTCGGAAAAACGCTCCATTAGACTGGAATGAAGATACTGAATCCTCTTTTTCTTTACTAAAAGAAGCCTTCACGTCCGCTCCAGTGTTGGCTCATCCGAACCCTGAGACACCTTTTGTGGTGGAAGCAGATGCTTCCGAAGTGGCGGTGGGGTCCATCTCAGAGAAATGAGACAACAGGGCAACTTCATCCCATAGCCTATATGTCGTGCAAATTTAACGAGGCTGAGGTAAGGTACACCATTGCAGAGAAAGAACTTCTAGCTATTAAGGACTCTTTTAGCAAGTGGAGACATAATCTAATGGGTGAAAAACATGTGGTCACCGTGTATACAGACCATCGAAACCTGCAGTTTATGAGGTCTGCACGCATGCTGTCCCCTAGACGAATGTGTTGGATGCTTTTCTTTTCTTAATTTGATTATGTAGTCACTTATCGGCCGGGTGCAGAGAATGGGAAAGCAGACGCTCTCACCAGACGAGAAACGACCTGTAGAGTGAAAAATGAACAACCTCTTTCTATCTTGTCGCCTGATCAAGGTATAGGCACCATACACTCTGAACGGTTCTTGAGGTCGATGGCTTGGGCGAGTACGACCCCTATTTGGACAAAATGGCTCAAGGAACATCCACAATGGAAAATGAGACAGGGGGTGCCGATCAGACAGAAGCAGATGTTGGTTCCTACGAAAGGGTTACAAGAGAGAGTGCTTCAATGGTGTCATATGGTCCCTAATGCAGGTCATAACGGTGTGGATAAAACTTTATACAGAGTTCTTCGATATTTCTGGTGGCCCTCTGTCAGAACGGATGTGGTACAGAAGGTAAAGGAATGTGAAACTTGTGCAAAAGCAAAATTATGACAGCAATACTTAGCGATCTCAAATTTAAATAAAATCAATAGATCAATAAGATCAAAAATATAATCTTCAAATGATAACATTGATATTGTGTTGATTTGAGAATTTAAATAGTGCAAAATCCCAATGCATTTCGGGTTCAAAAACCCTTCTTCAGAGGTCTATCCAAATTGTAGAGTTGCGTCGATAACGTTCTTCCGTGTGAAACTACAACAAAGAATAACAAGCAAAGCGCATATGTGGTATTCACAATAAAAAAGTAAAAATGTACAATCAACAAGTTTGTAGATAGGATTTGCACATGTCACCAATACTTTCAAAAAACGAGTGCATAAGAGAATGTGAAAAAGTGAAACACAAGTGAATTACCCCTAGACTGAAGGAAAGAACCATGTGTTTAGGCGTAACATTTTGCACTATTTAAATTCTCAAATCAACACAATATCAATGTTATCATTTGAAGATTATATTTTTGATGTTTTCATAATTAACTAATTTGATGATTAATTGTATCTTAGACTAATTAGATATCATTGTTTTTTGAAAAGCATTCACCAGAATTAAATGTATACTTTTCAAACTACTTGGATTACTCTTACAACCTTTGTATCATTGTGGAAGCCTACATAGGACTTGGCTGTGCGTCTCACATACCTGGGAATCCAGGCCTTAAATATATAATTAGTGTACACAGCGGCGAGGACTTTACCCCTTTAGTGAGAGAGCACGCCATCACTCACAAAGATCAGTTAACTTCGTATGAAAACTTCTAATTAATTTCTTCTAAAGCTAGGCGTGCAGGACCACCCCTTTACCATTTAGTATAAAAAATTGACCAGGGTTACCACACTGAGTACACTGTTTACCTACAAATTTTGATTCACATCGGAAACAAGATCCGTTGATGCTCTTCTTTTTTTTATGGAAGTAGGTTTGATGACCTTATAGCCTTTCACAATACACACTGCATTCTCATCTTCCTTGTTCAAAACTTTAGCTGACTCTCGAGAGGTTTGTATGCTGTTGGAAATTTGTATTACCTCCTCAAGAGCTAGGTTTTTACAAGTTAACAAGGTTTCTTGTTATGAAAGCATCTCATAACCAATTGGTCTCTGATGATCTGTGAATGAAAACTCACACTTCGACGCCAAAACTGAAGTCACGTACATATCAGTAGTTTCAGTTGAAACTAGCTTTCTTGAAAAGAACTTGTGTCTCCTGTCTATCACATTAGGTGGTTTTAAAAAAATTCTTTTCTAATCTCCAAATAGCTTTTTCATATTCGTCAAGTTGTTCAACTTCATCTTCTGATGTAAATGTAGGCAAATGTTCAAAGATCTTCTGGCCTGCCATGCCTAAGAAATGTTCGAGTAACCATTGTTTCCTGTCTGGTTTGAACTTAAACCCATCTATGACACAAAGGAAAGCATTAAAGGCTCCTACCCACTCCTTCCACTGAATTGGTGGTTCTCCTGGTGATTGTAGAAAAGATGGTGGAGGATTAATTCCTAACATTATAGTAAACCCTCACTTGAAATGTATATATCCAGAAATGTGGTGACCAATAATATCTATAACAGGCAATAAGTAGCAGTTGGGTAGCAGGTTAGGAATAAAATTCTGCGACAAAGTGGATGAGAAAGTCAGGCGCCACAACATAGAGTTAAATGTGAATGAGAGACATTTCTTATAAAGACAAATGGTGTCTTGACGTGCTCACGCTGATGCGCATGTGTGTGCCATCAGTGAAACTTGGGACAGAGGCTGATTCAAAAACTTGTAACCGCCACACTAAATTCACTGAAGAAAAAAAAATATTGACAGAGTAGCTGCCCGCAATATCGCATTGTGTGCCAAAGCACCCACCTCACAAGTCCATGATCAACATTCCTGAAAATGAAAGATGGTTCAGAAAGTGGTCACAGTCTCATGGAATTAAGCACTAGATGTGGGCGAGGGTATGCTGAGTAGCTCGCCGCCAGTGTGGTAAAGCTAATTCATATGGCCGACACAATGTTGCAGGAATGGAGCAATAACTTTTTTCAGTTAAGAGTAAACAGGCATCTACACAGCTCTGTATACTTTCTCGTCCCTTAGCTCGTCCCTTAGCTCTTTGTTCCAACTGACATGCCAACATTCTAATTCTAAAAACCTGACTATACACAGCAAACAGGAACAACAAGAATTAAACACTAGCTCCATATGTTTGCGACATGCCCAACTCTGTCTGAGAGTTAGTCTCAAGTTATAATTTAAACTCCAGACAATCACTAATCAAATGATCTTTAGTTTACACAGAATACCCTTGTGGTTTTGAGATTTAAATATAAGTTTATTTGGACATTATTCGTTAAAACAAATGCAAATTGACACCACATTTGTAATTCACATATGATAAATTATCCATTTAGCTTATTGTGGGATTTAATTCAAAACTGTCCATATTTCTCGTAGAACATAGAAAGCATCATAATCTCACAATTTCTTCGAAAGAAAGAATACTAGATAAAAACATCAATTTACGAAATAGCACCCCATTAAAATCCATTTAAATCATTAATTCCTCACAATCCATTTTTCTCAACGATTGTAAAAAATGCCCAGAACCCACAATTAGATACGAGAAGCAAATGCACCCTATTTTAAAAATAATAGTCTTAAATAGGTCCGACTCTTAGTTAAAGTAGGGGCAGTCAATCAGTACATGCATAAAGTGCATATGCAATATCCTTTGTTTTCCCTGAAGCCTTGAAGTCATTAAGACCTATTCTAATTTTGAACATTTCTAAACTAAGTAAAGGATCCAACAGAGAATAAAGATATTGGTACCTATCCGAGCTACCCAATGAAGACACTTCCATTTGTATTGGTTTTTTTTTTAGATACATACACCTTATCTTTCGGATCCAGACAGCTACCTGGAGTAACTTCTTTTGTGGCAAAGGCTCCCAACTAGCAAAATATAAAACCTTTGAGTTTTTGGACATTTCTCCTGAGAGCCCAAGACCACCTTAGTTCACTCTGCTGGGCTTCAATCCAACATACCTGTGCTATCCTTTGTTCAAAAATAAAAAATAAAACATTTTTATAATATATGCCCAAGAGATTAACTTTACTTCACATCTAATACTCTGTATCATAGATCCTTTTGGGAGGTTTAAGACTCTTTTAATAGACATATTTCCCAAGAGTCTAAGATATCCCCTTTATCTATACATAATATTTCAGATATGTAATGAGCAAGAGAAATGATTTTGTGTAAAAAGGCCTTTGAACGTGGTATAAGTGACAGTCCCCCATATATACCGTTAAACTTCACCAGGGAGCCCACCTATAACACGGCCCTAGATCCTATATCCTGTAGATGTTCATTCCAATTGAGCTTGATATTAAAGTACAGCCCCAAATACTTATAGGATGTAACTTCTTCTATTTTCATATAATTATTATACCAATTGAATTTGGTACTTTTTTCCAAAAATGAGGACCTTTGTCTCATCTAAATAAATCCTCAAATGGTTTAATGCACAATATGCTGACAGTTTCATCAGGAGACCTCTCGAAGTACAATCTAAGATGACGAGGTCATCTGCATACTTCAAACAGGGAATATGAATTGCTCCCTTTTTTGTGTGAAAAGTATTTGTTTTATTCAGACATGAAGGGAGATCTGCTACATAGAGACTGAAAAGGATCAGGGATAACACGCAGCCTTGGCGACCAATCCATCTCCACCTGAGTCCAATTTGCGGTATGTAATTCTTAAAATCACAGATAACAGGTCCCTCGAGGCATTACAGGTACGCAATTTATCCCATACTCATCCCCCTATACACTATATCGAAGGTCATATGGAATTCCACAAAGCAACCTCACAGTCTTTGATTTATTTCCATAGATATTTTTATTTCGGTCAATAGGGCAAAACAATGATCCATTGTGGAGTGTCCTGCATTGAAGCCAACTCGGTCAATAGGGCAAAACAATGATCCATTGTGGAGTCTCCTGCATTGAAGCCAACGTATTTTTTCTAGGACCCAATCATCAAGTATTTTAAGCAATTTATTTGGAAAATATTTTTGCTGACGCATCCAAAAGACTAATTAGCCTATAATTTGCTGTCATTATATTGTCTCCTTCCTTTAACAACAGTTTTATTGCAAAGTCCCTCCAGGATTCTGGGATAATTTCTGTTTCAGCTATCCATTGAAACAAACACTTAGTTTTTGTACAATTCCTGAGGTGTTATCAGGTCCTGAGGCCCTACTTAACTTAAACCCGACTGTTGTACTTTAATCTGTTCTTTAGAGAATATCTCAGGAGTCTCGTTATCAGGGATATAAGCATACCAAGGACTTAAAGAGGGCGGGCCATAAATTGTGTTCACATTTAACACCAAATCTTCTTCAGCAATCATGTGAGTGGGAGACACAATATGTGTATCAGCAATATTATTCACCAACCACCAAACATTTTTCTGGTCCTAGGCCTGTATAACCCCCAGTATTTTGCATTTTGTATTGTAAAAGCTTGCTTTCTTATTTTTGATCAGGTTCTTGTATTTTCTTGGCAGCTGTCTGACCTTGATGTCGGTCTCCTTCAATTGGTGTGTCCTATGAAGAGACTGTAATTTCCTAAGCCCTGTGTTACACTTTTTACACTTTTCATCAAATAATCCTCCAATTCTTTGGTTACATAATTATTCCTAGTATTTTCCCCTGCTGACCCTGTCCCTGCACTACATCCTGCACCTGTCCCTGTGCTGCTTGCTTCCCCTGTGCTGCCCGCTGTCCCTGCACTCCCTGCGGCTCCTGTCCCTATGCTGCCTCTGTCCCTGCACTATGCGCTGCCCCTGCTCTGCCTGCTGCCCCTTTCCCTGCATTGCCTGCTGCCCCGTCCTGGCGCTACCTGCTGCCCCTGTTCCTGCACTGCCTGCTTCCCTTGTCCCTGCACTGCCAGCTGCCCCTGTCCCTGCTCTGCCTGCTACCCTTGTCCCTGCACTGTCTGCTGCCCCAGTGCTGCCTGCTGTCGCTGTGCTGCCTACTGCCCCTGCGCCGCCCCTATCCCTGCGCATCCTGCTGTACTGGTGTTACCTGCTGCCCCTGCGCTGGATGCTGCCCCTGCGCTGCCTGTTGCTCCTGCGCTGTCCTCTGCCCCTGCTGACACTGCCACTTCTCCTGCGTCACAACCTACGAAAGATCCTGCACCACTCCTGCCCACATGACAAGGAACACCCTGCAACTGCTCCATTGTATACTGCTCAGCGTCCGCGCCCTTTGCAAATGCAGTACTGAAATCTGCAACAGCATCACCACCCTCTCCACGGTTGTTGCCTTCATCACCAAAATGTGGCTTCATCCCTCCAGGAACCCCAACATCACCACCACCACTCCCGAAGGCTTCAAGATAATACACAACAACAAAAAATTATGTTATTATTGGATCTGTACTTTATTGTGTGACTAATGTCTGCCTTCATGACCTACTTAGTTTGCTGAAACTACTGTTTTTTATGTTTCTCTTTGTTTTTTTCTTTATTGGCACAAATAAAAAAAATAAAAAAAGATCATACACAAGACCACGCCAGCAAACCAGGTGACAGCGTCGTCATCATCCTCAAGGAAACCATCATATGCACCATCACCAACGACGACCTCACACCTCTCATGGAACAGCTCAACTTCCCACTACAAACTGATGTGAAGACCACGCTGCGAGGCACCTTCACCTACAGCCCGCGAGCAACATTATGAGACGCCATCCCCAACCTCATCGCTCCCCAGTAATCGACTCTCATCTCTACATCCTACTCAGCAACCTCAACTTCCACATTGACAACCCCAGCGACGCCAACTCCATCACCCTCCTGGAGAACCTCAACAACATTGGCCTCACCCAACTGGTCACCGAACCTATGCACAAAGCCGGTCACACACTCGACCCCATTTTCACCTCCAGCTACAGATTCAAATTCAGTCATACTACAGAACTAATTTGGCCTGACCACACCATCATACACTTCACCATCATCCCCCAGAACACCATCACCAGGGACAAGGTCACTGAAATCCAGTGGTCACATGCCCTCACCACCTCCCAACCCGAGGCCTCCACAGACCTCAACCAGGTCATCCAGAATTTCGCCGCCTGGACAACTGACAGCCCCAACAGAGTCACCCAACTGAAACCTACAAAATCCAACAAGACCCCCTGACATGCCACCTGGTATACCCCAGAACTCATGACCACCAAGCACAACTGGCACCAACTGAAGAAACAATAATGTGCCACTAAGGACCAAGCTGACAGAGCAGCTCACAATACAGCCCTCAGCAACTATCACTGGCACTTCAAAGCCAAGAAAGCAGCCATCCACCACCTGTATCGACTCCGCAGCCAACCACATATAGGAACTCTTCAAAATAGTCAAAGAATTCTCTAACCAGACAGCCCCACAGAACACCACCTACCCTCTCAGACTACCTCCACAGCAATATCACCAACACATACAACAATTTCAACCTCTAATCCGCCACCCTCAACCCTGACGACCTTAACCAACCAGCGAACACCAGCCAAACCATCACCACCTGGGTTCACTGACAGAATATCAACATCTAAAATATCCCCATACCACAATATCGAGTTATAAATATCGATTTCAAAAAAATCGACATTCTATATTTATAATGGTAAGTACAAACATATTGAGCGAAAAATATCATTGCCATAAATATAGTTGTACATAATATTGTTTTAATATATATATATATATATTATGTTTAATATAAAATTCATTTTAAAACATAAATTAGATTTAATATACATTTTAACAAATATGATAAATAAACGTAATTTAAAAAGTTGAACACACATATATAATAATTAAAATATATGCATTTACTTTAAAACAATTAATAAACAATAAAATTGTAATTTATTTTATACTTTTAAAATTATATAACATTTAACAAATAAATATATATATACATATACCAATAACATAAAATCTAGTAAAAAAAACAGTATATGATTAAAAAATAAAACATTAAACTATTTAAAATTATTTAAATTTAAATTTCCCAGCCCAGTCAGTGCAACAGTAGCGAAACTGTTGGATAGCAGAGGGGTAAAAATTACTATTCCCACTCCATTCAGTGCAACAGTAGGCAAAGTGTTGGATAGCGGAGGGGTAAAATTTACTATTCCCACTCCAATGAGTGTAACAGTAGGGAAACTGTTGGATAGCAGAGGGGTAAAAATGACTATTCCCACTCCAATGAGTGCAACAGTAGAGAAAGTGTTGGATAGCGGAAGGGTAAAAATGACTAATCCAACTCTAGTCAGTGCAACAGTAGAGAAAGTGTTGGATAGCGGAGGGTTGAAAATTACTATTCTCACTCCAGTGAGCGCAAGAGTAGGGAAAGTGTTGGATAGCAGAGGGGTAGAATTTACTATTCCCTCTTATTACATAAATTTAGTTTATTTACTTCCTACTCTATATCACCACACAATTCACAACCCACATCTAAAAAAAAATATTAAAAGTACTTCCATAATGAACATAATTAATAATCAATTAAAGAAATATTAATAATTAAAAAACAAAATAAAACACATACAAATGTATTAACTTCCCACCCTTTACACCTCCCCACAACCCACACCTATAATTAAACTGTAACAAATTAATTACACAATTAAAATAGTTTTTCAATTAAAACACTAATAGTATTTAACAACAAATTATAAAGTAAGTAAAATGTATTTACCCCCACCCTTTACCCCTATAAAACCAAAACCCATGCACAAAAACATTAAACAATTACCCTAATTAATTATCAATGAATTAATATTAATTATCAACTAATTCTTAATTAATTAATTAAAAATAAATTACTTCCCACCCTTTACCCCATAAACCCCACAACCCACACCTAAAATTAATTACACAATTTCGATATGTAATTTTCAATTAATAAATTAATATTAATTAAGAACTAATTATTAATTAATTAAAAGTAAATACATTCCCACCTTTTACCTTTATAAACTCAAACCCTACACCACCAAGAAATATAATAAAACAATTAACAAAATCATCAATTATTTATTATTAATTATCACCTAATTATTACTTGATTAAAAATAAATTACTTCCCACCGTTTACCCCTCTAAACCCAACACCCCGCACCTAAAATAAATTACACGATTATCATAATTCATTGGCAATTAATTAATTATTTATTAACAACCGATTATTAATTAATTACAAATAAATTACTTCCCACCTTATACCCCTATAAACCCCACAACCCACGCATAAAATTTACAAAAACAAATAAAAACACAATTAACACTACAACAATCTCAAATAAATATTAATAAAAACCCAAAAATAATTAATTTATTAGAATTAAATTACTTACCACACTATTCTCCTATAAACCCACAACCCGCTATGGAACTAAAAAACACATTTTTTTTTATAAATATTAAATTGATAACTACTAAAAATTGAACACATATATTAAAAAAACATCATCAATACTTATACAAAAACATATATCACATACATTTAAAATATTCACAACATACATAACACAAATTAAAAAAATTGATATTTTAAACAACTATATTTTTGCAAACGATATGAATGACTTATATTTTTGAAAACTATATTTCTTACCTTAAATCCACAGCTGGTGGCCTGCAGAACTCAGACCTGAACCCACACCAACCGACCGACCATGCATGAAACTGCAGCATCATCCTCGACAGCCGGCTGACCATGACACAACAAGTTCAATCAATCAATCAAATAAAACTCCTTTAGTTCACAATCTTTCAGTTGCATATAATGTAGATAAGTATAAACAGTTTCATTATACGCGAATTCTGTTATAAAAGATACTTTCCATCTAAAAAAATCTAAAAACAAAAGTCATTGAAAAGCTAAATCCATAAAAAATATTAAAACTCATCATCAATTTTGGCTATTCTCTAAAGAAACAGGTGTCAGGATTGCAGCACCGCGCCTACCTAGCTCGTCCAGCACTACAACTTCCATGATGCCCAGTGGGAGGAAGTACTTGAGGAGAGGAAGCGCATCGGCCGATGCGCGTAATTCCGGTTTCCCTTCTGCTGAATCTTCAGAGCTGCCGGAGGGAGAACTGATGTCCGCCATAGAGAACGTCCTGCTTCATTCGTTTCGTTTGTGTTGCTGAAGGCGTCGAAAGTTGGTGAGCGTCCCGGTCTCTCACGGAGGTAGAAGACGTTCCAGTAGGGTTGCTCACTTTTCTCACCCTCAAATCGGAATGCGGTAGTTGGCTGCTACGCATTGTCGTGTTTGGTGTAGGTCTTTGGAGGAGCTTATTTGTTTGTCGTGTTTAGGGGCTGCATGAGTTGACTTGCCAAACAGTTTTTGAAGCGGAGCGTGTTGGTGGTCTAACCACACGTTACCGTTTTTACACCACCAGAGGAAAGTAACTGTGCTGGTGCTACAGCGGAACGCGGTGGTGATTGGAACCATGCGTTGCCGTGTTTTCTTTGTTGGTACATTCTTTGATCCACATACTGACTCCAAGAGCGGAATGTGGTGGTAGACAACCACGCATTACCGTTTCTAAGGATAGTTCTTTTCTGTTTCACCTTTGGATTATGATTTAGAACTTCTGGGAAGGAAGGGTCTCTAGACTGCTCAAGGTTGTTATCATTAGGCCATTCGTGACATTTCACCTTTAGTAATGCCTATATATGATCTAGACCTAACATTTCAATTAGGTTTCAATGGCGCTTGATGGCTGACACAGCCCAATATGAGAAGGGTCCAGAGGGTTCTACTGAACGGAGAGTTCAGTTCCTGGAGAAGGTACAAGAGGGGTTAGTGAGAATATATGAGAGTAGCCTGTATTGAGCTCTGTTTATATCTGTTGTTGTTTGTCGTTTCAGGCTCCCTTCCCCGCTGTCCCTTCCCTTTCCTTTCCCTCGCCTGATCCCTCGAACACCCTGTGTACTGTGTCAGGGTGTTGGTGATATCAGGAGGTGGATCCTCATTTACTGCACCAGGATCCTGCGGAGCATATCTTGACACAAGAATGACCAGAGAAATGACACAATACAGTTGCACACAAACTGGTCCCAAAGCATATGGATGAAGTAAAGTGCCACCTGACATTGTCTGAAATGGGGTCTCTGCACAAGAGGTAAAATACATTTTCTCCTAGGCTCTTCATAAAATTTACAAAAGAAAACCAGGTGTAAATCTGATTGTGGGGATAAACCATCACATGGGCATGGGAGTAAGTCATGTGGTGAGTGCCTATTTCCCGGGTACCCCAGCATCAAGGGAAGTAATTTAGTTGGAACCTTTCCAATATAAAATGGTGTTGTAAGTTGGCAACCTCTGCCAAATAGGAGGAATGTCCAGAGGGATGGAGAAAGACATAGGTAGAGATTCACTGATGGTTTCAGATGACTGGCCTCCCTTTTTTCCTGCATAGCTTTCAGATGAAAGGCAGCATTCAGCTTGTCTTTGGTAATCAGCCTACAACTAGTTGGATTATCAGAGTTCTAAAAGGCCCAATGCCCCTTAAGTGGTTTTTACATAGTGCAGCTATTTCATTTGATCAGCATGATCCAGTTTTAGGCAATCACACAGGATGGTTTGATATCATTTTACAGACTCTCTCCACCAGCTGGAATGCCACGATATAATTGGTGCTCAGCATATTATGTCACAAATAAATGGGGCCCCCAATTCAGTGTGGTAATTATAATTGGAGCATGTCCGCGGGAGGGAGAGTAATCTTTTGTAAAAACCATCCTCAATACGCTGAAGGGTGTCAACATTAGTCATTCCCCAAATCCCTGCCCCATAAGAGGCCACTGATAATTCTTTGGCCTTAAACACCTTCAGGATTTCTGGGGTTTGTTTAGACCACAGTTTTTTCATATAGCAGAAGGCGGCCCTTATACTAATTTCAAAGGATAGGCCTCTATTTACTACCATGCTATTCCATGTTAAGTTTTCATCAAAACAAATCCCCAAATACGGGAAGTTATGAACAACCTCCAGCCTGAGTGTTTCTATATTAATGATGGTCGTTTCTTTAGCCGCTGTTCTGTTAATATTTTTGTTTGTGCCTAATTGACTTTGAGGCCCATTTGCTTCATGAAACTAGTATAGGCATCAATTAGAGTCTGCAATGCTTTACCCGTTCTTGCAATTAAAACCACGCCATCCGCATATAGGAGGATAGGGAAAGTGGCGACATTTATGTGTGTAATATCCATTGTGGACCCCAGCAGTGCGGATTCCGCCCCATTAGTGTAAAGCGAGAAGAGAAAGGGGGCGAGAATGCAACCTTGCCTGACCCCCCTCTCAATTTTAAACAGCCTTGTGCATTCCCCTTCCCTACCGTACCAGACACTAGCCGATGCATGCGAGTACATCTGACGGATGAAGATTATTATGGGTTCATCTATGCCCATTGATTCCATAACAGCCCATATTTTGGGATGTGAGATGCAGTCGAAGTCTGCTGAGAGGTCCATAAAGGCCAGATAGATGTATCCCTTCTTAGCTACGGTGTATTTAGCCATCACCAAGCTAAAGTTTAGACACTGATCAATGGTCCCTCTGCCTCTTTTAAAACAAAACCGTACTACACTGGGATTAGTCATCTATGGTCCTCTGCCCAATCCTCTAGCCTGTTTAGCAATAATCGGGCAATTCGTTTTGCTGTCCCATCTAAGGGCCCAATTCCGATCTCACTCGGAAAGCACTACGGCCAACTCGGTCCCGTAGAGCTTTCCTAACGACTTGTGCTCCTGGGCTCTGAACAACCGAGTACAATGCAAGTACGCGCTGACGGACTCGGGTCGCTCGGAGCCCCATTGAAGTCAATGGGAGCCTGTTGGATGTTGAGTACAGAGGTTTCCATTGAGAAAAATGTATGTTGCAGAAAAGGGTGCCCCCCGTCGTGGGGACGCGTCGGTGCTCCCGCACTGTACATGCATATGTAGGGGGACCCTTGGGTCCCCTCTGTGACCAAGTCGTAGGGCTACAGGTGATGGGGGGCCTGCTATGGCCCCTCAAAGTCCCCTTCCAGAAGTTTTTTGAGTCGGAGGCTCCGAGTTGATCTGGGACAAGTCGCTCGGAAATCGCACTCGCGACTCAGGTGCAGTCAGGAGCCCTTCCGAGCGAGATCGGAATCGGGCCCTGAGAATGAAATGGGCCTATAATTACAGGGCAAGCTTTTATCCCCCTTTCTATGTATGGGAATTAATATACTCTTCTTCCAGGATTCTGGGGGACCCACTTTAGCTATGGTGTTAAAAGTATTTGTCAGGAGAGGAGTCCACGTATCTTGATGGGCCAGAAATACGTCTATCTGCACCCCATCCGGCCCTGGGGCTTTACCAGGGGCGGTCTAAGCTGATCCAAGTCTCACATCTTCTATTTTAAAAAAACAGTGGTACATTGGTAGTGATCGAGAGTGTCTTATCCAGCCTGGGTACTACCCCTTTGGCTAGTACGAAAGTGTTGCTAAAATGTGCCACCCAGGCTTCCTCTCCAACATGGAGCTCTATCATTGATGCTCGGTCTTCAGCAAGGAAAGGTGCATTTATCTCTTTCCAGAAGGCCTGGCTATTATTCGTTGCTGCCTCTGCTCTAAGTGCATCCCAAGCATCCTCTCTTAAGGTTTGAATTCTGATATTACGTGCCTCTCTGTATTACTTGCGCAGGGTTTATACTACTTTCAGGTGTCTTGGGGTAACCCTAAAGGCGGCATATACATTTTCTATGGAACGAGTGCAAGCGGCGTCAAACCAGCCTGGGGTAGAGGCCTGGTTGTGGTGTGTGGAGTGCATCAGTTTTGTTTTTATACAATTAAGTAGGCCCGCAAAAGCCTTCCTTAACTGTGTTGGGTCCGGATTATGATCTAAGCAGATGAGAATTTCAGCACTCATCTCAGCCAATATCTGCGGGAAGAATTCCTCTTTATTAATATTCTGCCACTTAAGCGTACAACCATTAATTCTAGCGATTACCGGTTTTTGCGCCTTAGCTGTGTACTTGTTGGGCCAGTCCCATTTAATGGCGCCTGTAAATTATGCGTGATCAATGAAATTAGCTAAATCAATATTTATTTGTGTAAACCGATCACTGAATTTTCGATTTGCCCTGTCTTAGGGTAACTTTTATTTAATATAAATAGGCTTCTGATTATTAATAATCTATTCGACGCATTCCCATGCTGGTTGTGAGAATAGTGGGGAAGATCTTCCACGTCCCCATCCACTATATCACATAGCGCCCTGTGAGATTTATCACAGGCATGAATGTTAAAATTCCCCACCTGCGAGATGTTCAGCCGACGAGGATGTGCATAACATATTGATGCCAGTAATTAATTACTATAAGAAAAATTTTACTGGGAACATGTCGGCGGTTCCAGCCCTTTTGGAGAAGGACTCCAAAAGGGCCGGAACCGCCGACACGTTTCCCGTAAAATTGTTGTTATGGTAATTAATTATAACCCAATCCCAGTCTTCACAGCCCTTACAAAGTAATATATGGGAAAAAGGGTAAGTGTCTACAAATCTGAACACTTTAAGATTAAAGGTGTTTGCAACCAAAGTTAATATGCGGTATCCATCTAAAAAGATGGTTTCTGCGGCCCAAGTTTCCTGTAAACAAACAATGTTGTGTTTGTTCACAGTACCCTGCCAATCAGCCTTCCCCAATTTCTGCCTTAATCATGCAATATTCCATGACATGAACTTTACCCTCAAAGTATCGAGGGTTTTAATCCCAGTCTTTGTGCGGGGGCAAGGGTCATTTAGGTTTGGTTCCCTCCCAGCAGACGGGGTACCACATAGTCAGTCACACTCTTCCAGACCTTCCAAGGGGGCACAGCGATTGTATAAATTCTTAAAGTTTGAATAGTGGTATTGGGCCCTGTTATGATGATTATGTTTTACTTTCGAAGGTGGCCTGACACCTCTGCCCTATCTCCATGGCCTGTAATCTTATAAATCTGTAGAAAAAACCTAGGGGGAGAGCACTGATCTGTTATCCAGTGTGCGTTGTAATGGTTAGGGTTCTCAATAATTCTCCTACTATTGTGAGATAATTAAAATTCACTACAATGCAATCCCCTTCTATGGTTTTTGGAGCGTGGCCCACCCAGTCAACTTTCCTAGCCATTATAATATGATTGCTAAGGTTATGTGAGAACTTTGAGTTTTGATTGAACCAGTGGAGGTCTTTAGCCATGAGTTGTTCTGAAGATTTCTTTTGGGTCTCTTCAAATACGGGTACATTTGCCAGAGTTATGATGTATGGGCACGTCTCTGGGGGGAGGTCTAATGTACGCCTGTTATCACCAACTAATAGCGGTTTGACAGGCCTAACCTCCCTTGAGACCTGAGCAGTCGTACTTGTGCTTTCAACTGTTATCAGCTCTCCACAAGTCCCTCTACCTACATTCCTCCCTTCCTGCAAGGTGATGGGATAATTTGTGTATGGAGCCTCGACTCAACATCTTGAGTGGTCTTATCTGCAGGGTAAGATGTTATCGTCCCGCCTTCCCTCTTCCCTTTTTGCTGCTGGGTGCACCTTGGGCATATATACCGAAAAGATTCTAATGGGGCCCTACTTTTATCCATTGGTTCCACACTCTCTCTATCTAATATGGGGTTAGCCTGATAGACTAAAATAGAAGTTTTAAAGGATCTGTTAAAACATAATAAACCAGATGTAATCAATCTACCCAAGATAGGGTGCAGGATGCAGGTTAGTGTGTGCTCCAACTTTTAGCATAAGTCATCATTAGTATTAAGAGGTATATCAGTAGTACATGTGTTGGTGGTTGTATCATTCCTTAAAACCGACCCAGTGTTGTTAGGCTTCTTTCCCCTCTGTGCTTTTTTATTTCTTGAGCCTCTTCATTTTCTTTTTAGTGGGGGCTCCGAGGGGAGTGTATGTACTGACTCTTGTGAGGGAGTATGCTGTGTGTCCATGCTAGGGCAAGGTTTATCTGCCCAGTCCTCCCCCCCCCCCATGTCCCACAATGTCCATATGGTCCATTACGTGAAGGCCAGTGTTTTCACTAGAGCAGGTTCTTAACACTTCTAGTGAGAGACGACGCTCAGTCAGTTCTATTTGTTTTGATAGTACGTTCGCCGCCCTTGTAAAAAAGGAATCCAAGTTGTAAATAGTCTCACCTCATTGTTCGCGTTGTTCTGTCTTTCTTTTTGCCATTGACTGGACTTGTCACTCGATCGGGAACTGCGAGTTAGAGGAGGGGCCAGCCCAGCCTCTTACGGACGCCGACAGGTGTGGATGGGCCCGCCATTGGCCCGGGGGCACCCATGTGCGCGTCCAGCTCCATGGGTCGGCGTTGCGCTTTTGATCGCATTGGTGCTGCCCCAAGGAGTGGTCCGACTGGCACGGCTCACCCCAACATGTGAAGCTTTAGCACGTAAGAATTCCAGTTATGTTGGAGTGCACTCGATCGATATGTGACTTAAACAATTCTAGCAGAGTCCTGGTAAAGTGTAAACATTCCTTGTAGTTTTCGTTTTAGTATAAATAAACAGGCAATGTATTTTGCATCTTTTTTTCTGGAAGAACTTCTCAGGGTTCATCAAAAGGCCCATCATGTGGTGAGCCTATAAGAAATCCTCGCCAAGCCACAGGTACCATGAAAAGTTAATGCAGTTGACTCCACACACTTCACATGCTCTGCTGAATATTCAGATGGATCCCAACCAACACCAGAAAGACCATCACTCAATCCCTCGTCACCACCGCGTCGACTATGGCAACGCCCTGTATGTCAGCATCTCCATCCAGCTCCTAGGAGACTCCAGATCATACAGAATGCTGCAGCCAGACTCATCCTGGACCTCCCCAAACGAACCCACTTCGCCCCCCCCACCTGAGAGACCGTCACTGGCTCCCCATCCAGAAAAGGTGCCAGTTCAAGTTACTCATGCAGGTCTGCAAAGGCCCCCACGACCTAGGACCTGCCTACCTCCACCAACAACTGAACTTCCACAAACCCGCTAGACACCTGTGCTCCTCTTAACTCACCCTGGCAACCCCGTCCGTCCGTCACAATGGTGGCCGCTCCTTCTCCTTCATTTTGTCAAGACCTGGAACGACCTTTCAATCCAGCTTTGCACAGCCCCCTCGCTGAAACTCAAGACATAGCTCTTCGACAGAGATACAGCACCCACATACCCCTAGGGGTGACAGTGTGCCTCTTTACAAATGCTGTTTGATAGATTGATTGATTGGTTACATTAAAACAGTACAAAGGCACCTAAGCACACAGTCCATTAAGAATGCAAGCCAATCTAGTTTATTAGGGAAAGCACTAAAGTTAGCACCTGGTGAGAATATAATTTGAAACTCACTGAGGTCTTAGAACTGCTTGGAGCCAAGCCGAGTGTTTAGTCTATGAGGAAAGTCCACAACCTTGGTAATGCTTTTTTGATTAAAACTGCTTTGCTTAATATCGTGAGAGCCAATGGTCACTCCATTCATGGTGCAATATCTTAAAATCTTTAAACAACTTACATTTATCACAGGGCATGAAAACATAATTAATTGGGAGGGACTGAGAGTCAAACCTAAAAGTGGCACCTGCCGGATTATCAAGGTTTGAGCAACCATTCAGACTTATTAGGATGCTCCTGCTCAGCCAGTCACCAATAACATACGAATCACTCCCTGTGGACCCGGCTGGAAAATTTGCTTCTGGAATATTTATACATCTCCAGTATCTCACTCAATAATTAATCTGTTCTAATATGGTCAGTTTTGGTATTGAAATCACATTCTATATTTACAACACCGACACTGAAGTCCATAGAAATCAATAACATCTGGGCTTCCAAACTTTCCTGCAATTCATACAAATTAGCCCTAATCTCCTTATGCATATAAACGTAAATATATCCCACTGCTTTTCCTCTGTCTGAATTTCAACCAATGAAATTGGGCCACGAGTTCATAGTTTCTATCCTTCTAACACTTCTTATAAATCTAGTGGCGACCAATTTCAAGAGATCACCATACAGTCTGCCCTCACCCCTTGCATGGCCTTCCACAAAAATGTTTACATTTGGAATCTAAGAGCAAAGTCTCCTACAGAAGTATAATGTTAAAATCTTCTAAGAGAGGTTGAAAGTTACCTGACCTTACACACTGATTGTAACCATGTATATTCCAACTTCAGAATTGTATTCTCTTTGAGAGTGTGAAATCCTATACATGAAATCCCTGGCTTGTCTAGGGAACAGTTTCAGCATCTTTGCTAAGGAGGGAAAAATGATTGCTTACTTTAGGTAACTAGAACAGCACTCAAATGTATGTCTCCCATTGGTAACCCCAATTGTCACATTCTCTCTAGGTGTGTTAATATGACTGGGCATGCAGAGACTCACAATTCTAAGAGGATTTTAAGAAGGGTTCTGCTGTTGGTTAAAACAAGTTTGATTACCTACCAACCCACTGTGACAACTCAATGCCCCTTGTGGCTGACTACTTTGTGATTTTGTTACCAAACCTTATGACACGGATACCCTCAAAGAATTCAGGCTCCATTCTGACTTGCAAACCATATTAGCTGTCAAAAGAAAGATAAAATCAACTTTGGTTAATTCTCTTCCATCATTATTTGTCAAACCCACAGATTTTAGTTCAGTAGACCCAATGTATAATAATTCAGCAAATTGATAGAACAGGAAAAGGAGCACTGCTCTATTTAGAGGTCGCAGTTTCCCTGTCTTTTTTTCCTTTTTTCAGAATGTCAGACGCGAAGGGGTAGTGACCATGGTCCTTTAAAATCTGAAGAGGCTGCTTTGAAAGATTAAAATATTTTAGTTCTTTCTCTAGCTCCAGTGTGACTCCTGACCTTGATTTTTGTTCTTCTTGGCAGGTTCAGTTTTACCTTTCGGCTTATTCTTTTTACAGGAAAATTTTGAAGCACCCAGAATTTTGCCTTACACTTTTACAAAAGCTTTATCATTAGAATTGATCCCATTACTACAATGCTCCAAAAATGGTTCATTTGTTTCCTTTATTATTTTTCTGGCCATTACCTCACCTGTCTGAACAGGCTCGGTTTTCCCTTTTAGTATTCTTTGCCTCCTATGCTGTAATTTCGTATGTTATTTTCTGTAATGGCCTTCTAATATTAAATATGAATTTTTGATTTCCAGCATTATAGACTGTCTAATCAACAGACTAGTAGGAGATATAAACAGAGCCCTTCTCCGCTTCAATATTGTCTGAAGTTCCCTCTTGAACTTTTTTGACATCTATTATTTTATCTTCACTCACATTTATTGACACTGCACTTGTGTGATCTCTGCAGATTCATTTACAAGTCTTATAAAGATTGGGTAGGCAAATATTCATGTTTTGAAATTCCACATTTATATTTTGCAGTGAGGAAGTGTGGGATTGCTGATTTTATTCTGCACAACCATAGATTCCAAAATGCTTTTAAAGTCCCTTGCATAAGCAGAATTACATCCAGTAGAGCAGATGACGTTGTCGGGTTTATATTTTCTCCTGCAGTCAGTAAAGATGGAGAGGTAACTTTGTCTCCACTCCGCTTATTGTGACCCAATGCCATATCAGCTAGATTTTCTTGGAACTCCAACAATGCAGAGGCAGTACTTTCTGCACAGGCGCTTGCATTTATCAAAGAATGCAATGTTGGTCCTTAAAGGCATGGTTATTGTTATTGTTAATTTACATTTGTAAAGTGCCAAATCACCAATGGTGCCTAAGCGCTATTGACCCAGAACTCTGGAATTCCTTAATTAGTTACTGGTCGCACAGAGAGTAGAGGAGACTTATCCGAATGACTCGGAGAACAGGATCATTTTAAGTTTCTTTCTAAAAGGGAGTACCCTAGCTTCCCCACGTAGACTCTCCGGTAGCTTGTTCCAGAGCTGGGGGATCACAACCGAGAAGGCACGCCCTCCCAACGTGGCTCTATTAAAGTGCTGGCAGACCAGCTGGTGTGTCTCAGATGAACGGAGACAACGACCAGGCACATAAGATTTCAAACGGTCTTTAATGTAGCGTGCGCTGCTCCAAACTGGGCTTTATGTGCAATGCACATACCTTTGAATCTAACCCTCTGCTTAATAGGGAGCCAATGTAGTTGTTGTAACAAGGGTGTGGCCCGTGTTCTTCTAGGAACTTTGCAAATCAATCTCGCCACATCGTTTAGGACCGCCTGAAGTTTCCCCAAAATTTTCTCGGGAAGCCTTATGTAAACTGCATTGTCATAATCCAGGCGTGACAGAATTAATGCCGACACAACAGTGCGCATGGGTGCAAGTTCCCGGAGTTGTCTCAGACCTACGCAACTCCCCACTACTGCAGATACCTGACTGTTCATGGTTAATTTAGTGTCTAACCTGATACCCAAGCTTTTCACAGCTGGCACTGGTGTCGGAGTGGTACCAAGCTCCTGTGGCCTAACAAGACTAGACCATGGATTAGATCCAGTGGTAAGGGCCAGAACCTCTGTCTTGTCAGGGTTTACCTTAAGCGAGTTGGAGGTCATCCAATTCATCGTAAACCGGAGGATAGTCTGTACCTTAAGCTGTGCCTGGGTGAAATTGTCAATACGCACGATTAGTTGAGTGTCATCGGCGTAGTTGAACACCTGACAATCCAGTTTGGCCAATGCTTCCACCAGTCGTTGAAGGTAGATATTGAAGAGCATGGGGGACAACGCAGAGCCCTGCGGCACTCCACATGACAAGGCTCCATGCCTAGATGTATTCTCCCCTAATTGGAGCCTTTGAGACCAATCCTCCAGAAAAAAAACAATCCATTGGAGGACTATCCCAGTGACTCCCAGCCACCAGACCCGGGCCACCAACTGTGCATGGTTCACCGTGTCGAACGCGGATGAGAGGTCCAAAAGGATAAGTGCAGAGGAGATTTTCCTGTCGGTCATGAGCCTTAGCTCATCCAAAACTGAAAGCTTAACCAGCTCAGTGCTGTGATGGGCTCTAAATCCAGCTTGCCGAACATGTAGCAGCTGGTGATCTTTCAGAAAAGAGGAGACTATTCTAAGCACGCGTTGTTCCAGTACTTTAGACAAAAAAGGGAGTCTGGAGATAGGTCAATAACTTTTCAAATTCTTACTGTCCGACCCAACTTTCTTTAATAATGGGATCACTATGGCTTCCTTGAATTTTTGTGGGACCTTCCCCGTTGCTAATGATAGATTTAGCAAGGACAGAATTTCTGGTTCCACTACCGGAAGGCTCATCTTAAACACTCTAGGAGGACAGGGGTCATCTGGTGACCCATACTTTACTTTGGCCATGGTATGAACTAGACTAATTAAGCCAAGTGCAGGAAAGACTGAAAGTGAGTTGCCCTGAAGGTCTGGTGGATCCAACACAGGGAAAAGACAAGGACTAATACGAGTATTAATTATTTCCCTGACCAAGTCTTGAACCTTGGCCATGAAAAAGTCCTGTAACTTATCACAATCATTTTGGTTTGCGATCGTCCTTTGTTCTTTCTTTTGGCTCAGCTCTCTAAGTACATTAAAAGTCTCCTTCTGTATATCAGTGGCCTCCTTAATCTTCAATTCATAGTAGGCAGGTTGTCTCATTTAATGCTACCCTGAAGCTTGCGTCCTCTATCTTACGCCAGTTCCGTACCGATCTCCACACAGAAGGTAG
The DNA here is from genome assembly GCF_964204655.1 of Triturus cristatus. NCBI lineage: Eukaryota > Metazoa > Chordata > Amphibia > Caudata > Salamandridae > Triturus > Triturus cristatus. The sequence continues at coordinate 1,274,448,241 of NC_140591.1, forward strand.
GTAGTCTGGTTGGCTGCTCACCGGGATCTTAAAGCTGATCAGATAGTGATCTGACCAGCTACAAGGACCGCACCTTGTTGGTATCGTGGCTGAAGACGTGATCCAAATAAGGTCTAGGGTGTGGCCCTTCTCATGAGTGGAGGTCTCCACAATTTGTTTCATCCCCAACATGGCCATGGCCTCTCCAAACCCACTAGCCACGCAATCTCTTGGTGTCAGGTCCCAGTGATAGTTAAAATCCCTAAAACGCGAATCTGTTGATACTTAGAGCAGAGATCGCTCGCTACTTCATGAAACAGATCATTAAATAGCACGGTGGACCGTGGATGGCAATATACCACTACCACTATCAAGCAGGATGTTTAAAGGCCAAGCTTAATCCCTAGGACCTCTGCCCCATCGAGGCTCTCTTCAACAATCTTTTCAATGCTCCAAGCCCTGCGAAAAAACAATGCTAACCCTCCCCCTCTCTTGTGTCCCTGCCGGTTGTGAGTCATAACATCATAACCTGGAGGAAGGGAGGCCGCAATATTAGGGCCAGAGACATCCGCTAACCATGTTTCCGTTAGTGTGAGGATGTCATATTCCCCTTTCTGAAGCAAGGTGAAGATTTCTAAGTGATGTGTTGAAAGGGACCGGGTGTTTAACATGACGGTCTTCAAGCAAGGGAGCCCTTCCAACCCCCCCTTTATTCCCCTTTGAACCTGCAGGTCGCCGGTCTGGAAGACTACATTATCCGCCAGCAAGTTGTCTAAGAGAAGTTTTCCAACTAATACATCCTGCAAAGCCGACATAGGGGGTGAACCACGTAATTCATGAAGTCTTGCCATAGAGTAGGACAAAATTTGACCAGGGTCCCTGGCCTCTGGGCCCGGTCGGGCGGACGGGCGCAGACTGGCTTGCCTTAGGCGCACCAGTGGTGCGACCGCTGCGCATCCTCTGCGCGTCCGTGCACCACCCAGGTTTATATGCATGCGGGAGGTTCCCTTAGAGCACGTCCAAGGAAAAGTGACGTTCCTCAGCACGTCAATTAAGGAAGTTGGCGAGGAGCACCCTGGACCTAGCAGTCACCGCTCGGCGGTGAGTTTCTAAAGAAATTCAATTTTAACTGAAGATTCAACTACAATTACATACCATACAACAATTTACAGTTTTAAAACAGAGGAAACACGATCTGTTAAAAGAGGAGAATTCCCCAATTAAAATTAGTTCCCACCAATGTACAAATCAGCTTTTAAAAGGTCTAACCAGATTCTGGGAAGCCGCGTCCGCGCAGCGCCTGGGTTTATATGCATGCGGGAGGTTCCTTTAGAGCACATCTAAGGGAAAGTGACATTGCTCAGCATGGTAAGGATGATAATCTTGGAGCGGGGGATCCTTCATATAAACCAAACGATCCTGCTAAATCCATACTTTCCTGAGCTCCCAGATCAATACTTGTATTTGTTGACTATTCTTTCCACCTTTTGCTACAAGAAAGTGTTTAGTTACAAATGTCCTTATTGACTCCAAGAATGGTGATCTAAGATCCCTGCCTTTTCGGGGCAAACAGTTTAACCCCAGCTCAGTCTCCTTACTTGGCTGAGTAACAACATAATCACACTTTTCTTGCTTAGAAGGATTACTTTGTCCCTTCCCTTTAGCATCTACCTGCATCTTGTAGGACCTTAGTATGCGAGTTGAGATTTTATGGTTCTCGATATCTTTTCCTATCTAGTATGGCTTAAATTCACACTGAAGGACCCCTTACCTGCAAACTGCACTGACAAGCTGCACTGGCACCTCCTTCACTGGATTCTAGTTCTCTGCCCTATGGGCAGCACAAGCGATCAATCTCGTCTATGGGTCATCAAAGAAGGCTACCCAACCTTAGAGTCCAACACGAGGAAATAGCGGGCTTTGGTCCTGAGGGGAAGCCAATACCAGGGGCATGAGCTGAAGAACCAGAACCTTTTGGGCCTGGCGGCGCAGGGTACGCCCAAGTCTCCGGAGTTCACCTGCTTAGCTGCACAGAGACACGGGACACTCTGTCGGCGTTAGAAGATCAGATTTATTTAGCTGCAGCTAGTACAGTTATCCTAGAAGTACGCAAAGTAGGTTCTCAGGAGACTGCCACTTCACTCTGTGGCGCACAGGGTTATATACTATATAATGTTCATATTCATTAATCAAATGCACTCCCAGAGCATGCAAGAAAGAGCCAATAAGAAGAGTTGGAAAACAGGATAGACCCAATAGGAGAAATTGGAAAACAAAAGTGTCAGATGACTCGAAGAAACCTCTCCTCCAACTGTGTTTGTCACCCCTCCCTCAATCTAATTTATTAACAGACTCATAACTAACTTGCAGGTGGCGAGATACGTTTGTGTGTGTTGGAGGACAGTTGTGAAACAAGAGAATGCTAGCAGGAGACAGTGAAGGCCAGACGATAAGATAAAGTCAGGAAAAGAATAGTGTGAACCAACAGATAGTTGAGACGGGGATTAGGAAAGCCAGACAGGGATTTGTGTACTCGGCTAGTTCTAACACCAGCTTTGTAAATAGAGGCAGAAAATGTATTTCGACACCGGTTTGCAGAAAAAGCAGAATAGACTTTGTTCGCCGTGCTGCCTGAGCGATGGCAACACAAAATGGCGGCGGAGCACAAAATGGCGGATCGATTCGATCGTGATCAAAAATCGAAGTTCCTCAGAGCACACCAGCCCCACTGTGGTGCAGACGAACCTATATGGTCCTCAACTGGGCACTGTAGGTACAATCACTCATGTATTTAGGGATACACTCTTCTGAAGTTTGGGGCTTTACCCTGCCATGAGAATTGTTATTCCCAATGTTCGGAAATTACCCTCCTCGGTATATATAGGATGCGCCTCCGCGGACGTACACAGGTCAATCAGAAAAGCTCTGACCAGGGTTAGAAAGGAGAGTAGAGCAGCTTATGCCCCACCATCGAAAAACACAGGCAGCAGGACGTCCGCATCTGGCTTCACAGGCTGGCTGCAACAACAGCCTTACCCACTAGCTCATCGGCCTACCCAGTGAGGCCGATGAGCTAGTGGGTTTGGATGAAAGTGTCTTTTCCCAACCTTTTTTATATTGTTATTTAATACACAATACAATGCATGTTGCAGTACATTGATTCTTTTAGTTTTTGATTACATACATTGAAGTTGGTGGCATTTGAATATGTGTGGCATTTCTATAATATCATTTTCACTCTCATAACTGTATACTATCTGTGCTGTCTGCATATTTATACGGTGCATGACACTACCTTCCCTCCATCCCTCCTATCCCCCACAGTGGTCCAGAACTTGCTTGCCAGTATTATGCATTAGTACATGCGCTACCTGTTGCATGAGTACCGTATATGGGAGTAGGGTCTGCCTGACATCTATTATGTCAAGCCTAGCTTTCAAGTGTATTACAATCTTTCCAGGTTAGTTTTGTGATGTGGGTCAAGGTGGTTATGCTGATTATTCCCTTATCAATTTTTGGGCTTTATGGTTTGGGTATATATCCAGAATAGGGTTTGGATAAAAGTATACTGCAGCTTTTTTAGCGATAGTTATTGAGAGGTAACACATCGCTGAAGCTTGGATCATTCAGGAGCCTCCTTTTCTGCAGCAGTGGTTGGCTAACTTCATCCATTGTTCTAAACTGGAAGCCACACTGTATGGGATAAAAGGTAAGAAGCCACAGCATCTGTTTCTCTCCATTTGATGTGTGAAAGATATAACTTGATGCCAGACAACATTTCTTCAGTCATTATTGAATGGAAAAAGCTGAATATGTTTGAATATGGTATATAATTATGAGGGAGTAAGATTATAGTTCAGACTTGTTGGCAATGTCATAACAAGTCATGTCTTGATTTTTTTGGGGATTTTTATGATTTTTTAGGAATTTGCAATCAAAGAATATTAGCGATTTTTGCTATGTTGGCTGGTCACACATGGTATGATTATACGGGTGAATGGGTTGGTAGATGCGGAGAGACTCCCTTCATTGTTTCGAGGCAAGAATGATGTATTTGGTGATGTAGGCTGTCAAAACATGCCCAAGATGTGAAATAGATACTTCCAACTCACGAGGTCAAATGCCTTCTCGGCATCCAATAGGATAATGGCCACCGGGATAGAGTCTGTTGAAACCAAATAAATAAAATCAGCCATATCCTGAGTATTTGTAGACAGAGAGATAAGAGAGGAGGTCACAATACTAATCTGATTAGCTAAAGTTTTACTGCATAGCTTATAGTAGGTATTTAATGAAATAATTGGTTGATAAGACCTCTGGTCTGTTACAGGTTTCCCTTTTTTGGGAATGCTGATCAGGTCACCTCTGAGAAAAGAGTCATGGTACCCACCTGCCCCCAAAGGAAAATTAAACAAAGGGGTCAGAGGTCCTGAGGGAGTTGCTGAAAAATCTTTATAAAACTCTGGGCCCAGACCATCAACCCCTGGAGGATTACCATTGTCCAACTGTCCCATTACCTTCAGAACTTCTCTCCCTGTAACTGGATTGGTTAACTTCGTGGAGGCTTCATGTGTCAGAATGGACAAATCCAGACATGGGAAAAAATTCCTTGTATCTCTGTGCTCCCCTCTGCTCTGCCAACTTTATCCCTCTGGAACAGGGTACAGCAATATTGATACAAAATTTGCTGATTTCCTCTGCCTAATCTGTGCGCCTATTCGTGCACAGATCTCCGACCTGCAAATTCAAATTACGATTTTTGCTCACCAAGCTAACAACTGACCTACAAATCCTCCTTCTTCATATACCTGACACTGAAAAGTCTGTGTGTTTATTAACTCCTTTTTGAAATAAAAATCTCTTATCTTCTCCTTTATTTCCTGCTACCTACCTCTCAGCAGACTATTGAAGCTATCAGAGAGTGCAGCTTGGTATGCTCTGTCAGCTTCTTTCTGCAGACAGCAAATTGTTCCCTGTCCCTTTTGGTTCTAAACGCTATCGGGGAGATAAAGGTCCCTCTGGTAATGCACTTTAATGCCTCCCAGACCATCCAGGCCCCTGCCGAAAAAGCATTTACTAGAAAAACATTTTAAATCTCCATGTTTATCCACTTCAGAAACTCAGGGTCTAAGAGTATAGTCCTGTCCATGATCCATTTGGGGTCTCCAACCTTTTCTGTAATAAGAGCTACTTGCATTCAATGAAAACCATCCCCAGCTATTAATATTTTTAGATTCGTAATATTAATGTCCCCATCAGACAATATTACATTAGTCATAGTCAATGCAAGATTACAAGCAGCAGTCACCTCAGTGCAGGGTTGCCAGCAGTGTTCACTTCAATGCATCAAGCAGGGTTGCATGAAGCAATGTAAGAAAAGCTTTGTCAATTTGGAATGCTTTTACATGGTAATCCATAGCAGCCATAGCTGTATAGCCTCTGGCACCAAGATAATATTAGTAATAAATATTTTTTTATCAGCTTTAAATGTATTTTTCTCTAAATAGGTCTTAAAATACACACATTTTCGCCTCAGATGCACACACTTCAATTTTGGTATAGATATTTTCATTCAGCCAAACGAAAGCTTCAAATTTAGTAGACTGGAAGGAACACTGGAGAGCTACTTACAGATTGGTGGGGAGCTACCAGTAGCTCACGAGCTACTCGTTGGAGAACCCAGATTTAGATCCATTAGTCTGCAGGGGAACTAAACAGCTATATACTACAGCTGAAAACAACCGATCCTGGAAGCGGAGTGGAAGTGTGTAGAATAGCAGGTAAAATATATTGACCATGTATTTTTTGAACTCCATGTACCAAGTAAACCCAAACAAATATAAAGAGCTTTAAAAACTTTCTCTAAATATCTTTTATGCTGGGTGCATAATTAGTTGGAGGAGTCCAGAGCCGGGTCTGGTACCAAATTGAAATCCCCCCTAGGATGACCTCCCCAGATAGAGTAAATAGGTACGTTACCAGTTTATGAAGATGGCTAAGATCATTAATAACTGGGCCGTAACAGCATCCAACATTGATCCTGCTTGTCTCCAACTCTACTAGGAGAATGACCCGATGCCTTGCCTGGTCTTTGGCTACTTGATGATATTTCACCCTATGATATTTCCTGATCAAGATAGCAACACCCTTCTATGTCATCCTAGATGAAGAGAAGAACACATCCCATGCGTCTAAATGATTCACTTTCTTCTCCTCCCTTCCCAACACCCAGTGTGTCTCCTGTCATAAAATAATGCTGGGCTTGAATGTTGAAACCAATGCAAATGTGGCTGCCCGCTTAACATAATACATGAGACCCTTAGCATTAAAGCTAACCAATGTTAAATTAGCCATTGACAAGACAAGCCTCTCAGCCTTTTTGTATGATCCTTGACACATGTCTCACCACTCCAGACAACCAAGCTCTGCCATAATCCTTAGATAAAACCCACTGAGCCAAAAAGAGAAGCTATTCACGTGTCTCACAATCTTTGTCCTCCTATCCCTGAAAATCACCTTTCCACTTTTCTTCTGCTCTCCCCTCCATTCCTCTCCTACTTATCTCTGCCCCCCTGAGCCCGTCTCATCGCAAGGCAGACCCTGCCCACCTAGCAACATTTACGTGTTGTTATGCATCTTTATACAACCAGGGGTGGCACCTCCTTCCTACCTTACCCCCACCTGCTCCAACCTGCAAAAAGTTAAAGAAATAGCAAACCCCCAAAAGAAAACAGACATTAGGAAATCTTAACTGATTAACTAAGACACCACTTCTTCTCTTTCCAGCACATTCTAAGAACACTGTGCAACCTGTCCCTGATCCTCCGTATCTTCCGTGAGAAATACCCTGGAAACTTATGGATACCTCAGACACCCCCGCAATCACCCACAGGACAATATACAGGCCCTGACTTACCTCCCCCCACACTTCAAGGCCCCCTTTCTGGGCCAGAGACGTCTTTGGACTTTCAAGTGGAGAGGAAATTTCGATCCCCATTCTATTCCGTGAAGTCTTGAAAGTCCCCACCCCAGTTAATCTTTAGATTTGCTCAGCGAATGGATGCTGGGATGGCTCAGACCTTAAATTCTGGGAGCAAGGCCCTAAACTCTTTCTGCCTCCTGGCTGTCTGCAAGGCCAGGGCTGATAAAATTGAGAAAGTGAAACCTCTATTGGTAGAAATGCATTTTGTGGACCTGGCAGCACCCAAAATTGACTCCTTAATCCGGTAGACCTGAAAATAGGCAATAATAGTCCGTGGCCTTGTGCCCATCTTAGGGGTGCCTACGGGGACCCAATGGCCCATCGCTATTGAAAGATTCTGAGCGGGCAGCTCTGCGATTTCCCTTAGTAATTTAGCCAACCATTTTCCCATATCTTGTTGCGATGCCTCTGAACCCTCAGGGACTCCTACTATCTGTACACTGGACCAACAAGACCGGTTTTTCAGTGTCTTCACACTTTCTTGACAGGGATCTGATTTGTTGGTCCATTTTACTAATAATAGATTTCAAGTGTTTCTCAAAAAATCATGTGGCGAATTTCCATCTCTTGCTTAGTCATGAAGGTTGTAATTTTATTTAACTAAGGCTACCACCTTTTCTATTAATTTCTCCTGGTAGGGAGCTTGTTCAGTTAGAGTTTTCTTAACCATCCTAATCTCTGTTAGTATACACTTAAGCATCTGCCTAGAGGACCGGTCTCAAGAGAGTGAGGCGATTGAGCTATCTGAATCGGCTTGGCTCCCCAAGTCCAGGATCCCCCAAACTGAAGCTGTACCGAACCCTCTTGCTTGAATCGAACCTCTCTCCCACCTGAGCAGGAGCCCCTTCTAAACATCATCCACTGCTGACATCATTTAATTTTGTGATGTTGTTTGTTTTCCATTGAGCCTGGGATACTGTTAGACCTGCTGAGACCTTCCTTGGCCTGTGAGATGGAGGGGATGGCCTTATCAACAACAATTGAGTTAGAGCAATCAGGTCTGTCAGGTCTCAGCACCTCTAAATTCCCAGTCTTTCCCAAGCTCTCTGCACGTTAAGGCTGCATGCTTACATCTGTCAAGACCGCGTCAGGTTCTGGGATCTCCGGGATGTCCCCACAGTGCTGCCCAGCTTGGCTGTTTTAGCTGTATTGACCTATGCCGACCAATTCAATAGCTTTGATGGTTTCAATGGTTTACGCAAGTTTCTCTGTGGCTGGGAGGCCCTGATGGGGGGAGGGGGTTCCTTTTTCTTCTAGGGGGCAAGCTGTTCACCAGAGACAAAGAATTGGGGAGGTTACCACTGGGGTGCTGCCAAAAGCAATGGCAAGAGGAGAGGGAAAAGAGTGGAGCAAGCACCCAAATCTAACTTAGCTCTCTTATAAGGAAACTTAAACTCCATTTCGCCTCGGAGATGAATTACAAATGGCAGCATAGCAAATTATTGGCATCCATTTTCAGAGAGGTCTCTAGAAACGTCACTCCCCAAACCAGGGGCTGGCATTATCCCCACGTCTTTCTCTTTAGCACACCTCCAGCATACTGTCCAGCCGGCAGACGATGAGCCACTACCAGGACTGTGCACTGTGTCTGAAGCTAACAAGGAAGGTGTGGCCAAGGGAATGGTTGCAGCGTTAAATAAAGTACAGCTCTGCTCTGACCAGGCTCTCCTCCTCAATGCAGTTTTCATCCAGCCACGGGCATCCATCCCTTCTCCACAGGCTGCCACATTCTCATGGCTGCTGTGGCCCTTTCAGAATCACCTTCAGAGAGAAAGAAATAGAGCCAGACCCCCCTGATTGTACTGAGGTCTACAGCATCAGGGGAAAAGAATGCCAAAGCCAAAAGGCAGGTAAGTGCAAGGGGTGGCAGGTAATGACAGGAGCCCTGAGCTAGCCACCCTGCAACCTAGCTCCGTCTGCCATGTTGGCAGTCAGAGGTAGTGAGAGAAATTTAGAGAGATGCAAAATAAAGAGCTGTAAGGCCCAGAGAGGGCAGAATGAGAGGAAGTATAGAACAATGTGGCAGGTAAAGAGAGTAATGCGGCAGAGAGCAAGAGGGGAGTGAAGGGTAGAATACCAAATAAGGTGTAGCGGCAAAGATGGTGAAGTAGATATACTGAGGTGAGGCAGAGAGAGAGGAGATAGATGATGTTTATATAATTAGGGAGAGCAAGGAGGGTTATGTGGAGAAAGAGCTATTTGGTTGAGTGGGTGAGTTGAAATGGTGTAGAGGCACACTGTTTCCTCGTTTGCATGGGGGCGTGGGGAATGTCTCCTTGAGAAAAACACGGTGCTACATGTAAAACAGAAGAGGCCATGCAACCATCTGCTGCCCCTTCTGCAATACCAAAGTGCCCCAGAACACAAAATGTGGATGCACACACCTGTTTAGCTCCTGGGACACGTTTAATAATTTGCCTCCAGATGTATATTTAACTAAAAATAAAACCAGAACTGTCAGAAAAGACAGAGCAGAAGTTGATCAGAGACATGAAACCCTTTTGTTGAACCGTTGCAGTACCCCATTAATCTTTGGCAACATTTGTAAACCTTTTAATAATACCATTAGGCATTATTGTATTGTGTTATATTGTACTGAATATTGAAGTACAGTTTGGAAGCATAGACCCTTCACTGAATGCACTATTATTTATAAGAATACAGGCTCTAATTAACAGACATGTATTTAATCTGTCCTCATAGTTTCACCCACTGTTTGGAATACATTTCCGGCTTATATGGAATTTACAAAACTCCTATGGTGCAATCATGGAAAGTCTAAGGATGAGGAAAAAGTCCTTATGTGGCGTGTCCAAGATGTAAACAATGATCATATGCAAATATTATGCACATGTGATTTAGAGTGTATTTTTATTGTTTTTTCTGTGACAGGGAAAATATTTTTCCCTAGGAGAAACCAATTACCTCCACCTCCACATAATGTGATGGTCTTTTGTTATCTACCTCTAAGCACACTGACTCTTACACTTACAGTATTAGTTCTCCATGCATTTGCAGAGTAAAACACACAATGTAAACGGTTTGTGCATTTCCAAAAAGCTGTGACTTTACTCATGGGCACAAGAGCTTGTATGGCTATCCCCTACATAATACTACACTAGATCCCTCCCCTAATGCAGACTTAGGGCCTTATTATGACTTTGGAGGTCTCGAACCGGGGCTGCTATGCTGCAGTCTGTTCTGAGACCGCCACAGCCATTAAAGAACGCCCATCAGAGTGCAACTTTTTTTACTCTGTCTGGCGATTCTTTGGCAGTGCCACTGCGGAGAAAGGCACCACATGGGAGCGTCAAAGGCAGTTCCGACAGTCCATGCCCTGCAGGAACTGGGGGTGAATGCACACAAGGGGCACAACATGGGCTTCCTTGCATGTCCCCCTTGGCGCAGAGGCAACAGGGGGCCCTTTGTCCCCACCATACTTTTCATTGCTGTCGCACCACCATAAAAAGTGTGGAGGTGAGGAAACTCCTAATATGCTTGGCGGTGCTGCAACTGCACCGCCAGCATATTAGGGGCCTCAGATCACTGTGCCACCGCCAGTGATTGTGGATCCCTGGTGACAGCACCAGTCCCGTGGTGGTCCAACCCAAAACTCTTAATGCAGCAGACGGACCACCTGTCTGGTTGTCCACGGATGGCCACAAAGGGTTCAGCAGTCCACTGGACCGCCAAACTCGTAATAAGGACCATACTTTACTTATTGCGCCAAATCGATGTAACTTACCCATCAGTAAATGGAAATCAGCATGAATAAATGAAAAATCTAAAATCCTGATCTATAATTTACCATTGGGATTATACTGTATAGTATCAGTTATACGTATGCGTTGTAGGTTCGCAAACCCAACGTTTTGCATACCTAAGTGACAATTAGATGTGCAAAAGTTATTTTTGTGCAGGACGCTGGTCCATATGTGTTTTTGTAAAACAAAAAAGCTTGTGTATTCTTCCCTAAAACTCGCTTTCAGCCCTGCTTTCAATTTGCAGTGTCACCTGGTTTGGCACGTGCTCCGTGCATCAGCTGTTCTGCACACTCTGTCTTTCGCTTCAGCACGAACAAAAATTGTCCTCTGACATCCGCAACATGTTTTCCGTTCTCAGAGCGAAAGCTGCCTTCTTGCTTTTCCAAAGACCACGCCAATTCAAAACCATAATCGTAATTATCATAATTTGGAGCTAAACATGGTAATTATTTAATTTAGGAGCAGCTTTTGTTCGGGCATTATACTCCTGCCAACATTCCACTTAAGGCAACTGACGGGGAGTCGAATGAGTGCCTAATATCCACAACAATTTTGCCCCTCTAGGTCCATGTGAAACACAACATAAGATGGAGGCTGAAAAGGCCCCGGTGATTAAGTTAAACATTGCACTCTCTTCCTCAACATCAGGAAGTCCATTAAAATGTAAAAGTGCCAATTAAGAGCTGTTTATTCCTGTTTACATTTGGTCCTCTGGGAATAATTGTCTCCTGAGCCTGAAGAGGCCTTTAAAGATCGCTCTAATTACATAAATGCGCACTTGATATTTCTCTCAGTTCATAGTGTTTGTGACAGGGCGCAGGAGGAAAGAGCTTGGACGTACCTGCCCGCCTCCGTTGAGTTTGTTGGTGAGTTTGACTTTGCTGAAGGAAATCGAGGCTTTCATCCAATGGGCACCGAAGTTGGGGGAGTCGGGGTGGATATAGACGCAGCTGTGGCTCTGTGACTCGGGCTTGCCGGCGGGCACCCACTCCCCGTTGACGTACTTCCAGCGGTGGCTGTCTGCTGGGGCGAAGTCCAGCAGGAGGGAGTACATGGCGTTCGGATCTAAGCCCGACACGCTGATTTTTAAGACCGGAAACATGCGCCTGAAGAAGAGCGAAGAAATAAATGATGGTGAGACAAGTGAAGGCTGATATTTAAAAGCATTGGCAAATGCAACATGCCTCGCTTTACTGTGCAAACAAATGGAAAAGAAAATGTTGCATGTCTGCTTTTTATTCTTTACAACCATACCTATTGAATTAAGAAAACAAAGACGAAGAAGAACAATTAATATAAGGCAGTTTGAGTCAGTGTTGCAAGATGGGTTAGGCCAATTTTAAACTTTTGCTTTTTGGATTACCTAGTTTTGGACTTTTTACTAGGGCTGAGTCTCCCTGCATGTCGCACCGACAGTAATAACACTGTTAATTAACTGTGTGTGTTTACAACCAGTGTCCAACCTTTAAGATAAGGCTGCTGTGACACAGCTAGGGTAAGGGGCACTTGACTGGTCACACGTGAACACTTTGCACACGCATGTCCAACCTTTAAGATAAGGCTGCTGTGACACAGCTAGGGTAAGGGGCACTTGACTGGTCACACGTGAACACTTTGCACACACATGTGCACACATGTGCGGGCTGTGCGTGTGAAACCACCATCGTGCACAGCCCGGTAACTTCGCACAGGTAGACTGGTGCAGAGTATACTCTGCAGGGTTAGATATTGACCTGGGATAGGCCATATAATATTAGTTGGCACTCATAGGTAAAATCAGTGTGATTTACTGTATTGTCTGTAGTGACACTTTATTATGCACAAAAGACGGAAATCTGCCTTAGAGTGCAGTTTCCCTTCCCTTAGGCCTACAAAGTGCTGTGAGGTTTGAAACCGTGGTGGGAAAGGAGCGTCCAGTTCATATTCACAGATCCCAACACCTGCTGCTTCGTAGGAGGGCCCCCATAATGCCTCAGGAGAGGCTAATTTGCCTGATGGTAGATGGGGGCACCACCATCGAAACCGGAAAGTGTTGAAGGAGACTGTAGGAGTTACAGCAGCCCCTCAGTAATTTTTGAAAACTGACCCTACGTATGTTGGGTCAAGAAATCCATGACCCTTTAGGATTTTCTCACTTGTTTTAATGAACTCCCAAGGTTTTGCTTTATAGCTGGAAATGCAATCCTATATACACAGATTAATAGTAGGATGCACAATAAATAAATTTTTTTGGACTCTCACACAGAGACAAACCCAGTAAACGGTACATTGAGATCTAGTTATGCAAAAGTTAAACTCAGCCTACATTGGTGGTGTATTGATAAATTAATAAGCAACAGCACGCGTGTATTTAGACACAGAAACCTTCTTGCCACTTAAGTAAAGAAATACCATTGGTTGCAACACATTCTTTTAGCACACTGGTAATACAACACTTTGACCTTTACAACAGGTTGTTTACCTCACATTTGATGTTGTAATATATATATATATATATGTATATTTGAAAAGGTTTGCCATCTTGTGAGATTCACTCCCAGGAAGTAAGCAGACTCAGGAACTGAAATGTTAAAACACACTGACCAGCAGTTTAATGCGACGCGTTTCAGGCTTACGCCCTTCTTCAAAGCCAACTGCTCTCCAGGACGGCCAAACATTACTGCCAGCATTTTCCCTCCATTTATTCAAGTCACGCCCCAAGTGGGCCGGCAAATCACAGTGCCTGCAAAGCATGATGAGGCTGGTAGTTCCTTACCCATGTGGGTCTGTTTGTAGCCATCACTGATTTTCAAAGTTCTTTAACTGCTGGTCAGTGTGTTTTAACATTTCAGTTCCTGAGTCTGCTTACTTCCTGGGAGTGCATCTCACAAGATGGCAAACCTTTTTAAATAATTCGGCCCGCCTAGGTCGAGAGAAGCACCACCGCAAGATCCCAAGCGGGGCCGCCTGCTGTTTTATATTGACTGCGGGTGGAACAGGAGGAGCGTCCTGTAAAGAGAACTGTTTCCTTGTTTTAAAGCACCAGTTAAAGAACTTTGAAAATCAGTGATGGCTACAAACAGACCCACATGGGTAAGGAACTACCAGCCCCATCATGCTTTGCAGGCACTGTGATTTGCCGGCCCACTTGGGGCGTGACTTGAATAAATAGAGGGAAAATGCTGGCAGTAATGTTTGGCCGTCCTGGAGAGCAGTTGGCTTTGAAGAAGGGCGTAAGCCTGAAACGCGTCGCATTATACTGCAGGTCAGTGTGTTTTAACATTTCAGTTCCTGAGTCTGCTTACTTCCTGGGAGTGCAGCTCACAAGATGGCAAACCTTTTCAAATATATATATGTATTTATATATATATATATATATATATATATATATATATATCACAAACCGCAATGGTAGCAAACCGCTACCGTTAGCCCTCCCCCTACTCACTTGTGATGGTGGTCCGCAGCGAGGTGGCAAACCTGTACGTATTCCGACAACGCTGTAATTCCTCCTTTCCTGAATCCCCAGCAACCACGGACACCAATTGAGCTTCAATCCGGTCTTTTTAATGAGAGCAAATAGGCAAACAATTGTATTGTTTGCCTATTTGCTCTCATTAAAAAGACCGGATTGAAGCTCAATTGGTGTCCGTGGTTGCTGGGGATTCAGGAAAGGAGGAATTACAGCGTTGTCGGAATATATATATATATATATATATATATATATATATATATATATTCACTGAAAAAACCATGGGTTTCACACACGTTATAGTTAGGAATTAGCATTTAAAAAACCTTAGAAATTCAATGAAAAAACCAAAGGTTTCACACATGTTATAGTTAGCTGGACATTTCACTCGTAAAAAACCAATGAAATTCCCCCGTTATAGTTAGTTCAGCTAACTATAACTCGCGCGCCCGCAATGCACTGCTGATGACGTCACATATTACATTACTCATGACATGGTCAGTGACATCACTCATGACATCACTGATGACATCTCAAATGACATCACTGATGACATCATCCAGTGAATGTGTGTATTTCTGAAAATTAAATATGTTTTATATATGTATATCTCAAGGTCGATGGAAGAATAAATGGATATATAAGTGTCTAAATGGATGATTTGTTTTTGAAAAATTGATTGTGGAACTGACTGATTAAGTGTTTCATAGTGAATACATGGCTTACTGAGTAATGTTTAAATATGTAAATATCTGTATCAGTCTCTCACTTTGTGTATAAGTGGCTGCATGGGTTGGTGAGTAGCTACATGGGTGTCTATATAGGTTATTAGTTGTTTTTTTGAGTATCAGTCTGAGTGTCTGCATGGTTCGGTGGGGGGTATTACGTAGTGCATAGGTGCATGAATGAGTGATTCACTCTTTGTATGTGTTGAAGACAGCATGTGTGCAGGACTGTATGGGTGGATGAGTGTGTGTATGGGTGTGTTAGTGAGTGAATGACTGTCTCAATAGTGTCTTTATGAGTAACTACATGTCTTTTAAACTAGTATATGTGACTATTGGTGTATATAAGTGAGTATATGTGAGAGTGAGAGATTGAAAGAGTTCCTGTATGAATAAGTATGTGTTTCTATAAGTGACTGTTTAAAAGACTAAGTATGTGTAAGTTTCCGTAGAAGTAAGTGTGGTGGTGTGTGTATAACTGTATATGCAAATAAATGTATGTTTGATTCTTTATTAGCATGAGTGACTTTGTGTGTGAGTAACTCTATGGATGAGTGGCATTGTGTAACAGGATGTATAGGTGTATGAGTACATATGATGAGTGAGTACATGTATGAGTGACTGTATAGGACTGTTGGTGAATGAGTGGATGTGTATGTGGATCTTAGAATTACTGAACAGGTTGTTGTAACTGGTATTGGAATGTCCATTGTTTTGAACATTTTAGTCTCTATTTTTGAATGTGTGTATCAAAGGTTATATTAGGGTGAGAGGAGGTCTGCCACTCTATCACAAGGATGATGTCATCGGTGATGTCATCAGTGATGTCATTTGAGATGTCATCAGTGATGTCATGAGTGATGTCACTGACCATGTCATGAGTGATGTAATATGTGACGTCATCAGCAGTGCATTGCGGGCGCGCGAGTTATAGTTAGCTGAACTAACTATAACGGGAGAATTTCATTGGTTTTTTACGAGTGAAATGTCCAGCTAACTATAAAATGTGTGAAACCTTTGGTTTTTTCATTGAATTTCTAAGGTTTTTTAAATGCTAATTCCTAACTATAACGTGTGTGAAACCCATGGTTTTTTCAGTGAATTTGCAAGGTTTTTTAAATGCTAATTCTTATATTTACCTTTTTTTTTTTTTTTTTTTTGCAATGTTTTTTACATATTTTTATTTTAATTTTATAGCCTTTTTTAAAGACTATGGTTAAATTAAAAAAATTCTACAATATATTTTTTATTTTTGCCTTTTTTTTAAACTAAACATGTTACGCGGAAGTGAAGGGGCGTGCCTGTTTTGCGCATGCGCGCGTGCGCCTGTCTTTTTTACGCGCATGCGTACTTTTACCGTAAGCGCTCCGTAAGCGCACCGTAAGCGTAACGTACGCGCACGTTGGGTCATGTGATCAAGAAACAACACTTTTGATTGGTTTTTACTACTTTCAGTTCTAGAACTCTCCTACACCACACCCATTCCCCTCATTTCTGCTTGTGATCCCTTAGGAGAAGGAGCTGAGTTGTCTTTGTGATACGATGGCAGAACAGCAGACCTCTTTTGAGAGTGAGGCTAGCAGGACTACCATAAGGCAGAGAAGGAGGAAACAAAAGAGCTCTTTCATATGGGAGTATTTTTCTTTTCCAGAGGGCAAGAAAAAGGTAAATGCACCTTTAGTGACTTGTAAGCTTTGTGACCGTGTACTTTCAAGAGGGAATCCTAACAAGAAGTATTCCTTCGGGACTCACACTATGTTGAGACACCTTCATGATGTACACGGTAGGACATATGCTCGACATACTGGAGGAAACCCTTCAGTAAGTCAACCAAGCACATCCACAGCAGCTCAGCCTGGTCCATCATCTGCAGGGCCGAGTCCATCTTCGGCAGGTCAGCTGAGCCCTTCATCTGTGGGGGGAGCATCTCCTTTTTCTGGTCCTCTGGAAACTAACCATCGGTTTGCGAGGGTTACAATGCGGTGCGCCACTTGTTATGGTCTAATTTGTCATAGGGAGGCCAGTGTTGCCCTAGTTAACAATAAAATAGACCAGCACATTTGTCCTACCGACTAATATTCCCATTCTTTCTTTCCTCTGTCCCTGTACGAACACAACGGCTCTTTTAAGAGCCAACCTTACCTTTCAACTTTTTTTTATATATTTTTTTAAACTTTTTTTTGATTTTTTTTTTACCGTACGCGTACGGTACGCGTAATTTTCTTTTTTTTTTTTAAAAAAAAACACTAAAAATCAATTATCACATTACAAGGTCCTTGAGAGACTACAATGAAAAACTGAAAATGTGATTGTGGAGAAGTGGAAAAAAGGGACCATGACATTTCTGACTTACCATACCCACTCAAAAAATTATTTATTAATTAAAATATAATTTTAATTGCTATAAAAATGGTTCAAGTTTTCGAAAATTTTCTTTCTCAATCTGAAAAAAAAGAAAAAAGTATTAATATTTAATAAAACATTTTATAATACAGTACACATATTTACATATTTTCCAAAAACAATTTTTTGCCTTTTTTTTTGCTGTTTTCAGAATATATTGCATTTCACTATAAATCGTGAAAGCAATTGCATTCATCACTTAACAGCGGCCAAAAAAAAAATAACAATCTCAAAGATTGTTTAAAAAAAGCCCAGAATCTCTTCTCAGTTAAACATAACATTATCGAAATGCAAAATATTATTCATTAAAAATATCATCTAATAACAAAAACTATTTCTAAAAAATACCGTCTGACAATTTTCTTACAGAAGCATAATCTCAAAAATAATATATCTCAAATAAATCCACAATACATCTAGTTTCCTTTCTTTTAGGCCAAATGTTTATTTTTGAAATTATTTTTTGATTAAATTTCCAACGATAATCCAATAAAATTCCAAATTTAAATTGTACAGATGTTACCGATTCTCTCTAAAATTTTGGTTTCCGAAAGATTAATTAGGATTTAATTAAGTCCACAATACAATTGGATACCTTTCCTTTAGGCCAAATGGTAATTTTAAAAATCTTTTTTGATTAAATTTCCAACGGTAATCCAATAAAATACAAAAATTTAAATTGTACAGATGTTACCGATTCTCTCTAAAATGTTGTTTTCTGAAACATTAATTAAGAATTATATAAGTCCACAATACAATTGGTTACCTTTCCTTTAGGCCAAATGATAATTTTAAAAATCTTTAAATTTGAAAATTCCAATGGTAATCCAATAAAATGGTAAAATTGTTTTGTACAGATGTTGCCAATTCTCTCTAAAATTTAGGTTTCAGGAAGATTAGATAGGAATTTGCTAAATCAAACGGCAAACGTTGCTTAAAAACCAATTGACAATCATTACACATTGTCCAGCCTTTTTTACATTTTAGATAAACTGTGTAATGACCAGAAGTTACAGTAGGTCCATCATGGAAAATTATTGCAACTGTTACAAAAGTTTTTCCTGAAATTGATAATTGCTGTCCTGTAAACTTCTTTATTAAAGTATCCAATTTTGAACCATCAGCTCTACATCGTTGCATCATTAAAATTACATACTGTCCGTATTCCTTTAAAATTAACGTTGAAAACATGTCAGATTTACACTCACCGCATTCCATGCTATGATTAGCATCTTTAACTAATTTAGCAAAAGTGACTGTTTTACTCTCTGGCAATGTTAAATAAATAAACCTTTCAGAATCAACATTAGAGCCACATGTATTGAAACAGTTTTCACAACTATGTTCCCATTTATAAGAGAGACCAAACAAATTTTCAATGTGTACACCTTCTTCTTCCAGTACCTGAAGAAAATACAACAAGAATTCCTGTGCGTCTTGCTGTACATTTTGAGAAAACTGTGTACATCCTGAACATACATCTAAAAGTTTTCTAATTTCAGTAGCACTTTCTATTTGAGTTTTATCATTACTCAGCTTTTGAAAAAGGAGACTCAACTCAGAACAGAATCTTTTTCTCTGATTTACTATTATCTGCTCTTGCAAACTTTCCAGATAAAATGCAACATTCAGCACTACATTAGCGTAGCAGTTGACACCAGAGCTATTTTCAAAATGACATCCTACAACCTCATCTTCATTTTCCTTTTTCCTTTTGCTTGCAATTACATCACTCCTCTTTTTTTTCCTCCTCTCTACATCCTCATTACAGATATTCTCATTTCTCCTTTTACGAGAAACTACACGTTTCTCTAACACAGGATACTGACCTAAATGAGGAGCATAGGTTCTTCTTAATCTATTGTACTCCTTTACACAATTTGCATCAGCACTGACTTTTGAATCATCAAAGTCTATCATGAATAAACCAGATAATGTTTTCACTCGTGACAAAGCTACATAAGCCATACCTTCTTTGAACACAGTTGAACCAATGTTTACAAATGCACAATCTACAGTCAGTCCTTGAGACTTGTGAATAGTTACAGCATATGCTAGAGAAAACGGAAACTGTTTCCTTTGTACATACAAGTCTTTCACAAGCATAAAACGAACTGTACAACGACAAATGTCTATAACTTCTTCTATCTGATCGAATTTTATTTTTAAACATTCAATTCCATCTTTTTTCTGATAATTAATAAAACCCACAACTCTTCCCATAGCTCCATTAACTAAACCTTTTTCAACATCCAAATTTCTCCTTAAAAATACTCTACAGTTCATGCAAACATATAGATTTTTTTCTAATCCAGCAGTTTTGGAAATGTTCTTCTCTAGTGAATCCAATTTATTTTTCAGTTTGCCTGTTAATGTGATAGTAATTCTTCCATCCTGAATTTTGTCCACTGCTTCCAATTTCCTGATATCTTCCTTTTCCAATTTCAAAAGCTCCTCATTGAATATTGAGCATTCACGTAGAGTTGGCATTAAGCAGATGACACTTTTCTTTTCTGCAATGTTCTTGTATATCTTCTATGCAACTATTTCTTCCTTTGGAAATAAATTATGTAGCAACCGACTCTGTAATGCTTTTGTGCCAGCTTCAGTGAGTAGTCCAATTCTGATATCTTTCAGAATACTTCCATATTCTTCATCGTTTGCTTGTCTCATATTAGTAGTAAGTTCCTTGTACTCAAAGAAGGACCAAATATTTGCATTACCGATGCTTCCCAATGACTTCTTTGTGTCTTCATGTGTCACAGTATTAAACACTGGTTGTCCTTTAACTGGAGTAAGCTGTAGAAGATCCCCAAAAACTATGACATGTTTTCCACCAAATAACACGTCATAGTCTGTCCTTAGAGTTTGCTGCATTCTTAAATGCACAAAGGCAAGCATTAAGTTTGATACCATGCTCACCTCATCAATAATGAGAACTTGCATCTTCTTCAATACTCTTGAAACTTCCAAGCATGCTTCTCCAGTTAGCTTGTGGTATTGTATTTTGTTCTCATGCTCCACTGGTAACATTAGCAAACGATGTAAGGTGATTCCTTTTATGTTATATGCTGCTAACCCAGTTGGAGCAGTAACCACACAAGACAAAGTAGAATCCGTTTTTTGCTGTAGGTAGCTTCTGATGACTTTTATTAGGAAACTTTTTCCAGTTCCAGCTTGTCCGCTTACATACATCCTGATTGGATGAAATGATGTGCATGAGCACTCTTTTTTTTCATGTAGTAATCCGTGATCAATTTTGTTTCTGATTTCTTCATAAATTTGTTGCTGCTCTTCATTCAGTTGTCTTTCCAAATTTGGTAAGTCTATAAATTCTTCTTCAGCTTGATTCATAGCCGTTTCCACTTCATTCATGGCTATTGCAGCTTCATTTTCAACGATTGGTTGTCCTAGGGGATCTTGACTGAGTGTTCCCGAACTTTGGCTGTCTTGAGAACTGCCTCTAGCTACTTCAGCTGCAATTGTAGTTTCCTGTTCAATTTCTTCATTTAACATTTCCACATAAGTTGTGAATGTACTGCATTGTATGCTGTCTTTGCAAGCATTAAATGAATCTTCATAGCTTTGAAATTCTCCCAGTAGTTCGTCCTCTGTACGCCATGGTTTAAACAGCTGTAAAAGAGCCAAGTAGTAAAATTCCTTTTTGTCAGTAGTGTCGCAACTCAGCTTCCTGTGATTTATCAAACTTCCTTTTGTTTGCTTCACCAAACACCCTTCCTCACCAATGACTTTATATTTTCCATTGTTGATGTCTTCTGCGGCTTTCCGTGAATAAATGTAGTTCTGCAGCACTTCATAGAGACACATGTTCTCCAGATGATGACTTCTCTTGGGATAATATGTGTCCAACATGTTTGATTTGAAAATATCTGTACTTTCTGGGTCATTCTCGGCCAAATATTCAATTTCTCCAACAGATTTCAGTACCCGATTTCTCATTGCTGCAAGGCCTAAACTTGCCCAAATTATTCTTCTTGATTTCGAGTAGAGACTTGCAGAAGATAACCTATCTGAACATTCGTAGGATCCAATTTCTCGATGCGATAACATCTTTAAACTGAAACTGTACAGCTTCTTACTGACAGTCTTCTCGTGAGAAATCTCTTCCCACATTTCCTTCAATTCAGTTTTTTCTGATTTAGTAATGTAAGACGTTACATATCGAGCAACAGCAATGGAATTGTCAGCTACATACTGTATATCCATGTTAGCATTCCACATGGATAAAATGACTGGGTTGTAGTCATTTATATTTTTTGATTCTTCTTTTCTTTTAAGGTTGTAGGTATTCTTAGGTGATTTTCTTGTAATAGTATGTCTCACAGATGACATAAAACTGTTTACTCTTCCATTTGAAAGAACAGGTCTAGGAAATCCAAATCGACATTTAGTGTAGTATTTATCTTTGCTCTTGTATTTCCGGCGACAGTATTTTCCACACTGATGACTTTGGAAACGTAAAACTTGCTCCTTTAACTTTTTCTCTTCTGTGCTTTTTGGTATAGCACATGTTGCATATTCTTCAATGAAAGATAACACTGCTTCATCAGTATCTGTTCCAAACTTTGGGGCATCCTTGATCCACAACAGCATATGAATATGAGGAGCACCTCTTGCCTGGTACTCTTTTCTACAAAAGAAATCCTCTACTTCTCCAAGAGGTGGATTTTTTTTATTGCAGATGAAGGACATCATAGCCTCAAATCTATGATTGAAATATCTGCAAACATTAACCGGATCCAATGAGCACAGACTCCAGCTGTCTTGTATTCGATGTTTTTAATGTTTGAATTTGCCTCTCGTAGAAAATCCAGTAAATCATCCCAAGCGTACTCAGCACAGCTTAGAGTAAGGAACCATGTTGGTGTTCCTAAATTTCGTAACATGCATTTTAATTCACCATGGCGTCGGTACCAATATTCATTTGTCCCACGCTGACAAGCCATCAGATTGATCAGTTGTGTTTCCAAATGATCATCTCGGTGCTGCACTTTCTCCATAAAATCCTTAGCAGACACATTTTGTAAATGTACTCCACTTTTTAAAATGTGATTTACTGCATATGATAATGCAGACAAGTCGCTTTCAAATAAAAGATGGAATAAATAAGGAATACTTTGTCGAAATCTTGGATCTTCTGCATATAGTCTTGTAGTCCGATACTCAGAAGCTGGAATCTGTTCTGGACGTTCATCGTATCGTCCTCCTTTTCCTGTAGGAAACAGCTGGGGAAAACATCGAGCTTCCAAGCTCTCCTCCCATACACTTACAGGAGTTCCTTTTGCTTTCTTCATCTGAAACAGATCAATATTGTCTCCCATAACTTCTTTTGTATGAAGAGGATGTATGCTAAAATGTTCATAAACTTCTTCTTCCTTTGACTTGTCCACTTTTTCAATTTGTCCAGTTGGTGTTTCTGTGTCTTCTTGTAAATCTTCTTCTTCTTCTTCTATATAAATTGATTCATACCATTTGTTATTCCTTTTCAAATACAAATTTGCTCTTTGTACTTTCCGTACGTCTACCAGCTCCTGCCAAATCTTCTTATTCTTTGTAGGTACACCATTAACCAGAATAACTAATGGTTCAGTTTCCAAAGTATCTGCATTAATAGTTTCCATATTTTTTTTCAAATCCAAGGGCAAATACACCACTCTTCCTTTTAAACCTCTTACTAAATCTGAAGGAGGTAATTTACCAGTTTTTGGCTCCATACGCACTATGGTCTGGAACGGATGAACACATTGAATAAGTATAGACTCATGTATTTAATTCAGAAAGTTCGGCAGGAATAGCATCCAATTCTAAATTATTATGTACAGCTCTGGTCGGCATTCTATTTTCTTCTAATTTGTTGTAACAGTATTTACAAATACGCTGATCTTCACCCAATTCAAAACAATTTTCAAGAAATATATATGTGGCAAAATCCTTCCACTTATAATTATCTTCATTTTCACTTTTTCTGTAGAGATCAACATACCTGGTTTGTTTTCTATAATGAGTTCTGCGGCAACAAATACAAGTAATATTTGGTCTTTCATTAGAGATTATTGCAAATGTTGTTATGTGATCATTAAATGTCTTACTTACAGAGGGTTCTACATTCTCTTCCACTTCTTCCTCATTTACTGTGTCCTTTTCTGCACTGTCTTGTTCAGGACCAAAGTAACAAAACTGAATTTCATCAATAACCTTCTCTACATCTGATACCGATCCACGGAACAGAGCCCTATTCAATTCATCTAACTTTATTGCTGGACTTTTAGCAAAATACAACCGTCTCACAAACTTTCTCATTTCAGTATGATGAACAGCCAGCATCCTAAAATGATGAAAAACACTTTTACACACTTTTCTAGATAGACAAGCCAGAGAATGACCCTGCAAACCAGTATTCTCTCTCACTCTGCATGGATCTAGACTTTGAAGCACCTTAATCTTCTGTTTTACACTTTTTTTTACTATATTCTCTTAGAAACTCACGAAATTTATCAATAGATTCCTGACGCAGAGTGCAAATACTACTACAATTCCAAGTGTACACTGGGGCTTTAGGACGTCTCCCCATAGCCTCATCCGCCATCACTTGTACCTCATCTCTTGGAACCATTTTCTCCTTCTCCATTATACAACCATTTTTCACTTCGTAAGCACGACCTCTGGTGTCAACTGCATGCAGCAAACTATTACTTTGAAAATAACTCTCTTCATTAAAAAAAGGTTCACTACTTGAACTATGCATCCATTCTCCTAAAAACACTTTACAAAAGTTTGTTCTTTTCACTTCTCTTTTCCTTTTGGTTTGTGATTTCAGTACATTAACCATTTTATCTAATGTACGCATCCTATTCAAAATTAAAATGAATAGTTTCCTTTTTAATTCTAATGCCTTAGCTGCAATGGCTTCAATTTCTTTTTTTCTCTTATAAAATTTAGCCTTTTGCTTATATTTCTTCACATCCTTTATCAAATTGGACATAACTCTTCTCTGAAACATTTTTCTACGTATCTCTTTAAACGCTGTTTTTCTGTTTAAATTAATCTTTATTGTTTCTGAAGGTATATTTGCATTAACTAAATGCTCAATTTTTTCCTGTTCTTTTCTATTTAAAACATTCTTTCCAGTACAGACATTTTGTACATTTTTCCTTTTTTTGAAGATGTTCTTTAAAAAATCTTTTGTCTGCTTACCAGAAGACTTTCTCTTTTTCCCAACATGAGCATCTCCAGCTAACTTAGGTCCTCCAGTTGTCTTCAAATATAGTTTTTTTTGTGGTTTTTCCTTAGTCTGGATTTTGTAGGCATCTTAAATTTTGTTCACTGCTCTTCAGCAATACCTGAAAAAAACTAAAAAAAAAATTATTTATTTAATTTAAATATATTACATTTTTTATGATCTTTTCAAATCTTAAAATACTAAGTACCCCTTTCCTACAAGTGAAAATCACAATAACACCTTCACAAATTAAATATCTAAAAACAATTCCTGTGTGCACACAGAGTCATGGTTTGAAATTAGGCAAAAAACGAAATTTCTTTGCCAATTGGAAAGCACACTTCCTACTGCTTTTTTGGCAAGTGATAAGTACTTTTACAATCTGACACATTTCTAATCCACTTTTCAGATTCTCAAAAAAGCACATGTCCAAACAGCTTTTTCAGACCAGAAACATCTATAACCTGGGTGACTGACTACACTCCAGCAAGGGCAACCAGCCTTAGTGATGCTGAATGTATTTGCATTACTAACTGCAACCTCAAACCCCACTCGGTTGTGAATACTGTGCATGATTCCACAGGATAAGCAGCTGGCTGTGTGCTAAGAGTCTGCTTCTGCATTAAAAAAATAGTTCCCCCTTTCCTACTAATGCAACTGTAAAATTACCAGAGCAATACGCAATAAATCTCTGTCTGTAATTCCTCTTTGCACACAGAGTCATGTTTTCATATTAGTCAGAAAACGAAATTTCTTTGCCAATTTGAAAGCACACTTACTACTCTTTTTTTTGGCAAGTGATAAGTACTTTTACAATCTGACACATTTCTAATCCACTTTTCAGATTCTCAAAAAAGCACATGTCCAAACAGCTTTTTGAGACCAGCAACATGTGTAACCTGGGTGACTGACTACACTCCAGCAAGGGCAACCAGCCTTAGTGATGCTGAATGTATTTGCATTACTGACTGCAACCTCAAACCCCACTCGGTTGTGAATACTGTGCATGATTCCACAGGGTAAGCAGCTGGGTGTGTGCTAAGAGTCTGCTTCTGCATAAAAAAAAATAGTTCCCCCTTTCCTACTTATGCAACTGTAAAATTACCAGAGCAATACGCAATAAATCTCTGCCTGTAATTCCTCTTTGCACACAGAGTCATGTTTTCATATTAGTCAGAAAACGAAATTTCTTTGCCAATTTGAAAGCACACTTACTACTCTTTTTTTTGGCAAAAGATAAGTACTTTTACAATCTGACACATTTCTAATCCACTTTTCAGATTCTCAAAAAAGCACATGTCCAAACAGCTTTTTGAGACCAGCAACATGTGTAACCTGGGTGACTGACTACACTCCAGCAAGGGCAACCAGCCTTAGTGATGCTGAATGTATTTGCATTACTGACTGCAACCTCAAACCCCACTCGGTTGTGAATACTGTGCATGATTCCACAGGGTAAGCAGCTGGGTGTGTGCTAAGAGTCTGCTTCTGCACAAAAAAATAGCTCCCCCTTTCCTACTAATGCAACTGTAAAATTACCAGAGCAATACGCAATAAATCTCTGCCTGTAATTCCTCTTTGCACACAGAGTCATGTTTTCATATTAGTCAGAAAACGAAATTTCTTTGCCAATTTGAAAGCACACTTACTACTCTTTTTTTTGGCAAGTGATAAGTACTTTTACAGTCTGACACATTTTGAATCCACTTTTCAGATTCTCAAAAAAGCACATGTCCAAACAGCTTTTTCAGACCAGAAACATCTGTAACCTGGGTGATTGACTACACTCCAGCAAGGGCAACCAGCCTTAGTGATGCTGAATGTATTTGCATTACTGACTGCAATCTCAAACCCCACTCGGTTGTGAATACTGTGCATGATTCCACAGGATAAGCAGCTGGCTGTGTGCTAAGAGTCTGCTTCTGCATAAAAAAATAGCTCCCCCTTTCCATCTAATGCAAATGTAAAATCACCAGAGCAATACCAAACAGCTTTCTGAGACCAGCAACATGTGTAACCTGGGTGACTGACTACACTCCAGCAAGGGCAACCAGCCTTAGTGATGCTGAATGTATTTGCATTACTGACTGGAACCTCAAACCCTAAAAGTATTCCTTATTTATACCAGTAGACCTTAATTTATGGTGAAAACATAGTCCATATTATTTTACATGTTCCTCACATTTAAATTTCTCCCAAAACACAAAATGATAAACACAACTTCAACAAAAGGAATTCCAATGCTATTATTCATTTCTTAATTTACCATATACATCCCCTCTCAAACTCTTAACTCACCTTTAAAATTAGTTAGTTGTGAAAGAAATGTGGCACTCAAACAGCAGATTATCAGAGCCAGGATCTCTGTTCTGTACACCTCTCTCCTCTCAGCAGAACCAGATAATGGCAACGTTTCCCTCTCTTTTTCCACACATATACATGTTAGGTTCAAATCTCAGTGCTTCCCCCTTTTTTTCAAATATAATCACACATTTCTATTGGTTGAAAACCAACCCTTTTCAACAAGTACCCTTCCCCCAACTTGACTTCAGCCTAGTACCCTTCCCCCAACTTGACTTCTGCCTGCTACCATAGCAACAGCTCATGGAACACTGCTGTCTACAGTCAGGTCAGAAGTTCACCACACAATGTTTCATTTTCAATGAGCAAGAGTGCTTGACTTTTCTAACCTAACAGCAAATCCATACTAATGTTCTTTGGTAACACATTTTTCTGTACCAATACAAATCATGCTTCTATAAATTGACACACACAGCCTAGTTTTTAGTGTAGAATGGTATGAAACAGCCAATGAGTTCTTTTTGTTGTAAAAAAATATGTATGCCTCCATTTCCAAACTGTCTTTCATTTCATTTTCCCATTCTACTGAAATACACCTCCTGAGTGCATCCAGATCTCCTTGGAAGATGTTCACAGTGTGGATTGTAGGGCACACATATGTTTTCTGGAGTGAAAAGTTTGCAGAGAAAACAGGTATGGTGAGAGACCTTGCTTTGCCAAATGTAGACATTAAATGGATTGGTCAGAGAGGGTTAAAGTGGCACCAATTAATGCCATTGGTGAAATCCTTCATGCAAATCCAACACCCTGATCTCATAATAGTGCACTGTGGTGGCAATGACCTAGGCACTTTGACTGGGGTAGGTCTGGAAATGCTTATGAAGGAGACCTTTGCACAACTGTTTTCACTTTTCCCTAAAACTGCCTTTGTGTTTTCTAACATATGCCAAAGGCAAAAATGGAACTGGTCCAATCATTTTTGTCCACAGATTGACAAAGCAAGAAAGCCCGTCAACAAATCTGTTTCTGCTTTCCTCCGTGACTATGGTATGGGTTCCATTTACCACAACAACTTGCGTTACGACATGCAAGACATTTATAGAGGACATGGTGTACACTTCACTGATGAAGGGAACAGAGTCTTCCTCTTGAACCTTAGACTCTGCATCGGTACTTACTTGTAGGTACCACTAAAAAATCACTTAATAAACACAACGGCTCTTTTTAGAGCCCCCTAATATCTAAACACTTAAATCTGCATTTCATTACATTTTTTTTTTTTTTTACCGTACGCGTACGGTGAGCTTACCGTACGCGTACCCCGCGATTTTTTTTAAAATTAATAAATGTTTTTTTTGTACTTTTCTGTCCTTCTTTGACCCCCTTTCAAATGTTAGGGGGTCTGTAACTCTCTTCCTTGCCCCCTTTTCAAGTTATCACCCTTTTTTTTCTGAGTGAAACACACAAAATGGCGGCCGCCGCTTCCTGGTTTCGACCGATACGAATGTTTACTAAGATCTAACAGCCAATCAGAATCGCGCTCGCGCTCGTCACCGTACGGTAAGCGCACCGTAAGCGCACCGTAAGCTGGCTCAGATATATATATTGATTTAAAGGCTATTTTCTCAGAATCTACTGAACAGATTTACACCAAACCTACAAAAGGCACTTCCTTGACCTGTAGACTACCTCTCTGCCAAATTTCAAGGAACTCTGTTCAGCCGTTCGGGCTGTAGCTGTGTCTAAAGGTCCTATGGAAAAATGCATGGGAAAAACGCGTTTTGGGTCCCCCCTTTTATCTCAGCCCCCGCTTGACGAATCCCCCCGAGACTTTCAGGGTAGGAGCGGAGCGTAGCGCCCCATTAGTTTTGAAAATTTCGCGAGGATTCGTCGACCGGCGCCAAAGTTATTCCAAATAGAATGTTGCGGTTTTCCTATGGAAACAGGGTCCTAACTATAACTACCTACTGGCGACCGCCAGTAGGTAATAGACACAGCTACAGCCCGAACGGCTGAACAGAATTACTAGAAATTTGGCAGAGAGGTAGTCCTCAGGTCAAGGAAGTGCCTTTTGTAGGTTTGGTGTAAATCTGTTCAGTAGATTCTGAGAAAATAGCCTTTAAATCAATATATATATCTGAGCCAGCTTATGGTGCGCTTACGGTACGCTTACCGTACGCGTACGGTGGCGTGCGCGAGCGCGATTCTGATTGGCTCTTAGATCTTAGTAAACATTCGAATCGGCCGAAACCAGAAAGCGGCGGCCGCCATTTTCTCTCTCGCACTGAGAGTGTGGATTAAAATACAAAGCACAAAAACATGTAAAGGGGCTGTTTGGACAGCTCCAAAACACCTAGCCATGTTGAGGGAGTCCCCAAAGATCCCCCAAGGCCAAAAACGGAATTTTTATTTTTTCGCTAATTTCGCCGATTACGCTTACCGTACGCGTACGGTAAAAAAATGTTACAAAAAAAAATTATCCCCACTCTCCCCAACCCGTGTGCAAATGGTGCCCGAAGGGCACCATTTGTGCATGGCTTATAACCGGTGTGAAAAATTAAAATATTACCTTTCAAAACGTAGTGCATCATATGTCCTCCATGTGCGCACGGTGCGCGAAGCGCATCGTGCGTACATGGCCCATCTAGCATAACGTGGGCACGCGGTGCACGTAGCGCACCGCGTGCCCAGCGTGCGTGCACGGCACTAACTGCGTAAAGTGGGCGTGCGGTGCGCGAAGCGCACCGCGTGCTCACTGTGCGCGCACCGTGCGCGCACGGAACGAACTGCGTTAAGTGGGCGCGCACGCCACGAATGGCGTAAAGTAACTTAGCATTTAAAAAACCGTACAAATTCACTGAAAAAACCATAGGTTTCACACACGTTATAGTTAGGAATTAGCATTTAAAAAACCTTGCAAATTCACTGAAAAAACCATAGGTTTCACACATGTTATAGTTAGCGGAAATTTTACTGATAAAAAACCAATGAAATTCCCCCGTTATAGTTAGTGCAGGCAACTATAACTCACGCGACCGCAATCCTCTGCTGATGCTAATACTGTATTTAGACACTTATTTGCCCATGTCTTCTCCCATAAATTTTTAGCTATACATATATTACAAATATTTTTTTTTTCATAAAGACACATATGTCATCAGCAGAAGATTGCGGTCGCGTGAGTTATAGTTGCCTGCACTAACTATAACGGGGGAATTTCATTGGTTTTTTATCAGTAAAATTTCCGCTAACTATAACATGTGTGAAACCTATGGTTTTTTCAGTGAATATATATATATATATATATTCACTGAAAAAAACGTAGGTTTCAGGCACGTTATAGTTAGGAATTAGCATTTAAAAAACCTTAGAAATTCACTGAAAAAACCATAGGTTTCGGGGGCGTTTTAGTTAGCTGGACTTTTCACTCGTACAAAACCATTGAAATTCCCCGGTTATAGTTAGTTCAGCTAACTATAACTCGCGCGCCCGCAATGCACTGCTGATGACGTCACATATTACATCACTCATGACATGGTCAGTGACATCACTCATGACATCACTGATGACATCTCAAATGACATCACTGATGACATCACTGATGACATCATCCAGTGAATGTGTGTTTTTCTGAAAATTACATATGTTTTATATATGTATATCTCAAGGTCGATGGAAGAATAAATGGGTATATAAGTGTCTAAATGGATGATTTGTTTTTGAAAAATTGATTGTATAACTGACTGATTAAGTGTATCTTAGTGACTACATGGCTTAGTGAGTAATGTTTAAATATGTAAATATCTGTATCAGTCTCTTACTTGGTGTATAAGTGGCTGCATGGGTTGGTGAGTAGCTACATGAGTGTCTATATAGGTTATTAGTTGGTTTTTTGAGTATCAGTATGAGTGTCTGAGTGTCTGTATGGTTCGGTGGGGGTATTACGTAGTGCATAGGTGCATGAATGAGTGACTCACTGTTTGTGTGCAGGACTGTATGGGTGGATGAGTGTGTGCATGGGTGTGTTAGTGAGTGAATGACTGTCTCAATAGTGTATTTATGAGTAACTACATATGTTTTAAACTAGTATATGTGACTATTGGTGTATATAAGTGAGTATATGTGAGAGTGAGAGATTGAAAGAGTTCCTGTATGGATAAGTATGTGTTTCTATAAGTGATTGTTTAAAAGACTAAGTATGTGTACGTTTCTGTAGAAGTAAGTGTGGTGGTGTGTGTATAGCTGTATATGCAAGTAAATGGATGTTTGATTCTTTATTAGCATGAGTGACTATGGGTGTGAGTAACTCTATGGATGAGTGGCGTTGTGTAACAGGATGTATAGGTGTATGAGTACATATGATGAGTGAGTACATGTATGAGTGACTGTATAGGACTGTTGGTGAATCAGTGGATGTGTATGTGGATCTTAGAATTACTGAATAGGTTGTTGTAACTGATATTGGTATGTCCATTGTTTTGACCATTTTAGTTTCTATTTTTTAATGTTTGAATCAAAGGTTATATTAGGGGGAGAGGAGGTCTGCCACTCTATCACAAGGATGATGTCATCAGTGATGTCATTTGAGATGTCATGAGTGATGTCATGAGTGATGTCACTGACCATGTCATGAGTGATGTAATATGTGACGTCATCAGCAGTGCATTGCGGGCGCGCGAGTTAGAGTTAGCTGAACTAACTATAACGGGGGAATTTCAATGGTTCTGTACGAGTGAAAAGTCCAGCTAACTATAACACCCCTGAAACCTAAGGGTTTTTCAGTGAATATATATATATATACATATATATATATATATATATATATATATATATATATATATATATATATATAGGTAGTTATAGTTAGGACATAGTTTCCTTAGGAAAAGTGATTTTTCTTTTGCCAATATCTTTGGCGCCGTTTGATGAATCTTCGTGACATTTTTTAAACTAATGCGGCGCTCAGGTCAGTTCTTCTTGAAAGTTTCGGTGAGATTCGTCAAGCGGGGGCAGAGAAAAAATGGGTCCCAAAATAGGTTTTCTCCATTTTAATTTCCATAGGAAACTGTTGACGCAGCTACAGCCCAAACTGCTGAATGGAATTATACCAAATTTGGCAGAAAGGTAGCTCTTGGTCAAGAGTGCACTCATTTTGTTAAATGGTGTAAATCTGTTCTGTAGGTCTTGAGAAATTAATATGATTACTAATATTAATATCTGGTTGCTGCGGTGAATCCGCTAACCCCTCCCCGATCATGAGCCTGACTCTGATTGGCTGCTAGCAGTTCCAACCAGAAAGTGTTGGCAGCCATCTTGTGACTCGGTCCAACCAAGTCCCAAGAAAAAAGGTAAAAAAACAAGAAAAAGGGGCACGGTAGAAATACACTGGTACCCTAGGCCTGCTCAGGGGGTCCCACAGAGACCCTAAGGTCCTAAAAAAGTATTCATTTTTTATTTTTGGCGGGCTTTGAATAGAGCACACAAATCCAGCCGAAAATGTAAAAAAAAAACATCGAAGCGTGGTCTTCCGCGCTTCGTTTTCGTGAAGTCTGAGGGTAGGCCAGGTCCTGGGGGCAATGTTTAATCATGTACAATTGGGGTAACAGTTCCTAAGAAAAACAGTGCCGCTATGGTCTACTGTATGACAGGAAAGAGACAGAGCAAAGGAGAGTCTGAGGATAAGGTTCGTAGGTAAAGGTGTGATGAAGACCAGATACTCCTGGGTGGGTACTAGAAGTGCCCTCACACACCCTTGCGGGTGCAAAGCATCATCATAGGGCGAAGCTCCTCGTGGGGGTGGCGCTGCAGTCCCTCACGGGCCCTTCAAGAGGGCTCTCTGTCGGAGATCTTTTATTGGAGTAGCCGTAGTTGTGCATGCAGGTGTGTGGGGAGGATAGGTGTAGTGGTGAGGCTAAAAAAACCCTATGGTACCCCAGCGGTTTATTAGTGGCCCTTAGGGTCTGAGTAAAATCTAACGGGGAATAGTGCATAAATGACACTGTGGTGAGTAGGGGAGAACAATGTCAAAAAATCCCACTGCTCTCAACCCGTGTGTGAAGGTTAAAGTGAGAGAGAGGGTGTGGAAGGGGTGGTCAACATGTTTCGCGCTGCCCGTGGTCCCTAATGGATCCTTAGCGCTTCGTCAGGACCTTGGTTAGAATGAAAAAATAGATGGCATTGAGGGATTCAAGATAAAAAGGAGAACATCCTATAATCCCATCTCAACAGGAGGGAAACACGTATTATTCGTGTCCCAAGCGTCGGACCTACAGGGAGAAGGAGAGAAAAAAGAGGAAAGACAAAGAAAAAGCTCATCGCTGTCTGGGACCGCGGTACTGTTCACCAGTGTGGAGAGCGGGCCAGCTGTAATCATGCTGGGAGAAGTGGTTGTACCAGGTACCAGAGAGGGGGAAGGGTGGGTGTACAACCATGCCCTCGTCCGGGCAGAACAAGAAATACACAAGCTCAGTGAACTATACAGGAGTGATGGTCATCCATGATTGCTGATGTTGGGCACAAAGCACAAAGATGATATGGGGTGCGTGGCCATATAGTGCTAGATGGGCCATTGTGGTGTGTGTCGATAGCCACAGTGCCGGGCAATAGAGAGGAAGTGGATAGATAACGTGAGCTATACAGTCTCAAAAAAATGAAGTGTTGAAGCAGGCTAGGGAAGGTACTGACAGTAGGGTTCCCAGTGCCGGCGTATGATGTGAGCTCCGTAGCAATATGGGGGTGGACACTCTATAGCTATGTGGCGGGGAGGTAGGTGGAACATGGAAAACACGTGCCAAGAGTGCCATGAAAAGGTGTCCTACCCGCAAAAGTCAGGGTCCAAGCTGTACCGGGTAAGGACCTTCTGGGGCGGGGGCTACAGCTGAGGAAAAATCGGTCCGTTAGCAGAGTGGTGAAACTTTACACATAATGAGAGCCAGGTAACACGGAGATTACAATAGAGGAACCCCAGACTTCGTAGTGAGACATAGAAAGGCAAAAAGGTCGTGATCACCGCGTAAGTCGGCAGTGAAGTCCCAGTACTTACATATGCCCCGGGAGTTCCGATCCGTGAACCTGGGTGCCTCCAGAGTCGCCGGTAGCCTGTGTCAAGAGGCGGGTCGTTAAATACAGTGAGTTAATTGGCTATCGCTGTGCCCGGACAAACTGAGGAGGGACTATCGTTGTAGCCGGTATGGTAGCGGCCATGTTGGAACAGGTAACGAAGGGAGTCTAGTGGATGTAAGGGTATCGCTCTCGTCACTGAGGTATCATGTCTGATTAGATATAGACACTCATGTTAATATTATGGGGTAGAAGAGACTTATGAATGGTGCACCGGTATGGTCTAGCGCACCACTAATAGGTGACGTAATGGATAGGGAAGTGCACTGTAGGTTAGTCTGTAAATTGCTCTGATACCAGCAGTCAGCTGTACAATCGGTGTATGTAATGAAGTGGCACAGAAGGATGGGTAGACGTGCCAGGACCAAACGGGAGAGTATCATGAAATAAGTTCCCAAGCAAAACAACACAATCCTCTGGTGGTCAGTGTCATACCTAGCAACAGGTAATAGGGCTGGTTTCTATACGCCGAAATGCAAGTCTATGCGGCAGGTATATGCTGCAAAAAGTGATAAGTGTGGTCGCTGTATGATTCGTTACAGTCAGACAGAAGTGGGTAAGTGGGACGCAACAGTGCATGGTCAGTATAGGAGTCTGTAAATGCTGCTAAGCATGACCTGTAGTGTGTATGTTTACTATGGAAGGAAGGATAGCGGGTACTATGCAAGATGTCATAGTGGGAGGGAACTCCATAGAATGTCGTCGTTAAGGCCGATGACATTGGATCTGAGTCTGAAGACCCAGCGTTGCTCAGTCTTGAACAGGGTCACCGGTATCCATGCAGGATTATGGTCAATCACGGTCCAGCTAAGACTTTCAGGGGAGTGATTAAGTTCCAAGAAGTGATTCTGCAACCTGGTCTGAGTTCTTTTACACCGTATCGTGCTCTTATGCTCCCCGATCCGGGTTTTTACCGGTCTGGCAGTCATACCGATGTAACGGAGTCCACAGGGGCAGGTGAGTAAGTATATGCAATTTTTGGAATTACAGTTAGTGTGGCGTTTCAACTGCCATGGTCTAGGTAGTCCTAGGTCCAACTCTTTCATAGGTTTTGTTTGTGGACAGGAAGTGCATGACCCACAGGGAAAGTGACCAGTGACTGGAGGTAAGGTCCAAAGGGTCTGTGGTTGTTTAGTAATGGTTCTGGGACGGGTATGTACCAGAATGTCTCTCAAGTTCTGGGTGCGTTTAAACGCAAAAAGGGGGAGGGGGCCAGGGTCAAAAGATCCCGTCTTTAGTATTTGCCAGTGTCTTTTCACTATTCTCTGGATTTTGTTGGAAAGAGGGGTGAAGGAGGTTACGCACGTCAGAGCAGTACTCTCAGATCTCATTTTTGTTTCCAAAAGGGAGTCACGGTGATTGTTCCTGGCCCTCTTGTGAGCTGTTTTTATGATGCTGGTTGGGTATTTCCTGGCAATGAGATTCTTTTTAAGAATGGCCGCTTGGACTTCAAACTCTGTGAGGGGGTTACAATTCCTTCTTAATCGTAGAAACTGTCCCACAGGGAGGTTATCCCTCAATGCTTTTGGGTAGCAATGTTTAATCAACCCTGGGGCTATTCTAATGATATGCGGAGGCCACACAGGCCCCCCGCAGCCACAGGATCGCCACTTTCCCTGGGATTTAAAAAAAAATGCCTGAGGGGGGCTCGTGCCCCCCCCACGCTGCCCTAGTGACCGCCACCTCCCTGGGGCTTTCTTGATTAATGGGCAGGTGCCCCACAGTCTCCCCCAAGCCCCGGAGCATACATCAATCAAGTGTTGGGGGCCACCAGCTCCCCGGGCTATTCTAATGATATGCGGGGGGCCATGCTGGTCCCCCGTCACCCCTGGGACCACCACCTCCCCAGGCCTTTCTTGATTAATGGGCATGGGCCTCATGGGCTCCCCCAAGCCCTGGGGAAGCTCACCTCCCCGGGGCTTTTTTTTTTTAACATAGCATGGGGGGCTCCTGCCCCCCACACTCCCCCTAGGACCGCCATCTCCCCGGAGCTTTATCAATGGGCAGGGGGCCTCGTGGGCACCCCCAAAGCCCGGGGACCATCACCTCCCTGGGGTTACTTTAAAACAATTTAGTATGGGGGGTTTGAACCCCCCACACTGTCCCGGGAACCACCACCTCCCCAGAGCATACATCAATTAAGTGCGGGGTCCGTTGCGGATCCCGGCCCCGGGGACCACCACCTCCCCGGGTCTTTAAACCTGTTCGGATCCCTCCACGGCCCTGGGGACTGCCACCCCCCAAGGCCGGCTCCAGCAATGTCCCGGCGTGCCCACCCCCGGGACATTGCAGTTTGCTATGGCATGACGGTAGCACTGCTCCTGCCATGCCATAGCAAACGTCTGCTTTGCTTCATGGAAGCGAGAGCAGGAAATCTGCTCTCGCTTCCATGAAGCGAAGCAGAATTGCATTTGGGCAAAGAGAGCTGCATGTCAGCAGCTCCCTTTGCCCAAAAGCAATGCCGGCTCCCGCAGGAGGTGGGGAACCGATAGATACCGCGGGGACAGTGGCCAAGGCCCAGGGAATGGGGTTCCCAGGGCCAAAAATGGCCCGGGCGGGGGCGTCAAGCGGTCTCCTCTTCCTTTTAAAAAATGTTTTAAACAAATGGCCGGGCCACTGGGGTTGGGGGACCCCGGGGCCGATATCGGGTAATGGAACTGGGGGGCAATAATGTTTCCCCGGGCCTTTCTAGATTAATGGGCGGGGGACCTCGTGGGCTCCCCCAAACCCTGGGGACATCCACATCCCCGTTTTTTTTTTTTAACATAGTGTGGGGGGCTCCTCCGCCCACACTGCCCCAGGGACCGCCTCCTCCCTGGGGCTTTATTAATGGGCAGGGGGCCTCATGGCCACCCCAAAGCCCGGAGACCATCACCTCCCTGGGGCTACTTTAAAAAAATGTAGTATGGGGGGGTTTGAGCCCCCCACACTGTCCCGGGGACCACCTCCTCCCCGGAGCATACATCAATTAAGTGCAGGGTCCATTCCGGGTCCGGGATACCCCACCTCCCCGGGGCTTTAACCCTGTTGGGATCCCTCCATGGACCTGGGGACTGCCACCCTCCAGGTCCGGCTCCAGCAATGTCCTGGGGTGCACACCCCGGGACATTGCAGTTTGCTGTGACATGGCGGTAGCACTGCTCCCGCCATGCCATATCAAACTTCTGCTTCGCTTCATGGAAGCGAGAGCAGGAAATCGGGGAGGTGATGGTCCCCGGGCTTTGGGGCTGCCCACGAGATTGAAGTTAATAATCACATTAAATTGGATAGAGCTAAAAATAATATAAAAAAATAAAAATTAAAAGTTAAACTTGAATTGTATTGTGTTGTAGTACATTGAATTCATGCTTTTGTTTTGCGAATTCGCGACGGGTTCACGAATCCTGAAAATATTTAGAAATAGTATGTATGTTAAAAAATAAATAAGATTCACTGTTGGGTTATAGAGTGGATCTAAAAAGAGCTATTGTTTTCAATCTGACTTTGTTGGTGCTACTTGTAAGTACAGATGCACAGCTTAAGGTTGTTGAGAAACACTCTGTTTACTTCATCTGTGAAATTAACTACATCACTTCTGTAGATGTCCTGCATATCAAAACGTATATTGTTGTTATAGATGGAGCCCATCCTATGGTCTCCGAGGTTAGCAGAAACAGCTTTAATGACATTCTTTCTAGCCTTCTCAATCTGTGGACAGAATTGATTTGACCTCTTCCATTTGTCTTTGGCATATATTAGAGTATAAAAAGACAGATTGAGGGAAAAGTAACATCAATTGTGCAAATGTATCCTTCATTAGGATTTCCAGGGCTACCCCAGTCAATGTGCTTAGGTTATTGCCACCACAGTGCACAATCATGAGATCAGGGGGTTGGAGATGCAAAAAGGTTTTAACCAAAGGCATCAATTGGTGCCACTTTAATCCTCTCTATGCAAACCATTTAATATCCACTTTTTGCAAACCTAGGTGTTTGTCAATACCTCTGCGTTCAGCATGCCCTTTGCCCCAGAAAACATAGCTGTGCCCTACAATCCATACTGTAAGCATTTTGAAGGGATGTGTGGAAGTAATCAAAAGACGTCTGTAGCTGAGTAAGTCAGTTGGTGGAATGAGAGGTATCCAAAATGGTGGCGATTGTGCTCATTTATAAAAAGCAGATAACTGATTGGTTGGTCATAAACATTGTGTACTAAAAAAATAGGATGCATGTTACTTTCCTTAAGAAGTATGTTTCTGATAGATTATTGAAAAATGTTTGAAAGGTACAGTAGATAGGATAAGTTAATATTTTGCAAATGTCAACCACACCTGCTATTTGCATTTGTAAACTAGAGTGCTGAATTAGAAAATATGGTGAACTTGCAACCTTCTGGTACAGTTGAATGTTGCAGAAAGTGTTACTATGGAAACTAGTATTAAACAGAACTGGGGAAGGGTTGAAACTTAACTGTGGTTTTAAAATGTGAAATGCTAACTTATATATAAATGATATGCTACTAAAGTAAGTTTTCCCAGATCAGTAGTATGTTTACAAGTGTGTTGTTAAAAAATAATAGTAGTATTATTTGAAATAGGTTTTTCAACTCCCGTAAGGGTTCACGATGGAGTCACAAGTCCAGTAAATTGCATAACCAGTTTGGGAACTTTTAGAAAGAGACTAAGAAAGGGTTAATATGTCTAACCAATAGAAATGTGTTTTAAAATTTGAAATAACGAAGGAAGCATTTTGATGTGTTACTTACATTTATTTGTGAGCAGAAAGAGAGGGAAAGTTTGCCATTACTGGTTTTACCTTGTTGAGAGTGGTGCATTACATTTACTGTGTGAAAAAGAAAATCTTTTATGAGTTTCTCATATTTGATGTTCTACAATACTATTTGAGAGGTGAGTTACACATTTGTAAGGTGTCTTATGTATTGTGTAGTAGTGCTTTAGTATTTATAGTGATATTTTTAACTCTGAAAAGCATTAGTGTGATGTTTGAAATATGTTACGAAATGTACAAAGGTGAATTGTAGTTTGTTTTATTGTACTGAAATGAAGATTAAAATAGGTTGTCAACAGTGACTGATTAGGGTACTGTTAGAAATTGGACTTCTGGTTGGCTAGGGCATGCGCCTAAGCCAGGCAGAAACCACCACTTTAGCCAGGGGAGGGAGTTACAAGCTGAAGATAACCCCTGCTCACCCCCTTGGTAGCTTGGCAAAGGAGTCAGGCTTATCCCAGAGGCAATGTGTAAAGCGTTTGCGCAACACGCTCACACAACAGGGACACACGAGGCACACCACAAAAGAAAATCCACACAAGGTTATATCACAATTAGCCTTTGTATTATCCATAAAACACATTAGAACGTAATCACATTTATACACTGTGCCACCCGACACTTGGTACGACTTTACAGGGATTTTATACACTACAGGGCCAATCGGGCCACTGTCATAACATCAAATATGTCACAACCAGTAACTACTGGTAAGGGTGCACTTAGCACCAAGCACGAGGCATGGACATCATGGTAATAATCAGCATAGCACATTACACATATACATCCTCAGCCATGCACCATAGTAGGCACTTGCAGCTGTGCACACATCATAAAATACCACCATCCCCTCACTTGTGCAGATAATATATACACTTGAGAGGAATGCCTGTTATCCTGTCCATACAAGAATCATAACATTATAGGCATTAAAACACCCCTGGGGATTACCGTATCCATATCACTCTAGACACCTGTGGAAATCCTCTATAATGGCTGGGAACCCATAGAGATTGCTCCTCTGCACACCTGTTACCTGCCATGCGGTATTTTAGGTATTCTCATCAGGATCGGGGAGCCTCTGCGCTCCTCCAAGCAGAGTTACGTTAGTCTTTTCCGAAAGCACTCCTACGCTGTACTTATGGCGCCTCTGGACTGGTCATGGGGCAAGAAAGGCAGCCCACAGCCGCCCACCCCAGGTGGGCCACCATTGAAGAGGGGTGCACACAATGCATGGGAGGCGAGGGTGCAACTCACCCTGGCTCCATTACTTGGAGAATGCCCCCGATGTTGCAGCTGCCCGCAACCCAGCGGCGCAGCTGCAATGATGCCAGGGAAAATAATAGGGCCTCTCTGGGGCCTCCTTTGAGGTTTCGCTCTGAGCCCCTTTTTGGCTGCACAAGGAGCCCGTAAGGATCTGGCTCCAACTCTCCTGCCGGCCCTGCCCACAACCAGGCACCGACTTTGCCTGACTTCCGGCGGCTCCGGGTTCCGCTTCCCTCCGGGACTTCTTCACAATGCAGGGCGGCAAACGTATCCCAGGAAGGCAATAGAGAGAGGGAGAGCACTTCTTGCCACAGCTCCCCCCCTCTCTTAACAGGCATGCACCAAGCATGAGCAGCGCTGCATGCGCTAGATCCGAGGCTTCCCCTTTCTCTCGGGAGCCCCACCCACAACCAGACATGGACTCTGCCTGGCTTCCGGCCTCTCCTTTCTCTCTTCACGGCGCAGCGGCGCCTGTTCTCGGCACGTTTGAAGTCTACTTCCAAGACTCAGGGAGATGGCCATTGAAGCGCACTCCACGCTCTGTGTTGTGAAGGTGCAATTGGCTTTTCAGCATGACTAGAAAGTGCTTGGAGTAACCATAGAAATCAAGCAGACCCAAGCACTCCACCTGCCCTCAGCCCCCAGGTTCTTCAAAAGTGGAGCGTCCCACCAGTGTCCAGAGTGCTGCTCCATGCGTTGGGGGTAGAGTCTCCTCTCATTTCAATCAGCCAGGCAGGCCAGCACAACGGGGCTCTTCAGCAGGACAGCAGCATCACTCTCACAAGTAGGGAGCCCCAGATGGCGGTTCCTCCAGGCAGTCCAGCAGCCTGCCAGCCACCAGTTTCAAGTCAGCACCACACACTTTATATGCGGTCACAGCCCCAATATTTATACCACTTTCAGTCTTTGTTCTGCCCTGGCTCAGGGCACCGGACCTAGTCCAAATACGTGCACTACAGTCCCCATTGTTAGTGTAGGCTCTGGCCCCAGACACACCACGGGGGGCGTAGCCAGCATTGTGTAAGGCAGGCACAGTCCTATTCAGGTCCAGGTGCTACTCCTCCCACTACTCCAAATGCAGATTGGCCTATTCAGCCTAGCACTGACTCACCCAGCCCCTCTGGAGCCACTGCACCTCCCCAACCCCTGCCATCCAGAGCCAGACATGCAATACACAACAGGCAGGCACAAAGACACATAGCACACAGAAATGCCCACTTCTAAAAGTGGCATTTCTAAAATAGTGATAATGAATTTGCAGGCACCATTACGCAGCATATATTACCACTATTTCAAACATACCAAACTTGAACACGCTACTCGTCTCATGTCAGGAATTACCACTGACACACATATCATGGAATCCCCAATGCATTCCTATGAGAGAGCAGCCTCACAGTAGTGAGAAATCGAATAGGCTGTTTGTTACTACCAGGACATGCCACACAGTTAAGGCACATGTCCTACATTTTACCTACAGCACACCCTGCGCATGGGACTAGCTACGGCCTACCTTAGGGGTGACTGATATAAAGTAAAAGGTGAGTCACAGACATGGCAACCACTTTATGTGCCACATCACAGCGGCAGTAAACTGCACTCGCAGGCCCTGAAATGACAGAGGCCTGAGACAGGTTTGAAAGGTGGGTGGCGCAAGCAGCGCTGCAAGCCTACCAGTAGCATTTAATTTACTGGCCCCAGGTATATGAGATACCACTTTACAAGGGACTGATAGGTAAATTAAATATTCCAAACAGGAGTAGACCAATCCTACTAAGTTTACCATAGAAAGCACATGCACTTTAACACTGAACAGCAGTGATAAAGTGCCCAGGTTAAAAAGAATTTACCAGGAGTTTTATATTCCATATAGGTACCCCAACACATGCTCAGGTAACACCTAACCTTTCACTTATATTCTCCCCTACATTACATAGATAACCATTCTTGGGGCCTGACCTATTACCTAGATACGACACTGCATATAGAACGTGGGATTTTCCCTAGTAAAAGCCTTATACATTATGCATGAGGATTCTTGGAAACTCAGCAGGACTACCATCTCCTGCATAATAACTATGTATAAAGTTAATTCCCGACGTCATCCTAAGTCCGACAAAGGCACAGCAAGGTAGAACCTCTGGAGACACCTTTGGGTATATAAACATCACATCTTGCTGAGATAGTAAGAGGAGAACTAGGACTTTCATGCAGACACACTAACGCGAGACGCTGAGGCTCCTACATGCAGACACTCCAGCTCCCAGTGGTCTAACATCCCTTGTGGGGTGTCCAACTCGTGACCAAGACGGGGTCCCACAGTCTCTCACTTCAGGTAATGGGGTTGGCTTTATCCTAGAGGGATTTTTGGCTTAACACCTACACACATGCTAGGTACACTTAGGTACATCTAGTTAGGATTGCATCGTAGGAGTACGCATTTTATTTTCATGTATTTTATATACCTGCCTGTATTCATGGTTTTAGCATAATGGTAGAAATCTACCGTTCTTTTACTTTCTTAGTGCTTCTAATCATTTATATCTGTTTCTGTCTAGTGGTTGTTTCAGCACACCTATTTGACACTAGAATGATGACTGTTCAATAAATGCTTATTGAAAAACATCCATATCGTTTATTCTGTGTGTCTCTTTGAGACAAAGTGAGCACGACTGACTGAGCAAAAAGTATTACACTGTTTCCACGGTCCTGAGAGATCAGGGTTGTCATGTTTGATAGTTGCCAAGAACTATTCTCTCCTTGGTAAGAAGGATTTCTAGTGGCACTGTGAGCTAGCTGGTATACAGGCTAACATACCCGGTAGGGGTGCCTAGAATCAGTCTGGCACCAATCCTACAGTGAAGGTTGTCTAAACGTGCAGATCCTATATAGGTTCATAGGAACTACACGATATGGCGCCCAACCTTGGTTGGATACATATTTAACGGTCAAATCTGAGTAGTTCAGTCATGCTATTCTCAGAGACCCTTACTCACATTTCCCCAGATACGTCTGGAGTGGGAGGGAACAAAAATCTGCCCCTGCTAAGTAGGCAAATCCTATGTATTGGCTGTTGGTTAATCAAGCTTGAAGGACACACTGGTCCTATTGTACATAAAACCTTACCTCAGTTCCCTTGAAAAACACTTCTTACTGAAAAAATTACTGAGGAAGATGCTGTGTGTGCACTAAATCTCTCAGCCGAAGAAGAAGCCGATGCAATACAAATTCCTGAGAATGTTAGAAATGCCATCAGCCTAAAACTAGAAGCATATGGTCCATCAGCTAGGGGTGGGCCAGTAATGTTCGTGATTGAGGTACACGAGTCATATTGAACAGAGGTATTCTATTGATGGGTTAAATTCCCACAAACAGATGCACGAACAAACACATTCCATTATTATATGGAAGATGACATACCGAACGAATATTGTCCGTATGAGGACAGTGAAGTTCCGCTCACCTACCAGGAGCATATAAACTGGTTTAAATACGCCCTTCCCCATACAAGAGATAAAGTAAGACTTGGTACGCTCGGAAGAGACAGAGCAAAATGGACAGTACTAACGGCCTATACACCACATCCTGAAATTTACACAATGTCAGTAGGAGACTTACATACACTTCATAAAGAACTAATACGACTTTACAGAAACATGACACAGTTTGTGATGAGAACACTCACACTTCAGTCAGCCACGGCTATACCAACAGGACCAATTCAAACATCCACAACTAAAAAAACACCACAAATGTTACATGCAGTCATGGGTAAGATGTCCACTAAACATGAACAAATGCCATTCTGGTAGCTCAAAAAATAAAACACAGTTCGTGTACGGGAACTGAGTGCTTCTTGGTTCCTGTCATTTAGACCAGTCTGAATGGACTGTATCCTACCTGTTTCCGATGCCTGCTCTGCGGAGAAGAATGCGTGTTGGACCTCTGTCTGACACGTCCATCAGTTATGCAACCGGACTTCGATGGTTTACTGGACCTGACAACGGCCCATGTTCTGCAGTGTCTCCAGCGTATTCCCATGTTGATGGTGGCATTGTTAGAGCCACTACAGGAAGTTTCTTCTCTTGTTGGAATGGATACAGGTTCCTTCACTAACACCCAGGCCTTGGATGGCGCACAGGCTCGGCTGCAGGCAGTACAGAAGATCATCTGTGCTCAATTGACGTAATCTACGAGGTGTTACAGGGATCGTCATCTGCGAAGGCAGGCAAGGGCAATATTGCGTCTACCATCCAGGACACATAAACATTTGGCTGGTCGTGTGCTAGGAAATATTCGGCCTTTTTAAACAAACTCAAATTGGAACTCCAAAACAATTGACACTTTTTATGACCTGCAT
Source organism: Triturus cristatus (assembly GCF_964204655.1). Taxonomy (NCBI): domain Eukaryota; kingdom Metazoa; phylum Chordata; class Amphibia; order Caudata; family Salamandridae; genus Triturus; species Triturus cristatus. Next base: position 1,274,492,597 of record NC_140591.1, read on the forward strand.
GGCTTTCCGATGCTTGTAGTTGTTCAAACTATATATACGGACACATTAGAGCTATTGCTTGAGTGACAATTTTTCGTTTTTAGCAATTTTTAGTGTCTTTTAACATTATTTTTTAGCAATACTATTGTTTTTACTGTAGTTGTTTGCGTACCAGTGCCTAGACAGCCTAGTAGTACGTTCGAATGTAATTATGTCGTCCAGTCGGATGAGGAGTGGGTCTTATATGCAATATACGTGCCACACTGTAGGCTCAGGTAACATCCTAACCTTTCACTTATATTCTCCCCTACATTACACATACACAACGGTTCTTGGGGACTGACCTTATACCTAGATACGACACTGCACACAGAACACGGGATTTTTCCTAGTAAAAGCCTTATACATTATACAAGAGGATTCTTGAAAACTCAGCAGGACTACCATCTCCTGCATAATAACTATGTATAAAGTTAATTCCCGATATCATCCTAAGTCCAACAATGGCACAGCAAGGTAGAACCCCTGAGGACACCTTTTGGGATATAAAAATCACATATTGCTGAGATAGTAAGAGGAGAACTAGGACTTCCATGCCGACACTGACGCGAGAGGCTGAGGCTCCTGAATGCAGATACTCCAGCTCGCAGTGGTCTAACATCCCTTGCAGAGTCTCCAACTTGAGACCAAGACGGGGTCCCACAGTCTCTCACTTCAGGTAATGGGGTTATCCTAGAGGAATTCTTGGCTTAATACCTACACACCTGCTAGGTACACTTAGGTACATCTAGTTAGGACTGCATTATAGGAGTGCACATTTTATTGTCATGTATTTTATATACCTGCCTGTATTCATGGTTTTAGCATAATGGTAGAAATAGTTGAGAAGAACTATTCTCTCCTTGGTAAGAGGGGTTTCGAGTGGCACTGCGAGATAGCTGGTATACAGGCTACCATACCCGCTAGGGGTGCTTAAAATCAGCCTGGCACCAATCCTACAGTGTATGTTGTCTAAACACGCAGATCCTATATAGGTTTTATAGAACTACACAACAGGAGGAAGGCAAAATGTTCAGGTATGACCCTGAAAAAAGGGCCTAGTCCAACAGGTACTTTTTATGAGTCTCTGGAAAGGTATAATTGAAGTGCACCACATCAATTTAGATGTCTGCTTGAAATGGGAAGGGAAGTCTGTGAACTTTAAAGGACTGCATGGTCTTGTGACTGAAGTATATCTCTACTTGTACATGTATTCTCACACATGTTATGCATTCAAAGATGCTATATGTGTAAAACACAGGTATACAACTATTTGTATGTTTCTTCTATGTATGATGCCACTAGCAAAAGGCACAGACACATGCATGCATGTTTTCAGGAACATGGTGAGACTTGCAACAGAAACATGGGAAGCATTGCTGTTCTAAATTTTGTTAGGCCCAACATTCTTAGGAGTCAGTGAAAACTGAAGCTGCAAAAGAGAAGTGAGCTTTAAGACATGTTGGTAGAGGGATTAGTGATTAGGGTACTTTGTATGAGTCTCTGGAAAGGTACACTTGAAGTACGCCGTATAAATGTAGGTCTCTGCTTGAAATGGGAAGTGCAGTCTGTCAAGTTTAAAGGAGTGCATGGTCTTGTGACTGAGGTATGTCTCCATCGTACATGTATTCTCACATGTGTTATGCATCCGAAGATGCTAGATGTGTGAAACACAGGTATACAACTATTTGTATGTTTCTTTTATGTATGATGCCAATAGCAAAAGGTACAGACACATGCAAGCATGCTTTCAGGAACATGTTGAGACTTACAATAGTAAGATGGGAAGGATCGCTGTTTTAAATTTTGTAGTTGTAACATTCTGAGCAGTCGGTGAAAAATGAAGCTGCAGCAGAAAAGTGACGTTTAAGACAAGTTGGTAGAGGGATTAGTGAATAGGCTATTTTGTATGAGTCTCTGGAAAGGTACACTTGAAGTACGCCGTATAAATTTATGTGTCTGCCTGAAATGGGAATTGCAGTCTGTAAAGTTGGAAGGTATGCATGGTCTTCTGACTCAGGTATGTCTCTACTTGTACATGTATTCTCATACGTGTTATGGATCTGAAGATTCTACCCCAGTGAAACAGGTATACAGCTATTTGTATGTTTTTTTATGTGTGACGCCACTAGCAAAAGGCACAGACACATGCATGCTTGTTTTCAGGAACATGGTGAGACCTACAACAGAAACATGGGAAGCATTGCTGTTCTAAATGTTGTTAGGCCCAACATTCTTAGGAGTCAGTGAAACTGAAGCTGGAAAAGAAAGTGAGCTTTGAGAGATGTTAATAGAGAGATTAGTGATTGGGGTACTTTGTATGAGTCTCTGGAAAGGTACATTTGAAGTACCCCGTATACATTTAAGTGTGTTCTTGAAATGGGAAGTGTAGCGTATGAAGTTTAAAGGCCTGCACGGTCTTGTGAGTGAGTTATGTCTCTACTTGCACATGTATTCTCACACGTGTTATGCATCTGAAGATGGTAGACATCTGAAACACAGGTCTACAACTATTTGTATGTATATTTTATGTATGATGGCACTAGCAAAAGGCACAGACACATGCATGCATGTTTCCAGGAATATGGTGATACTTACAACAGTAAAATTGCAAAGATTGCTGTTTTATACTTCTGGAGTTCTCTTGCTTCTTTTTGCACTTCTCTTGACTCTTTCTGCACCTCTGTTGCTTCTTTCTGTACTTCTCTTGCCTCTTTCTGCACCTCTGTTGCTTCTTTCTGTACTTCTCTTGCCTCTTTCTGCACCCGTCTTGTCTCTTTCTGCACTGCTGTTGCTTCTCTCTGCATTTCTCTTGTTTCTTTCTGCACTTCTTCTGCTTCTTTCTGCACCCATCTTTTCCCTTTCTGCAGCTCTCTTGCCTCTTTCTACACCTATCTTGCGTGTTTCAGCACTTCTCTTGCGTCTTTCTGCACCTCACTTTCCTTTCTGCACTTCTCTTGGTTCTTTATGCACTCCTCTTGCCTCTTTTATTTATTTATTTATAGAGCACAACATGTATCCATAAAGGATATCACGGCGCTAAGCAAAGCACATCCTCGTTAGTAGTTCAGAGAGGGGAGGTTCCTAGGTGGCAGGTCAAGTCTTAGGGAACAGATGCGTTTTAAAATTTTTTCTAAATGCCATGTGGTTATCGATGAGCCGAAGTTCAAGTGGGAGTTCGTTCCAGAGTGTTGCCGAAAGATGAGAGAAGGAACGGCCGCCCATTCTGGACCTCCTGATACGTTACACCCGTGCCTGAAGGCGCGATCTCAGGTTCCGAGTGGGAACATAGAATTCAACTCTATCTTGAAGGATTCTGGCCCCAGGTGATGTAGGACCTTATGTGCATGACTCAGCAGCCTGAATTTGGCCCTTTGTCTCACTGGGAGCCAGTGGAGTGTCCTCATACACTCAGATGCTGAGCTGTACTTGCTCTTGTTGCATACCAATTTGGCGGCCGCATTCTGGAACAGCTGTAGTCGAGAGAAGGGACAGTCTGCCATGCCTACAACAAGAGCATTCCTATAATCCAGCGCACTAATAAGTAGGGTTTGGACGAGGGTTCTTCTACACTCTGTAGGGATCCATTGAAAGACTCTTTTTAGCAACTTTAGGGTAGCAAAGCTTTTCCCACAGTGCACATACATGATCCTGCATGGTGAGTGCACTGTCAACAAGGATACCCAGATGTTTTTGCAGCTTGTTTAGGGGCAGGTGCCTTGCCCAGTGAAGAGGGCCACCAAGTTGCATTCCAAACAAGATGTGCTCCTCCAAACAGCAGAATCTCTGCCTTGTCTACATTTAACTTCAGACAGTGGTAGGACATCCATGCTGTAATTTCTGAAAAACAGCTAGTGAGTCTGATCCTAGTGTCTTCATGTTCATCAAGAGCAATCGTCAGTTGGGCATTGTCTGCCTAAGAGCAGATACTGATACCCCATTTTTCACTGATTTTGGCTAGTGAGGACACGTAAACATTAAAGAGGGTAGGGCTCAATGAGGCTCCCTGTGGCACAACAACTTCTGGAGTTGAAGAAAAATTGCCTAACTGTATAGTTTGTGTTCGATTGTTCAGAAAGGAATGGAGCCACTGAAGGGCTTCAGAATGTATATCTTTATCATACAGGGTTTTCAGCAGAAGGTTGTGTGAGATGGAATCGAAAGCCGCCGACAAGTCGAATAGGATCAGGGCGGCGGCTCTGCCATGGTTAACCACACACGTGATATTATCTAACACTGCCTAAAGAGTTGTTTCTGTGCTATTATTAGCTCGGAAGCCAGTTTGAGAGATGTCCAGAAGTTCATTAGATTCAAGGTAGTTAGTTGTTTGCCTATTTACCAGTTTCTCCATAACTTTGGATAGGTAAGGAAGCTGGGATATGGGTCGATAATTTGCCGGGTTTAGGACATCGGTACCCACTTTTTTTTAGTAGGGGTACTACCGTAGCTTATTTCCAAATCTCTGGGAATACTGCCGTGCATAGAGATTGATTAAGTATTTGTGTAACATAGGGACATATGGTTGGAGTCATCCGGAAAGAGATAAAATGAGGGCAGGGGTGTAATGGGGACCCTGATTTGATTTCAGCCATAGATTTTTCCACCTCCTTCTCTGTGAAGGGGTCGAAGTTGCTAAAATGGACTTGGGCATCAGGATTTGGATTTAAAAATTCCTGATCCAGGTCATCTGGTAGTTTCTGCTCCTTAAATGAGGAATAGCTCACCTCAATTTTTTCAGCAAAGAATCTGCTGATAGCCACGCAGCCCTCGAGGGAGGGTGCCAGGGTTTGAGATAGGCTAGCTGGGTTACAGAGCTCTTTAACTATTTTGTAAAGTTCTTTTGGTGAAGTGCTATTATCGTTCACGTGTTTTGCAAAATTATTATTTTTGGCTTTTTTGATGGCGTAATTATAGCGTCTCATTTTTGTCTTATAAAACTGTCTATCCATATCTAATTTGGACAGTCTCCACTTGTGCTCAAGAGTTTTGCACTTTCTTTTCAAGATCTTAAGGTCTGTTGAATACCATTTTTCTGATTTTGTTCTAACTTGGGATTTGTATCCTAATTTAGGGGCGCAAAGATGAAGGGTGTTGGAAATGTCTGCTATGAGGTTTTCTACACTTATATGTACATGTGATGACGCCAGGGCAACTTGGTCATTCGAACAGAAATGGCTCTCAAATGTGTCGGGGGTTACAAGTCTCCAAGCTCTTTTTACCACTGTTGAGGACATTAGGGGATGAGATGATTTCACCGGGAGGCGAAGGGTGAACGAGATCAGAGAGTGGTCTGTCCACAATAGAGGTCTTATTTCTGATTTATTGGTGGATTCTATATTAGAAAACACAAGGTCCAGGGTATGCCCAGCAATGTGTGTGGGTTCCCCAATCCACTGTTTTAATTGCAAGATCTTCATGTCGCTGCTTAGATGTTTAGCCGCATGATCATTGGCATCCTCATAGTGGACATTGAAATCTCCTATTAGTAGGTAATTCTTATGTTTCAGACATGAGGGGAACAGCTGAGTTAGGAGCTGTGTGCTAAAGTCTGGTTTTAATCCCAGAGGGTTATAGATAATTGCACCCCCAAGTATGTTATGGGTACCATTTGATATTTTGAATGCTAGAATTTCATGCTTACCCACTGGTTCGGGGAGGCACGAAAAACAGTCCTTAAAAAGTATGGCTATACCACCTCCTTTCCTGCCCACTCTATCCTGTTTCAGGATTTGGCAGCCGGTTGGAAGGGCAATGGCGAGGAGAGTTATTAACATCTAGCCAGGTCTCTGTAATAAAAGCCAAATCAGGCTTTGTTTCTGCTAGTACATCCCAAAATTCAATTGAATGCTTTGGTACTGATCTAGCATAAAAGTAAATAAATTTCAGATAGGGGTCATTCTGGGCAGTGGTGTTCTGTAACCAGTTACGGGATGTGTTATTTGCAGCAGAGACATGAGAAGGGGTCCATAGTATCCCCGGGGAAGGCTTTGATGCTCTGTATTTTAGTGTGGGGGAAACGGTCTGCAATATCTAAGAGTATATTCCTCGAATAGCACAGCCTGATAGTTTGCTCTGGGTTAGGAGATGCAGGGGGTCTGGCCCCTGGCCCCGCTCGGGCGTGGATGGGCGTGGATGGGTGCAGACGGGCTTGCCTTTGGCGCGCCGGCGGCACTGCTTCCGGTAGCTTCGGGTTTCAGCAGGTACTAAGTCATGGTTGTAATCCTCCCACTGTCCCCGAGAGCTGCGTGCAGGTAGGCACAATGTCAAATTCAAATTCAATACATATGGACAGTAAAATTATGCAACAAGAAAAAGCGAGTATTGTTAAAAGTTTTGTCAGAGCAAGTAAAAAAGGTTAAAAGCGCTATAAGTGAGAAAACTCACTAGTTCAGGCAATCCTTCGAGCATGATGCGCTGCTGCCCTGTTTTTATGGCAGCCCGAGTAAATCATGTCAGCTAGACCACTGACCTTGGATACTGCTGCTTCCGGTAGCTTCCGGTTTCAGCAGGTCCTATGACATGGTTGTAATCCTCCCACAGTCCCCGAGAGCTGCGTGCAGGTAGGCACAATTTTAAATTCAAATTCAATACATATGGACAGTACAATTATGCAACAAGTAAAAGCGAGTATTGTTAAAGGTTTTGTCAGAGCGAGTAAAAAAGTTAAAAGCGCTATAAGTGAGCAAACTCACTAATTCAGGCAATCTTTGTGCACCTCTGTTGCTTCTTTCTGCACTCCTCTTGCTTCTTTTGGCACTCATCTTGCCTCTTTCTGCACCCGTATTGCCTCTTTCTGCACCCCGCTTCCCTCTTTCTGCACTTCTCTTGCCTCTTTCTGTACCTCTCTTGCATCTTTCTGCACCTCTCCTGCTTCTTTTTGCATCCTTCTTTCTGCACCCCTCTTCCCTCTTTCTGCACCCCTCTTCCCTTTTTCTGCACCTCTCTTGCCTCTTTCTGCACCTCTCTTCTCTCTTTCTGCACCCCTCTTCCCTGTTTTTGCACCTCACTTGCCTCTTTCTGTGCTTGTCTTACTTCTTTCTGCAGTTCGCTTGGCTCTTTCTGCACTTCTCTTGGTTCTTTCTGCACCTCTCTTGCTTTTTTCTGCAACCCTCTTGTCTCTTACTTCACCCCTTTTCCATCTTTCTGCACCTCACTTGCCTCTTTCTGCACCCTTCCTATTTCTTTGTGCACATAGCTTGAGTCTTTCTGCATCTTCTCTTACCTCTTTTGGCACCTCTCTTACCAATTTCTGCACCTCTCTTGCTTCTTTTTGCATGTGTGTTGTTTGTTTCTGCACTTCTCTTACCTTTTTCTGTACCTCTTGCATTCTCTACACCTCTGTTGCTTATTTTTGCATTCCTCTTGCCTCTTTTTGCACTGTTCTTACCTTTCTCTGCACCTCTGTTGCCTGTTTGTGCACCTCTCTTGCCTCTTTCTGCACTTTTTTGTCTCTTTCTGCACTTGTGTTGCATGTTTATGTACTTTTCTTGCTTCTTTCTCTACTTCTCTTGCTTCTTTCTCTACCTCTTTTGACTCTTTCTGCACCTCTTTTATAGGTCTTTGTACACCTGAGTTGGTTGTTTCTGCAGCTCACTTGCTTCTTTCTGCACTTCTCTTGTTTCTTTCTACACATCCATTACTTCTTTCTGTACCTCTTTTGCCCTTTTCTGTACCTCTGCTTCTTTCTGTACGTCGCGTGTCCCTTTTTTCACATCTCTTGCCTTTTTTGCACCTCTTGCTTCTTTCTGCACTCCTCTTGCCTCTTTTTCTATCCTTCTTCCCTGTTTCTGTACCTCTGACGCCTGTTTCTGCACCGATCATGCCTCATTCTGCACCCCTTTTCCCTCTTTCTGCACCTCGTTCACCTGTTAGTGCACGTCTCTTGCCAATTTTGTGCACGTCTCTTGCTTTTTTTACACTCTTTGTCACTTTCAGAACCTCTCTTCCCTTTCTCTGTACCTCTTTTCCTCTTTCTGCACCTCTGTTGCCTTTTTGCGCACCTCTCTTGCCTCTTTCTGCATCTCTCTTGCATCTTTCTGCACCTTTTGTTCTTCTTTCTGCAGTTGTCTTGCCTCTTTCTGCACTTCCCTTGCTTGTTTTTAAACATCAGTTGTTTCTTTATACACTTTTCTTGCTTTTTTCTGCTCCTCTAATGCTTCTATGTGCACCTCTCTTGCCTTTTTCTGCACTTCTCTTGCATGTTTGTGCACCCCAGTTGTTTCTTTGTGCACCCCTATTGTCTCTTTCTGCACCTCTGTTGCCTCTTTCTGCATTTCTCACATTTTTCTGTAGCTGTGTTGTTCTTTGTGTATTTCTTTTCGCTGTTTCTAAACCTTTCTTTTTCTTTCTGTCCCTTTCTTTCTCTTTCAGCACGTTTTCCTGTTTCTGCAATTCTCTTGCTTGTTTCTACACTTTAGTTTTTTATTTGTTATAAAGAGAATAGCAATGTAATTGTAAGCAATTGCTTACTAGTTATTATGACTTTTGACATGTAATTAATTTAAAATTGTTAATTAATGTAGCAAACTATTGAAACTGTTCTTTGTTTTTTAGAAAATTATTTTGTTTGGATCACACATTGAAGATGGTAAGAATACATGAAAAGAGAAGACAACAAAGAAAACAGTACTACTTAAGGAAAAGTAAAAAGAGTGCATTAGAAAAAGACCAAAATGTTACTAAGGATAAAATCACTTCTGGTAAGAGCACTAAACAGTTTCTTAAAACAGTTGCACAGAGGTTAAAGATAGTCAATAATAATGAAAGGAAAAAGAAATGTTTTACAACCAAGCACAAGGAAAAGAAGAATTGTAATGGTAAAAAAAAACAGTTTTTATTATAAAAACACCACATGTTATAAGAAGACAAAAACAATTTAAAGCGATACGTATACAAATGTTTAGAAGTAGAGTAATTCATAATGTATTAAAAGCCTGCAAGTAGTTTTAAACTGCCAGGTGGACTTGGCATTAAAACTCTCTTTCCAAGCCTGAAACTCCCCTTTTATTACATATAAGACACCCCTATGGTGGGCCCTATGTAGCCCAGAGGGCAGGGTGCTATGTAATGAGAAGATTTGACATGTACTTTTAAGTTTTACATGTTCTGGTAGTGAACAACTCCTAAATTCATTTTTCGCTACTGTGAGGCCTAACCTCTCTCACAGGATAACAATGGAGATTCCTTATTACATTTAATAAGATGTCATTTCTAATTTGGCGCAGGTACCTATGTCATGTTAAGCATCTTTGGAATTGTAATGAAATACCCTATTTAATGGTAAAGTCAAGTTTATTACAATTTTGAAAATGCCACTTTTAGAAAGATCGGTACAAAAGGGGGTGGTGATGGACGGAGCATCAGAACCAATCAAACACTCACACCCATTCAACAGATCTGGGTTTGATCCATCACCGTTCTTTAGCCCACTCTGCCACCCCAGTTCAGACATGGCCATATGAAAATCAGTCTGACCCTGTGCCTCATGGGAACAGTCCAGCCCGAACTGCCAAGCCATGCCTTCCCTGGACCAGAAACAAGCTTCCTAGGACCGGTTTCTGGCATTTCAGCCGTCTTCAGCCAGGCTTGCTTGAATCCAGTGGCAAAGTGAGCAAGGGACTCACGTCTGAGCATACCCTGCCAACTTATGGCGAACAAAGCGGTACAAAAAGGGGTGGTGATGGACGGAGCATCAGAACCAATCAAACACTTTTAGAAAGATGACATTTTCCTGCCCTTAGCCTTTGTGCCTGCAGCCTGCCTTGGGCCACATGACTAGCTGCAGCTGACAGTTAGACTTTGTGAATTTCTCCCAAACAGTCTAAGTCCTACAAAGCATGGCCCAGCCCCCTTACTCCACCACTCTGCAAACGTGACTGCTAGTTAAAAAACCTTAGAAATGCACTAAAAAAGCAAAGGTTACAGGGATGTTATAGTTAGGAATTAGCATTGAAACAAAACCTTAGAAATTCACTGAAAAAACAAAGGTTATAAGGACATTATAGTTAGCAATTAGAATTTGAAAACAACTTAGAAATTCACAAAAAAAACAAAGGTTATTCAGCCATTATAGTTAGCTGAGTTAACTATAACTTGTGCCCCCACAATGCACTGCCTATGACCTTACATATTACATCACTCATGACATGGTCAGTGACATTACTGATGACATAACTGATGACATCTCATATTTCAGACTACAACCCCGAAGGAGATATGAGGTAGTAAACTGTGGTTATTCTGTAAAAATATCCCTCTGGGATGTAAATATGAGGGACAGTCCTCCGATAATGGTTATAACAATTATGTGATTTTGAGGGTGTTTACCAGCAAGTTTCTCTTTGAAGTGCAAGTAGGTAAGAATTCTTTAATCCTCACTGTGGTAAGGAATTCCTACAGTAAGCACTGCAGTTCTCACATCACCTTTCGTGGCATCCAGAATTCTACATTTGTAAATGTTACAGGGCATCCATATTTCTAAGCTTGTGAACATTGGCTTTGAGAGAAACACAATCGAAGTATTTCGAATAAAACCACAATGGTGTGGTAAAAACTTTAAATGAGTAATTATTCTTGTCTACTTCTGTCCACTTACATTCTATTTCAAGAATGCTTTGAAGATGAGTTTAGAGTCGGGAAGCCAGCAATAATGAGAAACCAAATTTAACTAAATGTGCCAGTTCAGAGAACAAATTGAATCCTCTTTTGGATTTGATCCCTACCAGGAAGAACTATATTACCATGCATTCTTTAAATGCCTAAGAGTATATTTAAAGAAGAGACTAAAATGGATTTACTGGAGCATTTTGACCCATCTGGAGCAGCGTTTCTTAACCTTTTGACTTCTGTGGACCCACCTTAATCATTACTAGAACCCGGAGACCCCCACTGAATCATTATTGGAATCCGGGGACCCTCACTAAGTCATTATTGGAAGGGGTGGACCCTCGCCGAGCATTTTTAATGCTTTGAATCTTAAAAAATATGAACAAAATAGAGAAATAAGCTTTCAGGAAACAAATACACAAATTATGAAATAATGTATTTAATTCACAAACCAATATTTTAAAAATTCAACATTTTAATTTTAATGGGAAAAGGTTGGAGCTTTCCTAAACTCAATTGAGGCCACTCATCATCTATACTATATTCGGTTTGATGCATTTGCACTGCTTCTACAGTAAATTGAAGGATACAAACTTCGGGCCTGATATAGTTCTTGGCGGATGGGTTACTCCGTCACAATGGTGACAGCTATCCCGTCCACCAAAAAATAAAAATAACATAGGATATAATGGGATTTTTATTTAAACAGATGGGATAGCCGTCACCATTGTGACGGAGTAACCCATCCGCCAAGATCTAAATCAGGCCCTTAATTTGTAGCCTCCTATTTCGAATTCCTTTGCATTTAGAGACTTTTTTAAGATGTCTAATTTTACATTTGCCTTCTTTATTTATATACACTTTATCAATCTGTTAATATTATTTAATCTTCTAAGTAGTTACGGATCCCCTGAGAAGGCTTTGCAGACCCCCAGGTGTCCCTGGACCACAGATTAAGAACCACTGCTCTAAAGTGTCCTGCCTGTTTAAAATGAAGTGGCTAAAGATCCAATGATCAGGGGCGTAGCTTGGTCAGTAAGACTGGTGGGTGTGAGCTTCAGGTTTTCCGAAAATCATGCTGGTATAACATGTTAATCATTATATGAGAAGCAACGTATGAGGGGTGTTTAAGGGCCAGTGGAAAGGAGAAAGGAGTGCAGATTGTGACGGGATACTTAAAACACAGTAATTTGTCAAATAACCAGGTTTTAAGACCTTCAAAACAGTGATGAGACTATGTGTGTTTGTGTGTGTGTGTCCATCTGTTTTGTCTGAATATTTAAAAACTCCAGGTGAAATCTGAGATACACCTTACTATACCTGACTGAAAGCTCCTGTACCAAACTATTTATTAAAAAATACATTTATTATGGGGGTGTAACACCACAAACACACCTCTTGAAGCTATGCTCCTGCCAATTATGTAAATTATATATAGACAAATTGCATGTCTGTAAAGTTCAGTATCACCACAGCATGCCGGATGTGTACTTTAAGTAGGTTTATTTAAAGTACATAGCACAGACAACCAACCCATGCTGGCGGCTCCAAGACATCGATCAACTGACAAATTTCAATCCCTACACATAGTTGATGTTCAAAGCTTTATTCCCTCATCACTGACCTAGGCAGAGTTCCAGTAAACTAGCTAATCAGTGACATTAGAAAACATAATGCAGCCGGAGCCATAACACATTGTACCCCCTACAATATTTATCCATTAGAAAGGTAAAAAAGGTCTATAGAAAAAAAAGTAACAGAAACAAAAAATACATGGAGAACTTGACACGAATAATACTCTTGGAAACAGAACATGGTTATTACAAAGTCACTGCTTATCCAGTCACAGAATTATTGTGCCAAGTCAGTTTGACTCTCAGACTGACTTGGCACAGTAGAAAGACTGCTTGGTGGTTTTATCCAGATCACTATCAGAATCATTGGCTCCATCCAGAGCATTAGAATCCTTTTCTACTAATGAAAACATCATCACTTATCCCAGATTCTACTCCACCTCTATCAGATTTTTCTTAAAATCTGGTCAACTGAGACATGCTCCCCACATCACCTGAGTCTAACACCACCCCACACTTCCTTGCCTTAGAGGTAATGAAAGGGCCCATGAACTGATAACTACCTTTATTTAGCATCCCCAGTTTCCTGACCAAAATGACGTCCCCACATTCCATAAGCACGTGTGCACAGCATTTTCCTTATCAAACTGGGCTTTGTGCTTTTCTTAGTGTGATGTTCTGCGATAATCAAGAACCTCCTCAGCAGCAGACACTTCATTTCTTCCCGTATTCAACTTCAACCACACCGGATTCAGCTTTTTTTAAGGTTTCCTACCTTTCAATGAGGCAAAGGATGCCGTTGAGGTAATACAATTGGGTGTGTTACGATGACCCCACCACGTTTATCTCAAAACATTTTTCAGAGAGTTTTGTGTAAAGTCGCTCTCTGTGCACAATTTTTAATCACCCTATTTATACTCTGCCAAACTATTTGTCTGTGGTGAGTAAAGAGCTGTATTAAAATACACAATAGATAACTTTTTTAGATACTCACACACTTCATGTAAAACAAATTGAACCACATTGTCGTAATCAGGTATTTGGGAATCCCTTCGCGGGAGTACTCCTCTGTGACAAAATCAATTGCAGTTCTGGTGTTAACTGAAGCCACACATTTTGTAACCACCCACTTAGAGGTATAATCCACTAATAACATTAGCTAAAAGTTCAAAGGGCCCGCAATGTCCAACCATACCTTGGTCTAGGGCTCCAATGGAATCTCCACGGCGAATAAATGGACTGTATTTTTTCCTGCATTTGTCATTGTTAGCACACTGCCAACAATCCTTCACAACTTCTTCAACCTGGCAATCCAATCTTGGCCACCATTACCCTTCTCAATATCTCACCCTGGTCATGTTTCTCCCCAGGTGCCCCTCGTGTGCGAGATTAATCAATTTATCTTTTAATTTGCAAGGAGGTATTACCCAATTTCCTCTGAGAATGTGTTTCTCTGCAATGCACAGCTTATCCATCACATTTAAAAACTCCTTCAAGGAAATGGGAACAATTTTATAATCTGGCCGGTTGACAGCTTCACAGATTCCATCGAGGAGTGTCTACAGGATTGGTTGTGCTGCTCTCACTTACCCGACGTGATGGAGATGAAGGTCTAGTTAGAGACATCGTAACATCTCACCGGATCCCCACAATGCATTCGGCAGCTGAAGGTACTTTCCCTGTGTTGCACATACTCTTAATGATGAAGTCAATTGGGAGTGTGATCCATTTTATTTGTTAACTGAGGATTTGTGCTGAAGTGTGCCTTGGCTGCGTGTGCTGTAGAGTCACTGACACATGCGTAACCTGGCAATTACGTAATTTGCGGACACACACGTAACATCATGCGATTGAATTATGGTGCGGAGAGCGGCATATGTGGCATATGCAGGAGTTTGAAAGATTTGCAGTAAGGAGAGCAGCAACATACGTGGACATATATTGATCAGTTGATTTGCATAGCGATGTCTGTCAAAGAAACATTATAGTTATAGACTGCAGAACAATAACTTGAAAACTTTGTTGAGGCATGTTTATGAGAGGCATGCAATGTCAATATGCGCTGTGATTTCCAAGCGAGGAACATTTGCTTTATTGTAGAATATCAGCAGTTGCTGTGTGTTGCGGCAACAGCAACAATACTGACAGCATTGGTGTTAGGCAAATATTGCATGTTGGCTGTGAGGTAGCAGCAGCTTAAGAAAAAAAAGGCAGTGCTTAAACTTACCAGTTTTTCCCCCATTTAGATAGATAAGTGAAATTCAAATGCGATTTCAAATTTGGTTGGTCAATCATGGCAGTTTCAAATATTTCTCAACCACCGCAATTTTTTACTGACAAGGGGGAGCCTATTTTGTCTTGAAAAAGGTGGAAGCAGTTAGTTGATTCACATCTACTGGCAATTGGTGGGGAGAGATTCTCTGCTATGAGAAAACAAGCTATATTTCTACACAATTTAGGGATTGACAGTAGAAATGTATATGAGAGCTTGGATGAGATTACCATTGGTCAAGGGAAGGGGAGACAGATAATGTGTATGACATGTTGGTAATGATGCTTCAAATCATTTTGGCTCACAAATTAATATTGTCCTCGTGAGGCATAATTGTTTAATTAGGATGCAAGGGAAGCAGGAAAACATTGGTAGTTACTTAGCATCTTTGAAGACCGTAGCACAGTAGCACATGCCTGGTAATTAGAACAACTGGTTTATTCCCTGGTCAGGGATCAAACAGTTAGAAGTTTCTCTTGCACCTTAACGTTGTTGGTACATCTAACAAAGAATCCTGATTTGGGGCGTGGCTTGCGCGCAGCCAGATGGCCGCAGCTTTGTGAGCTCCGGCGCGTCTCCACCTACAATGTTCGTGCTCTGAAGCTCGGGGTTCTTTCAGCCGGCTCATCTATCGGACATCAGCTCCAGAAGGCTTTGCTGATACGGCGGAAGCGTTGCGGCGCCTACGGAGTGCCTTTTCATCGTTTTTTTTTCTTCGTGCTCGTATTCTCCTCAGACGCGTCGCTTAAGATGGCGGCAGCGCGAGGAGCACGGGCGTGTTGAATTGGAATTGCTGCTTTACTGCATTCCTTCTCCTGGTCATGGCGCCTTAATTTTCTCAGGTACTACCTCCAGCTGACATTATTCCTTCATTATGTGAACTGGGCTTCGTTTTAACAGTGGGTTTACCGAAGTCTAATGCCTCATTGACTGTATGTGGATAATGCTGCTCTTCTGAGGAGTTTTTCAAGTGGCCGCAGGATGAATGTTTATGCAACCTTTTTGCCTCACAACGTATAGCGCGATTTTCTTCATCATTTGGCATTGGTTTCTCCTGATGTGTAATGTTCTCATTATGATCGCTGTGATCCAACGGCCTTAAATGTACGTGACGCTGCTCACTGAAGAACCTGTTTAAGATCCTTTTTATGATATGTGCGCGACACGGCGAGACGGGATGACTGTTTTGTGAAGAGCCCCACATTGTGCCTGTCCGTCGGTTTGGAGTGTTATCTTTGAGGTGCTGGATCTTCTTACGGATGGTCCCTGTTATTTGGTCTCGGCTTCTCTGATGCTGCTGGTGCTGATGACTTCTTAGTTCTGCTTCTATCAACAACTCACTGCTTCCCAGTGGTAACTTTTGAGCGTGTCAAACTTCAACGATATCCATTGTTGTTTTTGCGCCACACTTCTTTTTACTATTGTGGCTTCACCAGTATCGCCTGCTGTTGTCGTCTGCCTTCCCCTGTCATCATCTGCTGCAACTTTTTCCAATATGGATACTGCGCATTCAAGTAAGCCTCACGCAGGCTCCTCAGGGGGTCGTAAAGATTTGAATTCCTCGTCGGTCAAACGGTCCAAGAAAGACCCGCCTTCTCCCAATAAGTCTCCATTACCTCTTACTCTCGAAGACATCATGGAGGAGCTGCGCCTTATCCGCCCTTTTATGACAGACACTGTTGCCACTCTTCAGCGATTAGACGACAAGTGGTCTAGTCTAGACACGAGACTTTCTGATGTCGAGCAAAGGATTAGTGATGCGCAGGATGTGGTTGCACGAGTTGACACACTCACTGGGGAGATTAGCCAGCTCAAGAGAGTCACAGAAGACTTAGAAAATCGCAATAGGCGCAATAATCTCCACATTTATGGTGTTCCGGAGGGTTCTGAAGGGGCGGACATGATTCATTTTTTTAAAACCCAAGTTCTTCAGATTGTTGGCCTCCCGAAATCTTCAGACTTTAATATACAACGCGCTCATCGTCTGGGGCCTCGGAACACCTTTTCTACTTCTAAACCTCGGGGAATTATCGCCTATTTCCTTCTTTACTCAGACCTCATGACGGTTCTTCAGGCTGCCAAGCAACATAAGCAGATGATCTGGTCTGGTCATAACATTTTTTGCTCAGGATGTCTCCAAGCCTACTGCTTCTCGTCGAAAGGAATTTTTGGACCTTCGACCCGCGCTGAGATCCATGAACGCACGCTATGGTTTGATACACCCCTGTTTTTTCAAGGTGACTTATAAAGATAGAACCTACAGCTTTGAAGATCCTGCAGACTTGAGGAAGTTCATCCATACTCACAAAGGAGAACTCATGGAACTGAGCAAATCCTAATTTTTATGTTTTGTTTATATTTGTGTATTGCATCTTATTTTATTCTACTTTACAATGTATAGTCTAGTCTCTTTTGCTCATTCCTTTTTTTTTTTTTTGTCCTGCAGGTCTTCCCCTCTTGATGTTGTTGTCACGGTCACCATTCGTGTCGCTTTGTTGTCTACAATGTGTGTCTTATCCTGCTGCCGCTCCCCTCTCCCTAGCTGGTTGGTAAGTTCCTTCATTTGTACTATTTGGTTGCCTTTTGTTATGTATTCCATTCCTTTGTCTGCTTTCTTTTTCGATTATGATAGCCTGTTTTTCCTTATTGTATTCTCCTAGCTCGGCTGTCTGGTTCTTCGTGGACCCTCTCCCACATTAATGTTTTTGATTGGATGTTTTCTATGGCTAAAGCCCCTTGGCTTTTTGCCATCTTTTTTCTGCTACTTTTTGGGGGACTTGATTCCCTCTTATTCTCCTTTCTATTTCTTCCTCTTCCTTTCCCCTCCCTTTCCTTTTTTTTACCTTTTTTCCCTTCTTCCCTCCCTTTTTACCCCTTTTTTTTCTATTTTTCTGCCAATATGTACAATACCTTTTCTATTTTATATTCTCTTTTCTCTTTCTCCTTAATGTTTATGGTACTCTGATGTTTTCTTTTGTTATTCTCGTTACTATTTCTGTGGTTGGCACATGTGTTGGTCTTCTCGCCTTTGTTTCTTCTCCATTATTCATTTTCTTTCAACATCTTTTATCCCATTCTCTCTCGTTTTCCATTCTATTTTAACTTCTCTACCTTCTTTTGTTTATATATCTTTTTTTTACCTTAAGAAATGAATGGCCTTCGTGTTATCTCGTGGAATGTCAAAGGTATTCGTAACCCTGTTAAAAAGCAGCGTGTTTTATCTCACTTAGCAAGACTGAAATGTCAGGTTGCGTTGTTGCAAGAGACTCATCTTAACTCACAGGATTTGTCCTCTTTGCGTAAGCAATGGGTCGGGGAGGCCTTTTGCTCTCCGGCAGATCATAAGAATGGTGTAATTATTCTATTTCATAAATCGTTGTCTGTTCAGTTACTGAATGAATTTCATGATAACTGTGGGAGATGGTTATTTATAGATGTTACTGTTAACAACACAAAACTTTCTTTCTGTAATGTTTATGGCCCTAATGGTGTAGACTTAAACTTTTGGAATGAATTTTCTGTGCTTCTTTCGTCTCATGCTACTGATGATTTCGTTGTTGGTGGTGACTGTAATCAACTTATGGACCCTTTTCTGGATCGCAAGTCGCTCACCAGATATGTACCTAATAAGATGCAAAAGTCTTTTTTTAAGGCCATTTCATCCAGAGGTCTTATAGATTCCTGGAGACTTTCTCACCCGGACACTTTAGAATTTTCCTTTTTCTCTCCAGTACACGCATCACACTCTTGCATTGACTATATCTTTCTTACTCAGCACACCTTTCAATTCATGACTAATTCAGAGATTGGTTCCATTCTAATATCCGACCGCGCCCCAGTCATAGTTGATATGGACTTTCCTTTGCCTACTCGTACCCCTAGGCGCTGGCGCTTTAACAATTCGCTCCTCCTCGATTCACAGTTTATTGAACAATTTAAGCTCTTCGCAGCAGACTTTTTCACAAATAATCTTCGCTCTACCTCTCAATTTCATTTTATCTGGGACGCTTTTAAGGCTACTTCCAGAGGCTTCATTATTGATTTTGTATCTCGTAAAAAGAAAAAAGCTCTATCTCTGTCTGCTCAAATTCTTAAACAAATCAGAGACTTGGAGCATCTTTATTTCACTACAAACTCCTCGGATGTACTTTCTTCTCTTATTAAGGCTAAAATGCAATACAACAAATACTCTTGGGATTCTGCATGTAACAATCTCCTTAATTTCCATGCCAAGATGTACGGGGGTCGTAATAAAGCTGGTAAATCTCTAGCTAATTATCTTAAAATCAAAAAGCAAAAATCCAAAATAGTCACTATTGCTGATTCACATGGGAACCGTCATCACACGGATGATAAAATCCTCGAATGCTTTGTCCAATACTACTCTTCGCTTTATACTCCAGAATCCGTCCCCTCTCAGGATCAAATTGATGCTTTTTTTCAGTCTCTTTCCAAGCCCTCCGATAGTCTTCCTGATCTTTCTTCCCTTGATGTCCCCCTCTCGGAAAAAGAAGTGCTCAACGCTATTACTCTTCTCCCTACAGATAAATCACCTGGCCCTGATGGGTTTACAGTCCATTTTTATTTGTATTTTAAGGATATCCTTTTGCCGCACCTACTTTCCTTGTTTACCCATTTTCTTGCTCAAGGAGAGTCCAAAAGCTCCTTTACTCAGGCAATGTTATGTCTAATCCCAAAAAAAGACAAGGATCCTTCCCTCTGTAAAAACTATAGGCCTATTTCTTTAATTAACACTGACTGTAAAATTTACGCTAAAATTCTTGCCTCTCGTATTAATTTAATTATTCCTAACCTTATCAATATTTATCAATCTGGCTTTCTCAAGGGCAGATCCATTACTGATAACTCGAGAACCTTCCTCAATATCATTCACCTTGCCTCAAGGATGGACTCCCCAGTCGCTGCTATTACATTCGACGCTGAAAAAGCATTTGACAGAGTATGCTGGGATTTCATGTTTGGTGCATTGAAGTGGCATGGTTTTAGCCCTACTATTATTCGTTATATTCAATTATTATACTCTGCCCCCTCTACTTCGATCTGGGTTAATGGTTCTCAGTCTCCCTATTTCTCTCTACATAGAGGCACTAGACAGGGTTGTCCTCTTTCCCCTCTTCTTTTCATTCTTGCATTAGAACCCTTTCTGGAAAAAATTCGTCGCTCACCATCATATACTGGCTTCATATTTCAAAACATTCACAGTAAGTTCAATGCTTACGCTGATGATATTTTACTTTATATTTCTAATCCATCCAAATCTTTACCTTCACTCTTTTCACTGTTGCATGAATATTCCCTAGTATCTGGTTATAAACTTAATATTGACAAGTCTGATGTTTTACCTCTTAACAAATTTTGCCTTCCTTATATGTTTCAGGACTCCGGCTTTGAGTGGAATTCTGGCAGTATTAAATGCCTTGGTATTCTTTACACTAACAATATTAGAGATACCATTAAGCTTAATCAGAATGATATAGTTAAAAAACGTTCTTCCCTTATTGCTACTTGGTCTCCGCTTTTCTTGTCATGGTGGGGGCGGCTAGCCACTATTAAGATGATGCTTCTTCCTATTGTATATTTTTACCTTTCTATGCTTCCTGTTTCCCTACCACTCTATTTTTTTAAAATAATAAATCGTCTTTTTACCTCATTCTTGTGGAACAACCGCAAGGCCAGGATCTCTATTTCTCATCTTCAACAACATAAAGAATCAGGCGGAGTCAATTTTCCCAATCTCGCTCGCTTTCACTCTGCTTTTACTTTAAAACAGATCTGGCCCTTTTTATCTGACTCATCTGATCCTCCTCTGACAGCCTGGAGCTCTGTGGAACTTGCGCAGCTCTCACCTTTTTCCTTCAATATGGCTACTCGTTTATCTCAGCCTCCGCAGCGTTTTCTTACCCCCATTTTTCGACATTCTAGAGCACTTGCTCTCTCGCTGTTTCGTTCCTCTCTTTCGCAGTCAGAGTTTCTTTCCTCGACTCCAATCTGGTATAACAAATTCTTAAAGATTAATAATAGAGCACTTTTTTGGAAGGAATGGATTGATAAAGGTATTATTCACCTTTAATCATCTCCTTGTAAATAATACTTTACGAGATTACGCGGATATTCGTGTTTCTTTTCATCTTTCCAACACACACTCCTCTCAGTATATCCTACTTCAAAACTCCTTCAATCGCATTCTCTCTCAAGTCATCTCTCCCCCGCCTCCTGACATAATCCCTACTCTGTCATTACCAGATTCTCTATTCCTCTTAAGGCTGCTGCTATTTATAAATTTCTTGCCAGCCCCCTTACTGAACGACCCAAATCCAAACCTGAACTCTCCTGGGAAAAAGATCTCGGCCAAGAATTTCCCCTTCAGATTTGGAATTCTCTATGGTCTAAGATACATACTGTTTCTCGCTCTGCTAGCACCACACAGACTTTGTACTTTTTTTATAACAGACTTTTTTTCACTCCTTCAGACTTACATAATGTCAAACTTTGTGACTCTAAAAAATGCTGGTCTTGCTCTCATACTAATAGTGACTTCTTTCACATGTTCTTTCATTGCCCGTTAGTTAAATCTCTCTGGTTGCATGTTTGGTTAAAATTGAATGAAATACTATCTACTGACCACTCTTTTGAGATTGTTCATATTTTTTTGGGTGGCACCTCACCTATATGGAATGTCTCTTGTAATGTATGTAAATTTATAGATTTGTATATAGCAATTTCTTTGCAGATAATTACTACGAATTGGAAAGACACCTCCAAAATTTCCTACAATGCCTGGTGGAATTTACTGTGTCATCACCACAGACTTGATCGTGCTTTTGCTACCACTGTACCCCTTTTGATCAAAAAAGATTTGTTATGGTTGCCTTTAACTAATTTTCTCTCTCAAGTTACCCCTTGAATATCTTATTTTTGTACTCTCTTTTCCTTTAGTCCATATTTTAATTTTTTATATATATTTTCTCCCTTATATACGACTATTTCTTTGGTTTCTTACACGATTTTCTTTTTCTTTCCACTGTATTGATTATTTCTTCCCCTCCCTTCCTTTCCCTTTTCTTCCTTGCTCTTCTTTTTCCCTTCCCCTGCCCCTTAAACATGATACCTTTAAAAAAAAAAATAAAAAAAAAAGCTTTTTCCCTTAGTATATTCCCTGGTTTTGTTAGGCATCTATTCAACTTTGTTAGAATTTTACTGCTTTGATCGTCCTGTTTCATTGCCTATTGATGTAATTCTGCACTGATGTTTTACTTTGTTTATTATACTCAATAAAGCTTTCTAAACTAAAAGAATCCTGATTTGAAGGAGGTTGGGACTATTGTGGAGGGCATGGAAAATACCAGCACGTGGGTGCGTGAGATGAGGGAAGAGAAGCATAAAGATGCTCATGAGGTGGAGTACTGTCCACAAAATCAAAAAAGAGGGTGGCAAGAAGGGGGAACCTTAAAGATGTCCCAACATTGAGAAACCCAAGAAATATTCCAACAGCGAAAATGCCAATTTGGTAAGAGTGTTGGCATGAAATGTTACAGCTGTGGCAGTAAAGGACATCTTTCCAACAGTTCCTCCCTCAGACACCTGAAGGGTGTGAGCATTGTATGTGCCTCTTTTCTCTTCACCGCCATCCTCTTCCTGTTTCACAACGCAAGCAATGTATGCAGCTACCCTCAACAAAATCAGAGGCCGTGAGGCAATATGCGGTGGAATGTAGAAAGCCACTTGGGCAAAATCAGGAATGTGCCCTCCGCCTGCACAGAGGTGCAGAGCGGAACCATAGGCCCGATATAAGCAACAGTGCACAGCGCCTCGGGCGGCGGCTGTGCTTCCAATCTGTGCTGGTTGCAGCTCATGCTGTAACACTCATGCTATAACCGAGGTAGAACATGCCTTGGAGGCAACGAGATCTCATTAAAACGGGCACGCGGCTTTGCTCCACTGAGTGTGGAGGTGCAGAAGAAGGGCCAGATGTTTTTGGCGACTTCGTGATTAATATACAATTCAGAAAAGCTTTGCTATGTCTGCTGTCTGAAATGTACCAGGTGCTCATGTGCACACTAGCCTGTGCATTTAATAATGCCACATGTGCAACATTCTTGCTAGCTTTAATGTGGGAATACTACCTTAGTGCTAGTGCTATTTTTTGTCTATTTGCATTAAGACATACGCAAAGTCATTTGCATAGATGCGTTTTTCCAGGTCACAGCCCTGATACTTGCAGTGTGTATTAACTGACAGAAGCTGGCTTCAGGTTCTGCTATTCTACACTATGGTAGCACCCCAGGATTTGCAACGGACACCCTGATTATTCACCATTTAGAGTAGATTAATAAAACGTTTGGAATTGTCAAAGAATGATAGGAGTACAACTGGCAAGCTCCCCAGGTGTACTCAGCTGTATGTTTATGTGAGTGTACATGGAAACGTCACAATTTCTGAGCCTCGTGCAGCACCTTTTTAGTGCTTGAAACATTAGGAGCAGCTTTTTACTTTTTATTACACCTAAACATACAGAACTGATTTCTGTTTGACCCACTTGTTAACTCCAGAGAGTCGTTCCTGGGCTGATCCGTGGATCCGCGCCCAAATCAGCCACATCGCGGGCATGACTCTGGACCGACAGCTCTCGCTGTGAATGCCCTTACAGACCAGACTGGTGCGCATGTTAGGGAGCATGGGTGAGGAGGGAGCCTCGAGGGTCCACACAATCCAGGGGTGTCGGCGGTGGTGTTAAAGGGCTCCCCTCCGCTGCCTCGTACATACGCTGTTCTGAGCAGGAAGTCCAGAATGGACCGGAAGCAGCGCGTGTCCAGTGCTGAACACCCTCTACCGAGTCTAACCTGACTGCTACAGTTAGTGTAAATCTCTTCTCTGAAGAGAATTTACGCTGGTGAATCAAGCTATGCGTGCAATTAAGTTTTCTTCACATGTTCTTCATGAGACTTGCATTTGGGCATAATTCTCTACGGGTAAAAACGTCACATTTTCACTGGGACGCATGAAAATTTTAGCCAAAAAATTGTTTAAGGCGGCAGCTTAAAATGATACAATGCGCGCTGTCTTCTGAATTTACCTTCTCCGGCGAATTATATCTAAGACCAATTACTTCTCTTTTTTCAAATGTTAAACCCTCAGATCAGGGCGCGCCAATTAGCAGAATAAAAAATCCAGTCAAATAATTTGGACGAGGCACATTTGCACCCCGTGTATCACACTTGAAATATGGTT
This sequence comes from Triturus cristatus, assembly GCF_964204655.1. Classification (NCBI taxonomy): domain Eukaryota; kingdom Metazoa; phylum Chordata; class Amphibia; order Caudata; family Salamandridae; genus Triturus; species Triturus cristatus. The sequence continues at coordinate 1,274,516,315 of NC_140591.1, forward strand.
CACGCTTGATGTTGAAGTGCGGCGTTGTTTGCTGTGTGCAAAACGCGCACTCAGGTGCAGTCATAAAATATTCCAGCTCGATGGGACGCGTCGCCTCTGTTTGGCATAACTTCATAGCTATTAACTCAATGCAACCACAATATATTTCAATACAATTGTCAGTGTTTTCCCGCTATGTAGATGTTTTCTTTAATATGTGCGCCTGACACTGTTTTACATGTTCTACCCCAAATAGTTTAGCTTATTCCACTATGTTTGGACAGCGGTGGCAAAGCTCTCCTGTCCGTGCAGCGCTGTCCATTATGTAAAGCTTCAATGAGCTGCACCACCCCGCCCTGTGCTCAGAAGCCAATGGCACTTTATATAAGCAAGAGTCAAGGTGTGCAGGGGTGGCAGAGTATGCAAGATAGGGACTATCACGCTCTCTTCATACATGCTGCTTAGAAAGCTAATTATTATACTTGTGTGTCCTCAATTATCAAGCTCAAAAAACTATAGCAATACTTCTCAACTTGTTAACAAAAATCACTGAGGCAGGCCATCATTATCTGTCTGTCTGTCTGTCTGTCTGTCTGTCTGTCTGTCTGTCTGTCTGTCTGTCTGTCTGTCTGTCTGTCTGTCTGTCTGTCTGTCTGTCTGTCTGTCTGTCTGTCTGTCTGTCTGTCTGTCTGTCTGTCTGTCTGTCTGTCTGTCCATTCTGCTTTCTGTTTATGCATGCCGTCTGGTGTCCGATTCTTTGCTTCTCTTTCTGTCAGTTCAAACTGTTTCTAGCTCATATCCATTCAGTTTGCGTTCTTATTTGTAAATTACAAAAAGAAACGTGTACATAGCTTAGTGGTGTGTGACAACAATCGTGCAGGTGCATATGGCCACCTAAGATGCAGCAGACGTTGTATGTCAGCAGGCGTTGTGTCGGATGTACTGATATTTTTTCAAATTTAAACAACCTTAGTTTTGTTCTTCACAGAGACTTTTCACTTAAGCTCATCCGTCGGATGGAAATACCATGCAATACCTTCACTATCTGCATAGCCTCACATACATGCATTCTCGTGTTTTCTTATAAGTTGTAGTGAATTATACTTTTTATGCAATGCTATATCTGTCTATCTAGCTACTCATTCATCCACCCATCTGTCTATTCATCATTTCATAGCTTTCCTCAATTCACACAATAAAAAACTAGTGTGGTAATTCTCAACTTTAGATCAAAGTTTACTGTGGTCTATCTATCTATCTATCTATCTATCTATCTATCTATCTATCTATCTATCTATCTATCTATCTATCTATCTATCTGTCTGTCTGTCTGTCTGTCTGTCTGTCTGTCTGTCTGTCTGTCTGTCTGTCTAGCTATCTATCTATATGTTTGTCTGTCTATCTACTCATTCATCCACCCATCTGTCTATTCATCATTTCATAGCTTTCCTCAATTCACACGATAAAAAACTAGTGTGGTAATTCTCAACTTTAGATCAAAGTTTACTGTGGTCTATCTATCTAATCTATCTATCTAATCTATCTATCTATCTATCTATCTAATCTATCTATCTATCTATCTATCTATCTATCTATCTATCTATCTATCTATCTATCTATCTATCTATCTATCTATCTATCTATCTATCTATCTATCTATCTATCTATCTATCTATCTATCTATCTATCTATCTATCTATCTATCTATCTATCTATCTATCTATCTATCTATCTATCTATCTATCTATCTATCTATCTATCTTGCTTTCTGTTTATGCATGCCGTCTGGTGTCCGATTCTTTGCTTCTCTTTCTGTCACTTCAAACTGTTTCTAGCTCATATCCATTCAGTTTGCGTTCTTATTTGTAAATTACAAAAAGAAACGTGTACATAGCTTAGTGGTGTGTGACTATAATCATGAGCAGGTGCATATGGCCACCTAAGATGCAGCAGACGTTGTATGTCAGCAGGCGTTGTGTTGGATGTACTGATATTTTTTCATATTTAAACAACCTTAGTTTTGTTCTTCACAGAGACTTTTCACTTAAGCTCATTCGTCGGATGGAAATACCATGCAATACCTTCACTATCTGCATAGCCTCACATACATGCATTCTTGTTTTTTCTTATAAATTGTAGTGAATTATATTTTTTATGCAATACTTTCTCCAAACAATAATGTGCAATTTAAGAGCTTCTGAGTCAAAGAGCCGCATATTCAAAGTTCCCTAAACCCATCCAAACACATACACATGAAACATTGATAACCACAACTATGCACTTTGGCCTTCAGGGTGTGACAAATATCCAGCAGTGACCAGTTCATCGCTGCCTCCAGACCCCTGTCTGGTTGGGCCTACTGTGGACTAAAGCATCCACTCCAGGGATCTGTGCTTTGCCTCAGTCACAGATTTAAATCCTGGCAGGTCCTCTCTGCCATTCATCCTTCCGAGATCGATAAAATGAGTACCACTGAGTTGGATAAAAACAAACATCTGCTATTCAGCACAAAGATGCCCCAAGTGGTGAATGAGTGATTCAAAATACACAACATATGGTTATACAAGTCTGTCAGCTGCATGCATTTGTCTGTAAAGGCCTCCAGACATGTGCACTTTGCTTTTAGAAACTACAGACCCTCTGCTTCACTTCTGAACGCCAGTATGTGTGAAATCACATTATATTCTAAAACGTTCACAAATATAATGCCACAAACAAGAAGACGAGTCCACCCCTGGAAAAAAAAACAGGCTGAACCAACTGAACACAGATACAGTTAATATTTGACCTGATGATCAACACATGTGTATGTTATCACATGTGTATGGCCCTGAGGTAAGGCACTCAACCAGCAGATGCGCTCTGAGGTCGTTTTAAAAAGCAATGCATGCATGCACGAGCTCAAAGACCCTGCCCTAAATATTCATGGAGTCACGGCGCGCCCACATAGGTGCCCTTACCTGCCGTTCTTGGTGACAATCATTTCGTTCGTCACCTCTTTGAATTTGTGCCACAGCTCGCCGTCCTCGAGGGTCATCTGCAGCTGCTTCTCCGTCGGGTCCCCCTTCTCCCTCCCGGCCTGCAGCTCGCTCTCCACCACATTGAGCAGCCTGGACACGGCGCAGTCGGCGTCCTTGCAGCCGGCATCAGTCATGGTGGCTTAGAGTGCACCCTCAAACTTTTCACCAGACTGTGAACAGCTTCAAGCTAATAATTCTAAATGCGTGAGGTAGGGACAGCCGAGCGACTGGACTCCCATCACAAGGGGGGTGGGGGTCCTGCCTCCTCCTCACCTGGCGGCCTCCAATAACACGACACCAGTCCTTTCTTAAGGGTTTGCGCAACCGGGATTCAGCGCTAATTATTTGGAGGGTCAGGTGGGTGACAGGTTGACTTTCTGATTGGTTCGCTTATAAATAGCAGACATTCAAGGCAAGCACTCCATGATAATTGCCACGCGCAGTCCTTATGAAGAGTTCCCGCCTTTACATGTGAGGGCCGCTTTCTGCTGAGAGGCCGATAATTGGACAGCTCATCAAGGGAGATTATTTGCGTAACGACCGGAAGAGAAGTGGTGACATCGTGTGTGTGTCTACATGCGTGCTTATATAAAAATAAAAAAGTGCAAAGGAACAGTGTCCCGCCTAAAGTGCGCCTTAGCTTGAACCAAGTGCTCAGGCAATAACTGGCAGATGGATTCGGCTCGGAAGACACCTGTTCTGTCGAGTTATTAGCACCAGCAGCCTTAAACTCTACCCTATTGATTCAGAAAATAACTTTATTAGAAATTGTATAAAAAATATCTGCACTACAAGCGAAAGCCGCCCTAACCAAATGTGCACTTAAAACATATTTAGGAAAAACATCCATGATTGACTAGGAGGAAAACCATGGTTTGCCCATCCACATAAGAACAGGGAAGGAAATGCCATTCGAAAACGGTTTACCCAAAAATCTTAACACAAGACTGCATTTTTTTAAAAACTCAGTGAATCGCAAAGCAGTGGCAACTACATTTACAAAAGCGTGAACTGGCCACCGAGTGGCACATAAGCAAAACATGACATATTTGCAAAAACTGTTTTGCAGTCATAAATTGCTATTTCCGTGATTCCTCAATAGTGAATCGCAAAAGTCAAGTACATGACAGTCACATGTTGAGAATAATTACTAAAAAAAAGGAGCAGAAGAAGCAAAAAATAGCTGCTACGGCAAACAAGTGGTAAATTGGTGGAAAATATAAAAGGCTCACGCATGACGCGACACTGACCTCCATAAGGGCAGCTCAGTATTTCATGGTGTCATAGATGTGGATTATAGGAAGACAACAGAAAAGAACGGAAAAGGAGGTCCAGTCAAAGTAATGTTTATTTAGACCATTGGTCCTTAAACAGAAAAATAATAGAACATTTCCTTCTTTCTATAATACAATATTATAATCATATGTACACAGTAAAAAATGCAATACCATAATAAATAGTTATTTCCTTTCCTGATCTATCCTGTTATCCGCAAGTGAATTTAATAAAATCCCGGTTTTATATACACTGAAAACTTTTTTAGCCTCAAGCATGAATCTCCCCAGTGCACATGCAATGTCCAAATAGATCATTTCCGTTAGCAATTCTGCTGCCTGTGCACGGTTCTTTATACCATATTTAATAAATACTGGTCGTAAAAACTATTTACGTGTATCAAGGACCTTAAAACAATCTAACAATATGTGCAAAATATCGCATTTCGTACCTAAACTACAGGTGCCATTTCCTTCAGGATCCATCATAACCTCTTTTATCCCGTTATTCATATAACAAGGGTTAATTCATATTCTTAAATTGTCATTCCTCAGATAGCGGTTAGGTTGTATATCTATATACGGGAGCTGTTGATTAGATTTCCAAGATTTTACAACAAAGCACACAGATTTCTTCCCCTCCAGGTACTTGCAATCCTGGTCTCGTGATATTTCCTTTGCCAACACCCTCAATTCTCGTCTTGCGTCAGCTTGCAAGTCCTGCAGGTTCAGTTTAACTCCCAGTTCCCTGCATACTGTCTCTATCATTTTCTTAAACCTTAGTGCCCATTTCAATTCGCTCTGCAAGATTTCCCTTTTGCACCATTCTGCTATTTTTTGCTCCTCCCCATTTCCCAGGCGTTGCCAAAATCTTATTAATGCCATACGTACCATTACCTCCCAAGATACCATTCCTGTTTCAATTCTTACTGCCTGTATCATAGATGATCTAGATAGGGATAATATTTTTTTTTTACATTTCCCCTTTTTAATATCCCATCTTCTTTTACCACTCATGTACAGTACTTCAGCTCCATATTGGAACTGAGGCGGTTTCATGGCCATATATGCATTTAAGACAGGTTTATCTGACTTTTCTCCATACTTCCTACTAAACTTTTTCAACCCACTAACTGAGGCCAGGGATCGCATCCTTAATGTATTCAGATGAGTTTCCCAGGAAAAGGAGGTGGAGGGACACGATTTTGCAATAGGCCAGAGTCAGTAAGGAGTCGTGGGAAGTTCAGATTTAGCAAGACGGCGACATTAATAAACTTCTATGTTTGCTAGTCTCAAACACAGCACAGTCAGTCCCAGCTAGAAGTGTCAGAAGTTGTATTCAGTATTCCTCCTGGCCGTTGGCAGCGGTCATTAAACACATGCCACGATAAGTGGCATGTACCAAAGTGCTTTCTTATATGCGTCTCAACTTTTCTGGATGTTATGCTATAGAACAGACGCATCACTCACAGAAGCACTTACAAAGTTGTAGCATATTAAAGAGAAATTGTACAAAACATATAGTTTTCCAGCATTATTGGCCGCGTTGATGGAATCCACCTACCGATCTGTACACCAGAAGCATCATTGCCTACACTGTGTTTGGTAGAAATGCTGTTTTTGTTCTCTTTTATTACCATAAGATTATGTTTTATTGTCAGTTGTTGTAGTACATGAAAATGTGTTGAATAATGCAGTGTAACGTTGTTGATGAATTATTGCTAAGGCAAAACCATGTATCCTTTAAGCTGAAAATATTAAGAACATATATAAAAAAGCACCCTGTGCCATCTGCACTGCTAGCAAAATAATCACTGATTGAGTTGCATGATAGTCTAACACCATGCTATGATACAGTATGCTAGGATTTAGCATGCCCGGATGCAATATGTACAATATTAAATAATTTCTCCTCAAGTATTCCTATATAACATAAGATGCTACAGTATATCATGATAAAATAATACACAAACCTATATTAGGAAAGATCCCTAGTTAGGTACGGGGCCGAGAGGAACTCTGTAAAGGAGTACACCCTCCCGTGGGTAAACACTAAATCACTATGAGTACTCCCACGATTGATCAGTCAGCAATGAAGACTCTGCTGCTAACTAAGATGATGGTATGCCCTATTTGAAGTAAATAACACCACCTAGGCGTGGGGAAGGAAGCAAGTCCTTTTGTTATTATATTCCCTCACACACCCTAGTGGTGCCATGCTTCATCATCGGGACACCCCGACGCCTAAAGGTCAGGGTGGGCTCGACCAATATTTCAGGGAGCACTTAATGAGATGATTTTTGGCCAGGGGGTTTTAAAGATTAAAAATCGGCGTCAAACCCCAGTTTCCCTTTATTCTTGGGTTTGGCACTGATGTTAAAAGATAGAAAGGAGGGTTTCTAGGGATATTATGGTCCTAGGACCCTATTGCCAACATGTTTCTGTCCCTAATGCCCCATAAAGGGTGCACGGACATTCATCAGGGCTTGTGCCCCCTGTAAGATAGAGAAAAAGAGGGGAGAAGTTCCCTATACTAACATGCAGTAAGGGCAGATAGCTGCTCCTTATTAAGATGTTTCGTTCCGTAAATGAATTCACTCCATCCCAATTTAGGAGAGGATAAACATCTTGTGGGACCGCTACATGTGGGGTAGCCCTGTAATCACACTGCCACCAAGGGTCCTGCCCCGTGTAGACACCTATTTGGTACCTCCTTTCTATCTTTTAACATCAGTGCCAAACCCAAGAATAAAGGGAAACTGGGGTTTGACGCCGATTTTTAATCTTTAAAACCCCCTGGCCAAAAATCATCTCATTAAGTGCTCCCTGAAATATTGGTCGAGCCCACCCTGACCTTTAGGCGTCGGGGTGTCCCGATGATGAAGCATGACACCACTAGGGTGTGTGAGGGAATATAATAACAAAAGGACTTGCTTCCTTCCCCACGCCTAGGTGGTGTTATTTACTTCAAATAGGGCATACCATCATCTTAGTTAGCAGCAGAGTCTTCATTGCTGACTGATCCATCGTGGGAGTACTCATAGTGATTTAGTATCATGATAAAATATCATAACGTTTACACAGATTTAAAAAAGCAAATGTGCAAATATGACATTTCATATTTAAACATTAAGGTTTTGAAAAGAACTTCCTTTGCTTAATATAAAATTTGCAAAAGAGTATAAAATGCAATGTTGATTGTCTAGACTTCCCATCACATGGGCAGCGCGGACTATCCCAGTACTAATAACCTATTTTAGGGAATGCAACCATGTAGTGTGTTAGAAATGGGGTCTCTAGTTGGCAGTGGGTTGCACCCTGTCCAAGTTAGTAGCCTGACTCTAGTCAGGGTAACTTACACACCTAAGATAACCCCTGCTCACCCCCTTGGTAGCTTGGCACAGACTAATCAGGCTTATCCCAGAGGTGAGACACACACACACACACACATGCACCCACTCACACACACAAAGTGAAAGCACTACAAAAGGACCCCACATCAGTTTAGAAAAATAGCCATTATTTATCTGAATACAAGACCAAAATGACACATTTCCAACATACACAAGTTGAGATATGAATTTTCAAAGATTAAATAAACTTGTAGTTCTTAAAAATCAATGGTTGCACTTTATCAGGACAAAGTACCTGAGATGCATTAAAAATCAAAGACGATGCGAGGCGCAGGGGAGATGAGGCGTCTAAAAAGCATATGATGCGTCAGTTCCTTACTGCTACAGGGGAGCTATGGTGATGCTGTGCACAAGACTCACGCAGCAGCAGTTCTTCGGAGGCGCTGCGACGGAAAGCACCTCCATATGGGTTTTGTTGAAATTGATCCTATCCCTCGCCTTTTGAGTCCACTAATCCACACACCCGTTTGGTACAAAAAGGGCATCTGGGAATATCAAAATATCCAACCCACATTAAGAAGATGTCATTTGCCACAGACATGAGAAATATGTCCAAATCTTTCTCCATGGCACCAGCTACCTTTGTGAGTAGTGTAAAATTGGTTATTATAGTAATTTATAATTACAAAATCAGAATTAACTTCTACAGATAGTAAGTCGAATTGGTAATATGGGAGGGGTGGTAAATGTCTTGATCACTTTAGAAGCAAATAGAACTGATATTAAATTAGCAAGACCTCCCATAGCCCTACCCACACTAGAGGGTATGGCAGGGGTAACATATGACAGAAAACCCTCAACATACATCTCATCAACTACCCATGTTTCCTGAATATATATAATCTGATTTGTCATAATATAGTTCTGCCAGTCAGTAGATTTGAGCTTATTTGCTAGTTCGACTTCATTCCATGAAGTTATTACAACTGTACATTTTAGCTGGGGTTTGGGAGAGGATACACAGGGGACAAAACAACAATTATTGGTGCTAATATTGACCACACAGGAGTTGTCCACAGCAACTGTGGTGGGTAAAGAGTTATTCTGCACACACACAGATAGCCATTCAACTTCATTCAGAGACTCAAAAGGAGAAGACTTATTATGAGTAACATCATTGTCTTTTTGCTCTAAAAGGTTATCAGGCTTGTCGTTGTTTGGAAAATATTTAGGCTTATAAAAGAAGCAGAGAGGCAAAACTTCAATATTCCCTCTCAAACTATTTTCAGTTAGTTGAATAATAGTCAGTGTGGATAATCAACATTACACAAAACTAGGGCAATGAAGGATTATAACAATGCATCTCCCCTCACTAGTCTTCCTAAATTTACTAACTCACTGTAGTCTCCTCACGGTTAGGATTTCGTTATAAAGACGATGGACATTACTAACTCTTCGTGAAAGCCAATTAACCAATTCATTTTTGAGATCCAGCCAGGTCTCCGATAAAATAGGGTTTAGTGGAAGGACACCCTTCGTGATAATCACATATTGAGGTGCATCTGGGTGAAGGTACAAGACATCCAGTGAACGATGATTCTGTCTCAGCTGTAAATCGGTATGCTTCTTAGTGAAACCTCCCGATTTTATCATGGGAGGAGAAAATTTGCACTCTCTTTTGGCTAAAACGTTTCCCCCAGTTGGCTTCATTAGAGTCGCCGGAAAATTGAGAGCTATTTGGAGTGTTTTCCCTCCGTAAGAAGGGCGCACTATTAACCCACTGCGCTAATGACTGTGCTGTTAGAAATGGCTAAGTGTGAACACCATTATACATAGCAGAACTTTGATTAATAGGGCAAATACGTTATTTTAAGAGCTCCAACATGTTCAGCACCTCAGACTTAAATGATTCAAGTTTACTTTTTCACGTTCTCATGGACAGACTTTACATAATTCTTCCAGCAGTCCAACTCAATATTTAAATTTCTTATAAGGTTACCAGTATCTTCATTCATAGTCGTCCTTGTCTGACAACTTCCTCACTTAGTATAAGAGGGGGAATCATGTTTGGATGAGTATTGAAGGGGTTGAAGTATCCTTTGCTGGGTTGCTGTAGCTTGCGCTCTTTTTCTTTATAGTTAGAGGAGCGCTTCGAGCGGGTGGGGTGAGTTGGTAAGATTGCTTGAAGAAGCACTTAGGACACATGAATTTTTATTAAATGGTAAGATCAGGGTAACTGGAAGTACACCCACGAGGCGGCGTCCAGCCTCACTGTAGCATCTAGCAAAGATTTTTTAAAAGCCTTGTTTACCGTCCATTGAGTGACCACAAACCTTCCCTCCACATTGACTATTTCATTATTAATCGGGATCGTGGCACCAGAAAGATAGTTTATAATTGAATTAGAGGCAGGACCCTCCTTCCCAGTTGCCCCCTGCATATATTTCCTTTTCCCCCCATTGTGGACAGTTTTGTATATAAAGGCGTGAAGCTTGTGCTGAGCTTTGATGTCAAAGTGAGGAGTCTTGATCAGACTTGGACGGGCCAGTCTTCGCCTCGGCTCAGCCTACGGAAGAGTTCATTGATTTTTAAAGCGCCTCCTCATAGGTCCTGCAACACACTGGTCCTTAAAGTCCACACAGAGAGTCAGCCAGATGAAGACCACATCCTGCACTTCAGGAGAGCACGTTGAGTTTCATAGCACCTCCCAGGCTGCTCAGGGGCCTCACAGCGCACAGGTCCTTGAAGTCCAGACAGAGAATGAACCAGATGGAGAGTGTGTGCCACACTGCGGGAAAGCACGTTGATTTTTATAGTACCCCCCTGCCTCCTCTAGGTCCCCGCAGCTCACTGGTCCTTGAAGTCCACACAGAGAGTCAGCCGGATGAAGAGCGTATCCTGCCCTGTGGGTGAGCGTGTTGATTTTTATAACACCTCCCCAACCTTTTGGAGAGAGTCAGCTGGATAAAGAGTGTGTACAGAGAGTTGTTTATACACAGATATTACTAAGAGGTCCATGACACCCTGGAAACCTCCTTGGCCAACAGGATTGACGAGGCAGAGGGGTAGAGATTGGTGTTTCTGCTTTCTCTCTTATACCATTCCCTTTATTTGCTTCTAATACTGGTCCTCATACCTGATTGAATATGGTCACTGATGGGGGTGGTGAGAAATGGAAAAGAGCCTCACTCCCATTGAATCCTTCACAAAAGGTTAGTGAAAACTGACAGTGGGTAGGTAAGAATGTAGCTACATCTCCACCTTACAATCAGCTCTCCATGGTGACCTATCATATTTCCCATTTTTTTGACTATCTCTCTGTCATGTTTTCCTGGGCTTTGAAAAATCAAGGTTGTGATGATCACATTAAACAAAATGAACACAACTGTACAACCCAGAAATGTTCTGCAAAACAATAGTAACCACTGGCGGCTAGTGTTAACGGGCGATGGGGGAGTTACCTTATCTGCATCACGGAGGAGACAAAGGGGAGAGAATGAACAGCAAGAATCTTCAAACGAAGTGCTCACGCTTGGTGCTTCCCCATGGAACTGATTAAAAAATCTGTTTTTTTGGGAGGAATGGGGGAGGTCGGAGTCCTTTTGTGCATGTGCTGACTGGGTGAAGACTATTCCCTGACCTCGTGGCACAAGCAAGGGGAATGAAGTCATCCTGATGGGAGTAGCAGCCCAAGCGGCAATGCTTAGATACTGCAAGATCCACAATGCATCAGATTAAATATTGCGTAGTACCCTAGCGTTTAAACACAACATGACAGAAATCGAATATACTTACTCTCTCACAATTGTTGCTCATTTCAATTAGGGAAACCAACTCCATTATTCATAAGGATTCATGGTTTGACTACGTTTCTGAAACTCCCAATCCACCAATCAGAAGCAGATCTAAAAACACCTCAGACTACAAGTTCCTCAATGCATTAAATAAAAGAATGCTTTGGATCCTATCATCTAATCCTCAATGAAAGAATTCACTTTTTCATGATTTGATTTGAGGGGGAAGCCCGTCTCTGCTGCCGCCACTGCCGCAGGCTGTGAAGAGGGGTAGCGGACCCAGGACCACAGGTCCCAGGCTCCCTGTGGCTTGCTGACGCCACCTACGCTGCACGCACTCACTGCCCAGAGGCGCCCATTTAATCCTTAGCGGGCTCCCGCAGCCCTTCTGTGCCCGTCCGCGGCCGATCAAGGCTGGGCTGGGCCACAACTCTTGGCCTTGCACCATCCCATTTCAACCCTCAAGTTCTCTGGACAGTCTGTCCTGTTGTGGCTGTAACTACCCAGAGCTCACGAAAACAAAGGACGAGGCAGCCATGGCCATAGCGAGGTCAACCCTGGGACTAAATTGTAAGTAACTTTTGTTTCCTTCTCTAGCTGCATCTTTTATTAACTTTGACTGTCTGATTTCCCTCTCCCACTATTTTGGTACACAGGTGTGGTGGGCCACCCATTTGCTCAGTCTAGTTATAATCACAGTGTCCCCTTCATCTTACATAGCTAAATTTGCCAGCATGGGGAAGCAGACAACAATTTCCTTACGTCACGCACCCCGAGGCTCGTACCTCACTCCTTACCACAAACATCTATCGATAGAATGCTCCAAAGGGCTATAGGCGTTGTGGCCAATGAAATTGAGCTCATCGAGCATAGATTATCACTGACCCCAGACCTTCCACAGATATGCACTCTCATGGACTCCCCTAACACACAATCTGGCATTGATCAAACAACTGAAACAACAAAACTGACCCTGACTTCAGGGTTGGACACCGGCTCGACCCCCAAAGTGGTCACCAAAAGGAGGGGAGTTACAAAGGGTTCTGTCAAGCCCACACACTCAAGGCAGCCCACCAAGACGACTAGGGCTGGGGTTAAGCAGAAAAAGCCCAACAATGGTTCACCAGTGTGCACAGGAGATAGGCCAACCCAGACCGCCCAACTGCCGGAGGGGGAACCTCAGCCCACATATCCGACACCACCAGCATGGGTAACTCCCATGCTGGAATCATTACGAGGCCAAATCCGAGATATTATAAGAGAAGAACTTGCCAAGTTATCTGTCCGACTGGATCGAATTCCAACCACCTGTACTTGTTCTGCAGGACCAGCACTTAAGCCCTCTACTATGGCAAGAGAGTCCATTAAAGCGACTATAGCCTCCGCTGAACTTGGAATTATGGAGATCAGAGAGAAGTCCATCACCCCTAGCGATGTCCCAACTGCCATCCAGGAGGCCAAAAGTGATCAGTGCAAGAAGGGTCGCATAGCAAGGGGTAGTGCACTTGTCAATGAGGGTACCTCTGAAGCATCTTCTGACAAAGGGGGGACGAAGAGACTGAGAGGCAGGGAAGGGATGGACCTGCCAACAATAAACTTGCCGCTAGCCTCAACTCCATATGTCATCGTTCTAACTGGAGTACCACCTCTCTAAGAAGACCAGAAGGAAACCCACTATGAGTTAAAGAACAAATGTTTACACCTGTTTACTAGACATAGCCAATTTAACCTTGTCAATGCAGGTGAAATATTACTGACACGCAGAGTGGACTGGGTGGGTAACAGACCCAAAGATGCTAGGGGGACTGTGTCATAGTTATCTTCAGAAACCCCACTATTGTGCAAAATCTATTGCATTACAGTAACTGTTCTCCATTAACTGGTTCTGCTATTAGCCTACTTCCCCTCACCCATTTTTATGTTTCATTAACCACCTTTAACACAGGGAGGATTTTACATTTAGACACAATACATGGCGCCAGACTCGGCCAATGGCAGGGCAAGATGCCCTGTATGCCCCAGTGTGAGAAGTTGGCCTGGCATATGCTGGTCACTAGTCATAGTGGCCACCTTGCACCAGTCCAATTCGATTCTTATGGTAGATAGGTTTAAGACAACCTTTTAAAGAAAGCTATCCTAGTGGTAGCTGTGGAGAGCAGCCTTCAGGCTAAGTCTCAGAGGAATGTAAAGCAGCTTGTTTTACCTTATAATCTCTTGAATTACCAAATGAAAGGACACCACACGGGTATATATATCAAATATATATGTATTTATTTCTAGACACACTCTACTAATCTCTTTATGAGATTAGAAGTCAGGAACACATTCAAATATCAACGTTTCACAATAAGTTAAGCACACATATGGCTGGGGCCCTAGGGGCGTACCAGACCATATACTAAAAAAGAGGTTTAGGAAAGTCGACTTGCAGAATGACAAGGCCTAGGGCAGGTAGAATCGCTGGGGCTTCACTACTGCAGTGAAAGCAGGTAAGTAACAGACGCACGGGATACGCATGCAGTGTGTGAACACAGCCGCGGGTTCCCTATTGATTATAATGGAGCAAGTCGCGGTTTGATTTTTAAAGTTTTAGGGTACTTCGAGGAAGTCTACAAGCAAGCCACTTACAAGGTAAGTAATTCGAGGGCCAACACACACTAGGGTACCAGAGTGCACGAGTTACCTCACCCAGGGAAGCCGGGTGCATAGGTGTCTTTTGGTGTCGGGTCGTGTCGCTGTTTTCTATGGAGACCAAAGAAGACTTGCTGCTTGCGGCGACTGAAGAAGTGTCCGGTAGAATCCAAGGCTGGATTCTGGATGCAGATGACCTGAAAATTGAAGGGATAGTGTTCACAGTCACTTGCCAGTGACCCGGGGCCAGGAAGATGGATGCCCACGGATGTTGGGTGATTTCAGGTGATCAAGGGTTTTTTAACTCTACGCTCACGAGGTCCAGGAAAGATCGACAATGACCAACAGCTGGATTCGGAGTGTCCCACAACGTCTGCAGCTGACTGCGGTGTTGGCAACCGGATTGGAGCCAATAAGCCTTGGCAACAGCAAGTCTTGAGTAGAGTGAAGAAAGTCGATGGTGCAGACCAGCAAGGTCTGAGGGACTCACCCAGCGAGGGTGAGTGAGGGCAAGCCTGTAGCAACCAGGGGAGCCCTTTGAGTTGATAAAAAAGTCTTCAGGGGAACCACAAGCCAATGGGCAAGGGATCACAAAGATGCCTCTTGAGGAAATGCTTCACAGGAGCCCACTGTCACTCGGGACGGGGTAGGCCTCTGATTTTTGCTGCAAAACCTGCTGGAGGCTTGGGCCACAAGTGGTCCAAAGCACAAGTTCATAGAACATCGTGAAGGGGTTGCACTTGACAATAGTGCACGGTTCCCAGGTATTGCAGTTCCTCATCACTCGTAGGGTCCACTCACCTCATCTCTGCTGGGGACTCACAATGGCCGTCGAGAAATCAGGAAATCCACTTCTGGGGCTGCAGGGACTTCGGACTCCGGTGGGAGCGGGAAAGTTTGCGACCGTTGATTAGAGTTTCTTGTGCCTTCCAAGCAGGGGAGTCACTCCTTGACTCCAAGGGAGATTCTTCTGTCTTCCAAAGGTAGTGGAACATCGAAGGGCCAGGATTCTTCTTTGTAGAGCGTTGTCCAGGGTTATCTGCTTTGCAATGGCAAGGTTTGCTATCTTATACTGAAGATAGGGGAGGGACTAGCTCTAGGACCACTCCTCTGGGAGGGTCAGGGTAGGGGGTGGTTACACCCACTTCTCTTTGTCCAGTTTCGCACCAGAGCAGCGACAGGTAGCCCCTGAACCGGTTTGAGCTGGCATATGCACAGAGGAGCCTACTGCTCCCCCAGTGCAGGACTTCAAAGCACTCTAGAAGTGCACCCACCCAGCCCCAATACACTAAATCCTGTCTGGAAGGTGGTGACACCTCCCTGTGACAGGATGCCTATTGTTGGGCCTCCTCCACTGCGAGTTTCAGTCAGCAGCAGGAGGGCAGCCCAGTGTCTGTGCTGGTGGCATCCATTTTGTGATGCCAGGGCTCTTTCAGATTTCTACCGTGTTACCACAGTAGGTACATGTCGTCCCCTCTAGAAGGGTGGGATCATACTCCCACACCAGTTACTGGTGTGGGGGTATAATTCCAAGTTGTTTGACACCAAACACGACATGTTTTGATGCAGTCATTCCAAAGTTAGCATTAACCGGGAGGTTTTAGTGCACTTAAGAGTATATGGTTTAACCGCATCCACAAACAGCCACAAGGAATAGACCCTGCCTGCTGCAGAGGGGCCCTGCTCAGGCAGAGGCACCCCCTCACATTGTAAACCAAGCACCCTGCCCTCAGGATTGATAGGGCCTGCCACAGGGGTGGCTGATAGGTTTATGTGTGTGTGTATGGTGAGATATAGGAACCTATACCTCTGTGAGGAGTGCTAACACTACCTCACCCAGGCTGCAGTAGCAACCCTGTGGTGTCAGATTTAGTCTGCTTCCCAGGGGTGGCATAATACATGCTTCAGCCCCTGGTAGGCCTGTGAAGTACCTATGCCCTTGGTACCTAGGGTACCATATACTAGGGGTTCATAAGGTACCACAGTATCCAATCACTAGTGCATCTAGTATGCACTCAAAGTTGTTTAGAGAGAACAGAGAGACTGAGGCCCTGATTAGCAGGGACCCAGCCTGACTATAGCCAGAAACCAGTGTGTACATCAGAAAAAAAGTGGGGGCAACATAAGTGCAGATCCTACTCTCCTACACCCAGCATTTTTCCATGATGACAGGGCTGACCCTGGACCCAGACAAAATACATGGCACCAGACTCGGTTAACGACTGGCCAGTGTCCCCTTCAAATGCAATCCCATGTTTTCAACTTACCTCTGGCGAACATATATGGGGTTCTGGAAGAGGTAGACTGACTCTCGGCCAGGTGGCCATCTAGGTCTCCTTGTGCAAGGGAGCGCATATTGTCAAGGACCATAGACCCTAAGAAGAAGTCACCTAGCCCCCTCGAAACTGACCCCTCTAAGATCACTGATAATGCTCACACTGGGGTAATAACCCTCCTCGAATCTCTCACATATACAACGATTACCGGTAGATTTAAAGCTCCCATCACCAGTAAGGACTCACAATCTGGCACTGTTACACACCCACACAGTCCGATTTACTCACATGGAAACAGGGAAGAAATCGGCAACATAGCTTGGGGATAGACACCACGCTCGCCTTTGATTCCCCGAATGAGTTTCAAGTAAACACCATAGGTACTTCAGTGACACCAGTCATTGGAGACCACTCAAATATCAATGCTCAGGGGGACACTTTAGTCAGCAGCAGTAAAGTAAACGATTTCAAGATTGTATCCTGGAACGTGGCAGGCATCAAACACAAGCTCAACTTCCCCAATTGGGGGGGTTTTGTAGAAATGTGTGATATCTGCCTGTTCCAGGAAACCTGGTTGGTGGAGAACTCATCCAGTAAGGGTTTTGTTACATACCATATACCGGCAGTAACTAAGGGCCGAGGCAGGCCATCGGGTGGGCTATGCACGTGGGTTGGGCATCATCTTGGCTGTAGGATTGCCTTAGTGCCGCACATCTCCCCAGACATACTGTGCCTTGTATTAACGTTCAAACTAGAGTTAACAATCGCACTAATCAATATATACTCAAGGCCGATTAGGTTTGGACAGAAGTCAGCAACCCTAGAACACCTCGACAATCTGTTAGCTAGCCTCCCGAATAATGCTTTAGTAGTAATGGGAGGCGATATAAACTGTCAATTTGAACCACTGAAAGATCTAACTGGTCCATCGGTAACTGAGGAGGACGAACTGTGGTCAATCCCTGAGACCAATATCACCCCTATTAGGGCCTGGACACTATTGGCACTTCAAATTAAGGCGCTTACCTTAAAGTATTCTCTGCTTTGGCTCAGACTCTCCTGGGAACAAAACTTTTAACAGAGCTGGCCATTCCTCTATCTTAGATTACATCTTTCTAGGAACCAGGCCATGGCCCCTGGCTAAAGATTTTGTTGTCTGTCCGTGGCAAGATAGTGACCATACGCCTTAATCCTTACACTTAATCTTCCCCCCATTGGGATTAAATCAGCTAAATCTACCAGTGTTGATCACAGATTGACCCTTTCAAATAATAGGCGGAAAGTTAGGTGGGCCTGGGTGGAAAAATCACAGGAAAAATTGGCTCTCTTATTCAATCCCATCACTCCCAACATTGAGGCTCTAGCAGAGATTGCGAAATCTGGAGACCTTGCCGTGTCCCTTGAAGAGGTTAATATCATCACTGAATCCATAAAAGCAAAGTTGGAGGAGACGTTTTGGACAACGTGCACCAGGGGCGAGGTAGGACACCTAGGCAATCTTGGTTCAATGGGGATTCCAGTGCGGCCAAAAAGGCATTAATAGAGGCCATTAAAACAAAGTGCAACACACCAGTAAAAGCAGCCAGACATCATTATGAAAACACCATCGCAGCTGCCAAGACCTCGTGGGAAATAGACCAGTGGGACAGCCTGAAATTGGCCTTGGAATCTAAAGATATGAAATTATTCTGGAACATCGTAACCACTGGTAGTAGTAATAGCCAAGCGGCATTTGAGCCAAACATTGTGGCTGATTGCTGGAGAAAGCATTTCTTAGCTCTTTATTCCCCACCAGATGGTACAGAGAGTAGTCAGACCATAGCAACCTTGACCCTCTTGGGGTTGGTAACAGCCACTCCTGAGATATCCCTGACAGAAGTCCTTAAAGCCTTAAATAAAATTGTACCTGGCAAAGCTGCCGGTCTGGACAAGATCCCAGGGGATCTCTCTCGGTCTGAACCTAAGATCTGGAGCCCTTATTTCTGGGCAATCTTTAACGCCATCTTATTGGGAATGGCTCTTCCTGCAACTTTGTTAGGCGCCGAGATTATCCCGGTATACAAGAAGGGATCCCCTTTGTCACCGGCAAACTATAGACCGATCAGTTTGATCGATGTCTCACAAAAATTCTTTGCCAGGATTCTTTTAGAACATCTGCAATCTTCGTTGGAATTCTGACCCCCTTGCAGGCTGGCTTCAAGGAGAAAACATCTACAATAGACCAGATTTTCAGGCTCCAGCTTCTCTATTGGAAAACAGTCCATTTAGAAGGGGGCAGCCTGTATTTGGTCTTTGTTGACCTATAGAGTGCGTTTGACCTGGTACCCAGAGATGCTTAATGGAGTATCTTAAGCGAGCTGGGACTACCCCCATACCTTCAAAATATATTGAGAAGGCTACACAATGAAAATATGCCCAAATTAGATATGGGGAAAATGAGAAACTAACGCAGCCCATCCCTGTAAAAAGAGGTGTCAGACAGGGATGTGTGCTCGTCCCCACCTTGTTCTGCATATACATCAATGGTTTGATCGATGCGCTGAGAGTCTGTAAGGACACCGAAGCTCCTAAAATCGCGCAAAAGCAAATTCCTGCCATGATGTTTGCAGATGACACCCTTCTTCTCTCTAACTCACCAATGGGCATCCAAAGAATCCCAGATGGGTTCTGTGAGTTTTGTAGGACCAGGGGACTAGAGATCAACATTAACAAAAAAAAATATATGATCTTTAACCCCAGCAAATCTACACGCCCAAACCCGCACATGAACAGTATCCCTTTGGAGCAGGTCTCTGTATTTGATTATTCAGGTCTAACTCTCACACAGAATATGACTTGGGGGGCTCAAATTAGCAACTCTAATCTCAAAATGACACAGACCATAGGGGGCCTGGCCAAGTTCTTTAGGGAAACATTCCAGAAACCAGTGATGGAGATATACAAAATTCAGGCCAGGAGTGCTGCCCTATATGGGGCTGAACTCTGTGGGCACTCCAACCTTAGGCCTCTGGTTACTACTGAGAACAAATTCCTTAGACAATTTCTCAGTCTACTGATTAGCACCCCTCTGGTTCCATTGCGTATGGACCTAGGGGTGAGATCCATTGCTGAGGAAATTGGCTGCAGGCCATTACTATTTTGGCGGCGCCTCTGGGTAACACCAGAGCTTCTAGAGTACAGATTAGAGTTATTGGAAATTTTGAGTCTCCCCGGTTTAGGAAAGGTGCCATGGCTTAGATTCATTAGGGAGGGCCTCTATGAAATAGGCCTAAAAGAACTATGGGATAAACCAGACACAGCTTGCTTGAGAACACCACGCAAATTACTAACTACCAGCTACTGGGGTAGTTTATCCACAAAACTCCAAGTAGAATCCGCTCATGGCTCTCTTACATTACTTTTCCTGGAAGTAAAAGACACTTGCAGGCTGGAGGCATGCCTTGATGCAATCTGCCCGGCATTAGGCAGGAAATTATATGTACAGTTTCGACATGGCTGTCTTCCCCTGTGTGCCTTCACGTGCAAATGGGCAGGTGGTAATTTAAGTGGGTGTCCAGCCTGTAATATATGTGTTGAGTTTAAACTCCATGTGTTCTCCTTTTGTCCAGGATACCGCTCAACAAGACAAAGATGGTTAGTCCAGCTATGTAAAAACCTAGGCACAACCCACTGCATTGAAGCATTCAGAATTTTAAAATATAACACAGATTCTCATATAGTGTTTGCGGTTTCACGCTTCCTAAACACTATGTGGTGCGCTAGGAGAAATTTCCTTAATATGCAAAATCAAGGATTTGATTGTGGCTGACTTTTTTATCATCTTTTTAACTCAAAATTTATTATCTCAGAAGAATTGTTTTTTATTTTTTTGTTTTTTTAAACTATTTTAACTGTCTGTATATACTTGTGCTTGTTCTTTTATGGTGAGTAGCCAAAATAAAGAAATATTGGAATTGGACTACAAGTTTGAACTTCCATCCCACCAATCAGAAGGCAGCGTGTGACTTCACGAAGAGAAGAAAAAAAATAGAAAAAACCGAAGCAGGTCGAACACGCACAGCAGTCTGTGGATGCGGGGTGTCTATTGTGGAATCTGGAGGATTCATCGACTAAGAAGTGAAAGTAAGTTGTTTTCTGGCAGGTTCAGCCTTAGAGTAATTTCCACAATTTACACCATACATGGCAATATTTTAGAAGAGAAAAGTGGGAGATTTAAAAACAATCAGGAGAATGCATTTTGCCTATTGACTCCTATTGAAGCAGAGGCAAATTCAGGCGGGAGACACTCAAAATAAAGTAATTTTTGGCATCAGGAGTCTACCACCTGAATCGGGTCTATTGGTATGTATAGTTACACTGTTGTGCCAGATACATTGCCACCACCTTTTGGGTCCGCTTAGCGAGTCGTTGCAATTCAGTTGCGACCACTCAGCATCTTCTTTCGCTACACTGTTGCATCAAATTCACCAAAAGTGTTTGTTCGCCAAGCAAGCCATTAGAATTGAGCAGTAACCGCTCAAAAATCTGCACATTGAGTTTAAAGTTCCTCCCAACACTTTCTTACCTTCAGTTGATTGAATTCCCGCTTACTCAAATGCTTTTGCGCCTGGTTTGTAAAACGTTTTTCTGATGCCACGCTTTCCTCGTAAACAACTGTTTGTGCAGCAATTCATATTTTCATATCGGTTGTCGTTCCCAATAGATAACTCACAAGCTCGCTGAATGAAGAAAAGATGGTCAAAAAAGTGGTGATTAAAATACAATCTGGATACCACTGTGCTCTCATTAAACAAGTAAGTCATTTTAGAAGGAACAAACTCAATGTTTCATTTGAAAAAACATCCACCAATATATTTAACTAGTACCATGTATTTTGTTTTGATTCAGCTATTGTATAATCATTGAAAAGAAACAGACCGTCAAGAACGTTATAATTTAGAGGTGTAGCCCTAAAGTCTGAAGAAAATGTAAGTATAAAAGTGAAGTTCAATTGGAAAATAATTTTCAACCCACTAAAAAATACACAAAATAACAATGAATGATTGCAAAGTTTATTTTTTATGTTTTGTTTTCGTTTCTATTAGTGTCCCGCAGTTCTTGGTCTTGAGGAGAACCCTAAATCATTTTGGGTTTGAAACGCGTCGACAGTTCAAAAACCAGGGTGAGTTTTGTGATAAGGAACTCGGGCATTCAGGGAACCCTTTGTTTGCATATTTTACACTTTTGATCCCTGTCCATGGCTAGATCATGTAATGAGCTGTCATCCCCTGGCCATGGTCCATTTATTAGGGGCCTGCATTGATGTTATACTCACAAAAAGGCTCCTCTTGGTGTTTACAATCAAAACTGGGACAGTTATGTACATTCTTGTTAATGAGTTTAGGTTTTGTAGATGAAATAATTCATAGTCAAAATTTAATGTTCTGTTTTACGTGATGTGGGTCACCAAATTGTCCTATTCAATGTGAAATATGTTGTTGTAGTTCCAATGTTTATGACAGGCACAACAAAAAGCATATAAATGTCTTGAAAAATAAATGCAAATAAAAGGTGATCATGTTTTTTTTTTAAACAAACTTTATTGGGGTTTTTCGTTTTTCTTTACCAAACAGTAAACATATTGCGCATATTGTCTACACAGCATTTTATAAAAGGTGATCATGTTAATTGAGTTTTGTGACCAGGAATTTAAAATCTTTTTTTGTAGTTAAGTAAGGACAGTGCTGGCTTGTTTGTAAGTTTCAAATTTAATAGTGGCATAGCCTTGCTGACATTAAATTGGCCCAATTCCTTGTGCACTTAATTAGATTTCAAATAGAACGATTATGTTATGGCCAAGGACGGGGTCAGCACAGCGCCTTTCAGGTAAAGGAATAGAGGCAGGGCTGGCCGAAATCAGCACAGTGCAGTGGGTGGCAACAATTACAGCACTCCTTTCGCCTCTGCACTATTAGGCTTCCTAATAGTATAATGCAAGCTGGAGGAGTGGCCTATGGATGATTACGGCTGCTCCTATTTCCGGAATAATCAGCAGGCAGCAGGTGTGCTGTAGTGCATGTGTTGGCTCTTTAATGCTCAGGATGGACACCACTGAGCTGCTCTGAGCTGAATTGGGGGTGGGGGCTGCCATCAGTGGCATAACACAGGCCCCCGCGTTGCGGGGGGCCCCTGAGCTGCAGGGTGCCCCTCAGCACAGTACTCTGGCCTGAGAGCTTCGGATTAAATCAGGAGCGGGGGGCCCCACCATGTACCTTGCAGGGGGGCCCCCTCAAGTTTCCTTACGCACATGGCTGCCATTAGTTATAACAATCTTGCTGAGTCTGCCTGACACATTCATAGACAACCTGTGAAAAAGACACCTTGAGAAATGCTTTTTAAATCAACCTGTTTATTGTTTTCACCAATTTCTCTGTAAAAGATCGATATAGCTTTGTGCACTGATTTCGAATTGGACATGTTAAATGCTGAGAGAGAGAGATGGTGAAATAGTGCCAGTATGGTATGCAACACCAACTATACGATCTGTATAGCTCTCCCGCATTCAGGATTTCTTTCTTTACCTAAAATGTACTGCAAAGTGTCGAAAGAAAATTCCCACGATATTAAAGGCAAGTTTATTGTGAAACGCTACAGCAGAGTGCAGAAAAAAGTGGTCATTATTACAAACAGAAGCAAGGTCAGCACCCTTTACTCTTAATGTAGAGTTGTGTGCATTTTCAAACATAAACGTGTTTTTACTTACAGCTGGCATTTATTCATGTGTTTATGGTTTGAAATACACTGTTTCTTTTTATAATTACACCAGCTAAAGTTTCAGTTACAGCACGGGCCTACAGGTTCCTACAAGGTTTGACACAAGTGCTTCATAGTAGTGTCCATAGCTATTTCATTTGGCAGACCCTGCCACTTGGCACCATAATCTGGGTACAAAACTAAAGTCCAACATCATGCATGTAAAGTTATTATCTGACAAACATAGAGCAATCATTTGAAATAATACTGTCAGTGCAGTGGCATAAGTGTAAAATGAAAAGAAGCATTAAACTCTTACAATTATACAAAAGAATATCGACCCCCACAATATTGTGGTACATGATTATCGTGGACAGACTATCTAAAGGTAAGTGCATATAGGGAAGTATAGATTTACTATTCCTAACTCCACATCCACATCAATGTACCTTGAAGGTATATCACAACATAGTTACATATATGTATACTCAATATACCTTGAAGGTACATATATGTATAGATTTACTGTTCCTAACTCCACATCAATATACCTTGAAGGTATATCACAACATAGTTACATATATGTATAGATTTACTATTCTTAACTCCACATCAATATACCTTGAAGGTATATCACAACATAGTTACATATCTGTATACTCAATATCCCTTGAAGGTACATATATGTATAGATTCACTGTTCCTAACTCCACATCAATGTACCTTGAAGGTATATGACAGCATAGGCACATATATGTATAGATTTACTATTCGTAACTCCACATCAATATACCTTGAAGGTATATTACAGTGTAGGTACATATATGTATAGATTTACTGTTCCTAACTCCACATCAATATACCTTGAAGGTATATCACAACATAGTTACATATATGTATACTCAATATACCTTGAAGGTACATATATGTATAGATTTACTGTTCCTAACTCCACATCAATGTACCTTGAAGGTATATGACAGCATAGGCACATATATCTATAGGTTACTTTTGGGAACAATTTTGAGAGACTGCACATGTAATGCTAATAAAAGAAAAATATGCTGTTTAAAATTTCAGCCTGTTTTGTTTCCGGACCCACGAGGGTTTAATATGGACTCCAACTCCCAAGATTCTTAGCAGGGATTTCTACTCCCATGATGCTTATCAAGACCCACCTGGGCAGGTTTTCAAATTGAAGGGGTTATTTCAGTTGGAGTGACCGTGAAATGAACATGGCTTGGCATGCTGCCTCTGAGGAAGGAGGTTTACTCTGAAACGCGTCAGGCAAGGCATGCAATGATTAATTTATCTGTCTTTCTCTGAAGTTGTTCCTGCGCTTTTGAAAGACTTGTTGGGAGTGCATTCTGCTAAAGGCAACTTGTGAAACTTTATTAATACGGCCAGCCAGGTCGGGGATTGCACCATTGTAGGAATCAGTACAAGTCCTGTGGCATGCAGATGCAAAGTGCCATGTGGGAGCAACAAGTTGCGCTTTACTTTTGGGAACAATTTTGAGAGACTGCACATGTAATGCAAATAAAAGAAAAATATGCTGTTTAAAATTTCAGCCTGTTTTGTTTCCGGACCCACGAGGGTTTAATATGGACTCCAACTCCCAAGATTCTTAGCAGGGATTTCTACTCCCATGATGCTTATCAAGACCCACCTGGGCAGGTTTTCAAATTGAAGGGGTTATTTCAGTTGGAGTGACCGTGAAATGAACATGGCTTGGCATGCTGCCTCTGAGGAAGGAGGTTTACTCTGAAACGTGTCAGGCAAGGCATGCAATGATTAATTTATCTGTCTTTCTCTGAAGTTGTTCCTGCGCTTTTGAAAGACTTGTTGGGAGTGCATTCTGCTAAAGGCAACTTGTGAAACTTTATTAATACGGCCAGCCAGGTCGGGGATTGCACCATTGTAGGAATCAGTACAAGTCCTGTGGCATGCAGATGCAAAGTGCCATGTGGGAGCAACAAGTTGCGCTTTACTTTTGGGAACAATTTTGAGAGACTGCACATGTAATGCTAATAAAAGAAAAATATGCTGTTTAAAATTTCAGCCTGTTTTGTTTCCGGACCCACGAGGGTTTAATATGGACTCCAACTCCCAAGATTCTTAGCAGGGATTTCTACTCCCATGATGCTTATCAAGACCCACCTGGGCAGGTTTTCAAATTGAAGGGGTTATTTCAGTTGGAGTGACCGTGAAATGAACATGGCTTGGCATGCTGCCTCTGAGGAAGGAGGTTTACTCTGAAACGCGTCAGGCAAGGCATGCAATGATTAATTTATCTGTCTTTCTCTGAAGTTGTTCCTGCGCTTTTGAAAGACTTGTTGGGAGTGCATTCTGCTAAAGGCAACTTGTGAAACTTTATTAATACGGCCAGCCAGGTCGGGGATTGCACCATTGTAGGAATCAGTACAAGTCCTGTGGCATGCAGATGCAAAGTGCCATGTGGGAGCAACAAGTTGCGCTTTACTTTTGGGAACAATTTTGAGAGACTGCACATGTAATGCTAATAAAAGAAAAATATGCTGTTTAAAATTTCAGCCTGTTTTGTTTCCGGACCCACGAGGGTTTAATATGGACTCCAACTCCCAAGATTCTTAGCAGGGATTTCTACTCCCATGATGCTTATCAAGACCCACCTGGGCAGGTTTTCAAATTGAAGGGGTTATTTCAGTTGGAGTGACCGTGAAATGAACATGGCTTGGCATGCTGCCTCTGAGGAAGGAGGTTTACTCTGAAATGCGTCAGGCAAGGCATGCAATGATTAATGTATCTGTCTTTCTCTGAAGTTGTTCCTGCGCTTTTGAAAGACTTGTTGGGAGTGCATTCTGCTAAAGGCAACTTGTGAAACTTTATAGTTACATATATGTATAGATTTACTATTCCTAACTCCACATCAATATACCTTGAAGGTATATCACAACATAGTTACATATATGTATAGATTTACTATTCCTAACTCCACATCAATATACCTTGAAGGTATATCAAAACATAGTTACATATATGTATACTCAATATACCTTGAAGGTACATATATGTATAGATTTACTGTTCCTAACTGCACATCAATGTACCTTGAAGGTGTATGACAGCATAGGCACATATATGTATAGATTTACTATTCCTAACTCCACATCAATATACCTTGAAGGTATATCACAACATAGTTACATATATGTATACTCAATATACCTTGAAGGTACATATATGTATAGATTTACTGTTCCTAACTCCACATCAATATACCTTGAAGGTATATCACAACATAGTTACATATATGTATAGATTTACTATTCTTAACTCCACATCAATATACCTTGAAGGTATATCATAACATAGTTACATATATGTATACTCCATATACCTTGAAGGTACATATATGTATAGATTTACTGTTCCTAACTCCACATCAATGTACCTTGAAGGTATATGACAGCATAGGCACATATATGTATAGATTTACTATTCCTAACTCCACATCAATATACCTTGAAGGTATATTACAGTGTAGGTACATATATGTATAGATTTACTGTTCATAACTCCACATCAATATACCTTGAAGGTATATCACAACATAGTTACATATATGTATACTCAATATACCTTGAAGGTACATATATGTATAGATTTACTGTTCCTAACTCCACATCAATGTACCTTGAAGGTATATGACAGCATAGGCACATATATGTATAGATTTACTATTCCTAACTCCACATCAATATACCTTGAAGGTATATCACAACATAGTTACATATATGTATAGATTTACTATTCCTAACTCCACATCAATATACCTTGAAGGTATATCACAACATAGTTACATATATGTATACTCAATATACCTTGAAGGTACATATATGCATATATTTACTATTCCTAACTCCAGATCAATGTACCTTGAAGGTATATTACCGTGTAGGTACATATATGCGGAGTTAGGTATAGAAAATTATATTTGTTGATATTTTTTTTCGACATTTTGTCCACAATGTTGTGCCCCAGTGATAATCCGGGGTCGTCATTAGGGTGCACATCAGGTGTTACCTTGCTATTAGTAAAGCCCTTCAGTATACATTTGCAAGCCTGATAAATGCCGCCTTATACAATGTCCTGTCCCTATTTTGGTTCACTGTCTGAAACAGTAGGGTCGCTGCATCTAGAGGCCATGAGCTACCCTGTTCTGTTGATGGAAAAATGACTTCTTCCCCAGGGGCGAGTTAGTCACTCACAGGATTCTGTGGTGTACACCGTACATGACACCGTCTTGTACCAGGCCTCTACCAGCCTACAGCATGATTTCAGTATGCAATGAATGAATGAATGAATCTTCGGACACACATGGTATCCATGAAAGCCCAACATGTACATAAAAACGTATAAATACATCATGAAAATGCAATGCATAAACATGAATTTTAAATCCAGAGCATTAGCAGCATCCATCAATACAATACATCCAGCCATTAGAGCAGACGTATTCAGCGAGCATAGAGCTGCGCTCCCGCACAGCCGTTCTCAAGAAGGCACCTACATGAAAAGCTGTCATCATCCGCAAGTTGAAACAAAAAATGAAATCCTTAAATCACTAATGTTGCGCATTTTTATAAGCGAAAGTAGAAAGTGCTTTGTATACATGCTTTAAAAACCACAGAAAAATATAAAATTCAGCCTAGACTGGCCTGCTCTCCCATCACAAAGACAGGGCATTGAGTCAAAGTTTGTGTGAAAGCCCAGCAGGAAACACAGTGAATATTTTATTGTACCGGCCCTAAAACGAAACAGTAGGCTACGTTTCCAGCGACCCATTACCATAGTAAGGTATCTTGTCGGGGGGCTATCAATTACAGTGCTCATATATGCTGCCACGCTCGTCTTTCCCCGCTCTACAGTCATCCTTTCAGTATAAGCGAGCTTATATAGGGCTTGCTGTAGGTGCTATTTATTTATACAAGCATTGACCTCAGAATCTGCAAAAACACGCTGAAAGCCAATCCTTTGGAAGCTTGATTCCACACCAGCTAACCATGGAATTGCAAGGCCCTTATCGCAACTAAGGTAGTCCCTGATAATGTCTTTAGTGAGTCTCTCCTCCTCATTTTTCCAAACTACTAGCCATTTTAAGGGAGGGCACCTAGAGGCCATGAGCTAACCTTTATTGTTAATAGAAAAATGCCTTATATCTCAGTAGCGAGTTGGTCACTCACAGGCTTCTATGTCATAAACCTGACCTGAAACAGCCTTTTACTGGGCCTCTACCAGCATATAGCATGATTTCAGTTGCCTAATTGATATGCAACGAATTTGCTAGTGATGAGCTAGACAGTACCCTATGCTTGAGGTAACTGGGTGAATTATTACAAAAGGCTAACTGTCTTGCGGTAACTGGGTGGATTATTACAAAAGACTAAGTGTCTTGTGGTAACTGGGCGGATTATACAAAAGGCTAAATGTTTTGCAGTAACTGGGTGGATTATTACAAAAGGCTAACTGTCTTGCTGTAACTGGGCGGATTATTACAAAAGGCTAAATGTCTTGCAGTAACTGGGTGAATTATTACAAAAGGCTAAGTGTCTTGCGGTAACTGGGTGGATTATTACAAAAGGGTAAATGTCTTGCGGTAACTGGGTGGATTATTACAAAATGCTAAATGTCTTGCGGTAACTGAGTGGATTATTACAAAATATTAAATGTATTCCATCGTTTACCTTTTTATGCTGCTTAACATAACACTTACAATTTGCCTCCTCTACTTTTGAGTTATGTTGTTGTGTTTGTGCTAATGTAGATCATATAAGCATTCATTTGCCTGGCTGGTGAATGTGAAGACAAGAAGCGAGACACCCTGTTGGGTCAATTGGTGTCAGTCGCTTTGTTCTCTAGGTGGAAGTCAAAAATTACTTTTACATCCCACCACTTTCAAAAGTCACCGTCCTCCATTGAAAGTAACCTATGACTTCTGGCACTACCCAGGCACTAGCCTTCCTGTTGAAGTGGAGAAGGTTGATTCAGACCATATAAATTCCTGCTACACATCCCTTGCACAGGTAATGTAAACCAGCTGAATTAAGAAATGTAAGATGCAATCACCAAACAGATGCAGGGTTTGTGGAAAGGGTGTAAAAACTGTTGCATCTGCATTGAGGTTTCTTTCCAACCAATCACAACATCCTCTGTAAGTGTAGCATACCTCAGCCAATGATCACAAGATCAGAAGAACAAAATTTAATACCAGATCCTCTTGCCCAAAATATTTCAGCATGAAGAGGAATTTCTGCTTTCCAGCTGTAGTTTATTTCCTTCAGTCGTGGCCTAACCACCTCTGCAGGATAGCTATCTAGGGTTGTCACCTCGGCCTGTTTTTACCAGCCTGGCCAGTGTTTTTCTAAGGAGGTTGGCACAAACGGTGGCAACCGTAACCACAGGTGGTGTTGACATTGATACAAAAGTAGGGGTTCTCAAGTTTGTTTCTCAGGCTCTTGAATGACATGAGATGCATGGTAACCCCTTGCATATTACTCAGACTCCCATAACCTTCTCTGATGTATGAAAGGCTGAGTCTGCAGTTTTGACACTGACCTTCAGCCTGCAGGTTTCTTATCAGAGGCTCAATTTGGCGGGTTCAGTAGATCACTTAAAAGCCTGGCTTTGACCAGCAAAATTTACATGGTAAAGAGGCTCTGATACTTGCATGAGTAGGGGGAGAGAAGTGTAATTGCCAGAACCAGAGATTCTGACAGTATAGGGCAAAATTCACAAGATGGTTTCATGACAAAAATAGTATGGAGGAACCTCCTGACCCTATCTCCTTCCCAATGAACAGGCATTATACCACCCTTCTGCAATAGTCGATCCTTCACGCAACAGAGTAACATTCAAAGTTGAACGGTTTTTAGGCCATAGGTTTATTTGTGACAAAGAAGCAAACACAAAGAAAACGGGTGGAGTTGAAAAATCTCACCTACTAGGAATAGCTTAGGCCACAATCTATTCCACTGTTTTTCACACTGTATGCCACGTCAAACACAGACCAACAATATGCAAATCAGGTTTAGCCATTCACCAATTGGAACAGTTGAGCCCGATCAGTCAGGTGTGGTCTACTCGGAATGGGAACAGAAGTGACCGGAGATATAGTGGTTTAATCCCCAATTACATTTCATCAGTGAGGTATAGCTTGAGTCATGTGGTACAGCAAGCGTAGAACCCACATCTAGTAAGTTCTCTCACACTTAGACCAACACACGCTCAGGCCACATTACAGTCCATTATTTTTCACCCACTATGCTACTTCATATACATACCAGTAATGTGCAAATCTGTGCTGGTCCTGCTCCAGTAGGAACAGCCCAGTTGCGCACTAGGCCTAGTCCCCTTTGAATGGGAATACAAGTAACCCCAGTCCATCTTCGCCTAGTTAGACCTCATCAGTGAGGTATAGCTTGGGTCAATTGGCACAGCATGCACTGGACCCATGTCTGAGAATAACAGTCACACTTAGTGAGTTCCACTGAGGAAAACATACATGGTTGCAATGCTTGCAAAAGGCCCAGTGACTGGCAATAGCATAGGCCCTTGCCTTGTTTATCGTCCACTATGCCTCTTCAGAAAAAGATCAGCAAATATGCAAATCAACCTTGGTCCCAATCCAATAGGAACAGTTCAGCCTGAACTGCCAGGCATGACCCCCATCCCCCCATTTAATGGGAATACAAACAACCTCAGAGCAGTTTAAGCTTGTTAGGCCTCATCAGTGGGTATAGCTTGAGTCCTGTGGAACACTTAGAATGGGACCCATGTCTGAACCTAATCCCCTCACACTTGGGCCTTTTCCACTGACAAATTCAAAAATGATGGGTGCATTGCTTGCAAACTCTCTGCCAATGGTCATCTCAAATACTGCGTTCTAGACAATTGTTTTACACAGTTGCGTTCATGGCATCTCCGCCATCCGCACACCTGAGAACTGCGATACCTTGTGTAGTCCCACAGTTCAGGGCGCTCTGAAGAACTCATATGAAGCCTGCAGCTGCATGCTCTGAGTTTCGCTTACCTGGGGCTGCCTTGCCTCGTGCTCCTGGGCTCCTAGCGGCTGCTCTGAGTCTTAGCTCCTCTGGCTCCAAAACGGCAATCACCTATTTGAGAGTTTGCAACTGCTTTTTAAAGCTGCTCTGCAGCTAATACAGTTTAGGTTTTCATTTTCTTTTCTTTCCTTTTTCTTTTCCATAATGGCTGTTTCTTCCTTGGGTCATTCCTGATTTTCCCAATCCTTTGTATTTCCTGAATTGTATTGTTTTGGTGTAATTTCTTTGCTCTTACTGACTTGGTTGCCTTGGGGTCTATCAGTCCTCAACTTCAGTCCGACCATTCCTTCTTGCGTATTTTTATTTGGCTGCCACTCACATTGCCATACACCGGTAGGTTAAAAGGACCCCCTGTGCTTGATTGACTCTGGTCTAAGTTGAACCAGGCAATCTTAGTGGAAAACCTCTTGCACACTCAAACTTTGTTATCTGGGCTTGCAGTTGAGGATCAAATGCCAGGCTATAACCATTGGGTAGGGGCGGCACTTAACATTGTTCTACCAGAAACCTCGATTACGGCCATTGGCTCCATGGTTCAATGGTGAACTAAAAGATACAAAATGTAAGTGTAAACATGTTGGAAAACATTGGCACCTGGATTATGATCCCTAGTTAAAACAGGACTTGAGGAACCTCAAGAAACCGATAAAAACGTATTTGAGCCACAAGAGCAGAGTTTTATGCAAATTTAATACAAAATGTACTCGACCCCACAGGATAGGCTCCTTCTATTACAAATAATTTTGCTAGCCCAGCCTTTGTGTTGCAATCGTTCATCTACTCCACAGAGTTATGTGATAGCATGTCGTTTTTCTTTGATTAAAAAAATAGAAAAAATCAAGGAAAGGTTTGAAAACTCAAAACCTAACTTTTCTCAAGATTCTCACCCTCGATTCTAAAGACTTAGCAGATATAACTGCCTCACCTGCTGGGAGTAAAGGGGTATTTCCTCTCATAAATTAGATCAGATTGATGAGAATTGGATTTTGGAGCTTTGTGGGATCATATCTTCTGGATCACCATTAAACCCTATTCCACCAAGTATCTGGAAACAAATAGCAGTCGTTATGAAACAACATCACAAAATGTGTAATCTGTCTCTTTCTAAGGATGTTGTTCCCTTAGATTGGAAAAATATGATGGTCAATTAATCAGCATTTGTAGAGTTTGGCACTGTCGCCCCTGGGGGTGGGAGGTCTGTATCGAAAAGCCAGGTCTTGAAGAAACTGATGGAAGAGATGCGCAGAAAAAGGCAAAACAGAGGTGGGAAAAACGAACAAGCGTAAAAGGCAAAACAAAGGGCAGAGAAACAAGCAGAAAAAGGCAAAACAGTGGGCAGAAAAATGAGCAGAAAAGGCAACACAGAGCAGAAGAGGGAAGAAAAACGAGCAGGAAAGGCAGAATAGAGGGCACAAAAACTAGCAGAAAAGACAAAACAGAGGGCAGAAAAATTAGCAGAAAAAGGCAAAACAGAGCAGTTTATGGCAGTGGTAATGATTTTGTTAAAGAAACCTACTGCTGACTTGTTAATGAAATCCACTGCTGACCCTTCGGTTCTGGGTATTTTCCAGCCAAACTCCCTTCTGCTCTTTCCAGGACAAGTCCTAGAAAAATATGTGAACAAGGTGTTATCAGGACATCTGAATATAATCAGTTGCTAGATCCATGTCAATCTGACTCTTGGTCAGATCATGGCACCCCACCAGTTCTGGTTTCTATTCAATATGATCTTTGTTTGAATAGCGGCCTACAAGGTCAACTTTGTTGCCTTAGTACTGTTAGCTCTCTCTGACCCCTTCCACACTATCAAACATGAGATCTTGATAAGGAGATTGACAGAGGCTGCGGTCAGAGGGGTGAGACTGGGGTGATGCTGTTCGTATCTTAGGGCATCATTACGATACCGGCGGTCAGACTGCCATTGCAGCAGTCTTGAGATCACCCAACAAGCATGCGGTGGGTCCGACCACCGTATTATAATTGGCCCACCGGGTTGGTGGTCCAAAGTCAGCGGTACCATGGTGGGGGCCTGCCATGGCCATGGAAAAGGGTCGCAGCACATGCTGCCTTGCATCACCTCCTACACATCCGCACACCGTTTGCCATGAACCATGTCATGCATGGCACACTGTACATGGAGGCAAGTGCCATGGAAGAAGGGCACTACATGTGCCCCCAGGGACACTTTTCCAGGGGTAACGATGACCGGGGACCCTGTTTGTGGACCGATCCTTTTCCATCAACCTTTTCATGGCGGGGTTCCCACCATGAAAAGGCTGCCGGAAAAGGATATTGTAATTCTGACAGCGGTGCCTGCCTCTGCACTGCCGCCATTCATGGATCATGGCTGCTCTTCAAACCGCCACACCGTCAGGATCTATGATCCTGGCGGTGGCAGTGATGTTGCGTATGACAGCTGTGTTCCTTCGCTTGTTTCTTTACTCCCTTTACTTGATCATTCTGACACTTCACTTCTTAAGAATTTCAGTACATTCACCAAAGAGGTTTTTTACACTTTTGTTTTTTTCCACCTGAGAAGGTGGCAGATTCTAGAGGGCACTCGCCTACCACATATTCCAGAGTGTGGGAACATTGTGACCTCTGTAAACAGTCATCCTACATTGGCTAGCAGAAGACCCGAACCAGATTATAGGTAATGGCTCAAACCTTAACACATACCCCATAATGCCACTTCAAACAGAGTATATGCAATTCAGCCTTGGTACTGCTCCTATAGGTAGAGTTCAGCTGAACTACCAGACCTTATCCGCAATGAATGAGAACAAGAGCCAACCCAGACCAGTTCAAACTTACTTAGGCCTCATTAGTGAGGTATAACTTGATTACTGTGCCACACCGAGCACAGTACCCATGTCTGGGCAAAACCCTTGCATGTAGTTCTTTGTACTGAGTAAAGCTCAAAGGTGATGAGTAGAATGGTTGAAAGTGTCTTAGCCTCTCATAATAGTTCAGGGCTGCTTTCCAGACCATTATTTGTGACAGATTTGTTAGGCACTCCTTTCAGACTTTTAGAAAGCTTAAAATCGTCCTGCTCCAAAAGGGATGATTGATGATTCTAGGCATATTAATGAAGGTTCATATGGTGGAATGAAGAAAACAGATCTCTTGAGAAGCAGGAGGAGCTATGGCCACATCTTCTACTACCTGAAGGAAAATGGAAACACAGAAAGAATGGGCAGTGGTAAAGGTATTCAGTCAATTATATTTTTCCAAGACTGAGTGGCCTGAAAAGAGGGCCACCTTGTGGTAGTCTGCAGAAAACTTGACTAACACCTCCATAGGAGGTCTAAAATAAATTTGGACTGAAAATACCAACCTGAGATGCATAGCCCCTAAGTGATGAACCTGCCTTCAAGTGTGAAGCCAGACCTGCCATATTGCCCACTATAGTCACCAAAAAATTGAGGCAGCATTAAAAATTATCCTTAACAATAGATAGAAAATGCATCTCCTGTCCAATAATGTTGAGCAACTGGAAAACATCTAAACCCTCTTCAGTATTTAGCAATACCTGTATGTCCTTGACGAGGGCTTGATGATGTTGTATACTGCATAGGTTTGGAAACAGATAGCGAAAGTCAACATAGCATGAGACTTCTACAACGAGGTTTCTGCCCACTTGTCAATGGCATCTGTTCTCCAATACTAAGCATGAATCAAAAACACAAGCACCATCAGGATATCGTGGAACTCAGAATCAAAGCCCTGGAGAAGATTTTGCATTTCTGCAGGAGGGCCTTACAAATATTTGGTGGAACACCATACCAACTACATCACTTGGATGATAACCCATCCCCAGTGACCACTTCAGGAGAAGATAGGAGAAGGGGCCCCTGGAGCTCTAAGATGTCATGGAGGTGGGAGACCACCTCCTACAGAACATTCCGTTTCACATACATGTGTTTAATTTCCATGTCTGCCCCTCTCTCTTGTCCAGGTCAGTGTCTCACTCTGGCCTAGGGCTCTTGATCTCAGTGCCAGTAGTGAAGTATTTATCAAGTATTGTGGACACCAACTGTTTACTTACTAGATTACTACCCCCTTTGCCAGTACTCTTCTGGAACCCTGTGTACCCTTAGAATAACTTCATATGAAGCAAACCACTTGTCTAAATCATCATCTAGCACATAGATCAGTACCAGTTCCTATGGTTTGCGGGCTCTGATCTCTCCAGCATACACTGTTGGTATGCTGCCACCATCACTCTTGGGTCCTAAAGGTTGCCTTGCTTTTAGCTTCAGCCCCCTTGTGTTTTTCTCATGCTACAACAGTAGTTTTTTTATCAGCCAGGGACCTGTCAGCCTTCTGCTTCTCCAGTTTTAATTTGGCTAGCTCCAACATGAGCTTTCTGTCCTCCCTCGTGTCCTCCACCTCCACGTTGGACATGTCCCTGGAAGACACACTGCTCCCTACCCCTTCCTGGGTATCCTGGTTCTCCTCTGGGTGGCTGTTGGACTCTCCCTCCAGGTCAGGGTCCCACCCTAGGTCTTGCGCCTCATCCCCCTTTAAGTCCATCTCCACCTCCTCAGGGTCATCTCCCACTGTGGCAACTTGCAGCCTTTTAACCTCCTCATAGGCCTAGAGGGCTATCTGCAGAGCCACCTTGGAAGCTGTCCTGCCCACATTCAGCCCTCGCTCTTTGCAGACCCTTTGCAGCTCAGGCCTAATGAGTTTGTCAAATTTAATCAGCTCCATCCCCATGATAAAGAGGAGGTTAGGGTACTTACATTTGGAAAAAGAAAAAAATAGCCAATGGAAAACAAAGGAGAATTAAAAAAGGCTTGAGATTGTATCAAATTATTTATGTGGGATTTTGTGTTACACAAATCACTGTATGGCACTGTCCTGTAAACACAAGTCCTGATCCACGACACTCAATACCAATGTGAGAAATTAGGCTGTTGGTTGACTAGGGTGTGAGCCTCGGTCAAGCAACAGCCACAGTCCCTTGCAGGGTGAAAAACAAAAAGTCACTAAATTAAGCTGTGCTGAGCCCTGGGTAGCTTGGCGTAAAAAGCAGTCAGGCTTAGCTTAGAGGCAATGTGTAAAGTATTTATGCAGCACACAAACAGTAATAAAGTGGAAACACAACACAAGAAAAATCCCACGCCAATTTAGAAAACTAGAGTAAATGTTTATAAATGATTTGACATCAAAGCAACACAAATCCAATCAGTATAACTGGAGTTATGAATTTTGTAAATGTTTAGTGAATACTAGTGTCTAAAAGAAAGCGCCGACTGTAGACATCTACTCAAGTAAGATCAGGCCAAAGTCAAAAGTTATGTCCGACTGCGATGGAGCATGGTTTGGAAACACAAAGTATATTGGGCCCAGTCTCCTTCTACCTTCATATTTTTGAGAAAAAATGTCTTACAAGGTAAAGTTTAGTGGGGCAAGGAGGCCGGTGGTGTCTGAGGAGGAGGCGTCATCATCAGGTTACCACTGGACGAAGCAGCGGTGAAGCCTTCTACGTTCGGACTTAGTCTCTTTTATGTAATTCCAAAATCTCCAGCAGGATGAAGCTGCTGACTGTAGCCAATGAGAGCTCCAAGAGGCTGCATACTTTTGAGAGGAGCTTCTGAACAGGATTTGCTAATGCGGAGAAGAACGTAGCAGGAGTGACCGTGAAGTCAGGCCAACTAACGATGCAATTTGGGTGGATTAACGAGCAGGAAGGTCTCAGTCTCCTCTCGGTCCTCAGGGCACTTTTGGCAGAAAATGTTTTTTAAGTCCAGAGTTTTAGATTTGGGCTATCTGGGCACCTTAAACACCATTTCCAAGAGTCCAGGACTGGAGCGGCACCCCGGGTCCAGGTGTGTGTTCAAGATGGTTACAGCCTTTTCTGTCCTTGAGGCTCTGATCAGGAGGTCAGCCAACTGGCTTTTGGAGACACTCTGGAAGTCCTGTGTTCAAGCAGAAAAGCAGGTCCCAAGCAGCAGGGCACAACTCTGAGGGCACAAGGCAGGCTTCAGACAGCAGGGCAGTTCTCTTGTTGCATTAGTTCCTGGTGCACAATACTGGTCAGTTAGAATACTGTGATATGATTATAAAATTGCAATCTAAAACATACTGTTTAATCAGGAACCGGGATAAAGGAGGTAACTTGGTCCTGTGGGCCAAACATAAGTACACAGCAGAAGCATAAAATCAGTTGAATAAGACTCTTTGCTACAGCAGAGTAGCCAAATGTACAATGGACTCTGCATTAGCAGATTACCACTCAGAGCCTATAGACTGGCAAGATCAGGGACTAATTAGCCATGAGGAACACCAGTTTTTGAAGACAGACCACCTGAAAACACCTGTGTTTTATCTGATCCCCAAGGTTCACAAAAACAGAGAGAATCCACCAGGGTGTCCCGTCATTTGCGCTATAGGCAGAGCATTTAAGAATACATCAAAGTATGTTGACTATTTCCTAGGGGATTTTGCCAGAGGCCTTCCTTCCTATCTTCAGGATACAGGAGACTTCTTGCGAAAGATATTCGATCTACCCTGGGAAGAAGTCTATATACTTGAAACTATTTTTTTTAATTGGTACATACAGTTTGATTTAAAAAAAAGCATAAACATAGTAATACAGGCCAAGTATATAAATTATCCTCATTTTCAAAATGCATGTTAACCCCCCCCCCCCCAAAAAAAAAGGGGGGGGAAGAGGAAAAGAAAAAGGAGGAGAAATTATGAGAAGAGAAGAGCATCCAAATCTATTCAACTAACAAGTATAGAGACCTTTTATTGCTATTTGCATATTTTTACATGAATAATTCAGAATAAAGGTCGCCATATCTTGTTACATTTACATAATGCACGCACACCTCTTATTTTAATGCTAATTCGATATCGTATGTTTCTTTAACTAGTCCCCACCATTCCAATACCGATGGGGATATAGATGAAATCCATGCACGAGCAATTGTCAACCTAGCACTGACCAGTAGTATAGATATTAAGTCTGCTTGCCTACCATCAGTGCTCTGGGCTCCGATTAATACCTCTGTAACTGAAAAAACTAATGCCCTCCCTAATTTTTCAGAAATTACTTCAGTTACCTTCTGCCAGTAGTTTTTTAGTAGAGGGCATAAAAAGAACATGTGCTTTAGGTCAGCTGCATGTAATTTGTACTTTGGGCATTTTGTGCGTCGACCAGAAGAACCTTGAGGTGACCACCTTGATATCCTTTCTGGTGTATAATATAATTGACAAATTGTTCTAAATTGTTGTGGCCTTAAATTAGAAGAATGTACCGAGTTATTAATTCTAGAAAATGCTCGCGATATGGTATTAGCTGTAACTGAAATCCCTAATTTACGTCCCAGACTTTCAGCTAACCTATCACAGTCATCTGCCTTAGATATACATAAAGTTTTATATCCGGTACTTATTAGTGATTTTATGTTCTCCTTATATAGTTGTTCCCAAATAGCAGAGCCTGTGACATTTGTCAATTTCATGCTTCGAATAAAATAGTCTCGAATTTGGTAGTATTTAAATTGCATGCATGGCTTTAACTTATATATAGTTTTTAATTTCTCAAAATTCATAAATCCATTTTGATCGAATACGTCACCCAAGCGTTTTATACCGAAGCTAGCCAATCGCTTGCCCTCTACATCTTGAAAGATTGCTGGTAAGCCCGGATTACCCCATAAAGGAAGCTTATCATGGTAAAATGATGTATTACAGTTAAGCATAATAGAGCACCATATATTTACAATATCACGTGCGACCTTGAATCTAACCCGCTTGAAATAGTTTGGATCGTTTATTCTGAATAAGAACATCTTATGTTCCTCTCCTAACATAAATTTGAAATAAAAACATGCATTATGTCCTGCAGGATATATTAAACTTCTTATCCGGCCTAAGAAAGCTGCCCAGAAATATAATTTGAAGTCTGGAAAATCCAGACCTCCTTGACTACATGGAAGCTTAAGTACATGAATTGCTCTGCGTGCATATTTATACCCCCAAATAAAGCTGCCACAGATTCCATCTAGGCGTTTGAAAAAAAGAGCATTTAATCTTAGGGGGATAGAGCGGAATAAATAAATAAATTTGGGCAATATTTTCATTTTAATTATGTTTATACGGCCACTGATACCTATAGGGACCTTATGCCATTTTTTAAGTAATTTAGCAGTTTCCTTAAGTAGACTTTGATAGTTTAGTTCGATAATTTTATCTATTCTAACAGTTCATCTAACCCCCAAATATGTAACCTTTTTGCAAACTCCGGCTATTGATTCATCATCTTTGTAGTTCATTAACCCTTTCGCTGCGGCGGGAATTCCGCCGCAGCGCTGGGGGGGGGGGGGGTTGGGGGGCAGCGCGGTGGCGCTGTGCTCATGACGGAGCCACTCCGTCATGAGCCACGGTTGAGCTGTGCTCATGACGGAGTGGTTCCGTCATGACTCCGCCCAGTTGCATTGTCCCCCCGCGCAGGCGGGGAAACAGCGCCGCGTGGGCGGAGCGGCCGCCAACAGTCGCGGCATGACGGAACCACTCCGTCATGAACACACGGCAACCGTGGCTCATGACGGAATGGCTCAGTCATGAGCAGGGGAGGGGTTAATACTTGGGTTTTGTTAGTATTGAGTCTATAGTAGGCCTGGGCAAAAATTTCGTTCCGTTCGCGGAAATTGCGATAATTTGACATTTTTGCGTTCCGCGGAGAGCGCGAAAATGTCAAAAATTCCGGTTTCCGCAGCTTGGCGATAATTTGTTTCTTGCTCGCGCTGTAAAATGATACATTCTCGCGCGCGCGCGATCGCCTTACCTGAATCCCTGCGTTCGCCGACAAGTTTTCTTGATCCGGTCGCGTTCTCCATGAGATGTTGTATTGTTTTTAGCCATTTGCGCTGTCTCGCGACAGTTCGCGCCCGCAGTGATGTCATGCGTCGCGCGATCACGTCTTTCTTCTCGCGATCATGCACCGCGAGAACAACTCAAAACAAGATGGCCGCGCCCGCAAGCAACCACATGGGTAAGTTGGCGACCCGCAACCATGCAGAAAATCTCGCGAACATGCCGGAAAAAAACTTCCGCATCTTCGCGATATTTCTGCTTGTTTGCGATAATTTTAAACATTCTCGCGATAATTTGCGAAGGTTAATTCCGCAAATTCCGCCCACCCCTAGTCTATAGCCTGATATTGAACCATATCTCTCTGCCTCATTGACCACCTCATTTACTGCAGATTTAGCATCTGATGTATATAGAGCAATATCATCGGCATATGCCGTGATTATTAAACTAATCGAATCATGTAAAAAGGGAATAACCCTAGTTTGATTTTGTAATGCTGATATAAAAGGTTCTATTGATAATGCAAATAAAAGTGATGATAGAGGACACCCTTGGCGTGTACCTCGAGATATGGGAAACAGGTCAGATTGTAGTCCTGCATAGGCTAATCTAGCAGTAGGATAATAATAAAGGGATTTAACTAAGTGTAAAAATTTACCCTTAATCCCAAATGCTGATAATACCACCCAAAGAAAATCCCACCCCACTCGGTCGAATGCTTTCTCAGCATCTAATAATTCCATACCGAGTGGGGCTACCTTCATTCTTGCAACATCAAACGCTATTATAGCCGTGTTCACGTGAGCCGTGGTGTCCCTTCCTAATATAAACCCATGTTGTTGGGGTGATACTAATTCAGGCATTATTGATGCTAATCGAGTTGCAAGAATTTTTGCAAACATTTTTGCATCCACATTTATGAGTGATATGGGTCTATATGACCCACATTCTTCTGGAGGTTTATTCTTTTTTAGGAAAAAAATATCCGGGTAACATTCCAGGAATCAGGAGCATTCCCCCCTGTTCTGATATATCTGATAAGTTGAGTGAAAAATGGGAGTAACTCATCTATACACAGTTCTAAAGGGATTGAATCCTCCCCTGATGCTTTACCTGATGGCAAGGATGCAATAGCTTCTTTAATTTCTTCCTGCTGGATATCTTCTGACAGTAGTTCTGACATCTCGTTGGTTATCCTTTTTGTTGTATATGTCTGTACATAATTTACAATATCAGTCATTTGAGGTTCAGTCTCTGGCGTGTATAGATTTTGATAATATACAGCAAACTGCACAAGTATCTGATTTGGATATTCATAGGTTTTATTATTAAGGCCTTTAATTTTTTTAATATGTGTTTTAGCTTTTTCATCTGCAATTTTAAATGCTGAAAGTTTCCCGATTTTTTCCCCGCTTTCATATTGAGACAGCGTATACTTATTAATTTTAACCGCTATCTTCTCCTTAAGTGCTCGCTTTAATACTGATCTTAAGTTTATTAATTCCAATCCTATAGCTTTTGCGCATTGAAGATCATTTAGTAATGCTTCTGCTTGTTGCTTCTCTGCATTTATAATACCTTTGATTATTTTTTCCGCCTCTTCCTTACGCTCTCTGTTCTGCTTCCAGATACATTGCTGTGTGAATCCTCTGATGCTAGCCTTGCACGAGTCCCAAACTATTGTTAGTGCCGCAGAGC
The DNA here is from genome assembly GCF_964204655.1 of Triturus cristatus. Classification (NCBI taxonomy): domain Eukaryota; kingdom Metazoa; phylum Chordata; class Amphibia; order Caudata; family Salamandridae; genus Triturus; species Triturus cristatus. The sequence goes on from NC_140591.1 coordinate 1,274,558,006, forward strand.
CGTTGTTAATTTCAAGATATTCTCTCAAATGTTGTTTGATATTTGCTATATAGATTCCGTCTGTTAGGATATACCGAGGAAACGAGAACTCCCTTGTCTGTTTTTTCATTAACTGCATATTAAATATCAAAAGAATAGGATTATGGTCTGAAGTGACCCTAGGACATATCTCCATTATACAAGACTCTAAAGTTACATCTGACACCCATGCCATATTTATGCGGGAGCATAATCTATGAGCGGCAGAGTAGTAGGTATAACCCGGCACATCGGGGTATTATACTCGCAATACATCTCTGATAGCCTGTATTCGCCCCATCTCATTGATCGCTGCGCGTGTCTTTCTCATCCTATGAAATGCATTTCGTCTGGTGGTATCTATCGCATAATTCATAATGCAATTAAAGTCCCCCATCACGATCTTATCACCTTCCCAGCTAAGCAATTCAATATTTGATATTCATCAATTTTTGAGCCATGTATTACACACAGAACATATTTTCTGCCCTCAATCAACACCTGTGTAATAGCCCATCTACCGCTTTTATCTGTTAGTAATTTTTCGATCGTACTTTTTAAATGCTTATGCTTTAAAATAGCAACACCTCTGGTTGAGGAATCTTGATCTGAACTTACAATTATTTCATAACCCAGCTGTTTCAATACCCCACGATCTTTACGAGCTATGTGTGTCTCTGACAGTAAGACAAAATGTGGATTATACATCCGCAATTCCTCTTCTACCAACCGCCTCTTGTTCCTACTGTTCAATCCTGCAACATTCCAAGCTATGAACTTTATTACTGCCATTCTATAAAATAAAGTACCATCTTTGCTTGCTTTTTTTTGTTAGCATTCACTAAAGTACCGAAGTTCACTCCGTTGTTTAATAACAAATTCATGTTGATTTTGTTTATTTTCTCTAATAGCTATCTTTTCACACGTCCATACTTGAAACTATTGATGTAACATTTCTCAATACAAGCATCCAACTCCAAGATAGCCTGAAGGCAGTAGACCACTATCTGTGTGCCAGAGCTTTGAATTTATGGAAGCATATGAAGATATTGCGCCGAATGATACAGAAATGCCTTCAGAGCAATGTCTTCATTTTTAATAATGAGCTGTTCCATCGAACCCGCGGCACGTGAAAAACAAAAAACTGCAAACAAAGCTGTTTAGGAAGACTACCTCAAACAATACTCCATTACATGCATCCAGCTTCCACCCTTGTAATTTGATAAACAGCATACCGTACGTTGAGGGCCTCAAGGTGCAATGTAACTGTAGCGAACCAGCTGAAGAAAACACAGCAGTTAAAGACTTAAGCAGTAGATTCCTGACCTGAGGGTACACACATACATGTGTTGAGAAGACTATAACCAAAGCAAGATGTAAATCTAGGGATAAAATACTATTTAATGAATGAAACCTCTCACTTGCTCTTGATAAATGTCGGATGAGTATAGGTGCCAGTCCCCAAAAATTAGTGCTGGTGGGCCCCACAGGCAAACACCAGCTCAAATTAGGCACTGCTTAGGACACAAAACTAGAGGGACACACCTTTATCTCCAGCCAACCTCTTTCAGTAAACGATCTATTAAGTGATGTAAAAAACACAAAATCGGGGTTACCTTTTTTGAAAATTAGCAAATGTGCATCCATGTAATGGGAAAGGTTTGCTTTGTAGAGTTTTCAATCGCTTCTTTGAAAACCCTAAAGCTGTACAGGAGTAAAATGTTAAGTGCGACTAAAGGACTCATTCAGGATGCTGCTCTACAACCTAGTTAGGAAGATATGAAAGCTGCATTTACTTGTTCATCTGGGAAGGAGGTGGGTTGGTAAATATAATGCAACAGATGTTTTCATTAAAAACAACCTCATCCTTGCGGCAGAAGCAAAATGGCGACCATTTGAGGTGGTTGTGCATAGCTCTCTCTGACTAGCCACTATCTGAGCCAGTCATGGTGGCGGATATCGAGCACGCTACCTGGTGCTGTAGTCGGCGAGTGGCGAGCTTTGGAGCGGCTTGGCTGGAATAACAGATGGAAATCTGAGCACACTACAGCTGAGCTAGGCCAGTAAATGCTCAAGCTCACAGAGACAGTGTAGAAAGGAGGCAATATGTCCTAAAACTGTTGCTATGGACCCAGATGCAGTAGAACATTTCCTTCCACTATCTGAAGGAACAATGTGGTCCAAGGAGGACTTTGACCAGGCTTCTGATTCAACGGGAAGCACTAAGAGCAAGTCCAGTGACTCCTGTGAGAGTAACACCCCTCTAACATCTTGTAAGCTCTGTAGAAAGAGTGAAAGGCAGGCGGGGGCCGGAGTGGATCTAACATGGGAATACACACATGCAATGGCATACCTGGTAAGAGACGAGGGGTGCTCAGGGTCGACTCATTATAAACGCATCAACTTTGGAGCTTCTCTATCAGACCCTTATGTCGCATGGGGATGAGATGCATGCGGAAGGTCGGAAAGCTCGAGCAGTGCCTCAAAAGCTTCAAGGTACGGTGTGCAAAGTGGTCAAAACATGCTCTATGATAGCTGAAAGAATGGCTAATCTGGAGCTGAGGATCGCTGTTATGGAAACTGACATTGGTGTTACTAAGGGGTTTCCAGAGGCCCATGAAGCTCAATTAGTAGACATCCAATGGAAGCTGGAAGACCACGAAAATTATCAAAGTAGAAATAATATACGGGTCCTAGGGGTCCCAGAGGGAAAGGAGGGAAACAATGCAAGAGCATTTTTAACTGACCCTTTTTCAGAGGGCCTTTCCTGAGCTCCAGGGCTGGAACTGGATTCAGGAGATTTAAAGAGCTCATAGCACTCCAATAGTACCAAGACAGGCAATGTATGATTCAGGGAGGCCTAGAGCAACGCTGGTTTATAACGGGAACTATCTGTTGTGGCAAACAATCTTTGAAAAGGCTCACCCAGATTCAAAGCGCACTGTTGATGACTGCTCATTTTTTGTCTGGCCTGACTTTTGTCACGTAACTGTGGAACACAGTTGGTGTCCTAGGCAACTAATCAAGCCTTTTCAGGACAAGGGGACACTGGCATTCCTGATGAAACCAGCAAAACTAAAGGTTATATGGAATAACTAGATACAAGTGTTCACATCTGAAATAAAGGCTAAAGAGATCTTGGAGGACATGATTGTGTAGCTATGTGTAGCCATGTGCCTTTATCCTGATTCTAATTGCGTTATCGTGAAGCAAAAAATGGGGTTTGAGGTGGCCCTTGACAGGGGGAGGCAAGAGGGACATATATTGTGAAGTCAAATCATTGCATTGATGCATTGCTAGCGTTATTCTATATCCATTCTTCTTCTTTCTTTATCTCTTCTTCTTTCTCTTCTTTTTTGGGTGGGTGCCACCCAGGCTCTAATGGGGTAGTTTCATTATGATATGTAGTGGAAATTGAATCAGAATATGATATACCTGATGGCTCAGGGGACGGGACAGAGGGAGCTCAACCATCTCCATATCTATGTGGTCTGTTTGCATCACATGGTGGGAGGAGGTCAGGGTGGAGGAGGTGGAGGGTTTGAGGGGGTCAGGGTGCATATAAAAAAACGAAGAAATAGAGCATAGCTGAGAGGAATTATGTGATGAGCGGGGCTCAGGTTTTGCCCAGGATTATTGATTTAAGCAATAAGAAGGTTGGCCTGAAACTACTAAAAATAATCTGGCAACATAATTTGATGGTAACATCACATCCAGGTATTACATTATGTATACTGTTCTAATGCTTATATGCTCAGTTAACATCTGTGGGCTAAACAATAGTGACCAGAGGCTATGGGTGGCTGAAATCCTCAAAACATGGAGACCAGTCAGTATTTGTGAGCAGGAGACTCATTTTTCTTGGGGAAAGCTGGATCTATTGCAAATCAGGGGGTATGCCATGATAGCTTGCACATCATAAAGCACTTCTACCAGAGGGGTGGCAATTTTGGCAAGAAAGGGGCTAGCTGTGTCACGCCAAAGGCTTGCGGATAAGCATGGACGATGGGCAATTGAAGAATTGCAGGTTGCTGGTAAGAGGTTAACCATTTGCTCTATCTATGGTTCTAACCCGGATGAGGTAGCAGTTTGGGAGAAGCTTGTGGTGGAGCTATTGACATGGCCAACACCTTTGATCATATGTGGAGATTTGAATATACATTTGGGAGAGGGTGGTAGTGGCAACAAGGCAAATAAATGTGCAGGAGGAAAGCTGCTAGTCAATAGAGCTGTGTCCCAGCTTAAAAGAAGCCATAGGTTGGTTGATATTTGGGAGAAAAAGAACGCTCCTGATCCCAGATACACATATTTTTCATATCCACATCAAAATTATGTCCAATTGGATTATTTCTTGGTTTCTTCAGGGCTGGCGGGAAAGTCGGCCATTAAAAGATTACTAATTATTTTTTCAGATTATAGTGCCCTAATTCTGGAGCTCTCAGGACTGGGACTGGTATTGGGTAGGCGCTCTGATAAATGGACATTCAATAGAAAGTTGCTCTTAAACCCAAACTACGTGGACCATATGAAAAAATGGATTCTAGACTTTATGGAAATAAAAGATATAGCACATCTAGAGGTGTTGTATGAGAATCCTTTAAGGCAGGCGTGAGGGGAGAGACTGTTAGGTTGATATCTTACAAATTGAAGCAGCAGAATAAGGAAATTAGGGAACTAAATGAGGCAGTGGTAAATCTGGAGATACAGCATATGGTAATGATTGAGGCAGGTCAGAACAGACAAGAGATCCATCAAAAAATGATCATAAGGAAAGCTATGATCAATAGCTATTACACAAGAAATCTGGCGGAGAAGTTTCAGACCCACAGGGCATAGGCATATGAATACAGTGAGTCAGCTGGAAGTTTACTGGCCCTCCTTATTCGTCAGCAAGAGGCAGACAGGGCGATGGATACGGTTGACTGGAGTGATGGAAGTGCAGCCACTACACCAGACGATATTATCAGAGTATTTGAGGAATATTATAGAAAAGAATATACAGAAGATAAGTTTCCCTCTGAAGAGCAGCTAGGGGATATTTTTGAGTCAGGTCACAATGGTTCCTTAGACTCTGGGGAAGCTGAGGAACTGGACTCAGCCATAACTATGGAGGAATTAGGCAATGCTTTAACGTCATTGGCTTCTGGTAAGGCGCCAGGGCTTGATTGGATACCTCTAGAACTCTACAAGGCATTCTTTTCAGAACTGGCTAAGGATCTTTGGGAAATGCTTCTCAGGGTCCTACGGGATGGGATTCCACCGCGTCTGGGAAAGCACTAATATAATTGTCTACAGAAAAAACGTGTAAGACTTCAAGCTACCCTGGGTCATATAGGTGAATAGCCTTGATAAATACAGATGCAAAACTATATGAAAAAATCTTAGCCACTCGCACGGGGAGGATTATAGCCAAGCTAGTGTCACCTTGGCAGCAGGGGTTTACCCCAGCGCAGAGGACAGCAGACCATGTGAGACGGGCTATCGCATTATTTGAGATCGCTGAGACTTTAGGTAGACCCTTGGCAATGATTCTCCTCGATGCCAAGAAGGCATTTGACATGGTGTCTTGGGGCTATTTGTAGAGAGCTCTCAATCACAAGAGATTTGGGCATGGCTTAGTGAAGGCCTTAAAGGCACTTTATCAACAACCTTTTGGCAACTCCAAATCATGGACCAGGCATCTGATATGATGCAGATGTTGTGGGGTACAAGTCAGGGCTCTCCTTGCTCTCCCATTTTATTTGCCTTTTATATTGACCCTCTAATAAATCAGCTGGTTGTTAACCAGATGATTGAGCCAGTGAGTGTGAATGGCTTTGACACCAGGGTGCTAGCTTACCCAGACGATTTAGCAGTGCTTACACCTGATCCCCTGGCTGCTCTGGTGAAAGTTGAAAATCCAGTGGAAGAATTTGGACTAAATTCAGGGCATCATCTAAATAAGGGGTTTGCACTAGCAATATTGGGATTTGATGGATAACCGTAGGGTTCATAATTGTACGTATTTAAAAATAAAGATTTCGGCGGAGGTGGGGTTTTGTTTATAAACTGAACGTTGACCCAATCCTAGAGAAGGTCAGCCGAGACATGTGGTGGATTAATTGACTGTATATCATTTTAGCTGGCAGATGCCACATCCTGAAAATGACCTTTTTGCTGAAAGCTCTGTTACTGTTTAGAACCATACCCTTGGAGCTAGAAATGCATGGCGTATAAAATTTGAAACCATGTGCACCAATTATATGGTGCAAAACTCAAGGGTGTGACGGGCTTTGAAATATATGGTCCTCCCAAGAATCCAGGGGAGAAAGGGAGAGTGGACAGTACCCAACTTCAGGTTGTACTACTGGGCAGCACTGCTACAGCATATGGGAGATTTGATTTCATATAAGGGATACAATCAGGCACCAGGATTGCTGATAGTGAACCTTCCAAGTATTTGCAAATTGGCTTTGGGTGGTGAAGCTAGGGGCTGCTTCCTAAGACACATTGAACCTAGTTATTACAAAAAAAGCTAAGTTTAAAATTGTGGGAGAAGCTGCAAAAATCTGGAGCCATGTTAAGAAAGAGACAGGAACCACCAAGTATAACCGCTATACTTCGTTATGGCATTCCCCCATCTTTCCTGCGGTGTTTCATCACAGACTATGTAAGCAGTAGGAAAAAGTGGGGAGTACCCGGCTAAGCGATCAATTCTATCAGGAACAATTGTGTTTGTTTGCTGACTTGCAGCAGGATTTTGGATTTGAGAAATTGTTTTTTTTCAAATTTCTACAGATTAAAGACAGTTTAAATAAAACTTGCCAAGTATCACTTTTCACTCAAAAGAATCCCCCATGTGTATTTAATTATGCACCAGGGCACTAAGATCTGGCAGATTTATGCAGCACTGAATGCTATGGAGGAGGACAACTTTGACTCTCAAGAAGCTAGATGGATGGTAAAGCTGGGGACCCAGGACATAGACATCCGGGCATCAATAGAAGTCAGATAAAAGTGTTATAAACTGCAAATGTGAAAACTCATCACTTCAAAACAATATTCATCTTATATTATATACCGGCCAAACTGTTCAGTTGGGGCATAAGGGTTGACGACAAATGTCCTTGTTGTGGTAGAGCACCTGCTGATCTGGTACACATGTTCTATGATTGTGTGAAGCTACATGCATTTAAAGATGGTATTGAGGGGTTATTGGAATAAGATCTTTAGAAGAGAGATAGTTTGAGCTCATCACTGATGTTATGTGGGGTTGAATCCTTGTTTTCAGGAGATGTGGGACAGCTCTACTTTATGTTTGTTTCCACGGTACAACAATTGTTTTCCCGACATTTGAGCATATATAATTTGGAGAGACCTTTGTACAATTGTAAGGGAAGGGGTGCCACAATATGGGGGGCGCTGATCTAGTCCCCCGTGACAACATGGATAAAAGACAAATTTGTCTGTAATAAGTGGCTCGCCCCAGCGCCGTGAGGTTACATGATATTTAAGCAGTTGTGATTCATGAAGGTTGCCAAACAATAAGATTTGGCTTTCACCAACAGAGTCCCACTTAACTTTTTTTTTTCTCCACATGGTGCTTACCTGGTGATCAGACAATTGGCATTAGAATACATGTGGATTGGGTATTAATGGCACCTAATTCAATGCAATTTTGTTGTCCTCCTTTTTTTCTGGATTTATGAACTATACTGACATATGCTTTATTGTAGGGGGGAAATGGAATGGAGGGGATTTGTCTCCAAGGAGAGATTACCCAAAGATTGTGATTACCTTTGACGTTAGATGAAAGAATTAGTAGTTCTTTTGTAATCATGCTATGCTCCTTTTTGACAGTAAAAAATTAAATAAAAAAATAAAAAAACCTCATACTTACTGGTGTCCCCAGAAAAATGCTCTGATGAGCCAAATGTATTGTCAACCGCTCAAGACGTGCCCCATTGGTGGAGAGGACAAAGGGGTGGCTAGTATCTATAGCACATTTGGGATAGACACCCATGTTGGTTACCGAGGAAAGGAGGCTAGGCCCAGTGAGGTCTTTTCTGTGGGACCTACGGGTAGAGGCAACAACCAAAGAACTGGAGAGAGCCCGTATTGCAACAGGCCTACTCGTTGTGCTAAGGCTCCGGTCTTGTTGTGACCGTGTGAGTTTGCAGAGGAGCATCCTATTGTCCTTGCCAAAGAAAGCTATCAGTTTGGCCCAGATAGTCAAGGTCACAGCCTGTAAATCCATATCAATTTGGCAAGTTGTGTAAATGAGGTCTTGTCAGATCCTAGAGCACAAACATTGCACTGTTTGTTGTATCCCGTGAGAACTATACAACTCCGAACTAACTCATCTGCCAGCCCATGCTTGTGCGACTGTAATACAATAGTGTGAACATGTATCTGGGGAAGGGGAAGAGAGACATAGTTGATAAGTCCACCAAGTGTACCCTGGATTTGGTCACTTGTGGCTCCGATCATCACTCTTGCTTTGTTTCCCGGTGTGATTGTTAGCTCAAGGTCAGGTAAGGTCACACTGAAAATAGGAGTACAGCCCAGGGCTAGAAAATTGACCCAAGTTTAGGGCTGTAGTCAATGATCAGGACAAAAAATATATCGGCTAGCAACTAGCAAGAGACATTTTTTACATATGAGATATCTCATGTCTTCCGAGGAGAGATCTAAGGCATAATGTGCTTGATTATATTTACACTATCAGTCTGAAAAATGCGATGCAGAGCGTGCAACAAAATTAGTTTTATTTATTTAAATGTGTACTTAATTCCGTTCATCCATATTCCGGTGTTTACATTTCCTCACCCTGCCCCTCCCCCGCCTCACTGCCCCACCGAACTCCCTCCACGGACCACTACTGCTCACAGGTACACATTAGCATCATATTACAAATATATGTTAACATAAGCCTGTATTTAAGGAAATCTCATCCTGTATTTTAACCCTCCATGCTGTCTCCCTGCGCAGCTGTTGCCTAGAATTCATGAAAGACAGCATGGAGAGTTTCTCATAAGAAGCACCATTTTCCGTATTTTTCCGCTTTTAAAAATAAATACAGACAGGAAACACATTGTTTTCTGTCTGTAAAAATCAGTAAAACTGGAAGCCTTAATTATAATCATATGAGACAATTCTACATGTTGTGTACCATGGTATGTACACTAGGTGCAGAAGATGCAGTGGACGTGATATAGAAACAGAGGTAACAAAAAGTAAAAGGTAGGTGGGGGCACAGTCCCACTTAGGGAGCGTCAACAATGGGGTCCATGCCGTTACTTGACAACTGTGGGAGAAGTGGTTTAGACCAGTACAGTGGAACAGTTTAGTGAAAGGGTGCATTAACAAATGCAATGTTAAGGTGGATCATACTCAGGGGAGGACGGCAGGTGTTACAAACAGCTGAGTGGGGACTTCAGGGGGCGTCACAGGCACTGGAGGCCTGGGTGCTGGAGATATGGACAGCTCAGGTGGAGTGGCAGTAGACGCTGAATACTTCTGAAAGTCAGCCAAGATAGCATCCCAGCTGGCAGCAAGCAGGCCCTTACATAAGCCCAGTGTGTCCTTCCTGTGCACTGCAGCACCCTTTGCTTGGGCCCATGCCTGCATGGAAAGCTCCCAAGCGGGTAGTACAGTTGGCGTTGACAATCCCACCCATGGGTGATTAAACGTTTAGCAGGGAGGAGTCCAAAATCTATGAACCATGTAGTGACTCTGTGCTTCTTATCTCTGAATGAGGTTCAGTAAGCAGGTCTCCCAAGTGTGGGGTACCGGTGTCTCCATGCAGTCCTCCAGCTTGTCGGATACGCCCAGCCGGTAGTGGTCAAGGTGGGGGAAGTCCCATAGCATGTATACTAAGTCATCATTAGGAAGAGTGCAGCTGGGGCAGGTAGAATCAGTGCGTTGAAAATAGCAGATTAATCTTTCCAGAGTAAAATAGGCCTATGTAGTATATAACATTGCATAAGGGAGAAACGTCCAGTGTATGGGAAGGATGTTCCACTATGGCTTTCCATTTCGCACCCGTGCAGGGGCGGCCTAGGTCCATTTCCTAGCAGCGGCACAATGGGGTCAGTAAAGCGGCAGCATGTGTGCACAGTGATCACAGTGATTCAGCAAACCAGCGTACCAGGCGACAGCTCGTACCCATGACATGAAGGTATTCGACGGTGAGGTGCATTGGGTGTTGTTGTTACATGCCACCCCAGCAAGTGTCAAGCGCCCCAATTACGCCCCAATTACGAAGAAGGAAATAGCCAGATGGGAGTCATTCTTCTGTCATTAGGGTTTTGAATGGTTCATGGGAGCTATAACGATAAAGGTCCCCTAGCGTATGTAGACCTATCTCGTGCCAGGTGGCAAGCTCCATGCAGAAGTGATTTGAGCCACCTTAGAGATGCCCAGTAGCGGCATTGCAGGGGCATAGAGCTGGACAGTTTTGGTAATTCGGAGACTACGTTTAAAACATTGATATGCCACGTGGAATAGTTTAGAAGACGGGCCGATCGTCTGCTGCAGGGTTGAATTAAATATGGAATGTGTAGATGGCTCCAGCCTAGTGTTGTTGTGGTGGTGGCTTTTAAATGTAATTCTGCCAACCATTGGGATACCCATTGCAATTGTGAGGCCAGGTAGTAGTGCTCAAAGTTTGGCACTGTGAGTCCCCCCTCAACAGTCGGTAAGTGTTGTTTGTGAAGCGCTACCCTACATCTCGTGTTGTGCCAGATGAGGTGTCTTGTGAGTTTTTCAAGTGTACGGAAAAAGTGTTTCAGGATATACAGCGGAAGAATGCCCAAAAATATAACAGGTGAGGTAGCATGACTATCTTGACAAGGGCCACATGCCTGGGGAGTGATTGTGCCGTATCTAAAGATTCATTGCAGGTGAGATTGCCACTGAACAGGTCTACAAGGTCATGATAAATGCAGACACCTAATTAACAGAATGTCACTGGCTGCCAAATTAACTGAGCACCCCCAAGATATTAAGTAGCGTCTGGGACAGTGGTGCCAAAGCAATAGACATGACTTCATCCAATTCACTTTGAGTCTGAAGATCATGGCAAACTGATGAAATATGGGTGCTATATCTGAGGGAATCTTGTGTATGGCATGTAGGTACAAAAGCAAGCCATCGGCATACAGTGATGTGGAGTTTAACCCGTCTTCCAATGGTATGCCCCAAGTGTGTCCTTGTGACGGGTGACCGGTTATGCTCCTCTTCATGATGTTTGATGTTCCCAGGTATCTATGATGCACATGGTCCCAGGCATACTAAGGGAGTAGCACGCAGGCATAGCGTCAGAAACCCACAGCACAGGTTCTTCCCCAGTGGGGATTCAACATGCACAGGTGGAGCTGGTGGGGCTGGGCATGTCTTAACTAGCAGGCTGTACTCAAGATGGCAGCTTCTAATCCAATGAAGCTAGGAACTCTTGCAGGAACAACAGTAAGGAACATCTCCAGTCGATGCTAGGAGACCAGAATTTATAGCACCTGTGCCTAAGGCCTGATGGGTGTAGTGATTGGCCTGGCAGCAGCTGCAAGGGCTCACATGAGGTGTGGGTGTTTTCTGGTTCTTCATGCATGTGTATTTGGTGCCTTTTAGGGTGTATAGTTGGACGAGCCAGAGAAGAAGAACCACTCACAGGGGACCCTCGTGGTGCTGTCATAACAAATTTAAAGTCCTTTATGCAATGATTGATAGGGACTGTGCTAAGTTGGGTAGATTACTTTTGGGTCTGTGAGGCAAAATCAATTGATTGAAAATGTGTATTTTACCAAAAGTCCAGAAAGGTCTGCGAAACCTCCCATTTACATTGACTACCACACTTAGCAAACTTTGATGAATTGGTAAGAGATTTTTGTGGAGTAATACATAAAAATGCAAGATGCCCAGGACAGTTGTGAGAAGAGGGAAGATTGAGGATATGTTTAGTTTTCCACCTCTCCTCATTATTACAAAGATTTGCTAAATGAAATCTCACATTTCTGATTCAAAGAGAATAGAAACTCAATACCACATTGGCACCATGTTAAAGAAACTTCTGTAAAGATTTTCAGTTTAATTCCTCTGCCCAGCATGAACAAGTTATCACTTTATTATAGGTCCTTGCCACTGGTAAAATGTATATTCTTGTTCTGTAGAAAAGATAATCCCCTTTGTATGGTACTGATTCTCTATGTAACACTGAAGCATTAAGGAATGGATCAGAGAAACAATGTAAATGGCATCTTAAGAGAGGACAATATATAGATTCCAAAAACAAGTGGGGATCCTTCATCTCAGATGCCTGACTACTTGAGAAATAACATTGAGCGCAAGTGCAGTGTGCACTTCCTGTACCTGCAATGGAACCTGCTGCATTGCAATGAGGCAGAGTGTGGATGCTGAGAAGAGGTATGAGATGGTGGGGAATGCGTTTCTAGGGAACGTAATGCATTTGATTCTAGGTTACAGTGATCCAGTAATGTTCAGTAACTTTTCCCACTCTAATTTCAATGTGTTAGACTTACTAGACTGATTTATGAGGTACGGATCCCTGTTTTATATGCTACTAAGTTTGGCACTGTGTCAAAACAACCTGTGTTAGAAAGACATTAGGTAATTCTGAATTTTGATTTTTCTGAACTTTGTTCTGTATTTCACACTGTTTTCTTCCTGAATCGATTTTATTTTACTTTCTTTTATATCACTACTGTTTGCAGCTATGGGCCTTATTATGAGTTTGATGGTGCGAGTGTGGTACCTCTTTGCTCCAACACCGCCAAACCCATGTTTCAACTTCCCGGCAGATTAGGAGTTTTCTCCTGTTTGATAGGCGGATCTTTGGTGTTCCCATGGTAGTGCCTATGAAATAGGCACCGCAATCGGAACGTCAAAATCAGTACCTGTATCAGTACCTGCATGGTATGGATTGCTGCAGTCAATGCCGTGCAGGTACAGGGGTGCATGCACACAGGGGGTGCACAATATGTCCTCCCCTACATGCCCCATGGTGCAGAGGCACAAGGGCCCCCTTTCGTCCTCACCACCACACAAGTGTGGCGTGAGGAAACTCGTAATATGCTGGGTGGGGCTGCAGTGACCCCACCAAGCATATTGTGGCCTCAAGACTGCCACGCCACAGACAAGGATCTCTAAATCCCTGGTGGTTACGGTGTCCCAGGGAAGCCCAAACTCCCCGGTCATAATAGGGCGGTTGGAAGACCGTCACCGCCACGCCCCTGTGAGTCTGGCGGTCCGTGGATGGCCAGACTCGTAATAAGCCCCTAAACTATTTGTCTATTTTTGTCTTTGAAAATAAAAACAATTGCTATATTAAATAAAACAAGAACTAGATCATGGAAATTGGCAGGTATATTGAAGAACAAACATGTATGGCAGCAAGATTCTTGGTTCTCTTTTGAATTTCTGAAGCATCATCATTTTTACAAGATGAAATCAGGTAAACCCTAGATGAAGCCTATCTTGTGAAGATTATCAGGGCCTAGACAGGTGACTTGGGTCATGATTTCAAGTTTTCATGCTGGCTCGCAATTGTAAAGCGATTTTTAGTGCTAGACTTGACCTCAGGGAATAGTGCTACTAAAATATGCTACCTTGGTGTCTAGTAGGTCACCTGGCGTATGAGGAAATACAATATAAGTATTTATTTTTAGCAACATAACGTCAAGAAAACTTCAGAAAACCAGAGATAGTGCACTCTGTGAAATGTATCCGGCCTCAGCCACATTGGCTTGGCTCCTCTCCGAGGATAAAGATACAAAGATCACAGCACTTGAATGTGTGAGAGAATGGTCCCGGCTCTACATGTGTCTCTTTCTAATAGAGGGTGCATTTCATTTTATTAAATCTAAAATACCACTACTTGTAAGCCTGTACTTCGTATAAATCTCCCCCTCTGTTTGCTCAAGCAGTGTAACTCTGATCCTATAGATCCTCTCTTGCCTGTTTCTTCTCCTCTGCACTGCTCCCAAAATGTGCCTCCGCCTCACCACTGCATACAGCATAGCCATTCTGAAAATAAATGAGGCATTCTGGGCCCATTTTTATAGTTTGCATCTGGTTACCACCTGCATCCACTTGGTAGTAAATTGCAAGTGCAAAAAGCTTGTTTGGAAACTATTTGCAAATAGCGAATGCTTTGAACATACATATACTGAACCACCAAATTGATTTTGCAATGACCTATTTGCAATTTGAAAAATGTTGACATCTCAAAAATGCAAATGAGTAAATATTTTGTTTGCAGCGCTAAAATAAGAAACGCTAAAAATGTTAAACTATGAACATAGTGATGTAATGTTTTAGCCGTCACAAACCAGTTTGCGACTGGTTACGGGTAGCAATTTATTTCAATATAAGGTCCTATGTATCGTCCTCATTAAACCTAGAAAAGGCACACCAATGGTGTTGTTTCGTGGCTTTATGGTAGCCAGGAGACGGATCCTGAAACTTCAGAAATCCAAGAATTTCCATACTGAAGACTTATTATTGTCCAGGTACGACCCAAAAATGCATTCCAAATGTGACGTTTGTTAGCAGTATGCTTAATTATTTGGTATGATGCACGGCTGAATATTCTTTCCTTTTCTTTTATTACTTGGTTAGTACCTTTCTTCCTTTCATTCCTACTATATACTTTCTTCTATTTAATATTTATTTAATGTCTTGTAACTTAACTTTCTATGGTTTTTCATGAAGTTTAGTCTATAGATAATGTTTGGTGATAAGTGTTTGTGTACATCCTTGATGGCTTATATTAAAACATTAATATAGACATTAAAAAAACTAAACGGGTTTGCTCTAATTATTGGATTAACAATAATTGCATATATTTTATATTGTTAACCAGAGCGTTTTTCACATGTTTGCTTCGCTTTATCAAGGGTGATATCAGTTATGAATGACTCAAATGATGAACTGCTATCTCAAAATATATCAAATTGTAAAAAGAACATTCCTCGATTGAAATTATTATTATTACTTTAACAAAATACTCACTTTAAAAAAGTCACAAACCATAATCCAACAGCATGGCATTAACGTATATAAGGCATCATGCTAAACTGTGAGCATTTGCCATTTAAAAACTTGAAAAAACATACCTCGAGCTCCTTCATCAAAACATTTCCAGAATACATTTA
The DNA here is from genome assembly GCF_964204655.1 of Triturus cristatus. Classification (NCBI taxonomy): domain Eukaryota; kingdom Metazoa; phylum Chordata; class Amphibia; order Caudata; family Salamandridae; genus Triturus; species Triturus cristatus. Next base: position 1,274,573,173 of record NC_140591.1, read on the forward strand.
ATGAAATTAATTTATAAACTCTAAATTGACACTTTTAGCTATGAAATTCACAATACAAATTTCATAGGCTCACCTATTACTTTAATGTGCATTCATAAATCCCCAAATTGCTACTTAATACATTGAATTGACTATGTATATTAATTATTATAGTACTTTCTAATTCAGTAATTATCAGAAATAATAGTTTAAAATTAGGTTACAACACAGACTTGGCATATTCTCATTAGTTCACAATATAACGTCCTATTTCTGCCCATAATTGCTCTATAATATATGGGCGGATAAATGCCTTTCTTCAATTTCCTTATTCCGGTGACATTAGACTTCTCTAGCCACCTATTGTATTGAAATGACATAGTTGCACAACTGAAATGTGCTTTTACAGTTGATTTGTGACGCCATAATGCCTACTGCCAGCAGCCAAGTAGAATGGTGTTTCATGGATCATGATTACAGCTGCAGTTTAAACAAATCAACAAAAACTGTCTTTCATTCTTCTGGTCTGTCTTCTAAAAGTAGCAGTGATGAGCAAAAAGGAGATATTTATGGCAACATATTTATTTGTTGCACACTAAAGTTCATCATAGAAAAAACAGAATCTTTCTGTATGTATTTACTCATTGTGAGCCTTACCATCCTATTATCTGGAGTACATCAAACTGATTCTAATATCCATTCCATTTATTAACTTTTTTTCGGCCACTAGGGCCATAAAAGTGCAAGAACAATAACACAGATACTGTACACTTATAGTTAAAAATGTGGATAACTCCCAATCATCTTCTTGTACAGAGTTCATCCCACAAGACAACAAGAAAAAAAGAAAACACACAGTGTAGAAAAGATACAGCAGGGATGTAGAATTATGTCTAAAACTATCTTCAACCCATTAAAAACAGAATAAAAACAACCATCCAAAGATGAGCTGTAATCTAAATTAATTTTTTTACAAAAGCTAATATCGGTTTACAACACATTTTGCACTAGATTCTGTTTTTATTCTTCATATCTGCTACCATATTATATTTCTCGAACGAAAGAGCATGACACCAAGGATTGAAGTGGTTTGGAGGAAGGGTGATATTTGGCAATGATCAAATACCCTCTGACCATGTATTATAAGTAATAAAATATCCTCTTCCATACACTTTTTTAAAACTTCTTTATTTATGCATTTTGCAACACAACCCCATTGTGCATGTTATTCATTTATACTGTAGGAAATACATCAAATAATTCTGTACCCTTCGTCCCACACCTCACCCCACTGCCATTCACATATTACAAGTCACCTTGGAGTTCTATGACCTTGCAAAGGCACTCAGCCTTTAGCCTCTTTCCTCTATATGGCCTCAGAACTCCTTGATCTATGAAGTGAATTGGTATCACAGGCTACAATTTCTGCAGCGCAGTATCTCAGCTCACATAGAATACACTCTTTAGCCAAGTGTTATTGATGTACTGTAGGTTGACTACTGATAGTAACTTTGCACTACAATTAATATCAGGGGGGGAGGGGAATCCATCAGCTTCAATAACCATAGTACATTTTATTTTAGTTCCTGTTGGGATAATTATTTGTGATCAAAATTAGATCCTGTTAGCAGGAAGACCAACTAATAGCTATTATTTCAAAACCACTCTGCTGTTCTCCCGGTTAATAGTTTCTTCAGCAAATGTAGAGAGAATTTCATCCTCTTTGTTGGAGGGTATGCCCAATTCTCAGGTTATACCCTTAACAGAGATAAAACACAGGTTCTATCCATGAATGTCCACTGCAATAGATCAGTCATTGGGATTGACGGTCTTAAATTTGCCCCGGGACAAAATAAAATATCTGGGCATTTGGTTCAGCCAAAGTCTTAGAGAGTCCTTTCACCACAACGAAAACATGAGCCTAACTAAAATCAAAGACCTACTAGATAAATGGTCAACCAGATTCATCATCTGGTGGGAATGTATAGAAATGATCAAGATGATGATTACCCCCTCATCAATTTCCTGATTAGCATGTTTCCAATCCATCTGTCTGTCACTTTCTATGCCAGAATAGATTTACTACTCATCACGTTTCTGTGGCAATCTAAAAACTGAGAATTTAACCCAAAAGACTGAGGTTTCCAAAGAAACGGAGAGGTTTAAACCTTCCAGGCTACTGGAGGTACCAAATTGCATATATAGCGAAACAAAGATTCTTCTGGTTCTCTCTACCTCATGCTGCTCCTCCTACTTGGCTTACCATCAAAAACAATCTCACCCGACGACTCTAGCTCATTTCACTCATCTCCACCAAGAAAATAAGGACGGAACACTCCTCAATCATTACCTCCAGCACAGCCCATGCTCTGAAAAATCAATAACAAACGCCCTAATAAAATGCAATTCTCTCTCCTGGCCTCACTATGGCATGATGATAACTTGAAAGCAGAGGGTAAGATGTTAGATCTTGAGAAATGGGCATAAAAAGGCACCATGTTAGTAGTGGACCTGGAATCTCCGAAGAACTGAAACCTTTCTCACACCTTAAATCCAAATTTGAACTTGAGGAAATGGCTTTAATCTTTAGAAAGGGATAAAAGTCTAGAATTTCCATACATAAATCCCCCAGAACACCGGACCGCCCCATCACATTGAAGACCTTAGCTAAGCAGGGTGTCACTTAGCTTCCAAAGTATACTCTAATCTTAAACCAATGACCTCTTCTCTCACTAAATCATTATAGAGCAAATGGGAATCGATCTTGTGCAATACAAACAATACACATAATGTGACACTAAATTGGCCTTCCATCTGGGCTAACCTCACGACTAACAAAAGTACACACTCCTTAGCACAATGCAGATTTTAGACAGCTTATATGGCACTCTGGACCCTCTTTAAACTTTTCAAACAGAGTCTGCATGACATATATTGAAGCTGCGAAAAAGAAACAGTGAACCTACAACATATGTTACACTACTGTACCCTTTCCAAGAAATCCTGTTCTGAACTCAGCATTACCATCTTGCAGATTCTACAGATAAACTGGACCCCTGACCTAACTTCTATTGTTCTTGGTATCCTAACTCCAGAAACACATCTTAGGCTGGACAATGAAGGTCATACCTTATGAGATATCCTCGTTTCAATCGTTCTTGAAACCATTCTATCTGAATGGAAAGACCTCTCCAAACTTTCTGTCCACGCTTGATGGGAATAGGTCCAAGTTACAAGGGGAGAGGATAACTCTCTAAACACCTACCTGAAAACCCCATTGGAGAAAATACATCTGGTCAAAACAAGATTCATACATCACCAACCAAGTATTACCTTAGAAGCCAACCTATCCCCTTCCCCCACTCCCTCACTAACATCATACCAACTTCCCTCTCCCCTTCTCCTCCCCCACAATCTCTGGCTCCATTACTTTATCTTCTTTCTCTTTCTTTCCTGGCTATCCTCTCATCGCTCCTCTGCCTTTGTTTCTCCATATCTTGATACTACTCTGGGGTAATTCCACCTCTCAGTACTATGCCATTACTCTAAATGCACTTCATTCCTCTCTAGCACCCATAACCTAAGATACTATGAATTTGTTATTTTGTAATTTGACGACACTATGATACCCTGATACTATAACTCTATAGCAAATCATGCTGTACCCTCTCCTAGTCTTCATACCCATTAAGCGAAAGACCCTCTTCCTTCTGTACTATATCTATATTGTTTGTCTCATAAAATTTCAATAAAAATGATTTTGAAATAAAATAAAAATGTTTCTTCACCAAACATTCACCCAAGACCTGACAAACATGTCCCTTGATATCATTAAAGTCTCATTATTTCACTTCCTCTATTACTAAGGGTAAATAAGGATTTAACTTTCTCTAAAATCAAATCACCTCCAATATAGAATCCAAATATGGGAGACATACCCTAGTGCATATTTTGTGAAGCTTCATATTTTAATGATAAAGGATAGCTCTACATTTGGTACTTGAAGGTCCAAATATCTTTCATCATTCATCTGCCCATGAGTATTGGTTATCAAACATAAACGACAAAAGATATGCTAGTACTCACTTAAAAAAAAAAAAAACGTTTTGTTGAATTTTCAAGGTATCATGCCAGTGAGTATCTGACATATAGCAATTGCATACAGGATGATAGCATGTTACACAATTTGGGATCCCTGTAAGATACACTTTGCGAACAGAACGTATGTAAAAACCAAAAAGTACTCACTATCTGAAGCAAAAATATTAATGTAGTTCTCAAAGAATTGTTTCCCATCAATTAAAGTCATCACACTTTCACTTTAAACCAATGCTGCACGTCAGTGTTTGGTCATACCAATGCCCCAGCTCATTCCGCATTATAATAAAAATGGGTGCATTTCCCTCTTTACTCAGCCCTTTAGTGACACTATCTAAAATAATGGTCCATAGGCTTCCTCCTCTCTTAATGTATGCCACAGATCAACTCCCCTATTGTCGAAACCTTTTTAAGTGATAGCAACCAGTTTAAACAGTCTAGCTTTCTTAACTTTATGATCTTTAGCAAAGGGTTCCATTACCCAGGAAAGATGATCATGATTTTTACGTCTCCTAATTGCTTCTTTCAGAATTCTTTAACTGGGAGTTTTGTGGAGCTGATATAGTGTTTCAAACAGGAACATTCACTCAGAAAAGCACAATATGGTGTTTTGTAATTAATTCATTGGAGTAGCTTGACTTTGTTGCATTATAGTTGTTAATTAGTAATGTCTTAAATATCATTTATGCACACCAAATGCACTATCCTCATTTATAAGGGCTGTCCTATATTCTGGGGAACTAAGCATCAATAGATACATTATTTAATATAGGAGACAGTGTCACTTTTACTTACAGAGTTTTTAAGGTGTGTTTTGTGCAGACTTGCAGGCCCGACCTTCTCCCTCGTTACCCACAATGCAATTTTGATTATTCCACGGTTATCCGTTAGAAAAACTCTTTGAGACTCCTTAGGGGTTGGGCCAACTCCTCCTCATGGATGGTATTGTGTAGTGTACTGTTTTCCTCTTGGTCATATTTTTTTATTCAAGTGCAGTAGCATTCGGCTTGTATTAAGGACAATACACTTCTAAACCAAGTTAGGGAGGTCTGTAATTAGGTGCATATGTCAGATATACAAGAGGCGGTGTTGCCTATATCTCATACGTAGTAGCGCGATTTATGAGTAGTCATGCACGCTTGTTAACCGCGCCACTATGCATTGGATATCAGCTACACTGTCTCTTCTGTATCTGGCACATGTTTAAAACCTTAAATACCATTAAGACAAACGAATCCCCCTTTTTCTATTTTATCTATTTTCATTATTACTTACATTTTAATAGTTTTTTATATTTTTTTTTATAGGTGATATGGGCACACCACCCCCATTTTTTTAACACGACTATTAGAATTAAGTCCATGAGCACCTTTTCAATATCACTCCTCACATGAGGTGTGTAGCACACAATAAAAGTCAATCACTATACAATGATTGGATTAAATCTACAGCTTTGAGAAAGCCCCTGCCCTACAGGCACTGTAAGGGATCAAACCTGTGTTGGCTGCAAAGCAAGATTGTATGGAACAAACCTAGGAAGAAGATAATGCAGGACAACCTGCAAATTCTGTTTATAATACTAAATTCAATACACAAGCTATGGCGCAGAACTGGATTTCTTTTTTACTTGGATGATCGAAACAATACAATTTGAATACAAAATACAACCAACAGGAAAACACTACACTCAGCACAATACTAGAGTTATTAAGGTTGTCAGTTTTTTATAAATAATTGAAGGCTAAAATTGTATATGCTTTCTAAAGCCACTATTTAGCTGAAGAAAATCTGAACGATCGAGTGGTATTGCATACACCGTCTAATTTTCCATTGAATGCTTAGAAATAGATCTTTCTGATGTACCATACCCACCCCTCCATTAAATTCGTTACATGTTATAGGTCTCAAGTGACTCATCTACAAAGGTTTGTCTGACGCTCTGTTATTCTATAACAGCAAGGGAAAATTGTGTGGGAACTTGGTATTTTGCAGGCTTTAAATTGATGAATTCATGGCGATCTGGCACTTGATGGGAACACAAGTCATGGAATAACATGCCACCTTAATAGCAATGGTTTCAAATATTGAGTTATCTTTGGAATGCCACCCACCTTTAATAAAGCAGTTCACATCTGCTGCAGAATTAGCAACTGTGGTGACTGTCAAAAAGAAAGGATAAAGACCTTAGAATCTTTGTGAACACGAGGTATATTAGAGAACAATATCTGAGTGGTACAAAAAAGTGGGAGGACTTTTGTTAGTATAGTTGTCCAACGCTAAAGTGCTCTCATAATTAATGAGTAATGCACCATTTATAAAGACGATAGAGGCACCTAATTTTATAACAATAAATGCAAACGCTGCAATTTCTTTCTAGTAAGTGTCTAATAATATTTGTACATTGTTACACATTTAAAACAATCTTTGCGCACTCAGATCTTGCACTTGTACCCAATGTTGGTAAAAAGAACTTATAGAAATATACAACGGAATCACATGTAGTAGCTAAAAAAACATTATGAAATTTTGTAAAATAAAGAAAATGCAGTACATTGCATTTACTGGAACAAAACTTGTTGCACCTACCTTTTTATATGTAATCAAAGAAATATTTATTCTGTTTAGGGTGTGAAAGTGTCCACGTCATTCTTGCTTTTATTTCAGACTCCATTCATGTAGCATTCTGCCGTGAGATTCTTTTTTTCAGTTTTTTTAAATAATACATTTATTTTCATAAAAAATTTGAAAAAATTGTGTTATGGTAACATGATACATTCAATGCATTTTTCAGAGTCCAGTAAATTTCAGACGTACACTTTATAAAGGAGAAATGTATAAGACTATCCAGACTGGCCATATAAGTTTTGTAGCAAGCATGCCTTTTCTCTATTTTTTCCCATCACCGGTCCTCGGTCATCAACACGGAAACATATTTTACAGCAGATATTTATTCTGCCTTAGTAACAATACATTACAAATCTTCTATGCGCCTTGTACGTTTTTCAAATGTTTTGGGTCACCCCATTTCTTATACACTTTCACTTCAAGTCCCAGTAAACATCTTTGCGCCATTGCTCCAGGGGTGGTGGCGATCAACTGCCTAGTCAGGCTACAACTTGATTTGCCATGGCGCGGGTGTTCTGTGGGAACAGAGTAGTGGTGGAAATGAAAATATAATAACATGTGCCTCAAGGGCTTTGTGACCAACAGAGTGCAATTATGTGCTTGGGCAGTTCCACCCACAGGACATAGAGTTTGTCCTGCACATTGCTGAAAAGGATAGAGAACGGTTTGAGTGTGCAGTACTTGTACAGAGGCATACAAGAAGAACTGGTGGTGGTTTGTGATTGGCTAAAATGGTGCAGCCCGCAATGCACAGATTGAGAGATTGTATTGTAGACCAGACTGGGTAGGAAGAATGTTCATTCAAGAGTAATCCCAGCAAGGCTGAATAACCATGATACTCCGAGGGATTATTCAGAAATGTCCTTTCCTCATTTGTGTTTGCATGGTGTCCATAAAGGCAGTGGCAAAAATGCAGTGCTGTCATCTTCTGTGTAGTAAGGGTACGAAACGGTGAGTGAAAGAAGTGGAATGCACTGAATGGCTAGTGCATGGGGTGAATGTCAGTAGAATGCATCTGTGTTAAATGTAGGAACCTAGGTTCGGAGGAGGATGCTATGGCAGCGGATGCTGATGTAAGAAGATCTATATTTTAATGCTTTAGTGAACATAATTTACTATAGTCTGGCTTGCGTTATTGCTTATTTATATATATAATAAATAAAATTGTTTAAAATAATTTAATTCAATAATCTACCGGACTGCCACAATAGAACCAACTTTAGATGGTTTGGCGACAGGCATAAACCAACCACTTCTGGCACAGTCATCTACATCATATTTGGCTATCTTCTGATGCTTTTTGTTTTTAATTTTGTGTTGGAAGTGTAGGAAATAAGATGCTTAGATGACAGAGCACTTCTAAATATGCTCCGACCATACCCAACCCATTGTTGGTCTTCGAAAAGTACAGAAAGACGCCTACATCCCTGGGCTGTGTATGAGTAGCTGCCTACACTTCACAAGACAGTGGATTTTAAAGCATTTACTCAAAACTACCCTTCCAAAATGGAGCTTTCACTTGTGTCGAATGATGTTGAATTTACGACATTGTCTTCCATAAATAGGTGTCTGTCCCTCACGAGCTAACAGTCAGTAATCTAGGGATTAAAAACTGTTACTGGCTATTAAACCTTAAGAATACTTCTCCCTGCAAAGAGGACACCTCCACATTCCTGTGGTGAATCATCATCCAATCAAGAATGGATTATGGAAATGCTATATATTTTGCCTCTCCCAAATCTACACTCTGGCAATTGCAATTAGTTCCAAACAACAGCTCGCTTGATAACGAAAACTATAAAAATGTGCCCACATTTTCCATGTCTTGTGACAACCTCCCTGGCTGCCTATTATTTTCAAAGCACTGTTAATAATATGCAGAACTCTCTAACAGCAAACCCCTGAATTTCTTCAAAATAAATTTGTCTCTTATCTACTTAAATTAGGGCTATGTTCAGTATCTCGATCTTCTGAAAAACCGTTTGGTTAGGAGAAAAAGCTTTCTCGGTTGCAGCCATGAAAATGTGGAATTCCCTCCCACTATATCTCCATGCAGTCAAATCTCCTATTTTTGGGGGAAACTATTCTACAAGAAAGATGTCCAGTAGTCCAGGGTAGATTATGTAAGATGTTTATCTCTTATAAACTTACTGTTCAATTAGTGACAGGTATTTTTCAGGATTGTTATGTTGTTGTTTACTTCAGCTGCAAGAAGCTTTGGCTACTGTCAGCGTCTTATAGGAAACACACCATAGAGCATACATGGTAACTTTACCAATGCTTATTTTGCCAGGTTTCAATTGCTTGACTGATGGGCCTAAACTGCTAAGGGGCTAAGCCATATGAATGCAGATAGACTTGTCGGCCCATGCGTAGAAAGTGAAACTTTAAGAAGGAAAATGCAAAGTGAAGTTGGCATGAAAGTCAGGACTGGCTAAAGTTGAAATGTATGACAAGGGATATGGAACCACGCAAGCCATTACAACACATGGCTTTGCAACAAACGTCTTCACCACTGCATTCCTTCACCACACAAGTCTTTACAACGCACAGCCACTTTGCCTTAGGGGAAAGCTCTGGACTTTGGAGAGGTATAAATTGCTATTCCAACTCCAGTCTGTACAACAGTAGGGAAAGCTCTGGACTTTGGAGAGGTATAAATTGCTATTCCAACTCCAGTCTGCACAACAGTAGGGAAAGCGTTGGACTTTGGAGAGGTATAAATTGCTATTCCAACTCCAGTCTGCACAACAGTAGGGAAAGCGTTGGACTTTGGAGAGGTATAAATTGCTATTCCAACTCCAGTCTGCACAACAGTAGGGAAAGCGTTGGACTTCGAAGTCCAATGCGCTTCCCCTATGGCAAGTCGTTGTTAAGGCGTGCGTGGTAAAAGAATGCAGTAGTAAAGAAGGGTCTTTGAAAAGCCCATGTTGTAAAGGCACTGCGTTGTAAAGACTTTGTGGTAAATGCTGTTTCCCTGTGACAAGCAGCCGCATGGCAGCCATGCACCTCCACAGGACACATAAACAGCCCCCATTATAGAAAAGAATCACACCATAAACCTGCATTTCATTTTGTATGAAGGAGTGGAATGGACATAAAAACACATGATGTAGTTCTGTTCACATAAATAACGCTGTCACAAAATCAAAGAAAGAAAGTCACTGGGTTAGGCAAAATATTTATTCAAATCGATTCTAAACCCAGTGAACCATTTGAATGCATGCGTCAAAGCATCCTGTGTGCCCAAATAAACTGTACACGTTGGCTGCTTTACCTCAAGCTCTCATCTGTAGTCATCGAAAGCTTACATTAAGTGTATTGGAGTGGGAGAGTATAATCTCCTCTTAACATGCCTCCTATTTTTCTGTAAGCACAGGACGACTCCTTATTGGACAAAGGTTTAAGTCGTTTGATGTTGTTTTAAACATAGTAGCCTTTCATCCCGGAGGCAAGATGGCGCCCGCGCGATCGGTCGTGGCGGACGTGTGAGCTGACCACTCTCTCTGCTCCTCGGGTCTACGATGTGTTGCTGTTATGCTCCGTCGTGAATTATTGTGAAGATCTCCCTGAAAAAAAGCCCTTTCTTTCATTAAGCGCAGTGCCCACTTTAAAAGTCTACGTTTTCACGGTTGGAAGAAAAGGAAACTTAACGAACGCCGAAACGCCGAAACGCCGATGCTGGAGGCAGTTGCCGCGCTGGTGAGGCTCCGCAGAGCCTGTTGAGCGGTAACTTTCACAGGTGCAGTGGCTCGACTACGCGGCGAACGGCGTTTGATCGTCAACCCTGATCGGGTGGAGAGAACTGTGAAAGCAGTAATGGCTCCGAAAAATATGCGCAAACAACGAGGTCATGAGGCGAAGTCAGTACTTACTACCGTTTTGACGTCCACTAATGGAGGTGAGAGAGACTTAAATGACGTAAATGATACTACTATGTCAAAATTTGGAATTGGGGGCTCTGGTGAAAAACGCTGGGAGACCAAAACACACAATAACTGCCTTATTCACCTCTGTGGAACAGAAACGGAAAGGGAAGGTGGTTAATGCCCAATTAGAGCTTCAACCAGGTAGCGCTTCAACAACGCCCCAGAGCTCTACTGTTGCTGCGGTTAATTTGATGAATAAAAAGGGAGATGTAGAATGCAGTATCCCAGAAGAATATTGTAATATTGGATCAGAGGAAAGCAGTCGGTTAAACCCTTCTGAGTTCTTAGAAAAACCTGCTGTCGCTTTATCTACGGAGGTTGAGTCTGGGGATTTTTATTCGGTCTCAGAAAACTCAGCCTCCTCATGCGAAGATCTGGCTACACAATATTCCAAACAAATGGGTATGGAGGCTGAGAGTGAATATGACGATGACTCGGCTGTACCTGGCGAATTTGGTGAAGAGGATAGCCCCGCTACAGTGAGAGCCGGAGATGACACGCCTATGATTGAAGGAGCAACTGGGCTTCAAGGAGATCCACCGGGTGATATCACTCTTGGTATGATATATCAAACCATTCTGAGCCATATGGATAAAACAGCATCGGAAAGTAAAAAAATCCAGAACTCTTGTCGTAAATTGCAAGGCTCTATTAGAAGGTTAGTGAAGGCACAATCCGATTTTGGAGACAGATTCACCAAGGCTGAAACTAGAATTTCTTATATCGAGGATGAACTGGTTAAACAGAAAGTCATCACAGAGACTTTAAGCAGTGATAAGGATGATCTATTATGGAAAATGGGCGATTTTGAAAATCGCGCCCGGCGCAACAATTTAAGAGTGATGCAAATTCCTGAAGGCAAGGAAGGGCAAGATCCGCGGAAATTTATCGTGGAATTATTTCAGAAGGCGTTCCTTGCTTTAAGTAAATGGGACTGGGAACGAGAGATCGAACGGGCTCCTAGATATCCTTTCAATATTCAACCTCGACAAGGACAGAATCCTATTAAACCCAGACCATTTCTTGTGGCCTTCAATAACTTTCGCGCCAGGGAAGATATCTATATGCAAACTCGACCTAATTGTAAATCAATGGCGGAAGGGTTCACTTTTTTCGCCACACCTGACTATTCTAAATATACGATGGATGTTCGGTGGCAGCTACGACAGTTGGTGAATCAATTCCAAACTAAAGGCGCTCAAGCGTATATCATGAATCCGGCGAAACTTAAAGTGATACACAAGGAGAAAATTTGGTTCTTTACTAATGTTGTAGCAGCTAAGGAATATTTGCAGTCTATGAAGGACCTCTAATTTCCAGATTTAAATTTTATTTTTTTTAATTAATTGGACATTAGTCTAGTCAAGAGTTGATTATGTGAATCACCTGATTTATATCATAGTGAGAATATTGCTGGTTTTATTCTTGCTCAGGATTGTAGGGTAGCTTGAATAAGCTAGTTTTTGAGTCGGCGGAACGATAGTTAAAGTTTTTTTTTTTCACTCAGGAAGCATATGTAAAAGGAAAGGAAAACTTTAACCCTTTTTTGTTTTTCTTTGGACCTGTTGGGGAGTGAAAGAGGGAGTTTGTCGCTCATTACCATCAATAGGACCTGAGTCCTAAAGCCTCGGTAATGGAGGGGTTGGGGGGGTGATCGGTGGTGGAGGGTATTGGGGGGTGAGGGGGTTAATCAAGGAAAATTCACGGGGATTCTAGGTGGCAATGACGTAAAGGGAAAAATCCTTGCTTGGTACAGAGATATCACTGTAAACTTTATTGAATTAATATATAGGTGGTCAGGAAGAACTAATTTTGATTTGAGAATTTTGATAGTAAGCCATGTCACGAAATATTAAAATCTGTTCATTTAATGTATCTGGGCTCAATAACGGCAATAAAAGAAGGAGAATAGCAGCTGAAATCCGTTTTATTCAACCAGATATTCTTTGTTTACAAGAAACACATTTGGCTTGGGACAAAAGGAAACTCATAGCAGACTTAGGTTATACTTTAATTGCTGCCGCTCAACAAACTAACAATACTAGAGGGGTAATGATCTTGTCTAAACCTGAGTTTTGTACGGTTGGTCGCAAATTAACCGATAAATGGGGTAGATGGGTAATATCAGAATTAAAAGTTGGAGGTGGAATTTTCACAATCTGCTCAATATATGGGTCTAATATAGATGAGGCTGAAGTTCTGGAATCATTAAATCTAGAGCTTGCTAAGTGGAGATCCCCGTTAATTCTATGTGGAGATTTGAATATTAATTTAAGGACCACGGAGTTAGAGGCCGGTTTTGAAAATTATAAGGGGCGTAAACCTCGTGTTTTTAAAGCTCTACATAATTTGGTTAGTGACCACGGTCTGGTTGATATATGGAGTAAAAACTATCCTACACTTCCAGGATATACGTACTACTCTGCTCCACATAAGAAATTTGTCCGGTTGGATTATTTTTTTACATCTAGTGCTATTCACGGCGGGACAAAGATACAGATATTTCCTAGAGTCTCATCGGACCACTCCCCAATTTTAATTGAATGTCCAATCTTAAAAGAGAAAGGATGTTTAAGGAGTTTTTCATTTGATAGGAAGCTTTGTCTTGATGAACATTATAGAACATATATGATTGAATGGATAACAGAATTTTTCAAGATCAATCTTTGCACGGCTAGCATTGAAAAAGTATGGGACGCATTCAAGGCCTGTTTCAGAGGGGAGGCGGTGAGTTTTGGTTTGTATCATCAAAAAAAAGTACGCTCTCAAATGGGGGAGCTATATAATAATTTAAGGGTTGTGGAAGAAGAGCTGATTAAAGAAATTGGGAAAAAGGATAATTTACTGGAAATATCTAAAGTTGAGGCCAAAATTGCACAATGTAGAGCGAATATAAATAGTAGCGAGTCTGAACTTCTGGATAGTCCTTTCTCCATGGAAGAATTAGAGGTTGCGGTCAGAAGTATACCGAATGGTAAGGCAGCTGGACCGGATTTTATTCCCGGAGAAGTTTATAAATGTTTTTTTGAATCCTTGAAAAAGGTCATGTTAGAAACTTTCAGGATGGCACAAAGGGGAACTGCTCCAATCACATGGAATTATGCTTTAATAGTTGTATTCAGTAAGAAAGGGAAACCCCCGGAGTTACCAGGATCTTACCGTCCAATATCTTTGCTTAATTGTGATAGCAAGCTCTACTCTAAAATGATTGCGAATCGTTTATCTAAGGTCATAACACCACTTGTCACATTTAATCAACATGGTTTTATTCCAAAAAGAGGTACGGTCACACATATTAACAGAGTTATCACTTTATTTGATATAGCAGAGGCAGAAAAGAAGGATTTAGCATTGATATTGCTTGATGCGGAGAAGGCCTTCGATCGTGTGGAGTGGGTATATTTATGGGAAGTGATGAGAAGGATGGGTTTTGGGAACGCTTTTCTAACTATGATTCAGGTCTTATATAAGACACCCAATGCTAGAATCGCTGCTATGGGTTTAAAATCCGAAAAGATTAACATAACGAGAGGGACACGGCAAGGGTGTCCCTTTTCCCCTTTGCTCTTTGCTTTATTTATTAATCCTTTTATTATCAGGTTACAAAATTCACCTTATATTAATCCCTTCTTAGTTGAAGGAATTCCATATTCAGTGTTCGCATATGCGGACGACATTGCAATAATAACAACTGATCCAGGAGAGGCAATGGGGGAAATTGAATTATTAGCTAGAGACTTTGGATCCATGTCAGGTTATAAATTAAATTCTGCAAAAACTCAAGTCCTATGTACAAAGAATATTCAATTTAATGATCCTCGAGTAACAAACGTAGTTATATATCTAGGTATCATAATTAAAACTCAAATGCAAGAGATAGTTGACAGCAATTGGAAAGAGATTATATATCAAGTCAAGCAATCATTGGAGAGATGGAGTCGATTGCAATTATCAATAATAGGAAGAGGGAATATTATTAAGATGAATATTCTCGCCAAGATTTTATACTTATTTCGGAGCATCCCACTGGAATTTCCATTTAAATATATACAGCAACAGCAGTCTCTGTGCAGGAAATTTTTTGGGGCCCCGGGTAAAATTCGACGAGCTATGAAATGGTTGACGTTACCTGAAGAAAGAGGGGGACGCGGTTTACCTGATTTTTTAATTTACTATTATGTTTGTTTTTTACAAAGAATGAGGCTTATGTTGACAGGTGAGCCTCCGGAGGTTGAAGTGGAAGCCCCCTCGATTTTTTTTCTGTTATTAGGAGAACATGCGAAAGGATGTTTATTAAAGGAGCTGGAGGGTAACTACTACAAGCACACCCGTTTCAAGGTATTAGCTTCAGCTTTTAATGTATGGAGAAAGGTCAGAAAGTTGATACATTTGGGCAAAATCTCATATTATACCCCTTTTGGGGCTGATAAAATACTCCCTTCTATTTTTTGGGATAATACGGCAAAGTGTTTATCAAGAAATGGGATATGTAAAATTGGTGATTTATATGATGCTAATGCTACATTTGTTACGTATGCAAAACTGGTAGACAAATATCAGCTGTACCACTCTCTGTTTTTTAAATATCTCCAAATTCGAGACTTTTGTTTAAAAAATCAGGTTAAGGTTTCTCCTAATATATTAGTAGAGGGGATTAGCCTCCAAAAAAGGATTGGCTCACTTTATCTGATTTTGATGGAGTTTAAACAGGATGATATTTCAAAATACAACCTTTATTGGCAAAATCAGTTAGGAGTGCCTCATGTGGATATTCAAGAAACTCTATGTCTTGCTAAGGAATTATGTTTGGCTGCTAATTTAAAAGCTCAAGTCTATAAGACGGTTTTTAGGTTATATTATACTCCTAAACGCATGGCAACTTGGGGCGATAAATTTGACGGGAAATGTTTTCGCTGTGGGGATCCGGATGCTGACATGGAGCATATTTTTTTTTATTGTATTAAGTTGTCGCACTTTCTGAATAGTATTGAAGTATTTATGGGAACGGTGCTGCAATACCCCTATAAGATTTCCTCTACACTTATGCTATTGGGCATAGACCAAAAAATAGGTAATCATTTTGTATTAAATGAGCACAAATATTTCCTGTTTCTTGCAATGAATATAGCACGTTTATGTATTGCAACGGAATGGTTATCACCTGAGGCTCCGATGTTCGAATTCTGGAGAGCCAAGCTTTATAATATCTATGAATTAGAATGGAGTCTGTATGCTTTGAAGGGGGCTAGGAAGAAACGAATTGGACTGTTGATTTGGGGTGCCCTCACAAATTATCTTGAGGTGGGATGAGCTCAGCGACAATCGCTATCTTTTGTAAGTACTGTAAATATATGAATTCAAATTGCAATGTTTTGCTGTATGCTGTTAGTTTATGAATGTAATTGTTGTTGCCACCAGAACTTCGGTGGAAATAAAAAAATAAAAAAATAAAAATAACGCTGTCACAAAATCAAAGAAAGAAAGTCACTGGGTTAGGCAAAATATTTATTCAAATCGATTCTAAACCCAGTGAACCATTTGAATGCATGCGTCAAAGCATCCTGTGTGCCCAAATAAACTGTACACGTTGGCTGCTTTACCTCAAGCTCTCATCTGTAGTCATCGAAAGCTTACATTAAGTGTATTGAAGTGGGAGAGTATAATCTCCTCTTAACATGCCTCCTATTTTTCTGTAAGCACAGGACGACTCCTTATTGGACAAAGGTTTAAGTCGTTTGATGTTGTTTTAAACATAGTAGCCTTTCATCCGTCCGCAGAGGTGAAGGAGGTGACTCAGAGACTAACTGATTTCAATAATGCGATTAGGAATGTTTGTGGGAAGAGAAAATGGGGGCAATTATCAGTGGGGAATTAGTCTGTCATGCTATCTAAAGTCTTCTTTTCAGTCTTAAAACTAATGTGTTTTTGTTATTACTAAATTAGAAATCTACATTTAAATCTGAGACAAAGTGCATAAATTAAAATTAGAGTTCAAAGTGCTCAAAGATATACAGGCACATGCATCAACCTTTTTTGCGAGCGCAAATGGTGCGATTCTCCAAAATCGGCCAGTTGCGCCTGCAAAAACGGCTTCTGTGATGCATCAAACTGTAAGGCTCTCATAATTTAAGAAATAGCAAGTTATTGTTTCTAAAATTTCTTAAATTGCAATTGCATTTAAGGAATCGCAAATTGCGATTCCTTAAAAGCATGTCATGATGAAATCGCAAATAGCGATTTCGCTAATAGGGGCCGCAAATTACTATCAATTTGAACTTGATGGTAATTTGCAAAAACTCTTAAAAATGCACTAAAGTGCATTTTTCAAAGTTGTAGGTTACACACTCACATGCCCTTGGGTCATGTGTGTGCACAGCATGTGTGCACAGATCATTTTCAGGGGTGCAACAGGGTGTCCTTTTGACACCCTTGAAATTGCATGCGCAATTTGCGAGTACCTATTGGTACTCGCAAATTGCGCATGAAATTTCCCATTCATTCAGGAATGAATGGGAAGGCATTCCTTAATTGCGAGTCGCAATTTGCGAGTCGCAATTAAGGAATGTTTGGGAATCACTAATTTTATAGTGATTCCTACATGCATAGGCTTTTGCAATTTCTTAATTGCGATTCCTTAATAATCGCAATTAAGGAGTCGCAAAAGCCTACATTGATGCATATGCCCCATAGACTTATAACAATTGTGAGATTCATTGCAAAAAGTTTTTTTTAAATGTGCAAACTTCTTTTTTTTTCTAAACGTATTTTTATTGAAACAGATCCACCGATACGGACAATAGGTAACAATCAAAACCTGTTTTGAAAATTATAGGAGCAAGGTGAACAATTTTCATATGTTTGTTAACGTTGTTGATGCGGCACCCCATATGCCCATAGATACCCCCTAGTAGTCCCTCCCCGCTGTCCCGTGACCCAACAGGTCCTGTACTTTTCCCACAAATTCCCATTGTTCCCCCATTTTTTGGGGCAGCTCCTACTTTTATACACAATTCTCTCTGCCTGACTGCACCAATCTAGATCCTGCTTCCAATTGGTGAGTCTCAGTGTGGTCGAAGCCCCCATAGTCTTACTATATTGCGTTTCACTACCACTGCGGCCAGCAGGAGCCACATTGTAGTGTGTGTGGGCCGTCTGTCCTCTCCTGAGACTCCCAACAGGTGCCACTGTGCGTCTAATTGTATGTATAGGCCCGTTACCTCGGACTTCACCCTGACAATCTCTACCCAGTATTGCTGAATCTTCGGGCATGCCCAAATAATGTGAAATAATGTACTCAGCTCCCCACATAGCCTCAGGCAGTGACTTGTTTCACATCTAACCAGCTTGTGTTGGAGTGTTCTTGGGGCATACGACCTATATAGTACATGGAGTTGGATTAATCTTGACCACGCCCTTATGGCCACCTCCCTATGACTTTGAATCGCTTCTAGCCAGTCATCGTCCTCCAGTAATCCCACGTCCGCTTCCCATGCTTCTCTTAGCGGGCCTAGGGTGTCCAGGTAGTAACTCCCCTTCTGATAGGTGGCAATGTACAGCATGACTCAGCTGTAGGTAGTGAAAGTGTTCAATATCCGCCATTTGATATTCTGTTTAGACTTCTTCAAAGGTCAGCATGGCCCCATTTCTCCAAATATCTCAGAGATTTTCTATACCAATAAGAGTCCATCCACAGAAGCCCTGCAAGCATCCCACCTCAATCAGGGCATCACTTCTCCAGAGCGGGTTTTGTTGTGTCAGCCTCGAATCCCATCCCAGTATCTTTGTGGCAGTGTGCCATGCTCCCACCACGGACTGTGTGTGTGCCGGCAGAGACCTCACTTGATTCTTTTGATACAGGATTGTGGTGTACCCTCTGTCTCCCATTTCATGTCGATCAGCCCGATATGCTGGCTTAGAAGAGGGCAAAAAGACCCATCCGTTGATATTGATAAGCTGGGCCGCCAAGCAATAATTCCAAATGTCTGGGGTTGCCAAACCTCCCTCAAAAACCCCTTGTTGCAGCTTGCACAGTGCTATGGGCAGAGTGCCGCCCTCCCACAGTAGGTTGCGCTGTTCCCCTTAAATTGCCCGAAAAAGGTTCTCAGGTATCTTGCAGGGGGTATTCTGTAGTGTATACAGCAGCCGAGGGAGGGCCATCATTTTGAATAGCACGGCTCTAACCATGAGGGATATTGGCAGTTTTCTTCAATGTGTTATGTCTTCGCACAATCTCCCTAATTGAGCCTGTCTGTTTAGATTTAATAACTCTTCGTCTGATTTTGTGATCCAGGTGCCGAGGTATTTAAATGGGTCATGTCGTATTAGAGCCCTGCATTCAGTTGTGATGTGAGCTGAGGGATATCACCAGTTTATCTGGTAATCAGAATAACTACCAAAGAGGAGGACTATGTTAATAATTCTATGAATCGACTGTCTGGGTCTGCTCACGTATAATACATCATCAGTGTATAAAGAAATATGTTCCTCCCACTCGCCCCCCCACGTCAATACCTCTAATCCATGGGTCCTTCCAGACCCACGCAGCGATTGGCTCCAGCATCTTCGCAAAGATCATGGGGGATAGGGGACACCCCTGTTCTGTGCCCCTGTGTTTTGCAAAAGGTCTGGAGACTGCTCCGTTTACTCGAACTCGGGCCATTGGGTCGTGGTACAGTAGGTGGCATCAAGCACAAAATTTGGGCCCAGCCCAACCTAGCCAGGACTGCTTGTAGGTAGGGCCATTGAATGCTGTTGAATGGCATGTGGGCGTCTAGAGACATTACTGCCGCTGGCTCTGTTGAGTGTGTCGCTGTCCCGTGCATCACACCATTGAGACGTCTGAGGTTCAGCCTGGGCTTCTCTGGGGCATAAATCCTGTCTGGTCTGGGTGAATTATTGTGGAGATAATGGGATTGAGTCGATTGGATAGCACATTTGCAAGAACCTTTGGTTCGAAGTTCAGTAAGGAAATGAGCCGATAGGAGCCACATTGTTCCAGCGCTTTATCTTTCTTAGTGATGACCACAATCGAGGCCATTCGCAAATCTTCTGGAAGGCTCTTTTCCTGTAGCATAGTGTGAAACATGTCTAGCATCGGCTGTGCCACCACCGAAGCCACACACTTGAATAATTCCACTGGCAGCCCATTCGGGCCCGTGGCCTTTCCCGATTGTAGGTCTCGGATGGCCCCTTCTAGTTCCTCCACCTGCAGGTCTTGTTCAATGTCCTCTCTGTCTTCCTGTGAGGCTGTTAGCAGGAAGATATCTCTTAGCAGTTCAGCACTCTCCTCTCCTGTCCTAGCTTTTGCCATTTGGTATAGTGTTTCATGATGGGGCGGAAAGGCTTCAGCTGTATCCTTGCCTGAGTTTCGTACCTTCCCATCTGTCTCTCGAAAATCCGCGACCCAATTCCGCTCCCTATCTCTCTTTTCCAACCATGCAATAAGCCTATTAGCTTTGTCTCCTAGGTCATATAGCTGTCTCTAGGTGGGCACTGCATGCTTGCCTGCCGCGTCTTCCTCAATGTCTCTCAGCTCCCTCTGTTTGCGACTTATCTTAGGTCTCACATTGGTGTCGTCACATTGTGTAATAGAGATCTCTCTAGGGCCTCTATGTCACTTTCCAGTTTCTCGCACAGGGCTCTCATCCTTTTCCTCTGTCCTCCCAGCTCTGCCTGCAGATAACCCCTGGCCACTGCTTTATATGCTTCCCAGAGAGTACTGCCCATGCCACCGACCCCGCGTTTTCGCTAAAGTGCTGTTGCGTTCATTCGCTAACCTTTTCTTGGGATGTCTGTCTTAAAAATACAAGGGGGCTAGGCGTGGTGGTAAGGAGTAATCTCTAGTGAGGCCCTGAAACTGGACCTCTACTGGGGGGGCACAACATAAGGCAAGGGGCATATCTGACCGGTCAGATATGCCCCTTGCCTTATGTTGTGCCCCTCCGGAAATGTCCCACGTGTATGGAGTGTGTAAGGAGGTAGTCTAGCCGCTCCCCGCTGCCGTGTGCTGCCGAAACATGCGTGGATTGTCGATTGGTCGGGTTGTGGAGTCTCCAATGGTCCGAGAGGCCCATCGCTTCCATGAATTACCTTAGGCGGGTTGGCCTCCCAGTACAGACTGTCGCCGCAATCCTATTGAGATCTGGGGTCATCACTGCATTCATGTCCCCTCCCAGTATGAGTATACCCGGTGTCATGTCTAGCAGTGTTTTGCTAAGCTCAGGGAGGGTCTCCACATGTAGTCTTGTGAAATGTGCAAACTTAATTTGAAATTGATAGTCTTCAAATCTGTATCTTATGAAACTAAACAATACTATTTTGCCCCAAGTAATAAAGGAGGTATTGCGAGATGCATCATCATTGCACCAAATCCAGGTCAAGGTGGGGTTAACATTTAGGGCCGATTAACCATGCAATGACAAATAAAATTGAAATACGCTCCAGTATACTTGATAGTACGTTTGAATCAAACCTCTGACTTTTATGGTCTTCATAACCATTCCATCTAGGTTGTTTGTTGCTCCTGTGTGCATTATCTACTTCTACTTCTCTCTACTTTTTTCCCGACCAACGAGGAAGCAGCTGACTGCTCTAGTGCCTTTCTATGTACATGTTCCCTAGCTCAGAATGGTGTTCTGTCATCACACACTTCTCATTCACTCGTGAAACAGGGGATGGATGTAATTGGAGCAGGGTGCAAGAGAAAATTAGCTGAGGTTGGGGGTCAAGCAGTTAGGAGAAGGCGCTGGTTGGTGTGGCTTCAGGTAACTCACCTCAACAAGGAGCTTGGAGCCTTCCTTTGTTTAGAAGAATACTTGCTCAGAGTGCTGTGGCGGGCTGAGAGATGAGCGAGCTGGGTAGATTGTGAAGCTCTCCTGTAAAGGTGGATACTGCACTATTAATATTTAGTAAAGAAATCAATCTTTATTTGTCCCTGAATTTAATTAAGAAAGATGGCTAACTTGATTTTGGCTTCTGTGTTATCACACACTCACAAACCATTACTACTGAATTTGCGAGGCAAAAAGGCTTTTGGGCTACAAGAGACCTACTAGAAAAACACAAATTTAATAAAATAGGAACGGAAATGCTTCTGTTATATATACTGCAGTTGACTCACAAACCATGATGAGATAATGTGGCAAAATATCAGGAGCCTCTGCACAAGTAACTTTCACAGATCAATGAAAAGTGGCCACGAATTATATTATGACAATATATGTCTATATGGAGGCATAAAACCAACAAACACACAGGGCTTTTACCAAAAACACATCCCTTATGTCCCTTATTCTATAATAGCAACTGTGCAAAAACATCATGAAAAGCCGATAGTGTACTAATTCTCAGACATTTTAAATTACCTGATGTTCAGACTATCTCCTCAATAAGCAAACAACTGTTAACGTCTAGCAAGGTGATTCCTAATTCAGAGCTCCAAACAGTATCCCGCTCAAGCACAGTGGGGCCCTGAGCGCCTTGTCCATACCGATCTTCTCCAGGAATATGGCTGTTCCTTACGGGGGAAATGTAGACTGCAGAAATATTACATGATTTTCTTCAGATGCTGTTCTGCTTGGGTTTTCGGATCAGATAGAACCCGCTCATCAGAGCCTCTCTAACCCAGCCAGAACGTTACCCTCTCCCTAGGGACTATTCACAACAAGTAACCACCGATATATATATATACCACCTAAGGACAGGGAATTCCTAATATATATATATATATATATATATATATATATATATATCTAGACCTCTTATAATATAAGTGGCGGCCTCGCGATCCCAGACGGACCCAGGACTTCCTACCCAGACGGCAGCCTCAGCCTCGCGGTCCCAGACGGACCCAGGACTTCCTACCCAGACGGCAGCCTCAGCCTCGCGGTCCCAGACGGACCCAGGACTTCCTACCCAGACGGCAGCCTCAGCCTCGCGGTCCCAGACGGACCCAGGACTTCCTACCCAGACGGCAGCCTCAGCCTCACGGTCCCAGACGGGCCCAGGACTTCCTACCCAGACGGCAGCCTCAGCCTCGCGGTCCCAGACGGACCCAGGACTTCCTACCCAGATGGCAGCCTCAGCACAAGTTCATCCTATGATTACCATAACATACAGAATGGGGAATCAGTTTTACTATTTACCCGATCACACAAGAACTGCCAGTTTGAGCACAACCTGTTCTCTGGTTCGAGGGGTTCCTCTCTCCCTTATTCAGCTACCACTTACCTGACCAGGGTTAACGTCTGTTCATGTCAAGTCACAGCTGACTAGAAGAATAGGCTACCTTCTTGTACAAGAACACGCAGCACATGTTGATTCACTACAAACTGGATACTTTATTATTTATTATATACGCAATCACACAACATTACTGTGTAACACATAACCTGCAAAGAAAAGTGAAAGATTAGGTTGTACACTCTAATAAGAAAGGGGTCGACATCACCTTAGTCGTGTGTAGCCTGCACTCAATGGTCATCTAGGTTCCCTTCTCGTCTGTGCCTCGGCTCGTCTGGAGATCACACCTCCGTAGCTCCCTTCTCCGAGTCACTGGGACCTCTTCCTCATCGGCTACTCTCTCCTCTCTGGCAATTCTGCTAGAAGAGTATCTGTCTCTCGGTTTTTCTCCGCCTTCAAGTTTGTCATCTGTCTTCCCTGGAATAAGTAGTAGCTTTACTGCTAACGGCTAGATGCCGCCTACGGACTGAAGTAAGTGCCTCGTAACTGCCTCAGACTTTTACTAATATAGAGGTGCATTTCCTCATGGAAAATTCCGGCCCGTAACCTGCCGCCCACCAAATTCTTGTACCTCCCTGTGCCAAGGACACTTTCCCAGCCGGCCGGCCTGATGTAGCGTCTTCGGCATGAAGAAAAATACAATCCTTCGATAAGGGCCGGTCTGAACCGGTTCTCTCCAAGCGAATAACACCTCATAACTAAAACATCCCCTTTAACCTAGAAGCATCTCAAGCTGCCGGAGCAGAAAGAAAGATGGAGTCTCTCCCGTTTGAGGCCTACCAGGCCTGAATTCAGCACGGCTCCATGAAATACCCTCACTACAGGGCAGGTTATCCCTAATACTAACGAATCTATCCCCTAGGATATGTGTGCAAGCCCTAATCTATGGGGAAGAACACAGGATCATGTCGAAGTGCCTAGTAAATAGACTTCATTCACTACTCTAACCCTTAGGCTTGAATGGTAAAGAGACTGAAGTCACCCTAATCACCCATCAACACAATAGGGCCGGGAAAATCGAGCAGTACATTTCACCCTTGACTTCAGTCTATTATACATTCATTAAACAGAACTAACATCTGTGGAAGAATAATATGAAACAAAGCTAACTGATCTATGTCTAGTACCAAATGTGCAAAATTGAAGTAGTGAAGGAATACACTGAATAAAGCAACAAATAGAAATCAAAACAGCGATGGTAATTAGAATACCTCCTAATATTCGACGTAACAGATACAAGTCAGGTAACCAATTAAAGAGCCAGTCAAACCAGCCCTGGTCAATGTGTTTTCTAACTTCCTCCGTCAAGTCATGTAGCCTGTCAATGTGAGCGCGAATAGATTGTGTATGATCAGACAAGTTAAAACAACAAAGACCCTCAAAATCGGAACAGTCGTGTCCATGTTTAAGCAAAAGATAATCAATGGCCGCTCGATTTTGCAAGATGGCTCTCCGTTCACCCTGGGCGTCTAACAGCATGTCAGACAGGACTGTAGAAGTATGATTAATGGATTTTACCATCCAGCAGGCCATTTTCTCAATAGATTTAGCATTATAAACCGCCAAAGCAGGAACACCAATAATTGAAATAGCCAGGCTAAGGTATTCAGACTTGGAATATAAATGCAAAGATGAGTCACAATCCTCCTGTAACATCACTGTATCTCGAATCACACGAGAATTGGCATTCGGATGTGACGAGAACATCAGTAAGCTGAGTCTCGTAATGGCACAGGGGCCACCAGAAATATTTGCGGGGACATATGGCCAGGAAGTATTACCACATGAGAAAAGCCATCCGGCAGGCAGCAACATCGTGCGATAATGACTAGGGGTAACTACCAAACTCTTGCAAGTCATATTGTTCTGGACCGAAGCACATGTTTTCGGTGTCCTTTGAAAGCACAAAGTTCGCTCATGAAGGGTGAAGGAAGTAGCACCTTTCAGTTTCAGACGCAGACATTCAGAAATTGCACTAGGATTACACGTAAGGAAAAAACACATATCTCCTTGTGTGATATTATAGGTAACTATTTGGGACTGGACGGGGGGTATCTGGTCTGGTAGTTCAGTACATAAGGGGCAATACGCATGGGTGGCAAAATCGCCCAGAAGAACATTGGGGCGAGCCTTTGAAATGTTGAAAATATTAGTTAAGGTTTCCAGCGAAGCAGGGACAGCAACCAGACAGGTCGCTAAGATGTCGTGTACAGATTTCATCGGCGTCAAACAAAAGTGAGGGGCATCGGTCACCCTTTTCGGCAGTAGGGTCCAAAAGTTCGATGACGAATCCCACGCAGCGAGGGAACGCGACACTCGAGTGCGTAGCTCATCCGGGGTTGACGGGATTCCTCCTCTCTCGTCGAACCAACCCGAAAATAGTCCGGCGACGACACATCCTGCAGCAACAATCCAAAGAATGATCTGAAAGAGAATCAAATACAGGCATTAATCATTCTCGTAAGTAACATTTGTCAGCCGGGACCGCTTCCCAGCTATCTTTCCCTGGTCTCATAACTAAAATGGTGTTATCATGACCGGTGGCGATAACCTCTGCCTGTTCAGGGGGAGTCTTAGGTGACTGCACCCAAACCCTGGCCCCAGGGTTATCTGTGGAGCCAAAACCTTTCTGGCCTCGTACAGTTAGCAAAGTTGGGGCAGTGCCTTTTACCATCCCACCACTGAAGACAGGCATTATGAGTAATTGAGCCACTCGGTCAGTTCGATGGATCAGCAAGTCAGCCTCACTGCTATTCAGCAGGAGTACCTTAATCTCTCCCTGATAATCACTGTCAATGACCCCTCCAAGTACCTGAATGCCTTTTACAGCCAGTCCCGATCTAGGGGCGATTAATCCAAAATTCCCGGGTGGTATATGAACACCAACACCAGTCGCGATGATGACCCGATCTTTACCTTTTATAACGGTGTCATCCATGGCATGCAAGTCTAAACCTGCCGACCCTGGGGTCGCTCTACATGGAGCCAAAGCTCCGGGAGTAATCTCCCAGTACATCACAGTCTCTCTGATTTCATTTGGCTGAGCATTAACATTCGGAGGGAACAAACGCATAAGTGGAGATTCAGCATTTAGAAAAGGACGATTATTCAAAATTAATAGCGCTTGGGACAAAAAGTCTCGCCAATTCTTATATTTGTCATCAGTTAATTTACGCAGCTGCCCCTTCAGTAGACCATTCAATCTCTCCACAAGACCCGAGGCCTGTGGATAGTATGGGACATGAAACACCCAGTCAATATTGTTTTCCACACAGAATTCCTGTACCAATCTTCCACGAAAATGGGATGCATTATCAGATTGAATTTGGAATGGCACACCATAATACATGATAATTAATTCCAATGTTTTAATGGTATTCAATTGGGTAGCTTGCTTACAGGGAAGGGCTACCAACAGGCCACTGTATGTATCAACAATAGTGCAAACATATTGACAATTCCTACTCATGGAAAGTGGACCGATGTAATCAATTTGCCAAATTTGAGCAGGCAGTTTCCCGCGATGTAAATGACCTTTAACAATTTGGGGCACTTTGCGCTGTCTGATGTGTTGACAAATGGGACAATGTAAAATAACATTCTTGATCAAATCTAGGGGGATATAAATTCCTCGATCAGCAGCCCACCTGCTAGTGGCTTTCTCTCCAAAATGTCCTGCCTTCTGGTGGGCCCATTTCGCCAATCCCGCAATATCAGAATCTTGCCTGTCCACCACTGCCTCAGCAATTTTAGATTTCTCATCTGCAATGTTAGGAAAAAATTTGTCAAGAGAATCTATCGGGGTGTGAGCATCCACATGGAAGATTGTAACAGTACTCTGTGGGAGCATCTCCCAAATCTCCTGCCATAATTCTTTTCCCCACAACTGTTTTGAATGCAATTCCCAATTATGGGAATGCCAAGTCGGTAACCAAACTGCCAGTCCATTGGCAGTAGACCAAGAGTCGGTGAAAATATGACATGTGCCAGGTAATTATTGTTTCAGGACTTGATAAACAGCATACAGTTCAGCAAATTGACTGCTCTTACCTTCACCAGTTGTGCTCAGCAGTTTTTGCGTGATCGGATTATAGGACACCGCTTTCCAGTGCCGTTTCGTCCCTATGAACCTTGCTGAACCATCCGTAAACCAGACATGGTTCCTGTCCTCCGCGGACAAATCATCAAAAGGTCTACCCCACTTGACAGGAGACTCCTGTACTAAAGGTACGGAACATACACTCTCAGTCGATGGCGCTCGCGCCACCTGCTCATGTAAAGATGCAACTCCTTTTTGTCCCACACGTGCCCTGTCTTGTATATACCATTTCCATTTAATCACACTCGCCTCTTGAGCATGTCCAATTCGGTGAGTTTTCGGCGAACTCATAACCCACTGCATGATAGGAATTTCAGGTCGCAAAACTATATCATGACCCAAAGTCAGTTGCTCGGTATCCACCAGAGCCCAATAACATGCAAGTAACTGTTTCTCAAAAGGTGTATAACGCTCACCCGCATCAGGTAACTTTTTGGTCCAGAAACCCAACGGCACTCTACTCCTGCCTTGCTTCTGCCACAAACTCCAATTCGCATAAAGGCCCTGTACAGACACATTCAAATCCACCTCACCATCACGTACGGGCCATAAATCCAAAGCATGTTGAATTGCCTCTTTTGCTAGGTTGAACGCATCTTGCTGTGGTTTATCCCAATCAAATGCATTCTTTTTACGAGTGACACGGTACAAGGGGTCCAATATTTGACTCAAATGAGGAATATGCTGACGCCAAAAACCAAATAAACCAATGAAGCTTTGGGCTTCTTTCCTATTCCTTGGAACTGCGAAATCAAGAATTTTCTGTTTAACCTGAGGGATCACTTCACGGTGCCCTTCATGCCAATTAATACCCAAAAATTTTACAGCCTGGGACGGGCCTTGTAGTTTATCCGGATTGATTTCCCAACCTTTCTCACGCAGGCACCCAATGACTCTGTCCAATTGGGTCTGAACTTCCTCTTGTGTTTCGCCTTGGATCAAAACATCATCAATATAATGACACATCTGAACTTGCGGATGAACCGGTATCTCAGCCAAATGCTCTGCCACCAGCCGGTGACATATCGTAGGGTTATGCACATAGCCCTGAGGAAAACTTCTAAACGTCATCTGACGCCCATTCCACGTAAAACTGAACTGTTCCTGACACTCAGGGGCAATCGGAATCGAAAAGAAAGCATTAGCAATATCAATGGACGCATACCATGTACCTGGATGTTTTTGGATTCTTTCAAGTAGAGTAATGACATCCGGTACTGCAACGGTCAAAGAGGGTGTGTGTTTGTTCAATTCTCGATAATCAACAGTCATACGCCAAGAATGATCACTCTTACGTACAGGCCAAACAGGATTATTCCAAGCAGAAGTAACTGGGGCTATAACACCTGCATCCACCAACTCCTGAATAGTGGTACTAATCTCCTCATGACCACCTGGAATACGATACTGCTTCTGACAAACCACTTTTGTAGCCTGAGGAACTTTTATGGGGGGCATTCGTAAACGACCAACCCGTATAGGCCTGGACGATATATAATGCGTAGTTCCAAATTGGTAACATCCATCATCTAAATGCAAAGTCATTCCTTTCAAAATATCAATTCCAATTATGAATTCTAAGAGTGGCACCACTAGTACAGAGTATTCTTTTCTAGGGATTCTACCTATTCTCATTTCAAGTAAGGTTTGAACTGCGGGAGTTTCCTTTCCACCTAATCCGGTAATTGAAAAAGGCTGACCTTTAAACTTCTTTGATTTTCCATGAATAAGAGTGGCCTCCGCTCCTGTATCTACCAATGCTCGGGCCCTTTGGATATTACGATGTCTCCAATAAATTTCAATATCTACATAGGGTCTATTATCTCTGTGAGCCCATCTGTGTACTGGAGCTTGACCTATTTCCTAGTCATGTTTACTGCATTCTGTGTACCAGGATAAATCAGGATAAAGACTCTCACGTTTCTTAGGTATCGGTACCTCCTGTTCATATCCATTCCCAGTACGAAATGGATTTGTGTCTTCTGCAGTACACTGCTGGTTTCGATCGGCCAAATTATGACGATCCTCTCTCCTCCTCAACTCAGGGGATTGATCCCTATCATCTCTACGTCTGCTGTAAATATAATCATTTTTTCCCCTCTCTCTTTCCTCTTCTCTCTCTCTCTCTCTCTCTCGACGGGGGGACATATCACGTACATAACGTCGGTCATCACGACGAACAGAGCGCCCACGGCGGTCGTCATCACCGCTACCGTCAGAACCACCACGGTCACACTCAGTCATCCAAACACGCCGGGCACCCTCCTTCCGATCCAAGCCACGTTTGCAAAACAACTCCCACAAACGAGCAGTAGTCTCACCGTCAATGTCCTCCCTCCGCACACCATCGGCCAGAAGACCAGAAAAGATATCACGTCTAGTAAGTTTATTGTCACCAGGAGTACGAGTGTCAGGCCGGGACTGACGTTCAGGTTTAAACCACTCACCTAACTCACCGAGTTGGCGTACCGATTCCAGTACCGTAGATAACACGTTACCAGTTTGATTAATCAATAAAGTCATCATGACCTGCTTATAAGCAACAGGGGTAGAACGAATAATACGATTCCGCACAGAAGATGTCAACGAACCATCAAGCAACCTGTCAGCCGTACCCAGAAAAATTGCCGTTTTCATCACCTCCTCTTTGAGACGTTGTGCAGCGTCGCGCAAAGTATACCATGGTTTGTCAGTCACAGGCCAATCAGACTCAGTAGGATACTTAATATTACAACCCTCAGTCGCCAATTGAAGTAAAGAAATTTGACCACCACCATTATAGTTACGAAAATGATCCTGTACAGTAGAATCCGAACTCAAAGAACAAAACTTCAAACAATCGCCATTATCTAACATAATGCCAGCAGCGCCCAGTTCATAAAGGCGCACCATCCATGTGAGTAAGGTCTCACCAGCTCGCTGCCGAAATCGCTGCAAAATATCACTAATTTCCTGTTGAGTAAAGTCCTCTAAAGAGTCTAAAGAAACACCCTGCGGAGCAGCGGGAGACTGCTGCAATTTCCGACGAAAAACTGGATGCACCGAGACCGCGGGATGAGCATCACAAGGAGCTCGACCAGTACACGTAGAGGAACAATCAGTGGAAGAAGCATCAACCCCACTCGAAGGACGAGCGCAATCACGGGGTGCACCATCAGGGGTGCGAGAAGCAGGCTTACAATCATGGCGGGAGCGAGAGGACTCGCGCTTGACAGATTCCTCACCCGAGGAACAAGAATCACTCGAATTCCAGATATTACCATCCCATTCATCAGGATTCCAATCCAGTCCGGCTTTCGCCACGACCAGACGCACCTTTCGCGTCGAAACCCGACCGCGCCGATTCTTGTATTTATAACGGGCAATTCGCACAGCCGCCCTCTCGGCAATAGTCTGGTAAGTCTCAAGTTTGTCAGCAAGCAACTTATTTTGACACCGCAACAAAGTATGAGAATTCTGAATCTCAACAAAGTGCGCTTCCACATCCTTAAGAGATATCTGTAGCTTCAACAACCTCTCATGCAGAATCCTGTACGCAGACAGAACAATCCAACCTCTGCGCCCCAAAATGGGAATCTCCTCACCCTTCGAGATGGGTGCCTTCTGTAAACAAGTTATCACATTAGCCGGCTCCGCCAGCTCCAAAGAAGAATTCCAATTCTCACTCAAACCAGTAGAATCAGCCCACTCACGGGCTAAGGCTTCATAAGGTGTTGAATCCCATCCGGGAATATCAACGGGCAACTTAAAAGTAGATTTTGACTTTCTAGAAAACATCGTGAAAAAGAAAGAAGAAAAGAAAGAAAAAGAAAAGAAAGAAGAAGAAAACCTATACACACAATTATACCACAAATAATATACAAACAAAACCACGCACACGCCGAAAGCAAACACGAGACAACACGACGCACACAGGTTTCTAAAACGGTTCGTGACGCCAAATGTTCTGCTTGGGTTTTCGGATCAGATAGAACCCGCTCATCAGAGCCTCTCTAACCCAGCCAGAACGTTACCCTCTCCCTAGGGCCTATTCACAACAAGTAACCACCGATATATATATATACCACCTAAGGACAGGGAATTCCTAATATATATATATATATATCTATCTATATATATATATCTAGACCTCTTATAATATAAGTGGCGGCCTCGCGATCCCAGACGGACCCAGGACTTCCTACCCAGACGGCAGCCTCAGCCTCGCGGTCCCAGACGGACCCAGGACTTCCTACCCAGACGGCAGCCTCAGCCTCGCGGTCCCAGACGGACCCAGGACTTCCTACCCAGACGGCAGCCTCAGCCTCGCGGTCCCAGACGGACCCAGGACTTCCTACCCAGACGGCAGCCTCAGCCTCGCGGTCCCAGACGGACCCAGGACTTCCTACCCAGACGGCAGCCTCAGCCTCGCGGTCCCAGACGGACCCAGGACTTCCTACCCAGACGGCAGCCTCAGCCTCGCGGTCCCAGACGGACCCAGGACTTCCTACCCAGACGGCAGCCTCAGCCTCGCGGTCCCAGACGGACCCAGGACTTCCTACCCAGACGGCAGCCTCAGCCTCGCGGTCCCAGACAGACCCAGGACTTCCTACCCAGACGGCAGCCTCAGCCTCGCGGTCCCAGACGGACCCAGGACTTCCTACCCAGACGGCAGCCTCAGCCTCGCGGTCCCAGACGGACCCAGGACTTCCTACCCAGACGGCAGCCTCAGTCTCGCGGTCCCAGACGGACCCAGGACTTCCTACCCAGACGGCAGCCTCAGCACAAGTTCATCCTATGATTACCATAACATACAGCAGGGGAATCAGTTTTACTATTTACCCGATCACACAAGAACTGCCAGTTTGAGCACAACCTGTTCTCTGGTTCGAGGGGTTCCTCTCTCCCTTATTCAGCTACCACTTACCTGACCAGGGTTAACGTCTGTTCATGTCAAGTCACAGCTGACTAGAAGAATAGGCTACCTTCTTGTACAAGAACACGCAGCACATGTTGATTCACTACAAACTGGATACTTTATTATTTATTATATACGCAATCACACAACATTACTGTGTAACACATAACCTGCAAAGAAAAGTGAAAGATTAGGTTGTACACTCTAATAAGAAAGGGGTCGACATCACCTTAGTCGTGTGTAGCCTGCACTCAATGGTCATCTAGGTTCCCTTCTCGTCTGTGCCTCGGCTCGTCTGGAGATCACACCTCCGTAGCTCCCTTCTCCGAGTCACTGGGACCTCTTCCTCATCGGCTACTCTCTCCTCTCTGGCAATTCTGCTAGAAGAGTATCTGTCTCTCGGTTTTTCTCCGCCTTCAAGTTTGTCATCTGTCTTCCCTGGAATAAGTAGTAGCTTTACTGCTAACGGCTAGATGCCGCCTACGGACTGAAGTAAGTGCCTCGTAACTGCCTCAGACTTTTACTAATATAGAGGTGCATTTCCTCATGGAAAATTCCGGCCCGTAACCTGCCGCCCACCAAATTCTTGTACCTCCCCGTGCCAAGGACACTTTCCCAGCCGGCCGGCCTGATGTAGCGTCTTCGGCATGAAGAAAAATACAATCCTTCGATAAGGGCCGGTCTGAACCGGTTCTCTCCAAGCGAATAACACCTCATAACTAAAACATCCCCTTTAACCTAGAAGCATCTCAAGCTGCCGGAGCAGAAAGAAAGATGGAGTCTCTCCCGTTTGAGGCCTACCAGGCCTGAATTCAGCACGGCTCCATGAAATACCCTCACTACAGGGCAGGTTATCCCTAATACTAACGAATCTATCCCCTAGGATATGTGTGCAAGCCCTAATCTATGGGGAAGAACACAGGATCATGTCGAAGTGCCTAGTAAATAGACTTCATTCACTACTCCAACCCTTAGGCTTGAATGGTAAAGAGACTGAAGTCACCCTAATCACCCATCAACACAATAGGGCCGGGAAAATCGAGCAGTACAGATGCTCTGCTCAATATTACACGTAATAATGAAATTGAATTTTCTTAATTCTTTCATAATAGGGATCCTTGGGGGGGGGGGGGGGGTTGGCTCAAGTAGCTAGAAATAATATATTTATTAAAATTAAAATAATCAGCAGACCACACAAAAAACAACACTTTTGGAGAAAACGTTTGAATCATGAGTTTGTGTGTATCCTCAGCGAAAACTTTAAAGAAAGAAAAGTTTAAAAAATCTTTATTGATCAATAGTAGAAGAAACAGAAAACAGTGTGAATGTGTACAAGGAAATATAAAGTGTTCATTAATAAAAGTAAATCTGCAATGAAAACCTTTTTGGTCGTTTGTTTTTAATTTTAAGGGGGGAAGGGAGGGAAGAAACAAGGGGAATAAAGGAAAATCATTACATGAGAGAATTAAGTCCTCACTAAATACATAATATATACACTATTCTCCAAAATTGGTAAGAATGATACAATAACAATATAAATTGAAAACAGAGAGGCAAATATTCTTGGTGGGTGGAAATTTTCAGATAATCTACAAACAGTATTGGAAGCAGAAACTGCAACATTTTCAAGAAAGGTAGATAATGGTAACCACATCATATTTCAAGTATTAAAAGAAGAACCAGGAGGTATATAAGTAGTATCTAATTTGTGCTGATAACATACAGAATCCCAACAAGACTTGTAGAGGGATTAGAGGAACATTTCCAATAAAGAAGAGCAAGTTGTTGAAAAGCAATTGCCAAAAATTCATCTGATAATTTGGTCTGGGGAAAGGTGAAAGAAAGTTTGCTAGTTAGAGTTCCTAAAAAGAGAGTAGGAATGGAAAAAGGTTGGTGTATGTGGAATATTTGTGTAATTTGGTCCCACACTTTATGTCAGAAAATATATTGTACTGGGACACCAAAATAACACATCACTTTTGGGAAAGGTACAAGACCAACATCGAGGTTGAGTGTGCAGAGAATTTAGCCCTATAAAGGGGAGTGAGATAAAGTCTATGGTAAACAAAAAATAATGTTTGAGTTATAGTATCAGACCTAGAGAGTTTAGGAATACACAACCATATTTTATTCCAAAGTGTAATCTGCAAATCAACTCCTAAGTCGCTCTCCCATAGGCATTCAGTACTGGGCTTGGTTTGAGTAGGATTGGGAGATGACAGAAGTTTATAAATAATGGAAATTTTGTGGTAGGACGAGACAATTTTGGATAAATTCGAACAAGGCAGAATTGGTGGTAAAATTTCATTTAGAGTAAAAAGCACATCTAAAATGGTGTTCATAAGCAATGAAAAAGAGTATGAAAAATTGTGGACAATAAAAAGTGTGCCGAAGTTGAGGAAAATAAATAGGATCACTTCTCTGACATAATAGTGATACCCAAATAATGCCCTTATCTCACTAGGATGTCAAAGAAATGAGTCTAATATGTATTTTAATGAATTTATTATACCAAATAGCCATGGTAAAAAAGGCGGACTTTGACTAAATAGGGGGGTAAAGGGATACATTAATTTTAATATAGAACAAGAATGTTCGATGAGAGGAGATGGAGTAAGAGAAGATTTAGAAGATAAAGAGAGGATCTCCTGTATAGTAAAAGGATGAATTAACTTTTTCTCAATGCCTAACCAAAGAGGATGAAAAGTAGAAGAGGATTGAGGAAGAAAAGGGAGGCTTGACGTAGTACAAATGCTTTATGGTACTGAAGAAAGCCTGGAAAGTTAACACCTCCTTCCAGTTTAGATTTCTTGAGCAAAGAAAGGGATATTCTGGCCTTCTTGTTCTTCCATAGAAAACGAGAAAGTATAGAGTCTATTTTCTTAAAACTAAGTTTAGGATTAAGTACTGGCATCATAAATAATATGTACAGAAGAAGCAGAGAAATCATCATTTTGATGGAGTGCAAACAGCTCCACCAGGACAATAATAAAAGATTCCATGAGGAGAGTAAAGATTCAATTCTAGCGGTGCATTCCTTAAAAATAACACTGACAGAATCTTGAACTGAAGGAGTAAGCGATAGACCTAAATACTTCCTTCTAGAAGAGGACAACTGCAAACCAGTGTGAAGAAAAGACTGTTTAGTAGTATATCTATTTAAAGTGCGAATTTCAGTCTTGTCCATTATGACTTTATAACCTGAGATGGTAGAGAAAGAGGCAATTTCATTGAGAAGCATCGGAAAACACTGCTCAGAGTGAGAGATAAAAAGAAGAACATTAGCAGCATATGCTGCTAATTTTAAATGTTGGTCACAATATTGAAACCCCGATATGGACAAATTATGTCAAATACAAGGTAAAAAAGGCTAATGGGCCAAAATGAAAAGTAATCGGAAAATGAACATCCATGACCGACATTGCGATGGAGAGGAAAAAATGGGGATACCATACCATTAACTAATGCAGAAGCTTTCGGCGACTGATACAGTATTGAAATTAATGCAACAAATTTAGGACCAAAACCATGCCAGGATAAGGAGTTTAACATAAATTCCCAGTAAATCCCATCAAAAGCTTTCTCAGCATCTATAGTAATTGTTACAACTGGGTATGTAAGAAGAGGAGCTTTACTTTGGCATCAGACAACACTTGTTTGTTGTTTAATGTCCTAACTCCCCTTTATTAAACCTGATTGTTCCTTACCTTTCTGATATGGAAGTAAGGATTCTAAGCAAGTCGTTTAAAGTTTTACAAATAATTTATGGTCCACATTGACTAGAGAGATGGGTCTATAATTTTTGCAATGAGCCAGATCTTTGCCGTCTTTATGAATAAGGCATGTAGCCTCTTGGAAAGTACCAGAAGTAAGTCCAGTAGAGGTAAAAGTTGAAGCAATTGTAATAAATGGGTGAAAGAATATTGTAAAAGTGGGGAAAAAATTAAACAGTAAATCCATCCGAACCAGGCGCTTTCTCCTCCTTCAGTAAATTAAGTGCATGAGAACTTTCCAGGAATTAGATATCTACCTCTAAGGAGTTCAAATCTAAAAGTGGAGGAATAGATTTAGGAGTAGATTGCAAGTAAGAATCAATATGAGAAGAGACTACTGGAGGTTCAGGAGTGTATAAAGATTTTTAGAATTGAGTGAATTCATCCAAAATATCTTTATCTTTTATCAATGGAGTTCCCTGCGAATGGAGCAATGAGTCAATCTTTAGACATTGTTTCTAAATTTTGAGATAGTTAGTTAATACTTTACCTACTCTATTACGACTACTATAATAGTGAACACTAGTTTTTAAGAGGATTGAAGAAGTTTCTTTAGTTGAACATTCATTACATTGGAGTTTATCTATGAGGAGATTCTGAAAATTGCTAAGTAATTTGGAAATCTAGTATATCTGCTCAAACTTTTTTTTATGGAAGCCAATAAGGTTTTATGATCTCTGGGTTATGCCTTGTTCCTCTTTGATACAAAGCAAATGATGAAACCACAAGCAGCTGGCTTAAAAGTATCACATAAACGCTGAGGGGAAATATTAAGAGACTCATTAATTAGAAAGATGTCAGAGGCAAACGAGACAAATGAAGAAGAAAATTGAGAATCTGTTAATAAGGAACTATGAAATCTTCATCTATGTCTATCAGGATGAGGGGGAACCAAGTCCAGATTTGTGATAACCATGGCATAATCAGACAACGAAATGGGACAGATGGCAGACTGAATAACACATTGTGCCAATGCCTTAGAAACAAAATTATGATCTAGTCTAGTGAAAGAGCTGTGATGTTAGAATAAAAAGAAAATTCATGTGTGTGTTTGGGAGGGGGTTACAGAGTCTCCATTAATCAATGAAAGCATTGTGTGAAATGGTGGAGTGAAATAGTTTTTGCATTTTATGAGAAAGAAATCGGATCAAAGACTGTCTATCCAGAAAGGGGTCCATGATTTCATTACAATCCCTGCCCAAAATATAATATGCATCAGTATATTGTAAACATTTTTGGGACATTGCAGGGCAAAAGGTATAATCGGGCTGTGTAGGGGCGTACATATTAAAGACCGTTACCAGAATTTTGTCAATGAGCAATTTGGCAATAGGTCATCTACCCTCTTTATCAGTTTCTTGTGATAAAACTTTAACAGCTAAGTTTATCTTACAAAGAATAATAACAAATTTTTCTTATTAGAGGTGGGAGACACCAGCCCAGAACCTGCCCAATCACATTTAAGTTTAAAAGCTTCAGTATCATTATTATGAGTTTCTTGTAACAAAACTAAATCTTGGCGGACAGGTTGCTCCATCCCAATAGTGACAGATATACCATCCGCCAAAATATAAATCCCATAGGAAATGATGCGATTTATATTTTGGCAGACAGGATAACCGTCACCGTTGTGATGGAGTAACCCGTCTACCAAAATCTAAATCAGGCCCTAAATCTGGGTGAAACTTGGCCTAGTGAGAGAACACTCTCTGTTATTTTATAGGGTTAATGAAACCGTTTACATTCCATGAAATGTCTCTGAATATAATATACAAAGAACAAATGGAAATAACTCAGGGGGACGTGTCTAAAAGTAAAATATGTACTATACTTGTAAGAAAGAGGTGATAAAGAAGAACTCAAAAGTAGGAGAAAAATAGTAAAAAAGCAGATATCATAAGAGAGAAATGAGGAAAGGAAATAAGAAAGAGGTAAGAAATGAAAAAGGAACAGATAT
Organism: Triturus cristatus; assembly: GCF_964204655.1. Classification (NCBI taxonomy): domain Eukaryota; kingdom Metazoa; phylum Chordata; class Amphibia; order Caudata; family Salamandridae; genus Triturus; species Triturus cristatus. Next base: position 1,274,610,770 of record NC_140591.1, read on the forward strand.
ACTAAAAGGAGACAGTACATGTCAAAAATTGACATCTGTAAACACATCCCTGAATGTTGAAAAAGAAGGAGGTCGGGGTGGTGACAACACAGATGACAATGGCACATCTGACAAAGGGCTATGTACCACAGCAGAACAAGACATAAGAAGAGGGAAATGAACAATGCAAGCAATAATGGTGATGTGCAAGGAAAAAGGGTGAATAAAGAAAACAGTTACATAAAGCAACATCAACAAAAGAGACATTTCATTCAAATTACCAAATGAAGAAACAGCAAATCATTGCAGAGGATATTGATGAGTAGAGGAACCAGCAGTTTCCATTTTGTCCACCAGATGGGAGTTAATCCATTTCCGGAATTCAGTCTGTTTTTCGTATGAGGTGGTTTTATTTTGATAAATAACCTAAAAGAGTCATAGATGAAAAAAGCCATAATGAGCTCCCAGGTTGCACAGCGTTGGGCGGAGACTGAGAAAGTCTTTTCTTCTGTTAGCCATAGCATTAGAGACCTTCTGCGAAATGAAAATCTTCCTGCTTGATCATATAATTTGCCTCTTTGATTAAGCTGCCTGAAGTACCTTCAGAAGATAAGCAAACTCCAAAAAGAAGAGAATGACTCCTCAGGGTTTAAGAGGTGGCACAGAAGTAGAGAGATGAGGACCCGGACTGTGTTTTCACTGAATAAAGCGGTTTGTGGAAGGAGGCAGATACAATATTTGTGGAAGAAAGGATACACAAATGGAGACGTGATTATCTCCCTCTGGACCTTCAGGAAGACCATAAATATATAAATGATTGTGTCTGTTTCTGTTCTCCAAATCTTCTGAGGGTTTTTTTAACAGAAGGATCTCCCTTTCTAAAATTGCAATTTGGTTGGTTTCATCATGTAAGTCACTAACCTGCTGCTCAACAAAGACATATGTTTCTCCATAATTAACCACTTATCATCAAGATTTTATATGCGTTTGTTGGTCTCCTCAGCAAAAGGATAAAGATCGCAAATTTCCCTTTAAAAAAAATCTCCAATGAGTTAGGAGATGGAGATTTGTCCAGTGAAGGAGGATCCTGTATAAGTCTCTTATTAGTGGAAGAGGGTGAGTGAGACTTAACTGAGGAGACAGAGGCTTGAGAAGAGACTGAATTTGGCCTGTTGTTGGAGGAAGCTGAAGAATCCAACAAAGGATCCCCAGAAGGTGGATCTATAACTGACATGGAAGGTGACTACACCTAGGCAGTGGTATGAAGATGCGAGTTCCTTCGTTTGCCCATATACCAGCTGGCGAAAAAGCATGTAAATCACTGGTGCCCAGTTGTAGTAAAAAAGCATCAGAATGTGTGAAAGAATACAAAACTGTGCATATGAATATGGAAAGATTGCCAACTGATATCAATATCAATGCAAGAGCAACAAGCCAGTAGTCATGTTGTTGAAGAAAAAGTAAATGCATGAAAGTCTGGCTATTGTTATAAAAAGTTAAATCTAGTCACATTCCACGAATGAAATGAGGCAAAGATGCATGGAGGAAAAGAAAACACCAGAAAATTGCAACAAGACAAAATTGACATTTTGTCATTTCACAAAAGAGGGCTTGAGGAGATTAAAAGACCCACAAGGGTTGGCTCTCCTACTTTACAAATCACACCACAAAAGTAAACCCTTGGGTCTGGAAACATTACAAGCCTTGCTGGTGAAGGGACCACCATCCAGGAGAGTTCCTTTCTTAGGACGGTTTCCCTCACCCACCAAAGGTGGTAATCTTCATCATTGGAAAACCTCCTTGTATTGTGATGCCTAGTAACGATACAAGCTACAACCTCGTCACTGAGAGAAAAGAGCTCAGGGATGTTATTGTACTAAGGGAGGAATATACTAAATACACAATTGTGGAGCTCAGGGTGGTGAGGGCAGCAGAGCAAAATAAAGAAAAAAAGTGTGATAAAAACTAACAACAGGGATCACTGGAAAACGTTTAATTGGGCGACCCTGGTTTGGATTAAAAAACAGCATGGCACCGCAGGACATATTAAACCCACTCATGTGTCACAAAGGTTGACAAGTTTCTGCCAATGACCCAGCTGGTGTTGAAGCTTTCTTCACGACCTATGAGTGTGGCTGCTCAATTGTACTCAAAGCAATACAACGAATCAACAAAACGATAATATACAAAACTTTCCAGTGATCTTTTGCAGCATCTGAGAGTGAAAGATTCACTGGTGGTACCTGTGGAAGACGTACGTGAAAGGGAATTTTTGTATTAGAACAAACAAGTGAGATGGTTACTATACAAGCATGGCTAGCAATTCTATACATGAATATGTATGAGGCCTGTCTCTATTGTAGGCAGGTCGAGTTGAGGGTATCTAAGGACCTTCTATGGCCAGTGAACACTCATAGGTCACAGGAACACACCAGGACCCATAGTGAGGGGGCGTATCAAGTAAGCTGTTTGTTATTAAAGCATGCTATAGCTCAAAGTATTCAAAAGACATAAAAAACTGAAAGTACTGACTCGCTAATGTCGCGTATCATGCCTCAGCCGTCCTTGGCCTGGGGTCAAGGGGCAGAGGAGTCTCTATACTATGTAGCCATCATAGAAAGAGGGGAAAACAGAACAAAAGAGTCCTTAAGGAGCAAGAAATGAAATGGAGGGCAGTACTATTGTTCATATTTAGAAAACCACTTGAGTATGTGGTTCCTAACAATGCCAAAACAGTAAGGACTAGCACTGAGGAGTAGTGAATATGATAACTATCAGGCCTGTTTGTAAGAACCCCTGTAGCATTTCATCAAATCCGACTCTAAATCATATTAATCTCAATGTGTGGCGATATACGTGAAATCACTCAGTCGCCTGATGAAACCAAATTGGTGCCTGTTGGAGTGGGAAATACACTAGTCTAAAAAAGATAGCACTGACTCATCATTGAGGAGACTGTGCTCCCATGTAGTATTCGTTGCAGCTGACTATGATCAAAGCCTGCCACGTACAATGTTAGTAGCTTGGCTGCAATTTCACCACATGCGTGTCCAGAAACTTGAAAAATGGCACCAGTACAAGAATTTCAAGAAATAACCATTGAAACTCAAGGAAGTGTGTTGGAAACAGTAAATATGCAGGAAAGCTCAGGATAGCATCCAAACAGCAAAGCCTGAAGAGAGATATCCCAGTTTATAGAAGAATAAGGGGTGGCCAACTGCAGAACACTTCGGTGTAAAGCGGACTCTGAAACAGAGACGTGCTACAAAAATGATGGCAAGGAGCAGCTGTAGCTTAAAATGGTGGCCTCAAGCAGATGGGTGGCAGCAACCGCATAGAAAAAGGAGACAAAGGCATCACCTGAATACTGTTAGGGCAATGGCACATCTCCTGGTGGTGAACAGCAAGGGGAACCAAGTTTCCAAGGCGATGTTGATCGTGTATCGCAACAACGGATGTGAGGGAAAACTGCAATCAGGCGGCCTTCTTTGGTGGTGCCGAAGCCATGCCTCAGTGGAACCTTTTTAAAGAAACTAGAAATTAAGTTTCAAACAAAATCCAAACTCTATGCTTACAAGTTAAGTAAAAACCAATGCATTCGTTATTCAGGCCTATCCTATCATGTAAGAAATCTGAAGTAAAAAAAATCTTTAGAGAAAAAGTCAATTGCATAATATTTTCTTTACACTTGAGAATGATAATACAGCAATGATAGCTTGTACTAATCAGTGCTTAATTTGTAAAAATATAAGTGCCAGGGCTCTTCAGAGATGGCTACTGCAGCTTGCACCACCCATTGCCCCTGCCATACTGCCAATGATAGTAACAACACAACTACTAACCATCACACTCCTACAAGTGTGACAATTTGGACTATTTCATGCCCCCAAAGCTATAAGAATGGCTTGGGCAGCAGATAATAGTCATTTTTAATGTACATTGAATTAAAAATTAACTGTTGTTGTGGTCATCTCTAAATTAGCCAGAGAGCACCACCTTGTGGCAGACTGTCATAAGATCTGTGTTGACAATTAAGCGCTGGTGCAGAGCACCGGAAACCACAGGCTCAAATTAAGCACTGGTATTAATGAAATATATTTTATGGATCAAGCTTAGTCATCAGAGGTGAATGCTGCATTCGAGTCAGCAATAAGAACTAAGAGTAAAATTGACATTATGTCCCTACAAAGTCTCCTTAATTCATCTGCTACCAAATTGTACATGTGATTTCACCTTTACTAACGTAGGCCTTGCTCCATTGTGGTAATGGCGGAAGCCTCGGTTAGACCTCTGAACACAGCTCAAGTTGTGCTTTTCCATGTGCTGCCTGAGCCATTTTTTCAAAAGTTAGGCTGTTTTCTGACGGCTCACAGTGACAAGCAGCAAGGTATCTGGGAGGTGATAACTTGCATGAGCATTTCCACCTCCTCCCCATCAGAAGCTCAAGTCTGTACTCTGACTGCTACTTTGTTCCTACTTTGTTTCCAGCTCCCTAAAAGCTGCCACACTCAAGAGTAGCTGCAGTGAAGACAAAAAAGATGACTGCTATTTTGTTTCCAGTTCTTAGCATTTCAAAACTCCAGGATCAAGGTAACGCTTAGTCTGTGTAGGCAAATGTATCAGTGATGACATCATTCAATATTAGATAAAATGAGCAATACTGATTCTCCAGTCCACGTCCTCTCTAAAGCGTCTGGAACAGCGTAGCTGTGCTTCAGCCAATCAGAATCTGACTCTGTAGAAAAGAAGGATTTAAACAAGGCCTGCTGTGCAGGGATGTAGAAAAAGAAATGAATGCCACAAGGACTCTGCTTGCTGTTCTGGGGCACACTAGAACTAGCATTCCAATTGCTCAACAGGAGGAGTTACATAGCACAGTCATTTGGCCGCAGCATGGGATAGACCCTGTCATGTAGACCCTATAGCTCTCTTCCATTTTGTCCCTTATGTTTGTGTTACAACTACTTGGAAAATTGAGACCTTTTGCTTTCTAGGTTTAAAACATGGTGGTCTTTACCTTCCTGGGGAAAATATATATGTCAAATTTTTTACCCATAAATGTGCCACATGCTTCTGGCACTAATGTGTAAAGATGTCATATTCCCTTGGTAGTGACATACAAAAGATGTCATATCCTCACAGTATTGACAAGCAAAAGATGTCATATCCTCCTGGTAGTGACATCCTATGGATACCTTACATTTAACCACTAGCAACAATGCCTTCCTCCTGGTTTGGAAACTTCCATATCCCACTGCTGTTTAAATAGCACTGTGAGTAGCAACAAGGAGTTTTTTTATATTTGTCTTTCAAACAAGTTAGGTAATAACGTCGGTGTAAAGAACTTTGCTAAATTGAATTGTTCATTGACCCATCCAAGGCGTGACATAGTGTGAGTTGTCCTAGGTGGATTGTTTCTTCCTGTTCCTATGCCAATCACCAATTGTGTGCTGCCCTCGGACTGAACGCCAGCAGTCCTATGTGACTCCATTCCTCTAATGGTCCCCATCAATTTAACATTTCACTGCCAGGATGTTGCCCTTGCTCTCTCACTTAGCCCTTCTGGTAAAGCTCCAGGTTCGGACAGAGTATGTATGGATCTGTATAAGACCAACATAGACCTCTGTGCCCTCTTACTTACAAATGTCTTAAACTGGTCTGTCAATGAGCAATGTCGATAAATCACTGTCCTGTCAAATACTTGCCTTTATGTGAAAAAGAAGTCTTTTATTTGTAACTCTACACATTCAAAGAAATACCGACATTTGTAAGCAACAACCCAATCCTCTTGAGGTCGGGGCTCTAGTGTTTATCTGGCAAATCCCTGTCCCACCCTCTTCTTTGCAATGTGGCTGGGTTATTCTCCATTCACTGGTGGCTGCATCCAGGGAATGCTCACTAACAGGCCGTATTCAAGAGTTTCCCTTTGACTCTTTAGGAATTAGTCAAACGATTTTATGGTGCTGCAGTACCTTCAGTGGTGAATACCAACAGGCCCGATTCAGCGGATGCCCTGACCGCAGGGACTCACAAGCTCTGGTCCTGTTTGGAAAAGTCAGGCTGCTTACAGTACACGCGGCAGTATCCAGAAGTCACAGGCTCTCTCCTGACCAATGCGGCCGTCGTTCCCCAGTGATCAGAGATGCTCCCAGCCAGTGAAGACGCGGTGAAGGGGGGACGATTTGATCTTCGAGACCGGAGCGAATTGATGGTTCAATGTCTTCCTTGATTCCCTCCGTAATCCTAAGGGTCATTCAGGGGTAGATCTTGATGTGTTGGCTTGCGCTGCTGGTTGCAGCCTCTAACTTTTCCTGAGTTCTGACTTGAACTCTTGGCAAACGTAATACTGACAGCCCCTCCTGGCATATGGGGTTGCTCTGGCACTTAAAGACACAGACCAGACTCCTCTGCTGCAGTTACCCACACCACGGTGGCCCCTCCTGGCATATTAGGTCACCCCTAAGGCAGTCACAAATCTTTGATGCACTTGTCAAACAATCACTTCAAAGCTGGCTCCCTCTTGCATAAGGGGTCAGCGCAACAAGGCGGTACCGGCTTGGTGCTCAATACACAGCTTAGTTTATGGCAGCCCTCTCCTAGCATACAGGGGTCTCTGAAACAATCCTGCCCACTGGCAGCCACCTGATCGGTGCACAGCTGTGTCCTCACACCTTACACAGGGAGCCCTCTAGGTAGGGCTCTCCACTGGAACTTGCTCTCTTCAATGTTCTCATCTTGCTCACAGGGTACACTGGTCTTGGCAAGCATGCAGGCAGGCACCGGTACTCCAGGCACCAGGGCAGGCAAGCTTGGTTTCCCTGGGTGATGTCCCCTCAACCAGCAGGAATACTGGCCCCCAGTCCGGGTCACAGACAGAAGTCTTGCAGAGCTTCCCCTTCTCACACTGCTGAACTGGCAGCTTGATAGGTTTTGGGGTCTCAACCTTTCTTTCTTATAGTCCATTTCCACACACCAAATGTTATTTAGGGTTTGGGTCTTTGAAGTTTTATGTTGAGGTTCTGCTTCTCTTAAAGTGCAAACTCGTTTTTCTCTTCTGTTCTCTTGAAAGGCTGGCTGTCACAGAAGGAAATACTCCGAAGTTGAAACAACACAGGCCATGGGCGTGACTAAAGTACACATCTGGATATCAACCACAGTGATGTGCACATCAAAAGGCTTATCCTGGGCTCCCAGCCCTACTCTGTATGATACCCTTATCAGCCCCTTCTCCTTCCTGAGATGTGTCTAGGCCCCTTCCTTATGATCAATTGAAATGCGCCCATTTTCTTTTGCAGCCTTTCTTTATAGACACAGAGAACATACAGTATAAAAGCACCAATGAAAAAGAGGGAAAACAAAGGCCACCAATAACAAGGCTATTGGAAATTGGGTTTCTGGTTGGAAAAAAGGTATGCATCCTGTCCAAGCAGGAACCACCGTTCTAGTCACGGTAAGTCAGGCTTAACTTAAGAGGCAATGTGTAAAGTATTTGTGCAATACTTCAAACATTAACACAGTGAAAACACCACTAAAAGACATAGCTTATAATTAAATGAGTAAAAGAAGACCAAAATGTCAAAAATCCAATAAGTAGAAGTCAAGATATGAAACATATAGCGCCAACCGGAGCAATCAGGTTGCACTTGACTGGGTCATATCCAGAGTACAGGCCGACTGCGATGGAGCGCGAGTTAGATACAGGGACCAACATTGGCCTGCTGAACAGTACCTTGGATGCGTTGATGCGGACAGTGATGCAGGGAGCAAGGAGGAGATGCATCATCATCGATCTCGCAGCTATAGGCGATGCATTGGTTCCTAGATTAGTACCATCAAGGATGGGTCAAGACTTAAGATACGAAGAACACTGGGGCGATGCGTTATCATTGAACTGCTGGGCTGAAGGCAATGTGAGCAGCAAAAAGCAGTAAGTTGGTGCAGAGCTGCGTAAAGTTGGAGATGCGTTGGATACTGGAGACGATTGCGTAGTTGATGAGGTATCCGTGGTCAGTGCAGCAGCGACGATGCGTCAGCGTCAAGAGAAATGTGCTGATTCCAATCAGCACAATGTTGTCATTGCGTGGATTTTCACAGATGCAGCAATTTAAACTCACTTCCAGGGGCTAGGTCTGGATTGGCACCATAGATAGAGGAAAATGCCATCAATTATTGTTTTTGTTCAGGAAGGTGTCCCTTCCTGCACAAAAATATTCATACTCGAAATGCAAGCACCCTTGCAACGTGACGCAAGGGTGCCTGTGCTGTAGCATGGTAGCCAATTGTGCGCTAGGGCAGAGGAAATCACACGGATGCGCCATATTGCTGTTAATATGATGCACCCTCTGCGCGGCGCCGCGCTGGGTCATTTATTTGGTAAATTAAGCCCATCGGTTCTGGGATGTGGAGATGCAGGTCCAGTCCCTCTCACTCCCAGGCAAAAGGGCAGCAGGCCAACACAACAAAGCAGTTCAGTAAAGTGGCAGTCCCTCCAGCAACACAGCAGTCTTTCTTTCTGGGAGAATGTCCTCAGTTCCAGAAGTGTTCGGTATTATGTGGTGTCAGAGGCCCAGTACGCACTAGTTGGGCCTTTGAAGTGTGGGAGACTTCAAAGAGATGCCTTTGAAGTACACAAGTCCCTTTCTTTCTTGCCCTGGTTTCCAGGCTCACTACATGGGGGTATTCAACTCTTTGTGCGGGGACAGGACATAGCCTTGCAGGTGTTAGTGTTAGTTCTTCCCTCCCATCTTGCCCAGGATGGACCATCAGAATGTGGATGGCCCTTCAGTCACACCTGAACTCCCTTTTTGTATGGCCATCTAGAGAGAATGCACAAAGCCAGCTGCCACCCATCCTCAGAAGTGTATTTAGAGACAAGCAGAAGGCACTAAATGGTTATAGTAAGAAAATGCAACTTTCTAAAAGTGAAATTTTTTAAAGTGCAATTTAAAATCCAACTTCACTATAAGTTGTATTTTAAAATTGTGGTTACTAAGAAATTAAGTTTGGGGGTTCCATCTTTTCACAATTTGAAATTACATTTATGAAATGTAATAAAGCAATCCCAATGTTTTCCTATGGGAGATATAGGCCTTGCAGTAGTGAAAAACAAATGTAAGAGTATTCCACCACCAGGACATGTAAAACTCAAAAGCCCATGTCCTACATTTTAAATACACTGCACCCCTGCCCATGGGCTGTCCAGTGCCTAACTTACAGGTGGCCTATGCATAATAAATAGGAAGGGTTGGGCCTGGCAAGTGGGTTAACTTGCCAGGTCGACATGGCAGTTTAAAACTGCACACACACGCTCTGCAGTGGTAGACCTCACACATGTTTAAAGAGCTACTCAAGTGGGTGGCACAATGAGTGCTGCTGGCCCAGTAGTAACATTTCATTTACAGGCCCTGGGCACATGCAGTGCACTTTAATAGGGACTTATAGGTACACTAAATATGCCAGTTGTGGATAGGCCAATGTAACCATGTTTTAATTATAGCCCACATGCACTTTAGCACTGGTTAGCAGTGGAAGTGGCTAGAATCCTAAAGCCAGAAAAAACTAAGTTAGCAAAAACAGTAAAAACAGGAGGTCTGAAAGCACAAAAATCAGGGGAAACCACGCCAAAGAAGCCAGGTTTAACAAAGGGACAGCTAATAAAAGAAAGAAGTGCAGGGTCTCGCCTCTCAGGTAAAAGGCGGCGGCATCTTGAGCGGGGCCGGGTTGGAGAGTTCTATGGCAGATGACAGTTCTGTTGAGGGCATTACTTGGATGGCGGGACTCTGCAACCCCTCCCCTTTACCCACATCTCACGCTACCCCTAGCCAGGGCCTGCCAACCCTGCACTGTAGCCCCCCTCTTCCCAACTATAGTGTGTTGATGTGGACCCTCTATGTAGAGAAATAGTGACCTTCACCCTTGCCCCCTAGGTCCCATACTAAAATTAAGCTGTGATCTTGTTTTGTCACAGCTAATTGAGAATACAGGAATTTTTGTTAAAAGTTCCCAATTTTGTTTTAGCAGCTCCTATTTGTTACAGGACCCCCACCCACAGCATAAGAGCTTGCGTAAAAAAAAATGAGAGAGAGGGTATTTTTTCTCACTCACTATCATTTGATTCTAAGTGTTATGTCTTCTTTTGTAGTTCACTTAAGAATGTTTGTGCAACTTCTGTATCTAAAAGCATTCTGAATCCTCCACTTGCAAGCACTTTAAGTTTGCAAAATGAGGAAGCAGTGCTTGTGCCTCCTCGGCTTAAAAAAGGAATATTAGTTGTTTAAGTTCTCATCTTCGTTGTAAGGTTTCAAAGAACATATCAGAGAAAATTTGGAAAATGTTTCAAAGCACCAGACAGGATTTTCTCTTTCATGCATTAATCTCCAAAATTTAAAAGGAGTGTCCCAGGGTGGAAATTATAGTCCTTGACAGCACAGGCGACAACACTGTGCCCTTGTGATTGTAAGGTCTTCATTATTCACTGGTAGTATTAGAGTTCAAATGAATCTTTCAGTCACTTTAATCGTTGAGGACCAACAGTGCTCAGGTATCCCTACAAATCTTAAATTTGGGTGCCATATTCTGTTCTCCTGATCCGCCAACTGGACCTTTAAGTTGGAAATCTCTTTCATGAAGATAGATATTTGTTTTTGGAGGTTATTCTTCATGGCCTCGCAATCTGACACTCCTGATTAGATAGCACATCAATTTTTGTTATCTACGCACATTTGCATTTGCGTAGACAAAGATGATACAAGAGTTATCTGACTGACACTAATTTCTTTAATCTCTGATAGCACAGATTAGAGAAGGTAAGACGTTTCTAGAACCTCTGGATGTGGATTAAGAGGGTGCCCCTACTCTTGCACATATGGGCACTCTGCTTGCTTTGAATTCTCAAGAGGGCATTCTCCTCCCTGTTGAGGGGGTCTGGGTTGAGTTTCTTGACGGTTAATTGTCCCCCGGGAGAAGGTAGGCCCACAGGTGTTAAAACAGGTTGCCCCCTCCAAGAGTCTATAGTTGATCACTGCTTCTCCTAAGCTGTTTTTAGATTTGTTCTGCTTAGGTCTGGGTATACTGGTTATGAGAGTTTAAAGAGAAGTTCGAATAGGAGTTCATTGAATGATCTGCCACAGCAGCTCCCTATCTGATGAGTTTCACTCTGCGGAATTCCACGAAGTTACATAAAAACTGCATGAGATTCTGCTCAGATCTGCCAACGGGCGGAAAATATGCAGCTCGCGCTGCAATTTAGTGCCGGTATTGGGAGCAGCACTGAAAATCAGTACGAAAAGCACCTTGCTTTGCAAGGGAGCGTGCAGTATTCTAGTTGATTTTGCTGCCACTTGTGTAGAAAATCTACTCCAGCGGTAGCAAATCTAATTGAACGCCAGCCTTTTGATCGCTAACAACAGCCCACGCTAATGAATTGCGTTAGGGGATACCAAATCGTGCTTGCGCCCGTCAACTCACATTTTCTGTAGCCTCGCGAGAAAAAAATCTTGCCACGCGGCAATTGGTGGAATTTGTCCAGAACTCCACGTTTAAGAGTAACTTGAAGTGACCAAAATTCCGCCAGTTCTGCAGGGCGATTGAAACATTCCACCCACCGTAGTAGTTTTTAAACTAATCCTAGATATGCACTGGGGTTATCTACCCTCTACCGTGATATTAATTGATTATCCGGTGAAGTGATTTCATTGTCCCTTGCCATATTAGTGCTGGTTATATTAATGTTAGTAGACTTGTCAGATACTTCTAAAGGATGGTTGAAAATAATGTCCTGATTTCAGTGCAGACTGCTTGAGGGGAATCCCAAAAACTACTGGGGTTGCACCCACTAATATTGCTATTTTAGGTTCTGCTTATTTTTTCCAGCAGTTGTGGAGAGTTCTAGCTTTACAGTGTCAGACAAATCTTTCTTGATGTGCACGTGTTTTTTTATCCCTTTACTTTTTAGAGGCTAACTCTCCCATTTCCTACTTTTTTGGGGCGAGTTTCAGCTTTTGCCGTCAGGTACAGGATTATAAACCAGTCCTTTATGTGGAGCCTGGGAAGAGTGTAAAGGTGGGGAGTGTTAACAGTTTGAGTGCTGCTGGGTGAATCTGAGTTTCTTCTGCTATGCAACTTTTTGTATATACAGTGGTTCTTACACTCCCGGGCACACACTCCTCAATACAAAGTGTACATATCCTTTTGGACACTACCTGTTCCCAGCTGAATCCTTCTTGGTGCCAACTGTTGTTTCTGCTCCTTCCCTCGGCCCTTAAACACCTAGCCCCCCACATCTTACCTGAAGCTCTTCCAGGAGGCTTCAAGTTCCTCAAGCTGCACACAGATTCTGGGTTATTAAGAGCTTGCACGAAGGAATCAATTGCCTTAAGGCAGGTTTGTGTATGTGAATCTCACAAATCTTTTCCGCTTCTTGTTACTCACACTTGTTCCTCACACTTTGGTTTCATCTTGAAGGGCTCTTGATTAAAGTAAGAGCTAACAGCGGGAAATAAGCTCCAGGAGGAAATAACTTCTCACTGTGGACTTTTCACAGTTAAGGAGACCTCTTCTCCACAATTCCGATCAGAACCTGATACACTCCTGAGGCGGAAGCCGGGAGCACGCTGAAAAATTGTTTTTAAAACCATCACCTTGTATTTTGTGTCACGCTAGAAATTGTACCTTTTAAAAAGCGCACTCACCCGGCAAACAGGCTTAGCGGGCTAGAGACACGCTGAAACAGCGACTCCTTCGCTGCAACGAGCAAACCCCTGACAAACAATTTCCCGCCGCCATTTACGGCGAGGAAGCAAGGCCACGCCTACCTGAGGCCACGCCCACCCCCCTCAGCATATATACGCGATCAGAAGCGTGTAATTGGCAGAACCTGATACACTCCTGAGGCGGAAGCCGGGAGCACGCTGAAAAATTGTTTTTAAAACCATCACCTTGTATTTTGTGTCACGCTAGAAATTGTACCTTTTAAAAAGCGCACTCACCCGGCAAACAGGCTTAGCGGGCTAGAGACACGCTGAAACAGCGACTCCTTCGCTGCAACGAGCAAACCCCTGACAAACAATTTCCCGCCGCCATTTACGGCGAGGAAGCAAGGCCACGCCTACCTGAGGCCACGCCCACCCCCCTCAGCATATATACGCGATCAGAAGCGTGTAATTGGCAGAACCTGATACACTCCTGAGGCGGAAGCCGGGAGCACGCTGAAAAATTGTTTTTAAAACCATCACCTTGTATTTTGTGTCACGCTAGAAATTGTACCTTTTAAAAAGCGCACTCACCCGGCAAACAGGCTTAGCGGGCTAGAGACACGCTGAAACAGCGACTCCTTCGCTGCAACGAGCAAACCCCTGACAAACAATTTCCCGCCGCCATTTACGGCGAGGAAGCAAGGCCACGCCTACCTGAGGCCACGCCCACCCCCCTCAGCATATATACGCGATCAGAAGCGTGTAATTGGCAGAACCTGATACACTCCTGAGGCGGAAGCCGGGAGCACGCTGAAAAATTGTTTTTAAAACCATCACCTTGTATTTTGTGTCACGCTAGAAATTGTACCTTTTAAAAAGCGCACTCACCCGGCAAACAGGCTTAGCGGGCTAGAGACACGCTGAAACAGCGACTCCTTCGCTGCAACGAGCAAACCCCTGACAAACAATTTCCCGCCGCCATTTACGGCGAGGAAGCAAGGCCACGCCTACCTGAGGCCACGCCCACCCCCCTCAGCATATATACGCGATCAGAAGCGTGTAATTGGCAGAACCTGATACACTCCTGAGGCGGAAGCCGGGAGCACGCTGAAAAATTGTTTTTAAAACCATCACCTTGTATTTTGTGTCACGCTAGAAATTGTACCTTTTAAAAAGCGCACTCACCCGGCAAACAGGCTTAGCGGGCTAGAGACACGCTGAAACAGCGACTCCTTCGCTGCAACGAGCAAACCCCTGACAAACAATTTCCCGCCGCCATTTACGGCGAGGAAGCAAGGCCACGCCTACCTGAGGCCACGCCCACCCCCCTCAGCATATATACGCGATCAGAAGCGTGTAATTGGCAGAACCTGATACACTCCTGAGGCGGAAGCCGGGAGCACGCTGAAAAATTGTTTTTAAAACCATCACCTTGTATTTTGTGTCACGCTAGAAATTGTACCTTTTAAAAAGCGCACTCACCCGGCAAACAGGCTTAGCGGGCTAGAGACACGCTGAAACAGCGACTCCTTCGCTGCAACGAGCAAACCCCTGACAAACAATTTCCCGCCGCCATTTACGGCGAGGAAGCAAGGCCACGCCTACCTGAGGCCACGCCCACCCCCCTCAGCATATATACGCGATCAGAAGCGTGTAATTGGCAGAACCTGATACACTCCTGAGGCGGAAGCCGGGAGCACGCTGAAAAATTGTTTTTAAAACCATCACCTTGTATTTTGTGTCACGCTAGAAATTGTACCTTTTAAAAAGCGCACTCACCCGGCAAACAGGCTTAGCGGGCTAGAGACACGCTGAAACAGCGACTCCTTCGCTGCAACGAGCAAACCCCTGACAAACAATTTCCCGCCGCCATTTACGGCGAGGAAGCAAGGCCACGCCTACCTGAGGCCACGCCCACCCCCCTCAGCATATATACGCGATCAGAAGCGTGTAATTGGCAGAACCTGATACACTCCTGAGGCGGAAGCCGGGAGCACGCTGAAAAATTGTTTTTAAAACCATCACCTTGTATTTTGTGTCACGCTAGAAATTGTACCTTTTAAAAAGCGCACTCACCCGGCAAACAGGCTTAGCGGGCTAGAGACACGCTGAAACAGCGACTTCTTCGCTGCAACGAGCAAAGCCCTGACAAACAATTTCCCGCCGCCATTTACGGCGAGGAAGCAAGGCCACGCCTACCTGAGGCCACGCCCACCCCCCTCAGCATATATACGCGATCAGAAGCGTGTAATTGGCAGAACCTGATACACTCCTGAGGCGGAAGCCGGGAGCACGCTGAAAAATTGTTTTTAAAACCATCACCTTGTATTTTGTGTCACGCTAGAAATTGTACCTTTTAAAAAGCGCACTCACCCGGCAAACAGGCTTAGCGGGCTAGAGACACGCTGAAACAGCGACTCCTTCGCTGCAACGAGCAAACCCCTGACAAACAATTTCCCGCCGCCATTTACGGCGAGGAAGCAAGGCCACGCCTACCTGAGGCCACGCCCACCCCCCTCCCTAACCCCTTAAAACAATGTGCAATTACCGGACGCGCAGCGGATGGGCGCAGCGGGCGCGCCGTCAGCGCGCCGAAGGCGCGCCAAAGGCAAGCCCGTCTGGGCCCGTCCGGACCCGGACGGCCCTTGGCCCCGTTACTCTGCCAGGTGACCCTCAGGAGCGAGTGATGTATACAGCTGACACATTACGAGCCCTGCGTCCTAAAACCACCTTGCCCTGTTACCACACGGTTACGGAAGGTAAGATCTTTTCGACCTGTCCACATTGCAATCCAGTCCCTCCCCCTAAAAGCACTACACCGGCCTTGAAAGCCGGGCTTCTCAATTGCCGCTCCCTTCCGAAACACGCCACCGAAATAAACCTCCTAATCCATGATCATGATTATGACCTAATGTTCCTTACAGAGACATGGCTCTCGGATTACACTGATCCGGATGTCGTCGCAGCTCTCCCCACAGGCTATCTCTGCCAAACGTTAAATAGACCTAAAGGGAGGGGAGGCGGGATAGCCATAATCCACAGGCAACGATATGCCTGCAGGATGACGAACGCTGACATTGAGGATTGTGAGTGCGGCCAGTTTTCCATCCAAATCACTCCAGCCCTCACTGTGGCGGGGCTTCTGACCTATCGTCCCCCTGGGGCCCCTGGCAACTTCCCCAACTCTTTAGTTGAAGCCATCTCTCAACTAGCCTCCTCCACCTCTAACTTTCTGTTATTAGGTGATCTTAATTTCCACTTCCTTGACCCAACGGATCGTGTGGCCGTGGACATTAGACACGACCTCACAGCCTTAGAGGTAGGTCTGATGAACAACGAGCCCACCCACGAGAAGGGCCATCTATTGGATCCCATCTTTTCCAATATTCCAACGATGACCACCGATCCTCCGGTGGCCCTCCCATGGACTGACCATTTCCTGGTCCCCTTTTTCTGGGAAACTCCCAGGTCTAATCACTCTATTCCTAAAACCCAGGTTACTGATCGCCAATGGCATAAATTGTCATTGGATATTTGGACCCGTTCTCTGACCGAGTCCACCCCTAATCTTTCCTCGGACCCAAATCTGGCCGATAAACAATTCAGTGACTGGATTACGTCGTCTCTGGACACTCTGCTTCCAAAAATTACCACTCTTAAGCAACCTAAAAAGATATCCCCTGCTCCGTGGTATACTCCAGAGCTTAAAACCTTACGGCAAGAATGTAAAAAGACCGAACGCTCATGGAGACGTGAGAAAACAGGAGCGAACAAAAAACTCTACTCTATTTCTCTCCTCAATTATAAAACCGCGATCCGGATTACCAAAAGCGTGTTCTTCCAGGAGAGAATAGAGAGAGCAGGTGGCTCCGGAAAGGAATCATTCGCTATCCTGAAAGAACTTTCAAAGCCATCAGTACAAGACCATGGACCCCCCTCTGACCCTACAGCCGATCAAGAGAAATGCCAACAATTGGCTAACTTTTTTCAGGACAAAATCCGATTAATCCTGGATTCAATTCCTCCCTTGCACCCAAGGGAAGAAACCGTTTCTCCACATTCGACTTCTCCCACCGGCCTATCCACATGGGGCCAGTTCACCTCAGATGAAGTGCGAACAACGCTTAACTCTATGAAAAGTGGTTCCCCCAGAGATCCTGCACCTCTTCGGATTCTTAAAGAGGTAGCCCCCTCCATCATCCCCGCTCTCACTCAGTTGATTAATACATCACTTCAACAGGGAGTTGTGCCCCAGAGTTGGAAGAAGGCAGTGGTAAAGGCCTTATTAAAGAAACCCACCCTGGACCCTGATAACTTGGCGAATTATCGGCCCATTTCCTTACTCCCAGGAGTAAGTAAGATCGCGGAAAAACTTGTCAACAAGAAACTCTCCGAGTATCTAGAAGCTAACAACAAGCTAAAAAACTCCCAGACGGGCTTTCGACCAGGACAGGGCACGGACATCGCCCTCCTGGCAGCGGTAGAGGAAGCTAGAACGCTGCTAGATGGCGGAGGATCAGTGGCAGTGATCCTCCTCGACCTTAGTGCAGCGTTCGACACCGTGGACCACCAGCTCCTCATCGAAAGACTGGCAAAAGTTGGTCTAGAAGGCACAGCCATTTCCTGGCTCTCATCCTTCTTGTCACAACGATCTTATCAGATCTGGGAGAAAGACGCCCGTTCCTCCGAAATGCCCCTCCAATGTGGTGTGCCTCAGGGCTCCTCCCTTAGCCCTACATTATTTAACATATATATGTCCACATTGGAGGAAGTCATCACCCCTTTCGGAGTGAGTGTCATCAACTATGCTGATGACACACAATTAGTGGTGTCTTTGTCCCACCCTCAACATCAGAAAGCCGATCTTCTTAACTGCCTCACTCAGGTCCATCACTGGATGAACACATCAGCGCTAAAATTAAATGGGGCAAAAACCGAGGTCCTTGTACTCGGCCCAAAAGGATCCTTACTTCCTTTGGACATGTGGCCAACATGTCTAGGTCCCCCCCCAGACCCAAAGACAGAGGTGAAAAGTCTGGGTGTCTGGATCGACTCGGAACTCTCCTTCGCCCCACAAGCAAAAAAGGTCGTAGGGACCTGTTTCGGTCTGCTAAAATCCCTGAGGAAGGTCCTGCCCCTTCTTCCTCCGAAATCGCAAAAACTCTTAGTCCAGGGTCTTATTATATCAAGACTGGACTATAGTAATGCGATCTATTTGGGTGCACCGGAAGCAACATTGACTAAATTGCAGAGGATCCAGAATACCGCTGCTCGGATCATTACCAACACCCCGGCCAGATCATCGGCCAAGCCTGCCCTCAAATTCCTGCATTGGCTCCCCATAAGGGAGAGAATTAAATTCAAAGCCCTGTGCTTGGTGCACAAAACCCTGAACAACCAAGGCCCTCCAATTCTCCGAAACTTCATTACCCCTTATAGAGCCACAAGATCCCTTCGTTCTAATGCAGAAAACCTTATCAATGCCCCAAGGTTTAGGAAAGCACGGTCAGGAGGAAGACGGTTCTCGGTCCATGCGGCCCGTCTTTGGAACTCCCTCCCGCGAGATCTTCGTTTGGAACCCCACTACCTCCGTTTTAGGAAACGATTAAAGACACATCTTTTCCCTTAGCCCTTATGCCCTGCCCGTAACTCAGTCCTCAGTCATGTCTCTAAGGTTCCTCAGCGCTGGGATACTTCCGGGTGACTACGCGCTTTATAAAAATAAATAATAATAATAATAATAATAATACCTCATGAGATACTTTATGGTTAGTACAACTCCTATAACAGTTTTATTTCTCAACACAGAGAAGCCTTTTGACATGGTGAGTTGCAAATTTATTTTCAAAGTTATGGGAAAAATGAGCTTCCTCTACCAACTCATAAGGTTAATACCCTAACTTATCAGGGATCATCTGGAACACTAGTCCTGCATTACACAGTTACAGAGCCCATAGCAGTAAAGAGAAGTATCAGACAGAGGTGTCCTCTTTCTTGAACCCTATTCACGATTTTCATCATACACTTGGCAAGGTCATAAAAGCTGCAACTCCAGGGGCCCCCACACTATAACTCCATGCATATGGTTTCGTAATTTATACAGTTCTAGCAGCAAGGGCTTGGAATAACCTACCCGTAAATCTTAGACTGATTGGGTCTGAGTGTCCTTTTAGGAAACAACTGAAGACCTGGGTCTATCAGCAATCTGATACCTATGTATTGGCAGCTATCTAGATTTTTTCACCCCATATTCTTTATACGCATGCTCAGCGCCAAGATGCTCCTTCCGGAGCGAAAGTTGCGCTTTACAAATACCCTATTAACAATAACAATAACAATAACAATACAAAAGTTGATGCCTTTGTAATTGAAAAAGTGTTCATTGCTTCATTTGTGGCCTTGGCTTGCTACAAGGCCAACAATAATAAAACTGAAGTTTTACGTTTTTATCACCAACTAATTAGTACTTTTTCAATCCCTTCAGCCAAACTATAACAGTAAGCCTATACAGCACATTTGGATACAAGTCACAGCGAATTATGTAGACCTCCATAAATTAAATTACATCAGAATATTACATGAGATCAAATCCACACTAATAGATGGGAGGAGCTGCCTATATGTATAGTAGGAGAAGATGCAATGCTGAAAATGCAAATTTACCAGCTACTCAATTCTATTTTCACATCATTCCCTTGCTCCCTCACTAATCAATTTTTTGACAAAATTGACTCTGAAATTAGTACTTTCATTTGGAACAAAAACAGACTTTGGTAGCAAGTTCTCAGCAAGTTAAACTTCCATAGGAGGAAGGAGGGATGGCCCTTCCAGACTGTAAAAGGCATGCTGCCTTCCTAATTACTTTCTATAGATTTTACATTAGCTTTGGAAAGATTTTTGATAATTTCTTTAATGAAATAGTGAAAGGAGATTGGTTCCCTTATCCAGACCTCCTCGTCCTAATCACCCCTAATCCTACATTTATTAGAAACAGAACCATAAAGACATTCTGCAAAAAGCGACAAAAATTCCAGGGATATTTGAAAATTCCTGCCAATCAACCTCACTTACATTTTTCAGCCCACAAATCCCCAGTTTGAAAATAAGGCTGATCTTGGAACAATTGGGGACTGATTCCTTAATACCGAAACAATTATCTGGGAAGTGGTCAAGGGGCGAAGCTTTCACTACAAAGGCACAAGACTGTATAGCTCTCTTTCAGAAGTCAAAGTATTGTAAAGAAAAATGTCTCTTCACAAACAGAAAATATAAGGGAAATAATAGGAGATTTATATATTTCATCTAATACTTCCGATAGACAAATGAAGAAGGAAGCATGCATTCACTTGTAACGTAATGAATGGGAAGCAATTTCCTCATTTACCATTACTGCATTTAGGGTCAAATTTAAAACACATGCAGATAGATGCACAGTGGTTGTTATACTATAAACCAAACCAAATGCACAAGTGGAATGTCAACATCAGTGAATCGTGCCCAAGATGTAGTGGAAAAGGTATCTAGCTACACATGATTTCGGAATGACCAAGGAGTATTGGGGTAAGGATTTATCATTTATTACAAACTCATTATGCATTAATTTTATACCAGATGAAAAATCTATTCTGTCGGGCAGTTCGAAGCATTTAGGGATAGGTGCCAGAGAAACAAGACCCTGGTGGTTTATAGCTATCTTGTTGGCACGTTTGATAATTACATGCCATTGGCAAGACGCTGAATACCGAATGTCTCAAGAATGGTTACCAAAAATCCTGAAGGCTTATGAAAAGGCGCCACTGTTGGCAAAAAAAGATAGAAAAAGATCTATTAATAATGGAGGTTTTTCAGTAAAGGAACTACTGCAAATATTTGATTTTGTAACCTGACGCCAAATCTTATAATCTGTGTAATAATCAGTTCTCGTTTTATTTTGCTTCCTTTGTTGTTTTGTAACATTTATCAGAAGCTAATGAATCATGTATACAACAGACAGTTTAATAATTTAGTATCATATTTAACAGCGTTAACGCTTTTCCAGGACTCCTTCAGCAAAGAACAGAGGGCCATATTTATGTATGGGTTGCGTAGCTTTTGCACCACGCAATGGGATGCATGCACAACACAACCATTAAATACAGTTTATCAAACCATGCAAGGCCACCTTGCATGGCCCTGAGTGGCTTCATAAATCCAGAATAATACAATGCACGGAGGCATTCCAGGGGTGGTGCATGGGTGTTCCCACGCAAAACCCAGTTTTGGAAGGGGGATTATTGGTAGGGGTAAGTGTGCACCTACCACTAGCAATAAGGCCACCAATGCAATATAAGGTCCAGTCAAGATCTCAATACATTAGCCCGTGGCTCAACCCTTGAAGGCTGGCTGTGAGCAGGCAGGCTTAAACTAGGAGACAAGTGCATACATCATTTAAAAACATCAGTACATTAAATAAGTAAGGCACAACACACAAAAATCCACAATCAATTTATAAGATAGAAAATAATCTTATGAATAAAATGATACCACAACAACAAAAATCCAATGTAAAGAACCGGAGATACACATAAAAAATAAAAAAACACTTTCTAGTGCTTAAAAATATATAGTGCCAACTTGGGACATCTGGTCACACTTGACCAGGGCAAAGTCTGAGTTTGAGGATGACCACGATGGAGCCCTGGTCGGATGCACTTATTGGGAGGCCTCAGCCAAAATTTTACCTTTGCACTTAGAAACTTTCTGGAGGATTTTCTCTCGTCGTCGAACGAGGCTTCCCTTCATGCTGGGATTCGAGTCAATGATGGCGGCTTGGCTCAGCTCTAGGCCTCAGTGAAATCCTGAAAGTCTTGAGCTCTTGATCTTTCAGCGGGACAAACCTGAAATCCAGGCCAGGTCGCGGCTTGACGTCGGTGGCCTGGATCTCATCGACAGGTCAGTCACCTTATGGAGCTTTTTCCAAATGTTGCTCCAAACGTCTACAATCTTCTGGAACATCTTCCTGAAGTTCCTCTTGAGGGTTCAAAGGGTTCAAAACACAAATCCAATGGCCTAGAAGTTCTGAGATGGTCCTTGGAAGTTTGGGACTACAATTCTAAAAATGCACCTGGCCATATCCTTGAAAGTCCACTGGACGCACTCTCAGGCTGGGGACTTCTTTGGGGAGATGGGGCAGGTGAGCTCTGTTAACCTGTTGCTTTCAGAGAGTCCACTCCTTAATCCTTTCCGAAGCAAAGCACAGTCCTTAGGAATGTAGGGCCCGATTCACAAATGTAATCTGAGACAAAATCTTAACTTTATGACTTGCGGTATTCACAAAATGCATTTAGGAGTACTAAAGTTAGGAATCCTAACTTTAGTACTCCTAAATGCCCTTTGTGAATACCGAAAGACAGAAAGTAAGATTTTGTCCCAGTTAAACTTAAGTTTTGATCTTCTTCAAGTCGTAAAGTTAGGATTTTATCTCAGATTACTTTTGTCAATCGGGCCCGTAGTTCCCAGTGTGCAGCAGGTACAATCCTTTGGGGTGCACACCAGGGTAGTCCTTCTTCTCGTTGTAGTTTCATGCAGTATATCAGGGTTGCTAAGCAGTTCTCACATATTTATCCAATGTTCTGAGATGACAAGTAGGGGGTACAGGGTGCCACCCACAAACATTACTGCTTTCTCCTAAGTGTGTCAGATTTTTGTCCCACAAAGTACTGTACTTTGAAATTCTCCATGGGGAATTTCTCTCCTTGGGAGTAAGAACTGTCTAAGCCAACCTACTGGTGTGGCTCATTTACCTTAACATTCCCTTTCCAGACCTCCTGCAAATTCCATTCCTGGAGCTCCCATCTGGCTGGGGGGTACAGAAAGAGGGATTAGGCCTGGCTGGCATTGCTTACTGTCCTGCTCTCTTTGAAGCCCAGTTTGTTTACCCAGCCCACTTCCTGGCCCGTTCTCTGGAGTTGCAGAGCTCCCCTCCCCAGATAACCTCTGTCTCTATGCAGGCTACTTATCACCTCATCAAAGGAGTTTGGCTAAGTCTGTTAAAAGCTGGCCAATCAGGAAAGGCCTATAGAAGGATGGATTTTGGCTCACAGAAAAGTAAGTTCTATAACTTATTTTCTATATTAGTTACGTAAATTCAATAATGGCAAGTTGTTGGATTTATCATTGCCAATCTTTTAAGTACTTGAAATATTATTTTAGTTCTCTCATGTCAATACATACACTGTATTACAGTATTTCCATGTTAGCCTAAGGAACTAAAATGTTAAAATGGGGGGGAAATGAAATTGGTAGTTTTTCCCTCACAGGGCATATACAAAAAATATTTTATAATGTCCCTGATTATTTTTACATGGTACCTAGGGTAGACTTCCTTAGGGGTGATTAAAATGTAAAAGTAAAAATTAGGTACTTTAATACTTTGGAAATACCATTAAATCCAAAGTCAAATGTGCAAGTAATTTCAATTTAAAAGCAGCATGCAAAGCAGGGCTGACTTTTAAAATGACAGCAGGCAACAAAGCAGTACACACTTAAATGCCTCTAAGCTGCTGGGCCTCTAAACCTATGCCCTACCATATACTAGGGACTTACAGGTAGGTTATCAGTGCCAAATGTAATTACACCTAATTACCACATACTTTTTAGGTTTTGCCTGCACAGTGCTTGCACTATGCTTGTGAAATCGCTTGTATTTATATATCTTTAAAGGAGGCTATTATAGGTTCCCATTGTCAAATGACTGAGTTCATTTACTTTTGTGTGGAACTTTTTTCTTTGTTAACTTCCCCTGGCTGCATGCATTTACGATACTTCTACTAAAGCTGTTCACACTGTTTAAGCCCCATTCACTGTCAAGATAAAACCTCTTCCCACGGAAAAGGCAGATAGCTTCTAACAGTATGCTGGAAGGCCTGCTTTTTATTACTTATTTGTGAAAAGTAGATGCTTTAGCCTGACAACATTTGTGGCATTTCCTATTCATGCCTCAGTACCTTTCTTTGCACTTTGTAGGCATTATCGGATTGATTTTTTCAACTTAATGTTTTTGGTCATTATGATCAAAAAATTCTAAATGTTGCAATAAACATTGCATGCAATAAACAAGGTAATATATAAGAGTCATGCTATATATTACTACTAAATAGGCAGCCACAAGTGCAGTTACCTTGCAGAGAACAGGGTCATGATTTGAATGGTGCAGCAAGTGCAGTAGCACACATTTTGTGGCAGTGGTGGAAGGATGCCAGAGAAAATGTGGGAGGGTGGCATATTGAAGATGCGGCTGAAAGTAAAATACATTGGCAAATTAGGAAATTGGAGTAGGGAGCCAGTAATAGTTGTATGTAAACTATATGTTGTGTTCCCCTGCCAGGTAACTGGTAAAAGACAAGCATGTTTTGGTGTAAAATTAGCCAATACCTATTGTGTTGTCTAAAAAATAATTACAAATATACATGTATGAATGTATAAATACTGACAGGGGCTTTTAGTCAGGCCTATTCATCCAGTGTTCTGCTGTAGTGTCATTCACATTTTGATTTCTACTGCCACCACATACAGCATGGAGCAATGAGCCAGTCCACATATGCCACTGCTCCCCTCACTGTGAATAATAGCATTCTTCCTGTTAACATTGTGCACAACAGTCCACAAAATAGTGCGCTTCAGTGCCAGAGCTCATGCATCAATCTCTCCTTTTGTTGATATACTGCTGTTGGCTTTGCCACAAACACAAAGGCTCACTGAAGGGCTACTGTGTGCGGCACATTGGTGGTTTATGCAGACAGTGGGGACAGATTTGCAACCCTCTGTACATCATTGGCACTTTGAAAGCATAATTTTTGGTTTTCAGGGCTGAAATGCCATTCGAGGCACACCCCTTGCTGCCACTCACACACCTACTTTTATTGTTGCCGTGCAACATCATCGGGCTGGGCTGCATCCCACAAGCATGTAGGTGTTAAAAAAAATAGCAGCATATTTACAAGAAACTGACGCATCTGTATAGATGTGTCAGTTTCCCTGCACCTGCGTGTGAAACCCTTGCGTCACCATGGATGTGCTGTATTTACAATACGGTGCACCATAGCGCAAGGGTTGACAAATGCGTAAAATGTTGACGCATCTTTCATCGCAAAAGTCACACATTGCTGGAGTCGTGTCACAAGCACGACACAACTCCAGCAATGCATGGGGAGGCCTATTCTAAATACACTGCATCACTCCTCACGCCTCCTCCAAGCAGGCATAGGGTTTCGACGCCGTGGCATCCTATAAGTGGCACGTGTCACTTCTACGAGGCTTTCCCACGTGGGAACACCCACCATGCATACATTATACCTGACTCAGGTATAATGTGGTGCAGGGCTTTACAAGGTTATGCATCTCCCTAGATGCATCACCTTGTAAATGGGCCGCAACATGGCGCATTGTTTATGCCACCGCTGCGCCACAAAAAGTGAAGCAACAACGGGGCAAACGTGTCGCATGGGGCTTGTAAATCTGCCCCTAAGCATGTGTTAATGGAGGCAGTTGAGGTAAGGTGTCGGTCGCACTCCGAAGTTTCTCTTGTAAATCAGAAAGTAATCCTTTTAGCTTGCTTTGGGTGCTATGGGATCTTATCCCCTGTCCAAAGGGATGTAACGTATATACAAAACAAAGTTCCCTCTCCAGTGGAAGGTATATCCCAATCTGCACTCCTCTGAACTTCACTCTTTAATAACACGTAATCAAGAGTATATCTGCAATCATAACTGTTTTATTTTCACAGTAGAGTGTTCAAAATGTTTATTCAACAATTATTGTCGTTTTATACAGTAAGTACTGTTCCATATTGTAAACATAGGTGCTCGGGTTACAAGTGTAGATCCTAGGTACTCGGGTCACAGGGTTTTAATCCCAATGCATTTCGGGGTCCACCCTTCCTCAGGGGATGCTCCCTATGAACAAAACATATTCTCTTAGTGTTTTTGCGCCAGAATGTAAACGAAATTACCGAAAAAGAAAAAGGTGTAAAAGTCATGCCGTAGATACATTGCGCCATGCAACGAGTAAAATCTGTACTGTTGTGTTAGCTGTGCGGGGTTCGTAAATGACGCTGTGATTAACTCACCCAGAAAGACTATGGTGTTTAGGGTGGTGGCGAACATAGCGTGTGTGAGTGTGCTTTAAACGAAGTTCCTTAATAGAAAGGACACGGTGCTCGGTTAAATGTGAACAACCCCGTGTATGAAATTACAACTCCCCGTCGATCGCTAATACCTTAAACCAGTGCAAAGTCAATAGCCTCAGTGGTATCAGTCAAACTGAGATGCGTACCTGCTTAAACCCGCCATACGGACGTGAATCCTTCGCGATCGGTGTTCGTTGGAATCGGAACTGTTACTAGTGTGCCCCGGAAGTAAATAGTGAAATGGCACGGGCTTTGCTGGTAACTATGGAAGAAAGACTATCACCCGGTGAATCAGATTATACCCAATATTGGCCTAAAGTGGTTTAAACACTTTTTCTGCAATTTATCATGGTCATACGGTACGTGCATGTTGAATGAAAATACATAACTGGAAAACCAAAAACAAATCTGGAAACATTATTATAAAAGAAAACCTCGAAACATTGTTAAAAAATATTCACTCAATAATTAAATCATGGTCGCTGTACAAGCACAGTAATACTGGATGATTATTTACAGGTAACAATTATACTCCACCCGGTCATTCAGCCCTTTTGGGTGTAAAGAGTCCAATTTGAAAATCCAGTACAATTCTCTTTGTAGAAGGAATTTTTTATTATCCCTCCCATTTTGTTGTTGGATTTGTTCAAGGATGAGGAATCGGAGT
This sequence comes from Triturus cristatus, assembly GCF_964204655.1. Lineage (NCBI taxonomy): Eukaryota > Metazoa > Chordata > Amphibia > Caudata > Salamandridae > Triturus > Triturus cristatus. The sequence continues at coordinate 1,274,637,273 of NC_140591.1, forward strand.
TGGCTGATGTTGTGTGAAAATTTGTTGAAGTGTGTGGCAATAACAGATTTGGGATTATTTGTTCTTATATTGCTCTTATGTTCTGTTATTCGGATTTTTATCTTGCGTTCCGTTTTGCCCACATAAGTGAGACCGCATGGGCACTTGAGGAGATACACCACGAAGCTGGAATCACAGGTCGCTGTTACTCGTAATTTAATTGGAGTGCCCTGGGTAGGATGTGTCAATGTAGTGCCTTTCATGATGTTATTGCAACTTCCGCAATTAAGGCAGGGGATGGTACCCTTATGTGTTGCAGTTACGGCATTCTTATTTCGTTTCAACAGTTGTAGCAAATTCGTTGTGCGTTGGTATGCAAATATGGGGTTTTGATTAAAAATGCCGTTGAACTCAGTTTCAGCTTGTAACATTGGCCAATATTTTTTGATAGTTTGTTTGATCTTTTGGCTTTTTGTTGAATATTTTGATACAAAAACATTGTGTTCATGTCTTACTCCCAAGTTTTTGACCATTAATAATTCCTGTCTGCTTTTTTTATCTGCTCTTTCATTGGCTTGGTGTAGCACGGACTCAGGGTATGCTCTTTGTTTAAATTTTATCATCATCTTGTCTTTGTTGGCTTGGTACAATTCTTCTGTCGATGATATTCTTTTAATTCCGAGCAGTTGAGAGTATGGTAAATGCTGTTTCAGACTCATTTGGTGGAAACTTGAGAAATGTAACAGGTTGTTTCTGTCTGTGCTTTTGATGTGTAGTGAAGTTACCAATTCAAGGTCTTTTATCATGACTTCAACATCTAGAAAAGAGATTTTCTGTTTATCAATGGTATGTGTAAATTGAATGCGGTTGTCGGCTTTATTCAGCTCTTGTATTGCATTCAGTAATTCCACTTCTATGCCTTTCCAGATAAGAAAGATGTCATCAATGTAACGGATAAATAAGATGGTATTGTCCATCCATTGTTTTTGCGATAGAATATGGTTGATTTCAAAATGGTGCATAAACAAATTTGCGTACGCAGGAGCTGCGCAATTGCCCATTGAAGTGCCGTTCAACTGAGTGTAGTATTGATCTTTCCATGTGAAGTAGCTATGGTATAGCGTAAAGTGCATTAGCTCCAACAAAAAAATACTGAGGTGGTTGTCTTTTTCGCTTCTTAAAAGAAAATATTCAAGTGCCTCAAGTCCTGAATTGTGTGGAATTGAAGTATATAGTGCCTGTACATCCTTGGTGCACAGTATATAATCAATGTTCTCTGCCAACTTGATTTTGTCTAGTTTTGTTAGGAAATCGGTTGTATCCTGAATGTATGTTGTCATTTGTCGTACTATTGGTTGCAAATGTCGATCTATGTATTTTCCAATTGGTTCGTGAATAGAGTTCCGGGTGCTCACAATAGGTCTGAATGGAGGATGTCGTACATTTTTGTGGATTTTCGGTATCATGTACAGGTAGGGTGTACTGGGATTTTGTTTGATGAGAAATTTTTTATCTCTTTCATTGATTGTTCCTAGTTGAAGAGCTTTGTCTATGATGCTTATTAGAACTTGTTTGAAAGATGCAGTCGGATCAGATAGCAGTTGCATTTAAGCAGGTACGCATCTCAGTTTGACTGATACCACTGAGGCTATTGACTTTGCAATGGTTTAAGGTATTAGCGATCGACGGGGAGTTGTAATTTCATACACGGGGTTGTTCACATTTAACCGAGCACCGCGTCCTTTCTATTAAAGAACTTCGTTTAAAGCACACTCACACACGCTATGTTCGCCACCACCCTAAACACCATAGTCTTTCTGGGTGAGTTAATCACAGCGTCATTTACGAACCCCGCACAGCTAACACAACAGTACAGATTTTACTCGTTGCATGGCGCAATGTATCTACGGCATGACTTTTACACCTTTTTCTTTTTCGGTAATTTCGTTTACATTCTGGCGCAAAAACACTAAGAGAATATGTTTTGTTCATAGGGAGCATCCCCTGAGGAAGGGTGGACCCCAAAATGCATTGGGATTAAAACCCTGTGACCCGAGTACCTAGGATCTACACTTGTAACCCGAGCACCTATGTTTACAATATGGAACAGTACTTACTGTATAAAACGACAATAATTGTAGAATCAACATTTTGAACACTCTACTGTGAAAATAAAACAGTTATGATTGCAGATATACTCTTGATTACGTGTTATTAAAGAGTGAAGTTCAGAGGAGTGCAGATTGGGATATACCTTCCACTGGCGAGGGAACTTTGCTTTGTAATGGAGGAAGTTGGCCATGTGTCCATCTTGCCTTTGTTTCAGAATGTGGCCTAGTCATGAGCTAAGGGTTGGCAATGCTGGAATGGCTTAGAGTGATGTGCTTGGACAGCAATTCAGTTCTGGGTTGGCTTAGTGTCAGAAACCCTTTCCCCTAGGCTGCTTAGGGTTGCGTCAGTGTAGTGGATGATCATTCAGAATGCCGGGACCTGTAGCACAGGAGAGGAGCAGGAAAGGTATGATAGCTCTGCTGCAGTGCTGTAGGGGGAAGTGTTCATTGTGAACATGATCTCATATTCCTCGATAAATTAATGATATTCTTGACGCAATACCCTTAACATATTCCTTGGTATAGTAGTAGCGATATTGCTCTAGACCCCGAATCCTGAAGACTCACAAAGTCTGCCTTGTTACAAGTGAGGGTTCTGACAAGGATGTTTCATTTTCATGGCTTTTTTATCTGACAGGCGTTTGGGGTAGCTGTGTGACCCTGTTGGGAGGGACAGGTAGTTCTGGTTTAGGTTTGCAGCCAGGGCCGGAGTGGGAACTGGCACATGTGTGTGAGCCCATATCAACAGTAAAGGGTGAACTGAGGACACACCTCCATCCCCCCCCAATGCATGTAATATATGTGCATTCATTTAGATACCCGGCTCTGAAAAGCTCCCTGCCTGGTGCTCCTATGCTGATGCTTGGATACGTTACCCTTACCATTGACATCACAACAGTAGACAAGCCAGCAGGAGTTGATCTAGGAGGCACTCCTGGACAGAGCTCCTCATCCAGCATGTCACAGTGTGCTAACTGCAACTCCGGGCAGTAATCGTCTTTAAAATAAGATACCCTCTGTACAGAATGTTGCATTCTCTTGCATTTATTTACATAGTTTTGTTTTGGCTGGCTGGGTTAATATTTTTTGTTATTTATTTATTGTGTGTCAGTTGCCTCATGAGGTAACAAATGCAATGAGATTGGAATAAACAGACATTTTTTAGGTCTGGCCTGAAGGCAGCTGTAGCTGTCTTGCCAGCCTCATATCATACAAAAAAATACATACAGATATAAGGGCTCCCAATCACCATTGGTCTGTTGGCATATCAGCCTTATAATCCCTCTAAACCCAGCAGAAGGTTTAGATCAACAAACAGGCCCACTCCAGCTATTGGATGTCTTGACTCTGAGTGACTGTATTTTGCCCTTGCAAATAAAAATCTAAAAATTATTCCCCAAAAATAGAAATTGTTAGACACTTGCACTTCCCAATGACTGATAGTCCCTGTATATAGTGGGGTTACATCAACTATTTTCATAACTCTTAAGACATTTATTGTAAATGATAATGTTAATTTCTCACTGTAAACAAGCTTCAGCATATTTATTTATCCTACTGAAAATAACTGCAAATAATTAGACGTGCTATAGTGTGTATGCAGATTTTAGGTTGAAGCCACACCCCCACAGGATTGTGATTGGCATTTCAACCACTTGAATCTGACTTAAGAGAGCCATCTAGTAACTACTTGTGGGACTACATCTTCCTTATGAGAGGGCTATATGAGCACTGTTAGTTTGCAAAAAACACTCCTTTCAAATCAAAACAAATTTTACACTAACCGAAACATAAACAACTGAAATAAGCTTTCTAATAGTACTTGTGCCTATAAATAGTAGTGTGATCACAACCTTTAAAAGAAATCAAGAAATGTATTAAAATCTGTAATTTTGACTCATTATTATGAAACACCTTTGGCAAATAATCCTATGGAAAACAAGCACAAATGATTAAAATAGCAAACGTGTATGCAAATTTATATAATAAACCCACACTTTCTCAGCTTGAAGCAGTTGCCTCATACATAAGTTGGACCTCTATTACCAACAAGTGGACCTGCTGCTTCATGAAAATATGTCAATGATTTTGAAGTTGACTTGTGGAGGACTGTGAGAAATTGGGTTGTCGGTTGAATGGGGGGGGGGGTGAACCCTGTTCAAGCAACAGTCACAATCCCTGTCAAGGTAAACCACAAAAGCCACTACATTAACTCTTGCTTAACCCTTGGCAGCTTGGCACAAAAACCGTTCAGCCTTAAGTTAGAAGCAATGTGTAAATATTTATGCAGCACACTAACAGTAACATGTGAAAAAACAACACAAGAAAAATCCCACACCAATTTATAAAAATAGAGTACTTTTAATAAATTATCTGACACCAAAATCACAAATGTAGAACCGGAGTTATGAATTTTTAACGTTTTTAGTAAAGTGCGTAAAAGATCAAAGCGCCAACCGAAGTGATCTAGTTGCGCGAGACATAGGTCAAAATCGAAAAATATAGCCGACTGCTATGGAGCGCTGGTCGGATACAAGAAGTGGATTAAGCCCAGTCAGAGCTTGCGTTTGGACTTAGATGAAATTTTGAAGAAAATGTTCTGAGAAGGCAAAGTTCAATGGGGCAAGGCTGTGGGCAGTGTCTGAGGAGGGAGTGTCGTCATCAGGGACCCGCGACGAGGATTCCTGAATTCGTACTTAGTCTCTTCTTTGGAAGTCAAAAATCTTTAGCAAGATGAAGCTGGAGGCTGTACCCTATGAGTTTTCCAGGAAGCCGGATACCCCTTCACAAAGGGAGCAGTGAACAGGATTGGCAGCTGCAGAGAAGAACGTAGCCGGAGCTAGCATGAAGTCAGGCCGACCGGCAACGCACTCTGGTCAGATAGATGAGCAGGTTGGTCCTAGTCTTCACTTGGTTCTTGGAGCAGTTTTGGATTTTTGCTAGCTAGGCACCTTTGCCACCATCACCAAGGGTCCAGTACTGGAGGGGTACCACTTGGGGCTTAGGACTCACTCAGGCTGGATCCAAGTGCTGATTCATGATGGTGGGAGCCTGTTATGTTGCTGTGGCTCTGAACAGGAGGCCAACAAACTAGCCTTTGGCTGGTAGTTCCAAGTTCAAGTGATGAAAGAGGGCTCAAGCAGCAGGGCAGGCCTCTGAGGGTTCAAGACAGACTCCAGCAGCAAAGCAGTCCTTCAAGGTGCAACAAAGCTGTCTTATGGAGTACACCACAGGCCACACAAGCAGGAAGTCCCCTGAGAGTCCTTCCACAGGTCCAGACAGTGAACTGAAGAGTAGGTCTGAGAGTCCCTTTTTTATAGCTGGTGCCTTCTTTGAAGTAGACACTTCTAGAGGTTAATCTTTGAAGTGCTTGGAATTTCCTGACCCTCCCCTGCCCAGAATCAAAGCTGGCTACAATGCAATGGTAAGATGCCCTTTGTGTGAAGGCAAAGCACAGCCTATTCAGTTGCAAGTGGGGCTTTGGTGAGCTTCATCCCTCCATCCTGCCAGCAGATGCTCCATTCAGGCACATCTAATCCCTCTATTGTGTGACCATCTGGGAAGCATTAACAAAGTCCAACTGCCAACTATAACCAGTCATGTGACCTAGGACTGGCTGCAAGCACCATAAAGCAAAAGGCAAGAAAATACCAACTTTCTAAAAGTATTCTAGGTAAGAATGGCCGCAAGGGATTTATTGAAACATGTATATTTATATAGATTTGTAAAGATTTCAACATGTCATAATCTGACATCAATACTTAATTTAATGTTATTTAGAGGTAAATTCATTAAAAAAATGTTTTAAAGAGAGCAAGAAAATTCTGAAGCATGTGTGTATATTCATAATTTTTGTAGTGAAATAAATAATTTTTGATATATATAATAGGGGTTCACAGAAATAAATCTCAGAGTACATTGACAATGGTTATTGCTAAATTGAATAGGGCTCAATGTTATGGCATGCTACGTTAAATCTGAGGTAATGCCACTTTTATTATAAACAGAAATTCACAGTTCTCACTTTACTGCTTTCCTCAAACTTTCGTCCTCACGGCGTGCAAAGGAAAATATCCCCGCAAGCCTACATGTTGAGCAAACCTTGGCTACTTACAATGTATATATTGGGCAGGCCTCCGATTCAAACAGTGGCCCTTCCTTGAACACTCCATTTACTTCCAAAAATAGCCAGTAGGCATCCTGTTAAAATAGTAATTCCTTTGACTTGCGACGTTCAGGACGCCTAGCCTGTCAGGTCAGGGCTAGTCAGTTAACAACAGTCATTTCATATTTCAAACAAACACGCACTCCAAACTCCAGCAGCACAAAAACAAGCCCACCAGCCAATCACTCATGACACTTTACTTAATATATTGATATGGGTCTAAAATTTGAGTAACGTCTAGAAATATAGATAATTAATGTGTAGTAAACTGGCCTTTTGCGGGTGTGCCCCCACTTTTTGCTGCTAGATGCCAGTGCCAGGAACCCGGGATCTCCAGAACCTCGCCGATACATCTCTGCTGCCCTCCACGCACTCAACCCCGGTGTCAGGTTGTGCAAGCACTCTCTTACCTTCAGGAGCACTTGATTGTTTCGCAGAGACGCTATGAGCCAACTTCCTAGAACTCTACTGGATAACCTACGAATTTTAATTTACACTAGGCTACTAAATAGAGCCCCGGGAGGAGGGCCAGATACTGGACGCACGTTGAAGTCCTGTTGTCGACCTGCGAGGCAACAGAACATATGTATAAACAATGCGTCCTAATTTTCTGTTTTTTGCGCTAAGTGTTTATTCTATTCTTTTAATCTTACTATTGTCTTTTAATTAACAGTACATATTCCTACCTGCGATCTGGGGATTTCTTGATATTGCGTCCAGCAGTCTTGTGAAGGTGTTGGTATGCAGATTGATGAAGTGTAGTTGTGAATACGCAATGCAGCTTGATGTTGAAGTGCTTTTATCTAAATAAATAAACACAAACCTTAAATTCTATTCTCACATTTAAATATCAGTATATTCTTTCTTTACCAACTACCTCACTTACTCTTGTATGATTGCGCCAACAATTCTTTATGCCTTCACCAGACCTGTAAATTACCAGGGCAAAAACATACTACACAAAATGCATGTACAATACTTTTCTTAAAAGTCTTTTTCTTTCACCCGGAAGACTCAACGGCTGCAAAAGAGCCACACCGAACACCACCCAAGGACAGTTCTCCTGCAGACACTGCCGATGATCCTTCACCATCAACTGCGCCCCCAAGACCACCGAAAACTCGCTGGATGCCCGCACCACCGGAGCCCTGACATTCATCCTCCTCAACGTACCCTCCCTACACAGACACGCCGTAGAGATCTGGGACCTGCTCGACACCATCTCGCCCGACGTCGACTTCCTCACCGAAACCTGGACAAACCCACCTCCGGCCCGACATCGCCACCACCATCCCTGACGGATACAAGATCCAGAGAAGAGACCGCCCCCACCGCCCAGGAGGAGGACTCGCCATCGCTCACAAGACCTCCCTTTGACTCTCCACCTCCAACCAGAGAGTCCCCACTCCAACACAGAACTCCTCCACTTCCAGGTCCAGACCAACCCCAGGACCATGCTACGGGGCACCCTCGCCTACAGACCCCCCCCTGGACCACGCTCCCAGTCTGCACCTCGTCGCACCACACGCCATTGCTTCCACGGACTACATTCTATTTGGAGACCTCAATTTCCACCTCGACAACCGCAGCGACCCGGACTTCATCGCCCTCCTCGACAAACTCTCCAACCTCGGACTGAAGCAGCTCATCACCACCACCATGCACATAACTGGACACACCCTCGACTCCATCTTCGCAGGAGGGACGAACATTCATTTCAGCCATACCTCGCAGCACCCCCTGGATGGATCACCACTGCATCCACTTCCCTTCAACACTTCCACCGGACCCAAACCCCCCCACGCCCACCTCGAAGGAACTGGAGCACACAGAGGAGCACCTCAACGCCAACCTCCTCCTAAACCCACCCAGCACCACAACCAACGTCAACTCCGCAGCCCAGGAACTTCACCGCTGGATCTCCAGCTGCGCCGACAAACTCGCACCCCTCCGCCACCCCAGCAAACAAGTCCCCCTGAAAGCAGCTTGCTTCACCACCGATCTCCAAGCAGCCAGGCGCTCCTGCAGACGCCTCGAGAAAACCTGGCAGAACCAGAAAATCACCAAAGACCTGAACTGCTACCGGAATGCCCTGAAGGAATACCACCAGCGTTTAAGAGACACCAAGCGTACTTTCATCAGGAACAAAATCCACACCAACGCAACCAACGCCAAAGAACTCTTCAACGTCATACAGCAATTCACCAAACCCCCCAGCAAAGCCACGGACCTCACACCATCTCAGGAACTCTGCAACAAACTTAGCTCTTACTTCCATCTGAAAATCAAGGCCCTCTACGACAACTTCAACGAACAGACGCCGGACACCACTCCAAGCTCCACCATCACCAACAATGAGCCGACCATCACTACCTGGAATCCTGCCACTGTCAAACACACCACCGTGACCATGAAGAACACCCACTCAGGAGCCCCCATGGACCCCTGCTCACCACATATCTACCACAGGGCCGCCACCGCCATTGCACCCGAACTAGGACACACCATCAACGCCTCTTTTGAATCCAGCATCTTCCCCAATGACTGGTAGCGGGCGGAGGTCAAACCTCTCCTCAAGAAGCCCACGGCCGACCCGACAGACCTGAAAAACTACTGGCCCATCTCTCTCCTCCCCTTTGCTGCCAAAGTCACCGATAAAATCGTGAACACCCAGCTGACTGCCTTCATCGAAGAAAACCCCATCCTAGACGCCTCCCAGTCCGGTTTCCACAGAAACCATAGCACGGAGACGGCCCTCCTCACTGCCACGTCAACATCTGCATGCTACAAGACCAGGGGCACACCGCAGCCCTCATCCTACTGGACCTCTCCGCAGCTTTCGACACCGTCTCACATTGCACTCTCGCAGCCAGACTCCACTACGCAGGTATACGAGGAACTGTCCTCTCCTGGATCCGATCCTTTTTCTCCGGCAGACCCCAGAGGATCAGACTCCCTCCTTTTCTCTCCAAACCCACACGGATCATCTGTAGAGTTCCCCAAGGATCATCACGCAGCCCCATGCTCTTCAACATCTACATGGCCCCCTCGCTGCCTTCGTCGGACAACATGGGCTCAGCATTGTATCCTACGCCGATGACACCCAGCTCATCCTCTCCCTCAAGAATAACCCAGAAGACACCAGACTCTGTTTCCTGAGGGAATGAGAGACGAAGCCCCCTGGATGAAAAACAGCTGCCTGAAGCTCAACTTGGGGAAGACTGAGGTCCTCATCCTCGGACCCTCCACCTCTGCTTGGGCAACACCTGGTGGCCCTCTGCCCTCGGGAGTCCGCCCACCCCGACAGACGGAACCTCAGCATCATCCTCGACTCCTCCCTCACCATGACCCGCCAGATCAACTCCATCTCCTCCACCAGCTTCAACTGCCTCCGGATCTTCCGCATGATCTTCAAATGGATACCCTCAGAATGCAGAAAAACCATCACCCACGCACTCATAACCAGCATATTGGACTACGACAATGCCCTCTACCCCGGAAACCACAGAACTCTCCTACACAGGCTACAGACCATGCAGAACATCGCAGCCAGACTCGTCCTCGGAACACCATGGCACGAACACATGACCCAACACCTACATGACCTCCATTGGCTCCCCGTCGAGAAGAGAGTTACCTTCAAACTGCTCACCCACGCATTCAAATCCCTCCACAACATCGGACCCAAATACCTCAACGAGAGAGTCTCCTTCCACGTACCCAAGAGGAACCTTCGCAGAGATTCCCCGCATCTGCAGAACCAGAGCAGGAGGAAGTGCTTACTCCTACGTTGCAGCCAAAGCCTGGAACGAGCTCCCTGTGAACATCAAACACTCCCCCCACTCTCAACACCTTCAGGAAGAACCTCAAGACCTGGTTCTTTGATTGAACCGGAGCTGCACCACCCCTCCCCTCCTCCCCAGCACCTTGAGACCCTCACGGGTGAGTAGCGCGCTTTATAATCCCCTGATTGATTGACTGATTGACTGATTGATTGATTGATTGATTGATGCTGTGGTAATTTATCTGAAAGTGTGCTGGGTCCTGCTAGAAAGGCCCCAACACCAATGCTCTTTCTCTTAAACTGTAAATGTGAATTGGTACACCCAATTGGCAAGTACTTTTACACCCCTGTAAGGCCATAGTATATGGTAGCAGTGGTACCCAAGGCAGGGATGTAAAAGGGACACCAGGGCTGCAGCACTTATTGTGCCATCCTGAGTAACCCGAGTGAGACCAAAGGCTTCAGGTTGGCCATGTCAGCCCTGCACGAGCAGCTTACCTGCTGGAGTTCGACCCTGCACACACCATGTGTGACAGGGTCACCTCATTGCATTTAATATATGTCAGTCACCCCTAAGGTAGGCCTCCTATAGCCCAGGAGGCAGGGTGCATTATATTATCTGTGTGGAAATATAAGTGCAAGCATATATTGCACTGTGGTAGAATTCTAAATGCAATTCTACCACAAGTGACCGATCTTCTGTAGGATAACATGGGCTGGACACTGGACATATCCCAGATGTTCAGCTCCATTATGGATTGGCCGATTTACATCATGTTTAGTATCGGACACCATGCTTTTTAACCTCTGTCATGATGGTGGTGTCGAGATCTAACCAACAAGTGCCTAGGTGGCACTTTAGACAGTGCCCACCAAATGAACCCAGTGTTTTCGTGCCTTGGGGGCCTTTTCCAAAGGTTTGTCACCAAGAGAGAAGTCTGACCTCATGCTGGGAGAGGTCAGAGACAAAGACCTGCATGTGCAGGAGGTGACACCTCCGCCCACACAAGATGGCTGATGAAGGCTTCACCGGCGCCATGGGATTATGGAACTTGTCCCCCACTAGAGGACAAAGCCTCTCCATGCTCCAGGCACTGTTTTTAGCAGGCAGGCTATAAATTAGCTGTGCAGGAGGTGTGTACCCCCACCAGGCTGACCAGACCAGGTCTTGGGTGTCACAGCTGAGGTGTACATTTGTGGATGGTTTTGGCCTTCTTTAATTTAGACTAAAAAGCAGGTTCTGACTAGTTTTAGTGACATACTCCCACCGGATATGGTCACTATTGGGGCAGATTAGCTGCAGGACTAGATGCCCATCAGCTACTAGTCCTCACACCCACTAACACCCCCTGAATACAGGATTTAAGCGGCAGCTGAGACAACAGAACTATGGATTTGATGTGATATCAAGAAGAAACCTGTGTCCACGACAAGGCAAAACGCCTGACAATAGGTTCTAAGGTCTGCACCTGTGGCAGCCACCCTGCACCCATTGGATTCCGACTCGACCAAGGCAAAAGGCTGGTTCCACAAGGAAGGCAAACCGCTGCAAATGCCTGACTTCACAAGAACTCCCTTGGTCTAGAGGAACTAGTCCACTGCAGTCGGCAGGCACAAACCTCTTAGCCCCAATCTGGAAGTACTGCTCCCTGAGTCGTCCGGCATGGCTGCTCAAATTCGTCGAGCAAGTGGCTTCTGGGAACTGTAGTCTCAACCCTCAGCGAGGGTCTTGCATTTATTTTTACCCTCTCTTGGCACGCCTGCCAGTTCCTCTGGCTGCAGATCCAGTTCAGCACCCTGGATAGCCAAGAGCACTACTGCACTCGAGTCCCCTGAGCCAGGAAGATCAGATCTGTCCTGGTCCTGGGCTGGCTCCTTGCTTAAATTCCAAAGGGTTTTGCTCAACTTGTCCTGAAAGTACCTTTTTGCTAAGATAACCATTTCATCACCACAAGCCTGATTGACAGCTCCGTTTGACAGCTTAAGTGCACCTCTGCAAACCGCTCCCCTGAGCGAGGTAAAATTGTGTAAGCTGTTGTGAACTGGCCTAGGGACTCATGAGACCTTAACCCCGAGTGGGTTCAGTTGAACTCACTCTCCATGGGGCATATCAGCAAGGCGAGGCAATAGAATTATTGCCGCTTTTGAGGCCGTTTTCGGCCGAAAAGCGTTGATAATTTTATCGCCTAATTAGCAAGCTCACGCTAATGCGTGAAAACTTGCGTTAGCGCACTAATTCCTAACGCCCAGCTTTGCATCTCTAATGAGATGCAAAGTGGGCCTTCCTGACATGACAGGAGAAATGTCACTAAGCGACATTTCTCCTATCATCAAGCCCCACGCTATGAAGCATAGCGGCAAGAAAAGTAGCGAAAACCCGTGTTATCGCTACTTTCCTTACACCTGCTTCAGGACTGACTTAGCCATGATATGCTATGGAAGGTGGATATCATGGCTAAGTTTGTGGGGCCCTATCAACAAGCTAACGCCACATTGCGTGAGATTATGGCTGGGTTTCCAGCCATGATCTCACGTTAGGCAGTTAGCGCGAGGATTTGTATCGCTTTTGAGATAAGCGTTGATAATAGCATGCTATCTCAGCGATAAAAATCCACGCTAGCCGGCGATAATAATCCTAGCGCTAAGCGCGCTTAGCGATAATTATCACCGGTTGTTGTTGACATGCCCCCAAGTAAGCAATTGCATGCATGTGTTTTTCCCTTTGAACGCAATGTTAATATTTTTCTACACTGCAAAGAACTGATTTATTTAATGCTATAAAATTGATAACTCCGGTCATACTGTATGTATTGATTTAGCTGTGGTATCTAAAAATATATAAAAATCAGAGCTATTTTTGTAAACTGGTGTCGGAATTCTCTCAAGTCGTGTCAATTACTTATCATCCATGTTGATGATGTGAAATGCTGAACACGTTCCTTATAAGTGGCCTGTCTGCTCTTTGCCACTCTACCAGGGCTGAGAGAAGGTGTACTGGGAGAGTACCCGGGGTTCATCTTTGTGTATTGTGCTAGTATTATATGGTAGGGCACACATGCCTTACCACTTAATACTTTCACCTTGCAACATAATGCAAATAAATGTAGTTTGAGCTAATAGTCATTTATTTGCTTGTGTGTATGGATATATGTAACAAAAGAGCGTAACTAAACTAAAAGAGAGCTAGCAGCAGAAAAATCATACCTAATTTTAGAAAGAACCCTCACTCACCAACCTAATTGGTGACATGCTTCATCATTGGGTTCCCACCAGAGAGGCCGAATGCTTCCCTGGTATGCTACAACGCCTGATTACAGCGGAGCAGGTTGTTTTGTGGTGAAAGATTGCAATAATTGTGAGTACAACCAAAAGAAGAATGGTGGGATTTAAAATGTGATTTAAAAATGCCCTAACTTTATCCAAAAAGAATTCTTTAATGGTGGAAAATCTGGCAAGAGATAAAAGAGGTATATAACTTTGAGTAAATTATATCAGTTCTATCCTACAATGAAAGTGAAATAGAGGTCAACATGTTTCTGCCTTTCTTGTGTATTCACCAGGCATTCATCAAGACCATGCCACCCCGGCGGTGTGCACACGCTAAGGCGCACCCTACCGTTGGTGGAGACAGTGAAAGACCGCAATAACTCACGGTTCTTTAGAGAGAGTCTTCAGGATTTCTGAAAACTGCGTGTTCATGAAGCTATATTTGACCTCACAACATAGGTCCAAGGGGGGGGGACGCTCACTTGTAGTCACACATTTGTCAAAGTGGCGCACCCGCGGTGTTACCTCCTGTTCCCATCTCGAGCTCCTCCGGAAAACAAAGACAACAAGGGGATAAAGCAAGGATGAAAAAAGTCAGCGAGAGAGAGATATAAAGATAGCAAGTGTAGGGTGGTAGGAAGAAAGGGGCGCATGATGGAATGAAGACTGAACAGCCCTGGCATTAGGCATCCACCAAAAACCTGCCAAGTTGGCAAACTCTGAATTCCCAGGAAAAACGTTTGTCAAATTTACGGTTTTTTGCTTGGTTTTTTTTTTTTTTTGCAACGAAAGGACTGGAAACAGAGTAGGTGTTCCCAGAACAAACAAAAAAATCAGATGTACCCGGGACAAGGATAGTTTTGGTACAAGAAAAAGAGATAACGGTAAAATAAATTCAATAAATGTGATCTTTTTCCATTTCCCATTGGCATTGTTTCTTGTTGGTAAGTTTAAAGTGTGATTGTTTGCTGCCTATTTGGGTTGGGCACAAATCCTCATATGATGATTCACTGATAACATGTTTAAGGCTGCTAAATGTCTTTAAATCAACATCCTGCAACATGATAGTTCTGTTTTCTTTTATTGTGCAATGATCAGCATTTTATGAGAATGAAAAGCAAGCTTCGCAATAAGCCAACACTCAATGAGACTGGCTCTACCCCCCGCCATTGTCGAAATATTGTTAAAACCACCCGAAGCAGAAAATGGTTCAAAATGTACGGTACAAGAGGCTTCTGGAAACCTAATACTGATCTAGATACAAAACAATCTGGACAGCCACACCAATTTACACCTTGGTCAATATATCCCACAACAAAAAGGCAGCTGGTGGATTTCAGCTTTTTCATTACATGTTGATTGCATTGAGATTACCAGGATGTGGACAGCTCAGCAGAGGTTAATCTTTAATTAGTCCTGCAGATGCAGAAACCCAAACATAAATTGTGTGAGTACTTTCTGAAATAGATTATTTTGGTTTTGGTCCGCATGCAATTAAAAGGTCATGGTACAGCGATCACGTTATTTTCTTTATTTAGACAGGCTGATTGCTTTTGATTGATATGTGAATTTTTAATACGGTGGGTGCTTTTTGTACATATGTGCTCTTTGTTGAATCTATAAATTTCATGTTGCAGGGAAGTATAAAAGTATCAATCACAGAATTAATCATTTTCATTGTGCACTAACACATTCATGCAACATGTGAGCAGCAAAAGCCCATGTCCCTTTTTTTATTTTATCATATTTCGAAGTTTTTTGTCATGTGAACAACATCGGCAGGGCCTCACAGCGCTATTCTAAAGAACGTTAACGTGTTGCATGAGATCAAAAACATAGGGAGAGTAGCCACAGAGCAGGACGTTGACAAATATATTCAAAATCAGAAATAAAAGTAATAATGCAAACATACCAGTGAAGTTTGTAACCAACAGCCGCAATACTCCTTTGCATTTCCAGAGACACTGAACGACCATACAATTAACTGCATGCTATGCCCACCCTTCACCCAGAAGCATTTATGCAACATGTGGCAGTTACTGCACCGGCTGCCCAGAAATGCTGATGATGAGATTAACAGTACCATTCTCACAAGAGGAGAGTTCAGAGATTACCTACCCATTCGCATTCTCCCAATTAGTCACTATCTCATGTAAGGGCAACTGGGCAGGGTCCAATGGTGCCACTACGTTGCTGTCCTATTGGGGGAATTCCAAGATATTGTAGTAGATGCCTCACTCGGTTGTTCCGGACATGCTTCATCATCGGTGACAATCCACACTCTGGTAGGATAATCCCACCAGGGTGGACTCAGTCAAAAAAAGGTTTGGGGGGAGTTCTTAGATAATATCCTACTGGATAATGCAGGGATCCAAATGAAAAATAGAAGAAAAGATTAAAAATACCTTGCAGTATACCCAAAAGGATTCTTTATTAGTGGGGTACTGTGTGTATGATTACAAAGTATTACAAGGTTATGATTAAGATTTTACTGTCCAAGTCACCTTGGTTTTAAAGTGGCAACAAGTCCAATCAGATCTGGGGCCTTCTTCAGGACTGTGTACGTATCCCTGCTTAAATTATACATGCATTCCATGAGCATATATGAGGCCTAATGCTTTCACCTGTATCAATACTCCATCAATGTAACATACCTCCAAACAGAAAAATACATATTACCAAGGACACAGAATCATGATGTGTTCAAACATCTGTGGTCAAGCAAGTGGCCTCTCTCTCAGAAAGGAAGTCTGCTAAATCTTCATTGTCAGTGAATGGCTGGTATATCAGGTACTTGCACCTACACCAAATAGGTTCGGTGCTAGAGTTGTCTATTTTTCATTTTGTGTGCACCTCCCAATATTCAGTATAAAATTGTGTGCCAAACATTTAGTGTGTGTGCAGGAAACTCTTATTGAAATTGGGTGGTACCAGCTGATGGGTTGGCCCACCTGAAGGTGAGGCCGACCCATTACCTCACACAAGGATAGAGGATAATATAGTTACATTAATAAATGTATACACACGTGGTGCTCGCTATTGTGCATGCATTAACCAATAGACAAGCTCACATTCATACTTCTTCACTTATTTCTGGGTTATTCAGAGTACTTGGTGCCTGGTGCCATCCTATAGTCACACTCTAGTTGGGGAATGGAGGATATGGATGTCAGGTAGACAACAGTTAGAAACACTTTCCTCTCAATACTCTTAGTTTAAATACATATGTTCCGTTACGGTGAGTATCTTGTCGCAGTCATGTCATTGTTTGTAGTTTTTTTATGCTTTCCAGATTCATTGACAGCTTGTGTATATCCCCCTGTTAAAGTGACCTACCATATTTCTTCGCATTGCAAGGGAGATGGATTTATGTTTTCCATCTACCGGTACGATTAACATTTTACCATAAATTGCACGGCATACAAATTTTATTGTTTGTGACTGGGAAATTATATGTGTTTCAGTGTTGCAAATCATTACACAATAGAGAGGCTATATTGTGTTTCCAAGACGCCCCCTGGCCCAGGTGCTTATTGAAGAAACTAGGGCGCTGCGGTTTTCCCCTCTTTTATCTATAAACGCTTTCCCAGTTTGCATTTAAGCTGTCCGGAAAAATCCCCGTAATACAAACACACATGTAATTCTTACATGGTTTATTTGGTGCGGTAGAATGACAACTTATGGTATTTTCTGTTGTAGGGGGTGATTGTCATGTTGCCGCACCCCTTCCCCTCGGGTCATATGTTCTTGCCCACTTTGAGATGATTTAGAATGCTACTGCTGGGGCCCAATTTTCTCTTTATTCCAAGAACCCACTCTGGTCGATTGAACCTTTTTACTTGCCCAATAGCGTAGAGGGAGCAAACACAATTATTAGAGAATACCTTCCGCAATTTGACATAATTAAGGACTCGAAACTCAATCTCTATTTCTCTCGGGATTTTGAAGTACTGGGTATTTTAAGCCCAGCGGTGCAGGGGAACACACCCTATGACTTCGGGGTTCTTCCTGTTTCAGACCTACAGAAACACAGAGTCTTCTGGGTGAAGTCAAAGATCAGTTTATTGGCTGCAGACCAATTACAGATGTCCTAGAAGTACAACAGCGTGTATGTTCTCAGGAGACTGCTAAAAATCACAGAAACGGGCTTCTCCTTAAATACAGAATTTCCTGCCTCAGGCATACATTCTTTAGTTTATGATATGGCCATTACATGTATACATTTCAAACGAAAAGGCAGAGTCATGATGACCATCCCACATTCCAGTTAAGCCAGCCCGCAATTATTTACACAGCAAAGCTCAGAAACCACATCAGATATCGATAGGCCCCAATAAACATGAGCATCTCCTGTTTTGGGAAACAGGCCATAAAGCAGGAACAGTCAGGTGTGAAAGAGATTAGCTGGAGGCTTGTGTAGGATGAAGAGACTTTATGGTGTGTCAAGCCCTGATGCTAATCACAGGTGGCCAGAGGACGGGGAACTCGTGAGACCAGTTTGACCTGGGGCAGCGGAGCCAAGCTGCCCAGGTCACAGAAAAGTCAAAGAAAGCCACATGTGCTCTGAAAGGCCCGTTTTCGCTTCATGCTATATAGCCTATGTGAGGGCAACCATAAGATGGCCACCGATACAAAATGGAACCCACGCAGTGATGTAAAATAGCGTATACACATTGCATTCATAGCTAAAACGTTACAAAAAGCACTTGTACATACCGCATTAACCATTCGCGGTTCACTAATACCGGGATAGACAGGGGTAGGGCCCTGCCTCCTACGCGGTCCCAAATTCTAAAGTACGACAGACCCTCCTTTTGCCCTTACATAGGCAATAACTAGCCTCATTTCAATCCGAGTCTAGGTCAATATTCACGAAGTCATGGAGATGTTGCTGTAGCATCATCCTATTACTTAGCTCGTCCCTCGATACAGGTTTCCTTACACATAATGTAGCACAGAGGCCACATATCGCAGGAGCACACTGTACGCACAGACAGAACAGGAAAAGGATGGCTAAGATCATTCCAATGACCATCAGAACTTTCCAACCCCAGGCAGATATCAGTTCCCAGAACCACCCCACCAGTGACCAATCTCCTTTATCCACGTGTATGGACTCAGATATTTTATGCAATTTGGAGATGGCTTGATAAACTGTTGGAGCGTTGTCTGGTATGAAAATGCAACAACTGGATTGGATAACCTTACATACCCCACCACGGTCTGCAAGTATGACGTCTAGAACCATGCGGTTCTGCAAAGTCATGAGGCGATCCGCTTGGAGCTCAGCTGTCAAATTACCAAGGGCACCAGCCGTAACATTAACAGTGGATTCAACCACACGAGTCAGTTGTCTCAGGTTCCTACTATTAACCATAGGTCCCCAAAATGGCAGGAAACCCAAAAAGAAATCTCCCGCTTCCTGACCGGCAGTATCCTCCTTACTAATCACGCCTCTCACAACTCTGGTCTTGTGATAGTCAGAGGCGGCAGTAAGTGTTGGCGGTAGCAGATTTGCAATATAACATGTGCCCGAGAAATCAGGGGGCAACCATGTATATGCTCGGTCATTGCAGATAAAATATGTACCCTTGGCAGCCAAAAACACAGGGGAAAACTGTGACGGAAAAGTGTACGTTTCAGTACAGTCACTTCTTCCCAGTTGAGCTCTAGGATTCTGACCATTACCTTGCAAACAGAACCGACCTATGTGGGGTACGACCCAGATTGGGGATGAGATTTTCTGCTGTCTTTCACCTAGACTAATACTATACCCCGTCGCATTCCACCCTACATAAGCTCTCAGCTCTTCTTTGGGAATGGATGAGTATGCATCGATATCTCTACTCATATCGGCAACTCCTTTCATTAAAGCTTTATTATTGGTGCTAGGTCTGATGGAACGCGGTTGTCGCGGGGAGTACGCATCTAGTGCATAAAGAAACATGGTCTGGAATGCCCATGACGATCCATTGTAACTATACGGCAGCACCAGATAGGGAATACCCTTATTAATGGTATGTGGCATTAAACCGCACACCCAACAATTTGTTGTATTCATGACTAGCTGGTGCTGGTGCAGGAGCTGAATAAACGAGTTATTCACAAACTCTGATCGTCTAACTTGTTCATGTTCAGGCAGAGGGTGAAAAGAATGTGAGGAGATAGGAGGAGGAGGTATAGGCTGTACAGTGGGGGCAATGGGCTCTTGAGAGGAGAAGAATACAAATCCTACAGTAAACATTATCATACTACATAATACAAACAGGCATAAAAACACAAAACGTTTGCTTTTCGTTATTTTACATATTCTTGCTTTAAAATTCATTTCCTCAGTGAGTCTCTCCATCTTACAAAACTCCATCCTCTAATCGTGCCGCTCGCGGCGGGTGAGTTTCTTCTGCTAAGGAGTACGCCTGTCAGTCCAGGGATCGCCCTAGACCAACCAGAACCGTCGACCTAACGTCTTCGGCCTGTACCCCAAAGTCTTGGCACCGCGACCCTGCGGCTGAACCCGGATGGTGGTTCAAAAAACAAAAATCAAGAAAGTCCTTCAGATGGGAGAGCTCTGGTTATCAAAAAATAGGAAGGTAAAAGGAAAAGAATATTTATTTGTCCATAGGCCTTGGCCTTAAATCGTAGCGAGAACGGCCAGGTACTGTTTGATCTTGGAACAAGAGTTCAGGCTCTGTGGTGTCCAATCGAATTGACGGTGGCACAGCTTCTTGCAAAATGTCGTCACTCTCCTGCGCTGAAGTCGTGCCTTTTATGCGTGCATCACTGAACTGCACAAAACGAGGTACAGTGTCTGTTTCAGAGTCTGCGATACCCTCCTGGACCCACTGGTCATACGGCAGAGGCAAAGGGATCCTTTTGATGTGGGCGCCGTGGATCCAGTTTTTCTTCCCCTTCACTCGAACAGCTGATCTTATAGACAGTAGTACGAGGTGAGGGCCAATCCAGCGGGGCTCATCGTTGGTTTTCCGCTGAAAGTT
The DNA here is from genome assembly GCF_964204655.1 of Triturus cristatus. Lineage (NCBI taxonomy): Eukaryota > Metazoa > Chordata > Amphibia > Caudata > Salamandridae > Triturus > Triturus cristatus. The sequence continues at coordinate 1,274,657,574 of NC_140591.1, forward strand.
TTTCACAAGGATCCACGTGCCTGGTTCGATAGGGTGTCCAGGGGCTTCAGAAGCCGGGGGGAGAGTATCATGCACCTGTTGGTGTAAAACACGCAGTTTAGCTGTCAATTCGTGCAAGTAATCAAACAGTACTGGATGCTCGATTTCACTGAATTTCATCGGCCTTGGCACACCCCATACATTGGCCGGGCGGCCAAAAACGACCTCGTAGGGACTAAGTCCCACCCGTGATTGCACGGTCATTCTGGTGGACAGGAGTGCTAGAGGCAGAGCATCAGGCCATTTAAGACCTGAGCTCGCTTGGATTTTGGCCAGTTTAAGTTTTAGAGCGCCGTTGTAGTGCTCTACTAATCCAGCTGATTGGGGGTGATTTGCAGCGTGAAACTTCTGCCTTATACCTAGTCCCTCACACACATTCTTCATCACTTGACCCACAAACTCACTCCCATTATCACTCCACACCATTCTTGGCATTCCAAACCTAGGGAAAAATTCTTTCACAAGGGCTTTGGCTGTGGACAGAGCAGTGTTATCTTTTAGAGGATAGGCCTCTACCCATTTTGAGAAAGCGCAAACAACCACTAATACATATTTCAGGTTGTTGCACCTTTCCATGTGAATAAAATCTAGCTGCAAAACTTCAAATGGATATGATGGAGGCGCAAAATGACCAGCTGGAGTTGGGGTTCCCCTACCAGGGTTGTACTTCAAGCATACCATACAATTCTTGACCACATTCTCTGCACACTTAGGAATTCCAGCATTCTGCCATACTGGAGCCAACAACTTACAGATTCCTTTCGTACTGATGTGTGCCATTCCATGTGCCATAGTAACCACTGGAAGCACATATGCATCAGGTAACAACCATCGCCTATGTTCTGACAGATCAATCCAACAACCATTCTCATCCAACTTACCCATACTTTCTCTCCACTTGCTCAACTCTTTCTCTGTGGCTTCAGCTTGAAGGGACTTTACACTCTCTATTGTGTTTTCACACATTCCAACATCACCAACCCATCTGGCAGGGCCTGCAACATACATTAGAGTCTTCACATCTTTTGCTGTTTCTTTCGCGACTTCATCAGCAAACGCATTACCACGACCAACATCATCAGTGATTTTCCTGTGCGCACTGCATTTCATAATCGCAACTTGCAACGGTAGGGTCAGCGACTCAAGGAGATCATTCACCAGCTTGCCATTCTGAATCTTAGCTCCATGCGAAGTCAGGAACCCACGTTCTTTCCACAGTCGTCCAAAACTATGAGCCACGCCAAAGGCGTACTGGCTATCTGTGTATATGTTCACTTTCATTCCTTCAGACAACACGCATGCTCTCGTAAGGGCAATCAATGCTGCTGCTTGAGCCGAATTCTGTGGCACACGCGCAGTTTCAACAATCGTGTGCAAAGTTGTGATAGCATATGCAGCAGTCGTATCACCATTCGGAAGCTTGAAACACGAACCATCCACCCATAAAGTACCATCACACTCAGTTAGGGGAGTATCTTTAAGATCTACTCTCCCTTTTGTCTCTTCTTCTGTTCTGAATAGACAATCATGTTGTTCAATCTCATCTAGGTCTGCTGGAATTGGTAATAGTGTAGCTGGATTCAATGTGTTACATCTCTTTATGTGTATATGGTTTGCTAACAGTGTCAGCTCATAACCAGATAATCGTGCACTAGTTAAGTGTTGTGTCTTAGTCCTGTTTAGCAATGTGTCCACAGCATGTGGAACCATAACGATCAATGTGTTATCCATCACTAGGCCAGCAGACTGTCGAATAGACATAGCTGCAGCCGCTGTGGCTCTCAGACAACTTGGCAATGCCCTCGCTACCGGGTCCAAGGTTGACGAAAAATATGCGCATGGACGCGGTCTGTCGCCAAAAGGCTGCGGTAACACTGATAATGCGCAACCATCTTTCTCATGAACATACAATGTAAAAGGCTTGCTGTAGTCAGGGGTACCCAACACAGGAGCTGAACATTACGCATTACGCAATTCCAAAAAACTCTTCTGACATTCTTCAGACCATGGAATAGGATTCGGTGTGTCTTTGCATGTCAATGCTAACAAAGGTTTTGCCAACAAGGAGAAATTAGGAATCCAATGCCTACAGTATGAAGTAATGCCCAAGAAAGCACGCACTTCTCTCTGTGTTCTTGGCACACTCAACTGTGCAATGGCTTGAATTCTTCCTGGGGTCAGTTTCCTTCCCTCCTTCAATAAGAGATGACCTAAGTAGGTCACTTCTTGTCGACAATATTGCAGCTTTGAGAGAGACACTTTGTGATGGAAGGCAGACAAATGACGCAACAATGACAAGGTAGCGTTTTTGCAAATCTTTTCAGTATCCGCGGCGATTAGTAAACCGTCAACATACTGAATAAGGATAGCGCCACTAGGTAAAACAAGTGCATCAAGCTGCGCTTTTAAAGCTTGGCTGTATATTGATGGACTTTCACAGTAGCCCTGAGGAGCGCGTTTAAAGCGGAAGCTTCGACCTCCTAAACTAAAGCCAAAAATGTCTCTGCTCTCTTCTGCAATTGGGATGCTAAAGAAAGCATTCTTTAGATCGATCACTGAGAACCATGCAGCGGAGGCTGGAATCATGGTTAACAAGGCAGTTATATCAGGGACAACTGGAAACTGTGTGTTGGACTTGGCCCTTCTGGCAGGTTCACCCCTGAACTTTTTTGATTTTTACTGGTGACTTGGTGTGGTGATTGTTTGGTTTCTGCGCACTTTCCCTGTGTCCCAGGGTAAAGTGCGTGCGTGCTCTGAGTGCATGTGGTGAGATAGGCCTGCCCTCCCATAGGAATGCATGGGGAATGTATGTGTCCCTAGTAGTTCCTGATGCGTGGGGTGTGCAGGCCCGAGTTTGGTATGTGCGGACTCGTGGGAGTGAATGCTGCGCGATGATGTGTGCGGCGTGCATGTACCTAGTGTGGAAGTGCCACTTCTAGAAGTGGGCACTTCGGTGTGCAGTGTGTCTGTCGCGTGATTGGCTGGTCGTGTCATGTGACGGGCTAGGGATTCCCCAGTGTCAGGATGAGTCACCCAGTGGTGAATGGGGAGATCAGCAGCTAGATGGGTGGGAGGAGTCCACCTGGGTCCTGAATAGGACAGGGTTTTCCAAACACAATGCTGGCCCCGCCCCCTGTGGTGCGACTGACGACCCTAGCCCTGCCAGTGAATAGAGTGAGGGGCTGAGCACATCAAGGGTGCTCCCCAACCAGCTGCGACTGGTTTTCCCCCTCACCCTGAACCCAGAACAAAGGGTTTGGCTGTATAAAAATGGGGCTGTGTCCCCACAGAAACTGTTCTCTGCCAGGATCTTACCTGAGGGGGGCTGCTGCTGCTGCTGGACCAGAGGACCGCCACTTGGATTACCTCCCTGCCTGGAGGCCCAGTGAGCTGGCTCTGGGTCCAGCCTTGCCCCCCTGCCTTTTGAAGGACTTTATTGCTGGACTTTGGACTTATTCTCCCCAGAGCGTCTGGGAGCTTTTATTGGCCTTTAGCGCTGAGAGCGCTTCTACTTTTTATCCTTAGCGCTAGGAGCGCTTTAATTCTACAAACCGGTGCCCACCCGGCGTTTGCCCCGTCTATACAGATCCTGAAATCCCCTGGCAGGTGCCCACCCTGCCAGGGACCTTGCTGTGCTCGTTGGCGGGTGCCCACCCCGCTTATTTGTTTATTTTACGGCGGGTGCCCACCCCGCCGTACATCCACTGTAACGAGGGAGCCTACCCCTCTTGTGACGGGAAAAATCACCGCTGCAGCCCGGTCCGGGCTCAAACAGGAAGTCAGGCAGCGCTGACTAGGACGTGGGCGGAGCCTGACCTAAAAGCAGGAAGCGGACGGGAGCCTACCCCGTGCTCCTGCACAGAGGAAGAAGATCGGGAAAGCAGGACGGCGGCAGCGGCTCCTCGCGCAGGGCTCCCGCGTGTGGAGGGAACCCTGCAGGTCACCAAGACGAGGAGGAAGCGCCGCCGGAGTCCCGGTGAGTGGGGCTCTGTGTTGAGGTGGTGGGGGGAGTGTCGGGGCACAGCTTCGGTGCCCGCCCCGTACCGCGTTCAGAGCACTGCGGGGGCAGTGCTCATTTCTCTTTTTCGCTGCCCCGCCTGACAGTGGGCAGCGGTGTGGGGGACCGAGGAGGTTCCTAAGGGCGCGTGTGCGCTCCAACGAGGGCCGCATTTGTTTGCTCACGAGCCCCGTGAGGCTCCCACGACTTGGGCAGCAATTGTCTTTAGAGCGCGAGGCGCTCCAATTTGGGATTGCTTAATCCAAGAGTCCAGAGGGACTCCAACTACGGGGGCATTCTGTTGCAAGTAAGAGCGGCCCCGAAAGGCAGCAGGCCGCTCCAACGTCGCCCCCAACTTTGTTCTAGAGCCCGTGAGGCTCCAACGTCGGGGGCAATATTTTAATAGAGCCCTGACAGGCTCTAGGAGGCATTTCCTGGTTCACGAGCCCACGAGGCTCCACGGGGGCAGAAGTTGTGTAGAGCACAAAGGCTCCGACGACGGGGGCATTTCTTTGATGATCTTGAGTCCCTGAGCAGGACTCCAACAACGCCGTGGTTGTTTGATTGAGGCCCACAAGGCAGCCCCATTGTCATAGCTCAGAGAGGGCTCCAAAGGCACAGTAGTGCCCTCACTCCTTGTCCTACAGCTGCCCAGCACTTAGTGGGCAGCTGCAACGTTTAGGTTGTGGCCTCGGTGTGTTGGCTGGCGCAGCTTGCGCAGCCTTGCCCTAACATTTGGACGCAGGGCGTCCTTGCCCCTACTAGGCCAGTTGGCCCAGGGACTGCCACAGTAGTGGCTAATGTGAGTTTTGGCGCTATTGTTCCTTTCCTGCACCTGAAATGTTTTTATGCATCATGTGTTTATTTCCTTACACCCCTAAATGTATTTTATGCATCCTGTGTTTATGTGCTTAGACCCCTACAGGTAGAGTGATACTTAGGTGGTTGTTTTTCCCCTAGTACAGGTGGTACTAGTGAGGTCCTAGTTCCCTGCGTGGTATTCCTAAAGGTGGTTAGGGTTGCGTAGGTGGTACTTCCTGGTTACCAGTAGTTACTGGTTGTGTGCTATATGTTCTATTTTTAGTGCTACAGTGATTGTATGTGCTATGTTCTAAAATATTATTCCTACGTTCTAAGTGCTATTTCTACAAAGTGCTAATTCCTGACAGTGGTCCATGTGGCCCTGTCCCCTGTATATATAATCCCTTGTAAATTCTGCCCGTGCCTGTTGGCACATTGTAAAGTGTGTGTTTTTATCTAATGTGTTGTGTATAATACAAAGGCTATTTTTATAGAATACCTTGTGTGGAGTTTCCTTTGTGGTGGGCCTTGGGTGTTGTTGCTGGGTGCGCGCGCAAACGCTTTACACATCGCCTCAGAGATAAGCCTGACTGCTCGTGCCAAGCTACCAAGGGGGTGAGCAGGGGTTATCTTTGGCGTGTAACTTCCTTGCCCTGACTAGAGTGGTGGTTTCTGCCTGGCTTTGGCGCAAGCCTCAGCCAGCCAGAAATCCCATTTCTAACACTGTGGTACAACAATCTTATTAACCTCTCTAAGATCAACCACAAATCTGTAAACTGGTGGCCGTGAAGGGTCCGTTCGTTTTAAGACAGGTAAAACAGGACTATTGCAAACATTACCTCTTGTCTCTTCAATCACACCCTTTTTAATCAGATCACTGACAATTGCTAACAATGCTTTCTGACCTTCATTGGAGATCTTGTACTGGGGAATACGTGGCAATCTGACATTGGCTTTTAAAGTAACCACATATGGCGGTATTTCCAGGAGACCCACATCATTGGGACCAGTGGCCCAGAGGGCATCCGGAAGGGATGACAATTCAGGTGGCATTGCATTTTTAGACAAATACATCGGAGAAATCACTTTCTTACCTAATGTAAGTTGTACTCCTGAGGGAGAACAATATAGTGTTGCATGCAATCTTTTAAGCAAATCTAAGCCTAGCAAATTTTCACCACAACCTGTTGTTAGAATGAGGGGTGCTTTTAGCTCACAAGGTCCAACAGAAAGTGACATAGGACTAGAAATCGGGTTCTTAACTGGGGCGCCAGAAAAACCTACTGAGACATTCATTTCGCCAGAAAAAGGTGCACCAGGGAGTTTTGAATGCATGATTGAACTCTTTGCAGCACCAGTATCCAGCAGAAAGGGCTCCGTTACATTTGCTGTAGTTACTTTAACATAAGGTCCGCTCTGATCCACTGGCACTGAAACAACTCCCTCTCTCTGTCTACGGCTGTCCTAGTAATCATCATCTTCTACATTGTCATCTTCTGCATAATAATCATTATTGTAATACTGAGCTGTATTACCAGTCGCGTTGGCTTGCTGATCAAAGCGATTTATGGTATTTTGAAGCGGAAGAGGACGCGCGTTCTGGGGAGCATTTCCACGCCCTCTACCCCTAGGAGCTTGCTGACCACCTCTACCTCTTGCGCCATACGCATTACTGTTACGCTGCATTAATTTAGGGCAACTATATTTAAAATGACCTTCCTCTTTGCAATATGAACATTGGTTGGGACCTACAGGGATTCGTGGTTGATAATACCCATTCATTTGCTGATTATTCTGAAACTGTTGGGGCTGCTGATAGATACCTTGTGTATGCCTATAATTACTCTGTCCTCCACGTGGCGGATAGGCCTGCTGTAAAAGGACCTTTGTCTTTAGTTCTTTCGTTTTCTTATCTGTTCTATCCTTCTCATCTTTGTCTCTATTCTCATAATAGTGTGCAGTAGCCAGTATTTGCGCTGAAGAGGAAACAGCCCAAGAACTTTCTGAATCTTTTAATTTTTTACACAACTCGGGAAGTAGATTCTGCACAAATTTATCAATGAATAACCGTTGGCCACCTTCAGTGCTAATGTCTTGGCCACTGTGGTCAATAAACGTTTCTTCAAACCTGGTGAAGAAATCAGACACTGTCTCATCTTTCTTCTGCTTGCATGCGGATAGTTTGTCCCAATTTACGCGCATCGCAGGCATTATAGTTTTCATATAGGTAATAATTCTACCAGGGAGCTCTGCTACCAAAGGCTCAGGTTTTGCAGCACCAACTTGTCTAGCGTCTGCAGCAACGATATTAGCCCATGTGTCACCCAATTCTACAGCGTGATCTATATTACGAATGGATCCCCATAAAGGCTGTGGAACCACATTCCCAAACAGCATATCTATGTCGGCCAAATTCATTACACAAGATTCTGCAGTTTGCGACAACTCCTTATAATATCCTGCAGGGTTTTTACGGGGATCAGGCAATGTCTGTTTAAGTGCTAACACCTCAGATCGCTTCCATGGAACATGTACCCAAACACGCTGAAAATGTGCTGGCATAGCAGCAATACCATGAGCGGCATCAGCCGCAACAGCTTCCTTCCATACCGGAGGGACTTCTCTCATAGGGTATTGTCGCGCTTTTCCCTTTCTCCCCACAGGGAAATCTTGGTCAAACAATGATTGCTGACAATCGCCATTTCTGAGGGACAGTAAAGTTGCGACTGCTTTATCTACCTTGGGGCCCACAATTACACCTGTTTCGAAATCAAATCGCACTCGACACAATTCCTGTGGGTTTGGGTTTGCACCCTTATCCTCCAATTCCTCACAGAGGAATTCACACATTTTATCAAAGACATACCTCTGTTTTGGGGCATCCCATTGGTGAAAAACGTTAACAACTGATTCCACATCATAGAGTGAAGGGAAACCAATCCACCTACGCGCCAGATGATCTAACACCTCTTTCTCATCGGGACCAGGCAGCTGACTGCGCAATTGCTTACGCTGTAAGCCAGGAGTCGCACTAGACGACCCAAAGAAAGGCGACATTAGACTAGTAACTACATTAGCTAGTCGTTGTCGTGCTGAAAGAGAAGTTGAGGCGAAAACAGGGGGATAGACAGAGGGAAGAAAAACAGGTTCAGAGACAGGTACCGGGGTAGTGCAAGAAGGAGCACCAGAGGAAACCGCTGGTGTGCTAGGCAAAGTCGCAGAAAGCGCGGAGGTAACAGGTAGCAAAACCGGCGGCCCTTGAGAGGGCTGCACTGCAGGGATAGGAGCCAGCTGAGGAGGAGCTGGCGGCTGCGGGAAGACTTGCGGCATATTTACTAGAGGTTGGGCATTTACAAGCTGTGGTGGTGCGGTGGCATTTTGCGCATACGGGGGTGGCGAACTTAGCAAATGGGACATTAGGGAATCTTTCTCATTCTCTTTTGTCTCATTTTGCACAAGGGGTGACAAAACAGGGTAACATTTATCAATCCCTAGTTTGCGCTGTCTATGAAACTGTTCCTTCATTTGTTCCTCCTCATTATCTTTAAATTGCACAGCTGCTTGCATCACTGACATACCTCTCTCTCTCTTATCTCTTTTCGCTAGCTTAATTTCCTTCTGTTTGGCTTCCTTTCGCCATAGGCGGAAAGAATCAAACATCGCCGGCCGGGCTTTCTTTTTAAACAATTTAACTTCCAAATTATCTAAGATATCTGTATCGAAACTACCATTTTGGGGCCATTTTAAAACACCATCCTTTCTGGTGTATCGGATCCATATTTCATTATATGCAATGGGGCCCACGCCATGTTTTACATAAAGCTCATAAGTAGGAGTTCCAATTGGAGGAACCGGACATGAATCCTCTAACTGGAAATCCCTTCCACAACCCAAACAAAACAATCTACAAAATACACTAGAACCAGGCATTTTCGCTCACTAGTCTAGTTTCAAACGTCAAAGGATTATCGAATACGATAGTCTCGTGAATACACGAGTCCTCTGGCTTTGGGACTTGCAAGCACCAAATCGAAATGATCCCGAAGGATACCAAATTCAAACTGGGAGACGCTCCACTTATACTTAACTGAATATTGATGATCGATGGCGTCACCAGAAGACTCTCTCGATTGTTTCGCTCTACCAAAATCGTCAAGGGTCCAAAACAGGGCGATTAATCAGGGCAGCAGTCCTTCGTAGCCGTCGGGATGCGGAGAACCTCGCAGAAAAGGCTTTCGGAACCACGTCGACATGCAGGGGTCGATGAAGTGGCGGCCTTCCTCCAGAATTTCCACACGAAGCTCCTCACGAACCTCTGGCTTGGACGGGTACAGCTGAAATCGCGCCGAGTTGGGCGCCAACTGAAGTACTGGGTATTTTAAGCCCAGCGGTGCAGGGGAACACACCCTATGACTTCGGGGTTCTTCCTGTTTCAGACCTACAGAAACACAGAGTCTTCTGGGTGAAGTCAAAGATCAGTTTATTGGCTGCAGACCAATTACAGGTGTCCTAGAAGTACAACAGCGTGTATGTTCTCAGGAGACTGCTAAAAATCACAGAAACGGGCTTCTCCTTAAATACAGATTTCCTGCCTCAGGCATACATTCTTTAGTTTATGATATGGCCATTACATGTATACATTTCAAACGAAAAGGCAGAGTCATGATGACCATCCCACATTCCAGTTAAGCCAGCCCGCAATTATTTACACAGCAAAGCTCAGATTCCACATCAGATATCGATAGGCCCCAATAAACATGAGCATCTCCTGTTTTGGGAAGAGTCAGGTGTGAAAGAGATTAGCTGGAGGCTTGTGTAGGATGAAAAGACTTTATGGTGTGTCAAGCCCTGATGCTAATCACAGGTGGCCAGAGGACGGGGAACTCGTGAGACCAGTTTGACCTGGGGCAGCGGAGCCAAGCTGCCCAGGTCACAGAAAAGTCAAAGAAAGCCACATGTGCTCTGAAAGGCCCGTTTTCGCTTCATGCTATATAGCCTATGTGAGGGCAACCTTAAGATGGCCACCGATACAAAATGGAACCCACGCAGTGATGTAAAATAGCGTATACACAGTGCATTCATAGCTAAAACGTTACAAAAAGCACTTGTACATACCGCATTAACCATTCGCGGTTCACTAATTACGGGATAGACAGGGGTAGGGCCCTGCCTCCTACGCGGTCCCAAATTCTAAAGTACTACAATTTTATTATCAGAAAAAACATCTGCAGATATAAGCACCTCAACACAAGGCACAACAGGTAAATGGGCACTAACACAAATGCTACTCTACGAAGAATCCGCATTCGACTAAATATAAACAAGTGTACAGCTTTTAAAAGCATGAGGTAGATAACTACCAAGCTAATGTCGATATTTGGAATCATTAAACCAAAGCATCTCTGTCCCTACTCTATGCTAGATGACGTTCCTGCTTACCATTCCCTTAAGACCCAAGGAATCGTGAAAAGGTGTCAGAAGTGAACTTCATAAGAAGTCTTCACTTAGAGAGCTTGATCTAAAACGCTCCTTCTAGCTCCTCGCCTACCTCTTCTCTCCTCAACCCTCGGGGCGCTGTCCCTAATACAAAACCCCAAATCACAGAACACGCCCTCCGGCACACCTCCTCGACCTGGTCTTCTTCCAGTAATTTTCCATCCAGCTCTGTCCATCTTCCATCGTCCCCCATCAGCTTAGCCTTGAGTCCCAGACACCGTCCGCACTAGGAGTTGCGATTGGCACATTCCAATGCACTCCCATGTCTGGCTTCCCCCATAATTCAACTCTTAGACAAAGACCTTTTCTACTAACGAACTAACTGTCCTTGCACCTGCGGTGAGATCATGGGATGGAGAAATACTTCGCATCTTTTAACTTTACAATTTACTGCAGCCCAAAACCTCTACTAGAATAAATCAAATTTCTTCTCAACGATATATGTGTATTCAGACCTCCACTAGGTTAAACACACTATTAAATCACGTTCTAAGTATTAGTACTTTTACTTTCATATACATGAATAAGCAACCTATATGTGCAATGTTAATCATGTCACACGTTCAACCTAATACATTGAATTGAATGAAAACTAATCGTCATGCATTTTACTGAATACCTTCATAATAAGTGTTCACATCTCTTACACTTCTACATTGCGATGTAATCGGTACATTTCTTAATACATGTCGCACAACATCTCTAAATATACATTGATTATATGTGGATGCCAATTAACAGTGAATATGATGCACCCCTACAAATTTCAAAACCTTTAGGCGCTACATCAGTCCCCCCCTTTGATGACAACTGTCATCACACCATCATTCTCATTTCTCCTGGCATAAGAAGTTGATCTAAACTGCAGTCGCTACCATTCTACCATGTCGGATCCCTTCCATCCTTTTAAGATTCTGATATTGACGGTCCTGCAATCTCGCCATTCTCTGCTCATTGGCTCTGAGGGCTCTTTCGACCCTATTCCCTCTGTACCATTTCCAGGCTCTTACGAATCCCCACAGACAGATCACACAAACCACAGCAATTATGATTGGCTTCAACACAGAGCCAAGAAATCCCATTCCTAAGTTCGCAAACCAAGTTCCCACTCGACCGAATCCTTGACCAATCTTTTCTCACACATTCTCTTCAGTCAAATCTACTATTTCCTTATGTATTGTGGTAATGTTGGCTATGTATTTCTCCAAGTCCTTACTATTGTCTGGAATATATGTGCAGCATTCCTGGACCTTCAGTAATTTACAGACTCCGCCCTCTTTTGCCAATAATACATCTAACGCAAGTCGATTCTGCAAAACCATATTCCGTATCGATAACATTTCTCCATTCACCAACAGCAATGACCTCGCCGAATTCATTGACAATTCGTCCACCACAGTCGCCAACCTTCTTATTTTCACATCATTCAGGACCACACCCAGACTAGGTATAGTAACTCCGAATATATCACCAATCACCACTCCTGCATTTGCAGCTCTACGCACTTTAGAATGACGTCCCGTCTCTAGTAGATTCAAATCTTCTGTATGATAAATCTTTGGGAAGATGATTGCCAAATAGCACGTACCATACCAATTCGCAGGCAATATCACATATGCATTTCTCCCACACACATAATACACAGTCGGAATCACCTGTACCGAACCTTGCAAGAAGTTCTTAGCAGAGTCCTCCATGGTAAAGGTAGGTTCACACGTACTATGCCCCACTAAAATCTTCTCCTTAGGAGTTTGAGGACGGGCAACACACAATTTCCCCTTCTGTACTTCATCCAATGCAATCGGTCCATAACTTCCCTTAGACTTATGCAATCTCTCCTCATCCGTCCAGTCCACTGGACTATCTCCTGTATTCCGCGTCTGGGTCAGTTTTCTATACCTGTCCTCTATCTGCCCTATGAACTTCTTTTCCGTTTCGGACAACCAACATGTCAGATTATGTCTATGAGCATAAGCTGTATCTAGCTTCACAGTCGGTCTGAAATACTTCCGAAGTCTATCCTCTGACTTGTAATAATCATACTTATTCAAATGCTTGTATGTCGGAACTTCAGGAAGTACTGTATCATAATTTGAAAAGAAATACTCAAACTGTTTTCGTTCATAAAACAAACTAAGCAACAGGCTACAAGAAATCCCATATGTCAATGGGAGAAGATGGTATCTAATACCTTCGTCTACTGAAGCAGGCAACTGCATGCACACATAACAATCTTTCGCATCCATCGCATCAACATACTCATACAACAGTTTTGCATAAGCATTAAGTTTAAAATAATCAGCTCTGGACAAATCTATGTGAAACATATGACTCTCCTCAAGCGTCTGAGCTCTCTGATCCCTAATAGTGACCCCTCCCTGTCCTAGAGTGGTAGGTGTGGGTGCTCCCTGAACCTCCCCCTCCTGTCTATGGGCCACCATGTATGAAGTCACTACTACTGCAAATATAACCGCTATCACTACCCCTAACAGTGTGCCTATCACTATTTTGGCTCTACGATGTGTATTTCCAGGTTCCGCCATCTCTGAATTGTTCTCAATGTTCAGTACAGTCTCTGCTGACACAAGTCTCTTTCTCATCCAGCAAGTTCAGTTCAGTTGCTCTCTTCAACCGGGGAAACCTCTAACAAAGTTCAATTTCTCATCTCTTTTGATCAGGAAGACTTCCCTAGTTCTTCTTCGCCTTCCAACGGAAAATCCCTAAATGTATTCTTCTTCCTCTCGGGCCTAGGTGACTTCTTTGCAAACTTTATATACAGCCACTTTTACAATCAGTTCAGAATAACTGCCGGTCCCAACAGCTCTTGGACCGCCTGCAAAATTTCAAGTTTAAGGGTTGTCAGTTCTTGGGGAGCTGGTATGACTGCAAAGGTTGGGAAGTCCAGCGTTTCCAGAATCAGACCACGGATGATACTCAAGAATGGTGGATTCGGAATATTGATGGTCAGTACTCCTTCGATCTCCAAGCCTGGGATCTTCAACAACACTTCCACTCTCGGAAACGGGAGACTGTTGACCAGTGTGATCGATCTCAACCTTCCCGTATTCAGTAAACTTGGCATCAGTCACTGAGTATGCCCACTCTGGTGAGGCGGACTTTTGACACAGCACTCTTGTTCTTTTCGATCTTCTCAGAGCACCTTGGAGTCGATCTTCGTCACCTTGCTCGGCTTCTGATTCTTTGGAAACTGGGGAGAGATCTGTTCTTTGGGCCGATCTCAAGTTTACCCGTCTCTGACTCACGGGCCAAACCCTTTCTGCTTCTGTGGCACCTCCGCGCTCCCTACTGATACCCTGTGCACTACTTTCTTCTTCAGCAGAATTCAACTCGGTATTGCCCACTGCAGCTCTTTCTTCTTCTTCCGAGTCCGTTTCAGTGTTACCTTCACATTCCCCTTCGGCTGGGTTTAGTGCACAACCAGCTGCGTCAGCAACCCCTACAGCTTGACTTGCCCTCTCAGATGGCTCTGCCACCTCAGCTGGGTTCTCGTTCTCGAGAGGGGCTGTTTCTTCCAAGGGTGCTGGAACTCTACGGGTATGGGAGGCGTGTACCCAGTTTGGCAATCCTCCACACTTCACTGCTGTGTTTGTGACTAGAATGATTTGATATGGCCCACGCCACCGAGCATCCAGGTAACTCTTCCTCACGTGTTTGCGCACCAATACCCAGTCCCCTGGGCACAAGTCGTGGCACAGGTCACTTGCGGCTGGAACCGTTGCTGTCTACACCTGCTGAGACACAGAACGGACCACGTCAGCCAGGCCTTTACAATAGTCCAAAATCATATCATCAGTGATATTAATCAAAGCAGTGGCAGGTATTGCTGGCAAGCGCATCGCCCTCCCCATAAGGATTTCGTGGGATGACAATCCAGTCCTCCTATCAGGGACACTACGGAGACTCATGAGAACTAAAGGTAATGCATCTGGCCACTTCAGAGATGTCGAAGAACACACTTTCGCCATTCGGGCTTTCAAAGTTCCATTAACTTGCTCCACAATCCCAGAAGCCTCTGGTCAGTAGCTGCAGTGCAATCTTTGGTCTACATTCAAGGCAGCACAAAGCAGCTTCATGATTTCACTGTGGAAATGCGTTCCTCTGTCTGATTCAAAAGAGGTCGAAAAACCGTACCTCAGGATTAGTTCTCTCAATAGTAACTTAGCTACGGTGAGTGTGACACACCTGCGTGTCGGGTAAGCCTCCACCCACCTGGAAAAGACACATACTATGACTAATATGTACCTCAACCCATTACACTTCGGCATTTCAATAAAATCCAGCTGCATTCTATTGAAAGGTCCACCTGACCTACCTATGTGACTCAACGTCACAGCGGTCCTCTTTCCTACATTCATCTGTTGACATGTAACACACCTCTGGCACACAGCTTCAGCTACCGTCCGAAACTTCGGATTGTACCACGTCTGGCGAAACACTCGCATCATTGCATCTCTGCCAAGATGTACAGCACCATGTATCAATCTCGCCATGGGATTCAGCAAACATTCCGGTAACACAGCGCGTCCATCATTCGAAACCCATATATCCACATCTCCCTTCTCATATCCCACTCGTATCCAGCTGTCCCGCTCCTGATCAGAAACTCCATCTTGCAACTGCTTCAGTTCCTCCCATGAGTCTGCCATAGCTAACATCACATTGTAATCTGTTTTTTCTTCGCTTTCCACAACATGGTTCTCAGTAAAACTACATCCCTGTTCTGCGCAAAATCGAGCAACTTCATCTGCGTAATTATTACCCAATGACACAAAATCGTTTCCTTTAGTGTGTGCAGAACATTTAACAACAGCAATTTCATCTGGGCTTTGCAATGCTTCCAACAATTGTCGTACATAATCCCCATTTCTGATGGGTGAACCAGAAGATGTCATAAACCCTCTCTGGGACCATAGCTGTCCGAAATCATGAACTACACCAAACCCATATTGACTATCTGTGTAAATCGTTACACGGATCTTCTCAGCGGCCAAACAGGCACGGGTCAAGGCAATAAGCTCAGTCACCTGTGCGGAGTGTACTCCTTCTAGACAAGCGGCTTCAACCACCCCTGTGATGGTACACACAGCAAACGCTGCTCTCAGGCGACCAACACTGTCTCTTAAACATGAACCGTCCACAAAGAAAATCTCGTCTGAAACTAGGAGCGGTTCATCGACAATGTCAGGTCTCGGTTTGGTGCATAGTTCCGTCACATCGAGACAATCATGGTCCTCACAATCTTCATCATCATTTACATTTGGAATAGGCAACAATGTAGCAGGATTTAAAACAGAACACCTCTTCAACGTCACATTGTCTGCAGCAAGGATGACTTGCTCATAACGAGTCAACCTATTATTTGTGAGGTGCTGTGTTTTAGTCCTAGTCATCAACAATTCAACAGAATGTGGCACATGAACAGTAAGCGGATGACCCATCACAATGCTCTCACATCTTTCGATACTGACACCTGTTGCAGCAATGGATCTGAGACATCCGGGCAACGCAGAAGCTACTGGATCTAAAGTAGCTGAGAAATAGGCAACTGGTCTACGGACACCTCCGTGACTCTGAGTCAACACTGCTAATGCGCAACCTTCCTTTTCGCAACAGAATAAGGCAAATGCCTTGTTATAATCTGGCATTCCCAAAGCTGGAGCGCTGCATAAAGCTTCTCTCAGCCTCAGAAATGACCTCAAACAGTCATCGTCCCATGGTACCGGATCACTCACATCCTTTCGCGTGAGCCGCTGTAAAGGCTTCGCTTCAAAGGAAAAGTTTGGGATCCACTGGCGGCAATAGCCCACCATTCCCAGAAACATTCTGACTTCCCTCTGAGTCGAGGGAACCGGCATTCTCGGAATCGCATCAATGCGATCTGGAGACACCTTTCTCTTGCCTTTCTCAATTCGGTGCCCCAAATACTGTACCTCGCTCAAACAGTATTGCAGCTTGTTTGGAGACACCTTGTGACCATTCTCTCCCAGGTAATTCAACAGAGCAACGGTATCAATTCTGCAGGCGTCTTCCGTCTCCGACGCAACAAGCAGATCATCAATGTAGTGCACTAAAACAGAGTTTTGTGGCAACACAAGACCTTCAAGATTTTTCTTCAAGATCTGATTAAAGATAGATGGGCTCTCTGTATACCCCTGTGGGATACGACACCACGTTAACACACGATTTTCCAGCCGAAATGCAAAAAGAAATCGGCTGTCCTTATGTAGAGGAATCGAGAAAAAAGCTTGACACAAGTCAATCACCGTGAACCATTCAGCTTCACATGGGATCTGAAATAGGATCACAGATGGATTCGGTACCACTGGACAACATGGAACAACTATTTTGTTTATCTTTCGCAAATCTTGCACAATCCTAAATTTCCCACTTGGCTTCTGTAGTCCCATAATAGGCGAATTGCATGGGCTACCCATAATCTCCATTAGTATTCCCTGGTTGGTGATAGACTCAATCACAGGTTTAATCCCTGCAATAGTTTCAGGAGATAACTTGTACTGGGGTGTCCTCGGAAACTCTACGTTTGGTTTAATCTGAATTTTCACTGGGTCTACTCCCTTGACTAAACCAATCTCCTCACCACTAAGGTCCCATACGTCAATGGACACTGAATCCCTCAGATCAAGTGGAAGCTCCTCCACCGTTGATGCTGGGTACATTTCCACACACACACGCTGATTCGCAACCTTAAAGGTCGCGTCATCGTCTCTCGTCTGTACCTCCACTCCTTTCGGGGTACAGTAGATCGTGCAGTTGAGCTTGCACAATAGATCTCTTCCTAACAGGCAAACCGGACTAGAATCGCACACCACGAACTGGTGTCGATCACTGTAATTTCCTATCCTGATTGGAATTGGCTCTGTCAGTGGACTAATCAGTTTCTTATTTGCCACACCAACAACCTGGATACTTTGTCCAGAAAGAGCTAAACCTGGAACCACTGCTGATCTTATAGTCGATCTGGTAGCCCCCGTATCAACCAAAAAGGTTGTAGGGTGACCGTCAAGGTCTGCTTCCACGAAGGGTCCTTTCTGATCTACTTCTAGGATGGCTCTAAGCATGCAATCCTTATCTCTCTTTGAACA
The DNA here is from genome assembly GCF_964204655.1 of Triturus cristatus. Classification (NCBI taxonomy): domain Eukaryota; kingdom Metazoa; phylum Chordata; class Amphibia; order Caudata; family Salamandridae; genus Triturus; species Triturus cristatus. Next base: position 1,274,675,031 of record NC_140591.1, read on the forward strand.
TGATCGTGCCAACATGCTTGTATCATTTTCCTCACTCACTTCAAACATTGGCATCTGCAAATAGGTTCTAGCTCCCTGCTGTACATTCTGTATTCTGGGTGGCTGGGGAACCTGCACCTGCGGAACACAAGTCCCCCCTTTTATCGTTCTGGGTCTAGTCACTGTCGGTACCGCCTCTGCCCCAGGGACTTGAACTACTTCTCCTTCCTGCTGTATCTGATTCCATGGGTTCAGGGGACACTCGCGTCTCCAGTGTCCAAGCTGGTGACACTGATGACATGCTGTAGTCTTTTTCAATGTCGCCACATCCATCCCTGTTCTAGGGTCTATTGGTCTCGGCCTTCCCTGCCCCTGAACATTCTGATTTCCCGTCTGATAATTTCAATGTCTCCTTACCAACGCTCCCCCATTAGGCTGCCCCTGAGCGGTTTGCATCTGCACAAGCATCAAGTTAACTTTCAACTTCCTGTGTTTGGATTCAATCTCATCTGTGCAATATCGGGCATACCTTAAAATCTCATCAACAGGCTTGTTTTGCCAACAAATCAAATGCTGCTCTATCATGAGACTAACCTCTGGCCTCAATCCCAACACAAACTTTGAAACAAACTGTCCCATATCTTTCGTGTCCAACGCATCTAGACCACTGTACTGCTTAAAAGCCTGCAAGAGTCTCTCATAGAATTCATGTACCGTCTCCTTAGGTTCCTGCACTGTCCTGTCTATCTTCACCCAATCGATATCTTGTGGTGAAACCTTCGACTTCAACCAGGCAATCACTTGCTCGTATTTCCTCATCACTATCATTGCCGGACCATTCGTGATCACGTTTCTTTCAGGCTCATAAGTCGGCCAATCAATGGCAATCTTGCATGCTGCCCACAAATCTCCCGGAACCACAATATCAAAAAAGGTATTCAGATCGATCCACAGTACCTTCGAAATCTTTACAAAGCGGTCAACCTGCTTATACCACTCTGCGGGCTTCATCATTGGTAAACGCCGCCAAATCACCCCTGCTCCAGGGTACATGCACGTATCCTCCATTCTGCACTTTGTGGTACTGTAAAAATCGGAACCATGTAGGTGGCATGGTCCCACCATGCCAAGTTTGGTATCAGCGAACCGCAAATGAGCAACGTGGTATGTATGAGTGTTTTCATCATGTTCCACTGATGCATTCACCGTGTATACGATACTATCCATGGTTTCCATTTTACAGTAGTAGCCATTTTTGTGGTTGCCCTCACATAGGCTGCGCACTAAGGCCATGCCTAGGCTTAAAGGACACATACACCTTCGGTGATTTCTCTCTGACCTGTGCAAGCCGACTCCGCTGCCCGAGGTCAATCCTGTCCGGCTGGTTCCTTTCTCGCGGCCTAATGTGATTTGCATCAGGGCTCGACCCATCATAAAGCCCCTGTTCGCACACGATCCCCAATTAAGCTGTTTTCACACCTGACTCTGTTTCCTACTTTATGGCTTGTTTTACGAGCAGGAGGTGCCCGTGTTTATTGGGGTCTGCTGATATCTGATGAGGGATCTGAGCCTTGCTGGGTAAATAATTGTGGGCTGGTTGAACTGAAATGTGGGATGGTCATCATGACTCTGCCTTTTCGTTTGTAATGAATACATATGAATGACCATATCGTAAAACGAGGAATGTGTGCCTGAAGCATGATATTTTGTATATAAGGAGAAGACTGGTTTTGTAACGGGAGCAGTCTCCTGAGAACATACATCGTGTTGTACTTCTCGGATATCTGTGATTGGTCTGCAGCCAATAAAGACGTTCTTTGAATTCACCTAGAAGACTCTGTGTTTCTGTGGGTCTGAAACAGGAAGAATCTGAAGTCTTAGGGTGTGTTCCCCTGCACCGCTGGGTTCTAAAAACCCGGTACTTCAGTTGGCGCCCAACTCGGGGCGATTTCAGTGGTACCGGTCCAAGCCAGAGGTTCGTGAGGAGCTTCGTGTGGAAATTCTGGAGGAAGGCCGCCACTTCATCGACCCCTGCATGTCGACGTGGTCCAAAAGTCTTTTCTGCGAGGTTCTCCGCGTCCCGACGGCTACTAAGGACTGCTGCCCTGATTAATCGCCCTGTTTTGGACCCTTGACGATTTGGTAGAGCGAAACAATTGAGAGAGTCTTCTGGTGAAGTCATCGATACCTCAGTTAAGTATAAGTGGAGCGTCTCCCAGTTTGTTTGGTATCCTTCGGGATTTTGGTATCCTTCGGGATCGCTTTGATTTGGGTCTTGCAAGTGCCAAAGCCAGAGGACTCGTGTATTCACGAGACTATCGTATTCGATAATCCTTTGAAGTTTGAAACTAGACTAGTGAGCAAAGATGCCTGGTTCTAGTATATTTGGAAATTTGTTTTGTTTTGGTTGTAAAAGGGACTCCCGATTGGAGGATTCGTGTCCGGTTCCTCCAATTGGAACTCCAACTTATGAGCTTTATGTGAAACATGGCGTGGGCCCCATTACGTATAATGAAGTATGGGTCCGATACACCAGAAAGGATGGTGTTTTAAAATGGCCCCAAAATGGTAGTTTCGACACAGAGATTCTAGATAATTTAGAAGTTAAATTGTTCAAGAAGAAAGCCCGCCCGGCAATGTTTGATTCCTTCCGCCTATGGCGAAAGGAAGCCAAACAAAAAGAAATTAAATTAGCAAAGAAACATAAAAGAGAGAGAGGTATGTCGATCATGCAAGCAGCTTTGCAGTTTAAGGATAATGAAGAGGACCGAATGGATGAGCAGTTGCATAGGCAACGCAAACTAGTCATTGATAAATGTTACCCAGTGTTGCCACCCCTTCAACAAGATGAGTCAAAAGAGAAAGAGAAAGATTCCCTAATGTCCCATTTGCTAAGTTCGCCACCCCCTTATGCGCAAAATGCTACAGCGCCTCCACAGCCCGTCAATGTGCAGCCTCCAGCTAATGTGCAGCAAGCTTTCCCGCAGCCGCCAGCTCCTCCCCAGCCAGCTCCTGTCCCGGTAGCACAGCCTTCCCAAGGGCCGCCGATTTTGCTACCTACCACTTCTGCGCCCCTTGCGACTTTTCCGAGCACATCAGCTGCCTCTCTTGGTGCCCTACCTACTGCTACCCCTGTATCTGTATCTGCACCCGTTTTTCTTGCCTCGACTTCTCCTTCTGCACGACAGCGAATAGCTAGTGCAGTCACTAGCCTTATATCACCCCTCTTCGGGTCGTCTACTACGACCCCTGGTCCACAGCGTAAGCAGTTACGTAGTCAAATACCTGGTCCTAGGGAGAAAGAAGAACTGGACCGCATGGCACATAGATGGATTGTCTATCCTTCTAGATATGATGTAGAGTCTGTTGTTAATGTTTTTCATCAGTGGGAAGCGCCATGTGAGGAATTGGAAGATAATGATGTAGACTCCAGTCCGCAAGAGTTGTGTCAAGTGCGATTTGAATTTGGAAAAGGTACGATTGTGGGTTCTGATGTTGAGAAAGCAGTTGCGACACTGGTGTCTTTCAGGAATGGGGATTGTCAGCAATCGTTGTTTGGACAGGAATTCCCTGAAGGGAAACAAGTAAAAGCGCGACAATATCCGATGCGTGAGGTTCCTCCAGTTTGGAGACCTGGTGATGCGAATGCTAATCCACCTGTTCTGGCACATTTTCAGCGTGTTTGGGTACATGTTCCCTGGAAACGATCTGAAGTTTTAGCCCTTAAACAGACATTGCCTGACCCCCGTAAGAACCCTGCAGGATATTATAAGGAGTTATCACAGACTGCAGAATCGTGTGTCATGAACCTGGCAGACAGATATGTTCTTCGGAAATGTTGTTCCGCAGCCTTTGTGGGGATTGATTCGCAATGCAGATCATGCTGCAGAATTAGGTGACACATGGGCTAATATCATTAATGTGGACAATGGACAGGTTGGTGGTGCCAAGCCTGATCCCGTGGTAGCAGAACTCCCTGGTAGAATAATTAATTATATGAAAACTTTAATGCCCGCGATACGTGTAAATTGGAATAAATTATCCGCGTGCAAACAGAAGAAAGATGAAACAGTGTCCGATTTTTTCACTAGGTTTGAAGAAACGTTTGTCGACCGCAGTGGTCAGGACATGAGTACAGAAGGTGGCCAACGGTTATTTGTCGATAAATTTGTGCATAATTTGCTTCCAGAGTTGTGTAAGAAATTAAAAGATTCGGAGAGTTCTTGGGCAGTTTCCTCTTCAGCACAAATACTGGCTACTGCACAGTATTATGAAAATAGGGATAAAGATGAGAAGGATAGAAAAGATAAGAAAACGAAAGAGTTGAAAACGAAGGTTCTTTTACAGCAGGCTTATCCGCCACGTGCAGGTCAGAATAATTATAGGCAAACACAGGGTATCTATCAGCAACCCCAACAGTTTCAGAATAATCAGCAAATGTATGGGTATTATCAACCACGTGTCCCAATCGGTCCCAATCAATGTTCGTATTGCAAGGAGGAGGGTCACTTTAAAAATAATTGTCTCAGATTGTTACAACGCACGAATAATGCTTATGGCACAAGAGGTAGAGGTGGCCAGCAAGCCCCAAGAGGTAGAGGGCGTGGAAATGTTCCCCAGAACGCGCGTCCTCTTCCGCCTCAAAATACGATGAATAGTTTTGATCAGCAAGCCAATGCGACCGGCAAGACAGCGCAGTACTATAATAATGACTACTATGCAGAAGATGATAATACGGAAGGGGATGATTACTAGGACAGCCGTAGACAGAGAGAGGGAGTTGTTGCAGTACCAGTGGACCAGAGCGGACCGTATGTTAAGGTGACTACAGCGGGTATAACAGAGCCCTTTCTGCTGGACACTGGTGCTGCAACGAGTTCTATTATGCGCTCCAAACTCCCTGGCGCGCCTTTGTCTGGCGAAATGAATGTTTCCGTAGGTTTTTCTGGCGCCCCGGTTAGGAACCCGATCTCAAGTCCTATGGCCCTTTCTGTTGGACCTTGTGAGCTGAAAGCACCCCTCATCCTAACGACAGGATGTAATGAAAACTTGTTAGGATTAGACCTGTTGAAGAGATTACATGCGACATTATATTGTTCTCCCTCAGGAGTACAACTTACGCTGGGTAAGGAAGTAATTTCTCCCATGTATTTGTCAAAGAATGAATTGCCAGCCGAATTGACGTCTCTTCCTGATGCCCTTTGGGCCACTGGCCCTAACGATGTGGGCCTTTTGGAAATACCGCCTTACGTTGTCACTTTAAAAGCCAATGTTAAATTGACCCGCATTCCCCAGTACAAGATCTCTAAGGAAGGTGAAAAAGCGTTGTTAGCAATTATCTATGATTTAATTGAGAAGGATGTCATTGAAGAGACAAGAGGTAACGTTTGCAATAGTCCGGTTCTGCCTGTTTTGAAACGTACTGACCCTTCGCAGCCACCTGTTTACAGATTTGTGATCGATCTTAGAGAGGTCCATAAGGTTGTTGTGCCACAGTTTCCAGTGGTCCCTGATATAACCGCCTTGTTGACTATGATCCCAGCTTCTGCTGCTTGGTTCTCAGTAATTGATTTGAAGAATGCTTTCTTTAGTATCCCGATTGCAGAGGAGAGCAGAGATATTTTTGGCTTTTGTTTAGGAGGTCGAAGCTTCCGTTTTAAACGTGCTCCACAGGGCTACTGTGAAAGCCCATCAATATACAGTCAGGCTTTAAAAGCACAGCTTGATGCCCTTGTTTTACCTAAAGGTGCTACCCTTATCCAGTATGTTGACGATTTACTAATCGCCGCAGATACTGAGGAGATTTGTAAGCAAGCTACATCATCATTGTTGCGTCATTTGTCTACCTTCCATCACAAAGTGTCTCTCTCTAAGCTGCAATATTGTCGACAAGAGGTGACCTATTTAGGTCATCTCTTCTCGAAGGAGCGAAGGAAGCTGACCCCAGAAAGAATCCAAGCCATTGCACAATTAAGCGTCCCAAAGACAAAGAGAGAAGTGTCAGAAAAGTTTTGTGGAATTACGAGAGGCATTATGTTCAGCTCCTGTGTTGGGTACCCCTGACTATAGTAAGCCTTTTACCCTGTATGTTTATGAAAGAGACGGTTGTGCATTGTCAGTACTGACACAGCCTTTTGGAGACAGACCGCGCCCATGCGCGTATTTTTCATCGACTTTGGACCCTGTAGCGAGGGCATTGCCAAGTTGTTTAAGAGCTACAGCGGCAGCAGCTGCGTCTATTCGACAGTCTGCTGGACTAGTGATGAATAACACATTGATTGTAATGGTTCCTCATGTAGTGGACACATTGTTAAATAGGACCAAGACACAGCATTTAACTAATGCTCGATTGTCAAGTTACGAGTTGACGCTGCTAGCGAGTCATGTACACATAAAGAGGTGCAATACGTTGAATCCAGCCACATTACTGCCAATTTCAGCAGACACAGATGAGGTTGAACAGCATGATTGTCTGTTCAGAACAGAAGAAGAAACAAAAGGGAGATTGGATCTTAAAGATACTCCCCTGGTTGAATGTGATGGTACCTTGTGGGTGGATGGTTCATGCTTCAAGCTTCCGAATGGTGATACGACTGCTGCGTATGCTGTCACGACTCTGCACACGATTGTTGAAACTGCACGCATACCACATAATTCGGCTCAAGCAGCAGAATTAATTGCACTCACAAGAGCATGTGTGTTGTCGAAAGGAATGAAAGTGAACATATATACTGACAGTCAGTACGCGTTTGGTGTGGCCCATAGTTTTGGGCGTTTGTGGAAAGAACGTGGGTTCCTGACTTCGCATGGAGCTAATATTCAGAATGGTGAGTTAGTGAATGATCTCCTTGAGTCACAGACCTTGCCATTACAAGTTGCGATTGTGAAATGCAGCGCACACAAGAAGGTTACCGATGATGTTGGGCGTGGTAATGCATTTGCTGACGAAATCGCGAAAGAAACAGCAAAAGATGTGACAACCCGAATGTATGCTGCAGGCCCCGCAAGATGGGTTGGTGATGTTGGAATGTATGAAGACACGATAGAGAGTGTGAAGTCCCTTCAAGCTGAAGCCACAGAAAAAGAATTAAGTGTGTGGAAAGAGAGTAAGGGTAAATTAGATGAAAACGGTTGTTGGATTGATTTGTCAGAACACCGGCGATGGTTGTTACCTGATGCGTATGTGCTTCCAGTGGTTACGATGGCGCATGGAATGGCACATATCAGTGTGAAAGGGATTTGTAAGTTGTTGGCTCCAGTATGGCAGAATGCTGGAATCCCTAAATGTGCAGAGAATGTAGTCAAAAATTGCATGGTATGTCTGAAATACAATCCTGGTAGGAGAACCCCAACTCCACCTGGTCATTTTGCGCCTCCATCATATCCTTTTGAAGTTCTGCAACTAGACTTCATCCACCTGGAAAGGTGCAACAATTTGAAATATGTACTGGTTGTTGTTTGTGCCTTTTCAAAATGGATAGAAGCATATCCCCTAAAAGACAATACTGCCTTATCCACAGCTAAAGCCCTAGTTAAAGAATTTTTTCCTAGGTTCGGAATGCCAAGGATGGTATGGAGTGATAACGGGAATGAATTTGTAGGCCGAGTGATGAAGAATGTGTGTGAGGGACTAGGCATTAAGCAAAAGATTCACGCTGCAAATCACCCCCAATCAGCTGGATTAGTAGAGTGCTACAATGGCACCTTGAAGCTTAAATTGGCCAAAATTCAGACGAGCTCCGGCCTTAAATGGCCTGACGCTCTGCCCTTAGCACTCCTGTCAACAAGAATGACTGTACATTCGCGAGTGGGACTTAGTCCCTATGAGATAGTGTTTGGCCGTCCGGCCAATGTATGGGGAGTGCCAAGGCCGACAAGGTTCAGTGAAATTGAATATCCAGTACTGCTTGATTACCTGTATGAATTGACGGCTAAATTGCGTGTCTTACACCAACAGGTTCACGATACTCTGCCCCAGGCCTCTGAAGCTCCAGGACACCCTATTAATCCTGGAACGTGGGTCCTAGTTAAAAATTTTCAACGTGTAAAGAATGATGAGCCCCGTTGGATCGGCCCCTACCTAGTACTGCTATCAACAAGATCGGCAGTTCGAGTGAAAGGGAAAAAGAATTGGATACACGGCATACACTGTAAAAGGATCCCTTTGCCCCTACCGTATGAGCGATGGGTCCAGGAGGGGATCGCTGACTCCGAGGCTGAGACTGTGCCTCGTTTTGTGCCATTTAGCGATGCACTTGTAAAGGGGACAAATACAGAGCGAGAAAGTGACGACATTCTGCAGGAAGCTATATCGCCATCAATTCGATTGGATACCACAGAGCCTGAACTCTTGTTTCAAGACCAGACAGTGTCTGGCAGAAATAGGTATAATTTGAGGCCAAGAACTATGGACACATAAAAATTCCTTTTTCCTTTGATATTTTCAAAAGTGCAGCTCTCATCTGAGAAACTTTTTGACTTTTTGTTTTTCGAACCACCATCCGGGTTCAGCTGCAGGGTCGCGGTGCCAAGACTTTGGGGTACAAGCCGAAGACGTTAGGTCAACGGTTCTGGTTGGTCTAGGGCGTTCCCTGAACTGACAGGTGTACTCCTTAGCAGAAGATACTCATCCGCCGCGAGCAGCACGATTAGAGGATGGAGTTTTTCAGGATGAAGAAGCCCACCGAGGAAATTAATTTCAAGAGCAGAATATGTAAAATAATGAAGAACAAATGTTTCGTAGTATTATGTCTGTTTGTACTCTCTAGCATAATGATGTTTTCTGTAGGTTGCGTATTATCTTTCCAAGCGTCACTTGCACCCACTGTACAGCCCACACCTCTTCCTACTGTTTCCCAACACTCTTTCCACCCTCTGCCAGAACACGAACAAGCTAGACGTGCTGAATTTGTAAACAATTCGTTCATTCAACTCCTGCACCAACTAGTTATGAATACAACGAACTGCTGGGTGTGTGGTTTGATGCCGCACACCATTAATAAGGGCATCCCATACCTAGTACTGCCATTCAGCTATAATGGTTCATCATGGGCATTCCAGACCATGTTTCTTTTTGCGCTTGAAACCTACTCCCAGCGACCACCGCGTTCCATTAGACCTAACTCGAATAATAAAGCCTTGATGAAAGGAGTTGCAGATATGAGTAGAGATATCGATGCATATACATCTATTCCCAAGGACAAGTTGCGAGCTTATGTAGGTTGGAACGCGACTGGGTATAGCATCAGTTTGGGTGAAAAACAGCGCAAAAGTTCATCTCCGATTTGGGTCGTACCCCACATAGGTCGGTTCTGTCTACAAGGTAATGGTCAGAATCCAAGAGCTCAACTAGGGAAGAGTAACTGTACTGAAACACACACTTTTCCATCACAGTTTTCCCCTGCGTTTTTGGCTGCCAAGGGCACATACTTTGTCTGCAATGATCGAGCATATACATGGTTGCCCCCTGATTTCTCGGGCACACGCTATGTTGAGAATTTGCTTCCGCCAACATTTACTGCCGCCTCTGATTATCACAAGACAAGAGTTGTGAGAGGCGTTGTTAGTAAGGAGGATACTGCCGGTCAGGAAGCGGGAGACTTTTTCCTGGGTTTCCTGCCGTTTTGGGGACCAATGGTCAATAGTCGGAACCTGAGACAACTGACCCGTGTAGTTGAATCCACTGTTAATGTGACGGCTGGTGCCCTTGGTAACTTGACAGCTGAGCTTCAAGCGGATCGCCTCATGACGTTACAGAACCGTATGGTTCTAGACGTCATACTTGCAGACCGTGGTGGGGTATGCAAGGTCATCCAATCAAGCTGTTGTATTTTCATACCGGATAACGCTCCGACAGTCTACCAGGCCATTTCCAAACTGCATAAGATTTCCGAATCCATTCACGTAGACAAAGGAGATTGGTCACTGATGGGGTGGTTCTGGGGACTGAGATCAGCTTGGGGATGGAAGATTCTAATAGTCATTGGAATGATCTTAGCCATTCTTTTCCTGTTCTGTTTATGTATACAGTGTGCTCCTGTAATGTGTAGCCTCTGTGTTACATCATGTGTAAGGAAACCTATATCGAAGGACGAGCTAAGCAATAGGATGATGCTACAGCAACATCTCCATGACTTCATGAATATAGACTTGGACTCAGATTAGTATAGTTCTGGCCTATGTAAGGGCAAAAGGAGCAACGCGGCATGTATGAGTGTTTTCATCATGTTCCACTGATGCATTCACCGTGTATACGATACCATCCATGGGTTCCATTTTACAGTAGTAGCCATTTTTGTGGTTGCCCTCACATAGGCTGCGCACTAAGGCCATGCCTAGGCTTAAAGGACACTTACACCCCTGTTCGCACACGATCCCGGACTAAGCTGTTTTCACACCTGACTCTGTTTCCTACTTTATGGCTTGTTTTACGAGCAGGAGGTGCCCGTGTTTATTGGGGTCTGCTGATATCTGATGAGGGATCTGAGCCTTGCTGGGTAAATAATTGTGGGCTGGTTGAACTGAAATGTGGGATGGTCATCATGACTCTGCCTTTTCGTTTGTAATGAATACATATGAATGACCATATCGTAAAACGAGGAATGTGTGCCTGAAGCATGATATTTTGTATATAAGGAGAAGACTGGTTTTGTAACGGGAGCAGTCTCCTGAGAACATACATCGTGTTGTACTTCTCGGATATCTGTGATTGGTCTGCAGCCAATAAAGACGTTCTTTGAATTCACCTAGAAGACTCTGTGTTTCTGTGGGTCTGAAACAGGAAGAATCCGAAGTCTTAGGGTGTGTTCCCCTGCGCCGCTGGGTTCTAAAAACCCGGTACTTCAACTTCCCTCAAAGGGAAATTCCCTATCTCCAACACCCCTCCACCCGGAGGTGGGGTCCCTCCTGTCGTTCTCCTAGAGCTTTCCTTCTTTGCCCACCTTTCTTCCCACCTATCAAGCATCATCCATGCATGCATGGATGTGATCAGATCTCTACTGTGGGATCTCAATCCAGCAACCCTTTTCTCCTCCAGTTCCTGGTCACTATACTGCAACCTATGACCTCCTTGCAATGTTTTCGTTTTGGACAAATCCACCTCATATCGCCTAGCCAATTCTGACAATTTCTCATGTGCAACTCGTGCCTTCCGAGTCACATCCTTCGCTTCAAAGAGTAATTCATCTGGTCCATATATTAATATTCTCTCAAGGGGTAAGCTTCCACCTACTATCTCATCCACTTCCGCTTTTAACCTTACTGCGTCTATCATCATCCCCCCTTTCAGGGCTCCTCTCAGTATTTCTCGGCAGGCTGCGCCTTCCCTACCGCTGTCCTCACATTCTTGGTCCTGTGACCTATTCTCTTCTGGTATACCCATTGGAGCGGACCGATCCCTGAAACCGACCCGTTCTCTCTCTGCTGTCATCACTCTTGGGCTTTGGTTTCTCACTGGTGGTACCCATGACCGTAGATCTGATCTCGACTCCATCAGAGACCTCGACCTCTCTGGTCTCTGCTCTCTTTGTTCCCCAGATGAGTCTGACATGGCTGGCAAGGGTGTACTCCATTCTATAGGGTCCGGAGTCCGAGCCCTTGCACCCACTAGGTCACTTCCTGCGACCTCTCTCCTTACCCCCTTGGCTGTCTGCTCTGGGTTCGCAACTTCCTCTGAATCTGGGTGGTAAATCGAAACAATAGGTCCAATAGTGACCGGTACCTTGAAAGCATCCGGTAACCTCACTTCTCTCTCGACTTTTACGCTAGCCTCAGACGAGCTCCTTGTGCTCTCTGTTTCTATCGAGATCCTTCCTTCCACTCTCATCTCTGGGTGAATTGTTACTCCTCTAGTCTCTTCTATCTGAACCAATGTCCCTTCTGGGACCTCTGGGTTATACGGAGGTGGTCTCTCTGACAACAACCTCTCCAATAGGCTATCATCAGTATCACTATCATCCTCGTCTTCTGACTTTACGTTCTTTACCCCCTCCGAAGTGATCAATAAGGGGTACAGTCTATCTCCCTCTATTGCCTGTACCCTCCATCTTTTCTCCGCTGCATCCCATCTGGCATCCTGAAAAGCCCTGATCGACTTTTCCACCCTCATGCGCTGCTCTAATCCACGCATGTAGTGCTTCAAATTGTGTTGGCCTTGGCAAAGGTCGTAAAGCCGTCATCACGGACTTCAATTGGTACAACACTGCTAACCTAAATGAGCCATACCTCGGGAATGCTAATTCTCCCTCACTTTGAGTCATTTTATGCCAATTCTCAAGCCAAATTATCGTATGCAATCCCACATTCTTTACCATGTAATGTGCTGGAGTATCCTCGGGAGGGGCTTCTTCTCCCTCTCCAGTAACCACATGTTTATCACCTCTACACAGTTCTCTAAAAACCTTAAAACACTTCATGACTGACAAAATTCAATCTCACACACTGTTTACCTCTTGACGTCGAACCCTCCAATAACAGCGTGACTAACACCAACCAGCCTATCACAGCGCGACACTCTCTGACGTCACCTTCCTTCGTTCGCAGCAGTTCCCTTTCCTAACGCTTACGTCTCACGCCGGCACTCTTCCCATTCATACACTGAAATAACCGTTTGTCCCAAACAAGTTACTTACTTTCCTTTCCTTTAGTCTTTATTCGATTTGACAAAATCATAAAAGACACAAACATAAATCAAAACATTACATATAAAAACACATTAAAATTGTTAAGTTCATCAATAAATAGGTTAAAAAATTAATTCTAAAAAAGCATTAAACTAATCAAGCTAACAGCAAATTTAACAATATATAATTAATAAACCCCCATCAACTACAGTATTGTAAAATCGTTTTACAGAGTTTCACACTAGGCAACTGCGATGTGAGTTGCATGGGGAGGAATTATCTGTGGTTTGCTAGAGGCTTTCACCCTTAGGTTCCATGCCCATCCCAAAAATTTTGCTAATGGGATGGAAATGGTTGGAGAAGTGCTGGTGCATAGAATTCTTAAAGCAACAGCACTGCTCGTGGTACCCAGGTTCCTACACAATGGTGACAACCACACTCGCCTAAGAACAGCTAATGCTGGACAGACGAACAGTAGATGGGCGATAGATTCTACATGTACCCCACAAGCAGGACAGATTTCTTCATTTGTACTAGACCACCTGCCTGTAAGAGACTTGATTGGAAGAGAACCTGCTCTCAGCTGAAAATACAGCTTCCTGTCTCTAGGCTTTGTGATCAGGTCCCAGTAGGGTTCAAAGGCGGGTGTGAACTTCACCTCTAGATAGCGACCAGCCATCCCGTTAGGATTTACACGGCTCCACACCTGGTGGTTAACCCGCTCCCAATAAATAGCTTTCATAACTTTCTTTGGGGGAAACTGCGCAGTTGTTGGGTCACTCCATAGCCCCGCCATGCCCATGACTGTTAAGGTCTGGCGGAGCTGCCTCAGCCATTCAATTTTGTGAAAGACATCTAGATCTATGACATCAATAATCCCTTTGGCATACAAAGAGAGCTCGGGAGTAGTCCAGAGCCTTCGCCAGTATAAAATCGGGCGTAATCTGGCGATGTCTGCAATGGCATTCCTGCCAAGCTCATACCTTACAGGGACCATAGGTGAACTCTGCGGGAGGCTTGTTATGCTACGGAGAAAAGAATTTTCTGCTGTTGTTAGGGGAACCAGTCGGTTAAACCCCCATAATTCTGCCCCATACAAAACTGAACCCAGGGCCTTTGCCTCGTAAACTTGGAGTACAGGTTTAACGGGCTTGGTAAAAGACTTTTTGTGTTCTCTTATCAGGGTTCCTGAGATTTGCCTAAGCTTCAAGGCAGCTACCTCAATGTGCTTATCCCACTTGCTGGTACTAGTTATATGTATGCCCAAGTAGACAAAGTTGGAGACCATTTCTATTTGTTGCCCATCCAGCAAGAACTTACTCACTCTATGATTTGGATGCGGATTGAAGGCCATAAGTTTAGTCTTGGCCACGTTTACCTCCAAACCATGGCCAAGACAAAATTCCTCAAAGACTTTTAATGCTCTCTGCAAGCCATTTGGAGTTTTTGATCCGATTAACGTATCATCCGCAAACATTAATATCGGAGTAGTAACACCAGCAAGTTTTGGGGCATCAATAGTGGCGTTGAGCATAGCTTGGGCAATCCCATTGATATATAAGGAAAAAAGGGTTGGAGCCATGGTGCAGCCTTGCCGCACACCCCGCTCGACCGGGAACTCTGGGGTGACTTCACCTGCTCCTCCCCACTGGATCCTAGCAAAATTAGACTCATGGAGCCTCTTTATCATTGTCAAGATTTCTACCGGGAGTCCTAATTTATTGAGGACAACCCATAGCCGATGGCGAGGGACAAGGTCAAAGGCAGCTCGCAGATCCACAAATGCTACGTAGAGACTGCCTTTCCCCAGAGTAACCACTTTCCAGTGCAGTTGCACAAATCTAAAGACCTGATCCAGTGTGCTGGTTGACTTACGAAAACCAGCTTGAAGGGGGTAGAGAATCCTATTATCATCAGCCCACGCTAACACCTGGTTCAGTAACATCCTCCCAATGACCTTCTGAATTGTGTCAATTAAACTGATTGGTCTATAATTCCCAGGGAGGGTTCTGTCACCCTTTTTAAACACGGGAATTATAACAGCCCCCCCCCAGGATTTAGGAACTGGAGCACCAACAGCTATTGCATTTGCCAAAAGGGTAATGTATTCGCTCCAGGGTTTTTTGTTACCAAGAAAAAGATCAGATGGAATCCCATCAAGACCTGGAGCTCGCCCAGCTGCTACAGATCCCAGAGCCATTAGGGTGTCTTTGGTGCAAAAGGGGCCACTAGAGTAGAAAACAAGGGATATTTCCCCTGCAGGATTTGTCTGGGGGGCACATGCATATTGGGGCCTAAAGTGATTTACCCAGTCATCTTGTGAGACATGATTTGTTGGTCTATCTGGTAACCCTCCCCTGCCCCACTTGATGATGTTCCAAAATAATCGTGAGTCCCTGGCATCACTAGCATCTTTCAAGTCTGTCCAATATTGCTCGTCCCAATTCTTTTTGGCCAAAGCTATGCATTTCTTATATAATTGGCGAGCTTCCCTCACATGACCAATACTGCCACTGGAGAGGGCTGTGATAAGGTTAGTTCTGGCACTTTTGCAATCAGCGTCATACCACCGCAAGCGTTTAGACGGTGGTCGACTACCTCTCCTAGTTGGTTTAAGAAAAAACTGGCGTAGTTCCTCGAAGAAAATTTCATGGTGGCCGGTGGCTGCCATAACACCTTGGTCGGAGAGCCTGCAACTTTCAAGCTCCACAACAACTTCGGACAGCAAGATATTAATGCTATCAATTGCCTTTTCGTTAGACCTAACCGCACTCCACTTGAGCCTGCGCATGTCGTTAGAGGGGAATACCTCAGGTGGGGTAGATGATGCCGCTGCTGGTTCAGCATTGCTACTTTTCCACCAGCGATGCGTTACACATAAAGGGTTATGGTCACTTTCTGGTCTGAGTACTACAGCCATATCTTTTACAAATTGCCATAACCTCGTGCTACAGAGTACGTAATCGATTCTACTCCTATGTCGGCCATTGTCAAAAGTGTAGGCCCCTTCCTTATCCCCAGGGGTTCTTCCATTCAAAGCCCTCAAGCCTCTTTCATAACAGAGGGCGTTGACCTGCACTGCTGCCTCGGACCAACGTTTTATTGGGTCCATATCAAGGCCAGGGATACCCCATAATTGATCTTCTTCAGGGTCAAGTCCCCAGCAAGAATCTGAACTTAAGAGTGGTTCGAAAGTTACATTCAGATCCCCTGCAGCAAGCACTCCCCTCTCACTTGAGTGCTGTGCGATAAGGGAATCCAGTGCAACCAAGGTCCTGGAGTTCATCCCATTAGTCCCCCTCAGGTACAAATTATAGATGTCCACGTCACCCGATGGGCTCGCGGATAGTCTGACCAATTGAATGTCAGGGGAGCCTGTATTGATTTCATTAACCACCAAGAATAATTCTTGGCGAGCCCATATTGTTAACCCACCCATCTGACGCCCTTTGGGTCCCTTAGATGCAGGAACGTGGAAATTCAAAAAACCTTGGAGAAACTGCGGCTCGCAGGACCAAGTCTCCTGGAGGAGGCAGACATCAAAATTACCCATAAATTGGACCCACGCCGGGGAATCCATTTTTGACTTTAGGCCGGCAACATTCCACGAAATCATTGAGCCCAACCCTATTCCCGACAAATTAGGCTGACAGGTAATATTAGGGCTACTGTCATGATAGTTACTTCTCTGGCTGTCCGTCCACAGCCTCTGACTGTTCGTCCACAGTCTCTCGAAATTGTTGACCTCGGTTGGCAACTGTCTGTCCCCGTCTGGGCAGAAAGTTGGCCTCTGATAGGTTACAAATACTCAAATCCACATACAACAACCCACGACCAGCGTCGAATTGTCATGCACTCACACGTTCGCTCCCCCTATCTCGGTCCAGGTGATCGATGGTACCTCACGATCTTTTTTGGGTGGTCAACAAAATCTACCACGGGTGTCTTCCACACCACAATTCCCGGGCTGCGCGCGCTCACAGCCTGATCTCACAATCACTCAACATTCACTCCAACTCCGCAAGACATCACACAACGAATCAACACCGCAATCTACAACATCTCATCCTATTCATACTCACTCCACGAACTGCTGCTTCCTGCCGCACTGCTACTCGCCGTCAATGTTCATCATCCGCCGTCGTCTGCTGCTCACCGTCTGATGATTCACCATCACTTTATCGTCTATGGGTCTCAAAGATCACTTATCTTAGTCTAATCGTCCCTCGCTATCGGAAGTAACCATCCTCTGCTACCAACTGCTGGGGCCCAATTTTCTCTTTATTCCAAGAACCCACTCTGGTCGAGTGAACCTTTTTACTTGCCCAATAGCGTAGAGGGAGCAAACACAATTATTAGAGAATACCTTCCGCAATTTGACATAATTAAGGACTCGAAACTCAATCTCTATTTCTCTCGGGATTTTATTAGCAGAAAAAACATCTGCAGATATAAGCACCTCAACACAAGGCACAACAAGTAAATGGGCACTAACACAAATGCTACTCTACGAAGAATCCGCATTCGACTAAATATAAACAAGAGTGCAGCTTCTAAAAGCATGAGGTAGATAACTACCAAGCTAATGTCGATATTTGGAATCATTAAACCAAAGCATCTCTGTCCCTACTCTATGCTAGATGACGTTCCTGCTTACCATTCCCTTAAGACCCAAGGAATCGTGAAAAGGTGTCAGAAGTGAACTTCCTAAGAAGTCTTCACTTAGAGAGCTTGATCTAAAACGCTCCTTCTAGCTCCTCGCCTACCTCTTCTCCCCTCAACCCTCGGGGCGCTGTCCCTAATACAAAACCCCAAATCACATAACACGCCCTCCGGCACACCTCCTCGACCTGGTCTTCTTCCAGTAATTTTCCATCCAGCTCTGTCCATCTTCCATCGTCCATCAGCTTGGCCTTGAGTCCCAGACACCGTCCGCACTAGGAGTTGCGATTGGCACATTCCAATGCACTCCCATGTCTGGCTTCCCCCATAATTCAACTCTTAGACAAAGACCTTTTCTACTAACATACTAACTGTCCTTGCACCTGCGGTGAGATCATGGGATGGAGAAATACTTCGCATCGTTTAACTTTACAATTTACTGCAGCCCAAAACCTCTACTAGAATAAATCATTGCGGCCTACCGCATTCGGCTAACATAAGAAATACCAGGCCTTTCTTCTCAACGATATATGTGTATTCGGACCTCCACTAGGTTAAACACACTATTAAATCACGTTCTAAGCATTAGTACTTTTACTTTCATATACATGAATAAGCAACCTATATGAGCAATGTTAATCATGTCACACGTTCAACCTAATACATTGAATTTAATGAAAACTAATCGTCATGCATTTTACTGAATACCTTCATGATATGTGTTCACATCTCTTACACTTCTACATTGTGATCTAATCGGTACATTTCTTAATACATGTCGCACATCTCTAAATATACATTGATTATACGTGGATGTCAACTAACAGTGAATATGATGCACCCCTACAAATTTCAAAACCTTTAGGCGCTACATCACTGCCACACCGACGGTTCGAAGTCGAGCTCTATGCGTGGAGATGGCCGGCACCGGCGGTGTGAGATGTGGCTGAGGTTAATTGCTGTCAAGAACAATAAAGCTCGTATCTGAGATTATCCATGTTTCCCTGTGATGTTTCATGCCCGCATGGATTCCTCCTGAATTTCACACTGGCGACGAGGCTGGGAAGCGGGAACAAAGTGAGTGACAGCAGATTTTTACCTCAACACGCGAGGATCATCAATGGCCTCTTATTGGAAGGCAGCGGTGCCGTGAGTAATTACGTTGGAGTTCCTGCCAATTGCTGGGCTGTCCGTGGGCGGATGAGCAGTGAGTTGAAACTGGTGAACTCAAGGCTGGCTGTGGGTTGAGGTACATGGAGTAAGTACCCAAGAGCCCTTTCCCGGTTTTCTGCTGTCAGTGAGTTGCGATGCTGTGAATCAACTCCTAAGTACACTTCACAATTTTGAGACTGACTGCATGTTTCGTAACCAACGGATCCACTTTTATTTTGAACTGTCACTGCTTTCGGATCAGCTCCTAAGGATAACCCGTCTGCTGCTTGGCGCAGTCTACTCAGTGACTGACAGGAGAGTGAGGCGCCACAAAAGGCCTGTTTTCTTCATGCCATTCTTGTAAAGCACATTTCCCCCCCTCAGCATCTGTTTCGGAACGCTGCTGTACTCATCTTATCAGCTTGCGGTTCCGCTGTAGTTTTGGTGCCCGGTGATAGCCTTGGTGGGGAATGTGGAGAGAGCACCTGGGGGAGTTAAGAGCTTTGAAATATATGCTCTTACAACCGCTGGTCGCGTTTACTTGAACTGCCTAGTTACTTTTTTGTGAATAGAGAGGCATCGCTGGACAGGAAACAGCGCTTTGAGAAGTGCAACAAATTTGAGGTTGTCTTCACTCTGAGTTTTGAGTAGCTGTGGGGAGGAAGTTTTTTTTGCCTGTCACGCTGATTGGCACAGCATTTCATTTGTGTCATCGGTGTGGAGTCTTCCACACCATATCGTGCATGGAGTGAGTGTTGGTCGCGTTGACTGGCACAGTTGTGCATCTTTTCGGTTTTCAGAGGACACGCGCACGCACCACAGAAGATCTAAGCCAGTCACGCTGACTGGCACAGCGTGTTTTGCTTTAAGCCTGAGAGTAGTTTTTGAACTTTTAGTGTTAACCTTTCCCCCTAAGGAGCACGCATTCCTCCCTTTCTGCTCTTGCTTTCCTGTATTTTTAAGTCTATGGTAGCCTGGAAATTGTGCTTAAGTACTGACAATTCTTCATCTCAGCAAAGGAGTTTGTTGGTGAATAAGAATCATTAACTACCAACTAATACAAGAAAGAGCAAACTTTTACTCTCATGGTGCAGATATTGTACAACACCGCCATCTAGTGGAAGTTTTTTGTTTAACTCGCTGTTTCATTGCTGCAGGCTTCTTGTCTTCGCATGATCACTGGTTGACTTTCTTTGGTAAAATTGGGTTGGTGTGTGCATTGTAACCGGTGGGTGGTGTTGAAAACTAAGGGACAGCGAAGGGAGATAGTTTCTCAATTATTTCATGGTCGAAATGTTTAACCATTCATATATAACATGGAGAATGTTACACCTCCACCATTCTTCTTGGTCACGCCAGGGAGCCTACTCTGAAGTGGATCAAGTGGAAAAAGGTTTTTCAAAACTAGGTTTGGAAAGGAAAGTAGCATTGCTATTACACTACCTAGGGGCAGAAGGTCAAGAAATTCTAGAACATCTCCCCAAATTGAATGCTAACAATGCCAGAGGGTTAAATTAATATGAAATAAGCTTAAAAAACTACACATACACGTCTTGCCAAAAATCAGCACCATCATGGAATGGTACCATTTTGGAAAGAGAGGACAGAAAGAGGGCGAGACAGTACAAGAATTTGTGTCTGAGCTAAGAAAACTGGTTGGGAGTTGCAAATTTGGGGGGGGCATGTGAAGAAAGAATAAGAGATCAGTTTATTTTAACGTGTAAGATAGAGAGAATAGGTTGAGCACATGATGAAGTGTGTCAGTGAAATTAAACTAGATAGCGAAGGGAAGACAAAAGTAAATGAAATAACGAGTGAGAGTGAAAGTATACTAGCGGTTAAAGGTGCCAAAAAGGATCAGAAGGAAAACAAAGGTGGTTGGAATTCAAAAGGCAATTGCTACAGGTGTGGCAAAGTAGGCCATTGGGCAAATAGTAGGGAGTGCCCTGTGCTCAAGGCAACCTGCAACAAGTGTGGAAGGAGAGGACATTTTAGAACCTGCTGCAGGAGTAATGCAAACTACAAAAGAAGCAGTAGAGATGACACCACACAAGTCTGTGATGAAATTGTGTTGCAAGTTGAGAATGGGGCTGCGAGTAACCCAAAAGACTTCATAGCTATTGATGAGACAGAGATTGAAGCCATGTTTGACTCTTGCTCAAAACTGACCATTATTTCCGCAGAGGAATTTGAGAGGGTGTCAAGAGGCAAGTTGAAACTGCAAAGAATGGATGTCAGGCCGGTGGGCTATGGTGGTAAACCCATATGTATGAGAGGTTTCTTTTGGGACATAGTTGACTATAAGGATAGAGTTGCTGTAACCAAGGTCTATGTGTCAAATAAAGGAGACAACATACTGGTGTGTCAAGTGCAGAAGGTTCTGGGCATCTATTTCAATCCTAATAAGAACCTGCAAATTTTGGTACAAGGGGTGGGCAAAACATGTGAGGGAATTGAAGATGAGTTCAAAGAGGTGTTCTCTGAATGCTTGGGCTATCTTAAGAACTATGCGCACAAAATCAGGGTCAAAGAGAACGCAAAACCAGTGACAGCCAAGGTCAGAAGTCTGCCTATTTCCACGCAGGAACCTGTGAGAGAAGAATTAGAGAAACTGTGTTGTTTGGGAATGATCGAACAGGTGGAGGCCACGGAGTGGTTGGCACCCATCGTGGCAGCTAAGAAAGGAGATGGAGTGGTGCGCTTATGCATAGACCTTAGGGTGTTAAACAGAGATGTGATTGTCGACCAGTTTTCCCTCCTTAACATCTCTCAAATGATGAGCAGACAAGCTGGTGCCAAGGTCTTCTCTACTCTGGACCTAACATCAGCCTATTATCAGGTCAGACTACACCCAGAGTCACAAGACCTTACAACCTTTGTCAAACGGATGCCTTTTGGACTTGTTTCGGCTGCGGCCATTTTCCAAAGGATCATGAGCAACCTTCTAAAAGGGATTCCGGGAGTTTTATGCTACCAGGCTGATGTTCTGATCTTTGGAGAAGACAACTCACAGCATGAACGTAGGCTTAGACAAGTCCTAAGGAGATTCCTAGAGCAAGGCCTTACAGTGAAGAGGATGAAATGTAGGATTGGGTGCTCAGAGATAGAATTTCTGGGTCATAAGGTAACGGAGGAAGGGGTTCTTCCTAAGACAGAGTTGCAAAACACCATCCTTAATCTAACCCCTCCCAGAAGCAAAGAGGAGATCAAATCCTTTATGGGTATGATTGAATTTTACAGTAAATTTGTTCAGAACTTTGCCAGACGCACCTATCAGATTCGTAATCTTCTCAGGAAAGGGGTAATGTTTGACTGGAGTGAGGCATGCCAAAGGGAGTTCGATGATACTAAGAAAGCACTGGCTGAGGCACCTAATTTCAAAGCTTTTTTTCCCGATAGGAGGACCATCCTAACTACTGACGCTAGCTCAAAAGGGTTGGGTGCGGTTCTCACCCAAGAGGGTAAAATGGGGGTAGAGACCATAGCGTTCGCCTCTCATTCTCTACGCCAGGCAGAGTACAACTACTCGGTTATCGAGAAAGAGTCTCTTGCTGTACATTGGGCCACTAACAAATTCAGAGACTTTGTGTGAGGGACTAAGTTCAACGTAAGGACAGACCACAAACCCCTGGTCGAAGTCTTTACCAAGAAAGGAAAAGATGCCATCTCGAGCAGGATCATGAGGTGGGTTGTGAGCCTACAAGAATACACCTTTGGGGTTGAATATGTTCCAGGGGTGAGGAATTTAGCCACTGACTTTCTCTTGGGGCTTGTGGAGGAAACTCCTGTAGGGATCAAGGATGGAAACAAGTAAGAGGAAGAAGACTATGAGATGAGGAGTGAGAACGTGTGTGTCATCACTCAAGGGGTGGTGGATGAAGAACGATGGAAGGATGCGTTGTGTGCAGATGAAAGGGAAGAGTTTCTCAGGCCATACTGGATGGTCAGAGATGAGCTTTCCCTCATGGACAAATGTCTCTTCCGTGGTACAAAGTTAGTTCCTCCAGGAAACCTGAGAGAGGTTTTAGTTAACTTGGCTCATGAGGGTCACCTGGGCATTACCAAAACTAAGCAGAGGTTACACCTGGATTATTGGTGGCTAAATATGGATTTGGAGATAGAGAGGAAAATAAGGGAGTGTGTACCGTGCTCCACCAGTGATAAGGTTCTTAAACACACATCTCCCATGCAATGCAGGTCACTGGCGGAAGGTCCTTGTGCCGATGTAGCTTTAGATATAGTAGGACCATTGACAGGGAAAAACCACACTCCACATACAGTAGTACTCATGGATTTATACTCAAATTGGCCTAAGGTAAAGTTTGTGTCAGAAATCACAACCAAGTCAGTCGTCGAGTTTCCACTGTAGGTGTTCCTTCGTGAGGGTTTACCCAGTAGCATTCTGATGGATAATGGGGTATAACTCTGCTCTAAAGAGATTTGTTTGATCCCATTGCACTCAAGGAATTCCCTCAATTTGTGTGCTCTCTACCATCCTGAGAGTAACAGGATGTTTGAAAGATTCAACAAGACCATCAAAGAAAGCATCCAGTTAGCTAAGGCTAGTGGGTTGAGCTGGAAGGACGAGGTTGTCAAACGTCTGGAGGCCTACAGGTTGACTCCCCATCAAACCACGGGCATGACACCATTTGAACTATTCAGAGCTAGAAAAAACAACTCTAGACTGGTACCGGGGTGGATGAAATGGTACAAGGGGTAGACCGCTCTAACCAAAGAGACACCATGGAGGAACAGAGAAAGGAAGGCCATGGCAGATAGGAAGAGGAGGTTTGACAAAACCCACGCAGTAAGAAAGCATTGATTCAAAGTAGGTGACCTAGTTAAGAACAGAGCCCCGACAGGGAGACCGAACTGGTCAGAGTTCACGGAACCCACAAGAATTGTGAAGCTGTTCAGAAATGCTATCAAGACACAGGATGGGCGGATCTGGAATCTGGCAAGAGTGGCAAGTTGCACTGTTCCCACAGCGCATGGGGACACGCCCAAAAGTGTGGAGTCATGCAAGTCGGATTCTGCCATGTCTTGTGAGTCAACAGCTGCTGGGAGGATGAAAACTCCCTGAAGGTTGAGTGGTAGGGTTGCCTGTCGTCCCAAATATTTGGAACAATATGTTGATAATTAATCCGGAGTTTTCTTGTTCTATGTCTTGCTAATTCTCTTGTGTTTTAATTGTAGAAGAGGGGGATGTGTGGTATCTTCTGTTGTAGGGGATGATTGTTCTGTTGCCGCACCCCTCCCCCTCGGGTCATATGTTCTTGCCCACTTTGAGATGATTTAGAATGCTGCCGCACCGAAGGTCCGAAGTCGAGCTCCCTGCGTGGAGACGGCCAGCACCGGCGGTGTGAGCTGTGGCTGAGGTTAATTGCTGTCAAGAACAATAAACCTCTTATCTGAGATTATCCACGTTTCCCTGTGATGTTTCTCGCCCGCATGGATTCCTCTTGAATTTCACACAACTCCATGCCAAGCTTACGTATTGTTAATCTTTGAAAAACGCTCCTCTTGAAATAGGTTTCTCCTGACTGGCCGTTGAAGTGGTAAACTGACAGTTCCTGCCAGGCATCAAAAGTGTCCGATCCTTATGGCTTGCCAGTTCCCCACTCGCAGATATGCTGTTACATCGGAAATAGATCTCCCCATATCTTTAAACAAGTTTGGTACTCAATTGCTTCAAGAGTACTTTGGCACAGGGTTTGGGGTAATTTACTAACTGTGTGAAGGTACTGGCACCCCCTGTTTACCTACAGGTCTCTCAGGATCTGATACCAGTATTTGACCCTTAGTGAAAAGGGAGAAGTTTCCTTGCCACCTCCTAGGAAGTCCGATTACATTATAGATCTAATTCAGAAGTGAAGATTCCACATGGCCGAATATACCCCTTAAGCCGGAAGGAAGATGAATATCTTAAAAAATACCTTGAGGGGAACCTGGGCAAAGGTTTTACACAATACCCTTAATTTCCAGCAGGAAATGTATTTCTGTACCTTTTTTGAATAATGATCTGAGGATTTGTGTGGATTATTGAGAGCTAAATGCCATTACTGTGAATCATTGATATTCTTGCTACTGCTTTCTACACTTTTTAGATTAAGTTTATACAGCTAAGTGTTTACTAAGCTGGATCTTAGAGGAGCATGTAATTTAGCTCGTATTAAAGCAGGTGACAAAACGAAAAAAAGCTTTTAATATTAGATATGGTCATTTTGATGATCTAATTATGCCATTTGGTCTATGTAATGCTCCAGCTTCTTTTCAACATTTGGCAAATAATATTTTCCCGGATATTTTGGACACTTTGTTTTATCATCTATCTACCCTGATATTTACATTATTTCCAAAAAAGCTTGACAAACACAGAGGAAGTACTACATCTACTAATGAACATTCATTGTATACTAAAATAGATAAGTACATGTTTTAAGTTTAAGGTCCCTTAGTTTCCCTTTTAGGATTTGTTTTGTCTGACAACGGCACTAGTAAATAAACCTCAGAAAGTTTGTATAGTGATGGGTTGGCCCTGCCTTTGCAATGTAAAATACATTCAAAGATTCTTGAGCTTTGTAATTTTTATAGCCACATTATTGAGTCCTGTGCTACAGTGGTATTAGCTATAGTTCAGCTTACCTTTCCAATGGTGACTAGATCCAGGGCATTGTAGACAGCAGTGCTACATAGAATGTCAATGGAAAGGTGCCTGGGAACTTTCTGCATCTTAATGATGTTGCCACTTGTCATTCTAGTTTGTCACTGTTTTCTCGTCCCTCACAGTTTTTTTTTCTCTTATCAGTTTGTGTGATCTCTATTTACTTAGCCTTCTAAAATCATTGGCTTAGTTTCCAAGTGGTCTCCCATTTTGAAGCCGGTAAGGAAATACTATGACTATTTTTCAAAATATTTTGTATATATGTATATTCATTGGGTAATACATATTTGTGCTTAACTGCAATATTGCCTTTTCAAAGAGGTAGAGATTCTTCAGTGACAATGTTGAGAAGTTCTGACTGTATATCTCTATGCTGTTTCCATTCTACCGCCCCTCCATACTTTCATTCTGCTTTTAGTATTTGTCTAGTATAGCAAAACCACATTCTGGGGAGTGGGTTGAATTGTCATGATACTCTCCCAGACATCCGTTTTGAAACCTGACAGGGATGAGAATAGCCCCATCTTCTGTAGGTCATCAATTTGAGGTACACAAATAAGAAGGGACTTCCAAAAATTTAACTTTTGTTTTATTACCATTTAGGTTTGAGGAACTATCTTGCACCAAACGAGCAACTGTAGCCACAGAAGAGTGAAAATTATCTGCCAGATGGCCCAAGTCTTTGTTAAAAGAGGCAACGTTTTGGGTATCATTGGTATAGAACACCATCGAGAAGCCGAATGACCAAATAAGTTCAACATAATGGTTGCAATAAAAATTAAGAAGGATGTGGCTTGAAGAAGAACCTTAAGGAACCCCACATCTAAGAGTTTTATGGGAAGACTGGTAAGGTGGAGATGGACAGCTTGAGTTCGAATTCTATCTGACACAAACCAGTTGAGAGCAAAGGGAGGGTTGAGAGAATACCAACATTAAGAAGACAGTTAATCAGAACAGAGTGGGAGGCTGTATCAAAAGTAGCACCCAAATCCAAAGGGATGAGAGCTGCTCTCCCACCTTTATCCATAATAGCCCGCAAGTCCTCAGAATTTGAAAGAAGCACAAATCCAGTACCATATAGGGGACTGAACCTAGCTTGGAAACTGTCAAAAATATTGTTAGAGTGTGCTAAGATTCAATTCAAGCTTCCACAAAGGATACAGTTCCAAAAATGCCATGCTCAACATTGTGAATGATACATACCATATACTCGACAAATGGGAGGCATGCCCTAGCTATGATCCTCCTGAACCCTTTAGCAGCGTTTGACACTGTTGACCACTAAATGTTATAGGGCTCTGTTTCAGCAACATTTTGCTTAGGCAATCTATACTCTGGTTCAAATCTTACATTTCTGACCAGCATCAGATGTGCAAAATCAATGCCTCACTGACTGTCACCACACCATTAAGATCTGTTCTAGAACTTATCATTTTATCTTGTTCTTTTAGCCCCATGGGCATCTTTTTTTATAAATTCGAAGTATTGTTTTATCAACAAGTGGGTGATTACCCAGAACACATTTGTCACTCACTTTAGTGGTTGCTTTATTAAGATACAGAATGGTATCACTTAGGCGAAGCTCAACTAAATTCAGAAGACACCATGGGGCAGATTTACAAGGAAAGTGACTCAGTGTGTGCCACAAGCCATTTGACTGAGCCGCACTGAGTCACTTTCAAAGCACAGGGATGCGACATATTTACAACAATATGTCGCATCTCTGTGCTTCCCCCTGCGCTGGCGCACAAACTGCTGCCATGCGATGGCATAGTCACCCTTGCACCATGGGGCAAGGATGCTGCGTCATGGGGAGATTGTTTATGTGCAGGAAGAATTTCCTTCCTGCACATAAACTATCAGAAATGGCGTTTTCCAACTTCTGTGTGTGCTGCATTAGCACACATAGAACTTGCAAAACTTCATTGTTTTACTGATTGTTTACATGCTGGAAAGGACACCTTCCTGAATATAAACAATCACCATACGTGATTTCCTCGTTCTATGTGTGCTGCAGCATGCATAGGGGCATATTCTCAAGGATTTATCGCGGAGTTAACGGCACCTTACCACAGCCATTGTGGCGATAAAACTATCGCCCCATTCACAAGCTGGTGATAACAGCCCATATCACCAGTTTACCTGCGATAGCAGCCGCAAAAAACATCGCCACAGATGACCCTGGCAACTATCACTAATGAGATGCAGAGTAAGCGTTCCTGTGCTGAAAGCCGCAACAACACCACTCCGCAACATTCTCAACGACCAGCCAGATCGGCGATTTGATCACAAAACAGGCAATAAGGCGCATTAGCAGCAGGAAATTAACACCTGCTCTGACCTGGTGTAAAGTCAGACGACAGCCTGCACAAGGAAAGGAAGCACAGCTCACAGCCTCACCTGAAGACAAACAGGGCCACAACACCCACCGCCACCACCCCCAGGCCCGCCACTTTCCCCCGGACCATCACCCCCCCCCCCCCTCGGACCATCACAGAGGCAGCGCAGACACAGACAGTGGACCTTCAGAAAACGCACCAGCCTCATAGACTTAACACCAGATTATGTCATTGCCCACTACAGGCTCAAAAAAGACAACCATCCTCCACATCCTGAAAATCATTGCCCATAGGCTGATGGTACCAACACAGCGAACAACCAACATCCCACCTCAGACAAAGCTGCTGGCCGTGCTGCACTTGTTGGCTTCTGGTACCTTCCAACCAACAACCGCCAGAGTCGGAGGAGTCTCACAGCCAGCCCTCTCATAGTTCCTAAAACCTGTCCTGGATGCCATCATCAGCTTTGTACCCGAGTACCTATACTTCCCCCACACTGCGCAGGAACAGCTGGAGACCAAGCAAGACTTCTACGCCATAGCTGGCTTCCCGCACATGTTGGGGGCAATAGACTGCACATATGTTCTACTTGTGCCCACTGCCGACACTGCACACAATTACCGCAACAGAAAGCACACGCATTCCATCAATGTGCAGGCAATAGTGGACCACCAGGGACTGTTCATCAATATCGTTGCCAACTTCCCAGGCAGTGTGCATGATTCCTACATCTTCCAACAGTCCATTATCAACCGGCGCTTCCAGGATGGCACCTACGTCAATGCACCGCTCGTTGGTAAGTACCAAATGAACACATCACACACCTAAAATCGTCAATCATGCAACTCACAACTCTGGTAATGCACACGTCACAAAGTCACATACAACATGCCCACCCACCAGACACGACAGCGAAACTTACTGTGTGAATCTGGGCTAGTCATGTACATAAGCCATCAACAGCATGGCACCTCAACCACACATTAGCAGCATGTGGGGAGAGGTGGGGACCAGGTATGTGCGAAGGAGGCAAGTGGCCCATGAATTAGAATGTACTCAATGTCAAGTGTGGCGTGGATGTGATGGCAAGACTGCAGTATGCAGACCACAAACATATCCATGTCGACATACACTGCTGGTGTTTGGAGTGTAGTGGACAGTGGACACAACCATGTCTCCCTAGCCAGTGTGGGAGATCACGGAAATGTAGCTTGTGACGTCCCCCCTGTAAGCGTGTGCGGAGTGGGCTGGCCCGGCGTACGCCAGGGCAGTGTAGGGGTGTGAATAAAAAGCACGTAACTCTGGGCGTGGTTCTCCCCTCCGGAATGCCCAACGTCTCTGCCAGGGCGGCGCCTCTCACCCCGCCACGAGGCCTACGCCATGAACGGTGGTGCGTGTGATCCTGTGCGCCTGCTGCACACTGTGCCGCTGGTCCCCGAATCCGTCTTGCCTGCCCCTGCGCACCCAGGCCTCACTGCTCACCTGCCGACACCGGCGTGTGTCACAGAGGGCCCACCACGTGCCGGTGCAAGCTCCAAGCCCAAGGCCCCCAACCTTGGCAGCCTCCTCAGACAATCACAGCCTCCGCAACACAGGCCCACAGTATTCCTTTCTCGTTGACGTACTCCACTGGCTGACACAGCAGACCTGTAGGTCACACATTTGGAACTGAGTCTTGATTACACTATGGCAGAGGACATTTTATTATGGCTGAGTTTAAATCACTATACTCCCTTCGATGTGGTGCCACCAACACCATGCTTAGCATTCCAACCACACTTGTCTGTGGGCCCTTGCTGTCTTCGGCCTTCGGCCTACACTGCGGTCCTGCAGGCCTCACACCAATCCATTGCAGTCCGTATCAGGCAGGACACGGCATAGTCGCTGGCTAAACACCAGCTCAACTCTTGTGCCACTACCTCCGTCAGCCACAATTCTTCTCCACATGCCATTCGAACGTCGTGTGTTAGAGATCCAGGAGGAGATGGCTGGACAGTGGTTGACCTGCGTTGACCGCTGCCTCTGGCCTACACTGCGGTCAACTAGGTCACGCATTTGGAACTGAGTCTTGATTTCTTCATGGCAGTGTGCATGTCACACTACGTAAGGAGAGGAGTAAGAGGAAGACGTGCTTCAGTCCGGACGAGCAAAGGGTCTCCATTACAGAGGTGATGGGACACTGCCAACAACTGTACTGGTGCCACTAACTCTGTGCAACACAGGCCTACGCCATGTGGCTGTGGGCCCCTGATGACCGCTGACTCCGGCACACACTGTGGTGGAGTAGGTCACACAATTGGAACTGAGTCCTGCTCTCTTCATGGCATAGTTCATGTCATTGTACAGGCCTCATCGCAGACTGCTTACCCTCCCAGCTCTGGTGCCACTAAGTATGTGCCCCGAAATTCATGGACACTCTGGTTGAACTTTGGTGGCATCTGAGTCCATGGGCTGGGGGTTGTCTGCATCATCATGTAGCTGATACTGACATGGTGGTAAAGAGGAGTCTGTAGCATTCAACTCCGCCATTTGCCTGTTTCTGCTTGCTTCTGCCCTCTGCATCATGCCCAGGAGGACACCTTCCACTTTCCCCCGCAACCCTCCACGACAATCACCTTGGACACCATCGAGGACCCGCACAGCTCGCGTGACCCCACCTCAGTGCAGCGCAAGTCACCGGCCCGTGGCGGTGTGCCTGTGGCAGCCGCAGTGCATCCTGGGCCACTAACTCTGTGCAGCTCAAGTCATGGACCCTTGTTGTTTGAAGCCTGTACTGCTGATTGTCTGATCACTGTTGTGGTTGTTGCCAGCACCAACCAACCCCTTGAGGGGTGGCTTACACTATCCAACACCCATCCATCACTTTTGTCACTGGACAGGTTACCCTGGCAATAAAAGGGGCCGGGCGCACGTGCCCGTAGTCAGTTCCACAAACTCACTCAGTGTCTCCGTGTGGTCATTCTCTATGCATGAGGGCCACGGGCCATTCCACATTACATTGTGCTGTGTACAGTGGGCGCAGCCATGTCACCGCTGGTAGTGGGGTAGACCTGGGACATGTAGTCGTGTCGTGCCTCCCTGTGAGCGCAAGCGGAGTGGACAGGCGTACGACAGTACAGCGTAGGGGTGTGGCTCTTCTACACGTGGATCTGGGTGTGGTTAAGTTTAGGCCTTGCCAAGGCAGTGACTAATGCATGTGTCTCTGTTGTAGTGTCTGTGCCATCCGTCCTGCAATGGACAATGTTGCTATGTGGCATGCCCCCGGAGTGCGTGCCCAGCTGAAGGGTTACATGAGGGTGGGCATGCAGGCTCGGGGTCAGGGATCACACATGCCAACTGTTGTGTGTGTCGCATGCGCCAAATGTCTACCCACAACTGCATGGCAAGTTCAGCCAGGCAGGCGCTCTACATCTGTGTCAGTCCTGTCCTTACAATGGGCCTACACACACATGGCTGGTCACCTTCAGCACACATCATCACTGTGTCGTAGTCAGGCTTGTGGACATGTGCAGACAGGCATGACAATGGTGTGCCATAGGGGTGCAAGTGATGCAACCGCGCTGCGCACTCTAGTAACTATGCTCGGGGGGAGCAGCAGTGAGGCTACGTAATACACATTGATGGTGCTCATTTGCTACAGGCAGTTCATTTCATACAGGAATCACTAAATCACACATTTCACACACCAGTGATCCTGCCAACACATCATGCAGTGTGTAGTCTTGACTCATGTCTCTCTGCACTGTCACAGGTGACCAAGGATGATGACACCCCTCCGAGCCCCGAACACAAAGGTGCAGAGGCAGTACAATTTGGTCCACAAACACACCAGGGCTATCGTGGAGCGCACATTTGGCGTGTTGAAGTCACGTTTCAGGTGCCTGGACGTCACAGGTGGAAGGCTCCTGTACAGCCCAGACATCATGTGCAAGATGATCGTTGCATGTTGTGTGTTGCACAACATATGTGTACGCAGCAATGCCCTATGGATACGAGTGCCAGATGCACTGGACGATGATGATGAAGATGAGGCAGGTGGCGCAGGTTAAATACAGAATGCATTTCACTCTACATTGTGACTGTTTGTGGGGGATGCCTATCTGATGCGGGACAATGCTCATTTATTCTACGTCACGGCTGTGGGGTTGTGCTCGTACGTTGTCATCTCACCGTATTTTTTACTCTGCTTTTATGGGGCATTTTCACGCATGACGCTTGGGAATCTCAGGCCTGTCGCTGGTTATCGCTGATGTTTGTATCGCGATTGGCCTCATCGCTATTTTAGCATTTCGCATTTTTGCGGCGTTGCGTTGACTTTAATGCGGACATTTGACGCATTGTCTTGGGCCCATCGCATAGTACCTCCGTGTTGTGAATACTGAGTTAACACACCGTAATTTTTCCGCGATGGACTGCGATATGTAGAGTTGCGTTAAGCTAATTTTGCAGTACTTATCACACGTTCTTGAGAATATCCCCATAGAAAGAGGAAAAAACACAAGGAGAAATTAATACATTTCCCCTCGTTGCGCCTCCCAGCATTCAGACGCATTTCCAGATTTACAATTTTCTAGTAAATCTGGAAATGTGTCTGGTTCCATGGGTGTTGCATGAGAACACCCACAGCAACACCTATGGAAGGCCCCTTTCACACAAAGTGCTGCGTGCAAAGGGTCCATATTTACAAGAACAGGAAAAGTCCCGCAGGGTGGCTTTTCCTGTGCTTGTAAATGTGGGCCACTAAAATGCGCCGCCGGTGAGTCAAAAAAAGTGACGCACCGGTGGCGAAAGGGGCTTGCCAATCTACCCCTTAAGTTAGGATGTGGATAGATGGAAATCATTGTTACCTATGTCCATGTGTGACTAGCTAATCCAACTGAGCGTTTTTCTTTGCAGTTCTCTTTTGTTAGCCCTCTTCATTCCACTGTAAATTCAGGACTAAAAGAAAAGAACTTCAAAGACAACAAGGCACTGCGTTTGCTACAGGAGCACGGGTCTTGGAAACATGAGTGACTCGAGTGGGTATCTCTCTCTCTTGTGAGCAATCAATAGTTGGTAGAAAAACAACTATAAAAAGAGCACTTACTCCCCCTGCTCTAGTACTTCATAAGGCACTTCATTTATTTATTTTTTCTTTGAAATATTTTTCCGATAAACGCTAGGCTTACGAAACACATCTCATTCTTCATCTATATTTACATTGTACTTGAATGTAGTCATTTCTAATTGACCTTAATGGGTCAGAAGCTGGTTATGAACATTCCTCATTTACCAACCCAGAGCAAATAACCTTTGTAAAGCAGAGGTTTCGTGCGGGGCAAGATGGCGGCCAGCACCCTGGCTGAGTGAGCTGGTACCAGCACTCTCTCCCTCCTGGATGACCTGCTAATCTCTGATCTCTTATAGCGCGGGGTAAAGTGCCAACATTGATTATATTATATAACAGAAAGGGAGATGCTTCGGTGGCTCGGCTGCTATCACCGTAACCTATTGCACCGGATTCTACTAGCGCGACTCTTACCGGTGGACGGCTTGTTGCCTGCACTTCGCTTCCAGCACTGTCGGTGTCGTTTCAGCTACAGCGGCGCTGCGATGCCTCCAAAGGCCCAAGCAAAGAATCTGCCTCGGGCCTCAGCGAAAGCCGCAACTCTGACCTCGGCATCAGCATCGGTGCCTTCGGCAGCCCAAAGGTCATCGTCATCAGCAGAGATCCCGAAATGGAGTCAGACAGAGAGTAAGGCCGGTAAAATATCCAAGTTAGTCTCGCCCCCGGTGCCTGCAATGTTTAAAACTCGGGCGAGCGCTATCAACAACAAAAGCTTGCAGAGCCCTGTTGCCGGCGGACCCTTCTGTCTCCTCCCCGCTCCTCACACGGATATTGCAGTCTCCATAATCGGTAAGGTAAATACCGCTTCTACAACCGCCTCTACAACAGTGTTGTCGGAAAGCACTGAGAGGGGCATTTCTGTAAGCTCAATGGCACAATCGGAGGTGGGGCTCTCTGTAGAGAGTACGATGAAGGTTGCTCAATGTACAAAATCTGCTCTGTTTCCAGGTGTACAATCTAGTGGAATGCTGGGAGATGTAGTTCCTTTAGACTTACCACTCAGTACTCAATCAGTAGCAGCAGCCCATCTCTCCTCCACAAATGTATTGCAAGCTCCTTTACCTTTTGTTTAATTAAATACTGATGGCAACACCGATGGAGACAACTTTTATTCGCTATCTGATCATATGGGGTCCTCTGTGGATGACGATGGGTTAGACAAGGATTGGTCCGATGACGAGAGTAGCGAGCTGGGCGACTGGCGCACCAACGATGCTTTGAACCCTACTGATTTCTCGAGTGGTCCTCCTACAGTTCGTAAGGTATCCCATGATCCTGGCATAAACGATGGCTCCTTAGCTTGGGACTATTCATTTTCCGCACAGCCTGGTCCGCAAGTCAATTGTAAAGATCCAGTTGCTAATGATCTTGACCCTAAGACAGGTCCCTCTACTGGCCGAATGACACTAGCAATAATATCTCAAACGATAATGGCACACCGTGAGAAGACCCGACAGGAGAGTGCTCGAGCACAGGGGGCGTGTCGTAGGGTCCAAAATTCACTGCGAAGAGTAATCAAGACCTGTACAGACATTGCATCTAGGGTCGCTGAAGCGGATCTCTACTTTGGAAGACGATTTAGTGACTCAAAAATCCACTATGGACGCAATTCAATCTCAGTGGGAGGATATCCAATTGAAGCTCGTGGACATGGAAAATCGGGCCCGAAGAAATAATTTAAGAATTTTGGGGGTTCCCGAGGGCACGGAGGGATCCGATACCAGGCAGTTTGTGGCCGATTTATTCACCGAAGCATTCCCAGAGGTTAAGGAATGGGACTGGCAGTTGGAAATCCAACGTGCCCACCACTTTCCCTTTAAGCCCAAACATCGTCCGGGCCAAACAGTCAATAGACCCCGTGCTATTCTAATTTGTTTGCATAACTTTTTAGCCAGAGAAAGGATCTACGGTCTAGCCAGGCCTGACAGGTAAAGGTCGGGGAAGGGTTGTCAGTTTTTTGTTAGGCCGGACTTTTGTCCAGGTACGGTTGAACGGAGGTGGCAGCTCCGTCAGCTCATTGCCCCTTTTCAGTCTAAAGGGGCACAGGTCTTCTTACTCTTCCCTGCCAAACTTAAAGTTATTTATCAAGCTCAGACAACATTTTTTGAGTCTGAAATTCTGGCCAAGACCTTTTTTGATTCAATTTAGCAAGCAGACTCAGTCTGGATCTAAGTTTTTAGCTTTTTCTGTCTTGCAAGATTGGTAGCGGGGACAATGCTTAATTGCGGCGATGATATTTTTTCTTTGAGCTTATTATGCTAAGGTTTTTTTTTCTTATCTTCCTGGGCATGTCCTACTCGATGAAAACTGTTCAATTTTTCAAGCTTTTTTTCTTTTTTGAATGCACCGTTGGCCCACCCCCACCCCAACCCCCCTCCCCATTGGGCCGCCCACCCTTGACACCCCTGACCCTCAACCCACCCACCCCACAACATTCCCCTCACACCCCCACCCCCCAACCTAGGCAATAGGACCGAAGTCCGAGTGATGGAGGTGCTGGTATAAGCCAAGCCACCCGCCCCCCCTGGAGTCGCTGCTGACTTAAGGGTTTAATGTAGGACATGCCCAGGGAGATAAAAAAAAAAACCTTAGCATAATAAGCTCAAAGAAAAAATATCATCGCCGCAATTAAGCATTGTCCCCGCTACCAATCTTGCAAGGTGCTGAGTTTTCGTTCGATTCATGAGTGTATCCACGGCATGTGGAACCATGACTACTAACATGCTGTTCATGACTAGTCCAGCAGACTGTCGGATAGACACTGCAGCTGCTGCTGTAGCTCTCAAACAACTTGGCAATGCTCTGGCTACCGGATCTAATGTGGATGAGAAATATGCGCAAGGTCGCTGTTTGTCACCAAATTGTTGCGTTAAAACACTCAACGCACAACCTTCTCTTTCATGGACATATAAAGTAAATGGCTTACTGTAGTCAGGAGTACCCAACACAGGAGCTGAACACAGCGCATCACGTAAGTCGGAGAAGCTCTGTTGGCATTCATCAGACCATGGCAAAGGGCTCAGAACCCCTTTTCCAGTCAGGGCTACCAATGGTTTTGCCATGAGAGAAAAATTTGGGATCCATTGCCTACAGTATGACGTAATACCCAAAAACGCACGCACTTCTCTCTGTGTGCTTGGTGCAGTCATCTGCGAAATTGCTTTGATTCTCTCTGGGGTCAACCTTCTTCCCTCCTTTGACAAAAGATGACCTAAGTAGGTCACTTCTTGGCAACAATATTGCAGTTTAGAAGGTGACACCTTGTGATGTAAGTCTGACAAATGACGTAATAGAGAAATTGTAGCTGCTTTGCAAGTTTCCTTGTCATCAGCGGCTAGTAAAAGATCGTCTACGTATTGGATCAGAGCAACACCAGGAGGAAGTACAAGGGCATCTAATTGACTCTTCAATGCTTGGCTGTAGATTGAAGGGCTCTCACAATAACCTTGTGGAGCGCGTTTGAATCTGAAACTGCGACCTCCTAAGGAGAAACCAAAAATGTCTCTACTTTCCTCGGCTATGGGAATGCTGAAAAATGCATTTTTCAAGTCGATAACTGTAAACCATGAGGCTGAGGCAGGAATCAACGTCAATAATGCAGTGATATCTGGGACTACAGGAAACTGTGGGATCACTATTTTGTTAACCTCTCTGAGGTCAATCACAAATCTGTAGATTGGAGGTTTGGAAGGGTCAGTACGTTTCAAAATCGGCAGAACAGGACTATTGCAGACATTTCCTCTAGTTTCCTCAATCACATCTTTCTGTATTAAGTCTATCACAATCAGCAAGAGTGCTCGTTCACCTTCATTCGAAATCCGATACTGTGGAATTCGTGGGAATTTAACATTTGCTTTCAGACTTACCACATAAGGGGGAATTTCCAAGAGGCCTACATCGTTAGGACCATTCTAAAGGAGCCGCCAAGATAGTATTCTGCTGATCTGTTACTTTTGAGGAATTAAGATCATTTACAAAAGTACCAAACTCATAATCTATATTAAGATCCTTAGCTTCCTCCGTGTATAAAGAACCATAGAACTCAGAAAAAACAGTCAGGACTCCTTCAGGAGTATCATGAATGTGCCCCTGAGTATCTTGAATCTTAACAATACGGTTGGCCTGGGCTCGCTGCTGAAGTCGTTTAGCTAGAACCCTGCCGGATTGTTCGCCAAACTCGAACATCATCAGACGATACTGAAGATATTTAGCTGCAAGGTCCTGTCCAAAAAACTCAAGCAGGGAAGCCCTTATACGCGCAACCTGGATTTGACTATGGGTTATATCACGGCCCTCCCTGATTGCGTCAGTGAGTAGAACCTCTGCACGCCTTAGTGCGTCAACCCGCACATTAGTCTACTCTTGGATTTGCTTCTGACGAAAATGTGAAAAGCTTTTTGTTTCACCCCGGATTGCTGCCTTGAGTGCATCCCAAACGATGTTACTGGGAGCTGATCCCCTATTGAAGTTCAAAAATTCGAAGGTAACGGTGAGCTCACTTCTCCGCCCACACGGAATTGCAACATCCTTCGAGCCCCGGTCTGAGACAATTTCTGACGGGCCAATTTTTCTATTCAAGTGTCTAACCCTAATTCTGGCTACCTCCCAGGCAATTAATTGTCATTCTCTTGTCCTGAAGAGATCCCACCACTCGTTAAGGGATCGAAACGTCGTCGACAACCATTTCTAAACTCCAGTGTATTGCAAATTGAAATGTCGGAGTATGAAATGTTTTACTGACTTTTTGTTAACAATTACCTTTGAGCACCAAACCAAAAAGTCACCTCTTAAATCACTTGCCTGGGTACCGGAAATCGGCTGATTTCCTATTACCCTGCCACCAACTCACTCATTGTTTTACTTTTCTCACAATTTACTGTAATTTACTAGTTCTTTCTGCATTGTCTTCCAACATAAAACCCAATTTTCATTGTACTAATTGTGGCACCTTAATTTACTCGAATTGAATGGGACCACTGTTCCTTTATAATAATGTTATCTTTACCAGCAATTATGGGTGACAATATTTATTGTTAGTCAGTATGGCATTGGTGTGGTCCATCATTTTGGAAGGTTATGGCAACAGAGGGGATTTATGACTTCATCCAGATCACCTATCTGGAATGGAGAATATATCATGAGACTGTTGCAAGCATTATGATTGCCACAAGAAATTGCATTTGTTAATGCGTAGCCTACAGAAGCGGGAATGATTACATGACAGTTGGAAACAGGTAGGCTGATGAAGTTGCGCGAGATTGTGCAATTGTGGCAAACGCATTTAACTGAGAATGTGTATGTTAATCTGATAAGGACTCCTCCTTTTCATTGCTGTTGTCAGTAGCTGATACTTGGGAGGAAATAAAGAGATTGCAGGAAGAGGTGTCAGAGGTACAGAGGTAGAGTACCAGGGATAGATCAGAGCAGGATGTGTTAAAAATGCAAATGAGATTTGGGTTTCAGCTGACGGAAGACCACTGTTGAATGTTATTTCCCATGATGAGACATTTTCATGAACCTGCACGCATTGGAAGGGACGCCATAGCGAGATTATTCAGGCAGAATAGTTTCAATCCCTGATTTAGAGCTCTAGCCGAAGAATTGTGCCACAGATGGGTGACTTGCCAGCAAATTAATGTAGTGAGAAGAACCCCTGTAACCATGAGTCATTCAGGTAGATCAGGAGGACCATGGAACAGAATGCAGTTGGATTTTTTTTGAACACCTGTTTGTAATGGGCTGAGATATTTCCTGATCATAGTGTGCTTTTCTCCTGATGGGGGGAAGCCTACCTAACATGAAGAAATGACAGCCTCACTGTAGCCAAACTACAGTGGCAAGAACTGATGCAGAAGTTCGGATTCCCAGTTTCTCTGAAGTCAGACTGAGGTACTCGTTTTAATAATGAGATCTTTAGAATGCTGTGTGTGGCACTACAAGCGGAACAGAGATTGCACTATAGTTACTGACCAGACGTTTAAGAAAAAGTCAAGCAACTTTACTGAAATTTTGTTTAGCCAAGTATGCACATCTACTTGCCAAATGCTTTTCCCTTATATTGATGAGTCTCCGAAGCACTCCTGACAGAACAGGGTTGTCACCACATGAAATACTCATGAGATGTGCCATGAGACTACCTGCTGTGCCTAAGATGCACTTGTAAATATCACAGATGAAATGATTCTCAAAGATTCTCAACTACTGCAAGGGATTGGCTGATGTTCTGCAGTCTGTCTCCAACCAGGTTGGAGCTGGTACTGTAATCCCAAGTTAGGAGCAGTGGCACGACCTTGGCCCCGACGATGGGGTCCTGATAAATAGTCATGTTTTATAATACTGTTTGGAACTAAGATGGAAGTGACCCTGCCAAGTGATCCTGATTACCAATATCACCGGGAAATATGATAGGATACCCAACTTGATTAATGCCTCACACACCCAGAGGGTGAGGTGTCCACTCGATGAGTTGGTTACATTTGAGTCAAGTATGCAACCTCCTGTGTCTGCATGCCCTAAAGAACCAGAGAGGGGTGACATCCATCAGACTTTATAACCTATTCAGGTTCCCAAAATCTTGCGAAAGGGTGTGGAATTATCCCCTGAAGACTAAAACCAGAGGCCTGAAAGACGGATCGCGGCAGAATACCACCAGTGCAACTGAATGACCCTGGTTAAGGAACAAGCAAGAGGAGTGAGAGAACTCAAATGAAAGAGGACTGTCCGAGGAGTAGAAGACAATTAAAATCTAGTGTATCAGTTGAAATTATATCAATCAATCAATTAAACAGGATGTATAAATCCTGGCAAATTACCCGTGACAGTCTCAAGGCGTATGGAGTGGCTAGCTGCATCGTGGTGCTCAGTTAATTCAAACAGCCAGGTCTTGAGTTCTTACCTGAATTCCCATGGTGATGAGGCAGTCCTGAGGTGCAGGGGAAGGTCGTTCCAAGCTTTGACTTTGGTACTGTAAATTTCGGAACCATGTTGGTAGCATGGTCCCACCATGCCGATTTTGGTATCAGCGAACCGCAAATGACTAACGCGGTATGTATGTGTGTTTTTCGTCATGTTTCACCGATGAATTCACTGTGTATACGATACTATATATCAAACCCTCGGGTTCCATTTTAGAGCGGTAGCCATTTTGTGGTTGCCCTCACATAGGCTGTGCACTAAGGCCATGCCTAGGCCTGTCAGCAATCCATCTCGCAGATGTTGCAACGTACATTCGGCTCATCATGTTCTTGGCCGTTTCTTTAGCGACCTCATCAGCAAACGCATTCCCACGGCCAACATCATCCGTAATCTTTCGATGTGCACTGCACTTCACAATTGCAACTTCATTCGGTAGGGTCAGGGATTCCAATAGATCACTGACTAACTGTCCATGTTGGATCTTAGTCCCATGGGACGTGAGAAAACCTCTTTCTCTCCAGAGACGTCCAAAGCTATGTGATACGCCGAAGGCGTATTGGCTATCAGTAAACACATTCACTCTCTTTCCCTCAGCTAAAACACACGCTCTTGTTAGTGCAATTAATTCTGCAGCTTGGGCAGAATTCTGACTTACTCTTGCGGTCTCAACAATCGTACTCAAAGTCGTAACTGCATACGCGGCCGTCACATCACCATTCTGTAATTTAAAACACGACCCATCGACATATAAAGTGCCGTCTGGATCTAGTAACGGAGTATCTTTCAAATCAATCCTACCTTTTGTCTCTTCCTCAGTTCTGAAACAACAGTCATGGGGCTCTGGATCACTCGACTCCTGAGTAGTCGGCAACAGCGTTGCTGGATTCAATATGTTGCATCGCTTAATCTGAATGTGACTTGCCAAAAGCGTCAGCTCATAGCCTGATAGTCTAGCACTGGTGAGGTGCTGAGTTTTCGTTCGATTCATGAGTGTATCCACGGCATGTGGAACCATGACTACTAACATGCTGTTCATGACTAGTCCAGCAGACTGTCGGATAGACACTGCAGCTGCTGCTGTAGCTCTCAAACAACTTGGCAATGCTCTGGCTACCGGATCTAATGTGGATGAGAAATATGCGCAAGGTCGCTGTTTGTCACCAAATTGTTGCGTTAAAACACTCAACGCACAACCTTCTCTTTCATGGACATATAAAGTAAATGGCTTACTGTAGTCAGGAGTACCCAACACAGGAGCTGAACACAGCGCA
This sequence comes from Triturus cristatus, assembly GCF_964204655.1. Taxonomy (NCBI): domain Eukaryota; kingdom Metazoa; phylum Chordata; class Amphibia; order Caudata; family Salamandridae; genus Triturus; species Triturus cristatus. The sequence continues at coordinate 1,274,715,740 of NC_140591.1, forward strand.
TCACGTAAGTCGGAGAAGCTCTGTTGGCATTCATCAGACCATGGCAAAGGGCTCAGAACCCCTTTTCCAGTCAGGGCTACCAATGGTTTTGCCATGAGAGAAAAATTTAGGATCCATTGCCTACAGTATGACGTAATACCCAAAAACGCACGCACTTCTCTCTGTGTGCTTGGTACAGTCATCTGCGAAATTGCTTTGATTCTCTCTGGGGTCAACCTTCTTCCCTCCTTTGACAAAAGATGACCTAAGTAGGTCACTTCTTGGCAACAATATTGCAGTTTAGAAGGTGACACCTTGTGATGTAAGTCTGACAAATGACGTAATAGAGAAATTGTAGCTGCTTTGCAAGTTTCCTTGTCATCAGCGGCTAGTAAAAGATCGTCTACGTATTGGATCAGAGCAACACCAGGAGGAAGTACAAGGGCATCTAATTGACTCTTCAATGCTTGGCTGTAGATTGAAGGGCTCTCACAATAACCTTGTGGAGCGCGTTTGAATCTGAAACTGCGACCTCCTAAGGAGAAACCAAAAATGTCTCTACTTTCCTCGGCTATGGGAATGCTGAAAAATGCATTTTTCAAGTCGATAACTGTAAACCATGAGGCTGAGGCAGGAATCAACGTCAATAATGCAGTGATATCTGGGACTACAGGAAACTGTGGGATCACTATTTTGTTAACCTCTCTGAGGTCAATCACAAATCTGTAGATTGGAGGTTTGGAAGGGTCAGTACGTTTCAAAATCGGCAGAACAGGACTATTGCAGACATTTCCTCTAGTTTCCTCAATCACATCTTTCTGTATTAAGTCTTTCACAATCAGCAAGAGTGCTCGTTCACCTTCATTCGAAATCCGATACTGTGGAATTCGTGGGAATTTAACATTTGCTTTCAGACTTACCACATAAGGGGGAATTTCCAAGAGGCCTACATCGTTAGGACCAGTTGCCCAAAGAGTATGAGGGAGAGAACGCAGCTCCGGTGGGAGCTTATCCATCGACATATACATTGGAGAGATGACTCTTTTGCCTAATGTGAGCTGTACTCCCGAAGGAGAACAGTACAGTGTCGCATGCAGGCGTTTCAACAGATCTAACCAAGTAGATTCTCATTACAACCGGTTGTTAGAATAAGGGGTGCTTCCAGTTCGCATGGCCCAACAGATATTGGCATAGGACTAGAAACGGGATTGTGAACAGGGGCGCCTGAAAAACCTACTGAAGTGTTCGTTAAGCCAGACAAAGGTGCGCCAGGGAGTTTCGCATGCATAATTGAACTTTTTGCCGCACCAGTATCCAACAGAAACGGTTCGACCACGCCTGAGGTAACTACTGCGACATAAGGTCCACTCTGATCAACTGGAACGGATACTACTCCCTCTCTTTGCCTGTGGCTGTCCTAGTGCTCGCTTCTCTGAATCTCTTCATTATGATCATAATAATCTTCAACATGATACTGTGGAGATCTACCTGCTTGCGCAGATTGTGCATTTCGCTGATCGAAATAATTCGATTGGCGATCGGCCTGTGGTGTCATAGTACCACGTCCTCTACCTCTAGGAGTTTGCATAAATCCAACAGTACCTCTCTGAGCTGGAACACCACTAGTCTGTGCGTGCAGTATTGGACACTCATTCTTATAATGACCCTCCTTTTTACAATAGGCACACTGATTCCATGCTAACTGTTGTCGGGAAAAACCATAATTGAATCTTTGGGACGTCCCTTGCTGGAATTGTGGCTGTTGCTGAAACTGGGGTCGCTGCTGTGAATCTGACTGATTCGAGCGAGGCGGATACGCCTGTTGCAAAAGAACTTTAGTCTTTAAATCTTTTGTTTTCTTTTCTGACTTTTCCTTCTCTTCTTTCTCTCTATTCTCGTAATACTGAGCAGTTGCAAGTATCTGTGCTATCGTCGACACTGCCCATGCACTTTCAGAATCCTTTAACTTGTTACTAAGCTCAGGTAATAAATTAAACACGAACTTGTCGACAAACAATCTCTGGCCTCCTTCAGTACTCATATCTTGCCCACTGTGGTCTACGAATGTTTCTTCGAATCTAGTGAAAAAGTCAGAGACGCTTTCGTCCTTCTTTTGTTTGCATGCCGATAGTTTATCCCAATTGACTCGTAATGCTGGCATCAGCGTTTTCATCAGATTAATTATTCTGCCAGGTAGGGCAGCAATTAGAGGTTCAGGTTTAGCACCGCCAATTTGTTGCGCATCTGCTGCTACAATAGCTGGCCAATCACCTCCTAAGGCAATTGGGTGGTTCTCTTGTCGAATCTTGGCCCATATAGGTTGTGGCACTACATTACCAAATAACATTTCAATGTCTGCCAAATTCATGATGCACGCTTGAACTGTCTGCGTTAACTCTTTGTAATAACCAGCAGGATTTTTACGTGGGTCTGGCAACGCTTGTTTTACTGCTAATACTTCGGCCCGCTTCCAAGGGATGTGTATCCACACTCTCTGGAAATGTGCCGGGGCAGCTACAATATTATTAGCCCCATCAGCTTGAACTGCATCACGCCATATCGGCGGAACTTCCCTCATCAGATATTGACCTCGTTTTTTCCTAGTAATCGGTGAACCGTCAGGGTCTCTTGTCGCTAGAAGAGGGGAATCATCCCTATAAGCTAAAATCAGTTCTGTCGCTCCTCTTACCTCTGAACCTATCACCATTCCGGTGGCGAACTTCTGTTGAATATTTATCAAATCAGAGGGGACAGAATCTAAGTCATCATCTTCCCATTCTTCACGCACAAGAGAACACATCACGTCAAAAACATAACGTTGAGTTGGTTCATTCCATTGCATAAAAGTATCTAACACTCTTTGTGCATCATACTTCACAGCTTTTGACATCCACCTAAGAGCTATCGAATCTAACATGTCTCGTTCCTGAGGACCAGGAAGCTGGCTACGTCTCTGTATAGAGTCAGAAACGGGGGTCTCAATTAAAGACCTGTAGAGAGGAGTTAAGATATTAGTTACAGAGTCGGTTATTTTCCGACGAACGGAAAGCGGAGTCAGAATGTTTACAGGGTTCGGGGATAGGGCAGCTGGAGCAGATGAAATAGTAAGGGTGGGAGTAGCAGGTAAAGCAGTTTGCGTAACGACAGGCAAAGGCGGAGCAGGCGACCCAGGAAGAGGGGGTGCCGAAGGAACATTAACCACGGGAAGGACAGGAGCTGGAATCAAAGGCAGTGGAGCAACTATTCCAGGCTGACCAGCAGCTGGCTGTACAACAGGTAGTAACTGTGGTACTGTAATACCCTGTGCATACGGTGGAGGTGAATTCAACAGGTAAGACAACAGAGGATCCTTCTCATGATCCTCCATCGGCTTAGTAGGACAAGATGGCAATGCAGGGTAACATTTATCAATTGCCAAATTATATTTTCTATTCGCCATATCCATTGCTTTCTCAGTCTCGTTAACATGCAGCTGCCTAGCAGACTCCATTAAAGTCAACCCTTTCTCTTTCTGTTCTTTCTTCGTCTTCCTAATTTCTCTCTGTTTGGCTTCTTTGCGCCATACGCGAAAAGAATCAAACATTGCCGGCCGGGCTTTTCTCTTAAACAACTTCATTTCTAGATTGTCTAGAATTTCGGTTTCGAAGCTACCATGCGGTGGCCAACTAAGGACACCATCTTTTCTGGTATAACGGACCCATACTTCATTATACGTAATAGGACCAACACCATGTTTACAATAGAGCTCATATGTAGGAGTTCCAATCGGAGGAACCGAACACGAATCCTCCAACCGGGAATCCCCGTTGCAACGTAACCAGGACAAGAAACAATTACTACTGGTAGTCATGACAAACAAAGACAAATTCCAACCAAAATGCGCAAAGAACTTAGGCCTACCAAATGAACTAATACCAAAACAAAGATTATCTAAACAAGAGCAACCAATGATAATCTACGAATCAAACCAGAGCAACAAGGAACAACTAAACTGAGCGTAACCCACTTAATACTTAACTGAAATGTGGAAGACGTCACCAAGGAGAACCCGTCTACGTCTCGCCGTACTAAGGTCTGCACCTCGGGTCCAAGACAGGGCGACAGTCAGGGCAGCGGTCCTCTGTAGCCGTCTGGGAACGGGAACCCTCGTGGAAGAGATCGTCGGGCCACTTTTACGACATGCAGGGATCGATGAAGCGGGGTACCTCCCTCCGGAATCTTCACACGAAACTTCTCGAACTTTTCAGGCTTTGGACCGGTACCGGATGACGTCGCCCCACGTTGGGCGCCAATTTGAGGTTCTGGACTTTTAAGAGTCCAGAGGTGTCAGGGAAACAACACCCGAAGACCCCTGAGTTCCTCCTGTCCCGGTGCACAAATAAACAGAGACACGGGCTTCTCGATGGTGGCGTCAAAAACCAAGGTTTATTTACTGCAGGGACACAGAAATCATAGGAACCACACAGAGGCAGAATCTACGAGACTGTTCAAATTGCATCAAGTGGGTTGTTCTTTAAATACACGCAAAATGTCTTAAGGCAACATTACACGAATATTTCTCATGCCCAACCCGGTATCCCAAACAAACAGTAAATAGACATCAAATAATAATTAGTCGTAGGATTTCGGTATTCGATCAGGTTCCCTTGATAGTTTTCCATTCTTTGTCCGATCCTCCCCATCATAAAAATCGTAACCTCCCCATTGTAAAAGCCCAGAAGGAGAGGAGCAGAGCCAGGTGCAAAGGATTGAAAAGTAGGATAAGAGGTGTTTATGGATCATAAACGGGCATGGCTACCGTCTTCGGCCTTTCAGTCAGGACAACGGACACGAGAACCAGTATAGCAGGACTGGCCTCAGGCAAGGGAGGCAGCTTGATTCTGCCTAGTCATGTAGCGTCAGCCTTTCTCGGGGCTTGAGCTTACGTGTCCTTAACAAGGTGACTCTGCCGGGGTCATCGCCCGTTCATTGACTATGTGAGGGCAAGAAACAAAATGGATGCCGTAACTAAAATGGATGCCATGACTTTACAACAGAATGCTCTATTTCTCAGTGAATTCATGCTAGTTGCGTAGCGAAAACACGGTTATGCATATAATGGATCATTTGCGGTTCATTGGTACCAAAATCGTGTCAGTACTACGATACCGATTTCACGGGTTCGGATCGCTACAGAACCTCAGGCCTAAAGGACACATACACCTTCCGATTACTTCTTTGTGACCTGTGCAAACTAACTCCAATGCCCGAGGTCATTCATGTCCGGTCGGTTCCTTTTACTGCAGCCAAATGGGATTAGCATCAGGGCTTGACACACCATAAAGTCGTTCTTCCCACACGAACCCTGACTTATCTCTTTCACACCTGACTCTGTCTCCTACTTTATGGCTTACTTTACGAGGAGGAGGTGCCCGTTTTATTGGGGTCTGCTGAAATCTGATGAAGGTTCTGAGCCTCGCTGGGTAAATAATTGTGGGCTGACCGAGCTGAAATGTGGGATTGTCATCATGACTTTGCTGTTTCTTTGAAGCGAAAATATGTGAATGACCACTTGTAAAATGGGGGCGGTGTTGCCCAGAGCGTAATATTTTGTATATAAGAAAAGACTGGTTTTTGGTTTGGGGCAGTCTCCTGAGAACATACACCGTGCTGTACTTCTCGGATACCTGTGATTGGTCTGCAGCCAATAAAATTCGATCTTTGACTTCACCTAGAAGACTCTGTGTTTCTGTAGTCTGAAACAAGAAGAACTCGAAGTCTTCGGGTGTGTCCCCTGGCACCGCTGGGTTGGTTCTGAAAAACCCAGTACTTCATGACCGCCAGGTGTGAGAAGGAACGTACTCCACTTCAGCGGATCCAGGGGGGGGCGTGCGAAGAAGAGGGAGGTGGATAGTAGGTGTCTGGTTGGTTGGTGGAAGGTCATGCGTTTGTTGAAGTATCCTGATCCTTCATTGTGCAGGGCTTTGCTTGTGTTGGTCAACATCTTGAACTATTATCTCTTCTGGATCAGGAGCAAGTGTAGCTTTTTGAGGTGCAATGAGATATTGGTCCATCTGTGGAGGTCAAGGATGAGTCTTGTCGTTGAGTTTTGTATTGTCTGCAGTCTCTTCAGGAGGCGTGTGGTGATTCCTCTGTAGAGTGTGTTTCCTATAGTCCAGCCTGCAGGTGACAAAGGTCTGTGTGATGGTCCTCCTGGTGTACACTGGAAACCACCTGAAGATTTTGCAGACTCTTAGTAGGGTGTGGAAGCAGGCAGATGAGACTGCTTTTATCAGATTCTTCATAGATAGCTTGCTGTCCAAGATGATGCCAAGGTTGCAGGTGTGGCCTGTCATGGACGGGGAAAGGCCGAATATAGCAGGCCACCACGTGTTGTTCCATGGTGAGGTGTTGTTCCCAAAGATGAGAACTTCTGTCTTGTCCGAGTTGATCTTGAGACACTTGTCCTTCATCCAGTCCCCTTTTTTGCCTAATAGCTAATGCACTTTTCCTTGTTGTGTCCTGGGCTCCTGCCAATCAGGTGCCTAGGGCCTGTGTTCCTTCCTAAAAACTGCCTAACAGCCAAAACCAAAATTGGCAAACCCTGGCCACATCAGCCCCTGGTAAATGGTACCCTAGGTACCCAGGGCCTTGTGACCAGGGAAGGCCTCAAAGGGCTGCAGCACTCATTGTGCCACCCTTAGAGGCCCTGTACCCTAACACACACACACTGTTCTTGCAGGCTGAGTGTCTGGATACAAGACAAAACAGAGAGTCGACATGGCACACATCCCTGTGTGCCATACCCACAACCTACACTGCCCTGGCATACATCAGCCACCCCTCTAGCTGGGTGCCCTATGCCAGTGGTGTGGGCACAGAGGCAGGAGCCCTGTGCCCCTACAGTACCCAGGTCCATTCCTGGGTCCTGTAAGTGCAGTGCTGCCAGCTAAGAGTATATGGTGCTGGGAGCTTGTCAAACACGAACTCCACAGCACCATAATGGCAGCACTGAAGACTGAGAAGTTTGGTATCAAACTGCTCAGCACATTAAATCCACACTGATGCCAGTGTGTGATTTAATGAACCAAGCACCACAGAGGGCATCTTAGAGAGGCCCCCGAAACCTAAACCTACAATCCACGTCTGTTCTGAGGCTGCCTAGGCTGCCACACAGCAGACATGTTGCTGGACCCCTGGGTAGGAGAGCCCCTGCTCTCCTGGGTCTGCAACAATGCACATCCTGGGCGAGGTGCTAAATCTCCTCCTCCAGGATGGGCAGGGGGAAGCTTCAAAGGCATGCTGCCTCTGTGAGCTTCCCCAGGCCACTGCAACCCCCCACTCTGGCGGGAAGCTTGGCCGGAAATCCCAAATAAGGACAGGGGATGTGCCAGCCTGCCAACCCCACCCCTCAGGTGGGGGAGGCGAGGTGAAGCACATCTCCGGGCTCTCGCCATCTTGAAGATGGGAAGCCCTGCACAATCAGGACTAGGCTCCTGCCCCCCTCCCACAGGAGAGAGGCAGGATAGGGGGTGTACCCACCCCAGGACAGGGACCCATTGGCCCCTGCCCTTCACCTACCTGTAACACTACTAAATCTAGTATTTAGGGGCACACTGAACCTTCCTTCCCCAGATTCCAGATTCAAAACTACAAAGAAGAGCAAGAAGAAAGAAGACCTGCCGTGCAGCTGCTAAAAAGAGGAAGACACCAACTGCTTTGGCCCCAGCCCTACCGGCCTGTCGACCCTCGAACCTGCTCCTGCTCCAACCCGGCATCTCTTGTGGCCAGCAACCTCACAAACCCCGGACGACCTGGCTACCTTTTGGCTCTAAGCCCCTGGGACTCCCATGAGTAGAGGCTCTACTCAAAACCTACCTCTAATCCCTGGCAGCAGCCCGGAACTGCGAACCCAGCACACTCTGCACCAGCCAAGCCTGGCCAGTGCCGGAGTGGACAAAGGCCACGAGGACGACCCCACGGTGACTGTGACCCCGAGTCCGGCACCCAAGGACCTCCCTCGACACTCCTGAAGGAGCCTGCAGCCTCAGAACAAGGTGCCCCCCCCAACCGCGATCAACAGAGGGTAAGATTTCCCGACACCAAAAGGCACCCCTGCACGCGGCGCCCCACGGCCCCCTGTGCCCAATCCCGGGGTACCTACCTATCCTCCAACTACCCAACTTACCTCTCGAAGTGGTGGTGGCACCTGAAGAATCCTCGTCCCCGAGCTTGCAGTCTTTTTCCAACCTGGAGATTTCCCATTGAAATCAATTGAGCGCCCGAAGACTCAAAAGCACCCTGCACCCAGCCGCCCGAGTGGCCCTGGCAGTGAAACCTCTACACCTACCTTCTTCCCCACTTGCCCTGAGTAAGTGACCAGGAGCCCAGCTCCCACAGCCGCGTGGCTTGCCAGTCAGCAGCCACCAACCAAGGCCCCCCTATTCCTCATAGGATAACATTGGGCCTAACTCACTCTGCACCCGGCCGCCCTAGAGTCGCTGAGGGTGAACCAACTGTACCTCCCTGACCCTGGGGACCCCTGAGTCTATGCCCAGAACCTCAACTCTGTCAGTCGAGTATTTACCTTTAAACCGATAACTCTATTTTCTTCATAGGGTAACATTGACTGTTTTTTTCCTGAAATTTCTTCTAAGTGTGGACTTTTCAAATCTTAAAATATTCACCAAAAATCAGCCGAGTAACGAAAACAAAATTACTCACCTGCTCTTAGGTGAGCTCCCAGGGCTGGATCTTGGTGCCCAGCACTAACTCTGAAAAATACTTACAACTGTACTTACCAGTAACCCAATTTTCTCCCATAGGAAATCATTGACTGTTTTTCTGTGAAATTTCTTCTAAGGGTCAATTTCTGCAATCTTTAAATATTCTTTAAAAATCGTATAATATCTGAAAACGTAATTACTTACCTGTTTTGGATAAAGGTCCCAGTACTGAGTCTAGGTACCCAGTACTGGATTACAAAAGTAACGAGAACATACTATACCTGTAACTTGCATTTTCTGCCATAGGGAATCATTGACTGTTTTCTATGAAATATTTTCTAAGTGTCAACTTTTAAAATAGCTAAATATTGTTTAAAAATCACAGTAATTAAGTCGACTTTCATCACTTGATTCGAAGTACTGACCCAGGACTGAATCTAGGATCCAGTCCTGGAATTCCAAAAGTAATCCTAAAAGTAATCTCTGGCAAATAACATGAACCTTCCATTGAACTCAATGCATTATTGTGTTTAAAATAGTGTTGCCTATTGCAACCACTTGTAACTGTTTACAAAAGTCAATTGCATATTGCAAAAGTATTTATATAACGCATCTCATTCTGAGAAAGTATATTTTACTTCCAATTGTTGGTTCTAAAATAAAACAAGCATATATTTTTTATATATAAACCATTGTCCTAGAGTTCAGTTATTGAATGTGTGAGACCATTTGCTGACTGAGTGTGTACAACAAATGCTTTACACTGTCCTCTGATACTGCCTTACTGCTCGACCAAGCTACCACTTTAGAGAGTAAGGTTATATCTAACTTTAGCCTCTGTCAAACCCTTGGGGACTGTGGACTCTGTACACCCTGTACCTATTAAGGAACAGTATATACAGAGCCACTTTCTCACAGACGTTCAGCATACATCTGTGGAAGTTGGCTCTGGTAGTGTAGACGTCTTCTGACAGCAAGAGGATAAGCTGGGTGTTGTTGGCATGGGAGATGATGTTAAGTCTGTGCAATCTGACGTTGTTGGCCTGAGGGGTTAGCCAGGGGGGTTGAAGAGGGTGGGGCTGGAAGACACTCCTTGGGGGATGCCACAGATGATCTTCTTGGGTTCAGAGGTAAACAGTGGGAGACGGATTCTCTGGGTTCTTCCAGTGAGATATTAGGCTGTCCATTTGAGGGCGTCTCCCTGGATTCAGATGTGGTGGAGTATGTTGATAAAGATATGATGGGAGATGATGTTGAAGGCAGCTAACAGGTCCAAGAGGATTAGGGCTGCCATTTCACCAAGGTCCAGGAGGGTCCTGATGTCGTCGGGGGCTGAGATTAGGGCTATCTCGGGACTGTTGTTGACTTAGAACCTGAATTGAGAGGGGTCCAGGAGGTTGTTGTGTTCCAGGTGTTCGGTGAGTTGTTGGTTGATTGCCTTCTCAAGAACCTTCGCAGGAAAAAGGAGCAAGGAGACAGGATGGCAGTTCCTTGGTTGTGCTGGGTCAGTGGATGGTTTCTTCAGGAGGGCCCTCACTTCAGCATGTTTCCAGCGCTGAGGGAAGGAGGCCAATGGAGGTGTTTAGAACTTTCTTGAGCTTGTTGCCAATCGTCTTTCTCTTGAGGTTGAAGATGAGGTGGGAACAGGGGTCTGTGAGTGCTCCTGAGTGCACAGAGTTCATGATGGAGATTGTAACTTGAGTTGTGAGAGGGTCCCAATGGGTGGGCAGATGTTTGGGGTTTGTGTTTGTGGATGTGAGCAGGCTGATGCTGTCAGTGGCAGGTGGTTGGGGTTTGAAGTTTGATGTTTTGATAGATGACTGAGAACTTGTCGTGGAAGAAGTCCGCCAGGTTGTCAGACAGTTCTTGGGAGGGGGTGATGTAATTCTCAGAGGCTGTGGCATTGCAGAACTCCTTCATGATGGTGAGGAGCTCCTTGCCACAGTATGTGCTGGCTTATATGCGGTTTGCTAAGACGTTCTTCTTTGTTTCTTTCAGGAGGCGGTGGTACTGGTTGAGCGCTGTCTTGAAGGGGGCAAGGTCTCCTGTCTCTTTGCTGGTGCGCAACTTTTTCTAGTTGACTGCAGTTTCATTTGGTGGATTTCAGCTCCATGGTAAACCAGCTGGCTGGCAGGTCCTTTGAATTTGACTGGCTTAGCAGGGACGACTGTGTTGGGGCATTCTGTTATCCATTGGGAGACGTTCTGTAATCATGTTTGGCATTATATACTTGACAATACGCACAATAGCTTTGGCATGCACAATTGTCTCATATAGACAACGAACATTATGGAGGGTTTTGATGCCTATTTTTTTTTTCCTTCTCGTTTCTGCGGACACCTGTATAATTTGTACCGGTCCCCACCCCTCTTTTTTGTCAGACCCCACAACGACATCCGGAATCTATGGAGTCTATTATTATTATTATTAAATTAAATTTATAAGGCGCACAGCTACCCGGAGGTTTCCCGGCGCATGGACGGTATGCAGATAGAACGGAAGAGCTGATTTACTGGCTGAAGAACCAGGTCTTCAGAGTCTTACGGAAGCTTTTATGGCAGATTTCGGGGTGGAGTGGGGCAGCTAGTGAATTCCATAGCACATGGGCCAGGTACGTGAAAGAGCGTCCGCCCATGCGGGAGAGCTTGAACCTGGGAACTGTGAAGTTGCCTTGGGAAGCGGAGCGAAGATGGCGGGGTGGGAGGTAAGGCTGGACTAGGGAGCAAAGGTAATGTGGTGGTGTGCCCAGCTTGATCTTGTGGATGTAACACAAGGCCTTGAATTGAGTACGTTGCTCAATCCGGAGCCAATGGAGATCACGCCTGAAATGGAGGATGTTTTAGGTACCTGGCAGAGTAGCCGAGCTGTGGAATTCTGTACTACCTGCAGCTTGCGTATTAATTCCTTATTGGTTCCTAGATAGAGGATGTTGCCGTAATCAAGTCTAGATGTTATTAGGGCCTGGATGACAGTTTTTTGGGTAGATTCAGGCAGCATCCATAATATCTTGCGGAGCCATTTGAGAATGGTGAAGCATGTGGACGTGATCTTGGCTACTTGCTGCCTCATGGTCTGCTGATAGTAAATCACCATGCCCAAATTGCGAGCGGTTTGTACTGGTTTAGGGAGTACACCCATTTCAGGCGGCCAATGGCGTGGGCCCCAAAGATTTTTATCTTTCCCCATGATCAGAACTTCTGTCTTGCCACCGTTTAGCTTTAACCAGTTAGTGTGCATTCAGTTGGCGATTTTAAGCAACCCTAGCTGTAGGGATGAGATGCTGGATTTGTCATTGGCGGATAAAGAAAAAAGAAGCTGGGTGTCATCAGCATAAGAGAAAATTGACAGCCCAGACTCTTCCACGATGGTAGCTAAGGGGCTGACGTAAAGATTAAAGAGCATGGGACTGAGTATCGATCCTTGAGGCACTCCGTGGGGAAGAGCGTAGATCTTTGAGCAAGCCAAAGGGGAGAATACCTGAAAAGTCCTGTCGGTGAGAAAATTTTTGATCCACTCTAATGCTGATCCAGCAATTCCCAGAGATTGGAGTGTTTTAAGGAGGGTGGGATGGAATACCGTATCAAAGGCGGCACTCAGATCAAGAAGAATGAGTGCCACAGTTTCCCCTTTATCCAGGAGCTTGCGTATTGTTTCAGTGACTCCTAGGAGAGTGGACTCTGTGGAGTAGCCGGCTCTGAAGCCTGATTGGGACTTGAGCAGGATGTTATTGGATTCCACGAACTGGGTGAGCTGTTGATTCATGTGTTTTTCCAGAACTTTTGCGAGAGCAGGGAGGCGGGAGATTGGGCGGAAGTTGGAGGGCTCCGCGGGATCCGCATTTGGTTTCTTCAAGAGAGGAAGGACCATTGCGTGCTTCCATACTGCCGGAAGAATGACTTCCCTCAGTGAGGCATTAAGTAGCTCCATAATGATTTCTAATGAAAGGGGGTTGAGTTTTTGAAGAATATTGACTTGTAATGGATCGTTAGGAGAGCCTGATTTAAGATTATTTAAGATTGTGCTGAAGGACAGGGAGTTTAAAGATTGCCAATTAGTTATTTCCCTGGTGGATACCGGAACTGCTGGCCCCACTGGGCTGTTGCATTGAGGCGTGTCCGAAGTATTTGTTGGGTGCTGTATTGGTGTGGGAGTCGAAGACTCAAGTTCAGCATATATCTTTTCTACTTTCTTAACGAAGAATTTAGCCACAATTTCACAATGTGCTTCGTCGAGTGGTGGGGGTGCCGGTTGGGAGTTAGCTCCTGAGAGATCCCCAACTAGTTTAAACAGGGCTTTAGCATTATTTTGTGCTGATGTGATAGTATTATTCACATATACCGCACGCGCTATTTTGCACAGGGCATTGTATTCTCTCTGTGCAGTTTTATAGAGCTGTTTGGATTCCTCCAGCGTCTTTCTAAAGCCTTGCATTTAGTTTTTTCGCTTTTTAATTTTTCAGTGAACCAAGGGGCAGGTGGACGGTGATTGTTTGATTTCTTAAGTGATATGAGAAGGCAGATGTTCACAGATTCCGTTAACCAGGTGTGGATGGAGGCTGTGTCTGAGATCTGAATGGGTGATAAATCAGGGGCACTGTTCACTAGCAGTTGATTTAAAGATTCAATGTTGAGTTTCTTCCAATTTCTGCTCTTTATTCTAGGTAGCGAAATTGCAGGTGACTGAGAGTCAAGCACTAACCTAAAATTGACTAAAAAGTGGTCAGACCAGAGAAGAGGCAGAGCCTTTTGGCTATGAAAATTAGGTAGGTTAGAAAATATGGGGTCGAGCAGGTGGCCGCCCCTGTGTGTGGGACCTGAATTACGGAGTGATATGTGCATGGCTTCAAGATCGGCAATCAAGCTGGAGCCTATCTTACAAGTAGGGTCATTAAGGTAAATATTTACGTCGCCCACTATAGTGAAATTGGCAGCATTGAGTAAGAAAGGAGCAATGATGTCAGGAAAGTTTGTTGCCCAAGGCCCTGCTGGGCCAGGAGGGCGGTACACCAGGAAGCCTGTTAGTGTGAATTGCGGGGTGAGAAGAAGTCTAAAGAAACCTGCTTCACACCCTCCACAAGGTGGTGTCTCCCATTTACACGCATTATCTTTTTTGAAGATTATCGCAATGCCGCCACCAATTTTATCTCCTCGGTCTTTCCTGACAATGGTATAGGCAGGGGGTAGGGCCGCTGCAATGTCAGGGCCCGAGCTGTCGTATAGCCATGTTTCCGTGAGGAAGATTGCGTCTGGCTGGGGGTGAGAGTTGTAAAAGAGGTCAAAAATGTCCTCCTTATGCTTGGCAAGGGATCTACAGTTTACACTTAAAAAATTAAATTCTTTAATTTGCCCTTTTTTGGTGCTGCACCCAACTGTAAGTCGTTTGCAGGGATCCGATTGGAGGATAGTAGTCTGCTTTTGTGTGCAGGGGAGAGCAGGTGAAGTCACAGCCGGGACATGAAAAAGTGGGGCAGTCAAATTTGAAGTAGATGCAATCAGCTTCTGGATTTTTGCGGAGCTCATGTAGGAGACTAGGGGAGTATTTTTGTAGCATTTTCGGCAAAGGGGCAGGGATTATGGCCCTTGGCCCCGACCGGACGCGGACGGGCGCAGACGGGCTTGCCTTCCGCACGCCGTTGGCACGCCCGCAGCACACGTCCGCTGCGCGGAGTGGGAGGCATGTGGTTATGGCCTCTGATTCAGCTGTCTGCTGACACGTATGCTCTGCCTCCCCCTGGCCCCTCCCGCCAAAGATGTCAGCCGCTGCTCCCTCCACATCAATCGGGTGAGCCCGTGGTGGAACGGGGAGCAGACGGCAAGGAGAGACAGGTAGGGAAGAGAGTTAGGATTTTAAAAGCAAAGTAAAACAAAGCGCTATTTTAAAAATGAAATTACCAAAAGATCGCCACAGCTAGCGCGCCGCACCTGCAGTCACGCGTCCCTATTTTACAACCCACTCGCAACCTGATTCCCTTACAACATCAAGCGGGAAACTCATTCCCCCAGTCGAGGCGTATTGTATTGTTTTTAATTGCTCAACGTCTTCTCAGACCACATGTCCCGGCGTTTCCAGGGAACGTGACCCAGAAAGTAGTTGTTTAGTGAATCATTCCTTCTTGTATAATTAGATGCGGTCTAGCCAGTGGCGTAGCTAGGGTGGGGCGGTGGGGGCGGTCTGCCCCAGGCAGCACTATTTTGGGGGAGGACAAAGGCATTCAGATAAGGCTCCGCTTGCTTTCGTGGACGTTCAGGGACGGGCAGAGAAGAACTAGGACTCGGGCAATGTCCTCTTCTTTTTTGTGCTGGCAGCTGTCCCCCCATCTTCCTATTATTCCCTCTCTTTCTGTCTTTCTCCTCACTTACTGAAAACCGTAACTTAAAGAAACGGTTCACAACCTCTTTCCTTCTTTCATTTATTTGCTTCCCTGTGAAATGGATCCAAAAAAGAAAAACACTCTTGCGAGAAATGCCCTTTTTCTGACATTTTTCTATTCCAAAGTGCAGCGGGATGGAGAGAAATAGAAGGTTTTAAATATGAAAAATAAATACATAACTAAATAAAGCAAGACTGAGGGGTTGCAAAGTGGCCAGATTGGTTTAATTTACATCCAAATACATCAGCATCACTTTACAGAGTTTGCCAGTGAAGCGCTACTTTTGTTTTCTCGTCTTTCTTTGAACAGCATTGTTGTTCCCAGGTGAGAAAGTGTACCATTCCTAGAAGTACTGCATTACCTGGTTGATGGGTGGATTGGAAAACACAATGTGTACCATGGCTCTGTGTTTATGGATGTGGTCTTTTTAAACCATACTGCTTACGTTTTGTAAGGATATAAGCAATGGACTTTGAAACAGTTCCCTTCAGGGCCCTGTAGTCATGTCCTTAACTTTTCAGATAAAACCACTCGCTAATTTCTGAATAGTGAGTGAGAGATCGTTAAGGTAACCATGTTGTTTCTGCTTACATTTCACATGCTTTACTTAATCTTGCATTCCCTATGAGTGGTTGCTTTTACTTTTTTTTGTAGGCAGCATATTACTGTTATCAAGTGCATAATTTGAATTGAGCCACATCCAAGTGTTTATAGCGGGCACAATTAGGTTATAGATGAAGGCAGTGCGAGATTCTCTCAGTGGGGAAGTATGCTGTTCAGTGGGGGAGAGGATGTGGCACTATGGCCAGAGCTGTCGAATTTGGAACTGGGGTACCGGGTTCAGCCTTCATGACCAGTCCACCAGACCACTCTCCTGAGGGAGCATATTCCCATGCTACACCTAAGAAGGCCACGCTAGACCCTAGAACCCATGGTGTCTTAGCACCAGCAAGTGGACCTTGAAGGCCTGTCCACCACAGTCCATACTGAAGTTCATCTCCTGTCTTACGGGCAGGCCTACGAAGCAGCACACCCTAGAGCAACAGTGATCCAGTCGCTGTCACTCTGTCACTGAGGTCACATGAACCTTGAGCAGGTTAGGGCGATGCGAACAGTGTGACCGCACTGGGTACCTATTTCGGGTGGGTGCGTAGTGTTTGCAAGTATATTATGGTTTGAAAAAAACTTGCTGCCTCCAACCTGGCCTCCAGCAATTTTCAGAAACAATAAAAATGTCATGATAACTTTGGTGATTAATGTTCTTCCTAGAGAGAGATCGGAGTTTTGTCTAGTGGAAGGGTTGACTCCTGGAAAGGTAGCACAGAGGGTTAATGTGCCTGCTGGAAAGAACATGTACCATGCAGATCACAAAGTGCACTGCTTTAATTGGGGGACCATGATGAATGGTCATTTAATGTCAGCTGTAGAGGATGGATCCCTGAACAGTGTCATGTATGTGCATGTTTTCATTGTGCTGAGGGTATTACCAGGTAATTATTCACGCAGGTCTCTGATGGATGTCACATGCGGTTTTTCTGAGTCCCCAGATAGATCATGCAGTCTGTGTGTTCTCTTTTGTACTGCTAGTCACTGCCAGTCACCAGTGTATTCAACTGTGTAGCCTTGGACCGTTCATGTATGTGCATGTAACTTGCATGATCGAGGTAACTATTAGCGGCGATACTACGTGTCTCTTGGACCTTTTCCCCAGCAACCCCCCCCTCCCCAGGGGCGGCAATCTGAGAGATAGCCCCGGGCGCCACAAGCTCTAGCTACGCCTCTGGGTCTAGCCGCCCCCGCCTGACATGCCTGTCCCAGATCTAATGTGATAGAGGGTCCACGGTCATGAGCGGTAAGCATTACGATATCCTTTGACAGCCAAGGAGTTATAGCTAATGTGTTACACTGATGTCCAATTCTAAAATCTATGATTAACGGCCAATCGCAAATACCCCATGCTGTTGCCGCGCTGTAAATGGCCTGCACTTTCTCATGTATTCCGTTATCCCTAGTACCTGGAGCAGGCATTCAGCTAACGAATCTGATTCTCTGAAGTCTCCCCGCCCAGAGCAGCGCCACACGGGGTCAATTACTTTATTGCATACCACTGAACCATCGCCTCGGTTTAGAACAGGAGTGCGATCCCATGATTATGCCATAATTTTTTGACTTCCTAACAGAAGCATGCCTGATTTGGGAGGAATCACATGAAATTAGGGCTACCATTCCTGTCACCTTGTGCGCAAATAATACAATGATATCGGTGCACAACTGGGTACTATGCAGCGTTCTAATATGTTTGTTCTGGATTACAAAATTACAGGGCGAAATTAAAATGGTCTCTCATGTCCCTAGTCGGGAACATGGGTTCTCGTTGTTTTAACTGTTTTTACACTGCATTTCACACTGAGTTGAACTGGTCTCCTCTTCTATTTTGTGCTTGTCACTATCACTACATCTTAGAATTGTATCTAACGCCACAACCTTTACCTAACAGGTTGGAGCTGCATTTGTACCTTAGGCACATTGCCGAGGACAGAGGGGAGATAATGTGGCCTAACGGCTGGGCAGTCGACCTCGGAGCTGGGGAACAGGGTTTGAGTCTTGGCGACGCTCAACATTCTGAGATTCTGGGAAAATCGCTTAATCTCCCTGTGCCTAACAAAATTTAACGTGCCCGTCTGTGATGTAACTGGTGCTCATGTAAAGCGCTCTGATACCTTCGGGTCTAGTTCGAGCTATATAAAACTCCACACATGGGTCACATTGCCTGACTAATGCAGGTGAGTGATCCCCACCATAGAGAATGTGCTACAAGTTGATAATGATATCCCCCATGACAAGATATATTGTGGATGTTTTCTTTGGGTGTTGTTGTTTGTTGGTTAAATCAGACTGTGTTTGATTGCAAAGAATGTCAAGGCATAGTTAAACATGAGCTGCTATTTGTCACATTCATAAACTGATTTAATTGCTCGGTATGTAGTGTCTGTTTCCCCCATAGGTCTCACCGGTGAATTCACCTTCTTGACTTCCATGGATCACTGGTTTTGTACTCAAATCAAATACAACTGATGCATGATAAATTTTTTCTACACATTGCACGACAGTAGCGAATTAGAGATCCTGAAGAAAGCCACAACACTGGCAAGGTCATAGGCTGAAACATGTTGATCACTATCCAGTACTACTGAATCTAATGGTTTCAGATGTACTTCTTTGTTTTTAGTCCTAGCACAAGTTAGCCAGAAGAAAGTTTAGAAGGTGAACCTTGTAGTTAGTTTTAATTCACTCATTCACCTGCACTGCACCCTCACAACACCCCGTCAGCTCACATTGGGTTTTAGTAAAAACCCCTCTAATAAAACATCCCGAGCTCCTCCCTCACAGCAAGGGGGTTGTAGCCCACACCATGACTAGGCTTCATGGTGCGAGGAGGATTCCCAATGATGAAGCATGCCACCACGGGTGGGTGAGGGAAACGGTCCTTAAAAGGGACACCCTCCTGTAAGCAAGCCCTCTTTTTTGCTTTCTTCCACATCACTAGACCCAAGGGCCCTGTGTGTATTGAGTGATGAAGTTCTTCCTAGCCTGTTCAGGGTTGGATGTTGTGTCTGGGAGGTGGGAATTGAGAGTGTTCTTCCACTGGTCTTCTGGTATCTTTTTCCAGTTTATGCACATGGAGCTGGGGACATGGTGTCAGTGCTGGTAGATCCTGAGATGCTGAAGTGGACTCGGTAGTGGTCAGTCCAGGTGAGCTGTGACGTGGTTGTAATCGACTCTGTCACTGGATGTGAAAATGGCATTGAGCGTGTGCCCTGCGATGTGGGTTGGGTTGGTGACAAGTTGTTTGGGGCCAGTTTTACTAATGCTTTCCAGGAGGCCGGTTAAGTTAGTGTTGCTGGGGTCGTCGAGGTGGAAATTAAGATCCTCTAGGAAGATGTAGTGCTCAAAGTTGGTAACGATCAGGGCTTTGAGGTCAGGGATGGTGTTGCAGAACCTGGAGCGTGGTCCTGGTGGTCTGCAGGCAAAGGTGACTCTGATGGTGCTTTTTCCGTCTGTGTGAAGTTGGAAGTTGTGATGTTTTTTTATTGGGCTCAAGTCATCTAGGTATGTTGTGCAGTGAATGGTGTCCTTGTAGATGATAGCAATTCCACCTCCATGTTTGTTGGTTCGATCCCAGTGTGTTATCTTGTAGCCTTCGGAGGTGGCAATGGAGGAGGAGTTCAGCCAGGTGAGGGATGAGATTGTGTCCCAGATCCCATATCTCCATGGCGTTTGTGCCAAGTAATTGTGCGTTGAGTAGAATGCACTGGAGTTGTGCCGGTCTCAGTCGGCATAGTGGATGCAATCATGTTTGTCATGTCTCCTGTATTGTTGGGTGCTTCGGTATTGCAGGTGAAGCAGCAGTGCTGGCAGAAGAATGGCCCTCTGGTGGTGCGTGGAACTGTGTAGTAGCAGTTGTTATTGTGAATGTGCTAGGGATCGAGGGCTTGGAGTTCTGTCGCAGTGTAGCTGCGTGGGGTGGAAGAACCAGTGTTCCTGGCACTGGGCACGGTCCAGGCATGGATGGGCACTGACGGGATTCGCTTTGGTGCACCACTGGCCTGGCTGCGATGCGGACTGCATTAAGTAGGTCCTGGGAGGGGCGTTGGGCGGAGTTAGTCAGAGGTAGGAAGCGGGCAGCAGAGTGTGAAATAACGATGATTGAGGGATAAAAAAGGAAGGTTTAAACGAAGAAAATCAGAAAGCTTTCCACAGTAGTAAATACGTTAGCCACTAGTACATCTGGTGAATTGTCAGCAGTCAATGTAGAATTAGTAGCTATTAGATCAATGGTTTTTCAAGATTCATTAGCTTTGCACATATTGTTGGCAGTAAAAGGAAGAGTCAGTAAAATGTTGAAGGCACATCATCGCTGTTCATACATACCAGACGAGTAAAATGATAGCAGAATTTGAAAAGAACATTTTTAACTTGAAACCAGAACTAGAAAACATAGAAACAATTAGTGTTAGGGACTTTACTTAAAGGAACGTCTGCTATAAGTAGTTGGAAGTATAGGTAGTGGATTCTTAAGGGTTATAAATAAAGCCTAAATTGATTATTGTAATTTGCTTATTTGTTTTACACAAGGTATTTAGATGTTACTTTACAAGAAAGAAAAATGAAGAAAGAAAAACGCAAAAGAGAAAAGAAATACAAATGGAAGAAAGAAAGAGTAAAGTTTAAAAAGAGTTTGAGGAGATGCAAGGCTTAAAGAATATGGTAGATGACGCAGCATAGGAAGATGCTGCATCTGAACAATTCATTTGTGATAAAATGTGATGGCTATTCTAGTCATCAGAGAGGGGAATTTCCTTATTTGCAAATTAAACGCATTAAACTGAAAAGTGCAAATCTTCAATGCTGAATAACACATGCTCAAATAATGCAAACATTTGTAGTAAGTAGTCATATTTTGATATTAAAAACACACAAATGAAGCAACATAATGTATTAAGTTAAGTTATCCTGACTATTGATGCCATTTCCAAATGTCAACTTTAAACGTTAAGGATAAGAGGTCTGTTTTCACTTTAAACAATTGTTTTCGCAGAGTCCATTAGGAGCCAAAAGGGCTCTGTCATAAAACTTGCAAGACACTACATCTGTCCCTCTGTTAAATAGAAAATATAATTCTTTACAACTCTGTACACATATGTATTTACAATTACATCTCTTCAATCAACCTACTTGCCGCTTTAATTATTTGACCTGATCTGGTTATTGGAAACTGGGAACTGTCATCTTTCAGTGAAAAGGTAACAGCAGTCACTGAGTTTTCAGGTCCAGTCTTTCCTTCACAATTTCGATCAGTAGATCAATGAATCAAATGCCTAAATTGAGAAGAGACTCTGGTGACAGACTTTGCAGGTCGCTGGGCAGTCACAATGTGTTCTTTTGTGGACACATGGCCACATGGTTCCATGACTTATGTGTAATTATATCTTTCAACTTCAGCATGTCACTATCATGGCTCATGGCAATGATGGTTTGGGCTAACGATATAGCAGCTAACATATTGGAGTTTACAATGAAATTAAAGTAGGCTTCAGACGTCTTGGATGGAGTATTCTGGCCTTGTATAGACACTCTGGAAAAGCAGTCGGCAGTGTTTCCCTGGATGATGCACAATGATATAATTGCCCTCTTGCAATCGTAGTCCCCACCATTCAATGCAAGGAGGCATCTTGGCTTATGGATCGGCAAAGATTGTCAGTAAAGCTTGATGATCAGCTACCAGCATTAAAGGCTTTCCGACAGAAATACATGGAAATGTTCAGAGGCCCATACCACAGCTAAACTTTCTTCTTCAGGTTATGAGTAAATTAATTCTGTGTGGGACAAACCTCTACTGACATAAGCCTTCAAGCATTTGGGTGTACCCTGTGCTGCGCAAACCACAACCTCTATATGAAGCTTTGGATTGAAGTAGGCCATTTCAGCAGCAGTTTGAATGGCTTGTTTGAATTTCTTGAAACTTCTTTCACATTCTTGTGACCATTTAAATGAAACATTTTTCTTTGTTAACTTGCGCAATGGAATACTGATAGTAGCATATTCTTGTATGTATCTTTGTAACAGTGACTGACCATGCCAAGAAATGAACGTCTCATTGAAACATCTTGTGAGGTATCATCATTTGAAAGTAGTTGTACTTTTGTAGGATCAGGTGTCATGAACCCATATCAAAATATATGGCCGAAGAACCTTATTTTTTGTCTTGTGGAACTCACACTTGTCTGCATTCAAAGTCAAACCTGCACCAGTAAGTAAAATACATACTTGTGTGAGAGCTTTATCATGCTCCTTCTGTGTAGCTTCAAAATCCAATGTCATTGATATAGTTGAATGCTTTCACAACAGGCTGTATGACACGGCAAATGACGTCTTGGAAAGGTTCTGCAGCCGATGACACACCAAAACTGTCTCTTGCATCAAAACAGACCAACATGTGTAGAAAAGGTTGAAATGCACCTGCAATCTTCTTCGAGTTCCAACTGATTATAACCTTTATTTAAATCAAGGTGAGAGGAGACCTATGCACCATTTAGTTGCGTTATCATGTCAGCAATGTGTGGACCTGGATGTCATTCTCATTCAATTGCATTGTTTCTGGAAGCATGTCAACGCATATTCACACAGCTACTTCTCTGTTCTTTTTAGGAACCAACACTAGGGGAGAAACCCATGGAGTCGGACCAGTTGAACATTCAATGATTTCATGCTAAAGTAACGATTCAAGTTCTTTCTTAACAGCTTCCTGTAAATGAAAAGCACTTTGTCTATGAGCTTGAGCAAAAGGTTGGACATCTTCATTAATATGCAACTTTACTTTCATTGTCTTAAGTTTTCCTAAACCAGGAAACAATAAAGGGAAATGACTGTTTCGTGATGAGCATTCATGTTCTAATTCACAGATATCAGTCCCATTTTAGCAGCTGTACTGAAACTGAGTAGACAGGCACTTGACGCTGTACTTTGAAGTACACGGATGGGTGCTGACACCTTCCTTTTCGTGTGTTTGATTGGTGCTACAAATGAACCTTGACTTTTTATGGGTGTCAATGCAGCCCGTGTATACGATGGCGTACGTCGTGGCAATGTAAAAAGTTCATTGTGTTTCTCTTCAGGGATTATGTTAATCAGTTCACTAATGTTAATGATGATTATTGAGCAATTATGTATTTCCGATGTAATCTTTGGGCAAAGTTTGTATAACTTTGGTGCTTTGGCATGTAGACTTTTCTTTGACTGACATTTTTCCTCATCTGCAGCCAGTCTGATGTGCGCACGTTTCTCTGAGGTAAACATCGACATGGCACAGCCATCTTCCTTACTTTCACGTGAAATTGAGGAGAGAGGACCGTTAGATGATAATTGAGATGACAATCAACTTCTTTCAGTGTCAATTTGTCTCAATTGATGTCACCACTTGGCCTTGTGGATGGGCGTCGAGGGTTGTTTCTGGAATGTTCTGGCACCCATTTTGTCTTCGTACCGTGAGACACTTACTTTTTCCTTCGCTTTACAAGCTGTCACACAATTGTTCTCTTTCCCACAGCCTTTACATACCTCTCCAAAGGCGAGACATTTAC
Organism: Triturus cristatus; assembly: GCF_964204655.1. NCBI lineage: Eukaryota > Metazoa > Chordata > Amphibia > Caudata > Salamandridae > Triturus > Triturus cristatus. Next base: position 1,274,738,935 of record NC_140591.1, read on the forward strand.
CTTTGTGTGGAAATGAAAATCCACATCTAAAAAATAACTTTTTTACGTGCACATATTACTTTGTGTCCTTCAGTCATTTGCTTTGGCTTACCTTTTATAATCATGACTGATTAACTATGGGCACCTCCGGCTTCCATGTCAGCAGCTTGTCTTTCAGCATGCTCCTCAGCTCTGGCAGCCATCAACACTCGCTCCAGACTAAGAGTTTCTCTCAGTATTCGTCATCCAAATGAGACAAGCATCCATCCATAGCTCTAAGACACATTGCTTCTTCATCATTAAATTCATTAAATTTACAATGTCTGATGGGTGTATTGAGCCTCTCCACAAATTCATCAATGGTTTCACCAACTATTTGGTGTTCTTGACTATAAATGTAGCTTTCGTAATCTACCTTTGGTACTGGATTGAACCTGAGATTCAACGTTTCAATAATCTGACAGCATGCAATTTCTGCGTCAGTTCGCAGCATTTTCTTTATGACTTCTTTCACACCATCACTAGCACAATTTTTACGATACTTGAAAATCTTTATGTTATCAGTCTCTTCAAGCGCATCAATAAAATCATGATAACTGACATAGCTGGTGAATAACTGTGACTTGGTTTAGGCAACTCATCTGTGAGACCTTGTGATGTGTTGGCCTCTGAATCATCTTTAATGATAGCTAGAACTGTGACTTTCTTCACTGCCATCTGAAAAATTCACTATTACAAGAGTGGCTCTCAGCTTTCTATTCGTGGAAGACCTGTGAAGTTGTTCTGATCCCCTCTCTACAGTTTTGGTGGCTGGCCACTTCAGGTATAGACGGCTCTGTAAGCACAACCTTATGCATGCCTCCTTGAGTAACTTCGCTGAGTGGTGTGGTACGATGACTCCCTTTAATAGATTTGGTAAGTCTTTTATTTCTTCTCTTCTAAATATCAATTGACATTTTCTGGCACCTGGTTGATCACAGCCTCCTTCCAGTTCTTCTGTTCGCAGCGTCATTTTGAAAGCTATGATTATCATCGGCTGCACTTCGCAAACCTGGTTGAATACTCCTTCAACTTTAATACTCTATGTGATGTATAACTTTGTCTTGCGTGGCAGCATAGTGCATTTATGTATGGCCTGACTAGCAGGTTCTCGGCCAAGGATCTGTAGATTCTCTGCAATGCTGGTGTTGTCTTCAACTGCTTTAAAGCAGCCGGAGCTTTGCTTTGATTTCACATGCATGAAGCGTCAATGCCTTACTTCAACAGGGACACACGTGGCATGTTCAAGCAGTTTGCTTGGACCACAGCAAACTATCTGGAAGAGCACTGTCATTTTTCAGGTTACTTATCCCCTATCTCAATGCCACTTGTAGCATCTTCCCAGGCATCAGCACTCGCCAAAGAACACGCCACACATGCAGCTTAATATTAAACATCTTTATTTGTCTGCGTGTAACTTCCAACTCAACATTCTAAAACAAGCTTCCATTGCATTTCGCTCCGACACCTATTTCACAGCTCTACGGAGTCCGTTAGGAGGCAAAAGGGTTCCATCATAAAACTTGCAAGACACTACAGCTAGTGAATAAGCAGATTAGAAAGATACCTTATTTAAAGTTCCAAGGACAGTCCATTCTAAAAAAAGGTTTATTGACGGATGCTAAAAAGGAGGGCAAGCTGGTTGAGACTTGAAGGCAGAGGTGGGAAAGGAATATTGTGGCCAATCTCAATATTTTAAGGTAGATAAATAGAGAACAGTTACAGGTTGAATATGGGACCAGGACAGTTGGTGAGGGAAAATGCATGTTGTCCCTGCTGGAGGTGGTGGGGGCTGCCACCGAGATGTAACACTTTTGGTTGTAGAGTCCCCTTTAGCAGTTGTGCAAAAAACACTCTCCTTTATTTGTAAGGATAAGGTTTAATAATCTCCCAAACAGGCATGAGACAGAGGAATATTTTAAATTTGATACTAAATTTAAGGTGTCTGGGACTGTCTTAAATTAGGTTCAGGCATGGAAACATTATCTTTACCGCCATTTCCAGGCTCAAACGTGGACTCTTAACTCAGCAGTGGGTTCAATGCACTCACTAGAGATATGTATGTGTGCCTTGCAGGTCTTAGTTATCACACTTGATTGAGTTGTAGGCTACCTGTATCACTAAGTGATATGCGATTTTCAGGTGGCTGACTATAGCCCCAGTTGACATTTATGCATTTGTGGTGCCTCCTGCAGAGATTTGTGCATAGCAAGCTGTTTGTAGGTTATGGGGTGAAGAATTTAAGTTGAACAGATCCAGGGAGGATTGTGGTGGCAGAACAGGCCTTGAGTGAAAATATGGTAATCTCATTAATAAAGACACCCATGCTGAACAGCATGTGTTAATGCAAGCGTATGCCACTAAAATAAAAAGAAGAACAAACTGAAAAATGGCACCTAAATGTGGTGCCCATATGCTTGCATTCAAATTATTACATTTAAAAAAAGGGATCATCTCACAATTTTAATGGAAAAGAACAGGCACTTTCTAGGAGTCAGGTGTAGTTAGAATATGTGTAAAAACCTTTATTCATCATGAATAACTTTATTTCGGCCATCAGACCATAAAAGTACAATAAAATATATACAAGTACAAGAATAAGACCATAAATAGAGGAACTGTTTTAAGACAATTATTAAACAATGAGTTATCATGGTTAAGGGAAAAGAAAAAAAAAAGCTAAGGCAAAGCATTTCATCAATTAAAACTCATCCTTCTCCGCCACATGCCATATAAAAAGCGGGAAACTGCATAAACAATGAGGGGATTAGTGTCATGCGTCAAAACTCTGCATGCTTGTGCACACTGTCTGAGGCCCAAATTTTTGCACAAAGGGACAAGCCAACATTTTCGGATCATACTATAAGCTGGGCAGAAGAACATAATATGAATAATGTCTTCATTGCAGATTTTACAGGCTGGGCAGATGCCCTCCTTCGTTTTATCCCATCTAGATGTTAATGCCCCAATTGGCAGGGAACCATGCCTCAACTGAATGTATAATTTTCTAGCTAAAGGAGGCTGTACTAAGTCCAAGAATACCTCGAAGCCAAAATCAGTTTTCACCATTAAGAACTCAGAAGTCAACCTCCCCAAGGTGGTCGAGCAGCATACATTTTTAAGATTATAAGATCTTACAGCCGCCAATATCTCTGACTTCTGAGTCCTCACACAGCTTATGGCCGGGGTATCCCAAAGATGGGGCAAACCAACTTGGTACAGGGAAGTCTTTATATGGAGTAGCCATGGTATTTTCTTGTAATTTAGCTGTCTCCAAACTGCAATAAATTCCCCTCTAAAAGTTGCAAGTTCGGGGACGGACCATAGCCTTCTCCAGAAGAGTAGTGGTCGTACAGCCGCCAGGTCACTAACGGGTTCTAAATCCATATCCAAACGCAGTGGTGTTAGAGGGGTGCTCTGGGGAAGACCAACCAAACCACGCATAAAAGCATGTTCTACCTTGGATGTTGGATGTGTTTGTATGGCCCCACAGTTCAGCAGCATACAAGGCCGCTGACCTCACCTGTATTTTGTAAATTTCAAGTACAGGAGTAACTGGTTTAAATATGGAGATTCTATGTGATCTTCCAATTCCTCCCGCTATCTGCGAAAGCCTCAGGGAGGGTTTAGCTACATGGGCATCCCACACAAAGTGCTCAGTCAGCGTGACTCCCAGATAAATAAAGGTCTTAACTCTTTCTAGGGGGACACCAGCTAGTGCAGGGTTCGGGTGGGTGTGCCTCAGGGGATTGAAGATCATAAACTTAGTTTTCCCCAGATTGATCTCCAATCCCCTCGAGGCACAAAAGATCATAAAGCCGTCCAAGACCCGCTGGATACCCGTTGATGTCCGCGACAGCAACAATGTGTCGTCCGCGAACATCAGAGCGGGCACCCGACCAGAAGCCAGAAACGGGGCGTCACTATCCCTAAGATTATTTAATTCATTAATCAGACCATTTACATATAAACTAAACAGTGTGGGAGCCAGTACACAACCCTGGCGAACCCCACGGGTTACGGGAAAGCGAGCTGAAAGCTCCCCATTCTTCCCACACCTCACCTGTGCGAAGTTCCCTGTATGAAAGCGGACCAAGACGTCGAGTAAAAAGGTTGGGAGACCAAGATCCTTCAACACCATCCATAGTTTCTCCCTGTGGACCAGATCAAATGCGGCCCGCAGGTCCACGAAGACGAGATAGAGGCTGCCACCCTCCACTCTTGTGGTTTTCCAGTAGAGGACCTGCAGCCGAAAGATCTGGTCAAGAGTACCAGCTTGCAAGGGAGTCAATATTTTGTTCGCCTCCATCCAATCTAATACTCTATTCAGAAGTATTCTGCCCATCAGTTTTTGAGTGGTATCCAGTAAACTGATGGGTCTGTAATTGGATGGGGCAAGTGGACAACCCTTCTTAAATATTGGAACAATCTCGGCTCCAAGCCATGTCTCTGGCAACGCTGAACCTTGCAGGACCGCATTAAACAGGACAGTCAGGTATGGGGCCCAGATTGGGTTGGGAACGGAAAAGGTCCCCAGGGAGCTTATCAAGGCCTGGCGCTTTATTTAAGGGCAATCCCTCGATTGCAGATTCAACTTCTTTCAAAGAAATTGAATCAGAATAATAGTCGCCTTATTCCCAACGGTAAGGTCCTGTAAACTCGTCCCTGGTCCTAATTGGCTGTGGAGAAAGAAGGGGTCTGCAGATACAGCAGTCCCTTGAGATGGTGTATTATCCTGTGCCAGATAGACAGTAGCCCTCAAATCGGGGCTGGAATAAAGTTCTTTAAAATGTGCCTCCCATACTAAGGGAGCAATATTAGGTACCCCCTCCTCCTGATCGCCTCTCAATGAAAGAGAGACAATGGCCCAAAAACTCTTATGATCCTTGAGAAGGAGTGCTTGTCTCATGTCATTCCATCTGGATTCCTCCCACTCTTTCCTGGCCCTATTCAATTCCTTCTTATAGGATAACCTAAGTGCTCTAATATTAGAAGTGACCTTCGATTTAATTGCTGCAAGCATGTCTCTCTTCGCAATTTTACAAGCGTGATCATACCAGGGATGTGTTTTGACCCTTGAGTACCGGGCTCTGGCGACTGGATAAAATATTTCACCAAGACTCATGGTCAATTTCCTGTGTATCTCTAAGGCCTGGCTAGGAGAGACAAGGTCCCCCATTTCACTAATAAGTGGAGTGGCAATCTGATAAATTGCTGCAAGACGTGTTGGTGAGTCCAGACATGTTGGCCATTTGACCCTTCTCCTATTATTAGACAAAATATGCGGTGGAGGAACCGACGATGTACTTGGGTCTGGGTTAGATAGGCCAAAAGCACCTGGCTTGAGCGTCAAAACCAGGGCATTATGGTCACTATCATGTCTGTTTACAACCGCAAAATCTTTTAGCTTATCCCAGTGTTTAGCTTCTATTAGAATATAGTCTAAAATAGAAGTGCTATTAGACCTATTAAATGTTGGTAGACCAGAGCAAGGATTATCAAACCTTCCATTGCATGCCCATAAGGACATTGCGAGTGTAAGAGATTTGATTTGCAATACCAGCTTGGTCCAGGTCCTTACTGGGGCTATTGCGGGGGCTGGAATACACCCCAGCGAATCCACTTAATCATAATTGCCACGGTCAGGGATGCTCAGAGGTTCATACTGGCAATTAAAATCGCCACCCAAGATTATCGTTATAGTAGGGTCAAGAGACTGGATGAAGGAGTCAAGGATAGTAATAGTGTTTGACTCATTTCCATTCAAGGTGGGCCTGGAATAAATATTTATAAAGGCCACTCGTGACTTATCAGAAAGGATTAATAGAACACATTGGATATCTAAAGAGTTTGTTCCAAGCTCGACGGCCTGAATACCCAAATGTGTTCCTACCCAAATAGATAAGCCACCAGAAGGGCAGCCCTTGCCTGAAGAAACTGCAGGGATGTCAAAGGTCGCAAAACCATGACATACACTCCCTTCCAGGGCCCAAGTTTCTTGCATCAAACAGATGTCATGGTTTGCCATAAAGGTAAACCACTCCGGTTCTAGTAATTTATTCCTTAATCCAGCTATGTTCCATGATAGAATCTTTAAGCATCCCTGTTTCCTTTTGTCAAAACCTTGCTCCTTCCCCTGTTCTATTAAAGGTACTTGAACTGGAATGTCCTCGATTCTCTTTTGCGCCCTCCTAGTACCAATAAGGCAGGAATCAGCGCCAGAGGACGGAGGTGTAATATTCACCATTGGTCCAGAATCATCCTTATAATCACTGTTATTTGACTCTATGCTAGGGGTTTCACCATGAATCAGTCAATCTACCTCCTCTAGAACGCTGAACCTGTTCCTATGGGCATATGACTGAAGGGGGAGAATGGGATTTGAGGTACATTCCATGAATGACTTCCACTGGCAGGTCCTATTAGATGGCAGGAACTAATTCCTATCGTATTGGGGCCTCTGTGCACAAATCGAATTTAAGCTTAGGGTGGGGAAGAAATAAGACAAGTGCAGGGGAAATATCTGAGAATTCCACCAAGAAGGGATTCTACAGATATAATCCACTGCAACACGGTCCCTAAAGTTTATTATTATGGCATCTTCTGCCACTGTTTTGGGGCCCCTTCCTATCCAATCAATTCTTCTCACCGCCAAAATTTCCCCTGAAATATTGGGGGGGGGGGGGGGGGGGGAGGTCTGTTTTTGCTTAACCATTGGATACATTTATTTTTCAGGTCACTCTCATTCTTTTTTCCCCTCTGCAAGGGCCGGAACACCTACTAGAACTACCACATAAGGTTGTGCCTCTGGAGGCAGATTTATGAAAGACAACTGGGAAGGGACAGCCCTAGGTTCCTCGGGTCTCTTTGCCATAGATGAAGCAGTTTTTGGGAGCATCATATTCTCCTTAGAGTGTGGCCTATGATTAGCAAGTGGAGTCCTTGGGGGCTGGGAAGTAGAGCTCACTACCACTGGTACGGGGGGAAGTGGAGGCATGGGGTTTATATGCTCGTAAGTGCTTATTGGAGCTCCCTAGTTTGAGTTCTGTACCACTCGGGTATCATCAGTTGCTTCCCTCAAACTACCAGTTACAGGTGATAATATCTTGTCCTTAGCAATTATAGGCTTTGCATTATAAACAAGAAGGAGGGCCTTCTTGTTTATAATGGAAACAATTCTATCTAATTTAGAAACAAGGGGTTTAATATGGGAGGCAATAATCTGCTCCAAGCATGCCTGTAGATCAGCCACCATGTTGGTGACCCAACATGGCACCCCCGCTTGGGGATGCAATGTACTATCCAGTGGGGTCACCAAGTTATGGTTGGCCTGCGATTTTTTCCCAGGTTTCCTAGTTTTTTTGGGGAGACAATTTTTCCTTAACTTGAGGCCTGGCTTCCCAGATTTTACAATCACTATAGGGGAAGAAGAAGACGGGATAGAGTGAGGGTCCTCAGCATTATTGGAAGACATCACGGAAGCCTGAACTAATTCCTCATTCCTCAAAGATTCTAGAGGCATCTGAGAACATGGGAGCTCAGCATAAGTAGGGACAAGATAGGAATCAGCAATCAGGATCAATAGTAATTACAGAGCAGTCCCCCCCATAGTCTTGTAAGCATAATGTGGGAGTAATAGATAGTCTCCTTTCTGTATTTTCTATTGCAGTGGCCACAACTCCAATAGTCTGTTGTAACATTTTGTCAATGGCCGTAAGTGTCGGTAAAGGCTGAGTCGTAGTTAGATGTAGTCTAGTATTAGGGCGGGAAGCAACAGGCTTTAATACCTTGCCCAATTTACTCATGGTGTATCCGGAATGATATATACAGTATCAGAAAGAATCCAATGTGAAGTAAAACAAACCAGAAATATGGGCAAAGCTATGGGAGCCACATCAGACACAAAACTGGTTTCAATGGTCCATGCAAGGTATCTTCATAAATCGTCCAACCGGTCTTCTCCAGTCTTTTCCGAATCCAGGGGTGACTTGGGCTAGTTGGAAATAATACGGCCCAGCCCAGGCTCTGTCAGCCCCTGACGGCCACAGACGGCCCGCCCTTTGCCTTTAGCCCGGCGCCGCCCGCGCGCGTCCCGCGACATGGAGGAAGCCGCGATCTTTTGAGCGCCTCCGGGCGCGTTGGCGGCGTCAGCGGTCGCAAGGGAGCCTGGGGGCTGTAGTCTCCCCCCGCTCTCGGCCGCGAGGAGCAGTGGCGGCGGCGGGGGAGACACACAGCAAGAAACGGCCCAAGAACTGCGGCAGCAGCGCTGTAGTGGCAGGGCAGCGAGATTTTCCCCCAACAGGTAGGCGAGGCTCAAGGATTCAAGGAACATATTACTTTTTTGCAAATACAGGGTAGTATTGGCTTTGAATTACTGTAACCCAAAGCATATCTTAAACACATAAGGATGCTTAAAAGTAAAAGTATTAAATAATTGAAAAAGAAAAGCACTGGCAATGTAATAGTAATTTATATGTTGTAGCAGGCTGTTGGAGTTGTGAGGGATTGGGTGGTAGGTTAATTAAGTAATAATACATTTGATAAATTATGTGATTAATCTTAATTATGTAAATTATGTAATACAGATTTATTTTACCTATATTTTAGGAGTGGGGCTACGTTTGTAGGTGTATATGGTCGGGAGTTATTTACGTAATATTAACAATTAATTATTAATTAATCATTTGCTTGAGTGTTAATAATGTGACTTGTCTTATACTGTCTTATATATATAATTTATATTTAGTTATAGCTTTGTGTGGTTTTCTGGGTTTGTAGAGGTATGGAGTCGGAGGTTAATTAAGTGATATTTAACAATTATTAATTGTTCAACATTTTATTTATTATCAATTATGTAAATTGTGCTATACTTATTTATTGTAGTTTTATTTTAGAAGTGGGCTGCTAGGTTTGTGAGGGTATAGGGCGGGAGGTTAAAAGTTAATTAAGTAATAATCAAATAACAATTTTGTATTTGTAATTAATTATTTGCTATAAATAATTATATTGTGCTTAATTTGTTTTTTAAAAAAATAAACATATACTTTTTTTTACATAATTATTAATGTTTATGTTAAAGGTTTAATACTTTCCCCTAAAATGATAGGGTTATTCAAATATGTAATGTGAAGTAGTTTCCCAATTGTTGCTTAGACTGGTGTGGGAATAGGAAATCTTACCCTCGGAAGTCCAACGCTTTCCCTACTGTTGCACAGACTGAAGTGGCAATAGTAAATCTTACCCCTCTGAAGTCCAACACTTTCCCTACTGTGGGGCAGTTTGGAGTGGGCATAGGAAATTTGACCCTTTTGGAATTCAACACTTTCCCTACTGTTACACTGACTGAAGTGGAAATAGTAAATTGTTCCCCTTCAAAAGCTAATACTTTCTCTACTGATGCTAAGATCAGAGTGGGAATAGTAAATGTAACCCCTCCAAAGTCCAACACTTTCCCTTCTATTGCATAGATTGTTGGACTTGGATGAGGTTAGATTTTGTATTCTCCCTCCACTTTCCTTTCTATTGCATTTGTTGGAGTGGGAATAGTAAATCTTACCCCTCCCAAGTCCAATATTTTACCTTCTGTTGTGCTGTTTGAAGTGGGAATAATAAATGTAACCACTCTGAAGTCCAACATTTTCCTACTTTTGCGCTGATTGGAGTATGAATAGTAAATGTAACCCTTCCAAAGTCTAATGCTTTCCCCACTGTTGTTTAGACTGGAGATGGAGTAGTAACTGTAACCCCTCCAAAATTCAACACTTTCCCTACTGTTGAGTTATTTGGAATGGTAATAGTAAATGTAACCTCTCTGAAGTCCAACACTTTCCTACTGTTGGGCTGTTTGGTGTGGGAACAGTAAATGTATCCTCTCTGAATTCCAACACTTTCCTTATCTTTGCAGTGACTGGAGTAGGAATAGTAAATTTAACTCCTCCAAAGTTAAATGCTTTCCCTACTGTGACTTATACTACAGTGGGTATAATACAAGTAACCCCTCCGAAGTCCAACACTTTCATTAATGATGTGCAGATTAGAGTAGGAATAGTAAATTTAACCCCTCCAAATTCCTACATTTTCCTTACTGTTGTGCTGACTGGAGTAGGAATAGTAAATTTAACTTCTCCAAAGTCTAACACTTTCCCTGCTGTTGCAGTAGTTGGAATGGGAATAGTTACTCTAACACCTCCAAAGTTCAACACTTTGCATGCTGTTGAGCTGTTTGGAGTGGGGAAAGTAAACTTAATCCTGTTGAAGTCCTACACTTTCCCTACTGTTGTATAAACTGGACTGGGAATAGTATATCTAATATTCCCAGACTCCAATATGTCTCCTAATATTGGTTACATATACTTTTTATTATTATTTGTATGTTTTTTAACCTTATATTATTTGTTAATTTTTTATAATATTTTTTGTAATTGTGTTTGCTAATATTGTATTTATTTGGTAATTTATGTAACATTTTACAATTGAATTGTTATAATTGTGAATGTTTTATTTTAACATATATATATATATATATATATATAGTACACTCAATGCATGATGTCATTAGTGATGTCATTTGAAGTGTCATGAGTGATGTAACTGACCATGTCATGAGTGATGTAATATGTGCCGTCATAAGCAGTGCCTTGTGTGGAGCGAGTTATAGTTAGCTCAGGTAACTATAACCGCTGAATTTCTATGGTTATAACGTCCTTGTAGCCTTTGTTTTTTTCAGTGAATTTCTAAGGTTTGTGAGTGGGTGTCTGAGTGTCTATGTGAGTGTGTCAGAAGTTGTGTGAATGAATAGGCCAGAACAGAAGCTAATCTGCCCCTTTACCCAACAAGAGTCCACAGTTCTGCACTACCTAACTGGAAAACTTTTTACTGCATAATAAGTAAGTGCTAACTTGTTGGCTAAATGTCTTGTGCATATTCTCCACTACAGCTGTGTAATGGACCAGGAGGAAATGTCTCCAGTGACGTTTAATTCCAGCAACGTGATCGTTCCGCATGCGTCTTCTTCCATAAATCTGTGTTAACATGAATTTTCCTATAGAGAAGATGACAAGATTACAAAGAGGGGAATCTCCACCAAACAAGGTACTTCCTCTCAACTATATAAAGTAAGTACTTCTTTGTTTGGTGAACCGTTCAGGATAAGGAGGGTGAGCTATGGCGTGATGGTGGATGGCAGAGAACATATTATATCACTCTATGCAGATGACCTCTTACTTTATTTAAAAGATTGCTAGACAGGGGCACAAACCACGATTGCCTTGCCAGTTGAGTTTGAGTTTGCAGAGTACTCGGGCCCTCGAGTGAATATGGCTAAGAGAAGTTTGTTCCCTGTGGTGGCTGGTAGCCAGAGGTCAGATCATATGCCGCATGGTCTGAGCTGGTCCCCGACGACATTTAAGTCTCTAGGAGTCCAAGTGTTTCACTCTCAGGAAGATATACGGGAAGGGAATTTGTGGGGCCCCCTCCGATCTCTTAAGACATGTAGCCCATTATGGCCCAGATTTAACTATCCAAAATGGTATTGTTACCACATCTTTTATATTCCTTCACCAACTTCCCGGTTAAAATCCCTGGATCTTGGTTCCAACAGCTGGATACCATGCTTAGGGAACCGGTGTGGGATGGCAGCAGTCACAGGGTATGATTGAAACTCTACCGAGTCCCCCTGATGATGAAGGTTTAGGAGTCCCTGATTTTGAACTTTATGATCTATCGGCTCAGCTACAGTGGGTGACACCCCGGCTGGTTCCAGATGGGAGGAAATGAGCCAGACGGGTAGACTCACTCAGCAAGAGGATTTGCTGATGAAACACTTAGCCTGGAAGGTTGAGCTTCCTAGACCTGGGCTGCTGCTATCAGTGGCACTGGAATGTTGGAAACGCTGCCTACGAGGGAGCCATTGGGAGCGGACTATACGTCTCTGCGCTACCGTTGGTGGGGTTCCCTCATGGTGACCTGATTACATTTTATAGCGCCCCACAGCTGACAGTGTGGGCGGATGCAGGGCTAACTACAGTGGGGGATTGTTTTAACCTGGAGACACTGATCCCGCTGGAAGAATTACTGGAACAGTATGGGTTGCTCCCAGTCTGGTTCCTGATATATGAAGCGTTAAAGAGATCGTTCAGAGAATTGTGGTCTAATCATAGGAAGGAACCCAAGACTCATACAGTACTCCAGTTGATCCTTACCATGGGTGATGCATGACACTTACTTAAATGGCTCATAGAACATTGCTGGAAATTAAGCAAAGGGATCTTTTGATTTTAATAGCTAAGTGGGTAGCGTTGCATTGGTGTGAATTGTCAGACTTTGAAAGGAATAAGGGTCTGTTATACCCTAAATGGATATCCAGGAATATGCAGCTGAAATGTACCCAGTTTACTTACACACACATGATTTACTTAACACCTCATAGACTCTAGGTCATTTACGGAGGGGGGCTGCGACCATGCCCTAGATGTGCAGTTCTAGATGCAGACTTTGAACATATGATCTGGAGTTGTCCCAAACTGTGCCCGTTTTGGGGGGAGGTAGTGCATAAACTGACCTGTGTATTGGGCCGGCCACTTAACTGTTCCTTGGACACTTGTCTGCTGGGTTTACTCCAGAGGCCTAAGGTGGGCTCCAAATTCTTAGATTTAGCGTAGGCGCTGGCTAAAAGGTGCCTAGCGCTTGTATGTAAATTGGAAAGGGGTCCCCAGTTTGAGGGCTAGGTGCAAATTGTAACGATTTGGGCCTGCACAGAAGAGACATCCCTCAAGGAGGATGCCAGAGGTGTGCATAGGTGCTCCATCGCAGTACTGCTGTCTGAGGTACTGCAGAATTGGGAGAGACCAACTGAGGACACACACAGTACTGTTGAGGGTGAGGGAGGTAGCAAAGAAGAACGGGGTAGTTCCTTGCAACACGTCGGACACAGGAAGTACAAACTAGGGTACCCTCTGTATTACATATGTAGGAGTCCCTATTTGGGCCTGGGAGATGGAAACACACTTAATCCTACTGTAGAGCTCATGCCCAACGACATTGTCAAATATTGTATGTTGTCTATGTTGTCTGAGGTCCCTGATGTATGGCGCTCCCTTATACACCCCCCACCATAGACATTCCTCTCGCCATATTGCAATAGATGGATGTGTGACGACTGGCAATGCAGCAACCCCGATATTGGATGGTGAAGAACCTCCCAAAGACACTTGAGTTGGTAATAATTGTTATTATATGTTTGTTTGTTCTTTAAACGGCCACTATAAAGGTTCACTATACGAACTGTTATGGAGCTCTTTTATCTGATGGGGGGCCTTGTGCAGTATCCTGATACACAGAAGGATGCCTCTGGTATCCATTGTTATGGAGGGAAATAGGCAATAGAGGCAAGGCAAATGTGGAGGCCTAACCACTGGATGGACATGATCAGAGATGGATGGGGAAGGTTGACCTCCTTGGGCTGGAGGCCTGCTTGGCTTGAATGGTTTAGCCACTTGATGTCTTTAGACTTGTGATATTTATCTTTTAAATGCAGGTTGAAGGGTAATGAGGGGTCACCCTTCCTGTCTGTCTGAGTCCAGTGGATTATATTGGCAAATTTGTTTATCCTTTAATATCTCAAAAACTACTGAACGGATTTACAACAAATCATAAAAAGCACACTTTCTGGACCAAGATCGGGCTGTAGTTGTGTTTAAGATCTCTATGGGAATTAACATTGGGAACACACTTTTATTGACTGCCCCTTTTCTCTGCCCCCTGTTGATAAATCACCTTTAAAAGTTCCCTGCACAACTAGACAAAATATGTCACTTTTTGGGAAAGGTTTGAGAAGATTCGTCAAACGACAAAAAAGTTATTAGCAAACCAAAACAAGGTTTTTCTTATGGAAACTAGGTTCTAAATATAACTGCTCATATATATGTGTGTGCATGTTTATGTAAGTATATATTTATATTAGTATTATGTATTCGCGGAATTTATGTAGTTTACATTATATTAATTTTATGTACAAAAATATTTAACTATATACATATCTATTTATATATACATGTATATTTATATATATATACATATATATTCACATATACATATATATGTTATCTACTAGCGGTCGCCAGTAGATAGTTAGGACCTATTTTCCATAGGAAATTCGTAACATTCTATTCCCAATAACTTTGGCGCCGATTGACGAATCTTCGCAAAAGTTTAAAAACTCGTGGGGCGCTCCGGTCTGCTCCTATCTTAAACGTTTCGGGCTGATTCGTCAAGCAGGGGCGAGAAAAAAGGGGGGTACCAAAACATGTTTTCCCCATGCAATTTTTCATAGGAAACTTTAGACACGGCTACAGCCCGAACTGCTGAACGGAATTACACCAAATTTGGCAAAGAGGTAGTTCTTGGTTCAGAAAGAACCCTTTTTGTTAAATGATGTAAATCCGTTCAGTATTTGCTGAGAAAATCAAAAGTATAAACACATACATATCTAGGGCCGTGTTGGCAGCCATCTTGTGCCTCGGTAGAACCGAGGCACAAGAAATTAGGAAAAGAAACGTGAAAAACACGAAAAGGGGGCAGGGTAGAAACACCCTGACCCCCTAGGCCTGCTTAGGGGGTCCCTCAAGGACCCCCAGGGCACCCAAAAACATTAATTTTTTTTTTAAATCGCCAAAATCTGCGCAGGGTGCGCATCCTGCCGAGAAAAAAATAACGAAGTGCGGGCTCCCGCGCTTTGTTGCTATTTAGCCCCCGGGTGGGAAAAATCCCGGGGGCATTGTTTTAATTGTGATGGGGGCCCAAAGGGGCCCCAGGGACCGCCACCCCCAGGGCTTTTTGAAATTATGTGGGGGTCTCACAGCCCCCCCCCAGTCCCGGGGACCACCACCTCCCGGGGCTTTTGAATTTATTGGGTGAGGGGCTCAAAGGCCCCCCCAAGCCCCGGGGACCGCCACCCCAGAGGCTTTAATTTTTAACGTGGGGGGCATCCCTCTCAGATTCCACATATTCATATGACTGAAGAAACACTAATAAATATACCAGCTAACTGCAAACATGCGGTTACACAAAGTTGTTACAACCTGGTCTGCCCCAGATGGGTGGAGATGTATTAGCTGCTGGGAATGTAACTCCTGAATGCTTCATGGGCCTCAACCACTAATGAAACAACTATAAGACTGTTTCACACAAACACTTCAGATACAGTTCCTAACAACTACACAGCCTATGAAGCACTAGAAATACGACTAACTTACCAAGATCATCAAAATTGGTTTGAAGGTGCTCTACAATCTACACACAATAATTTTAGACTACGTCCTCTTAGCAATGAGGGAGCAACACAGCCAGTCTTAGCCGGCTACACACCATATCCAAATATAGATAATCTGACAGCTTCAGACCTACGTATACTATATACAGATCCAGTTAAAACAAATTGATGTTTAACACAATTTGTCATCCGAACAATGACAATAAAGCTTGCAAGGGCTGTTCAAGCTACACAAACAATAAACTAGCTTCAAGCAGTGTTTCACCATATGGGACCTCAGGAGAGGCATAGAAATATTACCATATGCCAATGGAGATGCTGCCCCGGTGGAAGACTGCAACACTTGGGGTACGGTCTTTGCTGCAGTATATACCAGTGCAAGAAGAACAATTGATGGACAGAATGCAGAACAATGTCATACATTCACCCCGTACAATGATCCGGTCCCAGTATGCTTGTTTACGGTCCAGTGAGGACCTGGCTTGGCAGCTCGGTCTGGACTGTTCCCATGAGGCACAGGGTCAAGACTGATTTGCATATGGCTGGGTCTAAACTGGGGTGGCATGGTGAGCAAAAGAATGATGGATTTAACCAAGATCTCTTGACTGGGGGTGAATGTATGATTTATTCAGCATTCCGTCCATCATTTGTTTGCGTAGCACTTTTCACCCTATGTGGGAATGGTTTGCCCAGACGTGGGTCCCTTGCTCACTGTGCCACTGGAAACAAGCTAACCTGGCTGATGAAGGGTAATACCCAGAAACCGGTCCCAGGATGCTTGTTTCCAGTCCAGGGAGGACCTGGCTTGGCAGAATGGCCTTGTTTGTTCCCATGAGGCACAGGGTGAAGACTGATTTGCATATGGCTGAGTCTAAACTGGGGTGTCATGGTGAGCAAAAGAACGATGGATTTAACCCAGATCGCTTGACTGGGGTGAATGCATGATTTATTCAGCATTCCGGCCATCATTTGTTTGCGTAGCGCAGTATATACCAGAACATATGATAAACCCTCATTAGCTGTTTTGCCAGAGTTGCTTAAACAGATCAAGAATGAATAAGGAGCAGCCTCTGCCCTGGTTTTAAGAATGAAACTGATGAGCAACTTTGCCGCAGTATCCGCCATAATGTTAAATAACGTTAAAGGAGAAGCAGCAGTGTTGGCGGTACGCCAGTGACTCACAAACATATTGAGGAAACCTATGCAACAATAGGTAAAAATAATTTGGGAGCCAGACCTGGTAAACCACAGATTAAGAGTAATTCTGAAAAGGATAACTTGAAGAAGACATCAGATTCTTCCTCTAAGAAAAAAGTGGGTAATAAGAAACAAAGAAAAGACTAAATCGCAGGGCGGATCTCCTCAACAGGAGGCCACCGAAAAGCGATATAATCTGTGTAACTCTCATAATATTAAAACGCCTGTCAGGTATCAGGATACTGATACACGTTCATCTCATTCCTTTCAGGATTCATCTGAAAAGCGCTTGGAGAGAGGACCGTAAGAGCACAGATAGATCAAAGGAATATGTGAAACCGAAGAAGGACTCACAACCCTCTTCTGACTACATAATAAAAAAGGAAGATACACCTAAATAGTTCAAGCCTCAATTTAAAAAGAGGAAGGTGGCTGGCATTAAAGTAATCGAGTAGAGATGCTTACAAGGGATATTATTTGAAAAAACAATAAGATTCCTTTGAACAATTACTTGTGAATGCTCTAGAAATAGCATCAAAAATATACATTTTTAACCTAAATTCAAATAATGAATCAATCTTATAGAACAAAGGAAAATAGACGGGTGCATTGCTTTTGTTCATCAATTTATGGCCAAATACTGCAATTCTTGGGTACATACAAATATCATGTATACAAATGTTACAAATGGGAAAGCCACTTAATGTAATTTCTCATTATCACCAGTGTATTTGAAACCCATTTCAAAAACATAGTCATATTTGGAAACAGCCTATGTATAAGACATGGATTTCCTAGACTTAGAGTTTCTTTGATAAGATGAAAAATGGGTTGATGCGTCGACGTTTCGGTATTTTATGTTGTCCATCTATCAGACCATCTTTAGGACATGAAATTAATATGTAGAACACAGACCCTTTGATTAGCGATTCCGTCAGGGCAGTGAGGTATTGAGTGATACCTAACCAGATCACAGGTTAGGATTAATACTAGCAGCATATGAGGGTCTAGCATCTGTTCACACAGAGGTGGCAGCTACAATTTAATTATTGCAGCAACGCTATTGGTGGGCAGGTCTATATAAACAGACCAAGGATTTTGTCCTTAAATAGGACATCTGCCAGCAGGTGACGGGCTCTACCATGGCTTGTTCACCACAGACACCTCTATTGATCTCTGACACGCCTCTCGCTTGTGTTTACTTGGACCACTGTGGCCCCTTACAATCAGACGGGGCTTACAAATACATCTTGGTTGTGGTGGATTCCTGCTCTCGATTCTGATGGGTTTTGCCACAGTGATCAGCTGACATTTGAACTGTTATAAAAGATAAAGATGTACAAGTCTTTATCGGGACATATGTAGAAGCCACATTCCATTCAGACCAGGGTCCGGCGTTTGCTTCCAGAGCTTACAAAGACGCCATGGGGAAATTGGGTGTGACTGTACCGGATTCCTCCCCCTACCATCAAGGGAAATGCGGTAGTAGAGAGGAAGAACCGGGACTTAAAGCAGTCCTTAATAGCGAGGGTATTAGGTTCAAATCGTAGTTCGGTTCATCACCGTAAGGCAGAGAGCCATAAACAATCTACCTTGAAAATCTCTGAGTGGTCGGACTCCCTTGTGAAGTCCCCTTTGGGGTTAAGATGGGAGTTCCTGACCTTGAAAGTCCCAGTACAGTGGTGGCAGGAACACCATTTGACATCAATGAAAGTTTGGATGTTTTACAGGATCTGAACAACTTTCAAGAAGCTCAGAGCAACGTCCAGCAGAAATGTTACACCACTGGAGAAGTGAAGGAAACACCAGCGAATCCTGGTTGGAGCCCCAAGATTGGTGAACTAGTCCAGGAGAAGATTGTGGGCAAAAAGGAATTCAGGCAATCTTAGAGTGCCAGTACCTGTCCTGGCCGTTAAAGGTACAACAACTGTACTTCTACCAACCCTTAATGGTTGCAAAAACAAGAGATTTGTTTCAATAGGTCTCGTCAAACCACACTATGTGACCGGTTGTACACAGTAGGCCAAGAAGCTCCTCGGTAGTTACCTGCCTTCTCTCACTACCCTACAGGAAGTAGCTATGAAAGCTTTGATCAACAATGAAGCCTCCTCTCCCCTCCAGGGGACAACTAGCACTGAAGTATCACTTCTTTCTGTTATATCTACAAACTCATTACAAACATCATGCACAGAAACTCAGATTTATATTTGGCTGTGAGAAGTTGGTCTGGCATATGCTGGTCACTAGTTATAGTGGCCACCTTGCACCAGTCCAAATCGACTCTTATGGTAGATAGGTTTAAGACAACATTTTAAAGAAAGCTATCTTAGTGGTAGCTGTGGAGAGCAGCCTTCAGGCTAAGTCTCAGAGGAATGTAAAGCAGCTTGTTTTACCTTATAATCTCTTGAATTACCAAATGAAAGGACACCACACAGGTATATATATCAAATATATATGTATTTATTACTAGGCACACTCTACTAATCTCTTTATGAGATTAGAAGTCAGGAACATATGCAAATATCAACGTTTCACAATAAGTTAAGCACAAATATGGCTGGGGCCCTAGGGGCGTACCAGACCATATACTAAAAAAGAGGTTTAGGAATGTCGACTTGCAAGGGGACAAGGCCTAGGGCCTGTAGAAACGCTGGGGCTTCACTAATCCACCCAAGGCAGATAAGTAAAAGACCCACGGGAGATGCGTGCAGTGTGAGAACACAGCCGCGGGTTCCCTATTGATTTCAATGGAGCAAGTCGTGGTCGGATTTTTTAAGTTTAAGGGTACTTCTAGGAAGTCTACAAGCAAATCACTTACAAGGTAAGTAGTTCGAGGGCCAACACCCACTGGAGCACCTGAGTGTACGAGTTACCTCACCCAGGGAAGCCGGGTGCATAGGTGTCTTTTGGTGTTGGGTCGCGTCGTCGTTTTCTATGGGAGCCACAAAAGTTTTGCTGCTTGTGAAGACTGAAGAAGTGTCCGGTGGAATCCAAGGCTGGATTCAAGATGAAGAAGACCTGAAAGCAGAAGGGACACTGTTCACAGTCACTTGCCAGTGACCAGGGGCCAGGAAGATGGATGCCCACGGAAGTCGGGTGATTTCAGGTGATCAAGGGTGTTTTGACTCTTCAGCCACGAGGTCCAGGAGGCATTGAGGACAACCAGGAGCTGGATTCGGCATGTCCCATGAAGTCTGCAGCTTACTGAGGTGTCGGCAACCGGATTGGAGCTAACAAGCCTTGGCAACAGCAAGTCTCGTGGAAAATGAAGAAAGTCAGCAATGCAGAAAAGTAAGGTCTGAGGAACTCACCCAGCAAGGGTTTGTGAGGGCAGGTCTGGAGCAACCAGAGGAGCCCTTTGGTTTGATGAGAAAGTCTTCAGGGAACCCACAAGCCAACGGGCAAGGGATCGCAAAGACGCCTCATGAGGATTCACTTCACAGGAGCCCACGGTCACTCGGGACAAGATAGGCCTCTGATTTTCAAGTGAAATCCTGCTGGAGGCTTGGACCACACGTGCTCCCATGCACAAGTTTGTAGAACGTCGTGAAGGGGTTGCACTTGACAATAGTGCATGGTACCCCGGTATTGCTGTTCCTCGTCACTCGTGGGGTCCACTCGCCACAGCTCTGCTGGAGACTCACAATGGCCATCGAGAAGTCAGGAAATCTACTTCTGGGGCTGCAGGGACTTCGGACTCCAGCGGGAGTGGGAAAGTTTGCGACCGTTGATTAGAGTTTTTGGTGCCTGCCAAGCAGGGGAGTCACTCCTCGACTCCAAGGGAGATTCTTCTGTCTTCCAAAGGTAGTGGAACATCGAAGGGCCAGGATTCTTCTTGTAAAGCGTCGTCCAGAGATATCTAGTTTGCAATGGCAAGGGTTCCCTATCTTATACTAAAAGAAAGGGAGGGACTAGCTTTATGACCACTCCTCTGGGAGGGTCAGGGTAGGGGGTGGTTACACCCTCTTCCCTTTGTCCAGTTTCATGCCAGAGCAGGGACAGGTAGCCCCTGAACCGGTTTGAGCTGGCATATGCACAGAGGAGCCTACTGCTCCCCCAGTGTAGGACTTCAAAGCACTCTAGGAGTGCACCCACCCAGCCCCAATACACTAAGTACTGTCTGGAAGGTGGTGACACCTCCCTGTGACAGGATGCCTATTGTTGGGCCTCCTCTACTGCGAGTTTCAGTCAGCAGCAGGAGGGCAGCCCAGTGTCTGTGCTGGTGGCATCCATTTTGTGATGCCAGGGTTCTTTCAGATTTCTACCGAGTTTCCACAGTGGGTACATGTCGACCCCTCTAGAAGGGTGAGATCATACTCCCACACCAGTTACTGGTGTTGGGGTATGATTCCAAGTTGCTTGACACCAAACACAACATGTTTTGATGCAGTCATTCCAAAGTTAGCATTTCCTGGGGGGTTATAATGCACTTAAGAGTATATGGTTTAACCGCATCCACAAACAGTCACAGAGAATAGACTCAGCCAGCTGCAGAGGGGTCCTGCTCATGCAAAGGCACCTCCTCACATTGTAAACCAAGCCCCCTGCCCTCAGGATTGATATGGCCTGCCTTCGGGGTGACTGAGAGGTTTATATGTGTGTGTATGGTGAGATATAGGGAACCTATACCTCAGTGAGGAGTGCTAACACTACCTCACCCAGGCTGCAGTAGCAGGCCTGTGGTGTCAGATTAAGTCTGCTTCCCAGGGGTGGCATAATACATGCTTCAGCCCCTGGTAGGCCTGTGAAGTACCTATGCCCTTGGTACCTAGGGTACCATATACTAGGGGCTCATAATGTACCACAGTATCCAATCACTAGTGCATCTAATATGCACTCCAAGTTATTTGAGGGAGAAAGCAGATAGGCAGGGGTCCTGAATAGCAGGATCCCAGCCAGACTAGTCAAAAACCATTCAAACACCAGGAAAAAAAGTGGGGGCAACCATGTAGTCAGATTCCACCTTCCTACATTGGCAAACAGGAAAAATTGGTATCTACAGAAATATACCACCACTTCAGTCTACTTCCAGTTCTACACAGACTCCAAAGCTGCCAAAGGCAGATCAAACAACCTCTGGCTACTTCATTGACTTTGATGACTTCTTTTCAGATTCATCTGACCCACTACCGCCCGAGGTAGATTGCATGAATTCTACTGTTGGCTGAAAGAGAGGTACTTTAGCCCTCCTTAGATATACATTTAAGATTACAAAATCATTACTATTCCTCTTCATTTGGATTCGTTTTCTGACCGTCTTTTTCTTTATTGTGAATGGACACTATCTCCCTGAATGATCTGCTGTTGAAATGGTGAACTTGGTTTTAACACCCCATTCGTCATCACACAAACTGAAAAGAGACTTTTCCCTGGTGAACAAATCTGCTGTTCTGGTTTCTGGTGGAATTGTTTGGGATAAGGTATGCCATATTTGGACTGATTTAATTAACTCAAATTACATATGTGTTTAAGATTTCTATGCATGACTTTACCTCTCTCTCAGATGATTGGGACAGTGATACAGTGCATGGAATGCTAGATGATCTGCAGCATTCAACTGATAACGAGATGCATGAGGGCACAACTATTTATGATGAAATGTTCAGTTTTCACAATTATGGTCACCATTTCCTGCATAAAGAAAGTACTCCACATGCAGTATTTAATTACACACAATTTGAACACTGCCCTACACCACCTCGGGGTAGTTCAAAAGCCTTTGCACAGAAGTTTGCATATATTTCAGATCATATTACAGCTGACCAAGGTCTTATTATTACAAACTCACTGCCTCACGGGCTCAGAAAAGTATGCTCTCTAGCACCAAGCTGATTTATTTTGCATCTTTTATTTCTCAGCTGTGTGTTCAAGGGTTCAACTTTTTGAAACACAATGTTGATATGAAAACCGTTTGGTGAAGTAAAGATTCGCAGGCTCAGGAGAACAAGACTTGCTTTTTACCTCAGCAAATGATTTTCCTGAACAAAACTGTGCAAGAAACATCCCGTCTTGGCTTGGCTAAGATAAAAGATTTTAAACACACCCAGCATTCCCACATTTGCACAACTTGCGAACTGGCAACAATACCCAAATTACACGGAGAAAACATTACCCATCAACCTTCGCAATAGCTCATATAATTCTTCAGATACCAATCAAGAGGGAATGTTAGTGTGTGCGTAAGTAAGTTTAATATGCATGATTAATAAAAATCGTTGCATATACATAAAACATTATACACATTTGTTAACAGTTTTGGAGAAATAAAATGTAAATACGTTAAAGCCTCAATAGGGTGTGATCCAGTGAAAGTAAAAACATTGAGCTTTTCAAGCTGTAAGTAAGGAGAGACAATAGTAGTTTTTATGTGGGTAACCCATTTTTTTCACTTTGTCTTTTTAAATTTGAGCAGTGTTAACAATAGAAGTCTAAGATAAAACATTGAAAAAGCATTTATTTAAAAAAAGGCAGATTCTATTTGCTGCACTATTTATGCTCCGTTCTGAGGGAAAAGATTGTCTGATGGTAATTACTGGAATTGATCTTGTTCCAATCAGTAATATAAATGAAGTTACTAAAGTCTTCTGGTTTAAGTGGCTGTGCATCGAGTGTAAACATAAGTGGTGTCAAGTTAAACCTTTAAAACATAATTGCAAGTATAGGCTAGGCAATAGGTAGTATCAACGAGTGCAAACTTGCCAAATATAGCAGCTTTTTATAGTTCTGTGACAATGCTTTTGGAGCACACAAACATTTATATAGTTCAATTTATAATTATTAAAGATAAAATCCACAGAATTCAGATGGGCTCTTGTTTTTTTCTTCTTTAATTTTCAACAAAATCCAATCCCATGTGACAACGCGTTTCGCCGTGGTAGGGCTAACCTACGGCTTCCTCAGGGCTGGAAATGATACAAATTATGCATTTTATAATCCATCCTATTGCATCTCAATTAAACACCATTGAGCCCATTTTTTGACAACCGTGTGCAAAGGACTATTCAAATCTACAATCAGTGCATTAAGTTGTTTCATAGATAAAAAATAACTTTGTACTGTTTCTTATTCATACATATACTTTACTCCTTAATACTTAGAATTTAAAGCCACGTATAACATATTCCTTCATGTTTAACAGTTCACTTATTGTTTACATCCAGTTAATAGTGATATGGTGATCTGATTTGTTATGCCCTTTGATTCCACCAAGTGTTACTATGATTATATAACCTACGTGAGTTATGAGTAACAACACGTCAAATTCTGTGGTTGTAAGTGTTGGGCGCATGATATATGTTGGAGAGGAGTTTTCAAGATTGTTGTGTCAGAATGTTCAATCGATCTTGGGGGAGTCAGTCCTTGGCAGGTGATCAGATGTTGCGTTTGTTATGCTTTGTCAGTATTGTCAATTCGCTCATCTGTTCTTTCATTAGAGGATGGCAGCTGGGCCAATCTCCTTTCTACTGCAGAGAGAAAGTGTGTGCAGCTGCAGTTTAATTGCGTAACAGTTGGATCGAAGCAGGCAAGCACCGCCTGTCTGCAGGTTCGATTTCCTTTTTGGTTGAAAAGGGGGCGAAGCATCAAGTGTTGATCTTTCAGTAGAATAGTACAAGTGCAAATTATGTGCAGAAGTTCTTCTCTTTTAGTACCACACAGTTGACAAGTAATTGCTCCAGGGTTCTGCTTCCAGGGAGGCAGGTGGGGAAGGATCGGTAGTATGCCCAAGCGATGTCTAAGAATTTCACCTCAGTAATAGATTGAATCCTTCACTCAAATGATTGTGGTTTGGCAGCAACATAATTTTTAAGTTAGAACCAGTAAAAACCAGCCATGTGCCCTTTTAACCAATTCAGACTTATCTTCAATTATAGAGATGACTTTCATGGATTTTGACACTACTTTTTAGGTCTCGCCTAGCGACGCAGCGCATGCGCTGCTCGCCTTGGCGAGATCTATTGTTGTTGGTTTTGCTTTCGAAGGGGGACCGGAGATGTGCACGCGCCCGGACAGGCGATGTGCACGTGTCTCTCACGGCAACAGCTTGTTGATCTAGAAGAGACTGTGCCAGGAACGCACGCGTTTGGTGTGATTGACAAGACGTCATTTGTTTTTATTTTATGTGTTGGCACCACCTGGAAGTCTCCAAAAACTCCTTGTTTTTTATTATTACTACTTTTTAGAACGCGGCGTCCGCATCATGGACTTCGCGTGTTCTTTCAACAAAATTTGCATGCTGAGCGTGGTGTCCCTATGCTGAGTGCAGCGCCCGCTTTAGGGACACCGCACTCAGTTTAATTTTGTTATTTTTTTAACTATGTTGAGCGCAGCGCCTGTTATTCCCTGCAGTGTCTGACAGGGAGTGTGGAGTGACCGTTGCTCAGCTCTCCGAGTGCAGAGTGAAGTCCATGGTATTCATTACCTCGGTGGCAGAGTGCAAGGAAGGTTCTTTCTTCCAGGCACCGTGTATACAGCACCAGGGCATCTCTGGCAAGAAGTGTGCAATTCCGGGCTCTCCCTGGCCTGGCACGGAGTGAGTAGTTCCTGGCACAACCAGGCAGGTGAAAACAACCAGAGGCCGCATCTGCTCGAGCGTTCTCGGTCGCTTTTTATCCATGGTCAGTTTTTCCCTTAATTAAAGAAAAAATAAACATGCAGCTTTTTAACCCCAAGTGGTGTCTGGCTACAGTTCCGTATGAAACTTTTTCACATGGAATATTTTGAGAGTGATAATGTCTGTTCTCACTAGGGGATGGCATTGCCGTATTGTTATTCTTCTAATCTGTGTTGGTTTGGTTACCTTGTGAATGGCCATGAAACACCTCGCCCTTTGTAAGGAAAATTAAAAAAAATATATATCTTGAGTACCTGCCTCATATTTAGCAACCAGGCCCCTCCATCACCTCGTATGCAGATAAGGCTTTGAAATGGGAATATTTTTGCTCCCTACTTTTGAAGGCTGAGAATAAAATGCTTTTTTGCATAAAAAAGTAGTTCTCATTCCTGATGAAAATATTTTAATAGGATTAAACATTAACATAAATATTTTCATTGTAAACAATATGTATTTTCTTAATGTATGTCATACTTTATTTGTATGTGGAAATTCACATGCATGAAAAGATTTATTTAATAGTCTGAAAAATGCGGCTGATCTCATTTAATGTATACATAATAATAGGTTAGTGCATATGGAAGCTTGGGTAGAGTTATTTGTATCCATCCCTTTTCAGTTATTTTTACCCAATTGTAGAGAGTAAAACAGGCTAGTCTGATGCTGATTTTGAAGACTTCCCTCTACAACACACAACCACTTCCTACCCATTGGCTACTTCCATCATCTAAAGTTGACTTTTATAATACCACCTCTTCTGCTAACTGAGTACTGCCAGCTCCCACCCCATTGCTGGATCCATAATCTTCAGGTAAATGCCTCCCCTCTCAACTTTACTTACCATGCACCACTCTATTCAGCTTTGATACTACATCCATAGTCTGCAGATACCTACATCCCTTCTCTTTCCTTTCACTATCACCCTCCTCTGCACTGCCACCACCACCAAGGCACCTAGCACCTCTAGTCCCTCATCTGTGTACAGCTGTCTTACTTTCCCCCAATACACTACACCACCAAAACACACCACCATAACCTACCCCATGGATACTTCCATCATCTCAAGATGACTACCTTCCACGTCACTACCAGCCATTGGAACTACTGCAAGAGCACCTACTACCGCCAAACATATGTTGGAAATTAAAACTGCCTCCTCTCCGCCATCAGTCACTTCAACCACAGCCAAAGTCATTGCCACCTAAAAAACATCATTTCTGAAGTGCCTTGTGCTGCACTGCCTCAACTAAACTTTTCCTACCTCCCAACAATGTCCACCATGTCACAGTGAATAACTGCACCTTCGCTTCAGGCCCCATTAACCGTGCCCATCCACCGCCGCTACTCCTCCCTCCCAGGTCTACCCGAACAATGCTTTATACTCACTCCTAATGTCTGTACGTGCCTGGCTGTGGTTCGGGACACAGATCTTAAGGGAGGGTGTTTTTTATCAAAAGCTATCAACTGGGAACCAAGCTGAGATGAATGTGTAAATGAATGAAATATGCGTAGTGACTCGTACCCTGAAGTTGGGTTTCAAGGTCGCACTTGACAAACACCTTGCTTCTTAAGAGTCATCCATTAAGAAAAGATGCTCGAGACACACACAGACTGCTGAATGAAAAAATGGAACCCCATGTTGCTTTACTTGAGATTACTGTGCATACTGCAGAATGTCTATTCCATCATTATATAGACACATAATGATGGGAGACAGAATCTTGATCCCCACTATGAGGGTATACTGATGCTAACACAGACGTTGTCCTACAGCTCTCACAGACCATCACTAGCCACCCTCTGTGTCTATGACCTTCACCCAACAGATAGACCAGCATTAGTCATCACTCCAGGCTTATTTGAATCTCATCAGCATTGCACACATGCATAGAGCACTCCGCGCCCCGTCCCAATTGGAACCAGATGTCCAAATGTTTCCCTTTTAATAATGTTTTCAATCTTGAATCTCGATTTGAAGGAATTAACACACCCAGCCACTGCCAGCCTTCTCTGGGAGCAGAAACCTAGACTGTGGCAAATTGTAAAAGCGAAGGACCCCACTTTCTGGGAGTAAGCATACATTCAGCTATTAAAGCAGTGATCGACCTCTTCCATGCACTCTAATATTTGAGTGTGGGGTCATTTTTTCAGGTTGAGCCTCTGCAAGGCATGCTGTATTGGAGTATGCACTGGAAGCCCCTCCCACTCTCCACCCATATTTGTCATTGGCTTCTGTCATTGTCCTTCATAAATGCTGGTTTCTGATTCGTAAATAGGTTTGTTAGTCCCTCCTTGCTCCCGCCTTCTCTGCATTTTTAACCTCCCATGACGACTGGCCCTTTTACTTCTGTTGTTGCACTGTAGGTCTTTATTTAGTCTGGCATGCTTTCCTGCAGCATGGCGCGTTGACTTGCAAAGCAGCCCAGGACAATCGCGGCACCGAAGATGCGTCGAGGCTCATTTGCGTGAAACTGGGGGCAGGGGTGATTTGACATAAAAAGGAGACTAGAAATTCTAGTGGAATGTGTGTAAACATGCACATGGAGGCACCCAATGTGCATTTGGCATAGCAGTGACATAATTAGAACACTTGTGAGTGTTTTTTTTGCGGTTTGTTTTCAGCCAACGCTTCCCTTCCTAAAGTAGATGTCTATCTCGTTAGATACAGTCTATGCTAAACCTGTCGAAAACGAATCAGATTCAGTGGATTCGAAGGCTATTTCGGGCGGCTGGCTAGATTATCTGAGTCCTAATAGATATAAACCTTTAGAGATCGAAGCCGAGATGGAAGCAGAAAATTTAGAGGCTTCTAAATTGGATGGGGAAATTGATGTATTACTGGATAAACCTTGTCAGGCTATTCCCTCCGCTATAGTAGAGACGCCGAATTTAAATTTAAATACAGGTCTACATTGTAATGATATAGCGGCTGAAGTTACGGAGGGGGGGCCCCACCCAGATACAGTGGTTATTACTCTGTTAAAAAAGCTTGACTTGGATATGCATAGGGGGTTTGAGGAGTCTAAGGTCAAACAGGATGGTATTAGAGAGGCAGTGGGTTTACTAGAAGCTAGATTTGATGAGTTAAATGTACGCATGACTTCCCTTGAGGAGGAGGTTAAGGTGGTACACGCTAAGCTTGATGAAAATTGTAAAGAGTTAGAGCAGGTCAAGTCTAGAGAAAAGGTCTATGAGGATCGCCTGGAAAGATTGGAGAATTTACAGCGAAGAAACAATTTAAAAATGTTGAGGCTTCCAGAGGGGAAGGAAGGGCCAGATCTAAAGAGCTTTATTGCTCATCTATTAAAAACAGAGCTACAGTTGGAGGAAACTGAGGACGAGATTGCTCAAGATATTCAAAGGGTGCATCGTGACCACTTCAAATTGAATCCAAATCGTTCGAAGCCCAGGAAGATTCTGATAAATTTTTTAACTTATGGGCTAAAAGAGAAAATACTTACAGCAGCATTGAAGAAGGGTCGTTTAATGGTTGGAGAGGCAAGAATTGAGGTCAGGTCGGACCTTTCCATAGTGACAGCAAACAAACAGTGGGAGTTGGGCAAGAGAATTGAACCTCTAAGGAAGCTAGGTGCTACAGTCCAGTTGAAATTTCCGGCATTCTTAAAAGTGATGTGGAATAACAAGATGCATACTTTTACGGCAGTAGAGGATGTAGATAGTTTTTTGGAGTATTGCCAGGCTGGGGGCCTATAACGCGATGGAAAAAAAAAAAAGATTTTATTTAGGTTATGGATGCTAATAAAAGTATGGTGACAGTTCCACGAGCCGGCACTCGATAGGCCCAGGCTTGGGCCTTAGGTTAATGGATGGGTTTTCCCGGGAGGGGGGTTTTGGGGTTCAGGGAAGGGAATGGGGGGGGTTAGGGTTGGAGGGTTTGGGAGTTAGGGTAGGGGGAAAAAGTTCTAAAATGTTCTCATATGTCACGGTTATGGATATAGATATGGCTTGCAGTTGGGTGTTAGGTAGTGATAAATAGTGAAACGATGTTGGAGGACAGAATGGATGTAGTGAGTTGGATGTCATGGAATGTTAATGGGTTAAGGGGTAAAGACAGGAGAGATAGGATCATGAGATATTTGAAAGATGTTCCAGCTAATATTATCATTCTTCAAGAGTCTCATCTAACGGAAGAAGAAAGCAAGAAATTTATTGGTTCACTCCGATGGTTAGATTATGTTTTTTATACACCACAGACATTAGTTACGAAAGGAATTGTTCTATTGGTTAGAAAGGGACTGGATTGTCAGATTGAGGGTAAAAAGGCAGATATTAGTGGCAGGTGGCTAATAGTAAATATAAAGATTGCTGGCCTTATATATAATGTTATTGGCTACTATGGGCCAAATCAAGATGATGTTGGTCCATTAGATGAATTAGCTAAGGAGATGATCGGCCTTTCGGGATATATAATTTTTGCTGGAGATTTTAATACAGTATTGGACCCCAGGTTAGACCGCTCCATGAGTAGTAGGGCTCTGGTGAACAATAAAATGGCATGCAGAGTAAGAGGCCTGATGGAGCAATTTGGATTATGTGATGTATGGCGACAAAGGGCAGGCCAGAATGTTGGGTATACTTTTTATAATAAGAAATATCAACATAAATCCAGAATCGATTATTTTTTAATCGATTCAAGATTACTAGGCAAGGTAAAAAATAGTATGCATGTTGGGGTACATTTGTCGGATCATTCGGCGGTTATTCTAGAACTTGTGCTTGGGAAGCGTGATTTGGATTCAGTTTGGAGGTTGGATCGCACAGTTTTATATGATCAAGGAGCAATGCAATCTCTCCAGCAAGAACTTGAGATTTTTGTTGAACAAAATCTGGGCACAGCCAAAATAGATATTGTGTGGGAGACAACGAAGGCTTATTTGCGAGGTAGATTAGGTGCTATGGCAGCCAGTAGAAGAAGGAAGTATTTTTCTGAAGTAGCAGGATTGGAAGTAGAAATTAGGCAGAGTGAAGCAGAACTTGTAAATAGGGAGAGAGTGCAGAAGGAAGAGGTTATTCAAAAGCTGGTGGAGTTGAAAGGAAAATTATCTTCGGTTGTTAATAATCGAGTAAAAGAAAGATGGGAGGCTAGCAGATTAGCGCATTTTGAATATGGGGAGGCTACAAGCAAATTACTTGCTTGGAAGGCTAGGAAAGACCGGATTAGGAACACGATCAAAGAAGTGAAAATAAGTGAGCTAGGCGACCTAGCTACAGAGACTAAAGATATTGTGGAAGCCTTCTTTAGATATTTTACAGCGGTATATAGGGAAGATTTGGTCCCGGATACGAAGCAGATAGAGGACTGGCTGAAATTTCTAAATCCTCTGACTGAGGATTTGCAGTATTTTCTGGATCAAGATATTTCTCCAGGGGAATTAGATGAGGCTATTAAACAAGCTAAAACAGGAAAGGCCCCTGGCCCAGATGGCCTCCCAGTTGAGGTATATAAAACTTTATCAGGGAGCCTTTTGCCGCTATTGCTTAAACTATTTAATGGAGTTTTTCACGGTAATGTAGCGCTCCCTGCCTCTTGGAATCAGGCTAATATAGTCGTCATTCTTAAAACGGGGAAATCACCAAGATGTATGGAATCATATAGGCCTATTTCATTGCTAAACAGTGATTACAAACTTTATGCAAAGATTTTGGCAGATAGGCTTGCTAAGGTGATCCCCGGTATAGTCCACGAAGATCAGAAAGGGTTTATTAAGAATAGATTCCTTAAAGAATTAACTTTTTCTTTGATAGCGAGTATTGATGTTGCTACCGATCAGAAGCTCCCCTTGGCGATTATTGCCTTGGATGCAGCTAAAGCTTTCGATCGCGTTAACTGGACTTTTTTGAAGGCTTTAATTATACATCTGCGTCTGGGGAGAAACTTTGGTCAATCTTTGGTCTCTCTTTATCAGTCACCTACTTCAAGGGTTTTAGTTAATGGAGTTTTAACCAAATCTATTAAGGTCATGAGGGGCACAAGGCAGGGTTGTCCCCTTTCCCCTCTGTTATTCGATCTTTATATTGAACCGTTGGCCTGCAAAATTAGAGGGGCAGATAGTATTCCTCCTTTTATATGTCAGCAATGGTCTAAGAAGATTGGTCTCTATGCTGATGATATAGTCATTTTTACATCAGATTTGAACCAATCATTAGCAAGGATAGAAACAATTACTAAGGACTTCGGTGCAGTTTCAGGATATTGTCTGAATACGGACAAAACGGAAATCATGTCGTGGAATTTGGCAATGGGCGCTATAATTCCCAAAAGGCAGATCAGATATTTAGGGCTCCAAATAACTCAAGATATTACACAAATTGCCACAACAAATCTCCTTAAAATAGGGAAGGATATTTCTAGTTTGATGAAAGGCTGGAAACATCTTCCACTAACTATTTTCGGTCGAGTTAATTTGATTAAGATGATGGTCCTGCCGAAGTTAACTTTTCTATTTGATTCTATCCCCCTAATGTTTGAAAAAAAGGGGTTGGAAAAACTGCAAAGTGAAATTGCTTCATTTATATGGTCCTCTAAGGGATCCAGGCTTTCATGGAAAAAGATCAGGAGGAAGTATATAAAGGGGGGCCTGGCAGCCCCGGACTTTCAGATTTATTCTTGGGCCTTTCTCCTCAAAAACTGCAGAATGCTTTTGGGAAACCCAGGGAGCTCAGTTAATGGGGAATTATTTTCTGCTTTGCTAAATATCGAGGGGGTTAAGCAGTTTGGTTTTATGTACAAATTTTCAGATCCAAAGTACTTTAAATAAGTAAGATTGAAGACTTTGAGAGATTTGGCCATGGTCTGGTATCGGGTCAGAAGAACTATAAATATCCCGTATTTTAGTGCAGGAGCACCAATTTGGGAAACTCCGGGCGCTCCAAGCTGGACGGCTGATGCACTGGCAAGGACTTTAAAAACAGAAGGTCCCCAAAAGTGGGGCGATATGTTTGATGAAGGTATTTTATTACCATGGTCTGAATGTGAGCTGGTTTGGGGCACTACGTTTTCGAAATTTAAATATCTTCAGATACAAAGCTGGGCCACAGGGAAAGGTCATCTTATTGGTCGCCATAATGACTTTGAAGAAAAATTGGTACTGGATGTTTCCTTTAAAAAGGAGGTCGCGATGTGGTACTGGGATATTATCGAGTTGGAAGATGGCCCCTTTTTGTTGCCGGAGTCCCTTTGGAGAGAGTGCTTGCCGAGGATCGCGACAGAAGAACAATGGCAAGTAACTATGTTGATTCTATATAAGTTGGTAAAACCTGCAAATTTAAGGAGGAATCATCTGTTCACTCTCCACAGGGCATATTGGACTCCAAAGAGGTTGGCCAAATTTAAAAATGGTGGTGAAGTGAGATGTCCTAAATGCAACAGTCCAAACGAGGACGATATCCATATGTTTGTTACGTGCCCGGGAATCAAGATATTTTGGGATTCTGTAAGTAACTGCTTATCAACAATTTTAAAGCAAAGAATAAAGGCAAGCCCCGAAACTATTATTACTGGCAGATTGGATCTACAATCCAAGAGTTTGGACGATAAAACGAAGTTAGTGTTTTATGCTATTCTGCTGGCCCGCAGAGAAATTTGTAAACTTTGGGTTTCTCCTGACTCTCCGACAGTTTTAACCTGGATCAAAGTTATGAGATCTACTGGAAAACTAGATATGGCTGTTCCTCAGAAAGAAAAGAAGTTTAGATTTTGGTCTCTATTTTTTGAACACTATGGGTGAAGGGCTGGGACATATATAGAAGTTTGAATTTAAAGTTAAATTATCGGTAAAGTCCGGTCCTATGATTAAGTTGCTTTTAATCTCTTGGCGGATCTCCTTGTTTTGGAATAGTCGGAGTTAAGTTCTTGTAATTTTCCTCCCTTAGGCTTTTCAAACGAGAAGGATCCTTCCATTATATCAGAGAATTAACACCCTAGGGCGTCACCAAGAGAGAAAGGGTGGAAAGTGACATATGAGGACAAAAAAAAAAAAAAAGATGTGCTAGTCCATTGCGATGCCGGGATTAGATTTACGATCCCAGCGTTGTAGGGTCAACAATTTAACCACGAGCACTAATTCCTTTCCATATTCCCCATGGCGTCCATTTTTAGGGAAGGCACGTGGAGTCGGTTTGGGATGCTATAGATGATTTATCCCTCCACTCATCACTTGAAAGATATCTGGCACATCACCATCCCCACATACGTGTACTTGAGTATGAGCAAAAATAAGGTGTGCTAATTACGTGCTTTTTTTTCTTCTTCTTTTTACAGTTTTATATAGCGTGAACTCGACCGGATGGTATCAGAGTGCTTTACATGAACACCAGTTAAGTTAAACGAGGACACATACATTCTTGGTAGACACAGGGAGATGAAGTGATTTGACCAGAATAACAGGATGTTGAGCCGACGCCGAGACTTGAACCTAGTTCCCAGCTCATAAATTGGCAGCTCTGGCCTCAGTCACCCCTTGAATATATAACATGTTCCTTGTGTTTGTGATATGCTAATTGAACTCCAGTACACATTGTAAACAAAACATGCAGTTATTCGCATAGGGCCGGGTGTATTTCAGTAGGGACGATTTTATGATGCATTTAAAGTGTCTGGGGCTCAGCTTACGTTTCCTGCTCATTGGCCACTTCGGCCGCCAGTTCCTCCAAAGGTATCTGCACCCTAATAAAACCATAAACACAAATGCTGCGTGTGAATGCCTGTCACTAGCTGAAAATCTTTCAACTGCGAGACCTATTGCATTGCAAATGCTTGTTTAAAGCTCATGAGGGTTGCCGTGGTCTCCCAAAAGGTGTTCATGCCTAACTGTGTTAAAAAATCTTGAAGGTACGCTCTGGCTGGTGAGCTGTCATGGAGTGACAGGTCAGCCCAAAGATGAGAATTGAGAGTGCCCTGCTCAGCTCCTTTGATCTTATGCCAGCTTTTAATGAACAACCGCCTTCTGGCAAGGGACTGTTTCTGTAGGCCAAATTGTAGTCATGTTTGTGCTGGAGAAGTATATTTTGGGAGGTGAAAAATCGTCATGTATGCCCTGGTGATGATGTTGTCCAGGGTGGTTGCATCTCTCCCACACATTGGTTTGCTCCTGTATGTTATTATTGAGAGAAGTTTTGTTTGAAGGACCAGGAGTTTAAGGGCTAGATTAGGACCAGCTACTGCCTTCTTTAGGGCTCTCATGGCTAATGTTACTGTGATACCTTTCTGTCTCAGGCTTTCTTTTTGTGGTAATTAACTTCCTTTGTTGTCTAATATGACCCAAGGTATTTGCATGTAGTGACCGGTTCTAGGCGATGCACGTCCAGATGTTTATTGCCATTGTTTTTGTTTTTCCAAGGTTGATGTGCAGGGTGTTTTCCTGTGAATATTCATGTGTGGCATCCAATAAATGCTGTAGTCCAATTGGTGTTCGGCTTATTAGGACTAGATCGTCCGCGTAGAGAAGATTAGTGAGAGTCGTCTCTCCCATTTTCGGAGCTTGCGATGTGCAGTTATCTAGTCTCCCAGGCATGTCCGCCGTAAAGAGATTGAACAGAGTGGGGGCGAGGACACAGCCTTGTTTTAACCCTTTGGTGGTGGTGATGGACCAATAGAGGTGAGTCCCAGCTCCCAACTTGACCTTTACCCAAGAGTCCATTTGTAATAGGATCAGCTTTTTTAGGAGGACTGAAGAGAGGCCCCAGCAGTTCAGTTTCTACCACAGTCTTGCGTGGTCAACGTGATCAAATGCTGAGCTATAATGGATAGAGCAGAGGAATAACAATTCCTTGGCCTCCTGTGCAGCATCTATCAATAGTGCTAATGACATGATGTTGGTGGCTGTTCCCATGTGCTCAGGGGCGGTTCCTTCATGTGAGCGTTGGGGCATTGCCCTCCTGATTATTTTGCCCCAGGCACTGGTAGCTTTGATATGTGCGTTATAGTGTGATTATTCACTTTAAGATTCTGAGCCCGAGGCAGTCCCGAAGTCAGCTGTCTCAGGCTCAGCCGGGGCCAGTTACTTCTGCATCACGTGACAAGGCAGGCTGAGGGGGAGAGGGGAGGGGGGGGGGTTTAACCAGGACAGTCAGTGTGCATGTCGGGTTGGCCTGGTGCCTTTCCCTGGCCAGCCCGACATGCGCAATCTTACGTATTGTCGCCTCTATAATTAAGAAGCCGGGGAGATCGAAGCCGCATCACCCCCGTCTCGTAATGAGCGCCGAGTTGTGCCGCCCAGGCCAATCCAAACGATGCTCTAGCAGCGCCTGGATTGGTTGGATTGGCTGCTTGGGCGTCTCTAGGCAGAACGCGGAGTTTGGGAGTGACTGAGGAGCTGGGGAGCAATGTTGACTAATCACTGCATGGCTTTATTGTGAAGCCGTGCAGTGATTGGTCAGATAGCTCAGCCTCTCTCTCATCTTTCTCCCTCCCTTCTCCTGCTTGAAACACCATTACACACAAGGGAGTGGGGAGAGAGTCGAGAAAGAGTAGCGCTCCCTGACCTCGTGGCCCCCTGAGCCTGATGCGATGAGGCCTCGCACATAACCAGGACTGCGCATAACATTGGCAATGTCGTCTGACTCGTCAGTTGTCCCAGTCGGAGTCCTACTCTCTCCCAGATGAGAGCCTGACTGCCGTGATCTGCTGAACGCACAGGATTCAGAGTGAGTACTCTTCTTCTGCAGTTGCAAAACAACTGCCACTGGTGAGTGCCCACTTCGGGCCGCGTTGTGTGTTGGACTTGGCCAGGCCTTCTAGGCAGGCCGCCGGCGCCGATACACGGTCCCTCCCTGCTCCACCAGCCTAGATCTGGCTGTTTGGATGTCACATTGGTCACTCACGGTACATGATTTTCACTATCACTATTAGTGATAGTGAAAATCATGAACCGTGAGTGACCGATGTTTTGACCTTTAAAGGAGCAGATTCAGTTGCCTACTTCGGAGGAAGTGTTGGCTTGAGCCGACGAAGCTGAGACTCAAACCTGTTTCACCCCCGGGTAACCAGGTTCGAGTATCGGCATCAACAGCTCAATATAGAACATCCCGTTATTATGAGGCCTCTGGGCAATTTAATAATCTCCCCGTGCATTTTCTTTAATAAACCGGTGCACCAGTTTTTTAAAGTAAAGGCACGGGGAGGCCGGCTATATCCAGAAATGTCCTCTCTGAATTTGCTAGGCCCTGCTGACACGCACGCACCTCCGACCAGCATTGCAGCCGTGTGTTTTCAAAGATGCGTGCCAGCAGGGCCTTGCTTCATAAACATTTCTATCTACAAGAAATGTTGTGTTTCAGAAGCAAGGCCCTGCTGGCACCGTGATACACACCCAGTAAGACAAAGCCATGGCTAAGAGCATTGGTATGCAGCTGTTAAGTGGGTCGGGTCCTAGTTATAAAAAAAAAACAAGCATTTGCAATGCAATAGGTCTCGCATTTACGCGAGTTTAAGCCATTGGCATTGTAAATGGTCTTTTATTTATGTTTTAAAAACGAAACCTAAATAAAAGGAATTGTCATTTACAATGCCAATAGCTCAAACTCGCGAAATGCGAGACCCATTGCATTGCAAATGTTTATTTAAATTACCATGGGGTGAGATCTACGTAGACGAATCTCAAAGCAATGGGCTGGTTGAACGTTTCAATGTGTGTTCAACTAGCCATCATAGGAGTCAAAGCAGTGCAGCATTCACTCTGGAGCACATTGTTTTTCCTGTGAGGGAACAAATGCTTTTCTAAGTGGTATTGTGTGTCATCCTATATCTGCTTTTAATGGTTCGGTATAGTGCGACAGGGAAAGTGGTTGTGGTGGGCCAAAGCTGTTGTTTTTTTTAGGCGTCAGCGACATTTCAGGGGTTGCAATGTGATTCGGAAAGCTTGATTCTTGTTGGTCTGTTGTGGTGCCCTGCCGTAGGGTTTGTTCAGGCCCTTACCAGTATTTTTGGGAGGTGTTCCTGGTATCTCAGTATGAGTCACTTCTGCTATGTTTACTGTATTATCTGATGAATATAATGATGCCCTCAGGTCGTCGCTCTGCTTTGGGTCTGATGATGCTCTTATGGTGGTGCCCACCCGGGAGGAAGCCGAGTATCTTGTTTTTTTATTTTTGCCGACAACATGGCCTCAACATTGTATCCTACGCTGACGACACCCAGCTCATCCTCTCGCCCACCAAAGACCCCACCACCGCCAGGCTCAACTTCCAGAAATTAATGCAGGACATCGCAGTCTGGATGGCCAACAGCTGCCTAAAGCTCAACACCGAGAAGACAGAAGTCTTCATCCTTGGAACCACCCCTTCAGCATGGGACAACACCTGGTCGCCGACCCCCTTAGACCATGCCAGAAACCTCGGCATCGTACTTGACTCATCGCTCACCATGAACCGACAGGTCAATGCCGACACTTCTAGCTGCTTCAACACCCTCCGCGAGACTTTCAAATGGCTCCCCCCCAAGTCAAGGAAGACGGTCTCCCATGAACTCATCACCAGCAGACTGGACTATGGAAATGCACTCTACGCCAGCATAAACACGTCCCTACTCTGCAAA
The DNA here is from genome assembly GCF_964204655.1 of Triturus cristatus. NCBI lineage: Eukaryota > Metazoa > Chordata > Amphibia > Caudata > Salamandridae > Triturus > Triturus cristatus. The sequence goes on from NC_140591.1 coordinate 1,274,776,582, forward strand.
CTCCAGACGATACAAAACACCGCCGCCAGACTCGTCCTCGGCATCCCCTGGTACAAACATCAGCCAACACCTATGAAGGCTCCACTGGCTCCCCGTGGAGAAAAGAGTCACCTTCAAAATCCTCACCCACGCCTACAAATGCCTACAATACCGGACCCAAATACCTCAATGACAGAATCAACTTCCACATAACCAAAAGAAACATTTGACCTTCCAACCTTGCTGTAGCCAAAAGCCCACGCATCCACAGAGCCAGGGTAGGCGGAAGATCCTTCTCTCACATCGCGACCAAAACCTGTAACGAGCTCCCGGCGGACATGCGACACGCCCCCTCCCTGAACACCATCAGGAGGACCCTCAAGACCTGGCTCTTCAGATAAACAGACCTGTGGGCCCTGCCCCCCCCCTCCCCCCCAGCGCCTTGAGACCCTCACGGGTGAATAGCGCGCTTACAATCCCCTGATTGATTGATTGCCTTTTCTTCTTTGTGTGCAATGGGCTTTTCCATTATTTGGCTCATGTTTGCAGAGTCCATTTGCTAAGGCAAGGTAGGATGGAGAGGCATTCGTTGTGTAGAGTTTAATGCTGAAGAGAGGCCACTTGTGTTTTGATATTTGCATTGCCTGTGGTCCTTATCTTGAGTTGCTTGCATCTGTTTAGGACCATTTACCCTAATTTGCTCATTTGGATGGGTGGGCTGGGAGCTGCAGATTGGTCTAGTGCTTTGTTTCAGGTCTGTTATTAGATTTCCCAGCATGGCGAGGAGTCTGGCAATTTTTTCCAGTATCGGTACGCAGGTGCAATCTGTTTGTACAGCTAGAGCTGCTTGTGCTACTGACTGCCCTCATTTTGTCAGGCCATAAAGTTCTGCAAGCTTCACATCGATACCAGAGATGAAGTCTGCTAAATAGTGAAGGACTGTTAGTTGCATCCATCTTGTCAGATTAATATTGCAACACTGTCACGGTGTGCTGCACCGTGTTGAGAAGGGTCATCCAAATGGTGTCAGATTGTTGAACCATCCCATTTGTGATTCTACTTTTAGAGGGTGGTTCACTGATGCCTGATAAGGAATTTTGTATATAAGAGGCTACAAGACCCTCCCACTCCTTAGTTGCGAGGTATGAAATTTCACAATCCATGCCTTGGGATTCTTCTTTAGCGGATAGGTGGGGGATTTGTCAGGGATCCTGAGTGTTGAGGGAGGATGCATTATTGGTAGGGTTTCTGCTGGCACATATATTGAGTGTTGGTGAGGGCTGGTTTTGATGCAAGGCATGTCTAATTCTTTCCGGTCGTTCTCTAATGAGTGTGTTGGAGAGCTACATATGTCTAAGTTTAGCTCCCCCTCGTCTCTTGTGATGAAGCAGGGTGTGTGGACCTTTAGGTGTTCGGCGTTTTCCTCCTGTTGTAGTTCATGGCTTGAAGGTATAACCACTTTGGTCTTTTCTGTGCCTCTTGGGCTTTTTCCACTCCCCTTGCCTGTGTGGACAGTATCTACTGATTCGCTGTTTCTATCTGGCATTGAATCCTTCTTTCTTGGGGCTTGAAGCGTTTGTAGCTAGTGATAGTTCATCCAAGCAGTGAACGGAGGCCTCCGGTAGCAGAGGGGTTTAAAGGACCTTAATGTCCCCATTGGTGGAATAGAGGGCAGCTCCAGAATGCTTTAGAAATTCGAATTTGGTGTAAATGTTTGGTTGATAGGTGTGGGACCCTGCCTTCAAAGTCACTCCATCAAAGTTTAAGAGTTCTTCAGTCACATACTCCATCAGATCATTGCATTAGTTACTTTCCTTATTGTGTTTGTCTACCCTCTCCATGTTGGCAATGCTCTTGCTATTAATACTGTTAATATTGTTAATATTGTTGCCATTGCTGCCTTTGAAGCTGGTGCTGCCGCTCCTCCGGGTTTTTGTGGGCCTTTGGATGGAACCTCTCACTTTACCGGATCTCAGTACTCAGGGTCTAGTTGGTTGAAGGGTTGGCAAAGTTGGCAAATGGTAAATAGCTAGCAGAGTGGAGTGAGTAAACAAAATGCACCAGAGGACGTTTAAGAGTTGGAGGTTTAGAGGGTGCTTTGAGCGTGCCGGGACTTCTAGTCAGTGCAACCGATGCCGCCCCAGGCAAAGCTTAATTACTCCATCTAACCTGCTTCCAGTAATAAGTGCAATTGAAAGTTCACGTGAGTCGTTACTCCAATGCTCCGCTGCATCTACTACTGCTACTGCTGCCAGGCAGTTTTTTGAGACTGTGCGGTGGTTTTCTCCTTACCCAGCCCCAGACCTAGGCTCAACCTCCCTCTCTTTATTGTGCTTTGTGCTGCGTTTGTGCCCAGGAGATGTGGTTGAACAATCCGGTCCTGTTTGGGTTTCCCTGGGGGGGGGGGAGAGGTGAGCATGGAGTCAAGGCGTGTGGCAGCAGTGCGGTGGGAAACGGTGCAGCAAGTGCTTTAGTGCACCAGTGCAGTAACAGCAGCAGGTTGCGGTGTGGATGCGGGCCCTGCTCTGGAGCAAGCCGCACTGTTTTCTGGGTGACACCAACAGATTTAAGATCAGTAGTCCCGACCCAGGACACGTGCAGACACAACACTCAGGGTGCTAACAACTTAGTGTTGGAAAGTTATGCCAAGATTGGTTAAAAACCTCAACATTGTCACAGGTGAAGCAACACTTGGACCTTCTTTCTTATTACATGGGTTTACAGGACTCTTTATTAGGTCCTCAAAGACCACATCAAAAGCACTTTCTATATGCAATATACAATGAAGTATGGAAGATTTCAAAGCAGGAAGCTGCTGAGAGATTACCGGAAATTGACAGGGCACATTTAGAAAGGGCTCTAGCACTAGTAGATAATGGCATAACTACTCGATCCACCAGGATTTACTTTCTGGGTAACATAGTGTCTTCTGAAATAGGTGTGGAGGGGCCAGCCCTTCAATGGCTTTCCAGCTTGGGCAGCGCACACAGACCGTTAATTGGGGGTCTCTTCCGCTCCTGTGCTAGATCCCTTATGAAGGGAATACCGCAGGTCTCGTGCCTTATTCCTGCACTATTTAAGATATATGTGGCCCCCCTTACAAATATTATTAGAGATCATGGATTTGTGTCCGTTTCGTATGCGGACAATACCCAACTCTTTCTTTCGTTTGATAATAATTCGGTTGCAACAAAACATTTCTTTGCTGAAAGTATGCGAGGTATCTCTGACTGGATGACGAAGAATTTAATCCAGTTGAATACCGATAAAACGAAGTTCCTATGATTTGGAAAAGCTCAAATTCTGTGGTTCCCCCGATTGGTGGCCATCAGAATTAGGGCCCGCCCCCACCCCTACAATGAAGGCAAAAAACCTTTATCTGGACGACTTCTTATCTATGAAAGATCAAGTAGCAACCACTTCAGGCACCTGCTTTTATATGCTGAAGCTCCTACAGAGAGTGCTCCATCTTCTCCCCGTATCAGTACGTAAGACCCTGATTCAAGCTCTGGTAGTCAGTCGTCTTGACTACTGTAATGCACTTTTGACAGCTGCAAACGATACTGCGCTAAATAGTTTGCAAGTGGTCCAGAACACGGCAGCACGCCTGGCCCTCAATATGCCTCCTAGAACTGCATCCCTACCACTATTAAGAGACCATCATTGGCTTCCCATCTGCGAAAGAATCCAGTTTAAAATCTGCTGCTTGGTACAAACAACAATCAATTATAAGTGTCCTATGTATCTGGCAGAAAAACTTGTTTATTACCTACCAAACAGATCTCTGCGCTCTGGAGAGAAGGCTCTGCTGGTTGTCCCCTGGTTTAACAAACTACGCGCCGGTGGAAAGACCTTCTCCTCCTTGGCCCCTCGATACTGGAACTTACTTCCTGTCCACTTATGCAAGTGACTCAATTTTCTCAAGTTCAGGAAACTTCTGAAAACAGATTGATTGTCTGCTTACACCTCTGTCCTTCTGCCACAGCGCGGAGATACCCTTTCGGGGGGTGAATCCTGCGCTCTATAAGTCCCTCATTCATTCATTCTGAAATTGATATTATACAGAGTGACATGTCTTCTTTACAACATGGGCAGTCTCAGGTTAGAGCTATAATGTTACTGAGTTGGACTCTGTAGACTCTCTGGGCTTTCCGCATTCCATGGTAACACCTTATTTTGCAATATATTCTCACAAATCAACAAACAATAATGGGCAAAAAGGATGCAACATATACCATGTTACAGATACAGAAACTAGAGAAACTGCCATTCACAGTTGCTGAAACACCTTCCGCAGATTGGATAATCCATGAATTCATTTCTCTACCAATTTGGACGTTTCATTTCCACGACTGCTTACAACACCATGAAGTGGGCAGATATGAGGCGCTAGGAGAAGGGAATGTGCACGAGTCATGGATCTTACCTTTCAGATACCGATGTCAGAATAGGGAGACTGAGGTTTTTCTTAACAGAACTGACTGCAAGAGTACCTTGGGACATTCCTTAGTTTGCAGGGAAATTTTGCTTCATGGCACATGTAATGTGTGTAAGGCAAACTTTTCATGGCTACTTGAAAGGTTCCCTGGCTGCTGTGATCCATCCAACTTTCAGATAACCCTCGAATGGGAGTTACTTGATACTGAATGATCAAGGCTGCTGTGGGATGAGACCGGGCATTGCCTATCTGGTAACGGTCTCTACGATTGTGACTTGCTGTACATAAGTACTGTTTCCACCTGCCCGCACAGTTAGGGATGAAACACATTGTGCATCACCCCTTTATCGAAGGCCAAATTATAACTTTATATTATAACCATAACTTGAGAATTTCCAATGTTTGTGTATTTTAAGATACTTTTGTATACAAATAATTAAGTTTTCCTAACAAACTTATCCTCAACCTTTGTTTTTTCCATTGAATTTCTAGTTTCTTTTTTTATTGGTTTAATCACATAACATTCTTTGTTTTGGTAATCATGGTTTCATATATAAATTTTTGGGTATATTTCGATAGTACTGGTATTCTTCCTCGTTAATTGCTCTTGGAGTAGCATACAATGCAGTGGCACACCATAGAGTGGTGTGGAATGGCGTAGAGTGGAGGCGGGTAGACTTGACTAGAGTGCCATAGAAAGCAGTGGTGTAGAGTGGCGCACAGTAGAGTGAAGTGGCGTAGAGTGGCGCACAGTGAAGAGGGGTAGAGTAAATTGGGGTACAGTAGAGTAGAGTGATGTACAGCAGAGTGGCTTAGAGTGGAGTTCTGTAGAGTGGGATTGTGTGAAGTGGGGTAGAGTTGCATAGAGTGCCTCTGTGACGAGTGGAGTGACAGAGATTAGAGGCATAGAGTGGAGTGGAATAGAGTGGTACTGAGTGTCATACATTAGAGTGGATTGGCGTTCTGTAGAGTAAAGTGGATTGGTGTATAGTTGACTAGCATAGAATGCAGTGGGATAAAGTGGTGCAGAGTAGAGTGAAGCTGCATGAAGTGCAGAGGCGCACAGTAGAATGATGCAGAGTAGAGTGGCATAGAGTGCAGTGGTGTACAGTACAGAGGCATTGAGTAGTGTGGTCTATAGTGCAGTGTGGTAGAGAGCAGTGGATTAAAGTAGCGTAAAGTGGTGTACAGTGCAGTGGCGTAGAGTGGTGTACAGTGCCGAGGCATATATTGCCAAGGCATGCAGTGCCGTGGTGTAGAGGAGAGTGGTGGAGAGTAGAGTGGTGCAGGATGCAGTGGCATAGAATGTAGTGGCATGGAGTGCAGTTGCATAGAGTAGGGTGGTGCAGGAGTAGAATGGAGTAGCATATAGAGTGGAGTGCAGGGGAGTACAGTACACTGGCACAGAGTGGAGTAAACATGAGTACAGTGGCATAGATAGGTGTAGACTACAGTGAAGTGGTGTAGAGTGTACTGGCATTGAGTGCAGTGGAATCAAGTCCAGTGGCTTATAGTAGAGTGGTGCAGAGTAGAGCAGAGTGGCGCATAGTGCAGTGGAACATAATAAAGTGGTGTAGAGTGTAGTGGCATACAGTAGACTGGTGCAGAGTGCAGTGCATTGGCATATAGTGCTTCAGAGTACAGTGCAGTGGTTTACAGTGCAGTGGTATAGACTTCAGTGGCATAGAGTGCTTCTGCTTAGAGCACAGTGGTGTAGAGTGGTGCAGACTGCAGAAAAGTGGCATAGAGTGCACTGGTGAATAGTGGAGTACACTGACAGTGCATTGACATAGGGTGCAGTGGTATAGAAAACAGTGGTGTAGAGTACATTGGCGTAGCGCACAGTGTCATACAGTACACTGGTATAGAGTAGCGTAGAGCGCAATGACAGAGGGGTGCAGAATACAGAGCACTGGCGTAGAGCGCAGTGGCATCGGGTTCAGTTGCATGAACAAAGGCTATAGTGACATTATTGTTAGGCATGGTAATAAATCTAACCTTCATTAAAAACCCTAGAAATTCACTGGTAAAAAACAATGGGTAAAGTGACATCATATTTAGGGGAAATTGTGAGTCATAAGGCCACTTCTTAAATGCATAAAAAAACACTGAAATTCTCAGTTTATAGTTTATTGAACTAACAATAACCTGTGTCACCATCATGCCGTGTATGATAGTACAGAATTTCAAATATGAAATCAAGTATTCAAGGATGCAGAATCATGTAAACTATAAATTACCATTCACACACACAGGCTCCCTTGGGTGTACCAAGGCACTCCTACACACAGCCTTGGTACACCAAGCACTTTGTTGATATCCCAACCCATGTGGCAATTAACCAGATACAAGTGGCCAGACTATTGCTGCAGACAATCAATGCCCTGTGATATGTGGGGTCATAAGCAGGGCATGGTCATTGCAAAGCTGAAACTTGAAATGCAAACTTGGGCAAGACATTTTCTAATGCTTCCAGATAAACAAAATTCGGTGAAGATTTCTTAGAAACATCGCCCGAGCTGCCTCTATAACACATATAATTGAATCCCCATACTGCAAAAACTTGAGGTAACTCAAAAAGATTGCGGAGAGGGCTGCAATCAAGTCACCCCATCTTCACCTATACAAAAATAAAACAACGAGGTGCAACTTATTTAATTCTATTTCTGAAGTAGGTCTCAAGGGGTTTCTGGTAGGCCTTACTTCTGAAGGCCAACTAATGAAAACAAATAATGATGAATACACCACAAAAAAAACTTCCTTTGGGCCAGCTAAAATCACATGTCTCTGGATCTTTTGGATGTATGCATGCATATATTATTTCATTTGGTTCAATAGAGGAATCTCCCATCTATGAACTGTATCTATGGTATTCACCAAAGTCATGGCTCTGTTCCAGGTACTGATCTATGAATAATGTATCTCTGTATATGAACAGTGACTTGTGTGAGGATCCTGTTTTCCTTAATGGTGGTGTACCTCAAATGTGTGGACAAATTAGCAGCTGTCAAACAGTGTCAACCTTTCCATTTCCATCACATTTTTGATTGTCCAGGGAAGCAATTTAGAAGATGGGCAGGAGGCTTGGTTCACCTTGTCTAAATGTGTTTGATTATGGGGAAGATACCCTGGTACCTCATTTCCGCTCAAGATATCCAGAGTAGATAGCTTGTGAGGTAAAGATGTTAATTGATTTCTTGGCTGAGGATGTCTACCTTCAACACAAAGGTACTCACGAGGGAGGCCGTCAGGTGGCTACTTTTTGGACCAGGGTAACCATGATCCCCTTGGAGGCCTAATAGAGACCCTCTCGTTCACTCTCACTTTAACCCTAAACCTTGGTTGTCCTGACTCACCCCCTTACTGCTGGAGTGGGTTTAGTTAATTCCCACTCACTTAAGGCATCTTACTTATAGATTGAGAAACAGTAACAGTACTTGGCATACTAAGTTAAAATTTCAAGCACTGCACAAAGGAGGCACTTTACTGGACAACACTAATGTGAATTGACAGAACACGCTCTTATCTCTCCTACTTGGATGAATGACACAACTTATAGAAAGTGCAACTACTGTGGAACTGTCACAGCGGTGAGACATGTACCAGGTTGGAAGAATAAGATTAATGGCTAGATAAGAGAGTTTTGGAAGGCAGTCTCATTTGACATATTTCTAAGGGAAGTGGGGAGGAGGTTCCAGATCTTGGCCACACAGACCAAGAAGGTCGAGCCATCGCGACTCACTCTTTTAAAGCGAGGAACTATAATCAGACAAGCCTTTCCAGAGCACAAGTACCTGCCCAGATGATAATGATGGATTCTTGAATTCAGATATTGTGGTCCTATGCTGTGGAGAGCACGTGGATGTTGTGGAGACAACAGGATTCTCTTGTTGACTGGTAGCCAGTGAAGCTGTTTGAGATAGGAAGTTGTGGTATGCTTAGGAAGTTCAAAGCAATGGTTAGCTGCCGTATTCTGCCTACCTGAAGGTGTTGGATCAGGAAAGCTGGAAAGCCTAGGTATAAGACATTGGAATAGTCCAGTCTGGATAGAATGGACGCTTGAACTACAGTTTTTTGGGAAGAAAGGTTAAGAATTACTTTTGTGTGCCTTCATGATACAGAAACAACTTTTCACTACAGAGAGAATTTGCGACCTAAATGAGTTGGTCATCAAAAATTAGCCTAAGATTTCTTGCGCTTCGGGGGCCGGGTGGGTGGAGGGCTTGGCCTACATTCGGCCAACATCAAGTTCAGCTCAAGACCAGATTAGGACTAAAAAGAAGGATTTCTGTTGCGTCAAGATTGCACTGCAAATGATGTTCTCTAAGATAGCCCAAGACTGCCCCCAGACAAGCAGAGAAAGTCTCCTTAGCAGTATCCAGGACACCCTCATATGAAAACAGCTGGGTATCATCAGCAAATGAGACAATATTGATGGCAAATGATTCCATCAGGAAGGCAAGCGGGGATGCGTAGATGTAAAACAACGTGGGGCTCAATGATGATTCTTAGGGCCCTCCACATTTCAGGGTTTTTGTGTTAGAGAAGTGTGGCTTCATCCTCACTGACTGACTCTAGCCACTGCAAAGTAACTAAGCCATTTCACAGCCAGCCCACTCAATCCAATATCTGCCAAACACTGAAGCAGAATATCATGAGAGATGGTATCAAATGCCACCGAAAGATCTAATAGTATAAGGGTGGTGTTCTGACCCTAATCCAGTGTCATCTTGATGAAATTTCCAACAAGGCGGTATGACAGGCACAGGAACCAAATTGGGATGGATGGAGGAGAGTGATTTTCAACAAACTTGGAGAGTTGACAATTAACAATAGATTCCAAGATTTTTGAATTGGCAGGAAGAAGAGAGCTCACTCTAAAGTGAGACAAAATTTTACTGTCGGCTGTAGGCTTTTTTAGGAGGGTAAGGACAATGGCCTTTTTTCCATGTGTCAGGGACAATGCCTGTCTGCAGGGAAGAACTGAACAAGCTAAGATATACTGTATGAATAGTGTTTCCAATTTGTCTCAGAATGTGAGGAGACGGTTCTACAGGCAAGCCAGATTTACAGGTCAGAAAACAAGCTTTTAGCTCCTCCCCACCTAGTGGTACAAAAACTTGTTTTCCCAAGGGGGGCCGGTAGCTTAGGGGAAAGTTCCGGCAGATGGGCAGAATTTGAAGAAAATAGGTTTACCTGAATCTTGGCAATTTTCTCTTCAAAGAAATCACTTTCTCTGACGTAAAGTAGGGTTATATTCAAGAGGTGGTGTTCGTACTTTTCATAAAAAGGAGCACATTTTTGTACATCTCCATAGGTCTCTTTCTAGCTTCTCTAATCTTCGGAGTATAGAAGGTACTCCTTGCCAATTTGAGGTTGTTATAATATGTGCCTAAAGCTTGTTTATACACTGCTTTTTCATTGTCCAGAAATTGTCTTCTACAAATTCTTCCCAGCATTTTACAGTGCTTTCTTTCTAGGGAGAGGTCAGGGGACAACTATGGAGCTGATAAAGTAAGCCTCTGTTTCTCTTTGGCTTGAGCCTTTTTGGGGGCTACAGCATCTGTGGCATCCAAGAGCCACTGGTTCACTAGTGTGGCATCTTTATTAGTGTCTCCTGATAAGGACCCGGAGAGCACTAGAATCCCCTGTTGTTCAAGGAGTGTCACTTTGTTCAATGGTCTAACTAAGGAAATCATAGGAGTAGGTTTGCTCGCCCTTCTTCTCGGAGAAAGCAGGGGGAATGATATTAAGTGACGATCCATCCTGACTACTTCACAGGGGTTGTTATAACAATAGAAGAATCAAGTCACTAGTATGCACTGGCCTGTGGGTAGGTCCAGTGAGGTTCATTGCAAGGTTGAGAGAGGCGGTAATTTCCAGAAAGGATATGGCCATTTTGTCTTCCTAATCGTCCACATGGAGATTTAGATATCCTAGGACCTTTACTTTAGACTTGACATTAACACCCATAATAATAATAGAGAATTATTAAAGTCCCCTGCATACCCTGGCAGATGGCAAAATAAAGCCCAAATTATGTGTGGTACAATCACTGGTAGGCAGTGTTTTGGAACCCGCTGGGTTTGTTAAAAGACCCCTCACACACCAACCTGGTTGGTGTCATGCTTAATCATTGGGGTCCCAACCGGGTGGCCGAATGCCCCCCGGTTGTGATACGACGCCCGATTACAGCGGAGCTGGTGTGGTGCAAAGATGTGATGTGATGTAAATTAAAAATATCTCTGAGAATCCTTGCCTCTCTAATTTTATTAATGGCGGCCACCCGTTGGGACCCCAATGATGAAGCATGACACCAACCAGGTTGGTGTGTGAGGGGTCTTTTAACAAACACAGTGGGTTCCAAAACACTGCCTACTAGTGATTGTACCACACACAATTTGGGTTCGTCCATCATTGTTTAACATATATTACACAGGGGATACAGACGCACCCTTTCCCTTCCCTTGCTCTCCCATTGTTTTTGACGGTAAAATAAAGCCCCCATGATGGAGGTTTGTGCGGAGGGAGATATAGAAAAGCCCAGAGTTTCCGCATCTTTCAACTCTTCTAATTGGAAGGTAGAGCATATAAGATTGCTTTCAAGTGCAATAACAAGCTCCCCTCCTGCAATCAGGGAACGCAAGTTCAATGTCTGGGAGAAGTCTGATCTCATCCAAGTTTCAGTGATAACCAACACCTCAAGTTGAGAATCAGTTAATAGACTATAGATGTCTAAAGCGTGTTTATGTAAAAAGCGAATGTTAATAAGGATTGCTTTCAGAGCATTCTGGACACTAACTAAGCTGTTACTTTGCTTTGTACCCATATTAGTAATGTGCAAAGAGGTTTTGCAATTGATGCAGGAAATGGGGCCCACGCCGAAGGGTGCGATAGACTTACAGGTATGTAGATTGAGTTCTCACAGCTTCACATACATATAACTAGTTTGCGTGATTCTGTCAGAATTAAAACCAGCATAATGGCTGACACTGGCCGGAGATGGAGGGGTCGCAGATGGGCTTACTTTTGGCAACCCGCTGCAACCCCTACAGGCCCCCCAGACCCCATTAGCCAGTTACTCTCTTTTCCCTTCTCTTTTTCTCCATTTAGCTGCCTAGAACTCCTCATATTATTGGTTTTAGTTCCTTGCTATAAAACTAGGGCAAAACTACGGATATTAATGTCCCACCACCACCCGGAAACAAAGAAGTTCTACATCCTGCACTACTCCACGCTCTGTAATGAAACTTCTACTTACCCCATCCTTTGCAGTGATCGTCCCTGCTCCCGAACATATTCCCTCTTGTGGAACATTCCAGAACAGATGGAATGGTTATTAAGTCTCTCATGGGGACAGATGCACTAAGAGTCGACTCGCAAAAAGTGGTTGGATATTTAGCACTGGCTTTTTGCGAATGGATACTGATCTTGCAAACTTACTTGGATGCTTGGTTGCAAGGGACAGCAGACTACCATACATGCCATTGCATTTTAAAGGCACCCCTGTTCCTTAAAGGAACTGCTGTTTTAAAATCATAAAAGCTTTCCATTTGGGAAAACATCAGGGAAAACCAACACCTGTTCCCTCCGAGGCTATCAACACAATTCCCAAGGGGGAATGGGTCTCAAGCTTAGCCCCTCCCATTTGCAAACCAATTACCACCTCCTTTGCGGTGTCAGTAGCTGTGCACTGGTTGTGACCGGGATTTTGGAAGCAAGCCCATTTAAACATTGCATACCAAATCATGATTTGTAAAGAACGTCCCATTTATGCCCCTTCCAAATTGTGATTTCTATGTGTCACAAACCCCATTTTACGAGTCAGAAAACTTTTCTTACTCATAAAAGAGGTTTTATACATTACAAAAAAAATATTTTGTGGTTGCACGCCCAGTGATTTTGTCAATTGCCAGGCTTAGGATCATAAAACCCTTTTGTACATCCGTCCTTATGTTTTCGCATGCCTCCTTTGTTCTCACTTCTAATTCAGACCCTACTTTGACTTTTGGTTGGAATGGTGAGGACTACAGTAGTTTCGATAATTCTAGAATAGGCTCTTTCATAATGAAGGCGTCAACCATTCCTTCCACACTGAAGGCCTACAGTCACTATTGGATGTGTCATTTAATGAGTGGTGCTTGCCAAAAGAAAAATATACACATACAAAAGAAAGTAAGGTGAATACTCGTCGCAATGTTTTATATAATGTTGAAATACATAAAACCATATATCAGGAGCACATTCACTTTGGAAAAACTGCCCTCACCCACAACAAGTTGTGGCTTGCTTCATCATAGGGCTGCTGCAAAATGCCTCAGCGCAGACCAACGCTAGAGGCGGAGCAATAGGGAGAGGTAGACAATACAAACAAATAAAGAAGGAAAAGAAAAAGATCCTAAATATCTGCAGACAATGAATGTTGAAACTAACAAAGAGATATTGTTATAACAATTTTATTCCTGGATTCCCTTGTCAGGATTAAAAAAAGATAAAGAGTACCCCTGGATGATGGTGGCGTGGATGAATTATGCACTCTCCACCCCTCCGTTCTGCATAGAGGTCAACATGTTTCTGCTGGATCCCGTCTCGCTACCGGCATTCATCAGGACAAAAGGATCCCTATGCTAAATTTCCTTCCTGTCTCATATACCCCTAGTGTTACCACTGTACTAAGTGTTACTCCACCAGTTAGTATGGTGCAGATCTCATACATAAGTAAGTGTACTGGACTGCAAGTGAAGAGAATAAAAACAGTGAAAAGGGTCTGTAAAGTAGTAAGCAGACAACCAACATAAATAATACAAGTGAAAAAAATTGTGCTCTCAATGATACCTTATAAAATCAACCAACTTGGTGCGACACGGGTGTCCTTTTAAATTATACACCCTCTGTTCTAGGCGAACAATGGCCCTATTTCTCTATTATGAACACTCAGTACGAATGTCATATTCAAACATTATGTGCCTATGTCCCAAAGCGAAAATGAAAACACCTGTATGAAAATGGTTATGCTGGTAATCATGCCCCAACAGTACTCATAATATTGCCAAAAGAGAAAAGCAGGTTACAGACATAAGATAATCGGGGTGGTCGGTCATATGTGAATCAGTCCAGACGTTCCCACACACTTATGCCCTACGTTCAAAATTAGATGTCATTTCAAGTTTGCTATTCAGCAAAAGGGTTGAAACCTTTAGTTTGGGACTCTCTCTCTTCATTCTACGGGTGCAGAAGTTTATAAGGATCATTATCATCCTTAAAGTACAGTGGAATGCCACAAGTGCGTAAACTATTGCTTGCTCAGCTATTGCTGGACATACATCCTACACATTCACCCTTGAAATAAAGTCCTAGTTTCTCCTTATCATCTACCATATGTAATGCATGCTTTTCAAAAGCATAGGTTTGGCCATTCACAAAGATCATATTTTATATGCGGGCCTATAAAAACCTTTTGTTAGTGGCAACCACCTCAGTCAGATATTTAGGAATTTAAGGTTCCTTATTGTGGATAGAGTCATGTCTGAGGTTGGTACTCCTGGTACATTTATTATGAAGATGGACCATTCCCTTCTCATAAAGTCTTCTCCACCTCATTCCCAGACCTTAGTTATCCCAAAGAGGTACTTTGCCTTTGTAGTACATTGTGCAGTGGAAATGTGTTTGGCCAGAACAGCTGAGTCAGGAAGATCAAGAAACTATCTTGGTCAAGATGATCCCATACAGGCTCATATCTTCCATCTCCACTGTAAGGAGGTGGCTTGGTTGGTGATTTTGACAGTGTGGGATTTGGCAAAGATTTTGTTTACCTCAGATTTTTCAGGAGTAGCTGGATTGAGGACTGAGTTTCTATGACTTCTGGTAATGTATATTTTTCATAAAGCCATGTGAGTCAATTCACACGTTTGTGAAACTCATCAAATCAATGTGTGAATTCCAGAACCACCAGCACAATGTCATTTCTTGTACAAGCTCAGCCAATCACCTAGTTGGAGAGGGATTCCTGAAAGAAATTGGGTTACTGGTTGAGTGAGGTGAAACACTAGACAAGCACGGACCACAATCCTTATCAGGGGAAGTCACAAGCAAACCCAAAATTAACCTGTGCTTGACCTCAGGTAGCTTGGCACAGACCAGTCAGGCTTAACTTTGAGGCAATGTGTAGAGTATTTTTGCAAAACTTCAAACAGTAACACAGTGGAGACACATCACAAAAGGATCCCACACCAGTTTAGAAACAGAGTAATTTTAAATAAATAAAGCAAGACAAAAACAACAAAAATCCAATGAGTAGAACCAGAGATATGCAAGATTAAAGATTTCTGTGAAAATACCACCACAAAGAGTGAACTGTAGATATCTAGTCGCACCGCACAATGACATGAGTCACAAGTTCAGGCCGACTGTGATGAAGCTGAAAGGAATCAAAACCCTAATTTAGATTTAGGCCCTAATTATTCTGTTTTACCTATCACTTGCCCACAAACTGAAAACTATTATCAAGTAAAGATAGAAAAACAGTATAATGAGGTTTAAATGTGTGGTTAAAAGTGCATGTTTAAGTTGCACATTTTATCTGGTAATAAACTGCAGCCAGCTTTCAAAAAAAGGTCTAAATGCGGTCTGACTTGAGTGTTTTTTCTTCTCATTGTATGTTAGCTGAGAAACTTCCTGTCTTGAATATGCAACAGGAAATATGGAGCAGCAAGAATGTTCCAATTGTAGTCTGTAAGTGTGGCGTGATAAGTCACAAACACTGGAAAGAGCTGTTCTTGAAATAAATGTATGTAATCTGGGTGGGACATAATGGAAAAGCAGGAAGCTCTTTCTATTGTTCACATTGTATTAAAGTTATGGAAGTTAGCCAAAATTAGTATTGTAAGACTAGACTCAAAGTGTGTGTAATTTGAGACTGACATGCGCTTCTCTCATAGTACGGGTCGCTCTCCCAACTGTACTAGTCTGGCATATGCAATACAATAAACCTGTTTGTACTCTTTGTTGCAGATGTGGCGTTTAAATGATTTCCACTGCTTAAAGGATTTTTTCCCCGACATTGTGGCAGAGAGACCTTTGTTTAGGAATCGTCAGAGAGGAAGAGAGAGAATTAAATGGGTTTTGTTGATCCTGACAGACCTTTGTTTAGGAATCGTCAGAGAAATAGATGTTTATTTAGTTGAACTTGTCAGATTGTTTTTCTTTTCCTTGGGGAATTATTAGAGAAATAGGAATTATTTTGACTGTTTGAATTAGGAAAACGTCAGAGAAAGAGAGAAAAAGTTGACATTTTGTATAAATATGTTATGCGAGTTGCTTTAAAAAAGAAAAAAATTATATATATATATATATATATATATATATATATATATATATATATATATAAAATGTGGATTTGTGATTGTTATATCATGTATAATAGATCATGAGTTCTCTTGCATTATCAGAGGTACTAACTGTTTTTTTAGTGTTAGCTCCATTAGGACAGGAGCTTTTAAGAATAGTAAAAGTTGGGTCTATTAGGATAACAGGTAGATTTATTCTGTGTAATATAGATCCATCTGATTGGAGTGTAGGTGTGTTGTGTGAAACTCTTGTAAGTATCCCACAACTTGCTTATTTAGGGATAACTGAAGACGAGGCTAAACAGAAGGTAGTAGTCTGTGTTATAGTCCACGAGTTTATTCCCCACGAACAGGAATAGAAAAAGTTTCTGGTAGATTAAAACGAAAATTGTGAGGTCATGCATTTCTTTAAGAAATGTTCCCCGGGGAGGCAGGGAGAGAAAGGGACTCCTTTCGGCCATATGATTTCCACATTTCCAGGAGACTCTGATAGAATAAAAAGACATTGTCAGGAATGGGCAGAAGGTACAAAGACTTCCCTGGTTCCATGGCCACCAGATTGTACTTTTGATAATACAGTGATAGCCCATGTAATATCATATATTTTAGGAGTATATAAAGGAGATAAAAGAACAAAGAGATTAGCATCATTGGACATGTGGAAGATATTCAGTCAGGATTCCCATGTAGAAACCACAGCACCACCCCCACATATTCTGAGATAATTAAAGGGCCCTTATGCCGTCAGGGTATGTATTCATCATTGTCAGTGGAAAATAAGGTATCCACTACCTCAATAGACTCAGTGGACACAATTGTTCCTGCTTTAGACTATAAAGATCCGATATTAATACCCCTGGCTGGCATAAACAAAGTTACACCAAAGGTTGATGACTTATTAAAAATGGGGGAGGTTGATCTTGTTCAAACAATTAATATAGATTATTTTAAACCTGAAAAAGTATATGAGGGAACAGTGTCCCTAACAGGAGACATTTCAATAAAATTAAGACAAGACAATAATGGAAAATTGCTAGGTCAAAAGACATATTAGAATTGGCTAACAAGATATCTCAAAACTCAATTGAATGAAATGGATACTATACTAGCACCCCACAGTTGAAGTTTGACTTAGGGGCACGATCAAAAATACATCAGGAAGAGGATAAGGGTTATCGTGACATGACTACCACTGTAAAGGGAATACAGGATACAATTAAGAGATTAAGCTTATTGCTGATGACTGTTCAAATATATGTAGTTCCATAATATTTAAATCAGATGAAAAGTCTGTTGTAAGGAATATAGGATATGATATAGAAATCAAGAACGTGACCGCAAAAAGGATGAGAAATGTGAGGGAGAAATAAACTCAGTGGGGAGTGAAATTAGAAGGGTTCTTGACCGGGAACACATGGAATTGTGGCAAGAGGCGGAGAACAGAAATGCTGAAATCAATAAAAGAAGACTAGAGGAACAAAGTGCCTTTAGAGAACAAACAAGAGGAGAGCAGGTGTTTACCAGTAGTATAACAAGGTCTGGGCATCCATTTCGAGCAGAGGGTATGATAGAGTTAGGGCAAAGTTCCCCTCCGGCTGAAGTAAGATCTCCTCATGTACGAAAAATGCAGGGAATGACAAGTTCTATACAGAGAAAAGAAAGGAAACAGTGACTTGGAAACAAATGAAATAGTAGCAGAGGGAGAAAACAGTTAGTATAATGTTGTCCCATTTACTAATAACCTTGCAGGGTGGACAGAAGGTATGGTGCCACAGATGAAATTGTGGCCAAAGAGCAGGATCCTTTGACTTTGAATTGATAAATATGGCTGATTTATGTATTTTTCAAGGTTATGGGGACTCAGGTTGGAATTATGATTAAATTCAACAAAGTCTTTGTATGTGGAAGAAATATGCTTTAAGGTCTGAGACATCTTATTAGGGACATGGTTGCAGGAACCCCACAGTAATGCGGATGCCACTGGAGTATAAGACACAGGGAGCACAGCCTGTCTATGTTCCATAGGAACACATGGATAAAGAAAATCTAAAAAAAAGGCCTGCCTCTACACAAAGGAGCAGGGAATGGATAAAAGCATTTGAAAATGCAACATCTGGGATACCTTTAGCTCTTGGGGATGTAAAGAGACTGTTGAACTCCATAGTAGGGGATGAGGTGGACAGTATAATGAGAAGTGCAGGGATACAAGGAGTAACTATTACTAAAGAAAAACATGATGGGTCTGCTTTTGGAATAGTGAGCTCCAGGGTGTGGACTGAATTAAGGAATAGGTACACAGACCGACCAGATATTGGGGCTTTGATGACACAAACTATGTCTCAAGGACAGTCCTGTGCAGACTACATAAAAATGATGAAGAAAAAGTGGGAAGCAGGTGTAGGACCTGTAGACATGGGAGGTAGTTGTAGATTATTCTACAATGTTTTAAAACGGGCTATCAGGAGACATACAAGACCATTTAGATAATAAATAATAATAAAAGGCATTTGTAGAGCGCGCAGCTACCCCAAACGGGGTGTCCCGGCGCTAGTGCAGACAGAGTGCAGGGAGAGGTGCCGCGCAGAACTAGCCATTCCGACTAAAGAGCCAGGTTTTCAGGGACTTGCGGAATTCGTGTTCAGACTGTATCATGCGCAGATAGGGAGGTAGGTTGTACTAACATTTGGTGGTACCCACCTTGAATGTTCTGCCTCCCATTCTAGCTTTTGCAAACCGGGGAGTGGAAAGATAGCGTTTGTTGTTAACCTTAAAGATCTGGTTTGTTGATAGGGTCGGACTCTCCTCCTCAAATAGATCAGCCTTCTTCCTTTGTCTGCCCGATATGCGAATGTCAGGGCCTTGAATTCAATCCGTTTGGCTATTGGCAGCCAATGAAGTTGCCAAAGGTACGGGGAGATGTGGTGACGAAGCAGGACACCTCAGAGCAAGCGGCCTGCAACGTTTTGAATGATCTGGAGTCTACGGATCAGGCCAAGCGGAAGGCCCATGTATAGGCCATTCGCATAATCAAGGTGAGAGGTGATCAAAGCATGGACCACGGTTTTGTGGGTAGCATTAGGCAGAAAATTGATACATTTCCTAATAGTTTTAATTTTGCCTAAGCAGGCTACTGAGACCATTTGAACACGCGTCGAGAGGGACAGATCTTTGTCCCATCTCAATCCTAAACTTTTGACCGAGTCCTTAGAAGTGGGAGCGTTACCCAGTGCCAAAACGCCACCAAGCAGTAGGCGGGGGAGGGTTGATTAAAGAACAGGATCTCAGTCTTGTCCGCGTTAAGTTTAAAAAAATTGTGGTGCATCCAGATGTTCTTGAGGCATTCTTTTAGCGGGTCAAAGGTGAAGGCTGACACACCACTAAAGGTAAACAGTAACTGAGTATCATCCGCGTATGATGTTACTTTAATCCCAGTTTTGGAGATAAACTCCGCCAGGGGGAGTTAGATAGACATTAAAGAGGAGCGGGCTCAGGGCAGAGCCCTAGGGAACTCCCCATTTAAGAGGTTTGGCGGGTGAGGTGAAGGGGTGAGTCAGGACCTGTTGCGTACGGTTATGTAAAAAGGATGATCGCCAATTCATCACAGTTCCCTGGATGCCTATTTCCTTTGGATGATCTAATAGGATGGTGTGAGAGTGTCGAATGCTGCAGATAAATCTAACAGCACCAACATAGCCTTAGAGCCTTCATCCACAGCCCACCGTATGGAGTCAGCCATTTCAATCAAAACAGATTCAGTGCTGAATCCTGGGCGGAAGCCAGACTGGGATTCATGAAGGAGGCTGTTAGTCTCAATAAAGCCAGCCAATTGCTGGTGCTGGATCAGGTTGTTGTCTTAGATGTAAAACCCTGGTCAGGAATACAAGCTCATATTACACATTTTTGTAGAAAAAAGGAAGAAAATGAGAGGAAAATTAAAGACCAAAGTGACAGAGCCAAAGCCAAACTGTTGACACCAAAAATACAGAAAAATGAGAAGGAAAGGACAAGAAAAGAAATGACTGTGCAGGTTCCTGTTGCAAACAGGGAGCAAGGGAGGGGTCAAAAAGAGGGGAGACAGATGCAAGGAAGAAGAAATTTTAAAGGCCATTAGTGCGGTAACATTGGGCATTTTATTGCTGAATGCCGTTTTAAGAAGAGTGATGAAGCGCAGGGAGTGACAGGAATAGGGAGAGGACAGGGAAGACAAAATGTGAACACGTCTGGGCCAGCGCCTCAATATGGTCCTTATCAGTATGCCCCCTATCCTCAACAAATAACTCCACTACCACAGATTTATATGCCACAACAGCAGTTTGCTAATGTACCTGTTCAAGGGGCACCAGCACCTGTTGTACAAACAGGAGGCCAGCATCAGGTGCAGACTACTGCAGCGGTAGGCACAGGGAGTCAAGGACAGGTGGGAGTGTTTGTTCAAGGTGGAACCCCCTTCTATTATAAAAGCCTGATGGGGAAGCACCAGGAAATCCCAATTGTTCTGTGGAAGCTAGGGCTCTAGATCCAGAGGAAGAACCAATGGTAGAAATTATTATAATGGGAAGGAGGTATGCTTTCTTGGTTGATACAGGGGCAAAAAAATATGGCCTCCCAGAAGGAAATGTTCCATTGTCCTCTGCCACCATGGATACACAGGGCTTCTCTGGTGAAGTACAGCACATTCCATACACAACACATGTGGCCATACAGGTTGCAGGAGTGCAAACGCAAGAGCATCTCCTTTATTCTACAAATTCACCAGCAAATTTATTAGGAATGGATATCATGTCTAAATTAATCATGAAAATGTTTTCCTCTGATGGGTCCATGACGTGTAATACCAGGGCAAGCGAAATGTGGGATATATCTGCTAAGAATACCATAGGAAAATGTGGTTGGAAGGGCAGAGCCCGTGCATTATAAATTGCTAGCAGATGCAGTACCTATGGTTCTGAAGACAGAGGAAACACTGTTAGGGAAATGGATGGAATTGCCACCTAGACTAGTTTTCAGCAGACAAGCTGGTGTTAATGAACTGGGACAGGTGAATACTCTTTACCTTGAGTGCATGGAAATATCCAGTAAGTGGGGTGCTTTGGTGGCATCAGATAATGATGGAGGAATTTGGAAGGTCCAGATTTTTCTTATGTCTGGTTTGAGACCCCAGGACATTTCTGACTCAGAACTTTTTTCAAACAATCCCACCTGGACTGAGATAGTTTATACACTACACACCCTGCACCCTTGTTAGTGCATGTTTACTGTGCACAGACCACGTTGCCAGTTGTGTCATCCCCCTCATGATATTGAAGCACTTGCAGCAGTCCTGCCTTGTCTCTGAAGATCAGCTCCAGATGAGGCAAGACTGATACTATTTGCAGAACCATTTAAGATAAAATTTAAGGCCAGGTGCACAATTGCCACTTGTAAAACAGTATCCACCATCCAAAGAAGCAAAGGAAGGTATTAGAGGGACAATACAAAGACTAAAGGATCAGGAAGTCCTGTATTCCTGTCCATCACCTTGTAACACTGCAATTTATCCTGGTAACCCTTGGAGGATGGTTCAGGATTTTCGCCCCCTTAATGCCATAGTATTAGCAGAGTACCCCATAGTGCCAGACCCATCCGTGATATTGACTAATATACCAAGTTACAGTAAATGGTTTTCTGTAGTGGATCTAAAGAATGCTTTTTTTAGCCTACCTTTACTTCCGGACGGTCATTATTTGACAGCCTTTAGTTTTGATGGCGAACAAATCCAGTACTCTAGACTCCCACAAGGCTATTGTAAGTCTCCGTCTGTGTTTAATAGAGTATTGAGAGTTGATTTGTTAAATTTCCAGTCAGACAGTACAGTCTTGCAATATGTAGATTTAATAAGGTGTAGTAAAACCGAATCTGAATGTGCTTTGGACACTGTCAATCTCTTAACGCTACTTGCAACTAAGGGATACAAATTGGACATGAAAAAATTACAGTTTGTGCAAAAAGAAGTGCTGTATTTGGGAACTGTTGTTTGCAGAAGGCAAAAAGATAGCAGGTTCTAGAATACAAACTATATGTGATCAGCCTCAGCCCAAGATATGCATACATTTCTAGGCCTTTGTAATTTTGTATGTTAGTGGGTATTTGATTATGCTATCATCATACAGCATCTATTATATGTAATGAAGAAAGCTAAAACTGACAACACAGGCATACAGTGGAGTGATGACAGTGTAAGTGCATTTCAGACATTGAAAGAAGCAATTGTTTCAGCCCCAGTGCTAGCAAACCCAGACTATACTTAGGATTTTCTTCTGTTTTCTGCTGCCACTGAGGATTCCATGATATGAGTCCTTACTCAAAAATACCCATTGGGTCACAAACCTGTCGCCTATTTTAATAGACTATTAGATCCAGTAATGAAGGTCACTTTCCTTGTGAGTGAGCGCTTGCAGCAGCAGCTTTTGCAGTAGAAAAGATTAGCACTATTACAGCGGGATGCCCTGTAACACTGTATGTTGAGCACTCTCCATTTGCTGTGCTGCAGAAAAGTAAAAGTACATGGACTGCTCAAAGAGCGACAGGTTATGAAGTAATACTGTCAAACCCTTCTATCTGCATTCAGCAAGTACACTCAATCAATCCTGCAACTTTTTTAGTACACCCACTAGAGCCCACTGATCATGACTGTAGTCCAACATTGGAGGAGGACGATCACCTAGCACATGAGGACCCCTTGTCTGATGGCCGACGATTGTTTATTGATGGTTCCTCGTGGATAGACCAGGAGACCGGCAAAAGACATACAGGTGCAGCTATTGTTGAGGCTGTTGGTACACCTACTGATTATACCTTACACACACTGCAACTCTTACCATTGCCATCCCAAGAAGCAGCCCAAGTGGCTGAATTAAAAGCATCGACAACGGCCATACAGGCTTGTCAGGGTGAGCCAGTAACAATATACACTGATTCAGCATATGTAGCTTCCACAGTTCACTCAGGGTTGAAGAGATGGGAATGGCGGGGATGTCTTAAATATGATGGGACACCAGTAGCGCACCAACATCTTTAAGCTGACCTTATTGCTGCATTGCAAATTCCATGTCAAGTAGCAGTGGTAAAGTGCCAGACACATACTAAAGGAACAGATTTGGTGTCTAAGGGAAATGAAGCTGATACAGCAGCAAAGCAAGCTAGTTTATATGCAATGAAAACATGCAGTATGCACACTTTAGATGCAGATGATGAGGTTGAGATAAAACACTATGAGAATATTTCTACAGAGGCATTATTGGACATTCAATATGCAGCACCACAACATGAAAAAGGTCTCTGGAAATCAAGGGGGGAGTGTGATTGCATTTCCAAATCTCCTTCATAGACCAGCAACTTCAGGTAAAGTTATAATGCCTCAGTCCCTACTTATAACAGCCCTTCAACAACTTCATTTACCAGCACACAATTCTAAAAGAGTAATGATGGATGAATTAAATAAAGCTGGTTTATCCCTAATCTAGGACCATTCGTTGATGTATTCCCAACTTCATGTCATGTGTGTTATCAGTACTCTAATAAGAGGTCATCAAAAATGCCTTAATCCTCCATTCTAAGACCAATAGGTCCTTTCATAGAGTTACACATAGACCTTGTAGATATGATGCAAAAAGTGTAATGGATATAGGTAGCTGTTAGTACTGGTGGGTCCATTTTCACGTTGGATTGAAGTGGGACCCTGCTCCAGGTGTGATGCTGATCAGGCAGCCAAATTCCTGGTGAGAGATCGTACTGAGGTGGGGGTTCCGGTAGCAAAGTGTATGCCATTATCGCTGCGTATTGCCAACAGTATTTCAGCAAATTACTACACTACTAGAAGTGGAACACCAGTTTACCTCAGTTTACCACCCAGAGAGTAATGGAATTGTTGAGAGGATGAATGGCTCATTGAAAAGCATAGTGTCAAAAATGTGTGAGACACTGCCCTCCCCTTTCTCTGTGTGCATTGAAAAATGCCCCTTCAAAGGATCATCATTTGACCCCCTCACCAAGTCGTAACAGGTAGGCATTCTAATTTTTCCTTTAAACAAAATAAAATGATTAGTTTCGATACTAAGTCTGCATCAGAAAGTGTTTTGCTAGAAATTAATGCATACATGTCTGCCTTAAAATCTCTCCAGGTTTATTCTACACAGGTTCAGCTGCAACAGGCCGACAGTACTGCACCACCCCTGCCTTTGTCAACAGTCATCAGCATTGGTTCCTGGGTCTTCATGCGCAACTTCATGAGACCATGGAAAAACCCCAGGTTTCTAGGCCCCTACCAAGTAACGGAGCATGCCAACATCAGGAAATGTGGAGGGGATGCGGAACTGGGTGCACGTAACAACCGTATTCCATTTTTGGCCTCACTCACGCAGAGAGGGGAGGAGGCAATGATCCAAGAATAAATGATACAATGAAGAGACAGTTAAATGATATTTTTCATAGTATAGTAATGAGTTCAGTTGTTATGATGATTACTCTTATAATTTGCCATTGTATTATGCCTTATGTAGATGCTAAAGACCCCACCCACAGGGAAGAAGTGTTATACTTTTGTAGAGCTATTTTCAATGAAACAGACATCCTTTGCGTCATTCTTTACTTGATAATTTGTGGTATATAAAAGCATGCATGATATAGGTACCAACACACAAAATGATAGTTATGTATGTTCTCTTATTCCCCATGCCATAGAAACACCACCTTTAGTGTATCCTAAAGAAGTGCCTGTTAACATAAAGTGTTTATTGCACCTTTTCTTATGTAGGTTAAACGTACAGTTACAGCCAACTCATGTTAGTCCTATGACTGCCCGAGTTAATACAACTAGATTTGATACAACCCCTGAAATTTTTCAAATTTTGACAGGTAAATAGAGATAATTAAAGTTATCCAGAATGAAGGGAGCAGGGCAGAAATATTGTTATGTAAATTGGAAGGAATCAGTATTGGAACGAGGCATTCTAGGGAGGTCTAATCCACCATCCACCTGTAATAATTATCTCGCCAAACCACTGCCCCCAGATTGCGCAGCCACGCCAGTATTAAGTATTGAAGCAGGAGTATTTGCCAATAATGAATGGTTTACTGGAGCTAGGTTTTCATGGAGGGCCATATCATTATGGAATGATTCAGAAACAACAAAGAATTTGAGATTTGATGATATAAAAGCATCATGTCAGCAAATATGGGATGAAATCATACAGAGATTGTTAGAAATGGGATTCCTGGTTGGCTAGGGCTTGCGCCTAAGCCAGGCAGAAACCACCACTCTAGTCAGGGCAAGGGAGTTACACGCTGAAGATAACCCCTGCTCACCCCCTTGGTAGCTTGGCACGAGCAGTCAGGCTTATCCCAGATCAATGTGTAAAGCGTTTGAGCAACACACACAGCAGTAGCAACATACTAAGCACCCCACAAAAGGAACTCCACACAAGGTTATAAATAAAAATAGCCTTTGTATTATCATAAACACATTAGTATGGTAATCACACAATAAACACTGTGCCAACTGGCGCTAGGCAATATTTACAGGGGATTATATACACATGACAGGGCCAATTGGGCCACTGTCGTAACCATCAAAAAGTGAAAATAGTAAATGTAGAACACAAACAATAACTACTGGCAAACACTGTACTCATAATTATATCCTGCAACATATATCATACTATGCAATCATCATCACATTAGGCGTTAAATACATTTTGCGCCAACCTCTTAAGCCTAAACATATTAGACCATAACCTCCTAATCATAAATCACATTAGAGGCATACATCAGGGTGCATAAATCACATTACCTGCGCACCACATAGGTTGATAGGGCGCCAGGCCCTAATGTGACTTAACAGTCCCCCAGCCAACTGGCCTTCTCAGAGGGCTCAAATGCCCTATGTCCATAATGTTAGGGCTGGCTGCCAAGGCAGCAGAATCTTAAAGTGTGCAATTGCGCTGGGGCAGAGGAGTGTATCTCACTCCTGTCTCATCCAAAATGCCCCCAAAGAAATGATGGCCTAAACGTTGCAGCTGCCGCTAATTGCCGTGCAGCTGTGAAGGAAATTAGGCACTGACTGTGCCTTGAGAGCCCGACTGGGACTCTATAAAACTAATTTGCCAAAACGTTGCAGCTGCCAGCGCTAGTGCAGTGCAGCCGTGCATAAAATAAAGGGGCCCTGGCACGACTGTGCCCTCGGGGCCTCCACTGGGGCTCTCTGAATAAAACTGCCCCCATTGTTGCAGCTGCCGCATAGCAGGCGGGGCAGCTGTAAACATAGCCAACATAGAAGGAGCACGGGCCCCCGCTGGGCCCTCTATAAACAAATATGCTCCATCATTGGAGCGGCCCGCTCTCTGGCGGGTCCGCTCATGGAATATGCACTAAAAACGTCCCAGGCCAAGCCCTCACTCACCGGGCTCTCCGTGGGGCTCGGCGCTCCTCTGGTACCGCTGGGAAGGGCACAGGCAGTGTCCCCTGACCGGCACTGCTCCCGGGGGCCACACCTTTTTCTACTCCTCTCCTTGGCCCGGCAGCATCACTTCTCCTTTGCTGCTGACACCGCGGGCTCTCCCTCACACACAGGAGCCCCGCTTCACTATTGGCTCCGCCTGGCCAGACTTACGCTTATCAGGCTCCAGAAGCTTTGCCCAATGTCAGGCAGCTTCGCCTGACTTCCAGTTCGCCGCACGATTGCGGCGGCCGTTGTCTCCTTTCCCTTTGGCGGCCCAATGCGGGGTCGGCACCCACTTTAGGATAAAGGCCTGAAGCGGGGTAGGCACCCGCCTAAAAAGGCATTACGATGCGGGGTGGGCACCCGCAGGTTAGAATCCATAAAGCAGGGTAGGCTCCCGCTAAGCATCACAATGCGGGGTGGGCTCCTGCCGAAAATAAACAAAGCAGGGTGGGCACCCGCTCCCAAGGCATCACGGGGGAATCCCTACGACGGGGATTCCCTCTAACAAGACAGGCAACTCAGCGCTGCCCAGCCCACACTCTTCCTCTTGGGAAGATTTAAAGAATGTGCTCACGAAGTGCAAGAGGTCCCAAAAAGTACTTAGAGATCAAGGGGTCAATGCTGGGTCCAGGGAGGCAAGCCCTCATGGTGGTTCCTCCTGGGCCCCAGCAGCCGCACGCCCTAGCAGGTTCAGGAACAAGCACACACACATGGGGTCACAGCCCCTACAGTTATACCACACAATCCATTGTCTGCAGTACAGGGTTTGGGGGAACCAGATGTAACTGGTTAAGGGGGGAATTGGAGCACTTTGTTTTCCACGCTCCTCTTCCCCTTTGTCAGGTGGGGGCTTGGTGATCAGACCACAGGGGGCAGAGCCAGCATTGTACAGGCTAGGCACAGATCTATTCTGGGTCAGGGGATTACTCCTCCCAATGCAGATGTCCCATTCAGCCTAGTGTTGACTCACCCTGCCCCTCCTGGAGCTTCACACACCTCCCAGCCCCTGTCACTCAAAAGCCAGACATGCAATTAACATCAGGAAGGCAGACACATAGCACACAGAAATGCCAACTTCTAAAAGTGGTATTTCTAAAATAGTTATAATAAATCTGCGCACAACATTGAGCAGCATTTATTACAATTCCAAATATACTTAACTTGACCACGCTGCTCCTCCCATATCAGGAATTACTACTGGCATACTGATTGGGGAATCCCCAATGCATTCCTATGGGAGGGCAGGCCAATCTTACCAAATGTAACACAGAGAGGACACACACTTTACACTGAACAGCAGTGCTAAAGTGCCCAGAGCCCTAAAACCACCAATACCATTTCAGAGAAAAGGCTAGGAGATAGGCAAAAAGTTTAGGGATGACCCTGCAAAAATGGCCAAGTCCAACAGAGATATACATGGGCTGGAACTAAACATCATCCTAAGCTGGGTGTGAAACTAATGAGATTTTCTCTTTGCTTTCAGGGAAATGGGATTATTAAAGTGGGACGGAATCTCAATTGCAGCTTAACTATTTACAATGCCGATATGCAGGGTGGTACCTCCGGCCTTATTGATTTTTTCCGGCAGTGTGGATATCGAATATACACTCAATTACCCCCCAACTGGAGTGGAATCTGCTCTCTGGTGACTTTGCATACCCCATCTATGGTAATACCAGCAAAATAAATAAAAGATTTGCATTCCATGAGTAAGGCATCAACTTTGCTGCATCATCATAGAAGAAAAAGGATGGCTGAATATTTTGGAACTTCAGTGTGGCAGGATGTGCCCAAAGAGTATAGGTTGTTCAATTATGCCCAAATATTATTTGGGAGTTTGTTACCTATGTTTCAAGCAAAAGCAACTGCTCTCTGGGTTCAGATCACCCGGTGGGAATTGATGAAAACAATAAATGCTACTGAAGATGGCTTTAATGCAAATAAAGAGCTGCATTCAATCAGACTTCTGGTAATGGAAAACAGATATGTTTTGGACTTGATGACCAAAATCAAAGGAGGGCATGTAGAAGAGTTAATACCGTATGCTGCACTTTTATACCGGCAAATGATGAAGATGAAGGAAATCTAACTCCGGCCATATTGACTTTGCATAATTTGCATACACAGATGACGAAAGAAGGGGGTGCTCTTGATGGTGCTCCGGATGAGTGGTTCACTGGCTGGATTGATTGGGTGCCGTCCTGGATGTCAGGGTTGTCTAAGGCCTTGTTGCCTATAATAGTTCTATTGCTATTGATGTGCCTAGTATTTCAGGTTATCTTAGCATGTTGCAAGAGGGTTACAGCTAAAGTGGGAGGTATGTTACCTATAATAAGAAATAAAGAGATGCAAAATACAGAATTGGGAAAAATGCACAGGGGTAGTGAGGGAGTTGTTGAAGAATCGACTAGAGAGGGGAATGAAAGGAATCCAAACCCTAATTTAGATTTAGGCCCTAATTATTCTGCTTTTTATTCTGTTTTACCTATCACTTGCCCATAAACTGTGAAATATTATCATGTAAAGAAAGAAAAACAGTATAATGCGGTTTAAATGTGTGGTTAAAAGTGCATGTTTAAGTTGCACATTTTATCTGGTAATAAACTGCAGCCAGCTTTCAAAAAAAGGTCTAAATGCGGTCTGACTTGAGTGTTTTTTCTTCTCATTGTATGTTAGCTGAGAAACTTCCTGTCTTGAATATGCAACAGGAAATATGGAGCAGCAAGAATGTTCCAATTGTAGTCTGTAAGTGTGGCGTGATAAGTCACAAACACAGGAAAGAGCTGTTCTTGAAATAAATGTATGTAATCTGGGTAGGTCATAAGGGAAAAGCAGGAAGCTTTTTCTATTGTTCACATTGTATTAAAGTTATGGAAGTTAGCCAAAATTATTATTATAAGACTAGACTCGAAGCTTGTATAATTTGAGACTGACTTGTGCTTCTCTTATAGTACGGGTCGCTCTCCCAGCTGAACTAGTCTGACATATGCAATAAACCTGTTTGTACTCCTTTTGTAACAGAGGTGCTAATTAAATGATTTTCACTGCTTAAAGGATTTTTCTCGACAAAGCACAGGCCAGCTACACAGACCAAGTTATGCCCGCTGAACGAGAGTACCTTAAATCCTGGTTGCAGACTGTTGCGAGGTCCCGTGCCGAAGATGCGTTGAGCAGTTGAGGCGATACATGTGTTCCAATGAGCTACAAGGCTGTGATGCGAGGTCCTGCATCATCATCGAGGATCAAGTCGTCAAGGGTGATACAGCGGAAGCTGTGTGAAAAATCATAGACAATAATATCCCGAACCAACCTTCACAAAACCTAAGGAAGCGTAAATACTATAATGACAGGGCCATAAGTCATTATCATTTCTATTACCACTAGCAACATCAAAGGTCCTCCAATGGATCTTTGGTAGAGCTAAAATGGACTAAGTAGAGAAATTAGAGAACTATTCCTTAATGAGGACCTGTAATGAAGAAACAGACATACCACAAACACATTACAGATACAACCAATATTATTCTATGAATAAACCATGACTCAGGATTAGCGACAGACACTATTCTTTCTAGATACCTTTTTGACATTATTTCATAGAATGTGAATGGTCAAATACAAATCATAAGGAAAATACTTTGCCCATAGTATTACAGGTAAATATAACATCACAGTTATCACAGTCAGAGTAACTCTGAAATCATCAAAACATCAGGTGGGAAATAGGAGAGGGAGAACGAGAACAAGGAAACATCAGAGAAATCACAGTTTAATTACCTCTCGGTAAATTAGAGAAAAACTAATGCACAGCGTGCAATTAGTCAAGAAAAACTACCTCCACAGCCGTAGGAGAATAGTGTAGGTAGCATCACCAGCCGATGATGTGCAAAGTCTCTAGGGAAAGAGTTTCCACAGTCAGGTTTGCCAGCCAGATCAGGAATCAGCACAACACAGCATACAGCATACCACGGATGCAGGACAGGTCATCAGAATGTGAACGAGCCGAAGGTCATTTTCCCACCAGCGTCTTTATACTGTCTTCGCAACTTTGTTACACTAAGTTAGAAGCTCTCCTCAATCCTACAAGCCACTCTCATTGGTCAGAACCAGGTGAGGAAAACATCTCTTGACAATGACTTTACAAATTTTACTAAATAGTCTTCGTCTAAATTTGTATAACTTCCTAGAGAGGAAGAAAAAACAAACTTACATATTTTGTATCTACATAGCAACAGTTTCATTCTAAATCCTCGCCTAGACAGGAAAGAGTCATACTATTCTCTGCTCTGTAAGGATGTAATGTTATTCTTCACAAGGACATCAGGAAACAGCATGCAGAGAGACAAAGGAGCACGGAAGCACATCCCCTAACTAATACATTTGCTGAAGACTGCATGTTTAGAAAGGAAAGAGAGCAAAGAAATTAATTTTAATATTTTTAGGCCTACTCTACGCTCACAAAGAATTGAAGAGCTTTTCGTGTTTGTGCTTGAATAGTCCTGCAGTTCAGGAAACATAAGAAAATTAAATTTAGATACACAATGATAATCATTTCTTCTCATTCTATTATTATTCATTAACCCTAAATAGGAATCTTCATGCTACATGTGTTATTCTGACTAACAGAACTCGTGCAGCTTTGCACATTTTCGGTCATACACTTTAGTCTTCACGTTATAAGTTTTTTTTTTTTCACACACATTATTAATTTATTAAACACACACATGGATGGCTTTTCCCAGAGTAGAATTTATTTACAAAAATCATGCCTCATCAAGGGCAAGTGATACAATTTCCGGCGTTGAGGATGAATTGTACAGTCAAGGCGATGCGTCTGTTCCAAAGAACTGCGAGGCTGCGTTGCGTGAACCAGCATCGTCAAGACGGTCACCAACAAGAGATTTGTGATGCGGGGGCATGCATCAGTGAAGCTTCGCACAGTAGCAGTTCTGAGTCGACTGCAAAGTTGATGCAGAGTTGTTGCACTAACAGAAACCTTGCAGCAGAGGTTCTGCCCAGCGGTGCGCCACTTGGTAGAAAAAATGCATTGGTTCTGCTTGATCCACATATGGGTTGGCAGAGCACCTTTAGGCCCACTTCCAAAGGTCTGGGACTGGGGGTGGTAACACTTGCAGGGTGTGAGACCGGCCTCACGGCGTATGCCCTCCCGATCATCCAGCCAACCTGCAACCACCCCCAAGACACGGCATCTCCGACTCCGGCCGCCCCAGCCACACAGACCCGAGGGCCGGCCAGAGTCCCCGACAGACTCGACACCCTACCACGCATGTCCGACCGAGGGAGCGGGAACCCCCGAGCCAGACCAAGAGGCGCCAGCCCAGTCACACCTCGGATTGCCTTCCCCCGGGAGGACTCGATCGGCCACCAGGCCCCTGGGGAGCAGGCGCCTCGCCTGCCGAGCGTCTGGGGACCCTTCCAGACCCACCTGAAAAGACCAAAGAAACGAGCGGCAGGAAATCCCGCCAAACCCCCTCAGTCACCAAAGGCCCCTCTCTGCGAGGACTCCGGACTTCAAAGGGCAGGGGGAGTATAATAGGGGGTGCCGGAGGAACGAATGGCAGAGAAGACCTGGAACCATCGAAGCCTGCTGACGCTGTCGCGGCTCCCGAATACCGAACCACCTGGGCCTGCTGAGTGACTCGCGGCCCCCAGCCATTGAACCATCTGAGCCCTGCTGACAAGATCGCGGCTCCCGAACTCCGAACTACCTGGGCCTGCTGAGTGACTCGCGGCCCCTAGCCATTGAACCATCTGAGCCCTGCTGACGAGATCGCGGCTCCCGAACCCCGACTACCTGTGCCTGCTGAGTGACTCGCGGCGCTCCCCTCGAGGACGAATTGGCAAGAGATCGCCCAGAGAAACAACACCCTCCAGCTCGAGGATTGTGAGCTATCCGCAGGGTACTTTTCAGAGACACTACCTTCAAAGACTGTCCCGCTACCCCCATTCCCCTACCACTGCTTTGTAGTATCTTGTGCCGCTGATGTACTACTTGCACCTTGGATCATAAAGATCCCTTGAAACCTTCGATAAAAGAACATATCGTCCTACAAAGAATACGTGTGGTGTCACTCTGTTCGTAGTGTAAGCTCAGGGTGTGCGCGCCTGGTTCGGCCTACTTGGGAGAGGTGGGTCAAAGGGGTGGGCAAGACGTGTATCGAACCCCCCTCCGGCGAACGCCTTTCCAACACAGGGTAAGACTCACAGATGGAAGAGCCAAGCTGCTGGGTTCAAGGTTGTTGGGGCGGTCTGTCCCTGAGGCTCTAGTCAGGAGGCCAGCCAACTAGCCCTGGGTCCAACAGATGCAGGTCCAGTCCATCCCACCCAAGCAAAACAACAGGATGCAGCACGTCAGCAGAGCAACTTAGCACTCCAGCAAGGCGGTAGTCCAGCAAGGCGGTAGTCCATCAGGGCAGCAGTTCAGCAAAGTGGCAGATATTTCAGCAGCACAGCAGTCATCCTTCTTGGCATAGTATACACAGGTCCAGAAGTGTACTGAAGAGTTGGTGTCTGAGGTCCAATATTTATACCAGGGCCTGCTCCTGAAGTGGGGAGAGGTTTCTCTTTAAAGTCCACAGGCTTAATGCCCTCCCTGCCCTGGCTTCAGGCTAACTACAGGGAATATGTAGCTCTTTTTGTGGAGGTAGGACACAGCCTATTAATGTGCAAGTATGTCTGTTCTCAGTTCAGTCCTTCCATCCTGCCAGTGATGACTCATCCAGGCACACTTAAGATCTCTATTGTTTGTGACTGTCTAGGCGAAATACACAAAGCCCAACTGTCAGCTACACCCTGTGATGTGACTCAGAGGCAGACTACAGGCACGAAATGGCAAAGGCTGACAAATGCTAACTTTCTGGAAGTATAATGAAAAAAGGGTATGCAGTTCCTTAAATGAATACAAGGAAGTGTGGAGAGGTACACAGTGTAATGTTATCATTGAGGGGCATCCAATGGTCCATAGGAGGAGAAATACTCCTTTCAGAACGAAGACCCTCACACACACACAAACAGTTAGGGGTCATGCTTCATCATATGGGTCTGCTCCTCGGCGGGTCGGCACTGCAATACCCGATGGGCACCCATAGAGGGGCGCTTTATCGGAGATCTTTTGTTCCTTGCCGTTTGGTATGGTGTGGGTGAGGGACCTGGGAAGTGCAGATATGGTGTAGTGAAAAAATGGTTAAAACAGGTTGGAGATGTCCAAGAAATGGCTTTTAATCAAGTTGGCTCTCCACCTGGTCTACAAAGGGGGAGGAGTGGAGACTATCTGTAGTTATGGGACAGGATAAATGCGCTCTACTCTCAAAGGGTCAACATGTTTCTTGACATAATAGTCGGGATAATCAGTGGCAATTCATTAGGACTTAGTGAAAAACTATCTACACACCGTGGAAGGTGGAAAATCTACCTACCACGATTTACACTGTGGGTGAAGTACCTACAGCTGTCGAGTATGACCTAAAAACAAAACAATGTTAAAAACCACAACAATATTGATGGTAGTAACTGTGACATTTCTCTCACTCTGGAGTCCATTAATAGTCACCCTTAATGTGTAAAAAGGTGACATTATTATCAAAAACAATTGATATCAAGTGGTGGCAACGTGATCAAGGAACCACACTATGAGGGGCTCTCTATGAAGGATTAAAAACAAATTAAAATTTAATGCTGGACCTTACTAAAAGCCCTTGTGTCCCTTCTCTTTGTTGATTAACTTTCTAAAAGTGGCATTTTCAAAATTGAAATTTTGAAAAATCTGACTTTACCATAAGAGATTATTTTGCATTGCATTTCATTACGTGGGTCCCCTTGCCCACTTTGCAACTGGATTCAAGCTAGCCTGGCTGATGAGGGGTGTTACCCCGAAACCGGTCCTAGGATGCTTGTTTCCGGTTCAGAGAAGACTGGTCTTGGCAGTTCAGGCTGGACTGTTCCCATGAGGCACAGGGTCAACACCGATTTGCATATAGCATGGTCTGAACTGGGGTGGCGAAGTGAGCTAAAGAACGATGATGGATTCAACCCAGATCTGTGACCGGGGGTGAGTGTCTGAAACGTATCAGCACTGCTTCTATTGCTTTATTCACCCTAAGTTGGCAGGGTATGCCCAGAAGTGGGTCCCTTGCTCACTTTGCCACTGGATTCAAGCTAATCTGGCTGATGAGGGGTGTTCAACCAAACCCGGTCCGAGGCTGCTTGTTTCCGGTTCAGGGAAGACCTGGTTTGGCAGTTCGTTCTGGGCTGTTCCCATGAGGCACAGGGTGAAGACTGATTTGCATATAGCTGGGACTAAACTGGAGTGGCGAAGTGAGATTAAGAATGGAGATGGATTCAACCCAGATCTATGACTGGGGGGTGAGTGTCTGAAAAGTTTCAGCGCTCCAATCATCATCTCCTTGTGTTTGCACTCATTTACCACTCCAAGATTGGCATCTGCAAACTTAGAACAGTAATTAAAAAAGCATGGCTGTGTCATTATGTATGAGTTTATATTGTACTTGTGCACCTATACATCATCCTGCTGCAGCACCGGAAAATCATGATGCATATGTTCCCATGTGTGATGATGCATGCCTAAGGACACATCTCTACATTTCATTTTGGACTGATGCTCAACAACATCAGCAAAAACATTGGCAAAGCCAAAAAGGCCTATTTACTTTGCCAACATTGGTTTATATTTGGCACAGGTAAAAGACTGCAGTTCTGTACTTAAAGTTGAATGGTGGCATGATTCAAGGTATTTTTTTATTTAGATAGTGGAGGGACAATATTGGCCCGATGGTGATGGAGTAGGCTGCAAGACACTATGTTTAAGTATTTCTGATGTATGGAGGAGAGGATCTGAGGGAATTGAGGCAATGTTGTGCATCACTCTCCCATGACTCATCCAACGCTGTGTAGAAGATCAGAGCAAAGGACCACACTTAACATAAAACTGTAGATGAATAGCTGTCACTCAGGGTTCCAAGAGACATATGCATTTCACGCTTTGCTCATATTATCTATTTCACGTCACTTTAAACCTTTCATAGAAAGCAACCT
This sequence comes from Triturus cristatus, assembly GCF_964204655.1. NCBI lineage: Eukaryota > Metazoa > Chordata > Amphibia > Caudata > Salamandridae > Triturus > Triturus cristatus. Next base: position 1,274,811,893 of record NC_140591.1, read on the forward strand.
CATTATTGACTGCTTCCCAGCAATAATTCTCTAACATTATAGCCTGCTTTCAAGGGTGATAATTATTGTTCAAGGTGTACTCTGAGTGCCAGTGAGTGCCTATATCTTGAGATAGGGCCCTTATCAACTGTTACAGCCCAATGCAGAAGGGCTATAACACTATACCCACTCGTACCAATTAATTTACGGGCCCTGGGCACATGTAGCGCACTTTCCTGGGGACTGATAAGTAAATTAAATATGCCAATTCTGTATAAGCCAATGTTACCATGTTTTAGGGGAGTGAGCACAAGCACTTTACCCTTGGTTAGCAGTAGTAAGGTGCCCAGAGTCCTAAGACTAACAAAAATAGGTTCAGCAAAATGGAGGAGGATAGGCAAAACATTTGCCGGAAGACCACCCAAAGGCTGAGAGGTCTAACAAGTGTCCCCAAGCATAAAGTGGGAGAGAACTACCCAACCCCCCCTGGGATTTCTCTTCACTAAGGTGGAAAAACCTGGAGTGACCATCAGCATTGGTGTGGTCTGACCTACGGCGGGGTTCCAAAGTAAAGTCAATCAATCTCGACTTGTAAAGCGTGGCTAAACACCTGCAAGGGTATCCAGGTGCTGAGGATCGTGCTGCAGAGGCTCGGTCAAACAGCTAGGTCTTGTGTTCTTCCCTGAATTCCAATAGCGAAGGTGAAGCCCGTAGGTGGAGAGGGAGGTCGTTCCAGGACTTAGTTGCACGGTGGGCGAAGGAACAACCTCTGCTGTGTCTTTGCCGTATGAGAGGGATGTAAGCGAGGTGAAGGGAGGCAGAGCAAAGTTGTCTGGAGGGGTGGTGAAAGTTCAGGTGGTGCTAGATATATGCTGGTCTTTTGTTGTGCAGAGCTTTATAGGTGTGGATCAGCATCTCTTGTAAATAGGGAGCCAGTGGAGCTTTCTGAGGTGTGGGTGATGTGGGTACGATTGGGGAGATCGGGGATTAATCTAGCCACTGAGTTTTGTATGGTCTATTGTCTCTTCAAGAGGTGCACGTTGGTTTCTGCATAGAGTGTGTTGCCGTAGTCCAGCTCGCTGGTGATTAGGGCCTGGGTGATGGTCGGTGTGAAGTTGACTGGGAGCCAGTTGATGATCTTGCAGAGCATGCAAAGAGTGAGGAAGAAGGTGGAGGAGTTTGCATTGATATGGATTTCTTATGAGTTTGCTGTCCAGGGTGATACGGAGGTTGAGAGTATGGTCTGATAACATGGGTGAGTATCCTAGTTCAGAAGGCCACTAGGAGTCATTCCACAGGGAGGAGTTTGTCCCAAAAATCAGGACTTCTGTTTTTCATATGTTGAGTTTTCTGTGCTGTGTTGTTTCAGTTGTCTCACATCCAATCTGTAATGCTCATCATACAGCTATGCAAGTTGGCCCTCGTGGCAGAGGTTTCTTCTGATAGCGAGATAATGATATGGGTGTTGTGCACGTAGGATATGATGTTTAGGCCATGGGTTCTGACAATGTCGGCCGGGGGGGGGGGGGGGGGGTCACATATGTGTTGAACAGGGTGGGGCTGAGCTTAGAGCAATGCGGCAGATGATGCTTTTGTGTTCGGAGTGTAGGGAGGCAGGTGGATTCTCTGGGTTCTTCTAGTAAGAAAGAATACAATCCATCTGAGGGCGTCTCCTTGGATTGCGATGTGGGGGAGTCTCTTGATAAGGGGTTTGTGGGTTTCTGTGTTGAATGTTGCTGAAAGGTCAAGGATGATCATGACTGATGTTTCTTTTTGTTCAAAGAAGGCTCTGGTGTCATCCCTGATGGAGGTTTCATTGGTGTGGTTGGCGTGGAATCCAGACTGGCTGATGTCCAGGAGGTTGTTCTCCAGCTGTTACATGGGTTGACGAATGATGGCTTTTTCAAGGACCTTGGTGGGAAAGGGATAGCAAAGATGCGACATACTTTTTTGAGTTTGCTGTGTTTTGGCAGACAGTTTCTTGAGTAGGGGTTTGACTTCTGCATGTTTCCATTCATCAAGGAAGAAGGCTGTGGTAATTGATGCATTGAAGATGGCAGAGAGTTTGTTGTTGATCGTCTTGCTCCCAGGTTGAAGATGTGGTGGGTGCAGGGGTCCGTCGGAGCTCATGAATGGACAGAGTTCATTATGTTGGCTGTTTTTCTGAGTGGTGAGCTGGTCCCAGGTGGTTAACAGGAGTCAGGGGTTGCCTCTGTGGGGGTCGATAGGACTGAGGATGTCAGTGGCAACTGGTTAGGTTTTGAAGTTTTTGTAGATTTTGGAGATCTTGTTGAGGAATTTACATTTTTTTTTTTATTTTTTATTTACAGGAAGAAGTCCGCCAGGATGTCACAAAGTTACTGGGAGGGGGTTATGATGATTTTGGAGGCTGAGGGGCTGGAAAACCCTCTAACAATGTTGAATAGCTCTTTGCTGTAGTTGGCACTAGGCTTGGTGCGGTTGGCAAGGGTGATCCTTTTCAGGAGATGGAGGTATTGGTTGAGCATTGTTGTGTAGGATGTTCAGTCGGAGTTGTCTTTGTTCTAGTCGCTTGCAGTTGTGTTTTGTAGCTCTTAGTTTTGCGGTATACAAGTTTGCTCTCTTTGGAGGGTCTCTTAGGTTTCGTGGGCTTGATGGTGGCAACTCTGCAGGGCAGTCAGTGATCCAGGTGGAGAACTTCTTGACAGCCTGTTCTAGGTTGATTGAGGTATCTGGGTGGAAGGAGTTGAGGGCATTGGTCCTTTGGCTCGCTGAAATTTTCTTCCAGCTTCGGTGAGAGGTGCTGGGCGGTATGGTGGTGGTGCCGGGGGGAGGGGCTGTGATGGTGAAATGGACGATGGTGTGGTCTGTCCAGGTGAGTTTGGTGATGTGGCTGTAATTGACTGTCACTGTCCGTGAAAATGGGGTAAAGTGTTTGCCCTGCAAAGTGCATGGGGTCAGTGACAGTTGAGTGAGGTCAAGGGTGTTCTTGCTTTCGAGGGGGTTGGCAGTGTTGGTGTCATCATGGTAATCATGGTGGAAATTGAGGTCTCTGAGGAGGATGTAGTGCTTAGAGTCGATGGCGAGCAGTGTAATGAAATCAGAGATGGCGTTGCAGAAACTGGGGCGAGGTCCTGGAGGTTAGTAGGCGATCTTGCCTTTGATGAGGGTTTTGCAGTCAGTGTGGAATTGGAAGTTGAGATACTCTATATGCAGCATGGCTTCGTCTGTGGTCGTGGTGCATTGTATGGTTTCCTTGTAGATGATTGCAATTATACCACCATGTTTGCTGCCCCTGCCTCGGTGTGTTATGTTGTAGCTATATGGCATAGCAGCGGCAATGCCGCGCGCCGATGAGGAGTTAATCCAAGTCTCGGTGAGGAAGATTACATCGCTGCTGAAGTCTTCGCATCCTGTGAAGTCCATATCTTGTTTGCAGTTATCACCTATTTCCTGCAAATCTGGGATTTAATAAGTGTCATGCAGTATATGCCAGAAAACTAAGCATATATTTGATAGAGTGGAATATGTTCTTTAGGCCCAGCCAATGAAGAGTGGAAGAAAAATGCAACTGTTTATCAATAGCTATGCGCCTAAGGGACCAAAGAAGAACTGAAATCCTTGGGCTCCCATATAGAGAAGCCCTTCTCCTAAAGAACAACTGGTTACTGTGCCATGCCGAGACCTTGAGCCCGTGTATACTGAAGATTTATTGCTTTCAATTACACACCTTCACCAAATATAACTTCTATTTTGACATGGAAAATATGCACAGCACAGCCCAATTTGATAAATGGGGCATACTTAACTTTTAACCTGTTCCATTTTTGGCTTTTTTGTTTCGATTACTTGGAGGAGAGCCTGAAATGCTCCTTTTCAATAAGAAACGTTCTCTGGCTTGGCTCTAGGAGTCAGTGCACAAGTCAAGGCCTGAACGGATTTGACATTTAAATTTTGGTACACACATCATGTAAAAATACAATGAAGTCTCCACCAAAAGATAAAAATAAATCTTTAGCATGCGTACGCTTTTCACCATGGTACATCAGATTTCATTACCACATTAAGAGGTATTTGTTAAAAGTGTTAATTTGTATACATTAACTTAAAAACATTTGTCCCCTCTCCCTACCTTCTTGACAATGCCATTAGTGAATTATGAGGCAAGTCAGCTGTCATACATACACTATATGGCCGTAGATCTGCATTACAGATGGAGTAACATTATAGAGTCTATTACCAGACAGAAGCAGCTTTTGTACAGTGCACATACTGAACGCACATTTTTGAAGGCACTCCCCTATGTTGTAATACAGAAAAAGGAGGCTCGTTGAAATAAAATATTTGTCTAGTATCACACAAATTGGTCATGCTGGGAATGATCCTTATGTATCTTTGTTTTAAGTTGTGTAATTCAGTCACTAGATGGCCATCTGTTTCTCTCATGCCTTTAGTAACACAAAAAGATGATGCAATAAATGCTAAATTAGAAAATGAACACCACCAATTTACCCTTCACATAAAGGAACAAGTGCATCACAGCACTCAGATTAGCGGTATGCAAGATCATTCCATGAAGGGACCAGTGCATCAGAGATCATCCCATGAAGGGACCAGTGCATCAAAGCACTCAGATTAAAGGTATGCAAGATCATCCCATGAAGGGACCAGTGCATCACAGCACTCAGATTAGGGGTATGCAAGATCATCCCATGAAGGGACCAGTGCATCAGAGATCATCCCATGAAGGGACCAGTGCATCAGAGATCATCCCATGAAGGGACCACTGCATCAGAGATCATCCCATGAAGGGACCACTGCATCAGAGATCATCCCATGAAGGGACCACTGCATCACAGCACTCAGATTAGAGGTATGAAAGATCATCCCATGAAGGGACCAGTGCATCAGAGATCATCCCATGAAGGGACCAGTGTATCAGAGATCAACCCATGAAGGGACCAGTGCATCAGAGATCATCCCATGAAGAGACCAGCGCATCAGAGATCATCCCATGAAGGGACCAGCACATCAGAGATCATCCGATGAAGGGACCAGCGCATCAGAGATCATCCCATGAAGGGACCAGCGCATCAGAGATCATCCCATGAAGGGACCAGCGCATCAGAGATCATCCCATGAAGGGACCAGTGCATCAAAGATCATCCCATGAAGGGACCAGTGCATCAGAGATCATCCCATGAAGGGACCAGTGCATCAGAGATCATCGCATGAAGGGACCAGTGCATCAGAGATCATCGCATGAAGGGACCAGTGCAGAGATCATCCCATGAAGGCACTAGTGCATCAGAGATCATCCCATGAAGGGACCAGTGTATCACAGCACTTAGATTAGAGGTATGCAAGATCATCCCATGAAGGAACCAGTGCATCACAGCACTCAGATTGGAGGTATGCAAGATCATCCCATGAAGGGACCAGTGCATCAAAGTTCATCCCATGAAGGGACCAGTGCAAAGATCATCCCATGAAGGGACCACTGCATCAGAGATCATCCCATGAAGGGACCACTGCATCAGAGATCATCCCATGAAGGGACCAGTGCATCATCACAGCACTCAGATTAGAGGTATGCAAGATCATCCCATGAAGGGACCAGTGCATCAGAGATCATCCCATGAAGGGACCAGAGATCATCCCATGAAGGGACCAGAGATCATCCCATGAAGGGACCACTGCATCAGAGATCATCCCATGAAGGGACCACTGCATCAGAGATCATCCCATGAAGGGACCACTGCATCAGAGATCATCCCATGAAGGGACCACTGCATCAGAGATCATCCCATGAAGGGACCAGTGCATAAAAGATCTTCCCATAAAGGTACCAGTGCATCAGAGATCATCCCATGAAGGGACCAGTGCATCAAACATCATCCCATGAAGGGACCAGTGCATCAACCATCATCCCATGAAGGGACCAGTGCATCACAGCACTCATTAAGTGGTATGCAAGATAATCCCATGAAGGGAACAGTGCATCAAAGATCATCCCACGAAGGGACCAGCGCATCAGAGATCATCCCACGAAGGGACCAGCGCATCAGAAATCATCCCACGAAGGGACCAGCGCATCAGAGATCATCCCACGAAGGGACCAGCGCATCAGAGATCATCCCACAAAGGGACCAGCGCATCAGAGATCTTCCCACGAAGGGACCAGTGCAGAGATCATCCCATGAAGGGACCAGTGCATCAGAGATCATCCCATGAAGGGACCAGTGCATCAGAGATCATCCCATGAAGGGACCAGTGCATCAGAGATCATCCCATGAAGGGACCAGTGCATCAGATCATCCCATGAAGGGCCCAGCGCATCACAGCACTAGAGGTATGCAAGATCATCCCATGAAGGAACGAGCGCATCAGAGATCATCCCATGGACGGACCAGTGCATCACAGCACTCAGATTAGAGGTATGCAAGATCATCCCATGAAGGGACCAGTGCATCAGAGATCATCCCATGAAGGGACCAGTGCATCAGAGATCATCCCATGAAGGGACCAGGGCATCAGAGATCATCCCATGAAGTGACCAGCACATCAAAGATCATCCCATGAAGGGACCAGTGCATCAAAGATCATCCCATGAAGGGACCAGTGAATCAAAGATCATCCCATAAAGGGACCAGTGCAAAAATCATCCCATGAAGGGACCAGTGCAGTGATCATCCCATGAAGGGACCAGTGCATCAGAGATCATACCATGAAGGGACCAGTGCATCACAGCACTCAAATTAGATGTTTGCAAGATCATCCCATGAAGGGACCAGCGCATCACAGCAGTCAAATTAGAGGTATGCAAGATCATCCCATGAAGGGACCAGTGCATCAAAGATCATCCCATGAAGGGACCAGTGAATCAAAGATCATCCCATAAAGGGACCAGTGCATCAGAGATCATTCCATGAAGAGACCAGTGCATCAGAGATCATCCCATGAAGGGACCGGTGCATCAAACAACAGCCCATGAAGGGACCAGTGCATCAAACAACATCCCATGAAGGGACCAGTGCATCAGAGATCATCCCATGAAGGGACCAGAGATCATCCCATGAAGGGACCAGAGATCATCCCATGAAGGGACCAGAGATCATCCCATGAAGGGACCAGAGATCATCCCATGAAGGGACCAGAGATCATCCCATGAAGGGACCAGAGATCATCCCCTGAAGGGACCAGAGATCATCCCATGAAGGGACCAGAGATCATCCCATGAAGGAACCAGTGCATTGGAGATCATCTCATGAAGGGACCAGTGCATAGGAGATCATCCCATGAAGGGACCAGTGCATCAAACATCATCCCTTGAAGGGACCAGTGCAAGATCATCCCATGAAGGGACCAGTGCAAAGATCATCCCATGAAGGGACCAGTGCTTTAAAGATCATCCCATGAAGGGACCAGTGCATCAAAGATCATCCCATGAAGGGACCAGTGCATCAAAGATCATCCCATGAAGGGACCCCTGCAAAGATCATCCCATGAAGGGACCAGTGCAAAGATCATCCCATGAAGGGACCAGTGCAAGGATCATCCCATAAAGGGACCAGTGCATCAAAGATCATCCTATAAAGGGACCAGTGCATCAAAGATGATCCCATAAAGGGACCAGTGCATCACAGCACTCAAATTAGAGGTTTGCAAGATCATCCCATGAAGGGACCAGCGCATCACAGCAGTCAGATTAGAGGTATGCAAGATCATCCCATGAAGGGACCAGTGCAAACATCATCCCATGAAGGGACCAGTGCAAAGATCATCCCATGAAGAGACCACTGCATCAAAGATCATCCCATGAAGGGACCAGTGTATCACAGCACTGAGATTAGAGGTATGCAAGATCATCCCATGAAGGAACCACTGCATCACAGCACTCAGATTGGAGGTATGCAAGATCATCCCATGAAGGGACCAGTGCATCAAAGATCATCCCATGAAGGGACCAGTGAATCAAAGATCATCCCATTGAGGAAATGTGAATTTTGTGATCAGTTATGTCCCCTATCGTAGACCCCAACGGCTCCATGTACATGCTATAAGTACATGTATGTTCCCTCCTGCTCCAGTTTTGAAGACGCAAATACATGTGCGTCCACCGTCAACATGTCCTCTTTCAGATCCGCCATGAATGGGTCAGATATTCCATTCCTAAGTATGAAAGGCCACCGACTTTATGTGGTTCACTTTCCACATTTTACAGATTCAGGCGAGTAGGCCCTGAATTCTGTCATCAAGCCTTTTCCTGTCTTCTGCCTCTGAAAGCTCCAGTCTGAGCCTGCATCTGTATCCATGAACTTTGTCCTACTCCCTGCGCGGCTAACGGTGCCTGATCCAGCATATTGCCTGCCAAAAACTGTATTTCACCTTCAAGATTATCTGCTTCGCTCCTCATCCGATGCATTCCTGTCTAGTAGTTTAGGTAAACATTCCTCCAGCTACCGTGCAAGGGGCCAGGCCTCGCTGTCCTCATGCAAGTAATTCATGGCCCTGTTACCATGGAATATTCCTACCCCCTCGCATCTCATGTAGACACTTAGACGCTTGTACACGCACTAACAGTCAGTATAGAATAGATTCTATCCTAGAGACCTTTCCTTTTGGATAACACAGTACTTTAAACATAGGATATTAGATATGATTTGGGATTAGGTTGACATAACCCCCAGACTTCTGTCTCCACATGTAGAGCTAAATGTCAAGTCCCCTTCACCCTCTAGTTGCACGTCAATCACACGTCATGCGGCTGCGCACGCATCTCTGCCAAATATTTCTGCTGACATTGCAGGATTCTTCTATGGATCCACCCACTTGTGACATCATGTTTAATGACGTATTTTAGTTACACCCATGTTTACGCCTTTTTTGGTTACGTATGCATATTTTATCTCTCTTATCAGCTGTTACGCCTCCTGCGTCTGTTACACTATAATGTAATTATTATAAAAGTGATTACCTGTCAATAATGTATGCCCCTTCCTTCCTGAACTTTCGTGGTGATGGAATAGAAGGCCCACAATTCGAATCGTGTTCCTTTGTATAGGAATAAAGCCTTTAAAAAACCTCTAATACCACGGATTCTGCCTCTTATATTTACTGAGTTATTCTTAATAGACTTTACCGCATAAAAATAGTACCGGTAACGAAATATTTACCACACCATAAAGGGACCAGTGCAAAAATCATCCCATGAAGGGACCAGTGCAGTGATCATCCCATGAAGGGACCAGTGCATCAGAGATCATACCATGAAGGGACCAGTGCATCACAGCACTCAAATTAGATGTTTGCAAGATCATCCCATGAAGGGACCAGCGCATCACAGCAGTCAGATTAGAGGTATGCAAGATCATCCCATGAAGGGACCAGTGCAAACATCATCCCATGAAGGGACCAGTGCAAAGATAATCCCATAAAGGGACCAGTGCATCAAGGATCATCCCATGAAGGGACCAGTGTATCACAGCACTTAAATTAGAGGTATGCAAGATCATCCCATGAAGGAACCAGTGCATCACAGCACTCAGATTGGAGAAATGCAAGATCATCCCATGAAGGGACCAGTGCATCAAAGATCATCTCATGAAGGGACCAGTGCATCAAAGATCATCCCATGAAGGGACCAGTGAATCAAAGATCATCCCATAAAGGGACCAGTGCATCAGAGATCATTCCATGAAGGGACCAGTGCATCAGAGATCATCCCCTGAAGGGACCAGTGCATCACAGCACTCAGATTAGAGGTATGCAAGATCATCCCATGAAGGGACCAGTGCATCAAACAACATCCCATGAAGGGACCAGTGCATCAGAGATCATCCCATGAAGAGACCAGTGCATCAGAGATCATCCCATGAAGGGACCGGTGCATCAAACAACAGCCCATGAAGGGACCAGTGCATCAAACAACATCCCATGAAGGGACCAGTGCATCAGAGATCATCCCATGAAGGGACCAGAGATCATCCCATGAAGGGACCAGAGATCATCCCATGAAGGGACCAGAGATCATCCCATGAAGGGACCAGAGATCATCCCATGAAGGGACCAGAGATCATCCCATGAAGGGACCAGAGATCATCCCATGAAGGGACCAGAGATCATCCCATGAAGGAACCAGTGCATTGGAGATCATCTCATGAAGGGACCAGTGCATAGGAGATCATCCCATGAAGGGACCAGTGCATCAAAGATCATCCCTTGAAGGGACCAGTGCAAAGATCATCCCATGAAGGGACCAGTGCAAAGATCATCCCATGAAGGGACCAGTGCTTTAAAGATCATCCCATGAAGGGACCAGTGCATCAAAGATCATCCCATGAAGGGACCAGTGCATCAAAGATCATCCCATGAAGGGACCAGTGCATCAAAGATCATCCCATGAAGGGACCCGTGCAAAGATCATCCCATGAAGGGACCAGTGCAAAGATCATCCCATGAAGGGACCAGTGCAAGGATCATCCCATAAAGGGACCAGTGCATCAAAGATCATCCTATAAAGGGACCAGTGCATCAAAGAAGATCCCATAAAGGGACCAGTGCATCACAGCACTCAAATTAGAGGTTTGCAAGATCATCCCATGAAGGGACCAGCGCATCACAGCAGTCAGATTAGAGGTATGCAAGATCATCCCATGAAGGGACCAGTGCAAACATCATCCCATGAAGGGACCAGTGCAAAGATCATCCCATGAAGGGACCACTGCATCAAAGATCATCCCATGAAGGGACCAGTGTATCACAGCACTGAGATTAGAGGTATGCAAGATCATCCCATCACAGCACTCAGATTGGAGGTATGCAAGATCATCCCATGAAGGGACCAGTGCATCAAAGATCATCCCATGAAGGGACCAGTGAATCAAAGATCATCCCATAAAGGGACCAGTGCAAAAATCATCCCATGAAGGGACCAGTGCAAAAATCATCCCATGAAGGGACCAGTGCAAAAATCATCCCATGAAGGGGCCAGTGCAAAAACCATCCCATGAAGGGACCAGTGCATCACAGCACTCAGATTAGAGGTATGCAAGATCATCCCATGAAGGGACCAGTGCATCATAGATCATCCCATGAAGGGACCAGTGCATCAAAGATCATCCCATGAAGGGACCAGTGCATCAGAGATCATCCCATGAAGGGACCAGTGCATCAGAGATCATCCCATGAAGGGACCAGAGATCATCCCATGAAGGGACCGGAGATCATCCCATGAAGGGACCAGAGATCATCCCATGAAGGGACCAGAGATCACCCCATGAAGGGACCAGAGATCACCCCATGAAGGAACCAGAGATCACCCCATGAAGGAACCAGAGATCATCCCCTGAAGGGACCAGAGATCATCCCATGAAGGGACCAGAGATCATCCCATGAAGGGACTAGAGATCATCCCATGAAGGGAGCAGTGCATTCGAGATCATCCCATGAAGGGACCAGTGCATAGGAGATCATCCCATGAAGGGACCAGTGCATCACAGAACTCAGATTAGTGGTATACAAGATCATCCCATGAAGGGACCAGTGCATCAAAGATCATCCCATGAAGGGACCAGTGCAAAGATCATCCCATGAATGGACCAGTGCAAAGATCATCCCATGAAGGGACCAGTGCATCAAAGATCATCCCATGAAGGGATCGGTGCATCAAAGATCATCCCATGAAGGGACCAGTGCATCAAAGATCATCCCATGAAGTGACCAGTGCATCAAAGATCATCCCATGAAGGGACCAGTGCAAAGATCATCCCATGAAGGGACCAGTGCAAAGATCATCCCATGAAGGGACCAGTGCAAAGATCATCCCATGAAGGGACCAGTGCAAAGATTGTCCCATGAAAGGACCAGTGCAAAGATCATCCCATGAATGGACCAGTGCATCAGAGATCAACCCATGAAGGGACCAGTGCATCAAAGATCATCCCATGAAAGGACCAGTGCATCACAGCCCTCAGATTAGAGGTATGCAAGATACCATGAAGGGACCAGCACATCAAAGATCATCCCATGAAGGGACCAGTGCATCACAGCACTAAGATTAGAGTTATGCACGATCATCCCATGAAGGGACCAGTGCATCAGAGATCATCCCATGAAGGGACCAGTGCATCAGAGATCATCCCATGAATGCACCAGTGCATCAGAGATGATCCCATGCAGGGACCAGAGATCATCCCATGAAGGGACCAGTGCATCAGAGATGATCCCATGCAGGGACCAGAGATCATCCCATGAAGGGACCACTGCATCAGAGATCATCCCATGAAGGGACCACTGCATCAGAGATCATCTCATGAAGGGACCAGTGCATCAAAGATCATCCCATGAAGGGACCAGTGCATCAAAGATCATCCCATGAAGGGACCAATGCAAAGATCATCCCATGAAGGGACCAATGCAAAGATCATCCCATGAAGGGACCAATGCAAAGATCATCCCATGAAGGGACCACTGCATCAGAGATCATCCCATGAAGGGACCACTGCATCAGAGATCATCCCATGAAGGGACCACTGCATCAGAGATCATGCCATGAAGGGACCACTGCATCAGAGATCATCCCATGAAGGGACGACTGCATCACAGCACTCAGATTAGCGGTATGCAAGATCATCCTATGAAGGGACCAGTGCATCAAAGATCATCCAATGAAGGGACCAGTACATCAAAGATCATCCCATGAAGGGACCAGTGCATCAAAGATCATCCCATGAAGGGACCAGTGCATCAGAGATCATCCCATGAAGGGACCAGTGCATCAGAGATCATCCCATTAAGGGACCAGTGCATCAGAGATCATCCCATTAAGGGACCAGTGCATCAAAGATCATCCCATTAAGGGACCAGTGCATCAAAGATCATCCCATTAAGGGACCAGTGCAGAGATCAGCGCATGAAGGTACCAGTGCATCCAATATTATCCCATGAAGGGACCAGTGCATCAAAGAGCATCCCATGAAGGGACCAGTGCATCAAAGATCATCCCATGAAGGGATCAGTGCATCAGATCATCCCATGAAAGGACCAGTGCATCAAAGATCATCCCATGAAGGGACCAGTGCATCAGAGATCATCCCATAAAGGGACCAGTGCATCAAAGATCATCCCATGAAGGGACCAGTGCATCAGAGATCATCCCATGAAGGGACCAGTGCATCAGAGATCATCCCATGAAGGGACCAGTGCATCACAGCACTCAGATTAGAGGTATGCAAGATCATGCAATGAAGGGACCAGTGCATCAAAGATCATCCCATGAAGGGACCAGTGCATCAAAGATCATCCCATGAAGGGACCAGTGCATCACAGCACTCAAATTGGAGGTATGCAAGATCATCCCATGAAGGGACCAGCGCATCAATGATCATCCCATGAAGGGACCAGCGCATCAAAGATCATCCCATGAAGGGACCACTGCAAAGATCATCCCATAAAGGGACCACTGCAAAGATCATCCCATGAAGGGACCAGTGCAAAGATCATCCCATGAAGGGACCAGTGCATCAAAGATCATCCCATGAAAGGACCAGTGCATCAAGGCCCTCAGATTAGAGGTATGCAAGATCCCATGAAGGGACCAGCACATCAAAGATCATCCCATGAAGGGACCAGTGCATCACAGCACTAAGATTAGAGGTATGCAAGATCATCCCATGAAGGGACCAGTGCATCAACGATCATCCCCATGAAGGGATCAGTGCATCAGAGATCAACCCATTAAGGGACCAGTGCATCAAAGATCATCCCATGAAGGGACCACTGCATCAGAGATCATCCCATGAAGGGACCAGAGATCATCCCATGAAGGGACCACTCCATCAGAGATCATCAAATGAAGGGACCACTGCATCAGAGATCATCCCATGAAGGGACCACTGCATCACGGCACTCAGATTAGTGGTATGCAAGATCATCCCATGAAGGGACCAGTGCATCAAAGATCATCCCAAGAAGGGACCAGTGCATCAACGATCATCCCCATGAAGGGACCAGTGCATCAGAGATCAACCCATTAAGGGACCAGTGCATCAGAGATCATACTATGAAGAGACCAGTGCATCAGAGATCATCCCATGAAGGAACCAGCGCATCAGAGATCATCCCATGAAGGAACCAGCGCATCACAGCACTCAGATTAGCGGTATGCAAGATGATCCCATGAAGGGACCAGTGCATCACAGCACTCAGATTAGAGGTATGCAAGATCATCCCATGAAGTGACCAGTGCATCAAAGATCATCCCATGAAGGGTCCAATGCAAAGATCATCCCATGAAGGGACCACTGCATCAGAGATCATCCCATGAAGGGACCACTGCATCAGAGATCATCCCATGAAGGGACCAGTGCATCATCACAGCACTCAGATTAGAGGTATGCAAGATCATCCCATGAAGGGACCAGTGCATCAGAAATCATCCCATGAAGGGACCAGAGATCATCCCATGAAGGGACCACTGCATCAGAGATCATCCCATGAAGGGACCACTGCATCAGAGATCATCCCATGAAGAGACCACTGCATCACAGCACTCAGATTAACAGGAAGCAAGATCATCCCATGAAGGGACCAGTGCATCAAAGTTCATCCCATGAAGGTACCAGTGCATCAGCGATCATCCCATGAAGGGACCAGTGCATCAAACATCATCCCATGAAGGGACCAGTGCATCAACCATCATCCCATGGAGGGACCAGCGCATCACAGCACTCAGATTAGAGGTATAGAAGATCATCCCATGAAGGGACGAGCGCATCAGATCATCCCATGGAGGGACCAGTGTTTTACAGCACTCAGATTAGAGGTATGCAAGATCATCCCATGAAGGGACCAGTGCAAGGATCATCCCATGAAGGGACCAGCGCAGAGATCTTCCCATGAAGGGACCACTGCATCAGAGATCACCCCATGAAAGGACCAGTGCATCAGAGATCATCCCATGAAGGGACCACTGCATCAGAGATCATCCCATGAAGGGACCAGAGATCATCCCATGAATGGACCACTGCATCAGAGATCATCAAATGAAGGGACCACTGCATCAGAGATCATCCCATGAAGGGACCACTGCATCACAGCACTCAGATTAGCGGTATGCAAGATCATCCCATGAAGGGAGCAGTGCATCAAAGATCATCCCATGAAGGGACCAGTGCATCAAAGATCATCCCATGAAGGAACCAGTGCACCAGAGATCATCCTATGAAGGGACCAGTGCATCAAACATCATCCCGTGAAGGGACCAGTGTATCAAACATCAGCCCATGAAGGGACCAGTGCATCAAACATCATCCCATGAACGGACCAGTGCATCAGAGATCATCCCATGAACGGACCAGTGCATCAAACATCATCCCATGAACGGACCAGTGCATCAAACATCATCCCATGAACAGACCAGCGCATCAAACATAATCCCATGAAGGGACCAGCGCTTCAGAGATCATCCCATGAAGGGACCAGTGCATCAAAGATCATCCCATGAAGGGACCAGTGCATCAAAGATCATCCCATGAAGGGACCAGTGCATCACAGCACTCCGATTAGAGGTATACAATATCATCCCATGAAGGGACCAGTGCATCAAATATTATCCCATGAAGGGACCAGTGCATCAGAGATAAACCCTTTAAGGGACCAGTACATCAGAGATCAACCCATTAAGGTACCAGTGCATCAGGGATCAACCCATTAAGTGACCAGTGCATCAGAGATCAACTCAATAAGGGACCAGTGCATCAGAGATCATACCATGAAGGGACCAGTGCATCAGAGATCATCCCATGAAGGGACCAGTGCATCAGAGATCATCCCATGAAGGGACCAGAGATCATCCCATGAAGGGACCAGAGATCATCCCATGAAGGGGCCAGATATCATCCCATAAAGGGACCAGTGCATTGGAGATCATCCCATGAAGGGACCAGTGCATAGGAGATCATCCCATGAAGGGAGCAGTACATCACAGCACTCACATTAGAGGTATGCAAGATCATCCCATGAAGGGACCAGTGCAAAGATCATCCCATGAAGGGACCAGTGCATCAGAGATCATCCCATGAAGGGACCAGTGCATCACAGCACTCAGATTAGAGGTATGCAAGACCATCCCATGAAGGGACCACTGCATCAGAGATCATCCCATGAAGGGACCAGCGCATCAGAGATCATCCCAAGGAGGGACCAGCGCATCAGAGATCATCCCATGAAGGGACCACTGCATCAGAGATCATCCCATGCAGGGACCACTGCATCACAGCACTCAGATTAGAGGTATGCAAGATCATCCCATGAAGGGACCAGTGCATCAGAGCTCAACCCATGAAGGGACCAGTGCATCAGAGATTAACCCACGAAGGGACCAGTGCATCAGAGATCAACCCACGAAGGGACGAGTACATCAGAGATTAACCCACGAAGGGACCACTGCATCAGAGATCATCCCATGAAGGGACCAGTGCATCACAGCACTCAGATTAGAGGTATGCAAGATCATCCCATGAAGGGACCAGCGCATCAAAGATCATCCCATGAAGGGACCAGCGCAGCAGAGATCATCCCATGAAGTGACCAGTGCAGAGATCATCCCATGAAGGGACCAGTGCATCCGAGATCATCCCATGAAGGGACCAGTGCATCACAGAACATCCCATGAAGGGACCAGTGCATCACAGAACATCCCATGAAGGGACCAGTGCATCAGAGATCATCCCATCAAGGGACCAGAGATCATCCCATGAAGGGACAAGTGCATCACAGCACTCAGATTAGAGGTATGCAAGATCATCCCATGAAGGGACCGGTGCATCAGAGATCATCCCATGAAGGGACCGGTGCATCAGAGATCCTCCCATGAAGGGACCACTGCATCAGAGATCATCCCATGAAGGGACCACTGCATCAGATCATCCCATGAAGGGACCACTGCATCAGAGATCATCCCATGAAGGGACGAGTGAATCAAAGATCATCCCATAAAGGGACCAGTGCAAAAATCATCCCATGAAGGGACCAGTGCAAAAATGTATCCCATGAAGGGACCAGTGCAAAAATCATCCCATGAAAGGGCCAGTGCAAAAACCATCCCATGAAGGGACCAGTGCATCACAGCACTCAGATTAGAGGTATGCAAGATCATCCCATGAAGGGACCAGTGCATCATAGATCATCCCATGAAGGGACCAGTGCATCAAAGATCATCCCGTGAAGGGACCAGTGCATCAGAGATCATCCCATGAAGGGACCAGTGCATCAGAGATCATTCCATGAAGGGACCAGTGCATCAGAGATCATCCCATGAAGGGACCAGTGCATCACAGCACTCAGATTAGAGGTATGCAAGATCATCCCATGAAGGGACCAGTGCATCAAACAACATCCCATGAAGGGACCAGTGCATCAGAGATCATCCCATGAAGAGACCAGTGCATCAGTGATCATCCCATGAAGGGACCAGTGCATCAAACAACAGCCCCTGAAGGGACCAGTGCATCAAACAACATCCCATGAAGGGACTAGTGCATCAGAGATCATCCCATGAAGGGACCAGTGCATCAGAGATCATCCCATTAAGGGACCAGAGATCATCCCATGAAGGGACCAGAGATCATCCCATGAAGGGGCCAGAGATCATCCCATGAAGGGGCCAGAGATCATCCCATGAAGGGGCCAGAGATCATCCCATGAAGGGGCCAGAGATCATCCCATGAAGGGGCCAGGGATCATCCCATGAAGGGGCCAGAGATCATTCCATGAAGGGGCCAGAGATCATCCCATGAATGGACCAGAGATCATCCCATGAAGGGACCAGAGATCATCCCATGAAGGGACCAGAGATCATCCCATGAAGGGACCAGAGATCATCCCATGAAGGGACCAGAGATCATCCCATGAAGGGACCAGAGATCATCCCATGAAGGGACCAGTGCATTGGAGATCATCCCATGAAGGGACCAGTGCATAGGAGATCATCCCATGAAGGGACCAGTACATCACAGCACTCACATTAGAGGTATGCAAGATCATCCCATGAAGGGACCAGTGCAAAGATCATCCCATGAAGGGACCAGCGCATCAGAGAACATCCCATGAAGGGACCAGTGCATCACAGCACTCAGATTAGAGGTATGCAAGACCATCCCATGAAGGGACCACTGCATCAGAGATCATCCCATGAAGGGACCAGCGCATCAGAGATCATCCCTTGAAGGGACCTCTGCATCAGAGATCATCCCATGCAGGGACTACTGCATCACAGCATTCAGATTAGCAGTATGCAAGATCATCCCACGAAGGGACTAGTGCATCAAATATTATCCCATGAAGGGACCAGTGCATCAGAGATAAACCCTTTAAGGGACCAGTACATCAGAGATCAACCCATTAAGGTACCAGTGCATCAGGGATCAACCCATTAAGTGACCAGTGCATCAGAGATCAACTCAATAAGGGACCAGTGCATCAGAGATTATACCATGAAGGGACCAGTGCATCAGAGATCATCCCATGAAGAGACCAGTGCATCAGTGATCATCCCATGAAGGGACCAGTGCATCAAACAACAGCCCCTGAAGGGACCAGTGCATCAAACAACATCCCATGAAGGGACTAGTGCATCAGAGATCATCCCATGAAGGGACCAGTGCATCAAACATCATCCCATGAAGGGACCAGTGCATCAACCATCATCCCATGGAGGGACCAGCGCATCACAGCACTCAGATTAGAGGTATAGAAGATCATCCCATGAAGGGACGAGCGTATCAGAGATCATCCCATGGAGGGACCAGTGTTTTACAGCACTCAGATTAGAGGTATGCAAGATCATCCCATGAAGGGACCAGTGCAAGGATCATCCCATGAAGGGACCAGCGCAGAGATCTTCCCATGAAGGGACCACTGCATCAGAGATCACCCCATGAAAGGACCAGTGCATCAGAGATCATCCCATGAAGGGACCACTGCATCAGAGATCATCCCATGAAGGGACCAGAGATCATCCCATGAATGGACCACTGCATCAGAGATCATCAAATGAAGGGACCACTGCATCAGAGATCATCCCATGAAGGAACCAGTGCACCAGAGATCATCCTATGAAGGGACCAGTGCATCAAACATCATCCCGTGAAGGGACCAGTGTATCAAACATCAGCCCATGAAGGGACCAGTGCATCAAACATCATCCCATGAACGGACCAGTGCATCAGAGATCATCCCATGAACGGACCAGTGCATCAAACATCATCCCATGAACGGACCAGTGCATCAAACATCATCCCATGAACAGACCAGCGCATCAAACATAATCCCATGAAGGGACCAGCGCTTCAGAGATCATCCCATGAAGGGACCAGTGCATCAAAGATCATCCCATGAAGGGACCAGAGATCATCCCATGAAGGGAGCAGTGCATCAGAGCTCAACCCATGAAGGGACCAGTGCATCAGAGATTAACCCACGAAGGGACCAGTGCATCAGAGATCAACCCACGAAGGGACGAGTACATCAGAGATTAACCCACGAAGGGACCACTGCATCAGAGATCATCCCATGAAGGGACCAGTGCATCTCAGCACTCAGATTAGAGGTATGCAAGATCATCCCATGAAGGGACCAGCGCATCAAAGATCATCCCATGAAGGGACCAGCGCAGCAGAGATCATCCCATGAAGTGACCAGTGCAGAGATCATCCCATGAAGGGACCAGTGCATCCGAGATCATCCCATGAAGGGACCAGTGCATCACAGAACATCCCATGAAGGGACCAGTGCATCGGAGAATATCCCATGAAGGGACCAGTGCATCAGAGATCATCCCATCAAGGGACCAGAGATCATCCCATGAAGGGACAAGTGCATCACAGCACTCAGATTAGAGGTATGCAAGATCATCCCATGAAGGGACCGGTGCATCAGAGATCATCCCATGAAGGGACCGGTGCATCAGAGATCCTCCCATGAAGGGACCACTGCATCAGAGATCATCCCATGAAGGGACCACTGCATCAGAGATCATCCCATGAAGGGACGAGTGAATCAAAGATCATCCCATAAAGGGACCAGTGCAAAAATCATCCCATGAAGGGACCAGTGCAAAAATGTATCCCATGAAGGGACCAGTGCAAAAATCATCCCATGAAGGGGCCAGTGCAAAAACCATCCCATGAAGGGACCAGTGCATCACAGCACTCAGATTAGAGGTATGCAAGATCATCCCATGAAGGGACCAGTGCATCATAGATCATCCCGTGAAGGGACCAGTGCATCAAAGATCATCCCGTGAAGGGACCAGTGCATCAGAGATCATCCCATGAAGGGACCAGTGCATCAGAGATCATTCCATGAAGGGACCAGTGCATCAGAGATCATCCCATGAAGGGACCAGTGCATCACAGCACTCAGATTAGAGGTATGCAAGATCATCCCATGAAGGGACCAGTGCATCAAACAACATCCCATGAAGGGACCAGTGCATCAGAGATCATCCCATGAAGAGACCAGTGCATCAGTGATCATCCCATGAAGGGACCAGTGCATCAAACAACAGCCCCTGAAGGGACCAGTGCATCAAACAACATCCCATGAAGGGACTAGTGCATCAGAGATCATCCCATGAAGGGACCAGTGCATCAGAGATCATCCCATGAAGGGACCAGAGATCATCCCATGAAGGGGCCAGAGATCATCCCATGAAGGGGCCAGAGATCATCCCATGAAGGGGCCAGAGATCATCCCATGAAGGGGCCAGAGATCATCCCATGAAGGGGCCAGGGATCATCCCATGAAGGGGCCAGAGATCATCCCATGAAGGGGCCAGAGATCATCCCATGAAGGGGCCAGAGATCATCCCATGAAGGGACGAGAGATCATCCCATGAAGGGACCAGAGATCATCCCATGAAGGGACCAGAGATCATCCCATGAAGGGACCAGAGATCATCCCATGAAGGGACCAGTGCATTGGAGATCATCCCATGAAGGGACCAGTGCATAGGAGATCATCCCATGAAGGGACCAGTACATCACAGCACTCACATTAGAGGTATGCAAGATCATCCCATGAAGGGACCAGTGCAAAGATCATCCCATGAAGGGACCAGCGCATCAGAGAACATCCCATGAAGGGACCAGTGCATCACAGCACTCAGATTAGAGGTATGCAAGACCATCCCATGAAGGGACCACTGCATCAGAGATCATCCCATGAAGGGACCAGCGCATCAGAGATCATCCCTTGAAGGGACCTCTGCATCAGAGATCATCCCATGCAGGGACTACTGCATCACAGCATTCAGATTAGCAGTATGCAAGATCATCCCACGAAGGGACTAGTGCATCAGAGATCAACCCATGAAGGGACCAGTGCATCAGAGATTAACCCAGGAAGGGACCAGTGCATCAGAGATCAACCCACGAAGGGACCACTGCATCAGAGATCATCCAATGAAGGGACCAGTGCATCACAGCACTCAGATTAGAGGTATGCAAGATCATCCCAAGAAGGGACCAGCACATCAAAGATCATCCCATGAAGGGACCAGCGCATCAAAGATCATCCCGTGAAGGGACCATCGCAGCAGAGATCATCCCATGAAGGGACCAGTGCAGAGATCATCCCATGAAGGGACCAGTGCAGAGATCATCCCATGAAGGGACCAGTGCATCAGAGAACATCCCATGAAGGGACCAGTGCATCAGAGATCATCCCATGAAGGGACCACTGCATCAGAGATCATCCCATGAAGGGACGAGTGAATCAAAGATCATCCCATAAAGGTACCAGTGCAAAAATCATCCCATGAAGGGACCAGTGCAAAAATGTATCCCATGAAGAGACCAGTGCAAAAATCATCCCATGAAGGGGTCAGTGCAAAAACCATCCTATGAAGGGACCAGTGCATCATAGCACTCAGATTAGAGGTATGCAAGATCATCCCATGAAGGGACCAGTGCATCATAGATCATCCCATGAAGGGACCAGTGCATCAAAGATCATCCCATGAAGGGACCAGTGCATCAAAGATCATCCCGTGAAGGGACCAGTGCATCAGAGATCATCCCATGAAGGGACCAGTGCATCAGAGATCATTCCATGAAGGGACCAGTGCATCAGAGATCATCCCATGAAGGGACCAGTGCATCACAGCACTCAGATTAGAGGTATGCAAGATCATCCCATGAAGGGACCAGTGCATCAAACAACATCCCATGAAGGGACCAGTGCATCAGAGATCATCCCATGAAGGGACCAGTGCATCACAGCACTCAGATTAGAGGTATGCAAGATCATCCCATGAAGGAACCAGTGCATCAGAGATCATCCCATGAAGGGACCAGTGCATCACAGCACTCACATTAGAGGTATGCAAGATCATCCCATGAAGGGACCAGTGCAAAGATCATCCCATGAAGGGACCAGCGCATCAGAGAACATCCCATGAAGGGACCAGTGCATCACAGCACTCAGATTAGAGGTATGCAAGACCATCCTATGAAGGGACCACTGCATCAGAGATCATCCCATGAAGGGACCAGCGCATCAGAGATCATCCCATGAAGGGACCGGTGCATCAAAGATCATCCCATGAAGGGACCAGCGCAGCAGAGATCATCCCATGAAGGGACCAGTCCAGAGATCATCCCATGAAGGGACCACTGCATCAGAGATCATCCCATGAAGGGACGAGTGAATCAAAGATCATCCCATAAAGGGACCAGTGCAAAAATCATCCCATGAAGGGACCAGTGCAAAAATGTATCCCATGAAGGGACCAGTGCAAAAATCATCCCATGAAGGGGCCAGTGCAAAAACCATCCCATGAAGGGACCAGCGCATCAAAGATCCCATGAAGGGAGCAGTGCATGAGAGATCCCATAAAGGGAGCAGTGCATGAGAGATCCCATGAAGGGAGCAGTGCATCACAGCACTCATCAGTGGTATGCAAGATCATCCCATGAAGGGACCAGTGCATCAAAGATAATCCCATGAAGGGACCAGTGCATCAAAGATCATCCCATGAAGGGACCAGTGCATCAATGATCATCCCATGAAGGGACCAGTGCATTAGAGGACCAGTGTATCAGTGATCATCCCATGAAGGAACCAGTGCATCAGAGATCATCCCATGGAGGGACCAGTGCATCAGAGATCATCCCATGAAGGGACCAGTGCAAAGACCATCCAATGAAGGGACCAATGCATCAGAGCATCCCATGAAGTGACCAGTGCATCACAGCACTCAGATTAGAGGTATGCAAGATGTTCCCATGAAGGGACCAGTGCATCAGAGATCATCCCATGAAGGGACCAGTGCATCACAGCACTCAGATTAGAGGTATGCAAGATGTTCCCATGAAGGGACCAGTGCATCAGAGATCATCCTATGAAGGGACCAGTGCATCAGATATCATCCCATTAAGGGACCAGTACATCACAGCACTCACATTAGAGATATGCAAGATCATCCCATGAAGGGACCAGAGATCATCCCATGAAGGGACCCGTGCATCAGAGATCATCCCACGAAAGGACCAGCGCATCAGAGATCATCCCACGAAGAGACCACTGCATCAGAGATCATCCCTTGAAGGGACCACTGCATCAGAGATCAACCCATGAAGTGACCAGTGCATCTAAGATCATCCCATGAAGGGACCAGTGCATCAAAGATCATCCCATGAAGGGACCAGTTCCTCAAAGAACATCCCATGAAGGGACCACTGCATCACAGCACTCAGATTAGAGGTATGCAAGATCGACCCATGAAGGAACCAGTGCATCACAGCACTCAGTTTAGAGGTATGCAAGTTCTTCCCATGAAGGGACCAGTGTCTCGGAGATCATCCCATGAAGGGACCAGTGCATCAGAGATCATCCCATGAAGGGACCAGTGCATCAGAGATCAACCCATGAAGGGACCAGTGCATCAGAGGTCAACCCATTAAGGGACCGGTGCATCAGAGATCAACCCATTAAGGGATCAGTGCATCAGAGATCAAACCATTAAGGGACCAGTGCATCAGAGATCAAACCATTAAGGGACCAGTGCATCAGAGATCAAACCATTAAGGGACCAGTGCATCAGAGAACATACCATGAAGGGACCAGTGCATCAGAGATCATCACATGAAGGGACCAGTGCATCAAAGATCTTCCCATGAGGGAACCAGTGCATCACAGAACTCAGATTAGTGGTATACAAGATCATCCCATGAGGGGACCAGTGCAGAGATCATCCCATGAAGGGACCAGTGCATCAGAGATCATCCCATGAAGGGACCAGTGCATCAGAAATCATCCCATGAAGGGACCAGTGCATCACAGTACTCAGATTAGAGGTACGCAAGATCATCCCATGAAGGGACCAGTGCATCAGAGATCATCCCATGAAGGGACCAGTGCATCAGAGATCATCCCATGAAAGGACCAGTGCATCAGAGATCATCCCATGAAGAGACCAGTGCATCAAAGATCTTCCCATGAAGGAACCAGTGCATCACAGTACTCAGATTAGAGGTACGCAAGATCATCCCATGAAGGGACCAGTGAATCAGAGATCATTCCATGAAGGGACCAGTGCCTCAGATCATCCCATGAAGAGACCAGTACATCACAGCACTCAAATTAGAGGTATGCAAGATCATCTCATAAAGGGACCAGTACATCAGAGATCATCCCATGAAGGGACCAGTGCATCAGAGATCATCCCATGAAGGGACCAGTGCATCAGAGATCATCCCATAAAGGGACCAGTGCATCAAAGTTCATCTCATAAAGGGACCAGTGCATCAAAGATCATCCCATGAAGGGACCAGTGCATCAAAGATCATCCCATGAAGGGACCACTGCATCAAAGATCATCCAATGAAGGGACCACTGCATCAAAGATCATCCCATGAAGGGACCAGTGCATCAAAGATCATCCCATGAAGGGACCAGTGCATCAGAGATCATCCCATGAAGGGACAAGTGCATCAGAGATCAACCCATGCAGGGACCACTGCAGCACAGCACTCAGATTAGAGGTATGCAAGATCCTCCCATGAAGGGACCAGTGCATCACAGCACTCAGATTAGAGGTATGCAAGATCATTCCATGAAGGGACCAGCGGATCAAAGATCATCCAATGAAGGGAGCAGTGCATCAGAGATCATCCCATGAAGGGAGCAGCGCAGAGATCATCCCATGAAGGGACCAGTGAATCAGAGATCATCCCATGAAGGGACCAGTGCATCAGAGATCATCCCATGAAGGGACCAGTGCATCAGAGATCATCCCATGAAGGGACCAGTGCATCGGGGATCATCCCATCAAGGGACCAGTGCATCAGAGATCATCCCATCAAGGGACCAGTGCATCAGAGGTCATCCCATCAAGGGACCAGAGATCATCCCATGAAGGGACAAGTGCATCACAGCACTCAGATTAGAGGTATGCAAGATGATCGCATGAAGGGACCGGTGCATCAGAGATCATCCCATGAAGGGACCGGTGCATCAGAGATCATCCCATGAAGGGACCAGTGCATCAGAGATCATCCCATGAAGGGACCAGTGCATTAGAGATCATCCCATGAAGGGACCAGTGCATCAGAGATCATCCCATGAAGGGACCAGTGCATCGGGGATCATCCCATCAAGGGACCAGTGCATCAGAGATCATCCCATCAAGGGACCAGTGCATCAGAGGTCATCCCATCAAGGGACCAGAGATCATCCCATGAAGGGACAAGTGCATCACAGCACTCAGATTAGAGGTATGAAAGATGATTGCATGAAGGGACCGGTGCATCAGAGATCATCCCATGAAGGGACCGGTGCATCAGAGATCATCCCATGAAGGGACCACTGCATCAGAGATCATCCCATGAAGGGACCACTGCATCAGAGATCATCCCATGAAGGGACCAGTGCATCACAGCACTCAGATTAGAGGTATACAAGATCATCCCATGAAGGGACCAGTGCATCACAGGACTGAGATTAGTGGTATGCAAGATCATCCCATGAAGGGACCAGTCTAGAGATCACCCCATGAAGGGACCAGTGCATCACACCACTCAGATTGGTGCTATGCAAGATCATCCCATTAAGGGACCAGCGCATCAAAGATAATCCCATGAAGGGACCAGCGTATTAAAGATCATCCCATGAAGGGACCAGCGCATCAAAGATCATCCCATGAAGGGAGCAGTGCATGAGAGATCCCATGAAGGGAGCAGTGCATGAGAGATCCCATGAAGGGAGCAGTGCATGAGAGATCCAATGAAGGGAGCAGTGAATGAGAGATCCCATGAAGGGAGCAGTGCATGAGAGATCCCATGAAGGGAGCAGTGCATCACAGCACTCATCAGTGGTATGCAAGGTCATCCCATGAAGGGACCAGTGCATCAAAAATAATCCCACGAAGGGCCCAGTGCATCAAAGATCATCCCATAAAGGGACCAGTGCATCAAAGATCATCCCATGAAGGGACCAGTGCATCAAAGATCATCCCATGAAGGGACCAGTGCATCAGAGGACCAGTGCATCAGAGATCATCCCATGATGGGAACAGTGCATCATATATCATCCCATGAAGGAACCAGTGCATCAGAGATCATCCCATGGAGGGACCAGTGCATCAGAGATCATCCCATGAAGGGACCAGTGCAAAGATCATCCCATGAAGGGACCAGTACATCAGAGCATCCCATGAAGTGACCAGTGCATCACAGCACTCAGATTAGAGGTATGCAAGATGTTCCCATGAAGGGACCAGTGCATCAGAGATCATCCCATGAAGGGACCAGTGCATCACAGCACTCAGATTAGAGGTATTCAAGATCATCCCATGAAGGGACCAGTGCATCAGAGATCATCCCATGAAGGGACCAGCGCATCAGAGATCATCCCATGAAGGGACCAGTGCATCAAATATCATCCCATGAAGGGACCAGTGCATCAGAGATCATCTCATGAAGGGACCAGTGCATCAGAGATCATCCCATGAAGGGACCAGTGCAAAGATCATCCCATGAAGGGACCAGTGCAAAGATCATCCCATGAAGGGACTAGTGCATCAGAGCATCCCATGAAGTGACCAGTGCATCACAGCACTCAGATTAGAGGTATGCAAGATGTTCATATGAAGGGACCAGTGCATCAGAGATCATCCCATGAAGGGACCAGTGCAAAGATCATCCCATGAAGGGACCAGTGCAAAGATCATCCCATGAAGGGACTAGTGCATCAGAGCATCCCATGAAGTGACCAGTGCATCACAGCACTCAGATTAGAGGTATGCAAGATCATCCCATGAAGGGACCAGTGCAAGGATCATCCCTTGAAGGGACCAGCACAGAGATCTTCCAATGAAGGGACCACTGCATCAGAGATCACCCCATGAAGGGACCAGTGCATCAGAGATCATCCCATGAAGGGACCACTGCATCATAGATCATCCCTTGAAGGGACCAGAAATCATCCCATGAAGGGACCACTGCATCAGAGATCATAAAATGAATGGACCACTGCATCAGAGATCATCCCATGAAGGGACCACTGCATCACAGCACTCAGATTAGCGGTATGCAAGATCATCCCATGAAGGGAGCAGTGCATCAAAGATCATCCCATGAAGGGACCAGTGCATCAAAGATCATCCCATGAAGGAACCAGTGCACCAGAGATCATCCTATGAAGGGACCAGTGCATCAAACATCATCCCATGAAGGGACCAGTGCATCAAACATCATCCCATGAAGAGACCAGTGCATCAAACATCATCCCATGAACAGACAGTGCTTCAGAGATCATCCCATGAAGGGAGCAGTGCATCTGAGATCATCCCATGAACAGACCAGTGCATCAAACATCATCCCATGAACGGACCAGTGCATCAAACATCATCCCATGAACAGACCAGTGCATCAAACATCATCCCATGAAGGGACCAGCGCATCAGAGATCATCCCATGAAGGGACCAGTGCATCAAAGATCATCCCATGAAGGGACCAGTGCATCAAAGATCATCCCATGAAGGGACCAGTGCATCACAGCACTCCGATTAGAGGTATACAATATCATCCCATGAAGGGACCAGTGCATCAAATATTATCCCATGAAGGGACCAGTGCATCAGAGATAAACCCTTTAAGGGACCAGTACATCAGAGATCAACCCATTAAGGTACCAGTGCATCAGGGATCAACCCATTAAGTGACCAGTGCATCAGAGATCAACCCATTAAGGGACCAGTGCATCAGAGATCATACCATGAAGGGACCAGTGCATCAGAGATCATACCATGAAGGGACCAGTGCATCAGAGATCATCCCATGAAGGGACCAGTGCATCAGAGATCATCCCATGAAGGGACCAGTGCATCAGATATCATCCCATGAAGGGACCAGAGATCATCCCATGAAGGGACCAGAGATCATCCCATGAAGGGGCCAGAGATCATCCCATGAAGGGACCAGTGCATTGGAGATCATCCCATGAAGGGACCAGTGCATAGGAGATCATCCCATGAAGGGACCAGTACATCACAGCACTCACTTTAGACATATGTAAGATCATCCCATGAAGGGGCCAGTGCAAAGATCATCCCATGAAGGGACCAGTGCATCAGAAATCATCCCATGAAGGGACCAGTGCATCACAGCACTCAGATTAGAGGTATGCAAGACCATCCCATGAAGGGACCACTGCATCAGAGATCATCCCATGAAGGGACCAGCGCATCAGAGATCATCCCATGGAGGGACCAGCGCATCAGAGATCATCCCATGAAGGGACCACTGCATCAGAGATCATCCCATGCAGGGACCACTGCATCACAGCACTCAGATTAGCGGTATGCAAGATCATCCCATGAAGGGACCAGTGCATCAGAGCTCAACCCATGAAGGGACCAGTGCATCAAAGATTAACCCACGAAGGGACCAGTGCATCAGAGATCAACCCACGAAGGGACGAGTACATCAGAGATTAACCCACGAAGGGACCACTGCATCAGAGATCATCCCATGAAGGGACCAGTGCATCACAGCACTCAGATTAGAGGTATGCAAGATCATCCCATGAAGGGACCAGCGCATCAAAGATCATCCCATGAAGGGACCAGCACAGCAGAGATCATCCCATGAAGTGACCAGTGCAGAGATCATCCCATGAAGGGACCAGTGCATCCGAGATCATCCCATGAAGGGACCAGTGCATCAGAGAACATCCCATGAAGGGACCAGTGCATCAGAGAATATCCCATGAAGAGACCAGTGCATCAGAGATCATCCCATCAAGGGACCAGAGATCATCCCATGAAGGGACAAGTGCATCACAGCACTCAGATTAGAGGTATGCAAGATCATCCCATGAAGGGACCGGTGCACCAGAGATCATCCCATGAAGGGACCGGTGCATCAGAGATCATCCCATGAAGGGACCACTTCATCAGAGATCATCCCATGAAGGGACCACTGCATCAGATCATCCCATGAAGGGACCACTGCATCAGAGATCATCCCATGAAGGGACCAGTGAATCAAAGATCATCCCATAACGGGACCAGTGCAAAAATCATCCCATGAAGGGACCAGTGCAAAAATTTATAACATGAAGGGACCAGTGCAAAAATCATCCCATGAAGGGGCCAGTGCAAACACCATCCCATGAAGGAACCAGTGCATCACAGCACTCAGATTAGAGGTATGCAAGATCATCCCATGAAGGGACCAGTGCATCATAGATCATCCCATGAAGGGACCAGTGCATCAAAGATCATCCCATGTAGGGACCAGTGCATCAGAGATCATCCCATGAAGGGACCAGTGCATCAGAGATCATTTCATGAAGGGACCAGTGCATCAGAGATCATCCCATGAAGGGACCAGTGCATCACAGCACTCAGATTAGAGGTATGCAAGATCATCCCATGAAGGGACCAGTGCATCAGAGATCATCCCATGAAGAGACCAGTGCATCAGTGATCATCCCATGAAGGGACCACTGCATCACAGCACTCAGATTAGCGGTATGCAAGATCATCCCATGAAGGGAGCAGTGCATCAAAGATCATCCCATGAAGGGACCAGTGCATCAAAGATCATCCCATGAAGGAACCAGTGCACCAGAGATCAACCTATGAAGGGACCAGTGCATCAAACATCATCCCATGAAGGGACCAGTGCATCAAACATCATCCCATGAAGGGACCAGTGCATCAAACATCATCCCATGAACAGACCAGTGCATCAGAGATCATCCCATGAAGGGTCCAGAGATCATCCAATGAAGGGACCAGAGATCATCCCATGAAGGGACCAGAGATCATCCCATGAAGGGGCCAGAGATCATCCCATGAAGGGGCCAGAGATCATCCCATGAAGGGGCCAGAGATCATCCCATGAAGGGGCCAGAGATCATCCCATGAAGGGACCAGAGATCATCCCATGAAGGGACCAGAGATCATCCCATGAAGGGACCAGAGATCATCCCATGAAGGGACCAGAGATCATCCCATGAAGGGACCAGTGCATTGGAGATCATCCCATGAAGGGACCAGTGCATAGGAGATCATCCCATTAACGGACCACTGCATCAGAGATCATCCCATGCAGGGACCACTGCATCACAGCACTCAGATTAGCAGTATGCAAGATCATCCCACGAAGGGACCAGTGCATCAGAGATCAACCCATGAAGGGACCAGTGCATCAGAGATTAACCCAGGAAGGGACCAGTGCATCAGAGATCAACCCACAAAGGGACCACTGCATCAGAGATCATCCCATGAAGGGACCAGTGCATCACAGCACTCAGATTAGAGGTATGCAAGACCATCCCATGAAGGGACCAGTGCATCAGAGATCATCCCATGAAGAGACCAGTGCATCAGTGATCATCCCATGAAGGGACCACTGCATCACAGCACTCAGATTAGCGGTATGCAAGATCATCCCATGAAGGGAGCAGTGCATCAAAGATCATCCCATGAAGGGACCAGTGCATCAAAGATCATCCCATGAAGGAACCAGTGCACCAGAGATCATCCTATGAAGGGACCAGTGCATCAAACATCATCCCATGAAGGGACCAGTGCATCAAACATCATCCCATGAAGGGACCAGTGCATCAAACATCATCCCATGAAGGGACCACTGCATCAGAGATCATCCCATGAAGGGACCACTGCATCAGATCATTACATGAAGGGACCACTGCATCAGAGATCATCCCATGAACGGACCAGTGCATCAGAGATCATCCCATGAAGGGACCAGAGATCATCCAATGAAGGGACCAGAGATCATCCAATGAAGGGACCAGAGATCATCCCATGAAGGGGCCAGAGATCATCCCATGAAGGGGCCAGAGATCATCCCATGAAGGGGCCAGAGATCATCCCATGAAGGGGCCAGAGATCATCCCATGAAGGGGCCAGAGATCATCCCATGAAGGAACCAGAGATCATCCCATGAAGGGACCAGAGATCATCCCATGAAGGGACCAGAGATCATCCCATGAAGGGACCACTGCATCACAGCAGTCAGATTAGCAGTATGCAAGATCATCCCACGAAGGGACCACTGCATCAGAGATCATCCCATGCAGGGACCACTGCATCACAGCACTCAGATTAGCAGTATGCAAGATCATCCCACGAAGGGACCAGTGCATCAGAGATCAACCCATGAAGGGACCAGTGCATCAGAGATTAACCCAGGAAGGGACCAGTGCATCAGAGATCAACCCACAAAGGGACCACTGCATCAGAGATCATCCCATGAAGGGACCAGTGCATCACAGCACTCAGATTAGAGGTATGCAAGATCATCCCATGAAGGGACCAGCGCATCAAAGATCATCCCATGAAGGGACCAGCACAGCAGAGATCATCCCATGAAGTGACCAGTGCAGAGATCATCCCTTGAAGGGACCAGTGCATCCGAGATCATCCCATGAAGGGACCAGTGCATCAGAGAACATCCCATGAAGGGACCAGTGCATCAGAGAATATCCCATAAAGGGACCAGTGCATCAGAGATCATCCCATCAAGGGACCAGAGATCATCCCATCAAGGGACCAGAGATCATCCCATGAAGGAACAAGTGCATCACAGCACTCAGATTAGAGGTACGCAAGATCATCCCATGAAGGGACCGGTGCATCAGAGATCATTACATGAAGGGACCACTGCATCAGAGATCATCCCATGAAGGGACCAGTGCATCACAGCACTCAGATTAGAGGTATGCAAGATCATCCCATGAAGGGACCAGTGCATCAAAGATAATCCCATGAAGGGACCAGCGCATCAAAGATCATCCCATGAAGGGACCAGAGCATCAAAGATCCCATGAAGGGAGCAGTGCATGAGAGATACCATGAAGGGAGCAGTGCATGAGAGATCCCATGAAGGGAGCAGTGCATCACAGCACTCATCAGTGGTATGCAAGATCATCCCATGAAGGGACCAGTGCATCAAAGATAATCCCATGAAGGGACCAGTGCATCAAAGATCATCCCATGAAGGGACCAGTGCATCAACGATCGTCCCATGAAGGGACCAGTGCATCAGAGGACCAGTGCATCAGAGATCATCCCATGAAGGGACCAGTACAAAGATCATCCCATGAAGGGACCAGCGCAAAGATCATCCAATGAAGGGACCAGTGCATCAGAGCATCCCATGAAGTGACCAGTGCATCTCAGCACTCAGATTAGAGGTATGCAAGATGTTCCCATGAAGGGACAAGTGCATCAGAGATCATCCTATGAAGGGACCAGTGCATCAGACATCATCCCATTAAGGGACCAGTACATCACAGCCCTCACATTAGAGATATGCAAGATCATCCCATGAAGGGATCAGAGATCATCCCATGAAGGGACCCGTGCATCAGAGATCATCCCACGAAAGGACCAGCGCATCAGAGATCATCCCACGAAGAGACCACTGCATCAGAGATCATCCCATGAAGGGACCACTGCATCAGAGATCAACCCATGAAGGGATCAGTGCATCAAAGATCATCCCATGAAGGGACCAGTGCATCAAAGATCATCCCATGAAGGGACCAGTTCCTCAAAGAACATCCCATGAAGGGACCACTGCATCACAGCACTCAGATTAGAGGTATGCAAGATCATCCCATGAAGGGACCAGTGCATCAACGATCATCCCATGAAGGGACCAGTGCATCACAGCACTCAGATTAGAGGTATGCAAGTTCTTCCCATGAAGGGACCAGTGTCTCAGAGATCATCCCATGAAGGGACCAGTGCATCAGTGATCATCCCATGAAGGGACAAGTGCATCAGAGATCATCCCATGAAGGGACCAGTGCATCAGAGATCATCCCATGAAGGGACCAGTGCATCAGAGATCGTCCCATGAAGGGACCAGTGCATCAGAGATCATCCCATGAAGGGACCAGTGCATCAGAGATCATCCCATGAAGGGACCAGCGCATCAGAGATCATCCGATGAAGGGACCAGCGCATCAGAGATCATCCCATGAAGGGACCAGTGCATCAAAGATCATCCCATGAAGGGACCAGTGCATCAGAGATCAACCCATTAAGGGACCGGTGCATCAGAGATCAACCCATTAAGGGACCAGTGCATCAGAGATCAAACCATTAAGGGACCAGTGCATCAGAGATCAAACCATTAAGGGACCAGTGCATCAGAGATCAAACCATTAAGGGACCAGTGCATCAGAGATCATCCCATGAAAGCACCAGTGCATCAGAGATCATCCCATGAAGGGACCAGTGCATCAAAGATCTTCCCATGGGGGAACCAGTGCATCACAGAACTCAGATTAGTGGTATACAAGATCATCCCATGAAGGGACCAGTGCAGAGATCATCCCATGAAGGGACCAGTGCATCAGAGATCATCCCATGAAGGGACCAGTGCATCAGAGATCATCCCATGAATGGACCAGTGCATCAGATCATCCCATGAAGGGACAAGTGGATCACAGTACTCAGATTAGAGGTATGCAAGATCATCCCATGACTGGAGCAGTGCATCAGAGATCATCCCATGAAGGGATCAGTGCATCACAGTACTCAGATTAGAGGTACGCAAGATCATCCCATGAAGGGACCAGTGCATCAGAGATCATCCCATGAAGGGATCAGTGCATCAGAGATCATCCCATGAAAGGACCAGTGCATCAGAGATCATCCCATGAAGGGACCAGTGCATCAAAGATCTTCCCTTGAAGGAACCAGTGCATCACAGAACTCAGATTAGTGGTATACAAGATCATCCCATGAAGGGACCAGTGAATCAGAGATCATTCCATGAAGGGACCAGTGCATCAGATCATCCCATGAAGAGACCAGTGCATCACAGCACTCAAATTAGAGGTATGCAAGATCATCTCATAAAGGGACCAGTACATCAGAGATCATCCCATGAAGGGACCAGTGCATCAGAGATCATCCCATGAAGGGACCAGTGCATCAGAGATCATCCCATGAAGGGACCAGTGCATCAGAGATCATCCCATAAAGGGACCAGTGCATCAAAGATCATCTCATAAAGGGACCAGTGCATCAAAGATCATCCCATAAAGGGACCAGTGCATCAAAAGATCATCCCATAAATCGACCAGTGCATCAAAAGATCATCCCATGAAGGGACCTGTGCAAAAATCATCAAATGAAGGGACCAGTGCAAAAATCATCCCATGAAGGGACCAGTGCATCAAACCTCGTCCCATGAAGGGACCAGTGCATCAAAGCTCATCCCATGAGGGAACCACTGCATCACAGCACTCAGATTGGAGGTATGCAAGATTATCCCATGAAGGGACCAGTGCATCAAAGATCATCCCATGAAGGGACCAGTGCATCAAAGATCATCCCATGAAGGGAACACTGCATCAAAGATCATCCCATGAAGGGACCAGTGCATCAAAGATGATCCCATGAAGGAACCAGTGCATCAGAGATCATCCAATGAAGGGACCAGTGCATCAAAGCTCATCCCATGAGGGAACCAGTGCATCACAGCACTCAGATTGGAGGTATGCAAGATTATCCCATGAAGGGACCAGTGCATCAAAGATCATCCCATGAAGGGACCAGTGCATCAAAGATCATCCCATGAAGGGACCAGTGCATCAAAGATCATCCCATGAAGGGACCACTGCATCAAAGATCATCCCATGAAGGGACCAGTGCATCAGAGATCATCCCATAAAGGGACCAGTGCATCAGAGATCATCCCATGAAGGGACCAGTGCATCAGAGATCAACCCATGCAGAGACCACTGCAGCACAGCACTCAGATTAGAGGTATGCAAGATCATCCCATGAAGGGACCAGTGCATCAAAGATCATCCCATGAAGGGACCAGTGCATCACAGCACTCAGATTAGAGGTATGCAAGATCATCCCATGAAGGGACCAGCGCATCAAAGATCATCCCATGAAGGGAGCAGTGCATCAGAGATCATCCCATGAAGGGAGCAGCGCAGAGATCATCCCATGAAGGGACCAGTGCATCAGAGATCATCCCATGAAGGGACCAGTGCATCAGAGATCATCCCATGAGGGGACCAGTGCATCAGAGATCATCCCATCAAGGGACCAGTGCATCAGAGATCATCCCATCAAGGGACCAGTGCATCAGAGGCCATCCCATGAAGGGACCAGTGCAAAGATCATCCCATGAAGGGACCAGTACATCAGAGCATCCCATGAAGTGACCAGTGCATCACAGCACTCAGATTAAAGGTATGCAAGATCATCGCATTAAGGGACCGGTGCATCAGAGATCAACCCATGAAGGGACCGGTGCATCAGAGATCATCCCATGAAGGGACCACTGCATCAGAGATCATCCCATGAAGGGACCACTGCATCAGAGTTCATCCCATGAAGGGACCACTGCATCAGAGATCATCCCATGAAGGGACCACTGCATCAGAGATCATCCCATGAAGGGACCAGTGCATCAAAAATAATCCCATGAAGGGACCAGTGCATCAAAGATCATCCCATAAAGGGACCAGTGCATCAAAGATCATCCCATGAAGGGACCAGTGCATCAAAGATCATCCCATGAAGGGACCAGTGCATCAGAGGACCAGTGCATCAGAGATCATCCCATAAAGGGACCAGTGCATCAGAGATCATCCCATGAAGGAACCAGTGCATCAGAGATCATCCATGAAGGGACCAGTGCATCAGAGATCATCCCATGAAGGGACCAGTGCAAAGATCATCCCATGAAGGGACCAGTACATCAGAGCATCCCATGAAGTGACCAGTGCATCACAGAACTCAGATTAGAGGTATGCAAGATGTTCCCATGAAGGGACCAGTGCATCAGAGATCATCCCATGAAGGGACCAGTGCATCACAGCACTCAGATTAGAGGTATTCAAGATCATCCCATGAAGGGACCAGTGCATCAGAGATCATCCCATGAAGGGACCAGTGCATCAGAGATCATCCCATGAAGGGACCAGTGCATCAAATATCATCCCATGAAGGGACCAGTGCATCAGAGATCATCCCATGAAGGGACCAGTGCATCAGAGATCATCCCATGAAGGAACCAGTGCATCAGAGATCATCCCATAAAGGTACCAGTGCAAAGATCATCCCATGAAGGGACCAGTGCAAAGATCATCCCATGAAGGGACTAGTGCATCAGAGCATCCCATGAAGTGACCAGTGCATCACAGCACTCAGATTAGAGGTATGCAAGATGTTCATATGAAGGGACCAGTGCATCAGAGATCAGCCCATGAAGGGACCAGCGCATCAGAGATCATCCCATGAAGGGACCACTGCATCAGAGATCATCCCATGAAGGGACCACTGCACCAGAGATCAACCCATGAAGGGACCAGTGCATCAAAGATCATCCCATGAAGGGACCAGTGCATCACAGCACTCAGATTAGAGGTATGCAATTTCTTCCCATGAAGGGACCGGTGTATCAGAGATCATTCCATGAAGGGACCAGTGCATCAGATCATCCCATGAAGAGACCAGTGCATCACAGCACTCAGATTAGAGGTATGCAAGATCATCCCATGAAGGGACCAGAGCAGATATCATCCCATGAAGGGACCAGTGCATCAGAGATCATCCCATGAAGGGACCAGTGCATCAAAGATCATCCCATAAAGGGACCAGTACATCAGAGATCAACCCATTAAGGTACCAGTGCCTCAGAAATCAACCCATGAAGTGACCAGTGCATCAGAGATCAACCCATTAAGGGACCAGTGCATCAGAGATCATACCATGAAGGGACCAGTGCATCAGAGATCATCCCATGAACGGACCAGTGCATCAGAGATCATCCCATGAAGGGACCAGTGCATCACAGCTCTCAGATTAGAGGTGTGCAAGATCATCCCTTGAAGGGACCAGTGCAGAGATCATCCTATGAAGGGACCAATGCAAAGATCATCCCATGAAGGGACCATTGCGTCAGAGATCATCCCATGAAGCTACCAGTGCATCAAATATCTTCCCATGAAGAAACCAGTGCATCACAGAACTCAGATTAGTGGTATACAAGTTCATCCCATGAAGGGACCAGTGCATCAGAGATGATCCCATGAAGGGACCAGTGCATCAAAGATCATCCCATGAAGGGACCAGTGCATCACAGATCATCCCATGAAGGGACCAGTGCATCAAAGATCATCCCATGAAGGGACCAGTGCAAAGACCATCCCATGAAGGGACCAATGCAAAGATCATCCCATGAAGGGACCAGAGATCATCCCATGAAGGGACCAGTGCACCAGAGATCATCCCATGAAGGGACAAGTGCATCACAGCACGCAGATTAGAGGTATGCAAGATCATCCCATGAAGGGACCAGTGCAAAGATCATCCCATGAAGGGACCAGTGCATCAGAGATCAACCAGTGCATCAGAGATTAACCCACGAAGGGACCAGTGCATCAGAAATCAACCCACGAAGGGACGAGTACATCAGAGATCTTCCCATGAAGGGATCAGTGCATCAGAGATCTTCCCATGAAGAGACCAGTGCATCAGATCATCCCATGAAGGTACCAGTGCATCACAGCACTCAAATTAGAGGTATGCAAGATCATCTCATGAAGGGACCAGTACATCAGAGATCATCCCATGAAGGGACCAGTGCATCAGAGATCATCCCATGAAGGGACCAGTGCATAGGAGATCATCCCATGAAGGGACCAGGGCATCACAGCACTCACATTAGAGGTATGCAAGATCATCCCATGAAGGGACCAGGGCATCAGAGATCATCCCATGAAGGGACCAGTGCATAGGAGATCATCCCATGAAGGGACCAGTACATCACAGCACTCACATTAGAGGTATGCAAGATCATCCCATGAAGGGACCAGTGCAGAGATCATCCCATGAAGGGACCAGTGCATCTGAGATCAACCCATGAAGGGACCAGTGCATCAAAGATCATCTCATGAAAGGACCATTGCATCAAGGCCCTCAGATTAGAGGTATGCAAGATCCCATGAAGGGACCAGCACGTCAAATTCCATCCCATAAAGGGACCAGTGCATCACAGCACTAAGATTAGAGGTATGCAAGATCATCCCATGAAGGGACCAGTGCATCAACGATCATGCCATGAAGGGACCAGTGCATCAGGGATCATCCCATGAAGGTACCAGTGCATCAGGGATCATCCCATGAAGGGACCAGTGCATCAGAGATCATCCCATGAAGGGACCAGAGATCATCCCATGAAGGGACAAGTGCATCACAGCACGCAGATTAGAGGTATGCAAGATCATCCCATGAAGGGACCAGTGCAAAGTTCATCCCATGAAGGGACCAGTGCATCAGAGATCATCTCATAAAGGGACCAGTGCATCAAAGATCATCCCATAAAGGGACCAGTGCATCAAAGATCATCCCATAAAGGGACCAGTGCATCAAAAGATCATCCCATAAAGGGACCAGTGCAAAGATCATCCCATAAAGGGACCAGTGCATCAAAGATCATCCCATAAAGTGAACAGTACATCAAAGATCATCCCATAAAGGGACCAGTGCATCACAGGACTCAAATTAGAGGTTTGCAAGATCATCCCATGAAGGGACCAGTGCAAACATCATCCCATGAAGGGACCAGTGCAAAAATCATCCCATAAAGGGACCAGTGCATCAAAGATCATCCCATGAAGGGACCAGTGCATCAAAGATCATCCCATGAAGGGACCAGTGTATCACAGCACTTAGATTAGAGAAATGCATGATCATCCCATGAAGGAACCAGTGCATCACAGCACTCCGATTGGAGGTGTGCAAGATCATCCCATGAAGGGACCAGTGCCTCAAAGATCATCCCATGAAGGGACCAGTGCATCAAATATCATCCCATGAAATCACCAGTGAATCAAAGATCATCCCATAAAGGGACCAGTGCAAAAATCATCCATGAAGGGACCAGTGCAAAAATCATCCCATGAAGGGACCAGTGCAAAAATCATCCCATGAAGGGGCCAGTGCAAAAACCATCCCATGAAGCGACCAGTGCATCACAGCACTCAGATTAGAGGTATGCAAGATCATCCCATGAAGGGACCAGTGCATCATAGATCATCCCATGAAGGGACCAGTGCATCAAAGATCATCCCATGAAGGGACCAGTGCATCAAAGATCATCCCATGAAGGGACCAGTGCAACAGAGATCATCCCATGAAGGGACCAGTGCATCAGAGATCATTCCATGAAGGGACCAGTGCATCAGAGATCATCCCTTGAAGGGACCAGTGCATCACAGCACTCAGATTAGAGGTATGAAAGATCATCCCATGAAGGGACCAGTGCATCATAGATCATCCCATGAAGGGACCAGTGCATCAAAGATCATCCCATGAAGGGACCAGTGCATCAGAGATCATCCCATGAAGGGACCAGTGCAACAGAGATCATCCCATGAAGGGACCAGTGCATCAGAGATCATCCCATGAAGAGACCAGTGCATCAGAGATCATCCCATAAAGGGACCAGTACATCAAACAACAGCCCATGAAGGGACCAGTGCATCAAACAACATCCCATGAAGGGACCAGTGCACCAGAGATCATCCCATGAAGGGACCAGAGATCATCCCATGAAGGGACCAGAGATCATCCCATGAAGGGACCAGAGATCATCCCATGAAGGGACCAGAGATCATCCCATGAAGGGACCAGAGATCATCCCATGAAGGGACCAGTGCATTGGAGATCATCCCATGAAGGAACCAGTGCATAGGAGATCATCCCATGAAGGGACCAGTGCATCACAGAACTCAGATTAGTGGTATACAAGATCATCCCATGAAGGGACCAGTGCATCAAAGATCATCCCTTGAAGGGACCAGTGCAAAGATCATCCCATGAAGGGACCAGTGCAAAGATCATCCCATGAAGGGACCAGTGCATCAAAGATCATCCCATGAAGGGACCAGTGGATCAAAGATCATCCCATGAAGGGACCAGTGCAAAGATCATCCCATGAAGGGACCAGTGCAAAGATCATCCCATGAAGGGACCAGTGCAAAGATCATACCATAAGGGGCCAGTGCATCAGAGATCAACCCATGAAGGGACCAGTGCATCAAATATCATCCCATGAAAGGACCAGTGCATCACAGCCCTCAGATTAGAGGTATGCAAGATACCATGAAGGGACCAGCACATCAAAGATCATCCCATGAAGGGACCAGTGCATCACAGCACTAAGATTAGAGGTATGCACGATCATCCCATGAAGGGACCAGGGCATCAGAGATCATCCCATGAAGGGACCAGTGCATCAGAGATCATCCCATGAAGGGACCAGTGCATCAGAGATCATCCCATGCAGGGACCAGAGATCATCCCATGAAGGGACAAGTCCATCACAGCACTCTGATTAGAGGTATGCAAGATCATCCCAGGAAGGGACCAGTGCATCAAAAGATCAACCCATAAAGGGACCAGTGCAAAGATCATCCCATGAAAGGACCAGTGCAACAGAGATCATCCCATGAAGGGACCAATGCATCAGATCATCCCATGAAGGTACCAGTGCATCACAGCACTCAAATTAGAGGTATGCAAGATCATCTCATGAAGGGACCAGTGCATCAAAGATCATCCCATAAAGGGACCAGTGCAAATATCATCCCATAAAGGGACCAGTGCATCAAAGATCATCCCATAAAGGGACCAGTGCATCAAAGATCATCCCATGAAGGGACCAGTGCATAGGAGATCATCCCATGAAGGGACCAGTGCATCACAGCACTCAGATTAGAGGTATGCAAGATCATCCCATGAAGGAACGAGTGCATCACAGCACTCAGATTAGAGGTATGCAAGATCATCCCATAACGGGACCAGTGCATCAAAGATCATCCCATGAAGGGACCAGTGCATCAAAGATCATCCCATAAAGGGACCAGTGCATCAAAGATCATCCCATAAAGGGACCAGTGCATCAAAGATCATCCCAGGAAGAGACCAGTGCATCCCAGCAGTCAGATTAGAGGTATGCAAGATCATCCCATGAAGGGACCAGTGCATCATGGATGATCATCCCATGAAGGGACCAGTGCATCATAGATCATCCCATGAAGGGACCAGTGCATCATAGATCATCCCATGAAGAGACCAGTTACTCAACGAACATCCCATGAAGGGACCAGTGCATCAACAAACATCCCATTAAGGGACCAGTGCATCAAAGATCATCCCATGAAGGGACCAGTGCATCAGAGATCACCCCCCGAAGGGACCAGTGCATCAGAGATCACCTCTCGAAGGGACCAGTGCATTAGAGATCATCCCATGAAGGGACCAGAGATCATCCCATGAAGGGACCAGCGATCATCCCATGAAGGGACCAGAGATCATCCCATGAAGGGACCAGAGATAATCCCATGAAGGGACCAGCGATCATCCCATGAAGGGACCAGAGATCATCCCATGAAGGGACCAGAGATCATCCCATGAAGGGACCAGTACATCACAGCACTCAGATTAGAGGTATGCAAGACCATCCCATGAAGGGACCACTGCATCAGAGATCATACCATGAAGGGACCAGCGCATCAGAGATCATCCCATGAAGGGACCAGTGCATCAGAGATCATCACATGAAGGGACCAGTGCATCAAAGATCATCCCATGAAGGGACCAGTGCATCAGAGATCATCCCATGAAGGGACAAGTGCATCACAGCACTCAGATTAGAGGTATGCAAGACCTTCCCATGAAGTGACCACTGCATCAGAGATCATCCCATGAAGGGACCACTTCATCAGAGATCATCCCATGAAGGGACCAGTGCATCAGAGATCATCCCATGAAGGGACAAGTGCATCACAGCACTCAGATTAGAGGTATGCAAGACCTTCCCATGAAGTGACCACTGCATCAGAGATCATCCCATGAAGGGACCACTTCATCAGAGATCATCCCATGAAGGGACCACTGCATCAGAGATCATCCCATGAAGGGACCACTGCATCAGAGATCATCCCATGAAGGGACAAGTGCATCAGAGATCATCCCATGAAGGGACCAGTGCATCAGAGATCATCCCATGAAGGGACCCGTGCATCAGAGATCATCCCATGAAGGGACCACTGCATCAAAGATCATCCCATGAAGGGACCACTGCAAAGATCGTCCCATGAAGGGACCACTGCAAATATCATCCCATGAAGGGACCAGTGCAAACATCATCCCATGAAGGGACCAGTGCAAAGATCATCCCATAAAGGGACCAGTGCATCAAAGATCTTCCCATGAAGGGACCAGTGTATCACAGCACTTAGATTAGAGAAATGCATGATCATCCCATGAAGGAACCAGTGCATCACAGCACTCCGATTGGAGGTGTGCAAGATCATCCCATGAAGGGACCAGTGCATCAAAGATCATCCCATGAAGGGACCAGTGCATCAAATATCATCCCATGAAGTTACCAGTGAATCAAAGATCATCCAATAAAGGGACCAGTGCAAAAATCATCCATGAAGGGACCAGTGCAAAAATCATCCCATGAAGGGACCAGTGCAAAAATCATCCCATGAAGGGGCCAGTGCAAAAACCATCCCATGAAGCGACCAGTGCATCACAGCACTCAGATTAGAGGTATGCAAGATCATCCCATGAAGGGACCAGTGCATCATAGATCATCCCATGAAGGGACCAGTGCATCAAAGATCATCCCATGAAGGGACCAGTGCAACAGAGATCATCCCATGAAGGGACCAGTGCATTAGAGATCATTCCATGAAGGGACCAGTGCATCAGAGATCATCCCTTGAAGGGACCAGTGCATCACAGCACTCAGATTAGAGGTATGCAAGATCATCCCATGAAGGGACCAGTGCATCAAACAACATCCCATGAAGGGACCAGTGCATCAGAGATCATCCCATGAAGAGACCAGTGCATCAGAGATCATCCCATGAAGGGACCAGTACATCAAACAACAGCCCATGAAGGGACCAGTGCATCAAACAACATCCCATGAAGGGACCAGTGCACCAGAGATCATCCCATGAAGGGACCAGAGATCATCCCATGAAGGTACCAGAGATCATCCCATGAAGGGACCAGAGATCATCCCATGAAGCGACCAGAGATCATCCCATGAAGGGACCAGAGATCATCCCATGAAGGGACCAGAGATCATCCCATGAAGGAACCAGTGCATTGGAGATCATCCCATGAAGGAACCAGTGCATAGGAGATCATCCCATGAAGGGACCAGTGCATCACAGAACTCAGATTAGTGGTATACAAGATCATCCCATGAAGGGACCAGTGCATTAAAGATCATCCCTTGAAGGGACCAGTGCATCAAAGATCATCCCTTGAAGGGACCAGTGCAAAGATCATCCCATGAAGGGACCAGTGCAAAGATCATCCCATGAAGGGACCAGTGCATCAAAGATCATCCCATGAAGGGACCAGTGGATCAAAGATCATCCCATGAAGGGACCAGTGCAAAGATCATCCCATGAAGGGACCAGTGCAAAGATCATCCCATGAAGGGACCAGTGCAAAGATCATCCCATGAAGGGGCCAGTGCATCAGAGATCAACCCATGAAGGGACCAGTGCATCAAATATCATCCCATTAAAGGACCAGTGCATCACA
The DNA here is from genome assembly GCF_964204655.1 of Triturus cristatus. Taxonomy (NCBI): domain Eukaryota; kingdom Metazoa; phylum Chordata; class Amphibia; order Caudata; family Salamandridae; genus Triturus; species Triturus cristatus. The sequence goes on from NC_140591.1 coordinate 1,274,856,010, forward strand.
GCCCTCAGATTAGAGGTATGCAAGATACCATGAAGGGACCAGCACATCAAAGATCATCCCATTAAGGGACCAGTGCATCACAGCACTAAGATTAGAGGTATGCACGATCATCCCATGAAGGGACCAGGGCATCAGAGATCATCCCATGAAGGGACCAGTGCATCAGAGATCATCCCATGAAGGGACCAGTGCATCAGAGATCATCCCATGCAGGGACCAGAGATCATCCCATGAAGGGACAAGTCCATCACAGCACTCTGATTAGAGGTATGCAAGATCATCCCAGGAAGGGACCAGTGCATCAAAAGATCAACCCATAAAGGGACCAGTGCAAAGATCATCCCATGAAAGGACCAGTGCAACAGAGATCATCCCATGAAGGGACCAGTGCATCAGATCATCCCATGAAGGTACCAGTGCATCACAGCACTCAAATTAGAGGTATGCAAGATCATCTCATGAAGGTACCAGTGCATCAAAGATCATCCCATAAAGGGACCAGTGCATCAAAGACCATCCCATAAAGGGACCAGTGCATCAAAGATCATCCCATAAAGGGACCAGTGCATCAAAGATCATCCCATGAAGGGACCAGTGCATAGGAGATCATCCCATGAAGGGACCAGTGCATCACAGCACTCAGATTAGAGGTATGCAAGATCATCCCATGAAGGAACCAGTGCATCACAGCACTCAGATTAGAGGTATGCAAGATCATCCCATAAAGGGACCAGTGCATCAAAGATCATCCCATGAAGGGACCAGTGCATCAAAGATCATCCCATAAAGGGACCAGTGCATCAAAAAGATCATCCCATAAAGGGACCAGTGCATCAAAGATCATCCCAGGAAGGGACCAGTGCATCACAGCACTCAGATTAGAGGTATGCAAGATCATCCCATGAAGGGACCAGTGCATCATGGATGATCATCCCATGAAGGGACCAGTGCATCATAGATCATCCCATGAAGGGACCAGTGCATCATAGATCATCCCATGAAGAGACCAGTTCCTCAACGAACATCCCATGAAGGGACCAGTGCATCAACAAACATCCCATTAAGGGACCAGTGCATCAAAGATCATTCCATGAAGGGACCAGTGCATCAGAGATCACCCCTCGAAGGGACCAGTGCATCAGAGATCATCCCATGAAGGGACCAGAGATCATCCCATGAAGGGACCAGCGATCATCCCATGAAGGGACCAGAGATCATCCCATGAAGGGACCAGCGATCATCCCATGAAGGGACCAGCGATCATCCCATGAAGGGACCAGAGATCATCCCATGAAGGGACCAGAGATCATCCCATGAAGGGACCAGAGATCATCCCATGAAGGGACCAGTACATCACAGCACTCAGATTAGAGGTATGCAAGACCATCCCATGAAGGGACCACTGCATCAGAGATCATCCCATGAAGGGACCAGCGCATCAGAGATGATCCCATGAAGGGACGAGCGCATCAGAGATCATCACATGAAGGGACCAGTGCATCAAAGATCATCCCATGAAGGGACCAGTGCATCAGAGATCATCCCATGAAGGGACAAGTGCATCACAGCACTCAGATTAGAGGTATGCAAGACCTTCCCATGAAGTGACCACTGCATCAGAGATCATCCCATGAAGGGACCACTTCATCAGAGATCATCCCATGAAGGGAACACTGCATCAGAGATCATCCCATGAAGGGACCACTGCATCAGAGATCATCCCATGAAGGGACAAGTGCATCAGAGATCATCCCATGAAGGGACCAGTGCATCAGAGATCATCCCATGAAGGGACCCGTGCATCAGAGATCATCCCATGAAGGGACCACTGCATCAAAGATCATCCTATGAAGGGACCACTGCAAAGATCATCCCATGAAGGGACCACTGCAAAGATCATACCATGAAGGGACCGGTGCAAAGATCATCCCATTAAGGGACCAGTGCATCAAAGATCAACCCATGAAGGGACCAGTGCATCAAAGATCAACCCATGAAAGGACCAGTGCATCAAGGCCCTCAGATTAGAGGTATGCAAGATCCCATGAAGGGACCAGCACGTCAAAGATCATCCCATGAAGGGACCAGTGCATCAAAGATAATCCCATAAAGGGACCAGTGCATCAAAGATCATCCCATGAAGGGACCAGTGCATAGGAGATCATCCCATGAAGGGACCAGTGCATCACAGCACTCAGATTAGAGGTATGCAAGATCATCCCATGAAGGAACCAGTGCATCACAGCACTCAGATTAGAGGTATGCAAGATCATCCCATAAAGGGACCAGTGCATCAAAGATCATCCCATGAAGGGACCAGTGCATCAAAGATCATCCCATAAAGGGACCAGTGCATCAAAGATCATCCCATAAAGGGACCAGTGCATCAAAGATCATCCCATAAAGGGACCAGTGCATCAAAGATCATCCCATAAAGGGACCAGTGCATCACAGCACTCAGATTAGAGGTATGCAAGATCATCCCATGAAGGGACCAGTGCATCATGGATGATCATCCCATGAAGGGACCAGTGCATCATAGATCATCCCATGAAGGGACCAGTGCATCATAGATCATCCCATGAAGAGACCAGTTCCTCAACGAACATCCCATGAAGGGACCAGTGCATCAACAAACATCCCATTAAGGGACCAGTGCATCAAAGATCATCCCATGAAGGGACCAGTGCATCAGAGATCACCCCTCGAAGGGACCAGTGCATCAGAGATCATCCCATGAAGGGACCAGAGATCATCCCATGAAGGGACCAGCGATCATCCCATGAAGGGACCAGAGATCATCCCATGAAGGGACCAGAGATCATCCCATGAAGGGACCAGTACATCACAGCACTCAGATTAGAGGTATGCAAGACCATCCCATGAAGGGACCACTGCATCAGAGATCATCCCATGAAGGGACCAGTGCATCAGAGATGATCCCATGAAGGGACGAGCGCATCAGAGATCATCACATGAAGGGACCAGTGCATCAAAGATCATCCCATGAAGGGACCAGTGCATCAGAGATCATCCCATGAAGGGACAAGTGCATCACAGCACTCAGATTAGAGGTATGCAAGACCTTCCCATGAAGTGACCACTGCATCAGAGATCATCCCATGAAGGGACCACTTCATCAGAGATCATCCCATGAAGGGAACACTGCATCAGAGATCATCCCATGAAGGGACCACTGCATCAGAGATCATCCCATGAAGGGACAAGTGCATCAGAGATCATCCCATGAAGGGACCAGTGCATCAGAGATCATCCCATGAAGGGACCCGTGCATCAGAGATCATCCCATGAAGGGACCACTGCATCAAAGATCATCCTATGAAGGGACCACTGCAAAGATCATCCCATGAAGGGACCACTGCAAAGATCATCCCATGAAGGGACCAGTGCAAAGATCATCCCATTAAGGGACCAGTGCATCAAAGATCAACCCATGAAGGGACCAGTGCATCAAATATCATCCCATGAAAGGACCAGTGCATCAAGGCCCTCAGATTAGAGGTATGCAAGATCCCATGAAGGGACCAGCACGTCAAAGATCATCCCATGAAGGGACCAGTGCATCACAGCACTGAGATTAGAGGTATGCAAGATCATCCCATGAAGGGACCAGTGCATCAACGATCATCCCCATGAAGGGACCAGTGCATCAGAGATCATCCCATGAAGGGACCACTGCATCAGAGATCATCCCATGAAGGGACCAGAGATCATCCCATGAAGGGACCAGCGATCATCCCATGAAGGGACCAGAGATCATCCCATGAAGGGACCAGAGATAATCCCATGAAGGGACCAGCGATCATCCCATGAAGGGACCAGAGATCATCCCATGAAGGGACCAGAGATCATCCCATGAAGGGACCAGTACATCACAGCACTCAGATTAGAGGTATGCAAGACCATCCCATGAAGGGACCACTGCATCAGAGATCATACCATGAAGGGACCAGTGCATCAGAGATGATCCCATGAAGGGACGAGCGCATCAGAGATCATCACATGAAGGGACCAGTGCATCAAAGATCATCCCATGAAGGGACCAGTGCATCAGAGATCATCCCATGAAGGGACAAGTGCATCACAGCACTCAGATTAGAGGTATGCAAGACCTTCCCATGAAGTGACCACTGCATCAGAGATCATCCCATGAAGGGACCACTTCATCAGAGATCATCCCATGAAGGGACCAGTGCATCAGAGATCATCCCATGAAGGGACAAGTGCATCACAGCACTCAGATTAGAGGTATGCAAGACCTTCCCATGAAGTGACCACTGCATCAGAGATCATCCCATGAAGGGACCACTTCATCAGAGATCATCCCATGAAGGGACCACTGCATCAGAGATCATCCCATGAAGGGACCACTGCATCAGAGATCATCCCATGAAGGGACAAGTGCATCAGAGATCATCCCATGAAGGGACCAGTGCATCAGAGATCATCCCATGAAGGGACCCGTGCATCAGAGATCATCCCATGAAGGGACCACTGCATCAAAGATCATCCCATGAAGGGACCACTGCAAAGATCGTCCCATGAAGGGACCACTGCAAATATCATCCCATGAAGGGACCAGTGCAAACATCATCCCATGAAGGGACCAGTGCAAAGATCATCCCATAAAGGGACCAGTGCATCAAAGATCTTCCCATGAAGGGACCAGTGTATCACAGCACTTAGATTAGAGAAATGCATGATCATCCCATGAAGGAACCAGTGCATCACAGCACTCCGATTGGAGGTGTGCAAGATCATCCCATGAAGGGACCAGTGCATCAAAGATCATCCCATGAAGGGACCAGTGCATCAAATATCATCCCATGAAGTTACCAGTGAATCAAAGATCATCCAATAAAGGGACCAGTGCAAAAATCATCCATGAAGGGACCAGTGCAAAAATCATCCCATGAAGGGACCAGTGCAAAAATCATCCCATGAAGGGGCCAGTGCAAAAACCATCCCATGAAGCGACCAGTGCATCACAGCACTCAGATTAGAGGTATGCAAGATCATCCCATGAAGGGACCAGTGCATCATAGATCATCCCATGAAGGGACCAGTGCATCAAAGATCATCCCATGAAGGGACCAGTGCAACAGAGATCATCCCATGAAGGGACCAGTGCATTAGAGATCATTCCATGAAGGGACCAGTGCATCAGAGATCATCCCTTGAAGGGACCAGTGCATCACAGCACTCAGATTAGAGGTATGCAAGATCATCCCATGAAGGGACCAGTGCATCAAACAACATCCCATGAAGGGACCAGTGCATCAGAGATCATCCCATGAAGAGACCAGTGCATCAGAGATCATCCCATGAAGGGACCAGTACATCAAACAACAGCCCATGAAGGGACCAGTGCATCAAACAACATCCCATGAAGGGACCAGTGCACCAGAGATCATCCCATGAAGGGACCAGAGATCATCCCATGAAGGTACCAGAGATCATCCCATGAAGGGACCAGAGATCATCCCATGAAGCGACCAGAGATCATCCCATGAAGGGACCAGAGATCATCCCATGAAGGAACCAGTGCATTGGAGATCATCCCATGAAGGAACCAGTGCATAGGAGATCATCCCATGAAGGGACCAGTGCATCACAGAACTCAGATTAGTGGTATACAAGATCATCCCATGAAGGGACCAGTGCATTAAAGATCATCCCTTGAAGGGACCAGTGCATCAAAGATCATCCCTTGAAGGGACCAGTGCAAAGATCATCCCATGAAGGGACCAGTGCAAAGATCATCCCATGAAGGGACCAGTGCATCAAAGATCATCCCATGAAGGGACCAGTGGATCAAAGATCATCCCATGAAGGGACCAGTGCAAAGATCATCCCATGAAGGGACCAGTGCAAAGATCATCCCATGAAGGGACCAGTGCAAAGATCATCCCATGAAGGGGCCAGTGCATCAGAGATCAACCCATGAAGGGACCAGTGCATCAAATATCATCCCATTAAAGGACCAGTGCATCACAGCCCTCAGATTAGAGGTATGCAAGATACCATGAAGGGACCAGCACATCAAAGATCATCCCATTAAGGGACCAGTGCATCACAGCACTAAGATTAGAGGTATGCACGATCATCCCATGAAGGGACCAGGGCATCAGAGATCATCCCATGAAGGGACCAGTGCATCAGAGATCATCCCATGAAGGGACCAGTGCATCAGAGATCATCCCATGCAGGGACCAGAGATCATCCCATGAAGGGACAAGTCCATCACAGCACTCTGATTAGAGGTATGCAAGATCATCCCAGGAAGGGACCAGTGCATCAAAAGATCAACCCATAAAGGGACCAGTGCAAAGATCATCCCATGAAAGGACCAGTGCAACAGAGATCATCCCATGAAGGGACCAGTGCATCAGATCATCCCATGAAGGTACCAGTGCATCACAGCACTCAAATTAGAGGTATGCAAGATCATCTCATGAAGGTACCAGTGCATCAAAGATCATCCCATAAAGGGACCAGTGCATCAAAGACCATCCCATAAAGGGACCAGTGCATCAAAGATCATCCCATAAAGGGACCAGTGCATCAAAGATCATCCCATGAAGGGACCAGTGCATAGGAGATCATCCCATGAAGGGACCAGTGCATCACAGCACTCAGATTAGAGGTATGCAAGATCATCCCATGAAGGAACCAGTGCATCACAGCACTCAGATTAGAGGTATGCAAGATCATCCCATAAAGGGACCAGTGCATCAAAGATCATCCCATGAAGGGACCAGTGCATCAAAGATCATCCCATAAAGGGACCAGTGCATCAAAAAGATCATCCCATAAAGGGACCAGTGCATCAAAGATCATCCCAGGAAGGGACCAGTGCATCACAGCACTCAGATTAGAGGTATGCAAGATCATCCCATGAAGGGACCAGTGCATCATGGATGATCATCCCATGAAGGGACCAGTGCATCATAGATCATCCCATGAAGGGACCAGTGCATCATAGATCATCCCATGAAGAGACCAGTTCCTCAACGAACATCCCATGAAGGGACCAGTGCATCAACAAACATCCCATTAAGGGACCAGTGCATCAAAGATCATTCCATGAAGGGACCAGTGCATCAGAGATCACCCCTCGAAGGGACCAGTGCATCAGAGATCATCCCATGAAGGGACCAGAGATCATCCCATGAAGGGACCAGCGATCATCCCATGAAGGGACCAGAGATCATCCCATGAAGGGACCAGCGATCATCCCATGAAGGGACCAGCGATCATCCCATGAAGGGACCAGAGATCATCCCATGAAGGGACCAGAGATCATCCCATGAAGGGACCAGAGATCATCCCATGAAGGGACCAGTACATCACAGCACTCAGATTAGAGGTATGCAAGACCATCCCATGAAGGGACCACTGCATCAGAGATCATCCCATGAAGGGACCAGCGCATCAGAGATGATCCCATGAAGGGACGAGCGCATCAGAGATCATCACATGAAGGGACCAGTGCATCAAAGATCATCCCATGAAGGGACCAGTGCAACAGAGATCATCCCATGAAGGGACCAGTGCATCAGATCATCCCATGAAGGTACCAGTGCATCACAGCACTCAAATTAGAGGTATGCAAGATCATCTCATGAAGGTACCAGTGCATCAAAGATCATCCCATAAAGGGACCAGTGCATCAAAGACCATCCCATAAAGGGACCAGTGCATCAAAGATCATCCCATAAAGGGACCAGTGCATCAAAGATCATCCCATGAAGGGACCAGTGCATAGGAGATCATCCCATGAAGGGACCAGTGCATCACAGCACTCAGATTAGAGGTATGCAAGATCATCCCATGAAGGAACCAGTGCATCACAGCACTCAGATTAGAGGTATGCAAGATCATCCCATAAAGGGACCAGTGCATCAAAGATCATCCCATGAAGGGACCAGTGCATCAAAGATCATCCCATAAAGGGACCAGTGCATCAAAGATCATCCCATAAAGGGACCAGTGCATCAAAGATCATCCCAGGAAGGGACCAGTGCATCACAGCACTCAGATTAGAGGTATGCAAGATCATCCCATGAAGGGACCAGTGCATCATGGATGATCATCCCATGAAGGGACCAGTGCATCATAGATCATCCCATGAAGGGACCAGTGCATCATAGATCATCCCATGAAGAGACCAGTTCCTCAACGAACATCCCATGAAGGGACCAGTGCATCAACAAACATCCCATTAAGGGACCAGTGCATCAAAGATCATTCCATGAAGGGACCAGTGCATCAGAGATCACCCCTCGAAGGGACCAGTGCATCAGAGATCATCCCATGAAGGGACCAGAGATCATCCCATGAAGGGACCAGCGATCATCCCATGAAGGGACCAGAGATCATCCCATGAAGGGACCAGCGATCATCCCATGAAGGGACCAGCGATCATCCCATGAAGGGACCAGAGATCATCCCATGAAGGGACCAGAGATCATCCCATGAAGGGACCAGAGATCATCCCATGAAGGGACCAGTACATCACAGCACTCAGATTAGAGGTATGCAAGACCATCCCATGAAGGGACCACTGCATCAGAGATCATCCCATGAAGGGACCAGCGCATCAGAGATGATCCCATGAAGGGACGAGCGCATCAGAGATCATCACATGAAGGGACCAGTGCATCAAAGATCATCCCATGAAGGGACCAGTGCATCAGAGATCATCCCATGAAGGGACAAGTGCATCACAGCACTCAGATTAGAGGTATGCAAGACCTTCCCATGAAGTGACCACTGCATCAGAGATCATCCCATGAAGGGACCACTTCATCAGAGATCATCCCATGAAGGGAACACTGCATCAGAGATCATCCCATGAAGGGACCACTGCATCAGAGATCATCCCATGAAGGGACAAGTGCATCAGAGATCATCCCATGAAGGGACCAGTGCATCAGAGATCATCCCATGAAGGGACCCGTGCATCAGAGATCATCCCATGAAGGGACCACTGCATCAAAGATCATCCTATGAAGGGACCACTGCAAAGATCATCCCATGAAGGGACCACTGCAAAGATCATACCATGAAGGGACCGGTGCAAAGATCATCCCATTAAGGGACCAGTGCATCAAAGATCAACCCATGAAGGGACCAGTGCATCAAAGATCAACCCATGAAAGGACCAGTGCATCAAGGCCCTCAGATTAGAGGTATGCAAGATCCCATGAAGGGACCAGCACGTCAAAGATCATCCCATGAAGGGACCAGTGCATCAAAGATCATCCCATAAAGGGACCAGTGCATCAAAGATCATCCCATGAAGGGACCAGTGCATAGGAGATCATCCCATGAAGGGACCAGTGCATCACAGCACTCAGATTAGAGGTATGCAAGATCATCCCATGAAGGAACCAGTGCATCACAGCACTCAGATTAGAGGTATGCAAGATCATCCCATAAAGGGACCAGTGCATCAAAGATCATCCCATGAAGGGACCAGTGCATCAAAGATCATCCCATAAAGGGACCAGTGCATCAAAGATCATCCCATAAAGGGACCAGTGCATCAAAGATCATCCCATAAAGGGACCAGTGCATCAAAGATCATCCCAGGAAGGGACCAGTGCATCACAGCACTCAGATTAGAGGTATGCAAGATCATCCCATGAAGGGACCAGTGCATCATGGATGATCATCCCATGAAGGGACCAGTGCATCATAGATCATCCCATGAAGGGACCAGTGCATCATAGATCATCCCATGAAGAGACCAGTTCCTCAACGAACATCCCATGAAGGGACCAGTGCATCAACAAACATCCCATTAAGGGACCAGTGCATCAAAGATCATCCCATGAAGGGACCAGTGCATCAGAGATCACCCCTCGAAGGGACCAGTGCATCAGAGATCATCCCATGAAGGGACCAGAGATCATCCCATGAAGGGACCAGCGATCATCCCATGAAGGGACCAGAGATCATCCCATGAAGGGACCAGAGATCATCCCATGAAGGGACCAGTACATCACAGCACTCAGATTAGAGGTATGCAAGACCATCCCATGAAGGGACCACTGCATCAGAGATCATCCCATGAAGGGACCAGTGCATCAGAGATGATCCCATGAAGGGACGAGCGCATCAGAGATCATCACATGAAGGGACCAGTGCATCAAAGATCATCCCATGAAGGGACCAGTGCATCAGAGATCATCCCATGAAGGGACAAGTGCATCACAGCACTCAGATTAGAGGTATGCAAGACCTTCCCATGAAGTGACCACTGCATCAGAGATCATCCCATGAAGGGACCACTTCATCAGAGATCATCCCATGAAGGGAACACTGCATCAGAGATCATCCCATGAAGGGACCACTGCATCAGAGATCATCCCATGAAGGGACAAGTGCATCAGAGATCATCCCATGAAGGGACCAGTGCATCAGAGATCATCCCATGAAGGGACCCGTGCATCAGAGATCATCCCATGAAGGGACCACTGCATCAAAGATCATCCTATGAAGGGACCACTGCAAAGATCATCCCATGAAGGGACCACTGCAAAGATCATCCCATGAAGGGACCAGTGCAAAGATCATCCCATTAAGGGACCAGTGCATCAAAGATCAACCCATGAAGGGACCAGTGCATCAAATATCATCCCATGAAAGGACCAGTGCATCAAGGCCCTCAGATTAGAGGTATGCAAGATCCCATGAAGGGACCAGCACGTCAAAGATCATCCCATGAAGGGACCAGTGCATCACAGCACTGAGATTAGAGGTATGCAAGATCATCCCATGAAGGGACCAGTGCATCAACGATCATCCCCATGAAGGGACCAGTGCATCAGAGATCATCCCATGAAGGGACCACTGCATCAGAGATCATCCCATGAAGGGACCAGAGATCATCCCATGAAGGGACCACTGCATCAGAGATCATCAAATGAAGGGACCACTGCATCAGAGATCATCCCATGAAGGGACCACTGCATCACAGCACTCAGATTAGCGGTATGCAAGATCATCCCATGAAGGGACCAGTGCATCAAAGATCATCCCATGAAGGGACCAGTGAATCAACGATCATCCCCATGAAGGGACCAGTGCATCAGAGATCAACCCATTAAGGGACCAGTGCATCAGAGATCATACCATGAAGGGACCAGTGCATCAGAGATCATCCCATGAAAGGACCAGTGCAACAGAGATCATCCCATGAAGGGACCAGTGCATCACAGCACTCAGATTAAAGGTATACAAGATCATCCAATGAAGGAACCAGCGCATCAAAGATCATCCCGTGAAGGGACCAGCGCAGCAGAGATCATCCCATGAAGGGACAAGTGCATCACAGCACTCAGATTAGAGGTATGCAAGACCATCCCATGAAGCGACCACTGCATCAGAGATCATCCCATGAAGAGACCACTGCATCAAAGATCATCCCATGAAGGGACCACTGCAAAGATCATCCCATGAAGGGACCACTGCAAAGATCATCCCATGAAGGGACCAGTGCAAAGATCATCCCATGAAGGGACCAGTGCATCAAAGATCAACCCATGAAGGGACCAGTGCCTCAGAAATCAACCCATGAAGTGACCAGTGCATCAGAGATCAACCCATTAAGGGACCAGTGCATCAGAGATCATACCATGAGGGGACCAGTGCATCAGAGATCATCCCATGAACGGACCAGTGCATCAGAGATCATCCCATGAAGGGACCAGTGCATCACAGCTCTCAGATTAGAGGTGTGCAAGATCATCCCTTGAAGGGACCAGTGCAGAGATCATCCTATGAAGGGACCAATGCAAAGATCATCCCATGAAGGGACCATTGCGTCAGAGATCATCCCATGAAGCTACCAGTGCATCAAATATCTTCCCATGAAGAAACCAGTGCATCACAGAACTCAGATTAGTGGTATACAAGTTCATCCCATGAAGGGACCAGTGCATCAGAGATGATCCCATGAAGGGACCAGTGCATCAAAGATCATCCCATGAAGGGACCAGTGCATCACAGATCATCCCATGAAGGGACCAGTGCATCAAAGATCATCCCATGAAGGGACCAGTGCAAAGACCATCCAGTGAAGGGACCAATGCAAAGATCATCCCATGAAGGGACCAGAGATCATCCCATGAAGGGACCAGTGCATCAGAGATCATCCCATGAAGGGACCAGTGCATCAGAGATGATCCCATGAAGGAACCAGAGATCATCCCATGAAGGGACAAGTGCATCACAGCACGCAGATTAGAGGTATGCAAGATCATCCCATGAAGGGACCAGTGCAAAGATCATCCCATGAAGGGACCAGTGCATCAGAGATCAACCAGTGCATCAGAGATTAACCCACGAAGGGACCAGTGCATCAGAAATCAACCCACGAAGGGACGAGTACATCAGAGATCTTCCCATGAAGGGATCAGTGCATCAGAGATCTTCCCATGAAGAGACCAGTGCATCAGATCATCCCATGAAGGTACCAGTGCATCACAGCACTCAAATTAGAGGTATGCAAGATCATCTCATGAAGGGACCAGTACATCAGAGATCATCCCATGAAGGGACCAGTGCATCAGAGATCATCCCATGAAGGGACCAGTGCATAGGAGATCATCCCATGAAGGGACCAGGGCATCACAGCACTCACATTAGAGGTATGCAAGATCATCCCATGAAGGGACCAGGGCATCAGAGATCATCCCATGAAGGGACCAGTGCATAGGAGATCATCCCATGAAGGGACCAGTACATCACAGCACTCACATTAGAGGTATGCAAGATCATCCCATGAAGGGACCAGTGCAGAGATCATCCCATGAAGGGACCAGTGCATCTGAGATAAACCCATGAAGGGACCAGTGCATCAAAGATCATCTCATGAAAGGACCATTGCATCAAGGCCCTCAGATTAGAGGTATGCAAGATCCCATGAAGGGACCAGCACGTCAAATTCCATCCCATGAAGGGACCAGTGCATCACAGCACTAAGATTAGAGGTATGCAAGATCATCCCATGAAGGGACCAGTGCATCAACGATCATGCCATGAAGGGACCAGTGCATCAGAGATCATCCCATGAAGGTACCAGTGCATCAGGGATCATCCCATGAAGGTACCAGTGCATCAGGGATCATCCCATGAAGGGACCAGTGCATCAGAGATCATCCCATGAAGGGACCAGAGATCATCCCATGAAGGGACAAGTGCATCACAGCACGCAGATTAGAGGTATGCAAGATCATCCCATGAAGGGACCAGTGCAAAGTTCATCCCATGAAGGGACCAGTGCATCAGAGATCATCTCATAAAGGGACCAGTGCATCAAAGATCATCCCATAAAGGGACCAGTGCATCAAAGATCATCCCATAAAGGGACCAGTGCATCAGAAGATCATCCCATAAAGGGACCAGTGCAAAGATCATCCCATAAAGGGACCAGTGCATCAAAGATCATCCCATAAAGTGAACAGTACATCAAAGATCATCCCATAAAGGGACCAGTGCATCACAGGACTCAAATTAGAGGTTTGCAAGATCATCCCATGAAGGGACCAGTGCAAACATCATCCCATGAAGGGACCAGTGCAAAGATCATCCCATAAAGGGACCAGTGCATCAAAGATCATCCCATGAAGGGACCAGTGTATCACAGCACTTAGATTAGAGAAATGCATGATCATCCCATGAAGGAACCAGTGCATCACAGCACTCCGATTGGAGGTGTGCAAGATCATCCCATGAAGGGACCAGTGCCTCAAAGATCATCCCATGAAGGGACCAGTGCATCAAATATCATCCCATGAAGTTACCAGTGAATCAAAGATCATCCCATAAAGGGACCAGTGCAAAAATCATCCATGAAGGGACCAGTGCAAAAATCATCCCATGAAGGGACCAGTGCAAAAATCATCCCATGAAGGGGCCAGTGCAAAAACCATCCCATGAAGCGACCAGTGCATTACAGCACTCAGATTAGAGGTATGCAAGATCATCCCATGAAGGGACCAGTGCATCATAGATCATCCCATGAAGGGACCAGTGCATCAAAGATCATCCCATGAAGGGACCAGTGCATCAAAGATCATCCCATGAAGGGACCAGTGCAACAGAGATCATCCCATGAAGGGACCAGTGCATCAGAGATCATTCCATGAAGGGACCAGTGCATCAGAGATCATCCCTTGAAGGGACCAGTGCATCACAGCACTCAGATTAGAGGTATGAAAGATCATCCCATGAAGGTACCAGTGCATCAGGGATCATCCCATGAAGGTACCAGTGCATCAGGGATCATCCCATGAAGGGACCAGTGCATCAGAGATCATCCCATGAAGGGACCAGAGATCATCCCATGAAGGGACAAGTGCATCACAGCACGCAGATTAGAGGTATGCAAGATCATCCCATGAAGGGACCAGTGCAAAGTTCATCCCATGAAGGGACCAGTGCATCAGAGATCATCTCATAAAGGGACCAGTGCATCAAAGATCATCCCATAAAGGGACCAGTGCATCAAAGATCATCCCATAAAGGGACCAGTGCATCAGAAGATCATCCCATAAAGGGACCAGTGCAAAGATCATCCCATAAAGGGACCAGTGCATCAAAGATCATCCCATAAAGTGAACAGTACATCAAAGATCATCCCATAAAGGGACCAGTGCATCACAGGACTCAAATTAGAGGTTTGCAAGATCATCCCATGAAGGGACCAGTGCAAACATCATCCCATGAAGGGACCAGTGCAAAGATCATCCCATAAAGGGACCAGTGCATCAAAGATCATCCCATGAAGGGACCAGTGTATCACAGCACTTAGATTAGAGAAATGCATGATCATCCCATGAAGGAACCAGTGCATCACAGCACTCCGATTGGAGGTGTGCAAGATCATCCCATGAAGGGACCAGTGCCTCAAAGATCATCCCATGAAGGGACCAGTGCATCAAATATCATCCCATGAAGTTACCAGTGAATCAAAGATCATCCCATAAAGGGACCAGTGCAAAAATCATCCATGAAGGGACCAGTGCAAAAATCATCCCATGAAGGGACCAGTGCAAAAATCATCCCATGAAGGGGCCAGTGCAAAAACCATCCCATGAAGGGGCCAGTGCATTACAGCACTCAGATTAGAGGTATGCAAGATCATCCCATGAAGGGACCAGTGCATCATAGATCATCCCATGAAGGGACCAGTGCATCAAAGATCATCCCATGAAGGGACCAGTGCATCAAAGATCATCCCATGAAGGGACCAGTGCAACAGAGATCATCCCATGAAGGGACCAGTGCATCAGAGATCATTCCATGAAGGGACCAGTGCATCAGAGATCATCCCTTGAAGGGACCAGTGCATCACAGCACTCAGATTAGAGGTATGAAAGATCATCCCATGAAGGGACCAGTGCATCAAACAACATCCCATGAAGGGACCAGTGCATCAGAGATCATCCCCATGAAGGGACCAGTGCATCAGAGATCAACCCAGTAAGGGACCAGTGCATCAAAGATCATCCCATGAAGGGACCACTGCATCAGAGATCATCCCATGAAGGGACCAGAGATCATCCCATGAAGGGACCACTGCATCAGAGATCATCAAATGAAGGGACCACTGCATCAGAGATCCTCCCATGAAGGGACCACTGCATCACAGCACTCAGATTAGCGGTATGCAAGATCATCCCATGAAGGGACCAGTGCATCAAAGATCATCCCATGAAGGGACCAGTGAATCAACGATCATCCCCATGAAGGGACCAGTGCATCAGAGATCATACCATGAAGGGACAAGTGCATCAGTGATCATCCCATGAAAGGACCAGTGCAACAGAGATCATCCCATGAAGAGACCAGTGCATCACAGCACTCAGATTAAAGGTATACAAGATCATCCAATGAAGGAACCAGCGCATCAGAGATCATCCCATGAAGGAACCAGCGCATCAGAGATCATCCCATGAAGGAACCAGCGCATCACAGCACTCAGATTAGCGGTATGCAAGATCATCCCATGAAGGGACCAGTGCATATCAGCACTCAGATTAGAGGTATGCAAGATCATCTCATGAAGGGACCAGTGCGTCAAAGATCACCCCATGAAGGGACCAATGCAAAGATCATCCCATGAAAGGACCACTGCATCAGAGATCATCCCATGAAGGGACCACTGCATCAGAGATCATCCCATGAAGGGACCAGGGCATCATCACAGCACTCAGATTAGAGGTATGCAAGATCATCCCATGAAGGGACCAGTGCATCAGAGATCATCCCATGAAGGGACCAGAGATCATCCCATGAAGGGACCACTGCATCAGAGATCATCCCATGAAGGGGCCACTGCATCAGAGATCATCCCATGAAGGGACCACTGCATCACAGCACTCAGATTAGAGGTATAGAAGATCATCCCATGAAGGGACGAGCGCATCAGAGATCATCCCATGGAGGGATCAGTGCATCACAGCACTCAGATTAGAGGTATGCAAGATCATCCCATGAAGGGACCAGTGCATCATGGATGATCATCCCATGAAGAGACCAGTGCATCATGGATGATCATCCCATGAAGGGACCAGTGCATCAAAGATCATCCCATGAAGGGACCAGCGCATCAAAGATCATCCGGTGAAGGGACCAGCACAGCAGAGATCATCCCATGAAGGGACAAGTGCATCACAGCACTCAGATTAGAGATATGCAAGACCATCCCATGAAGCGACCACTGCATCAGAGATCATCCCATGAAGGGACCACTGCATCAAAGATCATCCCATGAAGGGACCACTGCAAAGATCATCCCATGAAGGGACCAGTGCAAAGATCATCCCATGAAGGGACCAGTGCATCAAAGATCAACCCATGAAGGGACCAGTGCATCAAATATCATCCCATGAAAGGACCAGTGCATCAAGGTCCTCAGATTAGAGGAATGCAAGATCCCATGAAGGGACCAGCACGTCAAAGATCATACCATGAAGGGACCAGTGCATCACAGCACTGAGATTAGAGGTATGCAAGATCATCCCATGAAGGGACCAGTGCATCAACGATCATCCCCATGAAGGGATCAGTGCATCAGAGATCAACCCATTAAGGGACCAGTGCATCAAAGATCATCCCATGAAGGGACCACTGCATCAGAGATCATCCCATGAAGGGACCACTGCATCAGAGATCATCAAATGAAGGGACCACTGCATCAGAGATCATCCCATGAAGGGACCACTGCATCACAGCACTCAGATTAGCGGTATGCAAGATCATCCCATGAAGGGACCAGTGCATCAAAGATCATCCCATGAAGGGACCAGTGCATCAACGATCATCCCCATGAAGGGACCAGTGCATCAGAGATCAACCCATTAAGGGACCAGTGCATCAGAGATCATACCATGAAGGGACAAGTGCATCAGAGATCATCCCATGAAAGGACCAGTGCAACAGAGATCATCCCATGAAGGGACCAGTGCATCACAGCACTCAGATTAAAGGTATACAAGATCATCCAATGAAGGAACCAGCGCATCAGAGATCATCCCATGAAGGAACCAGCGCATCAGAGATCATCCCATGAAGGAACCAGCGCATCACAGCACTCAGATTACCGGTATGCAAGATCCTCCCATGAAGGGACCAGTGCATCACAGCACTCAGATTAGAGGTATGCAAGATCATCCCATGAAGGGACCAGTGCATCAAAGATCATCCCATGAAGGGACCAATGCAAAGATCATCCCATGAAGGGACCACTGCATCAGAGATCATCCCATGAAGGGACCACTGCATCAGAGATCATCCCATGAAGGGACCACTGCATCAGAGATCATCCCATGAAGGGACCAGTGCATCATCACAGCACTCAGATTAGAGGTATGCAAGATCATCCCATGAAGGGACCAGTGCATCAGAGATCATCCCATGAAGGGACCAGAGATCATCCCATGAAGGGACCACTGCATCAGAGATCATCCCATGAAGGGACCACTGCATCACAGCACTCAGATTAACAGTATGCAAGATCATCCCATGAAGGGACCAGTGCATCAAAGTTCATCCCATGAAGGTACCAGTGCATCAGCGATCATCCCATGAAGGGACCAGTGCATCAAACATCATCCCATGAAGGGACCAGTGCATCAACCATCATCCCATGGAGGGACCAGTGCATCACAGCACTCAGATTAGAGGTATAGAAGATCATCCCATGAAGGGACGAGCGCATCAGAGATCATCCCATTGTGGGACCAGTGCATCACAGCACTCAGATTAGAGGTATACAAGATTATCCCATGAAGGGACCAGCACATCAGAAATCATCCCATTAAGGGACCAGCGCATCAGAAATCATCCCATGAAGGTACCAGTGCATCACAGCAGTCAGATTAGAGGTATGCAAGATCATCCCATGAAGGGACCAGTGCAAAGATCATCCCCTGAAGGGACCAGTGCATCAAAGATCATCCCATGAAGGGACCAGTGCATCACAGCACTCAGATTAGAGGTATGCAAGATCATCCCATGAAGGGACCAGCGCATCAAAGATCATCCGGTGAAGGGACCAGCACAGCAGAGATCATCCCATGAAGGGACAAGTGCATCACAGCACTCAGATTAGAGATATGCAAGACCATCCCATGAAGCGACCACTGCATCAGAGATCATCCCATGAAGGGACCACTGCAAAGATCACCCCATGAAGGGACCACTGCAAAGATCACCCCATGAAGGGACCAGTGCAAAGATCATCCCATGAAGGGACCAGTGCATCAAAGATCAACCCATGAAGGGACCAGTGCATCAAATATCATCCCATGAAAGGACCAGTGCATCAAGGTCCTCAGATTAGAGGTATGCAAGATCCCATGAAGGGACCAGCACGTCAAAGATCATACCATGAAGGGACCAGCACTGAGATTAGAGGTATGCAAGATCATCCCATGAAGGGACCAGTGCATCAACGATCATCCCCATGAAGGGACCAGTGCATCAGAGATCAACCCATTAAGGGACCAGTGCATCAGAGATCATACCATGAAGGGACAAGTGCATCAGAGATCATCCCATGAAAGGACCAGTGCAACAGAGATCATCCCATGAAGGGACCAGTGCATCACAGCACTCAGATTAAAGGTATACAAGATCATCCAATGAAGGAACCAGCGCATCAGAGATCATCCCATGAAGGAACCAGCGCATCAGAGATCATCCCATGAAGGAACCAGCGCATCACAGCACTCAGATTACCGGTATGCAAGATCATCCCATGAAGGGACCAGTGCATCACAGCACTCAGATTAGAGGTATGCAAGATCATCCCATGAAGGGACCAGTGCATCAAAGATCATCCCATGAAGGGACCAATGCAAAGATCATCCCATGAAGGGACCACTGCATCAGAGATCATCCCATGAAGGGACCACTGCATCAGAGATCATCCCATGAAGGGACCACTGCATCAGAGATCATCCCATGAAGGGACCAGTGCATCATCACAGCACTCAGATTAGAGGTATGCAAGATCATCCCATGAAGGGACCAGTGCATCAGAGATCATCCCATGAAGGGACCGGAGATCATCCCATGAAGGGACCACTGCATCAGAGATCATCCCATGAAGGGACCACTGCACCAGAGATCATCCCATGAAGGGACCACTGCATCACAGCACTCAGATTAACAGTATGCAAGATCATCCCCTGAAGGGACCAGTGCATCAAAGTTCATCCCATGAAGGTACCAGTGCATCAGCGATCATCCCATGAAGGGACCAGTGCATCAAACATCATCCCATGAAGGGAGCAGTGCATCAACCATCATCCCATGGAGGGACCAGTGCATCACAGCACTCAGATTAGAGGTATAGAAGATCATCCCATGAAGGGACGAGCGCATCAGAGATCATCCCATGGAGGGACCAGTGCATCACAGCACTCAGATTAGAGGTATGCAAGATCATCCCATGAAGGGCCGAGCGCATCAGAGATCATCCCATTGTGGGACCAGTGCATCACAGCACTCAGATTAGAGGTATACAAGATCATCCCATGAAGGGACCAGCACATCAGAAATCATCCCATTAAGGGACCAGCGCATCAGAAATCATCCCATGAAGGTACAAGTGCATCACAGCAGTCAGATTAGAGGTATGCAAGATCATCCCATGAAGGGACCAGTGCAAAGATCATCCCATGAAGGGACTAGTGCATCAAAGATCATCCCATGAAGGGACCAGTGCATCACAGCACTCAGATTAGAGGTATGCAAGATCATCCCATGAAGTGACCAGCACATCAAAGATCATCACATGAAGGGACCAGCGCATCAAAGATCATCTCATGAAGAGACCAGCGCAGCAGAGATCATCCCATGAAGTGACCAGCGCAGCAGAGATCATCCCATGAAGTGACCAGTGCAGTGATCATCCCATGAAGGGACCAGTGCATCAGAGATCATACCATGAAGGGACCAGTGCATCACAGCACTCAAATTAGAGGTTTGCAAGATCATGCCATGAAGGGACCAGCGCATCACTGCAGTCAGATTAGAGGTATGCAAGATCATCCCATGAAGGGACCAGTGCAAACATCATCCCATGAAGGGACCAGTGCAAAGATCATCCCATAAAGGGACCAGTGCATCAAAGATCATCCCATGAAGGGACCAGTGCATCACAGCACTCAGATTGGAGGTATGCAAGATCATCCCATGAAGGGACCAGTGCATCAAAGATCATCCCATGAAGGGACCAGTGCATCAAAGATCATCCCATGAAGGGACCAGTGAATCAAAGATCATCCTATAAAGGGACCAGTGCAAAAATCATCCCATGAAAGGGCCAGTGCAAAAACCATCCCATGAAGGGACCAGTGCATCACAGCACTCAGATTAGAGGTATGCAAGATCATCCCATGAAGGGACCAGTGCATCATAGATCATCCCATGAAGGGACCAGTGCATCAAAGATCATCCCATAAAGGGACCAGTGCATCAGAGATCATCCCATGAAGGGACCAGTGCAACAGAGATCATTCCATGAAGGGACCAGTGCATCAGAGAACATCCCATGAAGGGACCAGTGCATCACAGCACTCAGATTAGAGGTATGCAAGATCATCCCATGAAGGGACCAGTGCATCACACAACATCCCATGAAGGGACCAGTGCATCAGAGATCATCCCATGAAGAGACCAGTGCATCAGAGATCATCCCATGAAGGGACCAGTGCATCAGAGATCATCCCATGAAGGGACCAGAGATCATCCCATGAAGGGACCAGAGATCATCCCATGAAGGGACCAGAGATCATCCCATGAAGGGACCAGAGATCATCCCATGAAGGGACCAGAGCTCATCCCATGAAGGGACCAGTGCAAAGATCATCCCATGAAGGGACCAGTGCAAAGATCATCCCATAAAGGGACCAGTGCAAAGATCATCCCATAAAGGGACCAGTGCATCAAAGATCATCCCATAAAGGGACCAGTGCATCACAGCACTCAAATTAGAGGTTTGCAAGATCATCCCATGAAGGGACCAGCGCATCACAGCAGTCAGATTAGAGGTATGCAAGATCATCCCATGAAGGGACCAGTGCAAACATCATCCCATGAAGGGACCAGTGCAAAGATCATCCCATGAAGGGACCACTGCATCAAAGATCATCCCATGAAGGGACCAGTGCATCATAGATCATCCCATGAAGAGACCAGTTCCTCAACGAACCTCCCATGAAGGGAACAGTGCATCAAAGATCATCCCATGAAGGGACCAGTGCATCAAAGATCATCCCATGAAGGGACCAGTGAATCAAAGATCATCCCATAAAGTGACCAGTGCAAAAATCATCCCATGAAGGGACCAGTGCAAAAATCATCCCATGAAGGGACCAGTGCAAAAATCATCCCATGAAGGGGCCAGTTCAAAAACCATCCCATGAAGGGACCAGTGCATCACAGCACTCAGATTAGAGGTATACAAGATCATCCCATGAAGGGACCAGGTCATCACAGCACTATGATTAGAGGTATGCAAGATCATCCCATGAAGGGACCAGTGCATCAGAGATCATTCCATGAAGGGACCAGTGCATCAAGCAACAGCCCATGAAGGGATCAGTGCATCAAACAACATCCCATGAAGGGACCAGTGCATCAGAGATCATCCCATGAAGAGACCAGTGCATCAGAGATCATCCCATGAAGGGACCAGTGCATCAAACAACAGCCCATGAAGGGATCAGTGCATCAAACAACATCCCATGAAGGGACCAGTGCATCAGAGATCATCCCATGAAGGGACCAGTGCATCAGAGATCATCCCATGAAGGGACCAGAGATCATCCCATGAAGGGACCAGAGATCATCCCATGAAGGAACCAGAGATCATCCCCTGAAGGGACCAGAGATCATCCCCTGAAGGGACCAGAGATCATCCCCTGAAGGGACCGGAGATCATCCCATGAAGGGACAGGAGATCATCCCATGAAGGGACCAGAGATCATCCCATGAAGGGACCAGAGATCATCCCATGAAGGGACCAGAGATCATCCCATTAAGGGACCAGTGCATTGGAGATCATCCCATGAAGGGACGAGTACATAGGAGATCATCCCATGAATGGACCAGTGCATCACAGAACACAGATTAGTGGTATACAAGATCATCCCATGAAGGGACCAGTGCATCAAAGATCATCCCATGAAGGGACCAGTGCATCAAAGATCATCCCATGAAGGGACCAGTGCAAAGATCATCCCATGAAGGGACCAGCGCAAAGATCATCCCATGAAGGGACCAGTGCATCAAAGATCATCCCATGAAGGGACCAGTGCATCAAAGATCATCCCATGAAGTGACCAGTGCAAAGATCATCCCATGAAGGGACCAGTGCAAAGATCATCCCATGAAGGGACCACTGCATCAAAGATCATCCCATGAAGGGACCAGTGCATCATAGATCATCCCATGAAGAGACCAGTTCCTCAACGAACCTCCCATGAAGGGAACAGTGCATCAAAGATCATCCCATGAAGGGACCAGTGCATCAAAGATCATCCCATGAAGGGACCAGTGAATCAAAGATCATCCCATAAAGTGACCAGTGCAAAAATCATCCCATGAAGGGACCAGTGCAAAAATCATCCCATGAAGGGACCAGTGCAAAAATCATCCCATGAAGGGGCCAGTTCAAAAACCATCCCATGAAGGGACCAGTGCATCACAGCACTCAGATTAGAGGTATGCAAGATCATCCCATGAAGGGACCAGTGCATCAAAGATCATCCCATGAAGGGACCAGTGCATTAGAGATCATCCCATGAAGGGACCAGTGCATCAGAGATCATTCCATGAAGGGACCAGTGCATCACAGCACTCAGATTAGAGGTATGCAAGATCATCCCATGAAGGGACCAGTGCATAAAACAACATCCCATGAAGGGACCAGTGCATCAGAGATCATCCCATGAAGAGACCAGTGCATCAGAGATCATCCCATGAAGGGACCAGTGCATCAAACAACAGCCCATGAAGGGATCAGTGCATCAAATAACATCCCATGAAGGGACCAGTGCATCAGAGATCATCCCATGAAGGGACCAGTGCATCAGAGATCATCCCATGAAGGGACCAGAGATCATCCCATGAAGGGACCAGAGATCATCCCATGAAGAGACCAGAGATCATCCCATGAAGGAACCAGAGATCACCCCCTGAAGGGACCAGAGATCAACCCCTGAAGGGACCAGAGATCATCCCATGAAGGGACCGGAGATCATCCCATGAAGGGACAGGAGATCATCCCATGAAGGGACCAGAGATCATCCCATGAAGGGACCAGAGATCATCCCATGAAGGGACCAGAGATCATCCTATGAAGGGACCAGTGCATTGGAGATCATCCCATGAAGGGACGAGTACATAGGAGATCATCCCATGAATGGACCAGTGCATCACAGAACACAGATTAGTGGTATACAAGATCATCCCATGAAGGGACCAGTGCATCAAAGATCATCCCATGAAGGGACCAGTGCATCAAAGATCATCCCATGAAGGGACCAGTGCAAAGATCATCCCATGAAGGGACCAGCGCAAAGATCATCCCATGAAGGGACCAGTGCATCAAAGATCATCCCATGAAGGGACCAGTGCATCAAAGATCATCCCATGAAGTGACCAGTGCAAAGATCATCCCATGAAGGGACCAGTGCAAAGATCATCCCATGAAGGGACCAGTGCAAAGATCATCCCATGAAGGGACCAGTGCAGAAGGGACCAGTGCAAAGATCGTCCCATGAAGGGACCAGTGCAAAGATCATCCCATGAATGGACCAGTGCATCAGAGATCAACCCATGAAGGGACCAGTGCATCAAAGATCATCCCATGAAAGGACCAGTGCATCACAGCCCTCAGATTAGAGGTATGCAAGATACGATGAAGGGACCAGCACATCAAAGATCATCCCATGAAGGGACGAGTCCATCACAGCACTAAGATTAGAGGTATGCACGATCATCCCATGAAGGGACTAGTGCATCAGAGATCATCCCATGGAGGTACCAGTGCATCAGAGATCATCCCATGAAGGGACCAGTGCATCAGAGATGATCCCATGCAGGGACCAGAGATCATCCCATGAAGGGACCAGTGCATCAGAGATGATCCCATGCAGGGACCAGAGATGATCCCATGAAGGGACCACTGCATCAGAGATCATCCCATGAAGGGACCACTGCATCAGAGATCATCTCATGAAGGGACCAGTGCATCAAAGATCATCCCATGAAGGGACCAGTGCATCAAAGATCATCCCATGAAGGGACCAATGCAAAGATCATCCCATGAAGGGACCAATGCAAAGATCATCCCATGAAGGGACCACTGCATCAGAGATCATCCCATGAAGCGACCACTGCATCAGAGATCATCCCATGAAGGGACCACTGCATCAGAGATCATCCCATGAAGGGACCACTGCATCAGAGATCATCCCATGAAGGGACCACTGCATCACAGCACTCAGATTAACAGTATGCAAGATCATCCCATGAAGGGACCAGTGCATCAAAGTTCATCCCATGAAGGTACCAGTGCATCAGCGATCATCCCATGAAGGGACCAGTGCATCAAACATCATCCCATGAAGGGACCAGTGCATCAACCATCATCCCATGGAGGGACCAGTGCATCACAGCACTCAGATTAGAGGTATGCAAGATCATCCCATGAAGGGCCGAGCGCATCAGAGATCATCCCATTGTGGGACCAGTGCATCACGGCACTCAGATTAGAGGTATACAAGATCATCCCATGAAGGGACCAGCACATCAGAAATCATCCCATTAAGGGACCAGCGCATCAGAAATCATCCCATGAAGGTACCAGTGCATCACATCACTCAGATTAGAGGTATACAAGATCATCCCATGAAGGGACCAGTGCATCACAGCAGTCAGATTAGAGGTATGCAAGATCATCCCATGAAGGGACCAGTGCAAAGATCATCCCATGAAGGGACCAGTGCATCAAAGATCATCCCATGAAGGGACCAGTGCATCACAGCACTCAGATTAGAGGTATGCAAGATCATCCCATGAAGTGACCAGCACATCAAAGATCATCACATGAAGGGACCAGCGCATCAAAGATCATCCCATGAAGAGACCCGCGCAGCAGAGATCATCCCATGAAGTGACCAGCGCAGCAGAGATCATCCCATGAAGTGACCAGTGCAGTGATCATCTCATGAAGGGACCAGTGCATCAGAGATCATACCATGAAGGGACCAGTGCATCACAGCACTCAAATTAGAGGTTTGCAAGATCATCCCATGAAGGGACCAGCGCATCACAGCAGTCAGATTAGAGGTATGCAAGATCATCCCATGAAGGGACCAGTGCAAAGATCATCCCATAAAGGGACCAGTGCATCAAAGATCATCCCATGAAGGGACCAGTGTATCACAGCACTTAGATTAGAGGTATGCAAGATCATCCCATGATGGAACCAGTGCATCACAGCACTCAGATTGGAGGTATGCAAGATCATCCCATGAAGGGACCAGTGCATCAAAGATCATCCCATGAAGGGACCAGTGCATCAAAGATCATCCCATGAAGGGACCAGTGAATCAAAGATCATCCCATAAAGGGACCAGTGCAAAAATCATCCCATCAAAGGGCCAGTGCAAAAACCATCCCATGAAGGGACCAGTGCATCACAGCACTCAGATTAGAGGTATGCAAGATCTTCCCATGAAGGGACCAGTGCATCATAGATCATCCCATGAAGGGACCAGTGCATCAAAGATCATCCCATAAAGGGACCAGTGCATCAGAGATCATCCCATGAAGGGACCAGTGAATCAGAGATCATTCCATGAAGGGACCAGTGCATCAGAGAACATCCCATGAAGGGACCAGTGCATCACAGCACTCAGATTAGAGGTATGCAAGATCATCCCATGAAGGGAACAGTGCATCAAACAACATCCCATGAAGGGACCAGTGCATCAGAGATCATCCCATGAAGAGACCAGTGCATCGGAGATCCTCCCATGAAGGGACCAGTGCATCAAACAACAGCCCATGAAGGGACCAGTGCATCAAACAACATCCCATGAAGGGACCAGTGCATCAGAGATCATCCCATGAAGGGACCAGAGATCATCCCATGAAGGGACCAGAGATCATCCCATGAAGGGACCAGAGATCATCCCATGAAGGGACCAGAGATCATCCCATGAAGGGACCAGAGATCATCCCATGAAGGAACCAGAGATCATCCCCTGAAGGGACCAGAGATCATCCCATGAAGGGACCAGAGATCATCCCATGAAGGGACCAGAGATCATCCCATGAAGGGACCAGAGATCATCCCATGAAGGAACCAGTGCATTGGAGATCATCCCATGAAGGGACCAGTGCATAGGAGATCATCCCATGAAGGGACCAGTGCATCACAGAACTCAGATTAGTGGTATACAAGATCATCCCATGAAGGGACCAGTGCATCAAAGATCATCCCTTGAAGGGACCAGTGCAAAGATCATCCCCTGAAGGGACCAGTGCATCAGAGATCATCCCATGAAGGGACCAGTGCAAAGATCATCCCATGAAGGGACCAGTGCAAAGACCATCCCATGAAGGGACCAGTGCATCAAAGATCATCCCATAAAGGGACCAGTGCATCACAGCACTCAAATTAGAGGTTTGCAAGATCATCCCATGAAGGGACCAGCGCATCACAGCAGTCAGATTAGAGGTATGCAAGATCATCCCATGAAGGGACCAGTGCAAAGATCATCCCATGAAGGGACCAGTGCATCATAGATCATCCCATGAAGAGACCAGTTCCTCAACGAACCTCCAATGAAGGGACCAGTGCATCAAAGATCATCCCATGAAGGGACCAGTGCATCAAAGATCATCCCATGAAGGGACCAGTGAATCAAAGATCATCCCATAAAGGGACCAGTGAATCAAAGATCATCCCATAAAGGGACCAGTGCAAAAATCATCCCATGAAGGGACCAGTGCAAAAATCATCCCATGAAGGGGCCAGTGCAAAAACCATCCCATGAAGGGACCAGTGCATCACAGCACTCAGATTAGAGGTATGCAAGATCATCCCATGAAGGGACCAGTGCATCAAAGATCATCCCATGAAGGGACCAGTGCATCAGAGATCATCCCATGAAGGGACCAGTGCATCAGAGATCATTCCATGAACGGACCAGTGCATCACAGCACTCAGATTAGAGGTATGCAAGATCATCCCATGAAGGGACCAGTGCATCAAACAACATCCCATGAAGGGACCAGTGCATCAGAGATCATCCCATGAAGAGACCAGTGCATCAGAGATCATCCCATGAAGGGACCAGTGCATCAAACAACAGCCCATGAAGGGATCAGTGCATCAAACAACATCCCATGAAGGGACCAGTGCATCAGAGATCATCCCATGAAGGGACCAGTGCATCAAAGCACTCAGATTAGCGGTATGCAAGATCATCCCATGAAGGGACCAGTGCATCAAAGATCATCCCATGAAGGGACCAGTGAATCAACGATCATCCCCATGAAGGGACCAGTGCATCAGAGATCAACCCATTAAGGGACCAGTGCATCAGAGATCATACCATGAAGGGACAAGTGCATCAGTGATCATCCCATGAAAGGACCAGTGCAACAGAGATCATCCCATGAAGAGACCAGTGCATCACAGCACTCAGATTAAAGGTATACAAGATCATCCAATGAAGGAACCAGCGCATCAGAGATCATCCCATGAAGGAACCAGCGCATCAGAGATCATCCCATGAAGGAACCAGCGCATCACAGCACTCAGATTAGCGGTATGCAAGATCATCCCATGAAGGGACCAGTGCATCACAGCACTCAGATTAGAGGTATGCAAGATCATCCCATGAAGGGACCAGTGCGTCAAAGATCACCCCATGAAGGGACCAATGCAAAGATCATCCCATGAAGGGACCACTGCATCAGAGATCATCCCATGAAGGGACCAGTGCATCAGAGATCATTCCATGAAGGGACCAGTGCATCACAGCACTCAGATTAGAGGTATGCAAGATCATCCCATGAAGGGACCAGTGCATAAAACAACATCCCATGAAGGGACCAGTGCATCAGAGATCATCCCATGAAGAGACCAGTGCATCAGAGATCATCCCATGAAGAGACCAGTGCATCAAACAACAGCCCATGAAGGGATCAGTGCATCAAACAACATCCCATGAAGGGACCAGTGCATCAGAGATCATCCCATGAAGGGACCAGTGCATCAGAGATCATCCCATGAAGGGACCAGAGATCATCCCATGAAGGGACCAGAGATCATCCCATGAAGGGACCAGAGATCATCCCATGAAGGGACCAGAGATCATCCCCTGAAGGGACAAGAGATCAACCCCTGAAGGGACCAGAGATCATCCCATGAAGGGACCGGAGATCATCCCATGAAGGGACAGGAGATCATCCCATGAAGGGACCAGAGATCATCCCATGAAGGGACCAGAGATCATCCCATGAAGGGACCAGAGATCATCCCATGAAGGGACCAGTGCATTGGAGATCATCCCATGAAGGGACGAGTACATAGGAGATCATCCCATGAATGGACCAGTGCATCACAGAACACAGATTAGTGGTATACAAGATCATCCCATGAAGGGACCAGTGCATCAAAGATCATCCCATGAAGGGACCAGTGCAAAGATCATCCCATGAAGGGACCAGTGCAAAGATCATCCCATGAAGGGACCAGCGCAAAGATCATCCCATGAAGGGACCAGTGCATCAAAGATCATCCCATGAAGGGACCAGTGCATCAAAGATCATCCCATGAAGTGACCAGTGCAAAGATCATCCCATGAAGGGACCAGTGCAAAGATCATCCCATGAAGGGACCAGTGCAGAAGGGACCAGTGCAAAGATCGTCCCATGAAGGGACCAGTGCAGAAGGGACCAGTGCAAAGATCGTCCCATGAATGGACCAGTGCATCAGAGATCATCCCATGAAGGGACCACTGCATCAGAGATCATCCCATGAAGGGACCACTGCATCAGAGATCATCCCATGAAGGGACCACTGCATCAGAGATCATCCCATGAAGGGACCAGTGCATCATCACAGCACTCAGATTAGAGGTATGCAAGATCATCCCATGAAGGGACCAGTGCATCAGAGATCATCCCATGAAGGGACCAGAGATCATCCCATGAAGGGACCACTGCATCAGAGATCATCCCATGAAGGGGCCACTGCATCAGAGATCATCCCATGAAGGGACCACTGCATCACAGCACTCAGATTAACAGTATGCAAGATCATCCCATGAAGGGACCAGTGCATCAAAGTTCATCCCATGAAGGTACCAGTGCATCAGCGATCATCCCATGAAGGGACCAGTGCATCAAACATCATCCCATGAAGGGACCAGTGCATCAACCATCATCCCATGGAGGGACCAGTGCATCACAGCACTCAGATTAGAGGTATAGAAGATCATCCCATGAAGGGACGAGCGCATCAGAGATCATCCCATGGAGGGATCAGTGCATCACAGCACTCAGATTAGAGGTATGCAAGATCATCCCATGAAGGGACCAGTGCATCATGGATGATCATCCCATGAAGAGACCAGTGCATCATGGATGATCATCCCATGAAGGGACCAGTGCATCAAAGATCATCCCATGAAGGGACCAGTGCAAAGATCATCCCATGAAGGGACCAGCGCATCAAAGATCATCCCATGAAGGGACCAGCGCATCAAAGATCATCCGGTGAAGGGACCAGCACAGCAGAGATCATCCCATGAAGGGACAAGTGCATCACAGCACTCAGATTAGAGATATGCAAGACAATCCCATGAAGCGACCAGTGCATCAGAGATCATCCCATGAAGGGACCACTGCATCAAAGATCATCCCATGAAGGGACCACTGCAAAGATCATCCCATGAAGGGACCACTGCAAAGATCATCCCATGAAGGGACCAGTGCAAAGATCATCCCATGAAGGGACCAGTGCATCAAAGATCAACCCATGAAGGGACCAGTGCATCAAATATCATCCCATGAAAGGACCAGTGCACCAAGGCCCTCAGATTAGAGGTATGCAAGATCCCATGAAGGGACCAGCACGTCAAAGATCATACCATGAAGGGACCAGTGCATCACAGCACTGAGATTAGAGGTATGCAAGATCATCCCATGAAGGGACCAGTGCATCAACGATCATCCCCATGAAGGGATCAGTGCATCAGAGATCAACCCATTAAGGGACCAGTGCATCAAAGATCATCCCATGAAGGGACCACTGCATCAGAGATCATCCCATGAAGGGACCAGAGATCATCCCATGAAGGGACCACTGCATCAGAGATCATCAAATGAAGGGACCACTGCATCAGAGATCATCCCATGAAGGGACCACTGCATCACAGCACTCAGATTAGCGGTATGCAAGATCATCCCATGAAGGGACCAGTGCATCAAAGATCATCCCATGAAGGGACCAGTGCATCAACGATCATCCCCATTAAGGGACCAGTGCATCAGAGATCAACCCATTAAGGGACCAGTGCATCAGAGATCATACCATGAAGGGACAAGTGCATCAGAGATCATCCCATGAAAGGACCAGTGCAACAGAGATCATCCCATGAAGGGACCAGTGCATCACAGCACTCTGATTAAAGGTATACAAGATCATCCAATGAAGGAACCAGCGCATCAGAGATCATCCCATGAAGGAACCAGCGCATCAGAGATCATCCCATGAAGGAACCAGCGCATCACAGCACTCAGATTAGCGGCATGCAAGATCATCCCATGAAGGGACCAGTGCATCACAGCACTCAGATTAGAGGTATGCAAGATCATCCCATGAAGGGACCAGTGCGTCAAAGATCACCCCATGAAGGGACCAATGCAAAGATCATCCCATGAAGGGACCACTGCATCAGAGATCATCCCATGAAGGGACCACTGCATCAGAGATCATCCCATGAAGGGACCAGTGCATCAAAGATCATCCCATGAAGGGACCAGTGAATCAAAGATCATCCCATAAAGTGACCAGTGCAAAAATCATCCCATGAAGGGACCAGTGCAAAAATCATCCCATGAAGGGGCCAGTGCAAAAACCATCCCATGAAGGGACCAGTGCATCACAGCACTCAGATTAGAGGTATGCAAGATCATCCCATGAAGGGACCAGTGCATCAAAGATCATCCCATGAAGGGACCAGTGCATTAGAGATCATCCCATGAAGGGACCAGTGCATCAGAGATCATTCCATGAAGGGACCAGTGCATCACAGCACTCAGATTAGAGGTATGCAAGATCATCCCATGAAGGGACCAGTGCATCAAACAACATCCCATGAAGGGACCAGTGCATCAGAGATCATCCCATAAAGAGACCAGTGCATCAGAGATCATCCCATGAAGGGACCAGTTCATCAAACAACAGCCCATGAAGGGATCAGTGCATCAAACAACATCCCATGAAGGGACCAGTGCATCAGAGATCATCCCATGAAGGGACCAGTGCATCAGAGATCATCCCATGAAGGGACCAGAGATCATCCCATGAAGGGACCAGAGATCATCCCATGAAGGGACCAGAGATCATCCCATGAAGGAACCAGAGATCATCCCCTGAAGGGACCAGAGATCATCCCCTGAAGGGACCAGAGATCATCCCCTGAAGGGACCAGAGATCATCCCCTGAAGGGACCAGAGATCATCCCATGAAGGGACCGGAGATCATCCCATGAAGGGACCGGAGATCATCCCATGAAGGGACCGGAGATCATCCCATGAAGGGACAGGAGATCATCCCATGAAGGGACCAGAGATCATCCCATGAAGGGACCAGAGATCATCCCATGAAGGGACCAGAGATCATCCCATGAAGGGACCAGTGCATTGGAGATCATCCCATGAAGGGACCAGTGCATAGGAGATCATCCCATGAATGGACCAGTGCATCACAGAACACAGATTAGTGGTATACAAGATCATCCCATGAAGGGACCAGTGCATCAAAGATCATCCCATGAAGGGACCAGTGCATCAAAGATCATCCCATGAAGGGACCAGTGCAAAGATCATCCCATGAAGGGACCAGTGCATCAAAGATCATCCCATGAAGGGACCAGTGCATCAAAGATCATCCCATGAAGGTACCAGTGCATCAAAGATCATCCCATGAAGTGACCAGTGCAAAGATCATCACATGAAGGGACCAGTGCAAAGATCATCCCATGAAGGGACCAGTGCAAAGATCATCCCATGAAGGGACCAGTGCAAAGATCATCCCATGAAGGGACCAGTGCAAAGATTGTCCCATGAAGGGACCAGTGCAAAGATCGTCCCATGAAGGGACCAGTGCAAAGATCATCCCATGAATGGACCAGTGCATCAGAGATCAACCCATGAAGGGACCAGTGCATCAAAGATCATCCCATGAAAGGACCAGTGCATCACAGCCCTCAGATTAGAGGTATGCAAGATACGATGAAGGGACCAGCACATCAAAGATCATCCCATGAAGGGACGAGTCCATCACAGCACTAAGATTAGAGGTATGCACGATCATCCCATGAAGGGACTAGTGCATCAGAGATCATCCCATGGAGGGACCAGTGCATCAGAGATCATCCCATGAAGGGACCAGTGCATCAGAGATGATCCCATGCAGGGACCAGAGATCATCCCATGAACGGACCAGTGCATCAGAGATGATCCCATGCAGGGACCAGAGATCATCCCATGAAGGGACCACTGCATCAGAGATCATCCCATGAAGGGACCACTGCATCAGAGATCATCTCATGAAGGGACCAGTGCATCAAAGATCATCCCATGAAGGGACCAGTGCATCAAAGATCATCCCATGAAGGGACCAGTGCATCAAAGATCATCCCATGAAGGGACCAGTGCATCAAAGATCATCCCATGAAGGGACCAATGCAAAGATCATCCCATGAAGGGACCACTGCATCAGAGATCATCCCATGAAGCGACCACTGCATCAGAGATCATCCCATGAAGGGACCACTGCATCAGAGATCATCCCATGAAGGGACCACTGCATCAGAGATCATCCCATGAAGGGACCACTGCATCACAGCACTCAGATTAACAGTATGCAAGATCATCCCATGAAGGGACCAGTGCATCAAAGTTCATCCCATGAAGGTACCAGTGCATCAGCGATCATCCCATGAAGGGACCAGTGCATCAAACCTCATCCCATGAAGGGACCAGTGCATCAACCATCATCCCATGGAGGGACCAGTGCATCACAGCACTCAGATTAGAGGTATGCAAGATCATCCCATGAAGGGCCGAGCGCATCAGAGATCATCCCATTGTGGGACCAGTGCATCACGGCACTCAGATTAGAGGTATACAAGATCATCCCATGAAGGGACCAGCACATCAGAAATCATCCCATTAAGGGACCAGCGCATCAGAAATCATCCCATGAAGGTACCAGTGCATCACATCACTCAGATTAGAGGTATACAAGATCATCCCATGAAGGGACCAGTGCATCACAGCAGTCAGATTAGAGGTATGCAAGATCATCCCATGAAGGGACCAGTGCAAAGATCATCCCATGAAGGGACCAGTGCATCAAAGATCATCCAATGAAGGGACCAGTGCATCACAGCACTCAGATTAGAGGTATGCAAGATCATCCCATGAAGTGACCAGCACATCAAAGATCATCACATGAAGGGACCAGCGCATCAAAGATCATCCCATGAAGAGACCAGCGCAGCAGAGATCATCCCATGAAGTGACCAGCGCAGCAGAGATCATCCCATGAAGTGACCAGTGCAGTGATCATCTCATGAAGGGACCAGTGCATCAGAGATCATACCATGAAGGGACCAGTGCATCACAGCACTCAAATTAGAGGTTTGCAAGATCATCCCATGAAGGGACCAGCGCATCACAGCAGTCAGATTAGAGGTATGCAAGATCATCCCATGAAGGGACCAGTACAAACATCATCCCATGAAGGGACCAGTGCAAAGATCATCCCATAAAGGGACCAGTGCATCAAAGATCATCCCATGAAGGGACCAGTGTATCACAGCACTTAGATTAGAGGTATGCAAGATCATCCCATGAAGGAACCAGTGCATCACAGCACTCAGATTGGAGGTATGCAAGATCATCCCATGAAGGGACCAGTGCATCAAAGATCATCCCATGAAGGGACCAGTGCATCAAAGATCATCCCATGAAGGGACCAGTGAATCAAAGATCATCCCATAAAGGGACCAGTGCAAAAATCATCCCATCAAAGGGCCAGTGCAAAAACCATCCCATGAAGGGACCAGTGCATCACAGCACTCAGATTAGAGGTATGCAAGATCTTCCCATGAAGGGACCAGTGCATCATAGATCATCCCATGAAGGGACCAGTGCATCAAAGATCATCCCATAAAGGGACCAGTGCATCAGAGATCATCCCATGAAGGGACCAGTGAATCAAAGATCATCCCATAAAGGGACCAGTGCAAAAATCATCCCATCAAAGGGCCAGTGCAAAAACCATCCCATGAAGGGACCAGTGCATCACAGCACTCAGATTAGAGGTATGCAAGATCTTCCCATGAAGGGACCAGTGCATCATAGATCATCCCATGAAGGGACCAGTGCATCAAAGATCATCCCATAAAGGGACCAGTGCATCAGAGATCATCCCATGAAGGGACCAGTGCATCAGAGATCATTCCATGAAGGGACCAGTGCATCAGAGAACATCCCATGAAGGGACCAGTGCATCACAGCACTCAGATTAGAGGTATGCAAGATCATCCCATGAAGGGACCAGTGCATCAAACAACATCCCATGAAGGGACCAGTGCATCAGAGATCATCCCATGAAGAGACCAGTGCATCGGAGATCATCCCATGAAGGGACCAGTGCATCAAACAACAGCCCATGAAGGGACCAGTGCATCAAACAACATCCCATGAAGGGACCAGTGCATCAGAGATCATCCCATGAAGGGACCAGAGATCATCCCATGAAGGGACCAGAGATCATCCCATGAAGGGACCAGAGATCATCCCATGAAGGAACCAGAGATCATCCCCTGAAGGGACCAGAGATCATCCCCTGAAGGGGCCAGAGATCATCCCATGAAGGGACCAGAGATCATCCCATGAAGGAACCAGTGCATTGGAGATCATCCCATGAAGGGACCAGTGCATAGGAGATCATCCCATGAAGGGACCAGTGCATAGGAGATCATCCCATGAAGGGACCAGTGCATCACAGAACTCAGATTAGTGGTATACAAGATCATCCCATGAAGGGACCAGTGCATCAAAGATCATCCCTTGAAGGGACCAGTGCAAAGATCATCCCATGAAGGGACCAGTGCAAAGATCATCCCATGAAGGGACCAGTGCATCAAAGATCATCCCATGAAGGGACCAGTGCATCGAAGATCATCCCATGAAGGGACCAGTACATCAAAGATCATCCCATGAAGGGACCAGTGCAAAGATCATCCCATGAAGGGACCAGTGCAAAGACCATCCCATGTAGGGACCAGTGCATCAAAGATCATCCCATAAAGGGACCAGTGCATCACAGCACTCAAATTAGAGGTTTGCAAGATCATCCCATGAAGGGACCAGCGCATCACAGCAGTCAGATTAGAGGTATGCAAGATCATCCCATGAAGGGACCAGTGCAAAGATCATCCCATGAAGGGACCAGTGCATCATAGATCATCCCATGAAGAGACCAGTTCCTCAACGAACCTCCCATGAAGGGACCAGTGCATCAAAGATCATCCCATGAAGGGACCAGTGCATCAAAGATCATCCCATGAAGGGGCCAGTGAATCAAAGATCATCCCATAAAGGGACCAGTGCAAAAATCATCCCATGAAGGGACCAGTGCAAAAATCATCCCATGAAGGGACCAGTGCAAAAATCATCCCATGAAGGGGCCAGTGCAAAAACCATCCCATGAAGGGACCAGTGCATCACAGCACTCAGATTAGAGGTATGCAAGATCATCCCATGAAGGGACCAGGGCATCAGAGATCATCCCATGAAGGTACCAGTGCATCAAAGATCATCCCATGAAGGGACCAGTGCATCAGAGATCATCCCATGAAGGGACCAGTGCATCAGAGATCATCCCATGAAGGGACCAGTGCATCAGAGATCATTCCATGAAGGGACCAGTGCATCACAGCACTCAGATTAGAGGTATGCAAGATCATCCCATGAAGGGACCAGTGCATCAAACAACATCCCATGAAGGGACCAGTGCATCAGAGATCATCCCATGAAGAGACCAGTGCATCAGAGATCATCCCATGAAGGGACCAGTGCATCAAACAACAGCCCATGAAGGGATCAGTGCATCAAACAACATCCCATGAAGTGACCAGTGCATCAGAGATCATCCCATGAAGGGACCAGTGCATCAAAGCACTAAGATTAGCGGTATGCAAGATCATCCCATGAAGGGACCAGTGCATCAAAGATCATCCCATGAAGGGACCAGTGAATCCACGATCATCCCCATGAAGGGACCAGTGCATCAGAGATCAACCCATTAAGGGACCAGTGCATCAGACATCATACCATGAAGGGACAAGTGCATCAGTGATCATCCCATGAAAGGACCAGTGCAACAGAGATCATCCCATGAAGAGACCAGTGCATCACAGCACTCAGATTAAAGGTATACAAGATCATCCAATGAAGGAACCAGCGCATCAGAGATCATCCCATGAAGGAACCAGCGCATCAGCGATCATCCCATGAAGGGACCAGTGCATCAACCATCATCCCATGGAGGGACCAGTGCATCACAGCACTCCGATTAGAGGTATGCAAGATCATCCCATGAAGGGCCGAGCGCATCAGAGATCATCCCATTGTGGGACCAGTGCATCACGGCACTCAGATTAGAGGTATACAAGATCATCCCATGAAGGGACCAGCACATCAGAAATCATCCCATTAAGGGACCAGCGCATCAGAAATCATCCCATGAAGGTACCAGTGCATCACATCACTCAGATTAGAGGTATACAAGATCATCCCATGAAGGGACCAGTGCATCACAGCAGTCAGATTAGAGGTATGCAAGATCATCCCATGAAGGGACCAGTGCAAAGATCATCCCATGAAGGGACCAGTGCATCAAAGATCATCCCATGAAGGGACCAGTGCATCACAGCACTCAGATTAGAGGTATGCAAGATCATCCCATGAAGTGACCAGCACATCAAAGATCATCACATGAAGGGACCAGCGCATCAAAGATCATCCCATGAAGAGACCAGCGCAGCAGAGATCATCCCATGAAGTGACCAGCGCAGCAGAGATCATCCCATGAAGTGACCAGTGCAGTGATCATCTCATGAAGGGACCAGTGCATCAGAGATCATACCATGAAGGGACCAGTACAAACATCATCCCATGAAGGGACCAGTGCAAAGATCATCCCATAAAGGGACCAGTGCATCAAAGATCATCCCATGAAGGGACCAGTGTATCACAGCACTTAGATTAGAGGTATGCAAGATCATCCCATGAAGGAACCAGTGCATCACAGCACTCAGATTGGAGGTATGCAAGATCATCCCATGAAGGGACCAGTGCATCAAAGATCATCCCATGAAGGGACCAGTGCATCAAAGATCATCCCATGAAGGGACCAGTGAATCAAAGATCATCCCATAAAGGGACCAGTGCAAAAATCATCCCATCAAAGGGCCAGTGCAAAAACCATCCCATGAAGGGACCAGTGCATCACAGCACTCAGATTAGAGGTATGCAAGATCTTCCCATGAAGGGACCAGTGCATCAGAGATCATCCCATGAAGGGACCAGTGCATCAGAGATCATTCCATGAAGGGACCAGTGCATCAGAGAACATCCCATGAAGGGACCAGTGCATCACAGCACTCAGATTAGAGGTATGCAAGATCATCCCATGAAGGGACCAGTGCATCAAACAACATCCCATGAAGGGACCAGTGCATCAGAGATCATCCCATGAAGAGACCAGTGCATCGGAGATCATCCCATGAAGGGACCAGTGCATCAAACAACAGCCCATGAAGGGACCAGTGCATCAAACAACATCCCATGAAGGGACCAGTGCATCAGAGATCATCCCATGAAGGGACCAGAGATCATCCCATGAAGGGACCAGAGATCATCCCATGAAGGGACCAGAGATCATCCCATGAAGGGACCAGAGATCATCCCATGAAGGGACCAGAGATCATCCCATGAAGGGACCAGAGATCATCCCATGAAGGGACCAGAGATCATCCCATGAAGGAACCAGAGATCATCCCCTGAAGGGACCAGAGATCATCCCATGAAGGGACCAGAGATCATCCCATGAAGGGACCAGAGATCATCCCATGAAGGAACCAGTGCATTGGAGATCATCCCATGAAGGGACCAGTGCATAGGAGATCATCCCATGAAGGGACCAGTGCATAGGAGATCATCCCATGAAGGGACCAGTGCATCACAGAACTCAGATTAGTGGTATACAAGATCATCCCATGAAGGGACCAGTGCATCAAAGATCATCCCTTGAAGGGACCAGTGCAAAGATCATCCCATGAAGGGACCAGTGCAAAGATCATCCCATGAAGGGACCAGTGCATCAAAGATCATCCCATGAAGGGACCAGTGCATCGAAGATCATCCCATGAAGGGACCAGTACATCAAAGATCATCCCATGAAGGGACCAGTGCAAAGATCATCCCATGAAGGGACCAGTGCAAAGACCATCCCATGAAGGGACCAGTGCATCAAAGATCATCCCATAAAGGGACCAGTGCATCACAGCACTCAAATTAGAGGTTTGCAAGATCATCCCATGAAGGGACCAGCGCATCACAGCAGTCAGATTAGAGGTATGCAAGATCATCCCATGAAGGGACCAGTGCAAAGATCATCCCATGAAGGGACCAGTGCATCATAGATCATCCCATGAAGAGACCAGTTCCTCAACGAACCTCCCATGAAGGGACCAGTGCATCAAAGATCATCCCATGAAGGGACCAGTGCATCAAAGATCATCCCATGAAGGGGCCAGTGAATCAAAGATCATCCCATAAAGGGACCAGTGCAAAAATCATCCCATGAAGGGACCAGTGCAAAAATCATCCCATGAAGGGACCAGTGCAAAAATCATCCCATGAAGGGGCCAGTGCAAAAACCATCCCATGAAGGGACCAGTGCATCACAGCACTCAGATTAGAGGTATGCAAGATCATCCCATGAAGGGACCAGTGCATCAAAGATCATCCCATGAAGGGACCAGTGCATCAGAGATCATCCCATGAAGGGACCAGTGCATCAGAGATCATTCCATGAAGGGACCAGTGCATCACAGCACTCAGATTAGAGGTATGCAAGATCATCCCATGAAGGGACCAGTGCATCAAACAACATCCCATGAAGGGACCAGTGCATCAGAGATCATCCCATGAAGAGACCAGTGCATCAGAGATCATCCCATGAAGGGACCAGTGCATCAAACAACAGCCCATGAAGGGATCAGTGCATCAAACAACATCCCATGAAGTGACCAGTGCATCAGAGATCATCCCATGAAGGGACCAGTGCATCAAAGCACTAAGATTAGCGGTATGCAAGATCATCCCATGAAGGGACCAGTGCATCAAAGATCATCCCATGAAGGGACCAGTGAATCCACGATCATCCCCATGAAGGGACCAGTGCATCAGAGATCAACCCATTAAGGGACCAGTGCATCAGAGATCATACCATGAAGGGACAAGTGCATCAGTGATCATCCCATGAAAGGACCAGTGCAACAGAGATCATCCCATGAAGAGACCAGTGCATCACAGCACTCAGATTAAAGGTATACAAGATCATCCAATGAAGGAACCAGCGCATCAGAGATCATCCCATGAAGGAACCAGCGCATCAGCGATCATCCCATGAAGGGACCAGTGCATCAACCATCATCCCATGGAGGGACCAGTGCATCACAGCACTCCGATTAGAGGTATGCAAGATCATCCCATGAAGGGCCGAGCGCATCAGAGATCATCCCATTGTGGGACCAGTGCATCACGGCACTCAGATTAGAGGTATACAAGATCATCCCATGAAGGGACCAGCACATCAGAAATCATCCCATTAAGGGACCAGCGCATCAGAAATCATCCCATGAAGGTACCAGTGCATCACATCACTCAGATTAGAGGTATACAAGATCATCCCATGAAGGGACCAGTGCATCACAGCAGTCAGATTAGAGGTATGCAAGATCATCCCATGAAGGGACCAGTGCAAAGATCATCCCATGAAGGGACCAGTGCATCAAAGATCATCCCATGAAGGGACCAGTGCATCACAGCACTCAGATTAGAGGTATGCAAGATCATCCCTTGAAGGGACCAGTGCAGAGATCATCCTATGAAGGGACCAATGCAAAGATCATCCCATGAAGGGACCATTGCGTCAGAGATCATCCCATGAAGCTACCAGTGCATCACAGCACTCAGATTAGAGGTATGCAAGATCATCCCATGAAGTGACCAGCACATCAAAGATCATCACATGAAGGGACCAGCGCATCAAAGATCATCCCATGAAGAGACCAGCGCAGCAGAGATCATCCCATGAAGTGACCAGCGCAGCAGAGATCATCCCATGAAGTGACCAGTGCAGTGATCATCTCATGAAGGGACCAGTGCATCAGAGATCATACCATGAAGGGACCAGTGCATCACAGCACTCAAATTAGAGGTTTGCAAGATCATCCCATGAAGGGACCAGTGCATCACAGCAGTCAGATTAGAGGTATGCAAGATCATCCCATGAAGGGACCAGTACAAACATCATCCCATGAAGGGACCAGTGCAAAGATCATCCCATAAAGGGACCAGTGCATCAAAGATCATCCCATGAAGGGACCAGTGTATCACAGCACTTAGATTAGAGGTATGCAAGATCATCCCATGAAGGAACCAGTGCATCACAGCACTCAGATTGGAGGTATGCAAGATCATCCCATGAAGGGACCAGTGCATCAAAGATCATCCCATGAAGGGACCAGTGCATCAAAGATCATCCCATGAAGGGACCAGTGAATCAAAGATCATCCCATAAAGGGACCAGTGCAAAAATCATCCCATCAAAGGGCCAGTGCAAAAACCATCCCATGAAGGGACCAGTGCATCACAGCACTCAGATTAGAGGTATGCAAGATCTTCCCATGAAGGGACCAGTGCATCAGAGATCATCCCATGAAGGGACCAGTGCATCAGAGATCATTCCATGAAGGGACCAGTGCATCAGAGAACATCCCATGAAGGGACCAGTGCATCACAGCACTCAGATTAGAGGTATGCAAGATCATCCCATGAAGGGACCAGTGCATCAAACAACATCCCATGAAGGGACCAGTGCATCAGAGATCATCCCATGAAGAGACCAGTGCATCGGAGATCATCCCATGAAGGGACCAGTGCATCAAACAACAGCCCATGAAGGGACCAGTGCATCAAACAACATCCCATGAAGGGACCAGTGCATCAGAGATCATCCCATGAAGGGACCAGAGATCATCCCATGAAGGGACCAGAGATCATCCCATGAAGGAACCAGAGATCATCCCCTGAAGGGACCAGAGATCATCCCATGAAGGGACCAGAGATCATCCCATGAAGGGACCAGAGATCATCCCATGAAGGGACCAGAGATCATCCCATGAAGGGACCAGAGATCATCCCATGAAGGAACCAGTGCATTGGAGATCATCCCATGAAGGGACCAGTGCATAGGAGATCATCCCATGAAGGGACCAGTGCATCACAGAACTCAGATTAGTGGTATACAAGATCATCCCATGAAGGGACCAGTGCATCAAAGATCATCCCTTGAAGGGACCAGTGCAAAGATCATCCCATGAAGGGACCAGTGCAAAGATCATCCCATGAAGGGACCAGTGCATCAAAGATCATCCCATGAAGGGACCAGTGCATCAAAGATCATCCCATGAAGGGACCAGTACATCAAAGATCATCCCATGAAGGGACCAGTGCAAAGATCATCCCATGAAGGGACCAGTGCAAAGACCATCCCATGAAGGGACCAGTGCATCAAAGATCATCCCATAAAGGGACCAGTGCATCAAAGATCATCCCATAAAGGGACCAGTGCATCACAGCACTCAAATTAGAGGTTTGCAAGATCATCCCATGAAGGGACCAGCGCATCACAGCAGTCAGATTAGAGGTATGCAAGATCATCCCATGAAGGGACCAGTGCAAAGATCATCCCATGAAGGGACCAGTGCATCATAGATCATCCCATGAAGAGACCAGTTCCTCAACGAACCTCCCATGAAGGGACCAGTGCATCAAAGATCATCCCATGAAGGGACCAGTGCATCAAAGATCATCCCATGAAGGGACCAGTGAATCAAAAATCATCCCATAAAGGGACCAGTGCAAAAATCATCCCATGAAGGGACCAGTGCAAAAATCATCCCATGAAGGGACCAGTGCAAAAATCATCCCATGAAGGGACCAGTGCAAAAATCATCCCATGAAGGGGCCAGTGCAAAAACCATCCCATGAAGGGACCAGTGCATCACAGCACTCAGATTAGAGGTATGCAAGATCATCCCATGAAGGGACCAGTGCATCAAAGATCATCCCATGAAGGGACCAGTGCATCAGAGATCATCCCATGAAGGGACCAGTGCATCAGAGATCATTCCATGAAGGGACCAGTGCATCACAGCACTCAGATTAGAGGTATGCAAGATCATCCCATGAAGGGACCAGTGCATCAAACAACATCCCATGAAGGGACCAGTGCATCAGAGATCATCCCATGAAGAGACCAGTGCATCAGAGATCATCCCATGAAGGGACCAGTGCATCTAACAACAGCCCATGAAGGGATCAGTGCATCAAACAACATCCCATGAAGGGACCAGTGCATCAGAGATCATCCCATGAAGGGACCAGTGCATCAAAGCACTCAGATTAGCGGTATGCAAGATCATCCCATGAAGGGACCAGTGCATCAAAGATCATCCCATGAAGGGACCAGTGAATCAACGATCATCCCCATGAAGGGACCAGTGCATCAGAGATCAACCCATTAAGGGACCAGTGCATCAGAGATCATACCATGAAGGGACAAGTGCATCAGTGATCATCCCATGAAAGGACCAGTGCAACAGAGATCATCCCATGAAGAGACCAGTGCATCACAGCACTCAGATTAAAGGTATACAAGATCATCCAATGAAGGAACCAGCGCATCAGAAATCATCCCATGAAGGAACCAGCGCATCAGAGATCATCCCATGAAGGAACCAGCGCATCACAGCACTCAGATTAGCGGTATGCAAGATCATCCCATGAAGGGACCAGTGCATCACAGCACTCAGATTAGAGGTATGCAAGATCATCCCATGAAGGGACCAGTGCGTCAAAGATCACCCCATGAAGGGACCAATGCAAAGATCATCCCATGAAGGGACCACTGCATCAGAGATCATCCCATGAAGGGACCACTGCATCAGAGATCATCCCATGAAGGGACCACTGCATCAGAGATCATCCCATGAAGGGACCAGTGCATCATCACAGCACTCAGATTAGAGGTATGCAAGATCATCCCATGAAGGGACCAGTGCATCAGAGATCATCCCATGAAGGGACCAGAGATCATCCCATAAAGGGACCACTGCATCAGAGATCATCCCATGAAGGGGCCACTGCATCAGAGATCATCCCATGAAGGGACCACTGCATCACAGCACTCAGATTAACAGTATGCAAGATCATCCCATGAAGGGACCAGTGCATCAAAGTTCATCCCATGAAGGTACCAGTGCATCAGCGATCATCCCATGAAGGGACCAGTGCATCAAACATCATCCCATGAAGGGACCAGTGCATCAACCATCATCCCATGGAGGGACCAGTGCATACCAGCACTCAGATTAGAGGTATAGAAGATCATCCCATGAAGGGACGAGCGCATCAGAGATCATCCCATGGAGGGATCAGTGCATCACAGCACTCAGATTAGAGGTATGCAAGATCATCCCATGAAGGGACCAGTGCATCATGGATGATCATCCCA
This sequence comes from Triturus cristatus, assembly GCF_964204655.1. Taxonomy (NCBI): domain Eukaryota; kingdom Metazoa; phylum Chordata; class Amphibia; order Caudata; family Salamandridae; genus Triturus; species Triturus cristatus. The sequence goes on from NC_140591.1 coordinate 1,274,900,750, forward strand.
TGAAGAGACCAGTGCAAAGATCATCCCATGAAGGGACCAGCGCATCAAAGATCATCCGGTGAATGGACCAGCACAGCAGAGATCATCCCATGAAGGGACAAGTGCATCACAGCACTCAGATTAGAGATATGCAAGACCATCCCATGAAGCGACCACTGCATCAGAGATCATCCCATGAAGGGACCACTGCATCAAAGATCATCCCATGAAGGGACCACTGCAAAGATCATCCCATGAAGGGACCAGTGCAAAGATCATCCCATGAAGGGACCAGTGCATCAAAGATCAATCCATGAAGGGACCAGTGCATCAAATATCATCCCATGAAAGGACCAGTGCATCAAGGTCCTCAGATTAGAGGTATGCAAGATCCCATGAAGGGACCAGCACGTCAAAGATCATACCATGAAGGGACCAGTGCATCACAGCACTGAGATTAGAGGTATGCAAGATCATCCCGTTAAGGGACCAGTGCATCAGAGAGCAAGAGCATCACATGAAGGGACCAGTGCATCACAGCACTCAGATTAGAGGTTTGCAAGATCATCCCATGAAGGGACCAGCGCATCAGAGATCATCCCACGAAGGGACCAGCGCATCAGAGATCATCCCACGAAGGGACCAGTGCATCAAAGATCATCCCATGAAGGGACCAGTGCATCACAGCACTCAGATTCGTGGTATACAAGATCATCCCATGAAGGGACCAGTGCAGAGATCATCCCATGAAGGAGCCAGTGCATCAGAGATCATCCCATGAAGGGACCAGTGCATCAGAGATCATCCCATGAAGGGACCAGCGCATCACAGCACTCAGATTAGAGGTATACAAGATCATCCCATGAAGGGACCAGCAAATCAAAAATCATCCCATGAAGGGGCCAGCGCATCAGAAATCATCCCATGAAGGTACCAGTGCATCACATCACTCAGATTAGAGGTATACAAGATCATCCCATGAAGGGACCAGTGCATCACAGCAGTCAGATTAGAGGTATGCAAGATCATCCCATGAAGGGACCAGTGCAAAGATCATCCCATGAAGGGACCAGTGCATCAAAGATCATCCCATGAAGGGACCAGTGCATATCAGCACTCACATTAGAGGTATGCAAGATCATCCCATGAAGTGACCAGCGCATCAAAGATCATCCCATGAAGGGACCAGCGCATCAAAGATCATCCCATGAAGGGACCAGCGCAGCAGAGATCATCCCATGAGGTGACCAGCGCAGCGATCATACCATGAAGGGACCAGTGCATCAGAGATCATACCATGAAGGGACCAGTGCATCAAAGATCTTCCCATGAAGGAACCAGTGCATCACAGAACTCAGATTAGTGGTATAGAAGATCATCCCATGAAGGGACCAGTGCATCAGAGATCATCCCATGAAGGGACCAGTGCATCAGAGATGATCCCATGAAGGGGCCAGTGCATCAGATCATCCCATAAAAGGACCAGTGCATCAAAGATCATCTCATGAAGGGACCAGTGCATCAAAGATCATCCCATGAGGGGCCAGTGCATCAAAGATCATCCCATGAAGGGACCAGCGCATCAGAGATCATCCCATGAAGGGACCAGCGCATCAGAGATCATCCCATGAAGGGACCAGCGCATCAGAGATCATCCCATGAAGGGACCAGCGCATCAGAGATCATCCCATGAAGGGACCAGCGCATCAGAGATCATCCCATGAAGGGACCAGCGCATCAGAGATCATCCCATGAAGGGACCAGCGCATCAGAGATCATCCCATGAAGGGACCAGCGCATCAGAGATCATCCCACGAAGGGACCAGCGCATCAGAGATCATCCCACGAAGGGACCAGTGCATCAAAGATCATCCCATGAAGGGACCAGTGCAGAGATCATCCCATTAAGGAACCAGTGCATCAGAGATCATCCCATGAAGGGACCGTCGCATCACAGCAGTCAGATTGGAGGTATGCAAGATTATCCCATGAAGGGACCAGTGCGTCAAAGATCATCCCATGAAGGGACCAGTGCATCAAAGATCATCCCATAAAGGGACCAGTGCAAAGATCATCCCATGAAGGGACCAATGCATCAGAGATCATCCCCAGTGCATCAGAGATCATCCCATGAAGGGACCAGTGCATCAGAGATCAACCCATGCAGGGACCACTGCAGCACAGCACTCACATTAGAGGTATGCAAGATCATCCCATGAAGGGACCAGTGCATCAAACCTCATCCCATGAAGGGACCAGTGCATCAAAGCTCATCCCATGAGGGAACCAGTGCATCACAGCACTCAGATTGGAGGTATGCAAGATTATCCCATGAAGGGACCAGTGCATCAAAGATCATCCCATGAAGGGACCAGTGCATCAAAGATCATCCCATAAAGGGACCAGTGCAAAGATCATCCCATGAAAGGACCACTGCATCAGAGATCATCCCATGAAGGGACCAGTGCATCAGAGATCATCCCAGGAAGGGGCCAGTGCATCAGAGATCAACCCATGCAGGGACCACTGCAGCACAGCACTCAGATTAGAGGTATGCAAGATCATCCCATGAAGGGACCAGTGCATTAAAGATCATCCCATGAAGGGACCAGTGCATCACAGCACTCAGATTAGAGGTATGCAAGATCATCCCATGAAGGGACCAGCGCATCAAAGATCATCCCATGAAGGGAGCAGTGCATCAGAGATCATCCCATGAAGGGAGCAGCGCAGAGATCATCCCATGAAGGGACCCGTGCATCAGAGATCATCCCATGAAGGGACCAGTGCATCAGAGATCATCCCATGAAGGGACCAGTGCATCAGAGATCATCCCATCAAGGGACCAGTGCATCAGAGATCATCCCATCAAGGGACCAGTGCATCAGAGGTCATCCCATCAAGGGACCAGAGATCATCCCATGAAGGGACAAGTGCATCACAGCACTCAGATTAGAGGTATGCAAGATCATCGCATGAAGGGACCGGTGCATCAGAGATCATCCCATGAAGGGACCAGTGCATCAGAGCACTCAGATTAGAGGTATACAAGTTCTTCCCATGAAGGGACCGGTGTATCAGAGATCATTCCATGAAGGGACCAGTGCATCAGATCATCCCATGAAGAGACCAGTGCATCACAGCACTCAGATTAGAGGTATGCAAGATCATCCCATGAAGGGACCAGAGCAAAGATCATCCCATGAAGGGACCAGTGCATCAAACATCATCCCATGAAGGGACCAGCGCATCAGAGATCATCCCATGAAGGGACCAGTGCATCATAGATCATCCCATGAAGCAACCAGTGCATCAGAGATCATCCCATGAAGCGACCAGTGCATCAGAGATCATCCCATGAAGCGACCAGTGCATCAAACATCATCCCATGAAGGGACCAGTGCATCAAAGATCATCCCGTTAAGGGACCAGTGCATCAGAGAGCAAGAGCATCACATGAAGGGACCAGTGCATCACAGCACTCAGATTAGAGGTTTGAAAGATCATCCCATGAAGGGACCAGCGCATCAGAGATCATCCCGTTAAGGGACCAGTGCATCAGAGAGCAAGAGCATCACATGAAGGGACCAGTGCATCACAGCACTCAGATTAGAGGTTTGCAAGATCATCCCATGAAGGGACCAGCGCATCAGAGATCATCCCACGAAGGGACCAGCGCATCAGAGATCTTCCCACGAAGGGACCAGTGCATCAAAGATCATCCCATGAAGGGACCAGTGCATCACAGCACTCAGATTCGTGGTATACAAGATCATCCCATGAAGGGACCAGTGCAGAGATCATCCCATGAAGGAGCCAGTGCATCAGAGATCATCCCATGAAGGGACCAGTGCATCAGAGATCATCCCATGAAGGGACCAGCGCATCACAGCACTCAGATTAGAGGTATACAAGATCATCCCGTGAAGGGACCAGCAAATCAAAAATCATCCCATGAAGGGGCCAGCGCATCAGAAATCATCCCATGAAGGTACCAGTGCATCACATCACTCAGATTAGAGGTATACAAGATCATCCCATGAAGGGACCAGTGCATCAAAGCAGTCAGATTAGAGGTATGCAAGATCATCCCATGAAGGGACCAGTGCAAAGATCATCCCATGAAGGGACCAGTGCATCAAAGATCATCCCATGAAGGGACCAGTGCATAGCAGCACTCACATTAGAGGTATGCAAGATCATCCCATGAAGTGACCAGCGCATCAAAGATCATCCCATGAAGGGACCAGCGCATCAAAGATCATCCCATGAAGGGACCAGCGCAGCAGAGATCATCCCATGAGGTGACCAGCGCAGCGATCATACCATGAAGGGACCAGTGCATCAGAGATCATACCATGAAGGGACCAGTGCATCAAAGATCTTCCCATGAAGGAACCAGTGCATCACAGAACTCAGATTAGTGGTATAGAAGATCATCCCATGAAGGGACCAGTGCATCAGAGATCATCCCTTGAAGGGACCAGTGCATCAGAGATGATCCCATGAAGGGACCAGTGCATCAAACATCATCCCATGAAGGGACCAGCGCATCAGAGATCATCCCATGAAGGGACCAGTGCATCACAGAACTCAGATTAGTGGTATACAAGATCATCCCATGAAGGGACCAGTGCATCAAACATCATCCCATAAAAGGACCAGTGCATCAAAGATCATCTCATGAAGGGACCAGTGCATCAAAGATCATCCCATGAGGGGCCAGTGCATCAAAGATCATCCCATGAAGGGACCAGCGCATCAGAGATCATCCCATGAAGGGACCAGCGCATCAGAGATCATCCCATGAAGGGACCAGTGCATCAGAGATCATCCCATGAAGGGACCAGCGCATCAGAGATCATCCCATGAAGGGACCAGCGCATCAGAGATCATCCCATGAAGGGACCAGCGCATCAGAGATCATCCCACGAAGGGACCAGCGCATCAGAGATCATCCCACGAAGGGACCAGTGCATCAAAGATCATCCCATGAAGGGACCAGTGCAGAGATCATCCCATGAAGGAACCAGTGCATCAGAGATCATCCCATGAAGGGACCAGCGCATCACAGCAGTCAGATTAGAGGTATGCAAGATCATCCCATAAAGGGACCAGTGCATCAAAAATCATCCCATGAAGGGACCAGTGCATCGAAAATCATCCCATGAAGGGACCAGTGCATCAGAGATCATCCCATGAAGGGACCACTGCGTCAGAGATCATCCAATGAAGGGACCACTGCATCAAACATCATTCCATGAAGGGACCAGTGCAGAGATCATCCCATGAAGGGAAAAGTGCAGAGATCATCCCATGAAGGGACCAGTGCATCATAGAACATCCCATGAAGCGACCAGTGCATCAGAGATCATCCCATGAAGCGACCAGTGCATCAGAGATCATCCCATGAAGGGACCAGTGCACAGATCAGCGCATGAAGGGACCAATGCATCAAAGATCCTCCCATGAAGGAACCAGTGCATCAAAGATCATCCCATGAAGGGACCAGTTCCTCAAAGTACTCCGATTAGAGGTATGCAAGACCATCCCATGAAGGGACCAGTGCATCAGAGATCATCCCATGAAGGGACCAGTGCATCAGAGATCATCCCATGAAGGGACCAGTGCAGAGATCAGCGCAAGAAGGGACCAATGCATCAAAGATCCTCCCATGAAGGAACCAGTGCATCAAAGATCATCCCATGAAGGGACCAGTTCCTCAAAGTACTCCGATTAGAGGTATGCAAGACCATCCCATGAAGGGACCAGTGCATCAGAGATCATCCCATGAAGGGACCAGCACATCAGAGATCAAACCATGAAGGGACCAGCACATCAGAGATCATCCCACGAAGGGACCAGCGCATCAGAGATCATCCCACGAAGGGACCAGTGCATCAAAGATCATCCCATGAAGGGACCAGTGCATCAAAGATCATCCCATGAAGGGACCAGTGCATCAGAGATCATCCCATGAAGGGACCAGTGCATCAGAGATCATCCCATGAAGCGACCAGTGCATCAAACATCATCCCATGAAGGGACCAGTGCATCAAACATCATCCCATGAAGGGACCAGTGCATCAGAGATCACCCCATGAAGGGACCAGTGCATCAGAGATCATCCCATGAAGGGACCAGTGCAGAGATCAGCGCATGAAGGGACCAATGCATCAAAGATCCTCCCATGAAGGAACCAGTGCATCAAAGATCATCCCATGAAGGGACCAGTTCCTCAAAGTACTCCGATTAGAGGTATGCAAGACCATCCCATGAAGGGACCAGTGCATCAGAGATCATCCCATGAAGGGACCAGCACATCAGAGATCAAACCATGAAGGGACCAGCACATCAGAGATCATCCCACGAAGGGACCAGCGCATCAGAGATCATCCCACGAAGGGACCAGTGCATCAAAGATCATCCCATGAAGGGACCAGTGCATCACAGCACTCAGATTTGTGGTATACAAGATCATCCCATGAAGGGGCCGGTGCAGAGATCATCCCATGAAGGGACCAGTGCATCAGAGATCATCCCATGAAGGGACCAATGCATCAGAGATCATCCCATGAAGGGACCAGTGCATCAAAGATCTTCCCATGAAGGAACCAGTGCATCACTGAACTCAGATTAGAGGTTTGCAAGATAATCTCATGAAGGGACCAGTACATCAGAGATCATCCCATGAAGGGACCAGTGCATCAGAGATCATCCCATGAAGGGAGCAGTGCATCAGAGATCATCCCATAAAGGAACCAGTGCATCAAAGATCATCTCATAAAGGGACCAGTGCATCAAAGATCATCCCATAAAGGGACCAGTGCATCAAAAGATCATCCCATAAATCGACCAGTGCATCAAAAGATCATCCCATGAAGGGACCAGTGCAAAAATCATCACATGAAAGGACCAGTGCAAAAATCATCCCATGAAGGGACCAGTGCATCAAACCTCATCCCATGAAGGGAACCAGTGCATCAAAGCTCATCCCATGAGGGAACCAGTGCATCACAGCATTCAGATTGGAGGTATGCAAGATTATCCCATGAAGGGACCAGTGCATCAAAGATCATCCCATGAAGGGACCAGTGCATCAAAGATCATCCCATAAAGGGACCAGTGCAAAGATCATCCCATGAAGGGACCACTGCATCAAAGATCATCCCATGAAGGGACCAGTGCATCAAAGATCATCCCATGAAGGGACTAGTGCATCAGAGATCATCCCCAGCGCATCAGAGATCATCCCATGAAGGGACCAGTGCATCAGAGATCAACCCATGCAGGGACCACTGCAGCACAGCACTCACATTAGAGGTATGCAAGATCATCCCATGAAGGGACCAGTGCATCAAAGCACTCAGATTAGAGGTATGCAAGATCATCCCATGAAGGGAACAGCGCATCAAAGATCATCCCATGAAGGGAGCAGTGCATCAGAGATCATCCCATGAAGGGAGCAGCCCAGAGATCATCCCATGAAGGGACCAGTGCATCAGAGATCATCCCATGAAGGGACCAGTGCATCAGAGATCATCCCATGAAGGGACCAGTGCATCAGAGATCATCCCATCAAGGGACCAGTGCATCAAAGATCATCTCATGAAGGGACCAGTGCATCAAAGATCATCCCATGAAGGGACCAGCGCATCAGAGATCATCCCATGAAGGGACCAGTGCATCAGAGATCATCCCATGAATGGACCAGTGCATCAGAGATCATCCCATGAAGGGACCAGCGCATCAGAGATCACCCGCGAAGGGACCAGTGCATCAAAGATCATCCCATGAAGGGACCAGTGCAGAGATCATCCCATGAAGGAACCAGTGCATCAGAGATCATCCCATGAAGGGACCAGTGCATCACAGCACTCAGATTAGAGGTATGCAAGATCATCCCATAAAGGGACCAGTGCATCAAAAATCATCCCATGAAGGGACCAGTGCATCAAAAATCATCCCATGAAGGGACCAGTGCATCAGAAATCATCCCATGAAGGGACCAGTGCAGAGATCATCCCATGAAGGGAAAAGTGCAGAGATCATCCCATGAAGGGACCAGTGCATCATAGAACATCCCATGAAGCGACCAGTGCATCAGAGATCATCCCATGAAGCGACCAGTGCATCAGAGATCATCCCATGAAGCGACCAGTGCATCAAACATCATCCCATGAAGGGACCAGTGCATCAAACATCATCCCATGAAGGGACCAGTGCATCAGAGATCATCCCATGAAGGGACCAGTGCATCAGAGATCATCCCATGAAGGGACCAGTGCAGAGATCAGCGCATGAAGGGACCAATGCATCAAAGATCCTCCCATGAAGGAACCAGTGCATCAAAGATCATCCCATGAAGGGACCAGTTCCTCAAAGTACTCCGATTAGAGGTATGCAAGACCATCCCATGAAGGGACCAGTGCATCAGAGATCATCCCATGAAGGGACCAGTGCATCAGAGATCATCCCATGAAGGGACCAGTGCAGAGATCAGCGCATGAAGGGACCAATGCATCAAAGATCCTCCCATGAAGGAACCAGTGCATCAAAGATCATCCCATGAAGGGACCAGTTCCTCAAAGTACTCCGATTAGAGGTATGCAAGACCATCCCATGAAGGGACCAGTGCATCAGAGATCATCCCATGAAGGGACCAGCACATCAGAGATCAAACCATGAAGGGACCAGCGCATCAGTGATCATCCCACGAAGGGACCAGCGCATCAGAGATCATCCCACGAAGGGACCAGTGCATCAAAGATCATCCCATGAAGGGACCAGTGCATCACAGCACTCAGATTTGTGGTATACAAGATCATCCCATGAAGGGGCCGGTGCAGAGATCATCCCATGAAGGGACCAATGCATCAGAGATCATCCCATCAAGGGACCAGTGCATCAGAGATCATCCCATGAAGGGACCAGTGCATCAAAGATCTTCCCATGAAGGAACCAGTGCATCACAGAACTCAGATTAGAGGTATGCAAGATAATCTCATGAAGGGACCAGTACATCAGAGATCATCCCATGAAGGGACCAGTGCATCAGAGATCATCCCATGAAGGGACCAGTGCATCAGAGATCATCCCATAAAGGGACCAGTGCATCAAAGATCATCTCATAAAAGGACCAGTGCATCAAAGATCATCCCATAAAGGGACCAGTGCATCAAAAGATCATCCCATAAATCGACCAGTGCATCAAAAGATCATCCCATGAAGGGACCAGTGCAAAAATCATCCCATGAAGGGACCAGTGCAAAAATCATCCCATGAAGGGACCAGTGCATCAAACCTCATCCCATGAAGGGACCAGTGCATCAAAGCTCATCCCATGAGGGAACCAGTGCATCACAGCATTCAGATTGGAGGTATGCAAGATTATCCCATGAAGGGACCAGTGCATCAAAGATCATCCCATGAAGGGACCAGTGCATCAAAGATCATCCCATAAAGGGACCAGTGCAAAGATCATCCCATGAAGGGACCACTGCAAAGATCATCCCATGAAGGGACCAGTGCATCAAAGATCATCCCATGAAGGGACCAGTGCATCAGAGATCATCCCCAGTGCATCAGAGATCATCCCATGAAGGGACCAGTGCATCAGAGATCAACCCATGCAGGGACCACTGCAGCCCAGCACTCACATTAGAGGTATGCAAGATCATCCCATGAAGGGACCAGTGCATCAGAGATCATCCCATGAAGGGACCAGTGCAGAGATCAGCGCATGAAGGGACCAATGCATCAAAGATCCTCCCATGAAGGAACCAGTGCATCAAAGATCATCCCATGAAGGGACCAGTTCCTCAAAGTACTCCGATTAGAGGTATGCAAGACCATCCCATGAAGGGACCAGTGCATCAAAGATCATCCCATAAAGGGACCAGTGCATCACAGCACTCAAATTAGAGGTTTGCAAGATCATCCCATGAAGGGACCAGCGCATCACAGCAGTCAGATTAGAGGTATGCAAGATCATCCCATGAAGGGACCAGTGCAAAGATCATCCCATGAAGGGACCAGTGCATCATAGATCATCCCATGAAGAGACCAGTTCCTCAACGAACCTCCCATGAAGGGACCAGTGCATCAAAGATCATCCCATGAAGGGACCAGTGCATCAAAGATCATCCCATGAAGGGGCCAGTGAATCAAAGATCATCCCATAAAGGGACCAGTGCAAAAATCATCCCATGAAGGGACCAGTGCAAAAATCATCCCATGAAGGGACCAGTGCAAAAATCATCCCATGAAGGGGCCAGTGCAAAAACCATCCCATGAAGGGACCAGTGCATCACAGCACTCAGATTAGAGGTATGCAAGATCATCCCATGAAGGGACCAGTGCAAAGATCATCCCATGAAGGGACCAGTGCATCAGAGATCATCCCATGAAGGGACCAGTGCATCAGAGATCATCCCATGAAGGGACCAGTGCATCAGAGATCATTCCATGAAGGGACCAGTGCATCACAGCACTCAGATTAGAGGTATGCAAGATCATCCCATGAAGGGACCAGTGCATCAAACAACATCCCATGAAGGGACCAGTGCATCAGAGATCATCCCATGAAGAGACCAGTGCATCAGAGATCATCCCATGAAGGGACCAGTGCATCAAACAACAGCCCATGAAGGGATCAGTGCATCAAACAACATCCCATGAAGTGACCAGTGCATCAGAGATCATCCCATGAAGGGACCAGTGCATCAAAGCACTAAGATTAGCGGTATGCAAGATCATCCCATGAAGGGACCAGTGCATCAAAGATCATCCCATGAAGGGACCAGTGAATCCACGATCATCCCCATGAAGGGACCAGTGCATCAGAGATCAACCCATTAAGGGACCAGTGCATCAGAGATCATACCATGAAGGGACAAGTGCATCAGTGATCATCCCATGAAAGGACCAGTGCAACAGAGATCATCCCATGAAGAGACCAGTGCATCACAGCACTCAGATTAAAGGTATACAAGATCATCCAATGAAGGAACCAGCGCATCAGAGATCATCCCATGAAGGAACCAGCGCATCAGCGATCATCCCATGAAGGGACCAGTGCATCAACCATCATCCCATGGAGGGACCAGTGCATCACAGCACTCCGATTAGAGGTATGCAAGATCATCCCATGAAGGGCCGAGCGCATCAGAGATCATCCCATTGTGGGACCAGTGCATCACGGCACTCAGATTAGAGGTATACAAGATCATCCCATGAAGGGACCAGCACATCAGAAATCATCCCATTAAGGGACCAGCGCATCAGAAATCATCCCATGAAGGTACCAGTGCATCACATCACTCAGATTAGAGGTATACAAGATCATCCCATGAAGGGACCAGTGCATCACAGCAGTCAGATTAGAGGTATGCAAGATCATCCCATGAAGGGACCAGTGCAAAGATCATCCCATGAAGGGACCAGTGCATCAAAGATCATCCCATGAAGGGACCAGTGCATCACAGCACTCAGATTAGAGGTATGCAAGATCATCCCATGAAGTGACCAGCACATCAAAGATCATCACATGAAGGGACCAGCGCATCAAAGATCATCCCATGAAGAGACCAGCGCAGCAGAGATCATCCCATGAAGTGACCAGCGCAGCAGAGATCATCCCATGAAGTGACCAGTGCAGTGATCATCTCATGAAGGGACCAGTGCATCAGAGATCATACCATGAAGGGACCAGTGCATCACAGCACTCAAATTAGAGGTTTGCAAGATCATCCCATGAAGGGACCAGTGCATCACAGCAGTCAGATTAGAGGTATGCAAGATCATCCCATGAAGGGACCAGTACAAACATCATCCCATGAAGGGACCAGTGCAAAGACCATCCCATAAAGGGACCAGTGCATCAAAGATCATCCCATGAAGGGACCAGTGTATCACAGCACTTAGATTAGAGGTATGCAAGATCATCCCATGAAGGAACCAGTGCATCACAGCACTCAGATTGGAGGTATGCAAGATCATCCCATGAAGGGACCAGTGCATCAAAGATCATCCTATGAAGGGACCAGTGCATCAAAGATCATCCCATGAAGGGACCAGTGAATCAAAGATCATCCCATAAAGGGACCAGTGCAAAAATCATCCCATCAAAGGGCCAGTGCAAAAACCATCCCATGAAGGGACCAGTGCATCACAGCACTCAGATTAGAGGTATGCAAGATCTTCCCATGAAGGGACCAGTGCATCAGAGATCATCCCATGAAGGGACCAGTGCATCAGAGATCATTCCATGAAGGGACCAGTGCATCAGAGAACATCCCATGAAGGGACCAGTGCATCACAGCACTCAGATTAGAGGTATGCAAGATCATCCCATGAAGGGACCAGTGCATCAAACAACATCCCATGAAGGGACCAGTGCATCAGAGATCATCCCATGAAGAGACCAGTGCATCGGAGATCATCCCATGAAGGGACCAGTGCATCAAACAACAGCCCATGAAGGGACCAGTGCATCAAACAACATCCCATGAAGGGACCAGTGCATCAGAGATCATCCCATGAAGGGACCAGAGATCATCCCATGAAGGGACCAGAGATCATCCCATGAAGGGACCAGAGATCATCCCATGAAGGGACCAGAGATCATCCCATGAAGGGACCAGAGATCATCCCATGAAGGGACCAGAGATCATCCCATGAAGGAACCAGAGATCATCCCCTGAAGGGACCAGAGATCATCCCCTGAAGGGGCCAGAGATCATCCCATGAAGGGACCAGAGATCATCCCATGAAGGAACCAGTGCATTGGAGATCATCCCATGAAGGGACCAGTGCATAGGAGATCATCCCATGAAGGGACCAGTGCATAGGAGATCATCCCATGAAGGGACCAGTGCATCACAGAACTCAGATTAGTGGTATACAAGATCATCCCATGAAGGGACCAGTGCATCAAAGATCATCCCTTGAAGGGACCAGTGCAAAGATCATCCCATGAAGGGACCAGTGCAAAGATCATCCCATGAAGGGACCAGTGCATCAAAGATCATCCCATGAAGGGACCAGTGCATCGAAGATCATCCCATGAAGGGACCAGTACATCAAAGATCATCCCATGAAGGGACCAGTGCATCAGAGATCATCCCATGAAGGGACCAGCGCATCACAGCACTCAGATTAGAGGTATACAAGATCATCCCGTGAAGGGACCAGCAAATCAAAAATCATCCCATGAAGGGGCCAGCGCATCAGAAATCATCCCATGAAGGTACCAGTGCATCACATCACTCAGATTAGAGGTATACAAGATCATCCCATGAAGGGACCAGTGCATCAAAGCAGTCAGATTAGAGGTATGCAAGATCATCCCATGAAGGGACCAGTGCAAAGATCATCCCATGAAGGGACCAGTGCATCAAAGATCATCCCATGAAGGGACCAGTGCATAGCAGCACTCACATTAGAGGTATGCAAGATCATCCCATGAAGTGACCAGCGCATCAAAGATCATCCCATGAAGGGACCAGCGCATCAAAGATCATCCCATGAAGGGACCAGCGCAGCAGAGATCATCCCATGAGGTGACCAGCGCAGCGATCATACCATGAAGGGACCAGTGCATCAGAGATCATACCATGAAGGGACCAGTGCATCAAAGATCTTCCCATGAAGGAACCAGTGCATCACAGAACTCAGATTAGTGGTATAGAAGATCATCCCATGAAGGGACCAGTGCATCAGAGATCATCCCTTGAAGGGACCAGTGCATCAGAGATGATCCCATGAAGGGACCAGTGCATCAAACATCATCCCATGAAGGGACCAGCGCATCAGAGATCATCCCATGAAGGGACCAGTGCATCACAGAACTCAGATTAGTGGTATACAAGATCATCCCATGAAGGGACCAGTGCATCAAACATCATCCCATAAAAGGACCAGTGCATCAAAGATCATCTCATGAAGGGACCAGTGCATCAAAGATCATCCCATGAGGGGCCAGTGCATCAAAGATCATCCCATGAAGGGACCAGCGCATCAGAGATCATCCCATGAAGGGACCAGCGCATCAGAGATCATCCCATGAAGGGACCAGTGCATCAGAGATCATCCCATGAAGGGACCAGCGCATCAGAGATCATCCCATGAAGGGACCAGCGCATCAGAGATCATCCCATGAAGGGACCAGCGCATCAGAGATCATCCCACGAAGGGACCAGCGCATCAGAGATCATCCCACGAAGGGACCAGTGCATCAAAGATCATCCCATGAAGGGACCAGTGCAGAGATCATCCCATGAAGGAACCAGTGCATCAGAGATCATCCCATGAAGGGACCAGCGCATCACAGCAGTCAGATTAGAGGTATGCAAGATCATCCCATAAAGGGACCAGTGCATCAAAAATCATCCCATGAAGGGACCAGTGCATCGAAAATCATCCCATGAAGGGACCAGTGCATCAGAGATCATCCCATGAAGGGACCACTGCGTCAGAGATCATCCAATGAAGGGACCACTGCATCAAACATCATTCCATGAAGGGACCAGTGCAGAGATCATCCCATGAAGGGAAAAGTGCAGAGATCATCCCATGAAGGGACCAGTGCATCATAGAACATCCCATGAAGCGACCAGTGCATCAGAGATCATCCCATGAAGCGACCAGTGCATCAGAGATCATCCCATGAAGGGACCAGTGCACAGATCAGCGCATGAAGGGACCAATGCATCAAAGATCCTCCCATGAAGGAACCAGTGCATCAAAGATCATCCCATGAAGGGACCAGTTCCTCAAAGTACTCCGATTAGAGGTATGCAAGACCATCCCATGAAGGGACCAGTGCATCAGAGATCATCCCATGAAGGGACCAGTGCATCAGAGATCATCCCATGAAGGGACCAGTGCAGAGATCAGCGCAAGAAGGGACCAATGCATCAAAGATCCTCCCATGAAGGAACCAGTGCATCAAAGATCATCCCATGAAGGGACCAGTTCCTCAAAGTACTCCGATTAGAGGTATGCAAGACCATCCCATGAAGGGACCAGTGCATCAGAGATCATCCCATGAAGGGACCAGCACATCAGAGATCAAACCATGAAGGGACCAGCACATCAGAGATCATCCCACGAAGGGACCAGCGCATCAGAGATCATCCCACGAAGGGACCAGTGCATCAAAGATCATCCCATGAAGGGACCAGTGCATCAAAGATCATCCCATGAAGGGACCAGTGCATCAGAGATCATCCCATGAAGGGACCAGTGCATCAGAGATCATCCCATGAAGCGACCAGTGCATCAAACATCATCCCATGAAGGGACCAGTGCATCAAACATCATCCCATGAAGGGACCAGTGCATCAGAGATCACCCCATGAAGGGACCAGTGCATCAGAGATCATCCCATGAAGGGACCAGTGCAGAGATCAGCGCATGAAGGGACCAATGCATCAAAGATCCTCCCATGAAGGAACCAGTGCATCAAAGATCATCCCATGAAGGGACCAGTTCCTCAAAGTACTCCGATTAGAGGTATGCAAGACCATCCCATGAAGGGACCAGTGCATCAGAGATCATCCCATGAAGGGACCAGCACATCAGAGATCAAACCATGAAGGGACCAGCACATCAGAGATCATCCCACGAAGGGACCAGCGCATCAGAGATCATCCCACGAAGGGACCAGTGCATCAAAGATCATCCCATGAAGGGACCAGTGCATCACAGCACTCAGATTTGTGGTATACAAGATCATCCCATGAAGGGGCCGGTGCAGAGATCATCCCATGAAGGGACCAGTGCATCAGAGATCATCCCATGAAGGGACCAATGCATCAGAGATCATCCCATGAAGGGACCAGTGCATCAAAGATCTTCCCATGAAGGAACCAGTGCATCACTGAACTCAGATTAGAGGTTTGCAAGATAATCTCATGAAGGGACCAGTACATCAGAGATCATCCCATGAAGGGACCAGTGCATCAGAGATCATCCCATGAAGGGAGCAGTGCATCAGAGATCATCCCATAAAGGAACCAGTGCATCAAAGATCATCTCATAAAGGGACCAGTGCATCAAAGATCATCCCATAAAGGGACCAGTGCATCAAAAGATCATCCCATAAATCGACCAGTGCATCAAAAGATCATCCCATGAAGGGACCAGTGCAAAAATCATCACATGAAAGGACCAGTGCAAAAATCATCCCATGAAGGGACCAGTGCATCAAACCTCATCCCATGAAGGGAACCAGTGCATCAAAGCTCATCCCATGAGGGAACCAGTGCATCACAGCATTCAGATTGGAGGTATGCAAGATTATCCCATGAAGGGACCAGTGCATCAAAGATCATCCCATGAAGGGACCAGTGCATCAAAGATCATCCCATAAAGGGACCAGTGCAAAGATCATCCCATGAAGGGACCACTGCATCAAAGATCATCCCATGAAGGGACCAGTGCATCAAAGATCATCCCATGAAGGGACTAGTGCATCAGAGATCATCCCCAGCGCATCAGAGATCATCCCATGAAGGGACCAGTGCATCAGAGATCAACCCATGCAGGGACCACTGCAGCACAGCACTCACATTAGAGGTATGCAAGATCATCCCATGAAGGGACCAGTGCATCAAAGCACTCAGATTAGAGGTATGCAAGATCATCCCATGAAGGGAACAGCGCATCAAAGATCATCCCATGAAGGGAGCAGTGCATCAGAGATCATCCCATGAAGGGAGCAGCCCAGAGATCATCCCATGAAGGGACCAGTGCATCAGAGATCATCCCATGAAGGGACCAGTGCATCAGAGATCATCCCATGAAGGGACCAGTGCATCAGAGATCATCCCATCAAGGGACCAGTGCATCAAAGATCATCTCATGAAGGGACCAGTGCATCAAAGATCATCCCATGAAGGGACCAGCGCATCAGAGATCATCCCATGAAGGGACCAGTGCATCAGAGATCATCCCATGAATGGACCAGTGCATCAGAGATCATCCCATGAAGGGACCAGCGCATCAGAGATCACCCGCGAAGGGACCAGTGCATCAAAGATCATCCCATGAAGGGACCAGTGCAGAGATCATCCCATGAAGGAACCAGTGCATCAGAGATCATCCCATGAAGGGACCAGTGCATCACAGCACTCAGATTAGAGGTATGCAAGATCATCCCATAAAGGGACCAGTGCATCAAAAATCATCCCATGAAGGGACCAGTGCATCAAAAATCATCCCATGAAGGGACCAGTGCATCAGAAATCATCCCATGAAGGGACCAGTGCAGAGATCATCCCATGAAGGGAAAAGTGCAGAGATCATCCCATGAAGGGACCAGTGCATCATAGAACATCCCATGAAGCGACCAGTGCATCAGAGATCATCCCATGAAGCGACCAGTGCATCAGAGATCATCCCATGAAGCGACCAGTGCATCAAACATCATCCCATGAAGGGACCAGTGCATCAAACATCATCCCATGAAGGGACCAGTGCATCAGAGATCATCCCATGAAGGGACCAGTGCATCAGAGATCATCCCATGAAGGGACCAGTGCAGAGATCAGCGCATGAAGGGACCAATGCATCAAAGATCCTCCCATGAAGGAACCAGTGCATCAAAGATCATCCCATGAAGGGACCAGTTCCTCAAAGTACTCCGATTAGAGGTATGCAAGACCATCCCATGAAGGGACCAGTGCATCAGAGATCATCCCATGAAGGGACCAGTGCATCAGAGATCATCCCATGAAGGGACCAGTGCAGAGATCAGCGCATGAAGGGACCAATGCATCAAAGATCCTCCCATGAAGGAACCAGTGCATCAAAGATCATCCCATGAAGGGACCAGTTCCTCAAAGTACTCCGATTAGAGGTATGCAAGACCATCCCATGAAGGGACCAGTGCATCAGAGATCATCCCATGAAGGGACCAGCACATCAGAGATCAAACCATGAAGGGACCAGCGCATCAGTGATCATCCCACGAAGGGACCAGCGCATCAGAGATCATCCCACGAAGGGACCAGTGCATCAAAGATCATCCCATGAAGGGACCAGTGCATCACAGCACTCAGATTTGTGGTATACAAGATCATCCCATGAAGGGGCCGGTGCAGAGATCATCCCATGAAGGGACCAATGCATCAGAGATCATCCCATCAAGGGACCAGTGCATCAGAGATCATCCCATGAAGGGACCAGTGCATCAAAGATCTTCCCATGAAGGAACCAGTGCATCACAGAACTCAGATTAGAGGTATGCAAGATAATCTCATGAAGGGACCAGTACATCAGAGATCATCCCATGAAGGGACCAGTGCATCAGAGATCATCCCATGAAGGGACCAGTGCATCAGAGATCATCCCATAAAGGGACCAGTGCATCAAAGATCATCTCATAAAAGGACCAGTGCATCAAAGATCATCCCATAAAGGGACCAGTGCATCAAAAGATCATCCCATAAATCGACCAGTGCATCAAAAGATCATCCCATGAAGGGACCAGTGCAAAAATCATCCCATGAAGGGACCAGTGCAAAAATCATCCCATGAAGGGACCAGTGCATCAAACCTCATCCCATGAAGGGACCAGTGCATCAAAGCTCATCCCATGAGGGAACCAGTGCATCACAGCATTCAGATTGGAGGTATGCAAGATTATCCCATGAAGGGACCAGTGCATCAAAGATCATCCCATGAAGGGACCAGTGCATCAAAGATCATCCCATAAAGGGACCAGTGCAAAGATCATCCCATGAAGGGACCACTGCAAAGATCATCCCATGAAGGGACCAGTGCATCAAAGATCATCCCATGAAGGGACCAGTGCATCAGAGATCATCCCCAGTGCATCAGAGATCATCCCATGAAGGGACCAGTGCATCAGAGATCAACCCATGCAGGGACCACTGCAGCCCAGCACTCACATTAGAGGTATGCAAGATCATCCCATGAAGGGACCAGTGCATCAGAGATCATCCCATGAAGGGACCAGTGCAGAGATCAGCGCATGAAGGGACCAATGCATCAAAGATCCTCCCATGAAGGAACCAGTGCATCAAAGATCATCCCATGAAGGGACCAGTTCCTCAAAGTACTCCGATTAGAGGTATGCAAGACCATCCCATGAAGGGACCAGTGCATCAAAGATCATCCCATAAAGGGACCAGTGCATCACAGCACTCAAATTAGAGGTTTGCAAGATCATCCCATGAAGGGACCAGCGCATCACAGCAGTCAGATTAGAGGTATGCAAGATCATCCCATGAAGGGACCAGTGCAAAGATCATCCCATGAAGGGACCAGTGCATCATAGATCATCCCATGAAGAGACCAGTTCCTCAACGAACCTCCCATGAAGGGACCAGTGCATCAAAGATCATCCCATGAAGGGACCAGTGCATCAAAGATCATCCCATGAAGGGGCCAGTGAATCAAAGATCATCCCATAAAGGGACCAGTGCAAAAATCATCCCATGAAGGGACCAGTGCAAAAATCATCCCATGAAGGGACCAGTGCAAAAATCATCCCATGAAGGGGCCAGTGCAAAAACCATCCCATGAAGGGACCAGTGCATCACAGCACTCAGATTAGAGGTATGCAAGATCATCCCATGAAGGGACCAGTGCAAAGATCATCCCATGAAGGGACCAGTGCATCAGAGATCATCCCATGAAGGGACCAGTGCATCAGAGATCATCCCATGAAGGGACCAGTGCATCAGAGATCATTCCATGAAGGGACCAGTGCATCACAGCACTCAGATTAGAGGTATGCAAGATCATCCCATGAAGGGACCAGTGCATCAAACAACATCCCATGAAGGGACCAGTGCATCAGAGATCATCCCATGAAGAGACCAGTGCATCAGAGATCATCCCATGAAGGGACCAGTGCATCAAACAACAGCCCATGAAGGGATCAGTGCATCAAACAACATCCCATGAAGTGACCAGTGCATCAGAGATCATCCCATGAAGGGACCAGTGCATCAAAGCACTAAGATTAGCGGTATGCAAGATCATCCCATGAAGGGACCAGTGCATCAAAGATCATCCCATGAAGGGACCAGTGAATCCACGATCATCCCCATGAAGGGAC
Source organism: Triturus cristatus (assembly GCF_964204655.1). Classification (NCBI taxonomy): domain Eukaryota; kingdom Metazoa; phylum Chordata; class Amphibia; order Caudata; family Salamandridae; genus Triturus; species Triturus cristatus. The sequence goes on from NC_140591.1 coordinate 1,274,920,821, forward strand.
CAGTGCATCAGAGATCAACCCATTAAGGGACCAGTGCATCAGAGATCATACCATGAAGGGACAAGTGCATCAGTGATCATCCCATGAAAGGACCAGTGCAACAGAGATCATCCCATGAAGAGACCAGTGCATCACAGCACTCAGATTAAAGGTATACAAGATCATCCAATGAAGGAACCAGCGCATCAGAGATCATCCCATGAAGGAACCAGCGCATCAGCGATCATCCCATGAAGGGACCAGTGCATCAACCATCATCCCATGGAGGGACCAGTGCATCACAGCACTCCGATTAGAGGTATGCAAGATCATCCCATGAAGGGCCGAGCGCATCAGAGATCATCCCATTGTGGGACCAGTGCATCACGGCACTCAGATTAGAGGTATACAAGATCATCCCATGAAGGGACCAGCACATCAGAAATCATCCCATTAAGGGACCAGCGCATCAGAAATCATCCCATGAAGGTACCAGTGCATCACATCACTCAGATTAGAGGTATACAAGATCATCCCATGAAGGGACCAGTGCATCACAGCAGTCAGATTAGAGGTATGCAAGATCATCCCATGAAGGGACCAGTGCAAAGATCATCCCATGAAGGGACCAGTGCATCAAAGATCATCCCATGAAGGGACCAGTGCATCACAGCACTCAGATTAGAGGTATGCAAGATCATCCCATGAAGTGACCAGCACATCAAAGATCATCACATGAAGGGACCAGCGCATCAAAGATCATCCCATGAAGAGACCAGCGCAGCAGAGATCATCCCATGAAGTGACCAGCGCAGCAGAGATCATCCCATGAAGTGACCAGTGCAGTGATCATCTCATGAAGGGACCAGTGCATCAGAGATCATACCATGAAGGGACCAGTGCATCACAGCACTCAAATTAGAGGTTTGCAAGATCATCCCATGAAGGGACCAGTGCATCACAGCAGTCAGATTAGAGGTATGCAAGATCATCCCATGAAGGGACCAGTACAAACATCATCCCATGAAGGGACCAGTGCAAAGACCATCCCATAAAGGGACCAGTGCATCAAAGATCATCCCATGAAGGGACCAGTGTATCACAGCACTTAGATTAGAGGTATGCAAGATCATCCCATGAAGGAACCAGTGCATCACAGCACTCAGATTGGAGGTATGCAAGATCATCCCATGAAGGGACCAGTGCATCAAAGATCATCCTATGAAGGGACCAGTGCATCAAAGATCATCCCATGAAGGGACCAGTGAATCAAAGATCATCCCATAAAGGGACCAGTGCAAAAATCATCCCATCAAAGGGCCAGTGCAAAAACCATCCCATGAAGGGACCAGTGCATCACAGCACTCAGATTAGAGGTATGCAAGATCTTCCCATGAAGGGACCAGTGCATCAGAGATCATCCCATGAAGGGACCAGTGCATCAGAGATCATTCCATGAAGGGACCAGTGCATCAGAGAACATCCCATGAAGGGACCAGTGCATCACAGCACTCAGATTAGAGGTATGCAAGATCATCCCATGAAGGGACCAGTGCATCAAACAACATCCCATGAAGGGACCAGTGCATCAGAGATCATCCCATGAAGAGACCAGTGCATCGGAGATCATCCCATGAAGGGACCAGTGCATCAAACAACAGCCCATGAAGGGACCAGTGCATCAAACAACATCCCATGAAGGGACCAGTGCATCAGAGATCATCCCATGAAGGGACCAGAGATCATCCCATGAAGGGACCAGAGATCATCCCATGAAGGGACCAGAGATCATCCCATGAAGGGACCAGAGATCATCCCATGAAGGGACCAGAGATCATCCCATGAAGGGACCAGAGATCATCCCATGAAGGAACCAGAGATCATCCCCTGAAGGGACCAGAGATCATCCCCTGAAGGGGCCAGAGATCATCCCATGAAGGGACCAGAGATCATCCCATGAAGGAACCAGTGCATTGGAGATCATCCCATGAAGGGACCAGTGCATAGGAGATCATCCCATGAAGGGACCAGTGCATAGGAGATCATCCCATGAAGGGACCAGTGCATCACAGAACTCAGATTAGTGGTATACAAGATCATCCCATGAAGGGACCAGTGCATCAAAGATCATCCCTTGAAGGGACCAGTGCAAAGATCATCCCATGAAGGGACCAGTGCAAAGATCATCCCATGAAGGGACCAGTGCATCAAAGATCATCCCATGAAGGGACCAGTGCATCGAAGATCATCCCATGAAGGGACCAGTACATCAAAGATCATCCCATGAAGGGACCAGTGCAAAGATCATCCCATGAAGGGACCAGTGCAAAGACCATCCCATGAAGGGACCAGTGCATCAAAGATCATCCCATAAAGGGACCAGTGCATCACAGCACTCAAATTAGAGGTTTGCAAGATCATCCCATGAAGGGACCAGCGCATCACAGCAGTCAGATTAGAGGTATGCAAGATCATCCCATGAAGGGACCAGTGCAAAGATCATCCCATGAAGGGACCAGTGCATCATAGATCATCCCATGAAGAGACCAGTTCCTCAACGAACCTCCCATGAAGGGACCAGTGCATCAAAGATCATCCCATGAAGGGACCAGTGCATCAAAGATCATCCCATGAAGGGGCCAGTGAATCAAAGATCATCCCATAAAGGGACCAGTGCAAAAATCATCCCATGAAGGGACCAGTGCAAAAATCATCCCATGAAGGGACCAGTGCAAAAATCATCCCATGAAGGGGCCAGTGCAAAAACCATCCCATGAAGGGACCAGTGCATCACAGCACTCAGATTAGAGGTATGCAAGATCATCCCATGAAGGGACCAGTGCATCAAAGATCATCCCATGAAGGGACCAGTGCATCAGAGATCATCCCATGAAGGGACCAGTGCATCAGAGATCATTCCATGAAGGGACCAGTGCATCACAGCACTCAGATTAGAGGTATGCAAGATCATCCCATGAAGGGACCAGTGCATCAAACAACATCCCATGAAGGGACCAGTGCATCAGAGATCATCCCATGAAGAGACCAGTGCATCAGAGATCATCCCATGAAGGGACCAGTGCATCAAACAACAGCCCATGAAGGGATCAGTGCATCAAACAACATCCCATGAAGTGACCAGTGCATCAGAGATCATCCCATGAAGGGACCAGTGCATCAAAGCACTAAGATTAGCGGTATGCAAGATCATCCCATGAAGGGACCAGTGCATCAAAGATCATCCCATGAAGGGACCAGTGAATCCACGATCATCCCCATGAAGGGACCAGTGCATCAGAGATCAACCCATTAAGGGACCAGTGCATCAGAGATCATACCATGAAGGGACAAGTGCATCAGTGATCATCCCATGAAAGGACCAGTGCAACAGAGATCATCCCATGAAGAGACCAGTGCATCACAGCACTCAGATTAAAGGTATACAAGATCATCCAATGAAGGAACCAGCGCATCAGAGATCATCCCATGAAGGAACCAGCGCATCAGCGATCATCCCATGAAGGGACCAGTGCATCAACCATCATCCCATGGAGGGACCAGTGCATCACAGCACTCCGATTAGAGGTATGCAAGATCATCCCATGAAGGGCCGAGCGCATCAGAGATCATCCCATTGTGGGACCAGTGCATCACGGCACTCAGATTAGAGGTATACAAGATCATCCCATGAAGGGACCAGCACATCAGAAATCATCCCATTAAGGGACCAGCGCATCAGAAATCATCCCATGAAGGTACCAGTGCATCACATCACTCAGATTAGAGGTATACAAGATCATCCCATGAAGGGACCAGTGCATCACAGCAGTCAGATTAGAGGTATGCAAGATCATCCCATGAAGGGACCAGTGCAAAGATCATCCCATGAAGGGACCAGTGCATCAAAGATCATCCCATGAAGGGACCAGTGCATCACAGCACTCAGATTAGAGGTATGCAAGATCATCCCATGAAGTGACCAGCACATCAAAGATCATCACATGAAGGGACCAGCGCATCAAAGATCATCCCATGAAGAGACCAGCGCAGCAGAGATCATCCCATGAAGTGACCAGCGCAGCAGAGATCATCCCATGAAGTGACCAGTGCAGTGATCATCTCATGAAGGGACCAGTGCAGTGATCATCTCATGAAGGGACCAGTGCATCAGAGATCATACCATGAAGGGACCAGTGCATCACAGCACTCAAATTAGAGGTTTGCAAGATCATCCCATGAAGGGACCAGTGCATCACAGCAGTCAGATTAGAGGTATGCAAGATCATCCCATGAAGGGACCAGTACAAACATCATCCCATGAAGGGACCAGTGCAAAGATCATCCCATAAAGGGACCAGTGCATCAAAGATCATCCCATAAAGGGACCAGTGTATCACAGCACTTAGATTAGAGGTATGCAAGATCATCCCATGAAGGAACCAGTGCATCACAGCACTCAGATTGGAGGTATGCAAGATCATCCCATGAAGGGACCAGTGCATCAAAGATCATCCCATGAAGGGACCAGTGCAAAAATCATCCCATCAAAGGGCCAGTGCAAAAACCATCCCATGAAGGGACCAGTGCATCACAGCACTCAGATTAGAGGTATGCAAGATCTTCCCATGAAGGGACCAGTGCATCAGAGATCATCCCATGAAGGGACCAGTGCATCAGAGATCATTCCATGAAGGGACCAGTGCATCAGAGAACATCCCATGAAGGGACCAGTGCATCACAGCACTCAGATTAGAGGTATGCAAGATCATCCCATGAAGGGACCAGTGCATCAAACAACATCCCATGAAGGGACCAGTGCATCAGAGATCATCCCATGAAGAGACCAGTGCATCGGAGATCATCCCATGAAGGGACCAGTGCATCAAACAACAGCCCATGAAGGGACCAGTGCATCAAACAACAGCCCATGAAGGGACCAGTGCATCAGAGATCATCCCATGAAGGGACCAGAGATCATCCCATGAAGGGACCAGAGATCATCCCATGAAGGGACCAGAGATCATCCCATGAAGGGACCAGAGATCATCCCATGAAGGAACCAGAGATCATCCCCTGAAGGGACCAGAGATCATCCCATGAAGGGACCAGAGATCATCCCATGAAGGGACCAGAGATCATCCCATGAAGGGACCAGAGATCATCCCATGAAGGAACCAGTGCATTGGAGATCATCCCATGAAGGGACCAGTGCATAGGAGATCATCCCATGAAGGGACCAGTGCATCACAGAACTCAGATTAGTGGTATACAAGATCATCCCATGAAGGGACCAGTGCATCAAAGATCATCCCTTGAAGGGACCAGTGCAAAGATCATCCCATGAAGGGACCAGTGCAAAGATCATCCCATGAAGGGACCAGTGCATCAAAGATCATCCCATGAAGGGACCAGTGCATCAAAGATCATCCCATGAAGGGACCAGTACATCAAAGATCATCCCATGAAGGGACCAGTGCAAAGATCATCCCATGAAGGGACCAGTGCAAAGACCATCCCATGAAGGGACCAGTGCATCAAAGATCATCCCATAAAGGGACCAGTGCATCAAAGATCATCCCATAAAGGGACCAGTGCATCACAGCACTCAAATTAGAGGTTTGCAAGATCATCCCATGAAGGGACCAGCGCATCACAGCAGTCAGATTAGAGGTATGCAAGATCATCCCATGAAGGGACCAGTGCAAAGATCATCCCATGAAGGGACCAGTGCATCATAGATCATCCCATGAAGAGACCAGTTCCTCAACGAACCTCCCATGAAGGGACCAGTGCATCAAAGATCATCCCATGAAGGGACCAGTGCATCAAAGATCATCCCATGAAGGGACCAGTGAATCAAAAATCATCCCATAAAGGGACCAGTGCAAAAATCATCCCATGAAGGGACCAGTGCAAAAATCATCCCATGAAGGGACCAGTGCAAAAATCATCCCATGAAGGGACCAGTGCAAAAATCATCCCATGAAGGGGCCAGTGCAAAAACCATCCCATGAAGGGACCAGTGCATCACAGCACTCAGATTAGAGGTATGCAAGATCATCCCATGAAGGGACCAGTGCATCAAAGATCATCCCATGAAGGGACCAGTGCATCAGAGATCATCCCATGAAGGGACCAGTGCATCAGAGATCATTCCATGAAGGGACCAGTGCATCACAGCACTCAGATTAGAGGTATGCAAGATCATCCCATGAAGGGACCAGTGCATCAAACAACATCCCATGAAGGGACCAGTGCATCAGAGATCATCCCATGAAGAGACCAGTGCATCAGAGATCATCCCATGAAGGGACCAGTGCATCAAACAACAGCCCATGAAGGGATCAGTGCATCAAACAACATCCCATGAAGGGACCAGTGCATCAGAGATCATCCCATGAAGGGACCAGTGCATCAAAGCACTCAGATTAGCGGTATGCAAGATCATCCCATGAAGGGACCAGTGCATCAAAGATCATCCCATGAAGGGACCAGTGAATCAACGATCATCCCCATGAAGGGACCAGTGCATCAGAGATCAACCCATTAAGGGACCAGTGCATCAGAGATCATACCATGAAGGGACAAGTGCATCAGTGATCATCCCATGAAAGGACCAGTGCAACAGAGATCATCCCATGAAGAGACCAGTGCATCACAGCACTCAGATTAAAGGTATACAAGATCATCCAATGAAGGAACCAGCGCATCAGAAATCATCCCATGAAGGAACCAGCGCATCAGAGATCATCCCATGAAGGAACCAGCGCATCACAGCACTCAGATTAGCGGTATGCAAGATCATCCCATGAAGGGACCAGTGCATCACAGCACTCAGATTAGAGGTATGCAAGATCATCCCATGAAGGGACCAGTGCGTCAAAGATCACCCCATGAAGGGACCAATGCAAAGATCATCCCATGAAGGGACCACTGCATCAGAGATCATCCCATGAAGGGACCACTGCATCAGAGATCATCCCATGAAGGGACCACTGCATCAGAGATCATCCCATGAAGGGACCAGTGCATCATCACAGCACTCAGATTAGAGGTATGCAAGATCATCCCATGAAGGGACCAGTGCATCAGAGATCATCCCATGAAGGGACCAGAGATCATCCCATAAAGGGACCACTGCATCAGAGATCATCCCATGAAGGGGCCACTGCATCAGAGATCATCCCATGAAGGGACCACTGCATCACAGCACTCAGATTAACAGTATGCAAGATCATCCCATGAAGGGACCAGTGCATCAAAGTTCATCCCATGAAGGTACCAGTGCATCAGCGATCATCCCATGAAGGGACCAGTGCATCAAACATCATCCCATGAAGGGACCAGTGCATCAACCATCATCCCATGGAGGGACCAGTGCATACCAGCACTCAGATTAGAGGTATAGAAGATCATCCCATGAAGGGACGAGCGCATCAGAGATCATCCCATGGAGGGATCAGTGCATCACAGCACTCAGATTAGAGGTATGCAAGATCATCCCATGAAGGGACCAGTGCATCATGGATGATCATCCCATGAAGAGACCAGTGCAAAGATCATCCCATGAAGGGACCAGCGCATCAAAGATCATCCGGTGAATGGACCAGCACAGCAGAGATCATCCCATGAAGGGACAAGTGCATCACAGCACTCAGATTAGAGATATGCAAGACCATCCCATGAAGCGACCACTGCATCAGAGATCATCCCATGAAGGGACCACTGCATCAAAGATCATCCCATGAAGGGACCACTGCAAAGATCATCCCATGAAGGGACCAGTGCAAAGCTCATCCCATGAAGGGACCAGTGCATCAAAGATCAATCCATGAAGGGACCAGTGCATCAAATATCATCCCATGAAAGGACCAGTGCATCAAGGTCCTCAGATTAGAGGTATGCAAGATCCCATGAAGGGACCAGCACGTCAAAGATCATACCATGAAGGGACCAGTGCATCACAGCACTGAGATTAGAGGTATGCAAGATCATCCCGTTAAGGGACCAGTGCATCAGAGAGCAAGAGCATCACATGAAGGGACCAGTGCATCACAGCACTCAGATTAGAGGTTTGCAAGATCATCCCATGAAGGGACCAGCGCATCAGAGATCATCCCACGAAGGGACCAGCGCATCAGAGATCATCCCACGAAGGGACCAGTGCATCAAAGATCATCCCATGAAGGGACCAGTGCATCACAGCACTCAGATTCGTGGTATACAAGATCATCCCATGAAGGGACCAGTGCAGAGATCATCCCATGAAGGAGCCAGTGCATCAGAGATCATCCCATGAAGGGACCAGTGCATCAGAGATCATCCCATGAAGGGACCAGCGCATCACAGCACTCAGATTAGAGGTATACAAGATCATCCCATGAAGGGACCAGCAAATCAAAAATCATCCCATGAAGGGGCCAGCGCATCAGAAATCATCCCATGAAGGTACCAGTGCATCACATCACTCAGATTAGAGGTATACAAGATCATCCCATGAAGGGACCAGTGCATCACAGCAGTCAGATTAGAGGTATGCAAGATCATCCCATGAAGGGACCAGTGCAAAGATCATCCCATGAAGGGACCAGTGCATCAAAGATCATCCCATGAAGGGACCAGTGCATATCAGCACTCACATTAGAGGTATGCAAGATCATCCCATGAAGTGACCAGCGCATCAAAGATCATCCCATGAAGGGACCAGCGCATCAAAGATCATCCCATGAAGGGACCAGCGCAGCAGAGATCATCCCATGAGGTGACCAGCGCAGCGATCATACCATGAAGGGACCAGTGCATCAGAGATCATACCATGAAGGGACCAGTGCATCAAAGATCTTCCCATGAAGGAACCAGTGCATCACAGACCTCAGATTAGTGGTATAGAAGATCATCCCATGAAGGGACCAGTGCATCAGAGATCATCCCATGAAGGGACCAGTGCATCAGAGATGATCCCATGAAGGGGCCAGTGCATCAGATCATCCCATAAAAGGACCAGTGCATCAAAGATCATCTCATGAAGGGACCAGTGCATCAAAGATCATCCCATGAGGGGCCAGTGCATCAAAGATCATCCCATGAAGGGACCAGCGCATCAGAGATCATCCCATGAAGGGACCAGCGCATCAGAGATCATCCCATGAAGGGACCAGCGCATCAGAGATCATCCCATGAAGGGACCAGCGCATCAGAGATCATCCCATGAAGGGACCAGCGCATCAGAGATCATCCCATGAAGGGACCAGCGCATCAGAGATCATCCCATGAAGGGACCAGCGCATCAGAGATCATCCCATGAAGGGACCAGCGCATCAGAGATCATCCCACGAAGGGACCAGCGCATCAGAGATCATCCCACGAAGGGACCAGTGCATCAAAGATCATCCCATGAAGGGACCAGTGCAGAGATCATCCCATTAAGGAACCAGTGCATCAGAGATCATCCCATGAAGGGACCGTCGCATCACAGCAGTCAGATTGGAGGTATGCAAGATTATCCCATGAAGGGACCAGTGCGTCAAAGATCATCCCATGAAGGGACCAGTGCATCAAAGATCATCCCATAAAGGGACCAGTGCAAAGATCATCCCATGAAGGGACCAATGCATCAGAGATCATCCCCAGTGCATCAGAGATCATCCCATGAAGGGACCAGTGCATCAGAGATCAACCCATGCAGGGACCACTGCAGCACAGCACTCACATTAGAGGTATGCAAGATCATCCCATGAAGGGACCAGTGCATCAAACCTCATCCCATGAAGGGACCAGTGCATCAAAGCTCATCCCATGAGGGAACCAGTGCATCACAGCACTCAGATTGGAGGTATGCAAGATTATCCCATGAAGGGACCAGTGCATCAAAGATCATCCCATGAAGGGACCAGTGCATCAAAGATCATCCCATAAAGGGACCAGTGCAAAGATCATCCCATGAAAGGACCACTGCATCAGAGATCATCCCATGAAGGGACCAGTGCATCAGAGATCATCCCAGGAAGGGGCCAGTGCATCAGAGATCAACCCATGCAGGGACCACTGCAGCACAGCACTCAGATTAGAGGTATGCAAGATCATCCCATGAAGGGACCAGTGCATTAAAGATCATCCCATGAAGAACCAGTGCATCACAGCACTCAGATTAGAGGTATGCAAGATCATCCCATGAAGGGACCAGCGCATCAAAGATCATCCCATGAAGGGAGCAGTGCATCAGAGATCATCCCATGAAGGGAGCAGCGCAGAGATCATCCCATGAAGGGACCCGTGCATCAGAGATCATCCCATGAAGGGACCAGTGCATCAGAGATCATCCCATGAAGGGACCAGTGCATCAGAGATCATCCCATCAAGGGACCAGTGCATCAGAGATCATCCCATCAAGGGACCAGTGCATCAGAGGTCATCCCATCAAGGGACCAGAGATCATCCCATGAAGGGACAAGTGCATCACAGCACTCAGATTAGAGGTATGCAAGATCATCGCATGAAGGGACCGGTGCATCAGAGATCATCCCATGAAGGGACCAGTGCATCAGAGCACTCAGATTAGAGGTATACAAGTTCTTCCCATGAAGGGACCGGTGTATCAGAGATCATTCCATGAAGGGACCAGTGCATCAGATCATCCCATGAAGAGACCAGTGCATCACAGCACTCAGATTAGAGGTATGCAAGATCATCCCATGAAGGGACCAGAGCAGAGATCATCCCATGAAGGGACCAGTGCATCAAACATCATCCCATGAAGGGACCAGCGCATCAGAGATCATCCCATGAAGGGACCAGTGCATCATAGATCATCCCATGAAGCAACCAGTGCATCAGAGATCATCCCATGAAGCGACCAGTGCATCAGAGATCATCCCATGAAGCGACCAGTGCATCAAACATCATCCCATGAAGGGACCAGTGCATCAAAGATCATCCCGTTAAGGGACCAGTGCATCAGAGAGCAAGAGCATCACATGAAGGGACCAGTGCATCACAGCACTCAGATTAGAGGTTTGAAAGATCATCCCATGAAGGGACCAGCGCATCAGAGATCATCCCGTTAAGGGACCAGTGCATCAGAGAGCAAGAGCATCACATGAAGGGACCAGTGCATCACAGCACTCAGATTAGAGGTTTGCAAGATCATCCCATGAAGGGACCAGCGCATCAGAGATCATCCCACGAAGGGACCAGCGCATCAGAGATCTTCCCACGAAGGGACCAGTGCATCAAAGATCATCCCATGAAGGGACCAGTGCATCACAGCACTCAGATTCGTGGTATACAAGATCATCCCATGAAGGGACCAGTGCAGAGATCATCCCATGAAGGAGCCAGTGCATCAGAGATCATCCCATGAAGGGACCAGTGCATCAGAGATCATCCCATGAAGGGACCAGCGCATCACAGCACTCAGATTAGAGGTATACAAGATCATCCCATGAAGGGACCAGCAAATCAAAAATCATCCCATGAAGGGGCCAGCGCATCAGAAATCATCCCATGAAGGTACCAGTGCATCACATCACTCAGATTAGAGGTATACAAGATCATCCCATGAAGGGACCAGTGCATCAAAGCAGTCAGATTAGAGGTATGCAAGATCATCCCATGAAGGGACCAGTGCAAAGATCATCCCATGAAGGGACCAGTGCATCAAAGATCATCCCATGAAGGGACCAGTGCATAGCAGCACTCACATTAGAGGTATGCAAGATCATCCCATGAAGTGACCAGCGCATCAAAGATCATCCCATGAAGGGACCAGCGCATCAAAGATCATCCCATGAAGGGACCAGCGCAGCAGAGATCATCCCATGAGGTGACCAGCGCAGCGATCATACCATGAAGGGACCAGTGCATCAGAGATCATACCATGAAGGGACCAGTGCATCAAAGATCTTCCCATGAAGGAACCAGTGCATCACAGAACTCAGATTAGTGGTATAGAAGATCATCCCATGAAGGGACCAGTGCATCAGAGATCATCCCATGAAGGGACCAGTGCATCAGAGATGATCCCATGAAGGGACCAGTGCATCAAACATCATCCCATGAAGGGACCAGCGCATCAGAGATCATCCCATGAAGGGACCAGTGCATCACAGAACTCAGATTAGTGGTATACAAGATCATCCCATGAAGGGACCAGTGCAAACATCATCCCATAAAAGGACCAGTGCATCAAAGATCATCTCATGAAGGGACCAGTGCATCAAAGATCATCCCATGAGGGGCCAGCGCATCAAAGATCATCCCATGAAGGGACCAGCGCATCAGAGATCATCCCATGAAGGGACCAGCGCATCAGAGATCATCCCATGAAGGGACCAGTGCATCAGAGATCATCCCATGAAGGGACCAGCGCATCAGAGATCATCCCATGAAGGGACCAGCGCATCAGAGATCATCCCATGAAGGGACCAGCGCATCAGAGATCATCCCACGAAGGGACCAGCGCATCAGAGATCATCCCACGAAGGGACCAGTGCATCAAAGATCATCCCATGAAGGGACCAGTGCAGAGATCATCCCATGAAGGAACCAGTGCATCAGAGATCATCCCATGAAGGGACCAGCGCATCACAGCAGTCAGATTAGAGGTATGCAAGATCATCCCATAAAGGGACCAGTGCATCAAAAATCATCCCATGAAGGGACCAGTGCATCGAAAATCATCCCATGAAGGGACCAGTGCATCAGAGATCATCCCATGAAGGGACCACTGCGTCAGAGATCATCCCATGAAGGGACCACTGCATCAAACATCATTCCATGAAGGGACCAGTGCAGAGATCATCCCATGAAGGGAAAAGTGCAGAGATCATCCCATGAAGGGACCAGTGCATCATAGAACATCCCATGAAGCGACCAGTGCATCAGAGATCATCCCATGAAGCGACCAGTGCATCAGAGATCATCCCATGAAGGGACCAGTGCAGAGATCAGCGCATGAAGGGACCAATGCATCAAAGATCCTCCCATGAAGGAACCAGTGCATCAAAGATCATCCCATGAAGGGACCAGTTCCTCAAAGTACTCCGATTAGAGGTATGCAAGACCATCCCATGAAGGGACCAGTGCATCAGAGATCATCCCATGAAGGGACCAGTGCAGAGATCATCCCATGAAGGGACCAGTGCATCAAAGATCATCCCATGAAGGGACCAGTGCATCAGAGATCATCCCATGAAGGGACCAGTGCATCAGAGATCATCCCATGAAGCGACCAGTGCATCAAACATCATCCCATGAAGGGACCAGTGCATCAAACATCATCCCATGAAGGGACCAGTGCATCAGAGATCACCCCATGAAGGGACCAGTGCATCAGAGATCATCCCATGAAGGGACCAGTGCAGAGATCAGCGCATGAAGGGACCAATGCATCAAAGATCCTCCCATGAAGGAACCAGTGCATCAAAGATCATCCCATGAAGGGACCAGTTCCTCAAAGTACTCCGATTAGAGGTATGCAAGACCATCCCATGAAGGGACCAGTGCATCAGAGATCATCCCATGAAGGGACCAGCACATCAGAGATCAAACCATGAAGGGACCAGCGCATCAGAGATCATCCCACGAAGGGACCAGCGCATCAGAGATCATCCCACGAAGGGACCAGTGCATCAAAGATCATCCCATGAAGGGACCAGTGCATCACAGCACTCAGATTTGTGGTATACAAGATCATCCCATGAAGGGGCCGGTGCAGAGATCATCCCATGAAGGGACCAGTGCATCAGAGATCATCCCATGAAGGGACCAATGCATCAGAGATCATCCCATGAAGGGACCAGTGCATCAAAGATCTTCCCATGAAGGAACCAGTGCATCACAGAACTCAGATTAGAGGTTTGCAAGATAATCTCATGAAGGGACCAGTACATCAGAGATCATCCCATGAAGGGACCAGTGCATCAGAGATCATCCCATGAAGGGAGCAGTGCATCAGAGATCATCCCATAAAGGAACCAGTGCATCAAAGATCATCTCATAAAGGGACCAGTGCATCAAAGATCATCCCATAAAGGGACCAGTGCATCAAAAGATCATCCCATAAATCGACCAGTGCATCAAAAGATCATCCCATGAAGGGACCAGTGCAAAAATCATCCCATGAAGGGACCAGTGCAAAAATCATCCCATGAAGGGACCAGTGCATCAAACCTCATCCCATGAAGGGAACCAGTGCATCAAAGCTCATCCCATGAGGGAACCAGTGCATCACAGCATTCAGATTGGAGGTATGCAAGATTATCCCATGAAGGGACCAGTGCATCAAAGATCATCCCATGAAGGGACCAGTGCATCAAAGGTCATCCCATAAAGGGACCAGTGCAAAGATCATCCCATGAAGGGACCACTGCATCAAAGATCATCCCATGAAGGGACCAGTGCATCAAAGATCATCCCATGAAGGGACTAGTGCATCAGAGATCATCCCCAGCGCATCAGAGATCATCCCATGAAGGGACCAGTGCATCAGAGATCAACCCATGCAGGGACCACTGCAGCACAGCACTCACATTAGAGGTATGCAAGATCATCCCATGAAGGGACCAGTGCATCAAAGCACTCAGATTAGAGGTATGCAAGATCATCCCATGAAGGGAACAGCGCATCAAAGATCATCCCATGAAGGGAGCAGTGCATCAGAGATCATCCCATGAAGGGAGCAGCCCAGAGATCATCCCATGAAGGGACCAGTGCATCAGAGATCATCCCATGAAGGGACCAGTGCATCAGAGATCATCCCATGAAGGGACCAGTGCATCAGAGATCATCCCATGAAGGGACCAGTGCATCAAAGATCATCTCATGAAGGGACCAGTGCATCAAAGATCATCCCATGAAGGGACCAGCGCATCAGAGATCATCCCATGAAGGGACCAGTGCATCAGAGATCATCCCATGAATGGACCAGTGCATCAGAGATCATCCCATGAAGGGACCAGCGCATCAGAGATCACCCGCGAAGGGACCAGTGCATCAAAGATCATCCCATGAAGGGACCAGTGCAGAGATCATCCCATGAAGGAACCAGTGCATCAGAGATCATCCCATGAAGGGACCAGTGCATCACAGCACTCAGATTAGAGGTATGCAAGATCATCCCATAAAGGGACCAGTGCATCAAAAATCATCCCATGAAGGGACCAGTGCATCAAAAATCATCCCATGAAGGGACCAGTGCATCAGAAATCATCCCATGAAGGGACCAGTGCAGAGATCATCCCATGAAGGGAAAAGTGCAGAGATCATCCCATGAAGGGACCAGTGCATCATAGAACATCCCATGAAGCGACCAGTGCATCAGAGATCATCCCATGAAGCGACCAGTGCATCAGAGATCATCCCATGAAGCGACCAGTGCATCAAACATCATCCCATGAAGGGACCAGTGCATCAAACATCATCCCATGAACGGACCAGTGCATCAGAGATCATCCCATGAAGGGACCAGTGCATCAGAGATCATCCCATGAAGGGACCAGTGCAGAGATCAGCGCATGAAGGGACCAATGCATCAAAGATCCTCCCATGAAGGAACCAGTGCATCAAAGATCATCCCATGAAGGGACCAGTTCCTCAAAGTACTCCGATTAGAGGTATGCAAGACCATCCCATGAAGGGACCAGTGCATCAGAGATCATCCCATGAAGGGACCAGTGCATCAGAGATCATCCCATGAAGGGACCAGTGCAGAGATCAGCGCATGAAGGGACCAATGCATCAAAGATCCTCCCATGAAGGAACCAGTGCATCAAAGATCATCCCATGAAGGGACCAGTTCCTCAAAGTACTCCGATTAGAGGTATGCAAGACCATCCCATGAAGGGACCAGTGCATCAGAGATCATCCCATGAAGGGACCAGCACATCAGAGATCAAACCATGAAGGGACCAGCGCATCAGTGATCATCCCACGAAGGGACCAGCGCATCAGAGATCATCCCACGAAGGGACCAGTGCATCAAAGATCATCCCATGAAGGGACCAGTGCATCACAGCACTCAGATTTGTGGTATACAAGATCATCCCATGAAGGGGCCGGTGCAGAGATCATCCCATGAAGGGACCAATGCATCAGAGATCATCCCATCAAGGGACCAGTGCATCAGAGATCATCCCATGAAGGGACCAGTGCATCAAAGATCTTCCCATGAAGGAACCAGTGCATCACAGAACTCAGATTAGAGGTATGCAAGATAATCTCATGAAGGGACCAGTACATCAGAGATCATCCCATGAAGGGACCAGTGCATCAGAGATCATCCCATGAAGGGACCAGTGCATCAGAGATCATCCCATAAAGGGACCAGTGCATCAAAGATCATCTCATAAAAGGACCAGTGCATCAAAGATCATCCCATAAAGGGACCAGTGCATCAAAAGATCATCCCATAAATCGACCAGTGCATCAAAAGATCATCCCATGAAGGGACCAGTGCAAAAATCATCCCATGAAGGGACCAGTGCAAAAATCATCCCATGAAGGGACCAGTGCATCAAACCTCATCCCATGAAGGGACCAGTGCATCAAAGCTCATCCCATGAGGGAACCAGTGCATCACAGCATTCAGATTGGAGGTATGCAAGATTATCCCATGAAGGGACCAGTGCATCAAAGATCATCCCATGAAGGGACCAGTGCATCAAAGATCATCCCATAAAGGGACCAGTGCAAAGATCATCCCATGAAGGGACCACTGCAAAGATCATCCCATGAAGGGACCAGTGCATCAAAGATCATCCCATGAAGGGACCAGTGCATCAGAGATCATCCCCAGTGCATCAGAGATCATCCCATGAAGGGACCAGTGCATCAGAGATCAACCCATGCAGGGACCACTGCAGCACAGCACTCACATTAGAGGTATGCAAGATCATCCCATGAAGGGACCAGTGCATCAAAGCACTCAGATTAGAGGTATGCAAGATCATCCCATGAAGGGACCAGCGCATCAAAGATCATCCCATGAAGGGAGCAGTGCATCAGAGATCATCCCATGAAGGGAGCAGCCCAGAGATCATCCCATGAAGGGACCAGTGCATCAGAGATCATCCAATGAAGGGACCAGTGCATCAGAGATCATCCCATGAAGGGACCAGTGCATCAGAGATCATCCCATCAAGGGACCAGTGCATCAGAGATCATCCCATCAAGGGACCAGTGCATCAGAGGTCATCCCATCAAGGGACCAGAGATCATCCCATGAAGGGACAAGTGCATCACAGCACTCAGATTAGAGGTATGCAAGATCATCGCTTGAAGGGACCGGTGCATCAGAGATCATCCCATGAAGGGACCGGTGCATCAGAGATCATCCCATGAAGGGACCACTGCATCAGAGATCATCCCATGAAGGGACCACTGCATCAGAGATCATCCCATGAAGGGACCACTGCATCAGAGATCATCCCATGAAGGGACCAGTGCATCAGAGATCATCCCACGAAGGGACCAGCGCATTAGAGATCATCCCACGAAGGGACCAGTGCATCAAAGATCATCCCATGAAGGGACCAGTGCATCACAGCACTCAGATTCGTGGTATACAAGATCATCCCATGAAGGGGCCAGTGCAGAGATCATCCCATGAAGGGACCAGTGCATCAGAGATCATCCCATGAAGGGACCAGTGCATCAGAGATCATCCCATGAAGGGACCAGCACATCAGAGATCAAACCATGTAGGGACCAGCGCATCACAGCACTCAGATTCGTGGTATACAAGATCATCCCATGAAGGGACCAGTGCAGAGATCATCCCATGAAGGAGCCAGTGCATCAGAGATCATCCCATGAAGGGACCAGTGCATCAGAGATCATCCCATGAAGGGACCAGCGCATCACAGCACTCAGATTAGAGGTATACAAGATCATCCCATGAAGGGACCAGCAAATCAAAAATCATCCCATGAAGGGGCCAGCGCATCAGAAATCATCCCATGAAGGTACCAGTGCATCACATCACTCAGATTAGAGGTATACAAGATCATCCCATGAAGGGACCAGTGCATCACAGCAGTCAGATTAGAGGTATGCAAGATCATCCCATGAAGGGACCAGTGCAAAGATCATCCCATGAAGGGACCAGTGCATCAAAGATCATCCCATGAAGGGACCAGTGCATATCAGCACTCACATTAGAGGTATGCAAGATCATCCCATGAAGTGACCAGCGCATCAAAGATCATCCCATGAAGGGACCAGCGCATCAAAGATCATCCCATGAAGGGACCAGCGCAGCAGAGATCATCCCATGAGGTGACCAGCGCAGCGATCATCCCATGAAGGGACCAGTGCATCACAGCAGTCAGATTAGAGGTATGCAAGATCATCCCATGAAGGGACCAGTGCAAAGATCATCCCATGAAGGGACCAGTGCATCAAAGATCATCCCATGAAGGGACCAGTGCATATCAGCACTCACATTAGAGGTATGCAAGATCATCCCATGAAGTGACCAGCGCATCAAAGATCATCCCATGAAGGGACCAGCGCATCAAAGATCATCCCATGAAGGGACCAGTGCATCAAAGATCTTCCCATGAAGGAACCAGTGCATCACAGAACTCAGATTAGTGGTATAGAAGATCATCCCATGAAGGGACCAGTGCATCAGAGATGATCCCATGAAGGGGCCAGTGCATCAGATCATCCCATAAAAGGACCAGTGCATCATAGATCATCTCATGAAGGGACCAGTGCATCAAAGATCATCCCATGAGGGGCCAGTGCATCAAAGATCATCCCATGAAGGGACCAGCGCATCAGAGATCATCCCATGAAGGGACCAGCGCATCAGAGATCATCCCATGAAGGGACCAGTGCATCAGAGATCATCCCATGAAGGGACCAGCGCATCAGAGATCATCCCATGAAGGGACCAGCGCATCAGAGATCATCCCACGAAGGGACCAGTGCATCAGAGATCATCCCATGAAGGGACCAGCGCATCACAGCAGTCAGATTGGAGGTATGCAAGATTATCCCATGAAGGGACCAGTGCATCAAAGATCATCCCATGAAGGGACCAGTGCATCAAAGATCATCCCATAAAGGGACCAGTGCAAAGATCATCCCATGAAGGGACCACTGCATCAAAGATCATCCCATGAAGGGACCAGTGCATCAAAGATCATCCCATGAAGGGACCAGTGCATCAGAGATCATCCCCAGTGCATCAGAGATCATCCCATGAAGGGACCAGTGCATCAGAGATCAACCCATGCAGGGACCACTGCAGCACAGCACTCACATTAGAGGTATGCAAGATCATCCCATGAAGGGACCAGTGCATCAAACCTCATCCCATGAAGGGACCAGTGCATCAAAGCTCATCCCATGAGGGAACCAGTGCATCACAGCACTCAGATTGGAGGTATGCAAGATTATCCCATGAAGGGACCAGTGCATCAGAGATCATCCCACGAAGGGACCAGAGCATTAGAGATCATCCCACGAAGGGAACAGTGCATCAAAGATCATCCCATGAAGGGACCAGTGCATCACAGCACTCAGATTCGTGGAATACAAGATCATCCCATGAAGGGGCCAGTGCAGAGATCATCCCATGAAGGGACCAGTGCATCAGAGATCATCCCATGAAGGGACCAGTGCATCAGAGATCATCCCATGAAGGGACCAGCACATCAGAGATCAAACCATGTAGGGACCAGCGCATCAGAGATCATCCCACGAAAGGACCAGCACATTAGAGATCATCCCACGAAGGGACCAGTGCATCAAAGATCATCCCATGAAGGGACCAGTGCATCACAGCACTCAGATTCGTGGTATACAAGATCATCCCATGAAGGGACCAGCGCATCAGAGATCATCCCACGAAGGGACCAGCGCATCAGAGATCATCCCACGAAGGGACCAGTGCATCAAAGATCATCCCATGAAGGGACCAGTGCATCACAGCACTCAGATTCGTGGTATACAAGATCATCCCATGAAGGGACCAGTGCAGAGATCATCCCATGAAGGAGCCAGTGCATCAGAGATCATCCCATGAAGGGACCAGTGCATCAGAGATCATCCCACGAAGGGACCAGTGCATCAAAGATCATCCCATGAAGGGACCAGTGCAGAGATCATCCCATGAAGGAACCAGTGCATCAGAGATCATCCCATGAAGGGACCAGCGCATCACAGCAGTCAGATTGGAGGTATGCAAGATTATCCCATGAAGGGACCAGTGCATCAAAGATCATCCCATGAAGGGACCAGTGCATCAAAGATCATCCCATAAAGGGACCAGTGCAAAGATCATCCCATGAAGGGACCAATGCATCAGAGATCATCCCCAGTGCATCAGAGATCATCCCATGAAGGGACCAGTGCATCAGAGATCAACCCATGCAGGGACCACTGCAGCACAGCACTCACATTAGAGGTATGCAAGATCATCCCATGAAGGGACCAGTGCATCAAAGCTCATCCCATGAAGGGACCAGTGCATCAAAGCTCATCCCATGAGGGAACCAGTGCATCACAGCACTCAGATTGGAGGTATGCAAGATTATCCCATGAAGGGACCAGTGCATCAAAGATCATCCCATGAAGGGACCAGTGCATCAAAGATCATCCCATAAAGGGACCAGTGCAAAGATCATCCCATGAAAGGACCACTGCATCAGAGATCATCCCATGAAGGGACCAGTGCATCAGAGATCATCCCAGGAAGGGGCCAGTGCATCAGAGATCAACCCATGCAGGGACCACTGCAGCACAGCACTCAGATTAGAGGTATGCAAGATCATCCCATGAAGGGACCAGTGCATCAAAGATCATCCCATGAAGGGACCAGTGCATCACAGCACTCAGATTAGAGGTATGCAAGATCATCCCATGAAGGGACCAGCGCATCAAAGATCATCCCATGAAGGGAGCAGTGCATCAGAGATCATCCCATGAAGGGAGCAGCGCAGAGATCATCCCATGAAGGGACCCGTGCATCAGAGATCATCCCATGAAGGGACCAGTGCATCAGAGATCATCCCATGAAGGGACCAGTGCATCAGAGATCATACCATCAAGGGACCAGTGCATCAGAGATCATCCCATCAAGGGACCAGTGCATCAGAGGTCATCCCATCAAGGGACCAGAGATCATCCCATGAAGGGACAAGTGCATCACAGCACTCAGATTAGAGGTATGCAAGATCATCGCATGAAGGGACCGGTGCATCAGAGATCATCCCATGAAGGGACCAGTGCATCAGAGCACTCAGATTAGAGGTATGCAAGTTCTTCCCATGAAGGGACCGGTGTATCAGAGATCATTCCATGAAGGGACCAGTGCATCAGATCATCCCATGAAGAGACCAGTGCATCACAGCACTCAGATTAGAGGTATGCAAGATCATCCCATGAAGGTACCAGAGCAGAGATCATCCAATGAAGGGACCAGTGCATCAAACATCATCCCATGAAGGGACCAGCGCATCAGAGATCATCCCATGAAGGGACCAGTGCATCATAGATCATCCCATGAAGCAACCAGTGTATCAGAGATCATCCCATGAAGCGACCAGTGCATCAGAGATCATCCTATGAAGCGACCAGTGCATCAAACATCATCCCATGAAGGGACCAGTGCATCAAAGATCATCCCGTTAAGGGACCAGTGCATCAGAGAGCAAGAGCATCACATGAAGGGACCAGTGCATCACAGCACTCAGATTAGAGGTTTGAAAGATCATCCCATGAAGGGACCAGCGCATCAGAGATCATCCCGTTAAGGGACCAGTGCATCAGAGAGCAAGAGCATCACATGAAGGGACCAGTGCATCACAGCACTCAGATTAGAGGTTTGCAAGATCATCCCATGAAGGGACCAGCGCATCAGAGATCATCCCACGAAGGGACCAGCGCATCAGAGATCATCCCACGAAGGGACCAGTGCATCAAAGATCATCCCATGAAGGGACCAGTGCATCACAGCACTCAGATTCGTGGTATACAAGATCATCCCATGAAGGGACCAGTGCAGAGATCATCCCATGAAGGAGCCAGTGCATCAGAGATCATCCCATGAAGGGACCAGTGCATCAGAGATCATCCCATGAAGGGACCAGCGCATCACAGCACTCATATTAGAGGTATACAAGATCATCCCATGAAGGGACCAGCAAATCAAAAATCATCCCATGAAGGGGCCAGCGCATCAGAAATCATCCCATGAAGGTACCAGTGCATCACATCACTCAGATTAGAGGTATACAAGATCATCCCATGAAGGGACCAGTGCATCACAGCAGTCAGATTAGAGGTATGCAAGATCATCCCATGAAGGGACCAGTGCAAAGATCATCACATGAAGGGACCAGTGCATCAAAGATCATCCCATGAAGGGACCAGTGCATCAAAGATCATCCCATGAAGGGACCAGTGCATATCAGCACTCACATTAGAGGTATGCAAGATCATCCCATGAAGTGACCAGCGCATCAAAGATCATCCCATGAAGGGACCAGCGCATCAAAGATCATCCCATGAAGGGACCAGCGCATCAAAGATCATCCCATGAGGTGACCAGCGCAGTGATCATACCATGAAGGGACCAGTGCATCAGAGATCATACCATGAAGGGACCAGTGCATCAAAGATCTTCCCATGAAGGAACCAGTGCATCACAGAACTCAGATTAGTGGTATAGAAGATCATCCCATGAAGGGACCAGTGCATCAGAGATCATCCAATGAAGGGACCAGTGCATCAGAGATGATCCCATGAAGGGGCCAGTGCATCAGATCATCCCATGAAGGGACCAGCGCATCAGAGATCATCCCATGAAGGGACCAGCCCATCAGAGATCATCCCATGAAGGGACCAGTGCATCAAAGATCATCTCATGAAGGGACCAGTGCATCAAAGATCATCCCATGAGGGGCCAGTGCATCAAAGATCATCCCATGAAGGGACCAGCGCATCAGAGATCATCCCATGAAGGGACCAGCGCATCAGAGATCATCCCATGAAGGGACCAGTGCATCAGAGATCATCCCATGAAGGGACCAGCGCATCAGAGATCATCCCATGAAGGGACCAGCGCATCAGAGATCATCCCACGAAGGGACCAGCGCATCAGAGATCATCCCACGAAGGGACCAGTGCATCAAAGATCATCCCATGAAGGGACCAGTGCAGAGATCATCCCATGAAGGAACCAGTGCATCAGAGATCATCCCATGAAGGGACCAGCGCATCACAGCAGTCAGATTAGAGGTATGCAAGATCATCCCATAAAGGGACCAGTGCATCAAAAATCATCCCATGAAGGGACCAGTGCATCAAAAATCATCCCATGAAGGGACCAGTGCATCAAAGCTCATCCCATGAGGGAACCAGTGCATCAAAGCTCATCCCATGAGGGAACCAGTGCATCACAGCATTCAGATTGGAGGTATGCAAGATTATCCCATGAAGGGACCAGTGCATCAAAGATCATCCCATGAAGGGACCAGTGCATCAAAGGTCATCCCATAAAGGGACCAGTGCAAAGATCATCCCATGAAGGGACCACTGCATCAAAGATCATCCCATGAAGGGACCAGTGCATCAAAGATCATCCCATGAAGGGACTAGTGCATCAGAGATCATCCCCAGCGCATCAGAGATCATCCCATGAAGGGACCAGTGCATCAGAGATCAACCCATGCAGGGACCACTGCAGCACAGCACTCACATTAGAGGTATGCAAGATCATCCCATGAAGGGACCAGTGCATCAAAGCACTCAGATTAGAGGTATGCAAGATCATCCCATGAAGGGAACAGCGCATCAAAGATCATCCCATGAAGGGAGCAGTGCATCAGAGATCATCCCATGAAGGGAGCAGCCCAGAGATCATCCCATGAAGGGACCAGTGCATCAGAGATCATCCCATGAAGGGACCAGTGCATCAGAGATCATCCCATGAAGGGACCAGTGCATCAGAGATCATCCCATCAAGGGACCAGTGCATCAAAGATCATCTCATGAAGGGACCAGTGCATCAAAGATCATCCCATGAAGGGACCAGCGCATCAGAGATCATCCCATGAAGGGACCAGTGCATCAGAGATCATCCCATGAATGGACCAGTGCATCAGAGATCATCCCATGAAGGGACCAGCGCATCAGAGATCACCCGCGAAGGGACCAGTGCATCAAAGATCATCCCATGAAGGGACCAGTGCAGAGATCATCCCATGAAGGAACCAGTGCATCAGAGATCATCCCATGAAGGGACCAGTGCATCACAGCACTCAGATTAGAGGTATGCAAGATCATCCCATAAAGGGACCAGTGCATCAAAAATCATCCCATGAAGGGACCAGTGCATCAAAAATCATCCCATGAAGGGACCAGTGCATCAGAAATCATCCCATGAAGGGACCAGTGCAGAGATCATCCCATGAAGGGAAAAGTGCAGAGATCATCCCATGAAGGGACCAGTGCATCATAGAACATCCCATGAAGCGACCAGTGCATCAGAGATCATCCCATGAAGCGACCAGTGCATCAGAGATCATCCCATGAAGCGACCAGTGCATCAAACATCATCCCATGAAGGGACCAGTGCATCAAACATCATCCCATGAACGGACCAGTGCATCAGAGATCATCCCATGAAGGGACCAGTGCATCAGAGATCATCCCATAAAGGGACCAGTGCAGAGATCAGCGCATGAAGGGACCAATGCATCAAAGATCCTCCCATGAAGGAACCAGTGCATCAAAGATCATCCCATGAAGGGACCAGTTCCTCAAAGTACTCCGATTAGAGGTATGCAAGACCATCCCATGAAGGGACCAGTGCATCAGAGATCATCCCATGAAGGGACCAGTGCATCAGAGATCATCCCATGAAGGGACCAGTGCAGAGATCAGCGCATGAAGGGACCAATGCATCAAAGATCCTCCCATGAAGGAACCAGTGCATCAAAGATCATCCCATGAAGGGACCAGTTCCTCAAAGTACTCCGATTAGAGGTATGCAAGACCATCCCATGAAGGGACCAGTGCATCAGAGATCATCCCATGAAGGGACCAGCACATCAGAGATCAAACCATGAAGGGACCAGCGCATCAGTGATCATCCCACGAAGGGACCAGCGCATCAGAGATCATCCCACGAAGGGACCAGTGCATCAAAGATCATCCCATGAAGGGACCAGTGCATCACAGCACTCAGATTTGTGGTATACAAGATCATCCCATGAAGGGGCCGGTGCAGAGATCATCCCATGAAGGGACCAATGCATCAGAGATCATCCCATCAAGGGACCAGTGCATCAGAGATCATCCCATGAAGGGACCAGTGCATCAAAGATCTTCCCATGAAGGAACCAGTGCATCACAGAACTCAGATTAGAGGTATGCAAGATAATCTCATGAAGGGACCAGTACATCAGAGATCATCCCATGAAGGGACCAGTGCATCAGAGATCATCCCATGAAGGGACCAGTGCATCAGAGATCATCCCATGAAGGGACCAGTGCATCAAAGATCATCTCATAAAAGGACCAGTGCATCAAAGATCATCCCATAAAGGGACCAGTGCATCAAAAGATCATCCCATAAATCGACCAGTGCATCAAAAGATCATCCCATGAAGGGACCAGTGCATCAAAAGATCATCCCATGAAGGGACCAGTGCAAAAATCATCCCATGAAGGGACCAGTGCATCAAACCTCATCCCATGAAGGGACCAGTGCATCAAAGCTCATCCCATGAGGGAACCAGTGCATCACAGCATTCAGATTGGAGGTATGCAAGATTATCCCATGAAGGGACCAGTGCATCAAAGATCATCCCATGAAGGGACCAGTGCATCAAAGATCATCCCATAAAGGGACCAGTGCAAAGATCATCCCATGAAGGGACCACTGCAAAGATCATCCCATGAAGGGACCAGTGCATCAAAGATCATCCCATGAAGGGACCAGTGCATCAGAGATCATCCCCAGTGCATCAGAGATCATCCCATGAAGGGACCAGTGCATCAGAGATCAACCCATGCAGGGACCACTGCAGCACAGCACTCACATTAGAGGTATGCAAGATCATCCCATGAAGGGACCAGTGCATCAAAGCACTCAGATTAGAGGTATGCAAGATCATCCCATGAAGGGACCAGCGCATCAAAGATCATCCCATGAAGGGAGCAGTGCATCAGAGATCATCCCATGAAGGGAGCAGCCCAGAGATCATCCCATGAAGGGACCAGTGCATCAGAGATCATCCAATGAAGGGACCAGTGCATCAGAGATCATCCCATGAAGGGACCAGTGCATCAGAGATCATCCCATCAAGGGACCAGTGCATCAGAGATCATCCCATCAAGGGACCAGTGCATCAGAGGTCATCCCATCAAGGGACCAGAGATCATCCCATGAAGGGACAAGTGCATCACAGCACTCAGATTAGAGGTATGCAAGATCATCGCTTGAAGGGACCGGTGCATCAGAGATCATCCCATGAAGGGACCGGTGCATCAGAGATCATCCCATGAAGGGACCACTGCATCAGAGATCATCCCATGAAGGGACCACTGCATCAGAGATCATCCCATGAAGGGACCACTGCATCAGAGATCATCCCATGAAGGGACCAGTGCATCAGAGATCATCCCACGAAGGGACCAGCGCATTAGAGATCATCCCACGAAGGGACCAGTGCATCAAAGATCATCCCATGAAGGGACCAGTGCATCACAGCACTCAGATTCGTGGTATACAAGATCATCCCATGAAGGGGCCAGTGCAGAGATCATCCCATGAAGGGACCAGTGCATCAGAGATCATCCCATGAAGGGACCAGTGCATCAGAGATCATCCCATGAAGGGACCAGCACATCAGAGATCAAACCATGTAGGGACCAGCGCATCAGAGATCATCCCACGAAAGGACCAGCACATTAGAGATCATCCCACGAAGGGACCAGTGCATCAAAGATCATCCCATGAAGGGACCAGTGCATCACAGCACTCAGATTCGTGGTATACAAGATCATCCCATGAAGGGACCAGCGCATCAGAGATCATCCCACGAAGGGACCAGCGCATCAGAGATCATCCCACGAAGGGACCAGTGCATCAAAGATCATCCCATGAAGGGACCAGTGCATCACAGCACTCAGATTCGTGGTATACAAGATCATCCCATGAAGGGACCAGTGCAGAGATCATCCCATGAAGGAGCCAGTGCATCAGAGATCATCCCATGAAGGGACCAGTGCATCAGAGATCATCCCATGAAGGGACCAGCGCATCACAGCACTCAGATTAGAGGTATACAAGATCATCCCATGAAGGGACCAGCAAATCAAAAATCATCCCATGAAGGGGCCAGCGCATCAGAAATCATCCCATGAAGGTACCAGTGCATCACATCACTCAGATTAGAGGTATACAAGATCATCCCATGAAGGGACCAGTGCATCACAGCAGTCAGATTAGAGGTATGCAAGATCATCCCATGAAGGGACCAGTGCAAAGATCATCCCATGAAGGGACCAGTGCATCAAAGATCATCCCATGAAGGGACCAGTGCATATCAGCACTCACATTAGAGGTATGCAAGATCATCCCATGAAGTGACCAGCGCATCAAAGATCATCCCATGAAGGGACCAGCGCATCAAAGATCATCCCATGAAGGGACCAGCGCAGCAGAGATCATCCCATGAGGTGACCAGCGCAGCGATCATCCCATGAAGGGACCAGTGCATCACAGCAGTCAGATTAGAGGTATGCAAGATCATCCCATGAAGGGACCAGTGCAAAGATCATCCCATGAAGGGACCAGTGCATCAAAGATCATCCCATGAAGGGACCAGTGCATATCAGCACTCACATTAGAGGTATGCAAGATCATCCCATGAAGTGACCAGCGCATCAAAGATCATCCCATGAAGGGACCAGCGCATCAAAGATCATCCCATGAAGGGACCAGTGCATCAAAGATCTTCCCATGAAGGAACCAGTGCATCACAGAACTCAGATTAGTGGTATAGAAGATCATCCCATGAAGGGACCAGTGCATCAGAGATGATCCCATGAAGGGGCCAGTGCATCAGATCATCCCATAAAAGGACCAGTGCATCATAGATCATCTCATGAAGGGACCAGTGCATCAAAGATCATCCCATGAGGGGCCAGTGCATCAAAGATCATTCCATGAAGGGACCAGCGCATCAGAGATCATCCCATGAAGGGACCAGCGCATCAGAGATCATCCCATGAAGGGACCAGTGCATCAGAGATCATCCCATGAAGGGACCAGCGCATCAGAGATCATCCCATGAAGGGACCAGCGCATCAGAGATCATCCCACGAAGGGACCAGTGCATCAGAGATCATCCCATGAAGGGACCAGCGCATCACAGCAGTCAGATTGGAGGTATGCAAGATTATCCCATGAAGGGACCAGTGCATCAAAGATCATCCCATGAAGGGACCAGTGCATCAAAGATCATCCCATAAAGGGACCAGTGCAAAGATCATCCCATGAAGGGACCACTGCATCAAAGATCATCCCATGAAGGGACCAGTGCATCAAAGATCATCCCATGAAGGGACCAGTGCATCAGAGATCATCCCCAGTGCATCAGAGATCATCCCATGAAGGGACCAGTGCATCAGAGATCAACCCATGCAGGGACCACTGCAGCACAGCACTCACATTAGAGGTATGCAAGATCATCCCATGAAGGGACCAGTGCATCAAACCTCATCCCATGAAGGGACCAGTGCATCAAAGCTCATCCCATGAGGGAACCAGTGCATCACAGCACTCAGATTGGAGGTATGCAAGATTATCCCATGAAGGGACCAGTGCATCAGAGATCATCCCACGAAGGGACCAGAGCATTAGAGATCATCCCACGAAGGGAACAGTGCATCAAAGATCATCCCATGAAGGGACCAGTGCATCACAGCACTCAGATTCGTGGAATACAAGATCATCCCATGAAGGGGCCAGTGCAGAGATCATCCCATGAAGGGACCAGTGCATCAGAGATCATCCCATGAAGGGACCAGTGCATCAGAGATCATCCCATGAAGGGACCAGCACATCAGAGATCAAACCATGTAGGGACCAGCGCATCAGAGATCATCCCACGAAAGGACCAGCACATTAGAGATCATCCCACGAAGGGACCAGTGCATCAAAGATCATCCCATGAAGGGACCAGTGCATCACAGCACTCAGATTCGTGGTATACAAGATCATCCCATGAAGGGACCAGCGCATCAGAGATCATCCCACGAAGGGACCAGCGCATCAGAGATCATCCCACGAAGGGACCAGTGCATCAAAGATCATCCCATGAAGGGACCAGTGCATCACAGCACTCAGATTCGTGGTATACAAGATCATCCCATGAAGGGACCAGTGCAGAGATCATCCCATGAAGGAGCCAGTGCATCAGAGATCATCCCATGAAGGGACCAGTGCATCAGAGATCATCCCACGAAGGGACCAGTGCATCAAAGATCATCCCATGAAGGGACCAGTGCAGAGATCATCCCATGAAGGAACCAGTGCATCAGAGATCATCCCATGAAGGGACCAGCGCATCACAGCAGTCAGATTGGAGGTATGCAAGATTATCCCATGAAGGGACCAGTGCATCAAAGATCATCCCATGAAGGGACCAGTGCATCAAAGATCATCCCATAAAGGGACCAGTGCAAAGATCATCCCATGAAGGGACCAATGCATCAGAGATCATCCCCAGTGCATCAGAGATCATCCCATGAAGGGACCAGTGCATCAGAGATCAACCCATGCAGGGACCACTGCAGCACAGCACTCACATTAGAGGTATGCAAGATCATCCCATGAAGGGACCAGTGCATCAAAGCTCATCCCATGAAGGGACCAGTGCATCAAAGCTCATCCCATGAGGGAACCAGTGCATCACAGCACTCAGATTGGAGGTATGCAAGATTATCCCATGAAGGGACCAGTGCATCAAAGATCATCCCATGAAGGGACCAGTGCATCAAAGATCATCCCATAAAGGGACCAGTGCAAAGATCATCCCATGAAAGGACCACTGCATCAGAGATCATCCCATGAAGGGACCAGTGCATCAGAGATCATCCCAGGAAGGGGCCAGTGCATCAGAGATCAACCCATGCAGGGACCACTGCAGCACAGCACTCAGATTAGAGGTATGCAAGATCATCCCATGAAGGGACCAGTGCATCAAAGATCATCCCATGAAGGGACCAGTGCATCACAGCACTCAGATTAGAGGTATGCAAGATCATCCCATGAAGGGACCAGCGCATCAAAGATCATCCCATGAAGGGA
Organism: Triturus cristatus; assembly: GCF_964204655.1. Taxonomy (NCBI): domain Eukaryota; kingdom Metazoa; phylum Chordata; class Amphibia; order Caudata; family Salamandridae; genus Triturus; species Triturus cristatus. Next base: position 1,274,951,131 of record NC_140591.1, read on the forward strand.
GCAGTGCATCAGAGATCATCCCATGAAGGGAGCAGCGCAGAGATCATCCCATGAAGGGACCCGTGCATCAGAGATCATCCCATGAAGGGACCAGTGCATCAGAGATCATCCCATGAAGGGACCAGTGCATCAGAGATCATACCATCAAGGGACCAGTGCATCAGAGATCATCCCATCAAGGGACCAGTGCATCAGAGGTCATCCCATCAAGGGACCAGAGATCATCCCATGAAGGGTCAAGTGCATCACAGCACTCAGATTAGAGGTATGCAAGATCATCGCATGAAGGGACCGGTGCATCAGAGATCATCCCATGAAGGGACCAGTGCATCAGAGCACTCAGATTAGAGGTATGCAAGTTCTTCCCATGAAGGGACCGGTGTATCAGAGATCATTCCATGAAGGGACCAGTGCATCAGATCATCCCATGAAGAGACCAGTGCATCACAGCACTCAGATTAGAGGTATGCAAGATCATCCCATGAAGGTACCAGAGCAGAGATCATCCAATGAAGGGACCAGTGCATCAAACATCATCCCATGAAGGGACCAGCGCATCAGAGATCATCCCATGAAGGGACCAGTGCATCATAGATCATCCCATGAAGCAACCAGTGTATCAGAGATCATCCCATGAAGCGACCAGTGCATCAGAGATCATCCTATGAAGCGACCAGTGCATCAAACATCATCCCATGAAGGGACCAGTGCATCAAAGATCATCCCGTTAAGGGACCAGTGCATCAGAGAGCAAGAGCATCACATGAAGGGACCAGTGCATCACAGCACTCAGATTAGAGGTTTGAAAGATCATCCCATGAAGGGACCAGCGCATCAGAGATCATCCCGTTAAGGGACCAGTGCATCAGAGAGCAAGAGCATCACATGAAGGGACCAGTGCATCACAGCACTCAGATTAGAGGTTTGCAAGATCATCCCATGAAGGGACCAGCGCATCAGAGATCATCCCACGAAGGGACCAGCGCATCAGAGATCATCCCACGAAGGGACCAGTGCATCAAAGATCATCCCATGAAGGGACCAGTGCATCACAGCACTCAGATTCGTGGTATACAAGATCATCCCATGAAGGGACCAGTGCAGAGATCATCCCATGAAGGAGCCAGTGCATCAGAGATCATCCCATGAAGGGACCAGTGCATCAGAGATCATCCCATGAAGGGACCAGCGCATCACAGCACTCATATTAGAGGTATACAAGATCATCCCATGAAGGGACCAGCAAATCAAAAATCATCCCATGAAGGGGCCAGCGCATCAGAAATCATCCCATGAAGGTACCAGTGCATCACATCACTCAGATTAGAGGTATACAAGATCATCCCATGAAGGGACCAGTGCATCACAGCAGTCAGATTAGAGGTATGCAAGATCATCCCATGAAGGGACCAGTGCAAAGATCATCACATGAAGGGACCAGTGCATCAAAGATCATCCCATGAAGGGACCAGTGCATCAAAGATCATCCCATGAAGGGACCAGTGCATATCAGCACTCACATTAGAGGTATGCAAGATCATCCCATGAAGTGACCAGCGCATCAAAGATCATCCCATGAAGGGACCAGCGCATCAAAGATCATCCCATGAAGGGACCAGCGCAGCAGAGATCATCCCATGAGGTGACCAGCGCAGTGATCATACCATGAAGGGACCAGTGCATCAGAGATCATACCATGAAGGGACCAGTGCATCAAAGATCTTCCCATGAAGGAACCAGTGCATCACAGAACTCAGATTAGTGGTATAGAAGATCATCCCATGAAGGGACCAGTGCATCAGAGATCATCCAATGAAGGGACCAGTGCATCAGAGATGATCCCATGAAGGGGCCAGTGCATCAGATCATCCCATGAAGGGACCAGCGCATCAGAGATCATCCCATGAAGGGACCAGCCCATCAGAGATCATCCCATGAAGGGACCAGTGCATCAAAGATCATCTCATGAAGGGACCAGTGCATCAAAGATCATCCCATGAGGGGCCAGTGCATCAAAGATCATCCCATGAAGGGACCAGCGCATCAGAGATCATCCCATGAAGGGACCAGCGCATCAGAGATCATCCCATGAAGGGACCAGTGCATCAGAGATCATCCCATGAAGGGACCAGCGCATCAGAGATCATCCCATGAAGGGACCAGCGCATCAGAGATCATCCCACGAAGGGACCAGCGCATCAGAGATCATCCCACGAAGGGACCAGTGCATCAAAGATCATCCCATGAAGGGACCAGTGCAGAGATCATCCCATGAAGGAACCAGTGCATCAGAGATCATCCCATGAAGGGACCAGCGCATCACAGCAGTCAGATTAGAGGTATGCAAGATCATCCCATAAAGGGACCAGTGCATCAAAAATCATCCCATGAAGGGACCAGTGCATCAAAAATCATCCCATGAAGGGACCAGTGCATCAGAGATCATCCCATGAAGGGACCACTGCATCAGAGATCATCCCATGAAGGGACCACTGCATCAAACATCATCCCATGAAGGGACCAGTGCAGAGATCATCCCATGAAGGGAAAAGTGCAGAGATCCTCCCATGAAGGAACCAGTGCATCAAAGATCATCCCATGAAGGGACCAGTTCCTCAAAGTACTCCGATTAGAGGTATGCAAGACCATCCCATGAAGGGACCAGTGCATCAGAGATCATCCCATGAAGGGACCAGCACATCAGAGATCAAACCATGAAGGGACCAGCGCATCAGTGATCATCCCACGAAGGGACCAGCGCATCAGAGATCATCCCACGAAGGGACCAGTGCATCAAAGATCATCCCATGAAGGGACCAGTGCATCACAGCACTCAGATTTGTGGTATACAAGATCATCCCATGAAGGGGCCGGTGCAGAGATCATCCCATGAAGGGACCAATGCATCAGAGATCATCCCATCAAGGGACCAGTGCATCAGAGATCATCCCATGAAGGGACCAGTGCATCAAAGATCTTCCCATGAAGGAACCAGTGCATCACAGAACTCAGATTAGAGGTATGCAAGATAATCTCATGAAGGGACCAGTACATCAGAGATCATCCCATGAAGGGACCAGTGCATCAGAGATCATCCCATGAAGGGACCAGTGCATCAGAGATCATCCCATAAAGGGACCAGTGCATCAAAGATCATCTCATAAAAGGACCAGTGCATCAAAGATCATCCCATAAAGGGACCAGTGCATCAAAAGATCATCCCATAAATCGACCAGTGCATCAAAAGATCATCCCATGAAGGGACCAGTGCAAAAATCATCCCATGAAGGGACCAGTGCAAAAATCATCCCATGAAGGGACCAGTGCATCAAACCTCATCCCATGAAGGGACCAGTGCATCAAAGCTCATCCCATGAGGGAACCAGTGCATCACAGCATTCAGATTGGAGGTATGCAAGATTATCCCATGAAGGGACCAGTGCATCAAAGATCATCCCATGAAGGGACCAGTGCATCAAAGATCATCCCATAAAGGGACCAGTGCAAAGATCATCCCATGAAGGGACCACTGCAAAGATCATCCCATGAAGGGACCAGTGCATCAAAGATCATCCCATGAAGGGACCAGTGCATCAGAGATCATCCCCAGTGCATCAGAGATCATCCCATGAAGGGACCAGTGCATCAGAGATCAACCCATGCAGGGACCACTGCAGCACAGCACTCACATTAGAGGTATGCAAGATCATCCCATGAAGGGACCAGTGCATCAAAGCACTCAGATTAGAGGTATGCAAGATCATCCCATGAAGGGACCAGCGCATCAAAGATCATCCCATGAAGGGAGCAGTGCATCAGAGATCATCCCATGAAGGGAGCAGCCCAGAGATCATCCCATGAAGGGACCAGTGCATCAGAGATCATCCAATGAAGGGACCAGTGCATCAGAGATCATCCCATGAAGGGACCAGTGCATCAGAGATCATCCCATCAAGGGACCAGTGCATCAGAGATCATCCCATCAAGGGACCAGTGCATCAGAGGTCATCCCATCAAGGGACCAGAGATCATCCCATGAAGGGACAAGTGCATCACAGCACTCAGATTAGAGGTATGCAAGATCATCGCTTGAAGGGACCGGTGCATCAGAGATCATCCCATGAAGGGACCGGTGCATCAGAGATCATCCCATGAAGGGACCACTGCATCAGAGATCATCCCATGAAGGGACCACTGCATCAGAGATCATCCCATGAAGGGACCACTGCATCAGAGATCATCCCATGAAGGGACCAGTGCATCAGAGATCATCCCACGAAGGGACCAGCGCATTAGAGATCATCCCACGAAGGGACCAGTGCATCAAAGATCATCCCATGAAGGGACCAGTGCATCACAGCACTCAGATTCGTGGTATACAAGATCATCCCATGAAGGGGCCAGTGCAGAGATCATCCCATGAAGGGACCAGTGCATCAGAGATCATCCCATGAAGGGACCAGTGCATCAGAGATCATCCCATGAAGGGACCAGCACATCAGAGATCAAACCATGTAGGGACCAGCGCATCAGAGATCATCCCACGAAAGGACCAGCACATTAGAGATCATCCCACGAAGGGACCAGTGCATCAAAGATCATCCCATGAAGGGACCAGTGCATCACAGCACTCAGATTCGTGGTATACAAGATCATCCCATGAAGGGACCAGCGCATCAGAGATCATCCCACGAAGGGACCAGCGCATCAGAGATCATCCCACGAAGGGACCAGTGCATCAAAGATCATCCCATGAAGGGACCAGTGCATCACAGCACTCAGATTCGTGGTATACAAGATCATCCCATGAAGGGACCAGTGCAGAGATCATCCCATGAAGGAGCCAGTGCATCAGAGATCATCCCATGAAGGGACCAGTGCATCAGAGATCATCCCATGAAGGGACCAGCGCATCACAGCACTCAGATTAGAGGTATACAAGATCATCCCATGAAGGGACCAGCAAATCAAAAATCATCCCATGAAGGGGCCAGCGCATCAGAAATCATCCCATGAAGGTACCAGTGCATCACATCACTCAGATTAGAGGTATACAAGATCATCCCATGAAGGGACCAGTGCATCACAGCAGTCAGATTAGAGGTATGCAAGATCATCCCATGAAGGGACCAGTGCAAAGATCATCCCATGAAGGGACCAGTGCATCAAAGATCATCCCATGAAGGGACCAGTGCATATCAGCACTCACATTAGAGGTATGCAAGATCATCCCATGAAGTGACCAGCGCATCAAAGATCATCCCATGAAGGGACCAGCGCATCAAAGATCATCCCATGAAGGGACCAGCGCAGCAGAGATCATCCCATGAGGTGACCAGCGCAGCGATCATCCCATGAAGGGACCAGTGCATCACAGCAGTCAGATTAGAGGTATGCAAGATCATCCCATGAAGGGACCAGTGCAAAGATCATCCCATGAAGGGACCAGTGCATCAAAGATCATCCCATGAAGGGACCAGTGCATATCAGCACTCACATTAGAGGTATGCAAGATCATCCCATGAAGTGACCAGCGCATCAAAGATCATCCCATGAAGGGACCAGCGCATCAAAGATCATCCCATGAAGGGACCAGTGCATCAAAGATCTTCCCATGAAGGAACCAGTGCATCACAGAACTCAGATTAGTGGTATAGAAGATCATCCCATGAAGGGACCAGTGCATCAGAGATGATCCCATGAAGGGGCCAGTGCATCAGATCATCCCATAAAAGGACCAGTGCATCATAGATCATCTCATGAAGGGACCAGTGCATCAAAGATCATCCCATGAGGGGCCAGTGCATCAAAGATCATCCCATGAAGGGACCAGCGCATCAGAGATCATCCCATGAAGGGACCAGCGCATCAGAGATCATCCCATGAAGGGACCAGTGCATCAGAGATCATCCCATGAAGGGACCAGCGCATCAGAGATCATCCCATGAAGGGACCAGCGCATCAGAGATCATCCCACGAAGGGACCAGTGCATCAGAGATCATCCCATGAAGGGACCAGCGCATCACAGCAGTCAGATTGGAGGTATGCAAGATTATCCCATGAAGGGACCAGTGCATCAAAGATCATCCCATGAAGGGACCAGTGCATCAAAGATCATCCCATAAAGGGACCAGTGCAAAGATCATCCCATGAAGGGACCACTGCATCAAAGATCATCCCATGAAGGGACCAGTGCATCAAAGATCATCCCATGAAGGGACCAGTGCATCAGAGATCATCCCCAGTGCATCAGAGATCATCCCATGAAGGGACCAGTGCATCAGAGATCAACCCATGCAGGGACCACTGCAGCACAGCACTCACATTAGAGGTATGCAAGATCATCCCATGAAGGGACCAGTGCATCAAACCTCATCCCATGAAGGGACCAGTGCATCAAAGCTCATCCCATGAGGGAACCAGTGCATCACAGCACTCAGATTGGAGGTATGCAAGATTATCCCATGAAGGGACCAGTGCATCAGAGATCATCCCACGAAGGGACCAGAGCATTAGAGATCATCCCACGAAGGGAACAGTGCATCAAAGATCATCCCATGAAGGGACCAGTGCATCACAGCACTCAGATTCGTGGAATACAAGATCATCCCATGAAGGGGCCAGTGCAGAGATCATCCCATGAAGGGACCAGTGCATCAGAGATCATCCCATGAAGGGACCAGTGCATCAGAGATCATCCCATGAAGGGACCAGCACATCAGAGATCAAACCATGTAGGGACCAGCGCATCAGAGATCATCCCACGAAAGGACCAGCACATTAGAGATCATCCCACGAAGGGACCAGTGCATCAAAGATCATCCCATGAAGGGACCAGTGCATCACAGCACTCAGATTCGTGGTATACAAGATCATCCCATGAAGGGACCAGCGCATCAGAGATCATCCCACGAAGGGACCAGCGCATCAGAGATCATCCCACGAAGGGACCAGTGCATCAAAGATCATCCCATGAAGGGACCAGTGCATCACAGCACTCAGATTCGTGGTATACAAGATCATCCCATGAAGGGACCAGTGCAGAGATCATCCCATGAAGGAGCCAGTGCATCAGAGATCATCCCATGAAGGGACCAGTGCATCAGAGATCATCCCACGAAGGGACCAGTGCATCAAAGATCATCCCATGAAGGGACCAGTGCAGAGATCATCCCATGAAGGAACCAGTGCATCAGAGATCATCCCATGAAGGGACCAGCGCATCACAGCAGTCAGATTGGAGGTATGCAAGATTATCCCATGAAGGGACCAGTGCATCAAAGATCATCCCATGAAGGGACCAGTGCATCAAAGATCATCCCATAAAGGGACCAGTGCAAAGATCATCCCATGAAGGGACCAATGCATCAGAGATCATCCCCAGTGCATCAGAGATCATCCCATGAAGGGACCAGTGCATCAGAGATCAACCCATGCAGGGACCACTGCAGCACAGCACTCACATTAGAGGTATGCAAGATCATCCCATGAAGGGACCAGTGCATCAAAGCTCATCCCATGAAGGGACCAGTGCATCAAAGCTCATCCCATGAGGGAACCAGTGCATCACAGCACTCAGATTGGAGGTATGCAAGATTATCCCATGAAGGGACCAGTGCATCAAAGATCATCCCATGAAGGGACCAGTGCATCAAAGATCATCCCATAAAGGGACCAGTGCAAAGATCATCCCATGAAAGGACCACTGCATCAGAGATCATCCCATGAAGGGACCAGTGCATCAGAGATCATCCCAGGAAGGGGCCAGTGCATCAGAGATCAACCCATGCAGGGACCACTGCAGCACAGCACTCAGATTAGAGGTATGCAAGATCATCCCATGAAGGGACCAGTGCATCAAAGATCATCCCATGAAGGGACCAGTGCATCACAGCACTCAGATTAGAGGTATGCAAGATCATCCCATGAAGGGACCAGCGCATCAAAGATCATCCCATGAAGGGAGCAGTGCATCAGAGATCATCCCATGAAGGGAGCAGCGCAGAGATCATCCCATGAAGGGACCCGTGCATCAGAGATCATCCCATGAAGGGACCAGTGCATCAGAGATCATCCCATGAAGGGACCAGTGCATCAGAGATCATACCATCAAGGGACCAGTGCATCAGAGATCATCCCATCAAGGGACCAGTGCATCAGAGGTCATCCCATCAAGGGACCAGAGATCATCCCATGAAGGGACAAGTGCATCACAGCACTCAGATTAGAGGTATGCAAGATCATCGCATGAAGGGACCGGGGCATCAGAGATCATCCCATGAAGGGACCAGTGCATCAGAGCACTCAGATTAGAGGTATGCAAGTTCTTCCCATGAAGGGACCGGTGTATCAGAGATCATTCCATGAAGGGACCAGTGCATCAGATCATCCCATGAAGAGACCAGTGCATCACAGCACTCAGATTAGAGGTATGCAAGATCATCCCATGAAGGTACCAGAGCAGAGATCATCCAATGAAGGGACCAGTGCATCAAACATCATCCCATGAAGGGACCAGCGCATCAGAGATCATCCCATGAAGCGACCAGTGCATCAGAGATCATCCTATGAAGCGACCAGTGCATCAAACATCATCCCATGAAGGGACCAGTGCATCAAAGATCATCCCGTTAAGGGACCAGTGCATCAGAGAGCAAGAGCATCACATGAAGGGACCAGTGCATCACAGCACTCAGATTAGAGGTTTGAAAGATCATCCCATGAAGGGACCAGCGCATCAGAGATCATCCCGTTAAGGGACCAGTGCATCAGAGAGCAAGAGCATCACATGAAGGGACCAGTGCATCACAGCACTCAGATTAGAGGTTTGCAAGATCATCCCATGAAGGGACCAGCGCATCAGAGATCATCCCACGAAGGGACCAGCGCATCAGAGATCATCCCACGAAGGGACCAGTGCATCAAAGATCATCCCATGAAGGGACCAGTGCATCACAGCACTCAGATTCGTGGTATACAAGATCATCCCATGAAGGGACCAGTGCAGAGATCATCCCATGAAGGAGCCAGTGCATCAGAGATCATCCCATGAAGGGACCAGTGCATCAGAGATCATCCCATGAAGGGACCAGCGCATCACAGCACTCATATTAGAGGTATACAAGATCATCCCATGAAGGGACCAGCAAATCAAAAATCATCCCATGAAGGGGCCAGCGCATCAGAAATCATCCCATGAAGGTACCAGTGCATCACATCACTCAGATTAGAGGTATACAAGATCATCCCATGAAGGGACCAGTGCATCACAGCAGTCAGATTAGAGGTATGCAAGATCATCCCATGAAGGGACCAGTGCAAAGATCATCACATGAAGGGACCAGTGCATCAAAGATCATCCCATGAAGGGACCAGTGCATCAAAGATCATCCCATGAAGGGACCAGTGCATATCAGCACTCACATTAGAGGTATGCAAGATCATCCCATGAAGTGACCAGCGCATCAAAGATCATCCCATGAAGGGACCAGCGCATCAAAGATCATCCCATGAAGGGACCAGCGCAGCAGAGATCATCCCATGAGGTGACCAGCGCAGTGATCATACCATGAAGGGACCAGTGCATCAGAGATCATACCATGAAGGGACCAGTGCATCAAAGATCTTCCCATGAAGGAACCAGTGCATCACAGAACTCAGATTAGTGGTATAGAAGATCATCCCATGAAGGGACCAGTGCATCAGAGATCATCCAATGAAGGGACCAGTGCATCAGAGATGATCCCATGAAGGGGCCAGTGCATCAGATCATCCCATGAAGGGACCAGCGCATCAGAGATCATCCCATGAAGGGACCAGCCCATCAGAGATCATCCCATGAAGGGACCAGTGCATCAAAGATCATCTCATGAAGGGACCAGTGCATCAAAGATCATCCCATGAGGGGCCAGTGCATCAAAGATCATCCCATGAAGGGACCAGCGCATCAGAGATCATCCCATGAAGGGACCAGCGCATCAGAGATCATCCCATGAAGGGACCAGTGCATCAGAGATCATCCCATGAAGGGACCAGCGCATCAGAGATCATCCCATGAAGGGACCAGCGCATCAGAGATCATCCCACGAAGGGACCAGCGCATCAGAGATCATCCCACGAAGGGACCAGCGCATCAGAGATCATCCCACGAAGGGACCAGTGCATCAAAGATCATCCCATGAAGGGACCAGTGCAGAGATCATCCCATGAAGGAACCAGTGCATCAGAGATCATCCCATGAAGGGACCAGCGCATCACAGCAGTCAGATTAGAGGTATGCAAGATCATCCCATAAAGGGACCAGTGCATCAAAAATCATCCCATGAAGGGACCAGTGCATCAAAAATCATCCCATGAAGGGACCAGTGCATCAGAGATCATCCCATGAAGGGACCACTGCATCAGAGATCATCCCATGAAGGGACCACTGCATCAAACATCATCCCATGAAGGGACCAGTGCAGAGATCATCCCATGAAGGGAAAAGTGCAGAGATCATCCCATGAAGGGACCAGTGCATCATAGAACATCCCATGAAGCGACCAGTGCATCAAAGATCATCCCATGAAGCGACCAGTGCATCAGAGATCATCCCATGAAGCGACCAGTGCATCAAACATCATCCCATGAAGGGACCAGTGCATCAAACATCATCCCATGAAGGGACCAGTGCATCAGAGATCATCCCATGAAGGGACCAGTGCATCAGAGATCATCCCATGAAGGGACCAGTGCAGAGATCAGCGCATGAAGGGACCAATGCATCAAAGATCCTCCCATGAAGGAACCAGTGCATCAAAGATCATCCCATGAAGGGACCAGTTCCTCAAAGTACTCCGATTAGAGGTATGCAAGACCATCCCATGAAGGGACCAGTGCATCAGAGATCATCCCATGAAGGGACCAGTGCATCAGAGATCATCCCATGAAGGGACCAGTGCAGAGATCAGCGCATGAAGGGACCAATGCATCAAAGATCCTCCCATGAAGGAACCAGTGCATCAAAGATCATCCCATGAAGGGACCAGTTCCTCAAAGTACTCCGATTAGAGGTATGCAAGACCATCCCATGAAGGGACCAGTGCATCAGAGATCATCCCATGAAGGAACCAGCACATCAGAGATCAAACCATGAAGGGACCAGCACATCAGCGATCATCCCACGAAGGGACCAGCGCATCAGAGATCATCCCACGAAGGGACCAGTGCATCAAAGATCATCCCATGAAGGGACCAGTGCATCAAAGATCATCCCATGAAGGGACCAGTGCATCAGAGATCATCCCATGAAGCGACCAGTGCATCAAACATCATCCCATGAAGGGACCAGTGCATCAAACATCATCCCATGAAGGGACCAGTGCATCAGAGATCATCCCATGAAGGGACCAGTGCATCAGAGATCATCCCATGAAGGGACCAGTGCATCAGAGATCATCCCATGAAGGGACCAGTGCAGAGATCAGCGCATGAAGGGACCAATGCATCAAAGATCCTCCCATGAAGGAACCAGTGCATCAAAGATCATCCCATGAAGGGACCAGTTCCTCAAAGTACTCCGATTAGAGGTATGCAAGACCATCCCATGAAGGGACCAGTGCATCAGAGATCATCCCATGAAGGGACCAGCACATCCGAGATCAAACCATGAAGGGACCAGCGCATCAGAGATCATCCCACGAAGGGACCAGCGCATCAGAGATCATCCCACGAAGGGACCAGTGCATCAAAGATCATCCCATGAAGGACCAGTGCATCACAGCACTCAGATTAGAGGTATGCAAGATAATCTCATGAAGGGACCAGTACATCAGAGATCATCCCATGAAGGGACCAGTGCATCAGAGATCATCCCATGAAGGGACCAGTGCATCAGAGATCATCCCATAAAGGAACCAGTGCATCAAAGATCATCTCATAAAGGGACCAGTGCATCAAAGATCATCCCATAAAGGGACCAGTGCATCAAAAGATCATCCCATAAATCGACCAGTGCATCAAAAGATCATCCCATGAAGGGACCAGTGCAAAAATCATCCCATGAAGGGACCAGTGCAAAAATCATCCCATGAAGGGACCAGTGCATCAAACCTCATCCCATGAAGGGACCAGTGCATCAAAGCTCATCCCATGAGGGAACCAGTGCATCACAGCATTCAGATTGGAGGTCTGCAAGATTATCCCATGAAGGGACCAGTGCATCAAAGATCATCCCATGAAGGGACCAGTGCAAAGATCATCCCATGAAGGGACCACTGCATCAAAGATCATCCCATGAAGGGACCAGTGCATCAAAGATCATCCCATGAAGGGACTAGTGCATCAGAGATCATCCCCAGTGCATCAGAGATCATCCCATGAAGGGACCAGTGCATCAGAGATCCACCCATGCAGGGACCACTGCAGCACAGCACTCACATTAGAGGTATGCAAGATCATCCCATGAAGGGACCAGTGCATCAAAGCACTCAGATTAGAGGTATGCAAGATCATCCCATGAAGGGAACAGCGCATCAAAAATCATCCCATGAAGGGAGCAGTGCATCAGAGATCATCCCATGAAGGGAGCAGCCCAGAGATCATCCCATGAAGGGACCAGTGCATCAGAGATCATCCCATGAAGGGACCAGTGCATCAGAGATCATCCCATGAAGGGACCAGTGCATCAGAGATCATCCCATCAAGGGACCAGTGCATCAAAGATCATCTCATGAAGGGACCAGTGCATCAAAGATCATCCCATGAAGGGACCAGTGCATCAAAGATCATCCCATGAAGGGACCAGCGCATCAGAGATCATCCCATGAAGGGACCAGTGCATCAGAGATCATCCCATGAATGGACCAGTGCATCAGAGATCATCCCATGAAGGGACCAGCGCATCAGAGATCATCCCACGAAGGGACCAGCGCATCAGAGATCATCCCACGAAGGGACCAGTGCATCAAAGATCATCCCATGAAGGGACCAGTGCAGAGATCATCCCATGAAGGAACCAGTGCATCAGAGATCATCCCATGAAGGGACCAGCGCATCACAGCAGTCAGATTAGAGGTATGCAAGATCATCCCATAAAGGGACCAGTGCATCAAAAATCATCCCATGAAGGGACCAGTGCATCAAAAATCATCCCATGAAGGGACCAGTGCATCAGAAATCATCCCATGAAGGGACCACTGCGTCAGAGATCATCCCATGAAGGGACCACTGCATCAAACATCATCCCATGAAGGGACCAGTGCAGAGATCATCCCATGAAGGGAAAAGTGCAGAGATCATCCCATGAAGGGACCAGTGCATCATAGAACATCCCATGAAGCGACCAGTGCATCAGAGATCATCCCATGAAGCGACCAGTGCATCAGAGATCATCCCATGAAGCGACCAGTGCATCAAACATCATCCCATGAAGGGACCAGAGCATCAAACATCATCCCATGAAGGGACCAGTGCATCAGAGATCATCCCATGAAGGGACCAGTGCATCAGAGATCATCCCATGAAGGGACCAGTGCAGAGATCAGCGCATGAAGGGACCAATGCATCAAAGATCCTCCCATGAAGGAACCAGTGCATCAAAGATCATCCCATGAAGGGACCAGTTCCTCAAAGTACTCCGATTAGAGGTATGCAAGACCATCCCATGAAGGGACCAGTGCATCAGAGATCATCCCATGAAGGGACCAGTGCATCAGAGATCATCCCATGAAGGGACCAGTGCAGAGATCAGCGCATGAAGGGACCAATGCATCAAAGATCCTCCCATGAAGGAACCAGTGCATCAAAGATCACCCCATGAAGGGACCAGTTCCTCAAAGTACTCCGATTAGAGGTATGCAAGACCATCCCATGAAGGGACCAGTGCATCAGAGATCATCCCATGAAGGGACCAGCACATCAGAGATCAAACCATGAAGGGACCAGCGCATCAGTGATCATCCCACGAAGGGACCAGCGCATCAGAGATCATCCCACGAAGGGACCAGTGCATCAAAGATCATCCCATGAAGGGACCAGTGCATCACAGCACTCAGATTTGTGGTATACAAGATCATCCCATGAAGGGGCCGGTGCAGAGATCATCCCATGAAGGGACCAATGCATCAGAGATCATCCCATCAAGGGACCAGTGCATCAGAGATCATCCCATGAAGGGACCAGTGCATCAAAGATCTTCCCATGAAGGAACCAGTGCATCACAGAACTCAGATTAGAGGTATGCAAGATAATCTCATGAAGGGACCAGTACATCAGAGATCATCCCATGAAGGGACCAGTGCATCAGAGATCATCCCATGAAGGGACCAGTGCATCAGAGATCATCCCATAAAGGGACCAGTGCATCAAAGATCATCTCATAAAAGGACCAGTGCATCAAAGATCATCCCATAAAGGGACCAGTGCATCAAAAGATCATCCCATAAATCGACCAAGTGCATCAAAAGATCATCCCATGAAGGGACCAGTGCAAAAATCATCCCATGAAGGGACCAGTGCAAAAATCATCCCATGAAGGGACCAGTGCATCAAACCTCATCCCATGAAGGGACCAGTGCATCAAAGCTCATCCCATGAGGGAACCAGTGCATCACAGCATTCAGATTGGAGGTATGCAAGATTATCCCATGAAGGGACCAGTTCATCAAAGATCATCCCATGAAGGAACCAGTGCATCAAAGATCATCCCATAAAGGGACCAGTGCAAAGATCATCCCATGAAGGGACCACTGCATCAAAGATCATCCCATGAAGGGACCAGTGCATCAAAGATCATCCCATGAAGGGACCAGTGCATCAGAGATCATCCCCAGTGCATCAGAGATCATCCCATGAAGGGACCAGTGCATCAGAGATCAACCCATGCAGGGACCACTGCAGCACACCACTCACATTAGAGGTATGCAAGATCATCCCATGAAGGGACCAGTGCATCAAAGCACTCAGATTAGAGGTATGCAAGATCATCCCATGAAGGGACCAGCGCATCAAAGATCATCCCATGAAGGGAGCAGTGCATCAGAGGTCATCCCATGAAGGGAGCAGCCCAGAGATCATCCCATGAAGGGACCAGTGCATCAGAGATCATCCAATGAAGGGACCAGTGCATCAGAGATCATCCCATGAAGGGACCAGTGCATCAGAGATCATCCCATCAAGGGACCAGTGCATCAGAGATCATCCCATCAAGGGACCAGTGCAGAGGTCATCCCATCAAGGGACCAGAGATCATCCCATGAAGGGACAAGTGCATCACAGCACTCAGATTAGAGGTATGCAAGATCATCGCTTGAAGGGACCGGTGCATCAGAGATCATCCCATGAAGGGACCGGTGCATCAGAGATCATCCCATGAAGGGACCACTGCATCAGAGATCATCCCATGAAGGGACCACTGCATCAGAGATCATCCCATGAAGGGACCACTGCATCAGAGATCATCCCATGAAGGGACCAGTGCATCAGAGATCATCCCACGAAGGGACCAGCGCATTAGAGATCATCCCACGAAGGGACCAGTGCATCAAAGATCATCCCATGAAGGGACCAGTGCATCACAGCACTCAGATTCGTGGTATACAAGATCATCCCATGAAGGGGCCAGTGCAGAGATCATCCCATGAAGGGACCAGTGCATCAGAGATCATCCCATGAAGGGACCAGCACATCAGAGATCAAACCATGTAGGGACCAGCGCATCAGAGATCATCCCACGAAAGGACCAGCACATTAGAGATCATCCCACGAAGGGACCAGTGCATCAAAGATCATCCCATGAAGGGACCAGTGCATCACAGCACTCAGATTCGTGGTATACAAGATCATCCCATGAAGGGGCCGGTGTAGAGATCATCCCATGAAGGGACCAGTGCATCAGAGATCATCCAATGAAGGGACCAGTGCATCAGAGATCATCCCATGAAGGGACCAGTGCATCAAAGATCTTCCCATGAACCAACCAGTGCATCACAGAACTCAGATTAGAGGTACGCAAGATAATCTTATGAAGGGACCAGTACATCAGAAGTCATCCTATGAAGGGACCAGTGCATCAGAGATCATCCCATGAAGGGACCAGTGCATCAGAGATCATCCCATAAAGGGACCAGTGCATCAAAGATCATCTCATAAAGGGACCAGTGCATTAAAGATCATCCCATAAAGGGACCAGTGCATCAAAAGATCATCCCATAAAGGGACCAGTGCATCAAAAGATCATCCCATAAATCGACAAGTGCATCAGATCATCCCATGAAGGGACCAGTGCAAAAATCATCCCATGAAGGGACCAGTGCAAAAATCATCCCATGAAGGGACCAGTGCATCAAACCTCATTCCATGAAGGGACCAGTGCATCAAAGCTCATCCCATGAGGGAACCAGTGCATCACAGCACTCAGATTGGAGGTATGCAAGATTATCCCATGAAGGGACCAGTGCATCAAAGATCATCCCATGAAGGGACCAGTGCATCAAAGATCATCCCATAAAGGGACCAGTGCAAAGATCATCCCATGAAGGGACCACTGCATCAAAAATCATCCCATGAAGGGACCAGTGCATCAAAGATCATCCCATGAAGGGACCAGTGCGTCAGAGATCATCCCATGAAGGGACCAGTGCATCAGAGATCATCCCAGGAAGGGACCAGTGCATCAGAGATCAACCCATGAAGGGACCACTGCAGCACAGCACTCAGATTAGAGGTATGCAAGATCATCCCATGAAGGGACCAGTGCATCAAAGATCATCCCATGAAGGGACCAGTGCATCACAGCACTCAGATTAGAGGTATGCAAGATCATCCCATGAAGGGACCAGCGCATCAAAGATCATCCCATGAAGGGAGCAGTGCATCAGAGATCATCCCATGAAGGGACCCGTGCATCAGAGATCATCCCATGAAGGGACCAGTGCATCAGAGATCATCCCATGAAGGGACCAGTGCATCAGAGATCATCCCATCAAGGGACCAGTGCATCAGAGGTCATCCCATCAAGGGACCAGTGCATCAGAGGTCATCCCATCAAGGGACCAGAGATCATCCCATGAAGGGACAAGTGCATCACAGCACTCAGATTAGAGGTATGCAATATCATCGCATGAAGGGACCGGTGCATCAGAGATCATCCCATGAACGGACCGGTGCATCAGAGATCATCCCATCAAGGGACCAGTGCATCAGAGATCATCCCATGAAGGGACCACTGCATCAGAGATCATCCCATGAAGGGACCAGTGCATCAGAGCACTCAGATTAGAGGTATACAAGATCATCCCATGAAGGGACCAGTGCATCAGAGATCATCCGATGAAGGGACCAGTGCATCAGAGATCGTCCCATGAAGGGACCAGTGCATCAGAGATCATCCCATGAAGGGACCAGTGCATCAGAGATCATCCCATGAAGGGACCAGTGCATCAGAGATCATCCCATGAAGGGACCAGCGCATCAGAGATCATCCCATGAAGGGACCAGCGCATCAGAGATCATCCCATGAAGGGACCAGTGCATCAAATATTATCCCATGAAGGGACCTGTGCATCAAAGATCACCCATGAAGGGACCAGTGCATCAGAGATCAACCCATTAAGGGACCGGTGCATCAGAGATCAACCCATTAAGGGACCAGTGCATCAGAGATCAAACCATTAAGGGACCAGTGCATCGGAGATCAAACCATTAAGGGACCAGTGCATCAGAGATCAAACCATTAAGGGACCAGTGCATCAGAGAACTTACCATGAAGGGACCAGTGCATAAGAGATCATCCCATGAAAGGACCAGTGCATCAGAGATCATCCCATGAAGGGACCAGTGCAGAAATCATCCCATGAAGGGACCAGTGCATCAAACCTCATCCCATGAAGGGACCAGTGCATCAAAGCTCATCCCATGAGGGAACCAGTGCATCACAGCACTCAGATTGGAGGTATGCAAGATTATCCCATGAAGGGACCAGTGCATCAAAGATCATCCCATGAAGGGACCAGTGCATCAAAGATCATCCCATAAAGGGACCAGTGCAAAGATCATCCCGTGAAGGGACCACTGCATCAGAGATCATCCCATGAAGGGACCAGTGCATCAGAGATCAACCCATGCAGGGACCACTGCAGCACAGCACTCAGATTAGAGGTATGCAAGATCATCCCATGAAGGGACCAGTGCATCAAAGATCATCCCATGAAGGGACCAGTGCATCACAGCACTCAGATTAGAGGTATGCAAGATCATCCCATGAAGGGACCAGCGCATCAAAGATCATCCCATGAAGGGAGCAGTGCATCAGAGATCATCCCATGAAGGGAGCAGCGCAGAGATCATCCCATGAAGGGACCCGTGCATCAGAGATCATCCCATGAAGGGACCAGTGCATCAGAGATCATCCCATCAAGGGACCAGTGCATTAGAGATCATCCCATCAAGGGACCAGTGCATCAGAGATCATCCCATCAAGGGAGCAGTGCATCAGAGGTCATCCCATCAAGGGACCAGAGATCATCCCATGAAGGGACAAGTGCATCACAGCACTCAGATTAGAGGTATGCAAGATCATCGCATGAAGGGACCGGTGCATCAGAGATCATCCCATGAAGAGACCGGTGCATCAGAGATCATCCCATGAAGGGACCACTGCATCAGAGATCATCCCATGAAGGGACTACTGCATCAGAGATCATCCCATGAAAGGACCAGTGCATCAGAGATCATCCCATGAAGGGACCAGTGCATCAGAGATCATCCCATGAAGGGACCAGCGCATCAGAGATCATCCCATGAAGGGACCAGCCCATCAGAGATCATCCCATGAAGGGACCAGTGCATCAAATATTATCCCATGAAGGGACCAGTGCATCAAAGATCACCCATGAAGGGACCAGTGCATCAGAGATCAACCCATTAAGGGACCGGTGCATCAGAGATCAACCCATTAAGGGACCAGTGCATCAGAGATCAAACCATTAAGGAACCAGTGCATCGGAGATCAAACCATTAAGGGACCAGTGCATCAGAGATCAAACCATTAAGGGACCAGTGCATCAGAGAACTTACCATGAAGGGACCAGTGCATCAGAA
The DNA here is from genome assembly GCF_964204655.1 of Triturus cristatus. Lineage (NCBI taxonomy): Eukaryota > Metazoa > Chordata > Amphibia > Caudata > Salamandridae > Triturus > Triturus cristatus. The sequence goes on from NC_140591.1 coordinate 1,274,970,209, forward strand.
ATCATCCCATGAAGGGACCAGTGCAGAAATCATCCCATGAAGGGACCAGTGCATCAAACCTCATCCCATGAAGGGACCAGTGCATCAAACCTCATCCCATGAAGGGACCAGTGCATCAAAGCTCATCCCATGAGGGAACCAGTGCATCACAGCACTCAGATTGGAGGTATGCAAGATTATCCCATGAAGGGACCAGTGCATCAAAGATCATCCCATGAAGGGACCAGTGCATCAAAGATCATCCCATAATGGGACCAGTGCAAAGATCATCCCATGAAGGGACCACTGCATCAGAGATCATCCCATGAAGGGACCAGTGCATCAGAGATCATCCCAGGAAGGGACCAGTGCATCAGAGATCAACCCATGCAGGGACCACTGCAGCACAGCACTCAGATTAGAGGTATGCAAGATCATCCCATGAAGGGACCAGTGCATCAAAGATCATCCCATGAAGGGACCAGTGCATCACAGCACTCAGATTAGAGGTATGCAAGATCATCCCATGAAGGGACCAGCGCATCAAAGATCATCCCATGAAGGGACCAGTGCATCAGAGATCAACCCATGCAGGGACCACTGCAGCACACCACTCACATTAGAGGTATGCAAGATCATCCCATGAAGGGACCAGTGCATCAGAGATCAAACCATGAAGGGACCAGCGCATCAGTGATCATCCCACGAAGGGACCAGCGCATCAGAGATCATCCCACGAAGGGACCAGCGCATCAGAGATCATCCCACGAAGGGAGCAGCCCAGAGATCATCCCATGAAGGGAGCAGTGCATCAGAGATCATCCCATGAAGGGACTAGTGCATCAGAGATCATCCCATGAAGGGACCAGCGCATCAGAGATCATCCCATGAAGGGACCAGTGCATCAGAGATCATCCCATCAAGGGACCAGTGCATCAGAGATCATCCCATCAAGGGACCAGTGCATCAGAGATCATCCCATCAAGGGACCAGTGCATCAGAGATCATCCCATCAAGGGACCAGTGCATCAGAGGTCATCCCATCAAGGGACCAGAGATCATCCCATGAAGGGACAAGTGCATCACAGCACTCTGATGCAACGGTCCCTTCATGCGATGATCTTGCATACCTCTAATCTGAGATCATCCCATGAACGGACCGGTGCATCAGAGATCATCCCATGAAGGGACCACTGCATCAGAGATCATCTCATGAAGGGACCACTGCATCAGAGATCATCCCATGAAGGGACCACTGCATCAGAGATCATCCCATGAAGGGACCACTGCATCAGAGATCATCCCATGAAGGGACCAGTGGATCACAGCATTCAGATTAGAGGTATACAAGATCATCCCATCAAGGGACCAGTGCATCAGAGATCATCCCATCAAGGGACCAGTGCATCAGAGGTCATCCCACCAAGGGACCAGAGATCATCCCATGAAGGGACAAGTGCATCACAGCACTCAGATTAGAGGTATGCAAGATCATCGCATGAAGGGACCGGTGCATCAGAGATCATCCCATGAAGGGACCGGTGCATCAGAGATCATCCCATGAAGGGACCACTGCATCAGAGATCATCCCATGAAGGGACCACTGCATCAGAGATCATCCCATGAAGGGACCACTGCATCTGAGATCATCCCCTGAAGGGACCAGTGAATCACAGCACTCAGATTAGAGGTATACATGATCATCCCATGAAGGGACCAGTGCATCACAGGACTGAGATTAGTGGTATGCAAGATCATCCCATGAAGGGACCAGTCTAGAGATCACCCCATGAAGGGACCAGTGCATCACACCACTCAGATTGGTGCTATGCAAGATCATCCCATGAAGGGACCAGCGCATCAAAGATAATCCCTTGAAGGGACCAGCGTATTAAAGATCATCCCATGAAGGGACCAGTGCATCAAAGATCGTCCCATGAAGGGACCAGTGCATCAGAGGACCAGTGCATCAGAGATCATCCCATGAAGGGACCAGTGCATCAGAGGTCATCCCATGAAGGAACCAGTGCATCAGAGATCATCCCATGAAGGGACCAGTGCATCAGAGATCATCCCATGAAGGGACCAGTGCAGAGATCATCCCATGAAGGGACCAGTACATCAGAGCATCCCATGAAGTGACCAGTGCATCACAGCACTCAGATTAGAGGTATGCAAGATGTTCCCATAAAGGGACCAGTGCATCAGAGATCATCCCATGAAGGGACCAGTGAATCACAGCACTCAGATTAGAGGTATTCAAGATCATCCCATGAAGGGACCAGTGCATCAGAGATCATCCCATGAAGGGACCAGTGCATCAAATATCATCCCATGAAGGGACCAGTGCATCAGAGATCATCCCATGAAGGGACCAGTGCATCAGAGATCATCCCATGAAGGGACCAGTGCATCACAGCACTCAGATTAGAGGTATTCAAGATCATCCTATGAAGGGACCCGTGCATCAGAGATCATCCCACGAAAGGACCAGCGCATCAGAGATCATCCCATGAAGGAACCAGTGCATCACAGCACTCAGATTAGAGGTATGCAAGTTCTTCCCATGAAGGGACCGGTGTATCAGAGATCATTCCATGAAGGGACCAGTGCATCAGATCATCCCATGAAGGGACCAGTGCATCAAACATCATCCCATGAAGGGACCAGCGCATCAGAGATCATCCCATGAAGGGACCAGTGCATCATAGATCATCCCATGAAGCGACCAGTGCATCAGAGATCATCCCATGAAGCGACCAGTGCATCAGAGATCATCCCATGAAGCGACCAGTGCACCAAACATCATCCCATGAAGGGACCAGTGCATCAAAGATCATCCTGTTAAGGGACCAGTGCATCAGAGAGCATCACATGAAGGGACCAGTGCATCACAGCACTCAGAATAGAGGTTTGCAAGATCCTCCCATGAAGGGACCAGCGCAGAGATCATCCCACAAAGGGACCAGCGCATCAGAGATCATCCCATGAAGGGACCAGTGCATCAAAGATCATCCCATGAAGGGACCAGTGAATCACAGCACTCAGATTCGTGGTATACAAGATCATCCCATGAAGGGACCAGTGCAGAGATCATCCCATGAAGGGGCCAGTGCATCAGAGATCATCCCATGAAGGGACCAGCGTATCACAGCACTCAGATTAGAGGTATACAAGATCATCCCATGAAGGGCCCAGCAAATCAGAAATCATCCCATGAAGGGACCAGCGCATCAGAGGTCATCCCATGAAGGGACCAGTGCATCAGAGATCATCCCATGAAGGGACCAGTGCATCACATCACTCAGATTAGAGGTATACAAGATCATCCCATGAAGGGACCAGTGCATCACAGCAGTCAGATTAGAGGTATGCAAGATCATCCCATGAAGGGACCAGTGCAAAGATCATCCCATGAAGGGACCAGTGCATCAAAGATCATCCCATGAAGGGATCAGTGCATATCAGCACTCACATTAGAGGTATGCAAGATCATCCAATGAAGTGACCAGCGCATCAAAGATCATCCCATGAAGGGACCAGCGCATCAAAGATCATCCCATGAAGGGACCAGCGCATCAAAGATAATCCCATGAAGGGACCAGCGCATCAAAGATCATCCCATGAAGGGACCAGCGCAGAGATCATACCATGAAGGGACCAGTGCATCAGAGATCATACCATGAAGGGACCAGTGCATCAAAGATCTTCCCATGAAGGAACCAGTGCATCACAGAACTCAGATTAGTGGTATACAAGATCATCCCATGAAGGGACCAGTGCATCAGAGATCATCCCATGAAGGGACCAGTGCATCAGAGATGATCCCATGAAGGGACCAGTGCATCAGATCATCCCATGAAAGGACCAGTGCATCAGAGATCATACCATGAAGGGACCAGTGCATCAAAGATCTTCTTATGAAGGAACCAGTGCATCACAGAAATCAGATTAGTGGTATACAAGATCATCCCATGAAGGGACCAGTGCATCAGAGATGATCCCATGAAGGGACCAGTGCATCAGAGATGATCCCATGAAGGGACCAGTGCATCAGATCATCCCATGAAAGGACCAGTGCATCAAAGATCATCTCATGAAGGGAGCAGTGCATCAAAGATCATCCCATGAAGGGACCAGTGCATCAAAGATCATCCCATGAAGGGACCAGCGCATCAGAGATCATCCCATGAAGGGACCAGTGCATCAGAGATCATCCCACGAAGGGACCAGTGCATCAAAGATCATCCCATAAAGGGACCAGTGCAGAGATCATCCCATGAAGGAACCAGCGCATCAGAGATCATCCCATGAAGGGACCAGCGCATCACAGCACTCAGATTAGAGGTATGCAAGATCATCCCATGAAGGGACCAGTGCATCAAAAATCATCCCATGAAGGGACCAGTGCATCAAAAATCATCCCATGAAGAGACCAGTGCATCAGAGATCATCTCATGAAGGGACCAGCGCATCAGAGATCATCCCATGAAGGGACCAGCACATCAGAGATCATCCCATGAAGGGACAAGCGCATCGGAGATCATCCCACGAAGGGACCAGCGCATCAGAGATCATCCCACGAAGGGACTAGTGCATCAAAGATCATCTCTTTATGGGACCAGTGCATCACAGCTCTCATATTAGAGGTATTCAAGATCATCCTATGAAGGGACCCGTGCATCAGAGATCATCCCACGAAAGGATCAGCGGATCAGAAATCATCCCATGAAGGGACCACTGCGTCAGAGATCATCCCATGAAGGGACCACTGCATCAAACATCATCCCATGAAGGGACCAGTGCAGAGATCATCCCATGAAGGGAAAAGTGCAGAGATCATCCCATGAAGGGACCAGTGCAGAGATCATCCCATGAAGCGACCAGTGCATCAGAGATCATCCCATGAAGCGACCAGTGCATCAGAGATCATCCCATGAAGCAACCAGTGCATCAAACATCATCCCATAAAGGGACCAGTGCATCAAACATCATCCCATGAAGGGACCAGTGCATCAGAGATCATCCCATGAAGGGACCAGTGCATCAGAGATCATCCCATGAAGGGACCAGTGCAGAGATCAGCGCATGAAGGGACCAATGCATCAAAGATCCTCCCATGAAGGAACCAGTGCATCAAAGATCATCCCATGAAGGGACCAGTTCCTCAAAGTACTCCGATTAGAGGAATGCAAGATCATCCCATGAAGGGACCAGTGCATCAGAGATCATCCCATGAAGGGACCAGCGCATCAGAGATCATCTCACGAAGGGACCAGCGCATCAGAGATCATCCCACGAAGGGACCAGCGCATCAGAGATCATCCCATGAAGGGACCAGTGCATCAAAGATCATCCCATGAAGGGACCAGTGCATCACAGCACACAGATTCATGGTATACAAGATCATCCCATGAAGGGGCCGGTGCAGAGATCATCCCATGAAGGGACCAGTGCACCAGAGATCATCCCATGAAGGGACCAGTACATCAGAGATCATCCCATGAAGGGACCAGCGCATCACAGCACTCAGATTAGAGGAATACAAGATCATCCCATGAAGGGACCAGCAAATCAGAAATCATCCCTTGAAGGGACCAGCGCATCAGAAATCATCCCATGAAGGTACCAGTGCATCACATTACTCAGATTAGAGGTATACAAGATCATCCCATGAAGGGACCAGTGCAAACATCATCCCATGAAGGGACCAGTGCATCAAAGATCATCCCATGAAGGGACCAGCGCATCAAAGATCATCCCATGAAGGGACCAGCGCATCAAAGATCATCCCATGAAGTGACCAGCGCAGAGATCATCCCATGAAGGGACCAGTGCATCAGAGATCATCCCTTGAAGGGACCAGCGCATCAGAAATCATCCCATGAAGGTACCAGTGCATCACAGAACTCAGATTAGTGGTATACAAGATCATCCCATGAAGGGACCAGTGCATCAGAGATCACCCCATGAAGGGACCAGTGCATCAGAGATCATCCCATGAAGGGACCAGTGCATCAAATATCATCCCATGAAGGGACCAGTGCATCAGAGATAATCCCATGAAGGGACCAGCGCATCACAGCACTCAGATTAGAGGTATACAAGATCATCCCATGAAGGGACGAGCACATCAGAGATCATCCCACGAAGGGACCAGTGCATCAAAGATCATCCCATGAAGGGACCAGTGCATCACAGCACTCAGATTAGAGGTATACAAGATCATTCCATGAAGGGACCAGTGCAGAGATCATCCCATGAAGGAACCAGCGCATCAGAGATAATCCCATGAAGGGACCAGCGCATCACAGCACTCAGATTAGAGGTATACAAGATCATCCCATGAAGGGACGAGCACATCAGAGATCATCCCACGAAGGAACCAGCGCATCAGAGATCATCCCATGATTGGACCAGCGCATCACAGCACTCAGATTAGAGGTATACAAGATCATTCCATGAAGGGACCAGCACATCAGAGATCATCCCATGAAGGGACCACTGCATCACAGCACTCAGATTAGAGGTATGCAAGATGTTCCCATAAAGGGACCAGTGCATCAGAGATCATCCCATGAAGGGACCAGTGAATCACAGCACTCAGATTAGAGGTATTCAAGATCATCCCATGAAGGGACCAGTGCATCAGAGATCATCCCATGAAGGGACCAGTGCATCAAATATCATCCCATGAAGGGACCAGTGCATCAGAGATCATCCCATGAAGGGACCAGTGCATCAGAGATCATCCCATGAAGGGACCAGTGCAAAGATCATTCCATGAAGGGACTAGTGCATCAGAGCATCCCATGAAGTGACAAGTGCATCACAGCACTCAGATTAGAGGTATGCAAGATGTTCCCATGAAGGGACCAGTGCATCAGAGATCATCCCATGAAGGGACCAGTGCATCACAGCACTCAGATTAGAGGTATTCAAGATCATCCTATGAAGGGACCCGTGCATCAGAGATCATCCCACGAAAGGACCAGCGCATCAGAGATCATCCCATGAAGGAACCAGTGCATCACAGCACTCAGATTAGAGGTATGCAAGTTCTTCCCATGAAGGGACCGGTGTATCAGAGATCATTCCATGAAGGGACCAGTGCATCAGATCATCCCATGAAGGGACCAGTGCATCAAACATCATCCCATGAAGGGACCAGCGCATCAGAGATCATCCCATGAAGGGACCAGTGCATCATAGATCATCCCATGAAGCGACCAGTGCATCAGAGATCATCCCATGAAGCGACCAGTGCATCAGAGATCATCCCATGAAGCGACCAGTGCACCAAACATCATCCCATGAAGGGACCAGTGCATCAAAGATCATCCTGTTAAGGGACCAGTGCATCAGAGAGCATCACATGAAGGGACCAGTGCATCACAGCACTCAGAATAGAGGTTTGCAAGATCCTCCCATGAAGGGACCAGCGCAGAGATCATCCCACAAAGGGACCAGCGCATCAGAGATCATCCCATGAAGGGACCAGTGCATCAAAGATCATCCCATGAAGGGACCAGTGAATCACAGCACTCAGATTCGTGGTATACAAGATCATCCCATGAAGGGACCAGTGCAGAGATCATCCCATGAAGGGGCCAGTGCATCAGAGATCATCCCATGAAGGGACCAGTGCATCAGCGATCATCCCATGAAGGGACCAGCGTATCACAGCACTCAGATTAGAGGTATACAAGATCATCCCATGAAGGGACCAGCAAATCAGAAATCATCCCATGAAGGGACCAGCGCATCAGAGGTCATCCCATGAAGGGACCAGTGCATCAGAGATCATCCCATGAAGGGACCAGTGCATCACATCACTCAGATTAGAGGTATACAAGATCATCCCATGAAGGGACCAGTGCATCACAGCAGTCAGATTAGAGGTATGCAAGATCATCCCATGAAGGGACCAGTGCAAAGATCATCCCATGAAGGGACCAGTGCATCAAAGATCATCCCATGAAGGGACCAGTGCATATCAGCACTCACATTAGAGGTATGCAAGATCATCCAATGAAGTGACCAGCGCATCAAAGATCATCCCATGAAGGGACCAGCGCATCAAAGATCATCCCATGAAGGGACCAGCGCATCAAAGATCATCCCATGAAGGGACCAGCGCAGCAGAGATCATCCCATGAAGTGACCAGCGCAGAGATCATACCATGAAGGGACCAGTGCATCAGAGATCATACCATGAAGGGACCAGTGCATCAAAGATCTTCCCATGAAGGAACCAGTGCATCACAGAACTCAGATTAGTGGTATACAAGATCATCCCATGAAGGGACCAGTGCATCAGAGATGATCCCATGAAGGGACCAGTGCATCAGAGATGATCCCATGAAGGGACCAGTGCATCAGATCATCCCATGAAAGGACCAGTGCATCAAAGATCATCTCATGAAGGGAGCAGTGCATCAAAGATCATCCCATGAAGGGACCAGTGCATCAAAGATCATCCCATGAAGGGACCAGCGCATCAGAGATCATCCCATGAAGGGACCAGTGCATCAGAGATCATCCCACGAAGGGACCAGCGCATCAGAGATCATCCCACGAAGGGACCAGTGCATCAAAGATCATCCCATAAAGGGACCAGTGCAGAGATCATCCCATGAAGGAACCAGCGCATCAGAGATCATCCCATGAAGGGACCAGCGCATCACAGCACTCAGATTAGAGGTATGCAAGATCATCCCATGAAGGGACCAGTGCATCAAAAATCATCCCATGAAGGGACCAGTGCATCAAAAATCATCCCATGAAGAGACCAGTGCATCAGAGATCATCTCATGAAGGGACCAGCGCATCAGAGATCATCCCATGAAGGGACCAGCACATCAGAGATCATCCCATGAAGGGACAAGCGCATCGGAGATCATCCCACGAAGGGACCAGCGCATCAGAGATCATCCCACGAAGGGACTAGTGCATCAAAGATCATCTCTTTATGGGACCAGTGCATCACAGCTCTCATATTAGAGGTATTCAAGATCATCCTATGAAGGGACCCGTGCATCAGAGATCATCCCACGAAAGGATCAGCGGATCAGAAATCATCCCATGAAGGGACCACTGCGTCAGAGATCATCCCATGAAGGGACCACTGCATCAAACATCATCCCATGAAGGGACCAGTGCAGAGATCATCCCATGAAGGCAAAAGTGCAGAGATCATCCCATGAAGGGACCAGTGCAGAGATCATCCCATGAAGCGACCAGTGCATCAGAGATCATCCCATGAAGCGACCAGTGCATCAGAGATCATCCCATGAAGCAACCAGTGCATCAAACATCATCCCATAAAGGGACCAGTGCATCAAACATCATCCCATGAAGGGACCAGTGCATCAGAGATCATCCCATGAAGGGACCAGTGCATCAGAGATCATCCCATGAAGGGACCAGTGCAGAGATCAGCGCATGAAGGGACCAATGCATCAAAGATCCTCCCATGAAGGAACCAGTGCATCAAAGATCATCCCATGAAGGGACCAGTTCCTCAAAGTACTCCGATTAGAGGTATGCAAGATCATCCCATGAAGGGACCAGTGCATCAGAGATCATCCCATGAAGGGACCAGCGCATCAGAGATCATCTCACGAAGGGACCAGCGCATCAGAGATCATCCCACGAAGGGACCAGCGCATCAGAGATCATCCCATGAAGGGACCAGTGCATCAAAGATCATCCCATGAAGGGACCAGTGCATCACAGCACTCAGATTCATGGTATACAAGATCATCCCATGAAGGGGCCGGTGCAGAGATCATCCCATGAAGGGACCAGTGCATCAGAGATCATCCCATGAAGGGACCAGTGCATCAGAGATCATCCCATGAAGGGACCAGCGCATCACAGCACTCAGATTAGAGGAATACAAGATCATCCCATGAAGGGACCAGCAAATCAGAAATCATCCCTTGAAGGGACCAGCGCATCAGAAATCATCCCATGAAGGTACCAGTGCATCACATTACTCAGATTAGAGGTATACAAGATCATCCCATGAAGGGACCAGTGCAAACATCATCCCATGAAGGGACCAGTGCATCAGCGATCATCCCATGAAGGGACCAGCGTATCACAGCACTCAGATTAGAGGTATACAAGATCATCCCATGAAGGGACCAGCAAATCAGAAATCATCCCATGAAGGGACCAGCGCATCAGAGGTCATCCCATGAAGGGACCAGTGCATCACAGAACTCAGATTAGTGGTATACAAGATCATCCCATGAAGGGACCAGTGCATCAGAGATCACCCCATGAAGGGACCAGTGCATCAGAGATCATCCCATGAAGGGACCAGTGCATCAAATATCATCCCATGAAGGGACCAGCGCATCAGAGATCATCCCATGAAGGGACCAGTGCATCATAGATCATCCATGAAGCGACCAGTGCATCAGAGATCATCCCATGAAGCGACCAGTGCATCATAGATCATCCCATGAAGGGACCAGCGCATCAAAGATCATCCCATGAAGGGACCAGCGCAGCCGAGATCATCCCATGAAGTGACCAGCGCAGAGATCATCCCATGAAGGGACCAGTGCAGAGATCATCCCATGAAGGAACCAGCGCATCAGAGATAATCCCATGAAGGGACCAGCGCATCACAGCACTCAGATTAGAGGTATACAAGATCATCCCATGAAGGGACGAGCACATCAGAGATCATCCCACGAAGGGACCAGTGCATCAAAGATCATACCATGAAGGGACCAGTGCATCACAGCACTCAGATTAGAGGTATACAAGATCATTCCATGAAGGGACCAGTGCAGAGATGATCCCATGAAGAGACCAGTGCATCAGAGATCATCCCATGAAGGAACCAGCGCATCAGAGATCATCCCATGATTGGACCAGCGCATCACAGCACTCAGATTAGAGGTATACAAGATCATTCCATGAAGGGACCAGCACATCAGAGATCATCCCATGAAGGGACCACTGCATCAGAGATCATCCCATGAAGGGACCACTGCATCAGAGATCATCCCATGAAGGGACCACTGCATCACAGCACTCAGATTAGAGGTATGCAAGATCATCCCATGAAGGGACCAGCGCAGAGATCATCCCATGAAGGGACCAGTGCAGAGATCATCCCATGAAGGGACCAGTGCATCAGAGATCATACCATGAAGGGACCAGTGCATCAGAGATCATACCATGAAGGGACCAGTGCAGAGATCATCCCATGAAGGGACCAGTGCATCAGAGATCATACCATGAAGGGACTAGTGCATCAAAGATATTCCCATGAAGGGACCAGTGCATCAGATCATCCCATGAAAGGACCAGTGCATCAAAGATCATCTCGTGAAGGGACCAGTGCATCAAAGATCATCTCATGAAGGGACCAGTGCATCAAAGATCATCCCATGAAGGGACCAGTGCATCAAAGATCATCCCATGAAGGGACCAGCACATCAGAGATCTTCCCATAAAGGGACCAGTGCATCAGAGATCATCCCATGAAGGGACCAGTGCATCAGAGATCATCCCATGAAGGGACCACTGCATCAGAGATCATCCCATGAAGGGACCAGTGCATCATCACAGCACTCAGATTAGAGGTATGCAAGATCATCCCATGAAGGGACCAGGGCATCAGAGATCATCCCATGAAGGGACCAGAGATCATCCCATGAAGGGACCACTGCATCAGAGATCATCCCATGAAGGGACCAGTGCAGAGATCAGCGCATGAAGGGACCAGTGCATCAGAGATCATACCATGAAGGGACCAGTGCATCAAAGATCTTCCCATGAAGGAACCAGTGCAACACAGAACTCAGATCAGTGGTATACAAGATCATCCCATGAAGGGACCAGTGCATCAAAGATCATCCCATGAAGGGGCCAGTGCATCAAAGATCATCCCATGAAGGGACCAGTGCATCAGAGATCATCCCATGAAGGGACCAGTGCATCAAACATCATCCCATGAAGGGACCAGTGCATCAGAGATCATTCCATGAAGGGACCAGTGCATAAGAGATCATACCATGAAGGGACCAGTGCATCAAAGATCTTCCCATGAAGGAACCAGTGCAACACAGAACTCAGATTAGTGGTATAGAAGATCATCCCATGAAGGGACCAGTGCATCAGAGATCATCCCATGAAGGGACCAGCGCATCAAACATCATCCAATGAAGGGACCAGTGCATCACAGCACTCAGATTAGAGGTATACAAGATCATCCCATGAAGGGACCAGTGCATCAAATATTATCCCATGAAGGGACCAGTGCATCAAAGATCATCCCATGAAAGGACCAGTGCATCAAAGATCATCTCATGAAGGGACCAGTGCATGAAAGATCATCCCATGAAGGGACCAGTCCATCAAAGACCATCCCATGAAGGGACCAGCACATCAGAGATCTTCCTATGAAGAGACCAGTGCATCAGAGATCATCCCATGAAGGGACCAGTGCATCAGAGATCATCCCATGAAGGGACCACTGCATCAGAGATCATTCCATGAAGGGACCAGTGCATCATCACAGCACTCAGATTAGAGGTATGCAAGATCATCCCATGAAGGGACCAGGGCCTCAGATCATCCCATGAAGGGACCAGAGATCATCCCATGAAGGGACCACTGCATCAGAGATCATCCCATGAAGGTAACACTGCATCAAAGACCATCCCATGAGGGGACCAGTGCATCAGAGATCATCCCATGAAGGGACCAGTGCATCAAACATCTTCCCATGAAGGGACCAGTGCATCAAACATCATCCCATGAAGGGACCAGTGCATCACAGCACTCAGATTAGAGGTATGCAAGATCATCCCATGAAGGGACCAGTGCATCAACTATTATCCCATGAAGGGACCAGTGCAAAGATCATCCCATGAAGGGACCAGTGCATCAAAGATCATCCCATGAAGGGACCAGTGCATCAAAGATCATCCCATGAAGGGACCACTGCTTCAGAGATCAACCCATTAAGGGACCAGTACATCAGAGATCATCACATGAAGGGACCAGGGCATCACAGCACTATGATTAGAGGTATGCAAGATCATCCCATGAAGGGACCAGGGCATCAGAGATCATCCCATGAAGGGACCAGTGCATCACAGCACTCAGATTAGAGGTATACAATATCATCCCATGAAGGGACCAGTGCATCACAGGACTGAGTTTAGTGGTATGCAAGATCATCCCATGAAGGGACCAGTCTAGAGATCACCCCATGAAGGGACCAGTGCATCACACCACTCAGATTGGTGCTATGCAAGATCATCCCATGAAGGGACCAGCGCATCAAAGATAATCCCATGAAGGGACCAGCGTATTAAAGATCATCCCATGAAGGGACCAGCGCATCAAAGATCATCCCATGAAGGGACCAGTGCATGAGAGATCCCATGAAGGGAGCAGTGCATGAGAGATCCCATGAAGGGAGCAGTGCATGAGAGATCCCATGAAGGGAGCAGTGCATGAGAGATCCCATGAAGGGAGCAGTGCATCACAGCACTCATCAGTGGTATGCAAGATCATCCCATGAAGGGACCAGTGCATCAAAAATAATCCCATGAAGGGACCAGTGCATCAAAGATCATCCCATAAAGGGACCAGTGCATCAAAGATCATCCCATGAAGGGACCAGTGCATCAAAGATCATCCCATGAAGGGACCAGTGCATCAGAGGACCAGTGCATCAGAGATCATCCCATGAAGGGACCAGTGCATCAGAGATCATCCCATGAAGGAACCCGTGCATCAGAGCTCATCCCATGAAGGGACCAGTGCATCAGAGATCATCCCATGAAGGGACCAGTGCAATGATCATCCCATGAAGGGACCAGTACATCAGAGCAACCCATGAAGTGACCAGTGCATCACAGCACTCAGATTAGAGGTATGCAAGATGTTCCCATGAAGGGACCAGTGCATCAGAGATCATCCCATGAAGGGACCAGTGCATCAGAGATCATCCCATGAAGGGACCAGTGCATCAAATATCATCCCATGAAGGGACCAGTGCATCAGAGATCATCCCATGAAGGGACCAGTGCAACAGAGACCATCCCATGAAGGGACCAGTGCAAAGATCATCCCATGAAGGGACCAGTGCAAAGATCATCCCATGAAGGGACTAGTGCATCAGAGCATCCCATGAAGTGACCAGTGCATCACAGCACTCAGATTAGAGGTATGCAAGATGTTCTCTGATGCACTGGTCCCTTCATGGGATGCTCTGATGCACTAGTCCCTTCATGGGATGATCTTTGCACTGGTCCCTTCATGGGATCATCCCATGAAGGGACCAGTGCATCAGAGATCATCCCATGAAGGGACCAGTGCATCAGAGATCATCCCATGAAGGGACCAGTGCATCAGAGATCATCCCATCAAGGGACCAGTGCATCAGAGATCATCCCATCAAGGGACCAGTGCATCAGAGGTCATCCCATCAGGGGACCAGAGATCATCCCATGAAGGGACAAGTGCATCACAGCACTCAGATTAGAGGTATGCAAGATCATCGCTTGAAGGGACCGGTGCATCAGAGATCATCCCATGAAGGGACCACTGCATCAGAGATCATCCCATGAAGGGACCAGTGCATCAGAGATCATCCCACGAAGGGACCAGCGCATTAGAGATCATCCCACGAAGGGACCAGTGCATCAAAGATCATCCCATGAAGGGACCAGTGCATCACAGCACTCAGATTCGTGGTATACAAGATCATCCCATGAAGGGGCCAGTGCAGAGATCATCCCATGAAGGGACCAGTGCATCAGAGATCATCCCATGAAGGGACCAGTGCATCAGAGATCATCCCATGAAGGGACCAGCACATCAGAGATCAAACCATGTAGGGACCAGCGCATCAGAGATCATCCCACGAAGGGACCAGCGCATCAGAGATCATCCCACGAAGGGACCAGTGCATCAAAGATCATCCCATGAAGGGACCAGTGCATCACAGCACTCAGATTCGTGGTATACAAGATCATCCCATGAAGGGGCTGGTGCAGAGATCATCCCAGGAAGGGACCAGTGCATCAGAGATCATCCAATGAAGGGACCAGTGCATCAGAGATCATCCCATGAAGGGACTAGTGCATCAGAGATCATCCCATAAAGGGACCAGTGCATCAAAAGATCATCCCATAAATCGACCAGTGCATCAAAAGATCATCCCATGAAGGGACCAGTGCAAAAACCATCCCATGAAGGGACCAGTGCATCAAACCTCATCCCATGAAGGGACCAGTGCATCAAAGATCATCCCATGAAGGGACCAGTGCATCAAAGATCATACCATAAAGGGACCAGTGCAAAGATCATCCCATGAAGGGACCACTGCATCAAAGATCATCCCATGAAGGGACCAGTGCATCAGAGATCATCCCATGAAGGGACCAGTGCATCAGAGATCATCCCAGGAAGGGACCAGTGCATCAGAGATCAACCCATGCAGGGACCACTGCAGCACAGCACTCAGATTAGAGGTATGCAAGATCATCCCATGAAGGGACCAGTGCATCAAAGATCATCCCATGAAGGGACCAGTGCATCACAGCACTCAGATTAGAGGTATGCAAGATCATCCCATGAAGGGACCAGCGCATCAAAGATCATCCCATGAAGGGAGCAGTGCATCAGAAATCATCCCATGAAGGGAGCAGCGCAGAGATCATCCCATGAAGGGACCCGTGCATCAGAGATTATCCCATGAAGGGACCAGTGCATCAGAGATCATCCCATGAAGGGACCAGTGCATCAGAGATCATCCCATCAAGGGACCAGTGCATCAGAGATCATCCCATCAAGGGACCAGTGCATCAGAGGTCATCTCATCAAGGGACCAGAGATCATCCCATGAAGGGACAAGTGCATCACAGCACTCAGATTAGAGGTATGCAAGATCATTGCATGAAGGGACCGGTGCATCAGAGATCATCCCATGAACGGACCGGTGCATCAGAGATCATCCCATGAAGGGACCACTGCATCAGAGATCATCCCATGAAGGGACCACTGCATCAGAGATCATCCCATAAAGGGACCACTGCATGCGAGATCATCCCATGAAGGGACCAGTGCATCACAGCACTCAGATTAGAGGTATACAAGATCATCCCATGAAGGGACCAGTGCATCAGAGATCATCCGATGAAGGGACCAGTGCATCAGAGATCGTCCCATGAAGGGACCGGTGCATCAGAGATCGTCCCATGAAGGGACCAGTGCATCAGAGATCATCCCATGAAGGGACCAGTGCATCAGAGATCATCCCATGAAGGGACCAGCGCATCAGAGATCATCCCATGAAGGGACCAGCGCATCAGAGATCATCCCATGAAGGGACCAGTGCATCAAATATTATCCCATGAAGGGACCAGTGCATCAAAGATCATCCCATGAAGGGACCAGTGCATCAGAGATCAACCCATTAAGGGACCGG
This sequence comes from Triturus cristatus, assembly GCF_964204655.1. Classification (NCBI taxonomy): domain Eukaryota; kingdom Metazoa; phylum Chordata; class Amphibia; order Caudata; family Salamandridae; genus Triturus; species Triturus cristatus. The sequence goes on from NC_140591.1 coordinate 1,274,986,659, forward strand.
TGCATCAGAGATCAACCCATTAAGGGGCCAGTGCATCAGAGATCAAACCATTAAGGGGCCAGTGCATCAGAGATCAAACCATTAAGGGACCAGTGCATCAGAGATCAAACCATTAAGGGACCAGTGCATCAGAGATCAAACCATTAAGGGACCAGTGCATCAGAGAACTTACCATGAAGGGACCAGTGCATCAGAGATCATCCCATGAAAGGACCAGTGCATCAGAGATCATCCCATGAAGGGACCAGTGCAGAAATCATCCCATGAAGGGACCAGTGCATCAAACCTCATCCCATGAAGGGACCAGTGCATCAAAGCTCATCCCATGAGGGAACCAGTGCATCACAGCACTCAGATTGGAGGTATGCAAGATTATCCCATGAAGGGACCAGTGCATCAAAGATCATCCCATGAAGGGACCAGTGCATCAAAGATAATCCCATAAAGGGACCAGTGCAAATATCATCCCATGAAGGGACCACTGCATCAAAGATCATCCCATGAAGGGACCAGTGCATCAAAGATAATCCCATGAAGGGACCAGTGCATCAGAGATCATCCCATGAAGGGACTAGTGCATCAGAGATCATTCCAGGAAGGGACCAGTGCATCAGAGATCAACCCATGCAGGGACCACTGCAGCACAGCACTCAGATTAGAGGTATGCAAGATCATCCCATGAAGGGACCAGTGCATCAAAGATCATCCCATGAAGGGACCAGTGCATCACAGCACTCAGATTAGAGGTATGCAAGATCATCCCATGAAGGGACCAGCGCATCAAAGATCATCCCATGAAGGGAGCAGTGCATCAGAGATCATCCCATGAAGGGAGCAGCGCATCAGAGATCATCCCATGAAGGGACCCGTGCATCAGAGATCATCCCATGAAGGGACCAGTGCATCAGAGATCATCCCATCAAGGGACCAGTGCATCAGAGATCATCCCATCAAGGGACCAGTGCATCAGAGGTCATCCCACCAAGGGACCAGAGATCATCCCATGAAGGGACAAGTGCATCACAGCACTCAGATTAGAGGTATGCAAGATCATCGCATGAAGGGACCGGTGCATCAGAGATCATCCCATGAAGGGACCGGTGCATCAGAGATCATCCCATGAAGGGACCACTGCATCAGAGATCATCCCATGAAGGGACCACTGCATTAGAGATCATCCCATGAAGGGACCACTGCATCAGAGATCATCCCATGAAGGGACCAGTGCATCACAGGACTGAGATTAGTGGTATGCAAGATCATCCCATGAAGGGACCAGTCTAGAGATCACCCCATGAAGGGACCAGTGCATCACACCACTCAGATTGGTGCTATGCAAGATCATCCCATGAAGGGACCAGCGCATCAAAGATAATCCCTTGAAGGGACCAGCGTATTAAAGATCATCCCATGAAGGGACCAGCGCATCAAAGATCATCCCATGAAGGGAGCAGTGCATGAGAGATCCCATGAAGGGAGCAGTGCATGAGAGATCCCATGAAGGGAGCAGTGCATGAGAGATCCCATGAAGGGAGCAGTGCATGAGAGATCCCATGAAGGGACCAGTGCATCAAAGATCATCCCATGAAGGGACCAGTGCATCAGAGATCATCCCATGAAGCGACCAGTGCATCAGAGATCATGCCATGAAGGAACCAGTGCATCAGAGATCATCCCATGAAGGGACCAGTGCATCAGAGATCATCCCATGAAGGGACCAGTGCAAAGATCATCCCATGAAGGGACCAGTACATCAGAGCATCCCATGAAGTGACCAGTGCATCAGAGATCATCCCATGAAGGGACCAGTGCATCAGAGATCATCCCATGAAGGGACCAGTGCATCAGAGATCATCCCATGAAGGGACCAGTGCAAAGATCATTCCATGAAGGGACCAGTGCAAAGATCATCCCATGAAGGGACTAGTGCATCAGAGCATCTCATGAAGTGACCAGTGCATCACAGCACTCAGATTAGAGGTATGCAAGATGTTCCCATGAAGGGACCAGTGCATCAGAGATCATCCCACGAAAGGACCAGCGCATCAGAGATCATCCCATGAAGGGACCACTGCATCAGAGATCAACCCATGAAGGGACCAGTGCATCAAAGATCATCCCATGAAGGGACCAGTGCATCACAGCACTCAGATTAGAGGTATGCAAGTTCTTACCATGAAGGGACCGGTGTATCAGAGATCATTCCATGAAGGGACCAGTGCATCAGATCATCCCATGAAGAGACCAGTGCATCACAGCACTCAGATTAGAGGTATGCAAGATCATCCCATGAAGGGACCAGAGCAGAGATCATCCCATGAAGGGACCAGTGCATCAAACATCATCCCATGAAGGGACCAGCACATCAGAGATCATCCCATGAAAGGACCAGTGCATCATAGATCATCCCATGAAGCGACCAGTGCATCATAGATCATCCCATGAAGCGACCAGTGCATCAGAGATCATCCCATGAAGCGACCAGTGCATCAGAGATCATCCCATGAAGAGACCAGTGCATCAAACATCATCCCATGAAGGGACCAGTGCATCAAAGATCATCCCATGAAGGGACCAGTGCATCTGAGAGCATCACATGAAGGGACCAGTGCATCACAGCACTCAGAATAGAGGTTTGCAAGATCATCCCATGAAGGGACCAGCGCAGAGATCATCCCACGAAGGAACCAGCGCATCAGAGATCATCCCACGAAGGGACCAGTGCATCAAAGATCATCCCATGAAGGGACCAGTGCATCAAAGATCATCCCATGAAGGGACCAGTGCATCACAGCACTCAGATTCGTGGTATACAAGATCATCCCATGAAGGGACCAGTGCAGAGATCATCCCATGAAGGGGCCAGTGCATCAGAGATCATCCCATGAAGGGACCAGTGCATCAGAGATCATCCCATGAAGGGACCAGCGCATCACAGCACTCAGATTAGAGGTATACAAGATCATCCCATGAAGGGACCAGCAAATCAGAAATCATCCCATGAAGGGACCAGCTCATCAGAGATCATCCCGTGAAGGGACCAGTGCATCAGAGATCATCCCCTGAAGGGACCAGTGCATCACATCACTCAGATTAGAGGTATACAAGATCATCCCATGAAGGGACCAGTGCATCACAGCAGTCAGATTAGAGGTATGCAAGATCATCCCATGAAGGGACCAGTGCAAAGATCATCCCATGAAGGGACCAGTGCATTAAAGATCATCCCATGAAGGGACCAGTGCATATCAGCACTCACATTAGAGGTATGCAAGATCATCCCATGAAGTGACCAGCGCATCAAAGATCATCCCATGAAGGGACCAGCGCATCAAAGATCATCCCATGACGGGACCAGCGCAGCAGAGATCATCCCATGAAGTGACCAGTGCATCAGAGATCAAACCATGAAGGGACCAGTGCATCAAAGATCTTCCCATGAAGGAACCAGTGCATCACAGCACTCAGATTCGTGGTATACAAGATCATCCCATGAAGGGACCAGTGCAGAGATCATCCCATGAAGGGGCCAGTGCATCAGAGATCATCCCATGAAGGGACCAGTGCATCAGAGATCATCCCATGAAGGGACCAGTGCATCACAGCACTCAGATTCGTGGTATACAAGATCATCCCATGAAGGGACCAGTGCAGAGATCATCCCATGAAGGGGCCAGTGCATCAGAGATCATCCCATGAAGGGGCCAGTGCATCAGAGATCATCCCATGAAGGGGCCAGTGCATCAGAGATCATCCCATGAAGGGACCAGCGCAGCAGAGATCATCCCATGAAGGGACCAGCGCAGAGATCATACCATGAAGGGACCAGTGCATCAGAGATCATACCATGAAGGGACCAGTGCATCAGAGATCATCCCAGGAAGGGACCAGTGCATCAGAGATCAACCCATGCAGGGACCACTGCAGCACAGCACTCAGATTAGTGGTATACAAGATCATCTCATGAAGGGACCAGTGCATCAAAGATCATCCCATGAAGGGACCAGTGCATCAGAGATGATCCCATGAAGGGACCAGTGCATCAGAGCATCCCATGAAAGGACCAGTGCATCAGAGATCATACCATGAAGGGACCAGTGCATCAAAGATCTTCCCATGAAGGAACCAGTGCATCACAGAACTCAGATTAGTGGTATACAAGATCATCCCATGAAGGGACCAGTGCATCAGAGATCATCCCATGAAGGGACCATGCATCAGAGATGATCCCATGAAGGGACCAGTGCATCAGATCATCCCATGAAAGGACCAGTGCATCAAAGATCATCTCATGAAGGGAGCAGTGCATCAAAGATCATCCCATGAAGGGACCAGTGCATCAAAGATCATCCCATGAAGGGACCAGCACATCAGAGATCATCCCATGAAGGGACCAGTGCATCAGAGATCATCCCACGAAGGGACCAGCGCATCAGAGATCATCCCACGAAGGGACCAGTGTATCAAAGATCATCCCATGAAGGGACCAGTGCAGAGATCATCCCATGAAGGAACCAGCGCATCAGAGATCATCCCATGAAGGGACCAGCGCATCAAAAATCATCCCATGAAGGGACCAGTGCATCAAAAATCATCCCATGAAGGGACCAGTGCCTCAGAGATCATCTCATGAAGGGACCAGCGCATCAGAGATCATCCCATGAAGGGACCAGCACATCAGAGATCATCCCATGAAGGGACCAGCGCATCAGAGATCATCCCACGAAGGGACCAGCGCATCAGAGATCATCCCACGAAGGGACTAGTGCATCAAAGATCATCTCTTTATGGGACCAGTGCATCACAGCTCTCAGATTAGAGGTATTCAAGATCATCCTATGAAGGGACCCGTGCATCAGAGATCCTCCCACGAAAGGATCAGCGCATCAGAGATCATCCCATGAAGGGACCACTGCATCAAACATCATCCCATGAAGGGACCAGTGCAGAGATCATCCCATGAAGGGAAAAGTGCAGAGATCATCCCATGAAGGGACCAGTGCAGAGATCATCCCATGAAGCAACCAGTGCATCAGAGATCATCCCATGAAGCGACCAGTGCATCAGAGATCATCCCATGAAGCGACCAGTGCATCAAACATCATCCCATGAAGGGACCAGTGCATCAAACATCATTTCATGAAGGGACCAGTGCATCAGAGATCATCCCATGAAGGGACCAGTGCATCAGAGATCATCCCATGAAGGGACCAGTGCAGAGATCAGCGCATGAAGGGACCAATGCATCAAAGATCCTCCCATGAAGGAACCAGTGCATCAAAGATCATCCCATGAAGGGACCAGTTCCTCAAAGTACTCCGATTGGAGGTATGCAAGATCATCCCATGAAGGGACCAGTGCATCAGAGATCATCCCATGAAGGGACCAGCACATCAGAGATCAAACCATGAAGGGACCAGCGCATCAGAGATCATCCCACGAAGGGACCAGCGCATCAGAGAACATCCCATGAAGGGTCCAGTACATCAAAGATCATCCCATGAAGGGACCAGTGCATCACAGCACTCAGATTCGTGGTACACAAGATCATCCCATGAAGGGGCCGGTGCAGAGATCATCCCATGAAGGGACCAGTGCATCAGAGATCATCCCATGAAGGGACCAGCGCATCAGAGATCATCCCATGAAGGGACCAGCGCATCACAGCACTCAGATTAGAGGTATACAAGATCATCCCATGAAGGGACCAGCAAATCAGAAATCATCCCTTGAAGGGACCAGCGCATCAGAAATCATCCCATGAAGGTACCAGTGCATCACATCACTCAGATTAGAGGTATACAAGATCATCCCATGAAGGGACCAGTGCAAACATCATCCCATGAAGGGACCAGTGCATCAAAGATCATCCCATGAAGGGACCAGCGCATCAAAGATCAACCCATGAAGGGACCAGCGCATCAAAGATCATCCAATGAAGTGACCAGCGCAGAGATCATACCATGAAGGGACCAGTGCATCAGAGATCATTCCATGAAGGGACCAGTGCATCAGAGATCATACCATGAAGGGACCAGTGCAAAGATCTTCCCATGAAGGAACCAGTGCATCACAGAACTCAGATTAGTGGTATACAAAATCATCCCATGAAGGGACCAGTGCATCAGAGATCACCCCATGAAGGGACCAGTGCATCAGAGATCATCCCATGAAGGGACCAGTGCATCAAAGATCATCCCATGAAGGGACCAGCGCATCAGAGATCATCCCATGAAGGGACCAGCACATTAGAGATCATCCCACAAAGGGACCAGCGCATCAGAGATCATTCCACGAAGGGACCAGCACATCAGAGATCATCCCACGAAGGAACCAGTGCATCAAAGATCATCCCATGAAGGGACCAGTGCAGAGATCATCCCATGAAGGAACCAGCGCATCAGAGATAATCCCATGAAGGGACCAGTGCATCACAGCACTCAGAATAGAGGTTTGCAAGATCATCCCATGAAGGGACCAGCGCAGAGATCATCCCACGAAGGAACCAGCGCATCAGAGATCATCCCATGAAGGGACCAGTGCATCAAAGATCATCCCATGAAGGGACCAGTGCATCACAGCACTCAGATTCGTGGTATACAAGATCATCCCATGAAGGGACCAGTGCAGAGATCATCCCATGAAGGGGCCAGTGCATCAGAGATCATCCCATGAAGGGACCAGTGCATCAGAGATCATCCCATGAAGGGACCAGCGCATCACAGCACTCAGATTAGAGGTATACAAGATCATCCCATGAAGGGACCAGCAAATCAGAAATCATCCCATGAAGGGACCAGCTCATCAGAGATCATCCCGTGAAGGGACCAGTGCATCAGAGATCATCCCATGAAGGGACCAGTGCATCACATCACTCAGATTAGAGGTATACAAGATCATCCCATGAAGGGACCAGTGCATCACAGCAGTCAGATTAGAGGTATGCAAGATCATCCCATGAAGGGACCAGTGCAAAGATCATCCCATGAAGGGACCAGTGCATTAAAGATCATCCCATGAAGGGACCAGTGCATATCAGCACTCACATTAGAGGTATGCAAGATCATCCCATGAAGTGACCAGCGCATCAATGATCATCCCATGAAGGGACCAGCGCATCAAAGATCATCCCATGAAGGGACCAGCGCAGCAGAGATCATCCCATGAAGTGACCAGCGCAGCAGAGATCATCCCATGAAGTGACCAGCGCAGAGATCATACCATGAAGGGACCAGTGCATCAGAGATCATACCATGAAGGGACCAGTGCATCAAAGATCTTCCCATGAAGGAACCAGTGCATCACAGAACTCAGATTAGTGGTATACAAGATCATCTCATGAAGGGACCAGTGCATCAGAGATCATCCCATGAAGGGACCACTGCATCAGAGATGATCCCATGAAGGGACCAGTGCATCAGATCATCCCATGAAAGGACCAGTGCATCAGAGATCATACCATGAAGGGAACAGTGCATCAAAGATCTTCCCATGAAGGAACCAGTGCATCACAGAACTCAGATTAGTGGTATACAAGATCATCCCATGAAGGGACCAGTGCATCAGAGATCATCCCATGAAGGGACCAGTGCATCAGAGATGATCCCATGAAGGGACCAGTGCATCAGATCATCCCATGAAAGGACCAGTGCATCAAAGATCATCTCATGAAGGGAGCAGTGCATCAAAGATCATCCCATGAAGGGACCAGTGCATCAAAGATCATCCCATGAAGGGACCAGCACATCAGAGATCATCCCATGAAGGGACCAGTGCATCAGAGATCATCCCACGAAGGGACCAGCGCATCAGAGATCATCCCACGAAGGGACCAGTGCATCAAAGATCATCCCATGAAGGGACCAGTGCAGAGATCATCCCATGAAGGAACCAGCGCATCAGAGATCATCTCATGAAGGGACCAGCGCATCACAGCACTCAGATTAGAGGTATGCAAGATCATCCCATGAAGGGACCAGTGCATCAAAAATCATCCCATGAAGGGACCAGTGCATCAAAAATCATCCCATGAAGGGACCAGTGCCTCAGAGATCATCCCATGAAGGGACCACTGCATCACAGCACTCAGATTAGCGGTATGCAAGATCATCCCATGAAGGGACCAGTGCATCAGAGATCAACCCATGAAGGGACCAGTGCATCAGAGATCTTCCCATGAAGGGACCAGTGCATCAGAGATCATCCCATGAAGAGACCAGTGCATCAGATCATCCCATGAAGAGACCAGTGCATCACAGCACTCACATTAGAGGTATGCAAGATCATCTCATGAAGGGACCAGTACATCAGACATCATCCCATGAAGGGACAAGTGCATCAGAGATCATCCCATGAAGGGACCAGTGCATCAAAGATCACCTCATAAAGGGACCAGTGCATCAAAGATCATCCCATAAAGGGACCAGTGCATCAAAAGATCATCCCATAAAGGGACCAGTGCATCAAAAGATCATCCCATAAAGGGACCAGTGCATCAAAAGATCGTCCCATAAAGGGACCAGTGCATCAAAAGATCGTCCCATAAAGGGACCAGTGCAAAGATCATCCCCATAAAAAGACGAGTGCATCAAAGATCATCCCTTGAAGGGACCAGCGCTTAACAGCAGTCAGATTAGAGGTATGCAAGATCATCCCATGAAGGGACCAGTGCATCACAGCACTATGATTAGAGGTATGCAAGATCATCCCATGAAGGGACCAGTGCATCAGAGATCATCACATGAAGGGACCAGTGCATCAGAGATCATCCCATGAAGGGACCAGTGCATCAGAGATCATCCCATGAAGGGACCAGTGCATCACAGAACTCATATTAGTGGTATACAAGATCATCCCATGAAGGGACCAGTGCATCAGAGATCATCCCATGAAGGGACCAGTGCATCAAAGATCATCCCATGAAAGGACCAGTGCATCACAGCACTTAGATTAGAGGTATACAAGATCATCCCATGAAGGGACCAGTGCATCAGAGATCATCCCATGAAGGGACCGTGCATCAAAGATCATCCCATAAAGGGACCGGTGCATCAAAGATCATCCCATAAAGGGACCGGTGCATCAGATCATCCCATGAAGGGACCAGTGCATCACAGTACTCAGATTAGAGGTATGCAAGATCATCCCATGACGGGAGTAGGGCATCAGAGATAATCCCATGAAGGGACCAGTGCATCACAGTACTCAGATTAGAGGTACGCAAGATCATCCCATGAAGGTACCAGTGCATCAGAGCTCATTCCATGCAGGGACCAGTGCATTAGATCATCCCATGAAGAGACCAGTGCATTACAGCACTCAAATTAGAGGTATGCAAGATCATCTCATGAAGGGACCAGTACATCAGAGATCATCCCATGAAGGGACCAGTACATCAGAGATCATCCCATGAAGGGACCAGTACATCAGAGATCATCCCATGAAGGGACCAGTGCATCAGAGATCATCCCATGAAGGGACCAGTGCATCAGAGATCATCCCATGAAGGGACCGGTGCATCAGAGATCATCCCATGAAGGGACCGGTGCATCAAAGATCATCCCATAAAGGGACCAGTGCATCAAAGATCATCTCATAAAGGGACCAGTGCATCAAAAGATCATCCCATAAAGGGACAAGTGCAAAGATCATCCCATTAAGGGACCAGTGCAAAGATCATCCCATGAATGAACCGGTGCAAACATCATCCCATGAAGGGACCAATGCAAAAATCATCCCATGAAGGGACCAGTGCATCAAAGATCATCCCATGAAGGGACCAGAGCATCACAGCACTCAGATTAGAGGTATGCAAGTTCTTTCCATGAAGAGACCAGTGCATCAAAGATCATCCCATGAAGGGACCAATGCATCAAAGATCATCCCATAAAGGGACCAGTGCAAAGATCATCCCATGAAGTGACCAGTGCAAAGATCTTCCCATGAAGGGACCAGTGCAAAGATCTTCCCATGAAGGGACCAGTGCAAAGATCTTCCCATGAAGGGATCAGTGCATCACAGCACTCAGATTAGAGGTATGCAAGTTCTTCCCATGAAGGGACCGGTGTATCAGAGATCATCCCTTGAAGGGACCAGTGCATCAGAGATCATCCCATGAAGGGACCAGTGCATCAGAGATCAACCCATTAAGGTACCAGTGCATCAGAGATCAACCCATTAAGGAACCAGTGCATTAGAGATCAACCCATTAAGGGACCAGTACATCAGAGATCAACCCATTAAGGGACCAGTGCATCAGAGAACATACCATGAAGGGACCAGTGCATCAGAGATCATCCCATGAAAGGACCAGTGCATCAGAGATCATCCCATGAAGGGACCAGTGCATCAAAGATCTTCCCATGAAGGAACCAGTGCATCACAGAACTCACATTAGTGGTTTACAAGATCATCCCATGAAGGGACCAGTGCAGAGAACATCCCATGAAGGGACCAGTGGATCAGAGATCATCCCATGAAGGGACCAGTGCATCAGATCATCCCATGAAGGGACCAGTGCATCACAGTACTCAGATTAGAGGTACGCAAGATCATCCCATGAAGGGACCAGTGCATCAGAGATCATCCCATGAAGGGACCAGTGCATCAGAGATCATCCCATGAAAGGACCAGTGCATCAGAGATCATCCCATGAAAGGACCAGTGCATCAGATAATCCCATGAAGGGACCATTGCATCAAAGATCTTCCCATGTAGGAACCAATGCATAACAGAACTCAGATTAGAGGTATGCAAGATCATCTCATGAAGGGACCAGTACATCAGAGATCATCTCATAAAGGGACCAGTGCAAAGATCATCCCATAAAGTGACCAGTCCATCAAAGATCATCCCATAAAGGGACCAGTGCTTCACAGCACTCAAATTAGAGGTTTGCAAGATCATCCCATGAAGGGACCAGCGCATCACAGCAGTCAGATTAGAGGTATGCAAGATCATCCCATGAAGGGACCAGTGCAAACATCATCCCATGAAGGGACCAGTGCCAAGATCATCCCATGAAGGGACCAGTGCATCAACGATCATCCCATAAAGTGACCAGTGCATCACAGCACTCAGATTCGAGGTATGCAAGATCATCCCATGAAGGAACCAGTGCATCACAGCACTCAGATTGGAGGTATGCAAGATTATCCTATGAAGGGACCAGAGATCATCCCATGAAGGGACCACTGCATCAATGATCATCCCATTAAGGGACCAGTGCAGAGATCAGCGCATGAAGGGACCAGTGCATCAAATATTATCCCATGAAGGGACCAGTGCATCAAAGATCATCCCATGAAGGGACCAATGCAAAGATCATCCCATGAAGGGACCAGAGATCATCCCATGAAGGGACCACTGCATCAATGATCATCCCATTAAGGGACCAGTGCAGAGATCAGCGCATGAAGGGACCAGTGCATCAAATATTATCCCATGAAGGGCCCAGTGCATCAAAGATCATCCCATGAAGGGACCAGCGCATCAGAGATCATCCCATGAAGGGACCAGTGCATCAAAGATCATCCCATGAAGGGACCAGTGCATCAAAGATCATCCCATGAAGGGACCAGTGCATCAAAGATCATCCCATGAAGGGACCAGTGCATCAAGGCCCTCAGATTAGAGGTATGCAAGATCCCATGAAGGGACCAGCACGTCAATGATCATCCCATGAAGGGACCAGTGCATCAACGATCATCCCATGAAGAGACCAGTGCATCAGAGATGATCCCATGAACTGACCAGAGATCATCCCTTGAAGGGACAAGTGCATCACAACACGCAGATTAGAGGTATGCAAGATCATCCCATGAAGGGACCAGTGCAAAGATCATCCCATGAAGGGACCAGTGCATCAGAGATCAACCCATGAAGGGACCAGTGCATCAGAGATCAACCCACGAAGGGACGAGTACATCAGAGATCAACCCACGAAGGGACCAGTGCATCACAGCAGTCAGATTAGAGGTATGCAAGATCATCCCATGAAGGGACCAGTGCAAACATCATCCCATGAAGGGACCAGTGCATCAGAGATCATCCCATGAAGGGACCAGGGCATCAAAGATCATCCCAATAAGGAACCAGGGCATCAGACATCATCCCAATAAGGAACCAGGGCATCAAAGATCATCCCAATGAGGAACCAGGGCATCAAAGATCATCCCAATAAGGAACTAGGGCATCAAAGATGATCCCATTAAGGGACCAGGGCATCAAAGTTCATCCCATGAAGGGACCACTGCATCAGAGATCATCCCATAAAGGGACCAGTGCATCAAAGATCATCTCATAAAGGGACCAGTGCATCAAAGATCATCTCATAAAGGGAGCAGTGCATCAAAAGATGATCCCATAAAGGGACCAGTGCAAAGATCATCCCATAAAGTGACCAGTGCATCAAAGATCATCCCATAAAGGGACCAGTGCATCACAGCACTCAAATTAGAGGTTTGCAAGATCATCCCATGAAGGGACCAGTGCATCACAGCACTCAGATTCGAGGTATGCAAGATCATCCCATGAAGGAACCAGTGCATCACAGCACTCAGATTGGAGGTATGCAAGATTATCCTATGAAGGGACCAGTGCACCAAAGATCATCCGATGAAGGGACCAGTGCATCAAAGATCATCCCATGAAGGGACCAGTGCATCAAAGATCATCCCATGAAGGGACCAGTGAAAAAATCATCCCATGAAGGGACCAGCGCAAACATCATCCCATGAAGGGACCAGCGCAAACATCATCCCATGAAGGGACCAGCGCAAACATCATCCCATGAAGGGACCAGCGCAAACATCATCCCATGAAGGGACCAGCGCAAACATCATCCCATGAAGGGACCAGCGCAAACATCATCCCATGAAGGGACCAGCGCAAAAATCATCCCATGAAGGGACCAATGCATCAAAGATCATCCCATGAAGGGACCAGTGCATCAACGATCATCCCATGAAGGGACCAGTTCCTCAAAGATCATCCCATGAATGGACCAGTGCATCAGAGATCATCCCATGAAGGGACCAGTGCATCAGAGATCATCCCATGAAGGGACCAGTGCATCAGAGATCATCCCATGAAGGGACCAGTGCATCAGAGATCATCCCATGAAGGGACCAGTGCATCAAACAAAATCCCATGAAGGGACCAGTGCAGAGATCATCCCATCAAGGGACCACTGCAGAGATCATCCCATCAAGGGACCAGTGCAGAGATCATCCCATCAAGGGACCAGTGCAGAGATCATCCCATCAAGGGACCAGTGCATCAAAGATCATCCCATCAAGGGACCAGTGCATCAGATCATCCCATCAAGGGACCAGTGCATCAGATCATCCCATGAAGAGACCAGAGATCATCCCATGAAGGGACCAGAGATCATCCCATGAAGGGACCAGAGATCATCCCATGAAGGGACCAGAGATCATCCCATGAAGGGACCAGAGATCATCCCATGAAGGGACCAGAGATCATCCCATGAAGGGACCAGAGATCATCCCATGAAGGGACCAGAGATCATCCCATGAAGGGACCAGAGATCATCCCATGAAGGGACCAGAGATCATCCCATGAAGGGACCAGAGATCATCCCATGAAGGGACCAGAGATCATCCCATGAAGGGACCAGAGATCATCCCATGAAGGGACCAGAGATCATCCCATGAAGGGACCAGAGATCATCCCATGAAGGGACCAGAGATCATCCCATGAAGGGACCAGTGCATCGGAGATCATCCCATGAAGGGACCAGTGCATAGGAGATCGTCCCATGAAGGGACCAGGGCATCACAGCTCTATGATTAGAGGTATGCAAGATCATCCCATGAAGGGACCAGTGCATCAAAGATCATCCCATGAAGGGACCAGTGCATCACAGCACTCAGATTAGAGGTATGCAAGATCATCCCATGAAGGGACCAGTGCATCAAAGATCATCCCATGAAGGGACCAGCGCAACAGAGATCATCCCATGAAGTGATCAGTGCAGAGATCATCCCATGAAGGGACCAGTGCATCAGAGATCATCCCATGAAGCGACCACTGCATCAGAGATCATCCCATGCAGGGACCACTGCATCACAGCACTCAGATTAGAGGTATGCAAGATCATCCCATGAAGGGGCCGGTGCATCAGAGATCATCCCATGAATGGACCACTGCATCAGAGATCATCCCATGAAGGGACCACTGCATCAGAGATCATCCCATGAAGGGACCACTGCATCAGAGATCATCCCATGAAGGGACCAGTGCATCACAGCACTCAGATTAGTTGTATGCAAGATCATCCCATGAAGGGACCAGTCTAGAGATCATCCCATGAAGGGACCAGTGAATCACACCACTCAGATTGGTGCTCTGCACGATCATCCCATGAAGAGACCAGTGCATCAAAGATAATGCCATGAAGGGACCAGTGCATCAAAGATTATCCCATGAAGGGAGCAGCGCATCAAAGTTCCCATGAAGGGAGCAGTGCATGAGAGATCCCATGAAGGGAGCAGTGCATGAGAGATCCCATGAAGGGAGCAGTGCATCAAAGATAATCCTATGAAGGGACCAGTGCATCAAAGATTATCCCATGAAGGGACCAGTGCATCAAAGATCATCCCATGAAGGGACCAATACATCAACGATCATCCCATGAAGGAACCAGTGTATCAACGATCCTCCCATGAAGGGACCAGTGCATCAGAGATCATCACATGAAGGGACCACTGCATCAGAGATCATCCCATGAAGGGACCAGTGCATCACAGCACTCAGATTAGAGGTATGCAAGATCATCCCATGAAGGGACCAGTGCATCACGGCACTCAGATTAGTGGTATGCAAGATCATCCCATGAAGGGACCAGTCTAGAGATCATCCCATGAAGGGACCAGTGCATCAGAGGACCAGTGCATCAGAGATCATCCAATGAAGGGACCAGTGCATCAGAGATCATCCCATGAATGGACCAGTGCAAAGATCATCCCATGAAGGGACCAGTGCATCAGAGCATCCCATGAAGTGACCAGTGCATCACAGCAGTCAGATTAGAGGTATTCAAGATCATCCTATGAAGGGACCAGTGCATCAGACATCATCCCATTAAGGGACCAGTACATCACAGCACTCAGATTAGGGGTATGCAAGATGTTCCCATGAAGGGACCAGTGCATCAGAGATCATCCCATGAAGGGACCAGTGCATCACAGCAGTCAGATTAGAGGTATTCAAGATCATCCTATGAAGGGACCAGTGCATCAGACATCATCCCATTAAGGGACCAGTACATCACAGCACTCACATTAAAGATATGCAACATCATCCCATGAAGGGACCACTGCATCAGAGATCATCCCACGAAAGTACCAGTGCATCAGAGATCATCCCACAAAGGGACCACTGCATCAGAGATCAACCCATGAAGGGACCAGTGCATCAAAAATCATCCCATGAAGGGACCAGTGCATCAAATATCATCCCATGAAGGGACCAGTGCCTTAAAGAACATCCCATGAAGGGACCACTGCATCACAGCACTCAGATTAGAGGTATGCAAGATCATCCCATGAAGGGACCAGTGCAGAGATCATCCCATGAAGGGACCAGCACATCAGAGATCATCCCATGAAGGGACCAGTGCATCAAAGATCATCCCATGAAGCGGCCAGTGCATCAAAGATCATCCCATGAAGGGACCAGTGCATCAGAGATCATCCCATGAAGGGACCAGTGCATCAGAGATCATCCCATGAAGGGACCAGTGCATCAGAGATCATCCCATGAAGGGACCAGTGCATCAGAGGACCAGTGCATCAGAGATCATCTCATGAAGGGACCAGTGCATCAGAGATCATCCCATGAAGGGACCAGTGCATCAGAGATCATCCCATGAAGGGACCACTGCATCAAAGATCATCTCATGAAGGGACCAGTGCATCAAAGATCATCCCATGAAGGGACCAGTGCATCAAAGATCATCCCATGAAGGGACCAGTGCAAAGATCGTCCCATGAAGGGACCAGTGCAAAGATCGTCCCATGAAGGGACCAATGCAAAGATCATCCCATGAAGGGACCACTGCATCAGAGACCATCCCATGAAGGGACCACTGCATCACAGCACTCAGATTAGCGGTATGCAAGATCATCCCATGAAGGGACCAGTGCAGAGATCATCCCATGAAGGGACCAGCACATCAGAGATCATCCAATGAAGGGACCAGCGCATCAGAGATCATCCCATGAAGGGACCAGTGCATCAAAGATCATCCCATGAAGGGACCAGTGCATCAAAGATCATCCCATGAAGGGACCAGTGCATCAAAGATCATCCCATGAAGGGACCAGTGCATCAAAGATCATCCCATGAAGGGACCAGTGCATCAAAGATCATCCCATGAAGGGACCAGTGTAAAGATCGTCCCATGAAGGGACCAGAGCAAAGATCATCCCATGAAAGGACCAGTGCATCAGAGATCATCCCATGAAGGGACCAGTGCAGAGATCATCCCCATGAAGGGACCAGTGCAGAGATCATCCCCATGAAGGGACCAGCACATCAGAGATCATCCAATGAAGGGACCAGCGCATCAGAGATCATCTCATGAAGGGACCAGTGCATCAGATATCCCATGAAGGGACCAGTGCATCAGAGATCATCCCATGAAGGGACCAGTGCATCAGAGGACCAGTGCATCAGAGATCATCTCATGAAGGGACCAGTGCATCAAAGAACATCCAATGAAGGGACCAGTGCATCAGAGATCATCCCATGAAGGGACCAGTGCATCAGAGATCATCTCATGAAGGGACCAGCGCATCAGAGATCATCTCATGAAGGGACCAGTGCATCAGAGATCATCCCATGAAGGGACCAGAGATCATCCCATGAAGGGACAAGTGCATCACAGCACGCAGATTAGAGGTATGCAAGATCATCCCATGAAGGGACCAGTGCAAAGATCATCCCATGAAGGGACCAGTGCATCATAGATCAACCCATGAAGGGACCAGTGCATCAGAGATCAACCCACGAAGGGACGAGTACATCAGCGATCAACCCACGAAGGGACCAGTGCATCAAAGATCAGCCCACGAAGGGACCAGTGCATCAAAGATCATCCCATGAAGGGACCAGTGCATCAGAAATCATCTCATGAAGGGACCAGTGCATCACAGCACTCCGATTAGAGGTATGCAAGATCATCCCAAGAAGGGACCAGTGCATCAAAAGATCATCCCATAAAGGGACCAGTGCAAAGATCATTCCATGAAAGGACCAGTGCATCAGAGATCATCCCATGAAGGGACCAGTGCATCAGATCATCCCATTCCATGAAAGGACCAGTGCATCAGAGATCATCCCATGAAGGGACCAGTGCAAAGATCATCCCATGAAGGGACCAGAGATCATCCCATGAAGGGACCACTGCATCAATGATCATCCCATTAAGGGACCAGTGCAGAGATCAGCGCATGAAGGGACCAGTGCATCAAATATTATCCCATGAAGGGACCAGTGCATCAAAGATCATCCCATGAAGGGACCAATGCAAAGATCATCCCATGAAGGGACCAGAGATCATCCCATGAAGGGACCACTGCATCAATGATCATCCCATTAAGGGACCAGTGCAGAGATCAGCGCATGAAGGGACCAGTGCATCAAATATTATCCCATGAAGGGACCAGTGCATCAAAGATCATCCCATGAAGGGACCAGCGCATCAGAGATCATCCCATGAAGGGACCAGCGCATCAAAGATCATCCCATGAAGGGACCAGTGCATCAAATATCATCCCATGAAGGGACCAGTGCATCAAAGATCATCCCATGAAGGGACCAGTGCATCACAGCACTCAGATTAGAGGTATGCAAGATCATCCCATGAAGGGACCAGAGATCATCCCATGAAGGGACCAGAGATCATCCCATGAAGGGACCAGAGATCATCCCATGAAGGGACCAGAGATCATCCCATGAAGGGACCAGAGATCATCCCATGAAGGGACCAGAGATCATCCCATGAAGGGACCAGAGATCATCCCATGAAGGGACCAGACATCATCCCATGAAGGGACCAGAGATCATCCCATGAAGGGACCAGAGATCATCCCATGAAGGGACCAGAGATCATCCCATGAAGGGACCAGAGATCATCCCATGAAGGGACCAGTGCATTGGAGATCATTCCATGAAGGGACCAGTGCATAGGAGATCATCCCATGAAGGGACCAGTACATCACAGCACTCACATTAGAGGTATGCAAGATCATCCCATGAAGGGACCAGAGATCATCCCATGAAGGGACCAGAGATCATCCCATGAAGGGACCAGAGATCATCCCATGAAGGGACCAGAGACCATCCCATGAAGGGACCAGTGCATCAGAGATCATCCCATGAAGGGACCAGTGCATCAGAGATCATCCCATGAAGGGACCAGTGCATCAGAGATCATCCCATGAAGGGACCAGTGCATCAGAGATCATCTCATGAAAGGACCAGTGCATCAGAGATCATCCCATGAAGGGACCAGTGCATCAGAGATCATCCCATGAAGGGACCAGTGCATCAAAGATCTTCCCATGAAGGAACCAGTGCATCACAAAACTCAGATTAGTGGTATACAAGATCATCCCATGAAGGGACCAGTGCATCAGATCATCCCATGAAAGGACCAGTGCATCAAAGATCATCCCATGAAGGGACCAGAGCATCAAAGATCATCCCATGAAGGGACCAGTGCATCAAAGATCATCCCATGAAAGGACCAGTGCATCAAGGCCCTCAGATTAGAGGTATGCAAGATCCCATGAAGGGACCAGCACGTCAATGATCATCCCATGAAGGGACCAGTGCATCAACGATCATCCCATTAAGAGACCAGTGCATCAGAGATGATCCCATGAACTGACCAGAGATCATCCCTTGAAGGGACAAGTGCATCACAACACGCAGATTAGAGGTATGCAAGATCATCCCATGAAGGGACCAGTGCAAAGATCATCCCATGAAGGGACCAGTGATCAACCCATGAAGGGACCAGTGCATCAGAGATCAACCCACGAAGGGACGAGTACATCAGAGATCAACCCACGAAGGGACCAGTGCATCAAAGATCAGCCCACGAAGGGACAAGTGCATCAAAAATCATCCCATGAAGGGACCAGTGCATCAGAAATCATCTCATGAAGGGACCAGTGCATCACAGCACTCCGATTAGAGGTATGCAAGATCATCCCAAGAAGGTACCAATGCATCAAAAGATCATCCCGTAAAGGAACCAGTGCAAAGATCATACCATGAAAGGACCAGTGCATCAGAGATCATCCCATGAAGGGACCAGTGCATCAGAGATGTTCCCATGAAGGGACCAGTGCATCAGAGATCTTCCCATGAAAAGACCAGTGCATCAGACCATCCCATGTAGGTACCAGTGCATCACAGCACTTAAATTAGAGGTATGCAAGATCATCTCATTTAGGAACCAGTACATCAGAGATCATCCCATGAAGGGACCAGTGCATCAGAGATCATCCCATGAAGGGACCACTGCATCAGAGATCATCCCATAAAGGGACCAGTGCATCAAAGATCATCTCATAAAGGGACCAGTGCATCAAAGATCATCTCATAAAGGGAGCAGTGCATCAAAAGATGATCCCATAAAGGGACCAGTGCAAAGATCATCCCATAAAGTGACCAGTGCATCAAAGATCATCCCATTCAGGGACCAGTGCATCACAGCACTCAAATTAGAGGTTTGCAAGATCATCCCATGAAGGGACCAGTGCATCACAGCACTCAGATTCGAGGTATGCAAGATCATCCCATGAAGGAACCAGTGCATCACAGCACTCAGATTGGAGGTATGCAAGATTATCCTATGAAGGGACCAGTGCATCAAAGATCATCCCATGAAGGGACCAGTGCATCAAAGATCATCCCATGAAGGGACCAGTGCATCAACGATCATCCCATGAAGGGACCAGTTCCTCAAAGATCATCCCATGAAGGGACCAGTTCCTCAAAGATCATCCCATGAAGGGACCAGTGCATCAAACAACATCCCATGAAGAGACCAGTGCATCAAAGAACATCCCATGAATGGACCAGTGCATCAAAGAACATCCCATGAATGGACCAGTGCATCAGAGATCAACCCATGAAGGGACCAGTACATCAAACAAAATCCCATGAAGGGACCAGTACATCAAACAAAATCCCATGAAGGGACCAGTACATCAAACAAAATCCCATGAAGGGACCAGTGCATCAAAGATCATCCCATCAAGGGACCAGTGCATCAGATCATCCCATGAAGAGACGAGGGATCATCCCATGAAGAGACGAGAGATCATCCCATGAAGGGACCAGAGATCATCCCATGAAGGGACCAGAGATCATCCCATGAAGGGACCAGAGATCATCCCATGAAGGGACCAGAGATCATCCCATGAAGGGACCAGAGATCATCCCATGAAGGGACCAGAGATCATCCCATGAAGGGACCAGAGATCATCCCATGAAGGGACCAGAGATCATCCCATGAAGGGACCAGTGCATCGGAGATCATCCCATGAAGGGACCAGTGCATAGGAGATCGTCCCATGAAGGGACCAGTGCATAGGAGATCGTCCCATGAAGGGACCAGTGCATCAAAGATCATCCCATGAAGGGACCAGTGCATCACAGCACTCAGATTAGAGGTATGCAAGATCATCCCATGAAGGGACCAGTGCATCAAAGATCATCCCATGAAGGGACCAGCGCAACAGAGATCATCCCATGAAGGGATCAGTGCAGAGATCATCCCATGAAGGGACCAGTGCATCAGAGATCATTCCATGAAGCGACCACTGCATCAGAGATCATCCCATGCAGGGACCACTGCATCACAGCACTCAGATTAGAGGTATGCAAGATCATCCCATGAAGGGGCCGGTGCATCAGAGATCATCCCATGAAGGGACCACTGCATCAGAGATCATCCCATGAAGGGACCAGTGCAAAGATCGTCCCATGAAGGGACCAATGCAAAGATCATCCCAAGAAGGGACCAATGCAAAGATCATCCCATGAAGGGACCACTGCATCAGAGACCATCCCATGAAGGGACCACTGCATCACAGCACTCAGATTAGCGGTATGCAAGATCATCCCATGAAGGGACCAGTGCAGAGATCATCCCATGAAGGGACCAGCACATCAGAGATCATCCAATGAAGGGACCAGCGCATCAGAGATCATCCCATGAAGGGACCAGTGCATCAGAGATCATCCCATGAAGGGACCAGTGCATCAAAGATCATCCCATGAAGGGACCAGTGCATCAAAGATCATCCCATGAAGGGACCAGTGTAAAGATCGTCCCATGAAGGGACCAATGCAAAGATCATCCCAAGAAGGGACCAGTGCAGAGATCATCCCATGAAGGAACCAGCGCATAAGAGATCATCCCATGAAGGGACCAGCGCATCACAGCACTCAGATTAGCGGTATGCAAGATCATCCCATGAAGGGACCAGTGCAGAGATCATCCCATGAAGGGACCAGCACATCAGAGATCATCCAATGAAGGGACCAGCGCATCAGAGATCATCTCATGAAGGGACCAGCGCATCAGAGATCATCTCATGAAGGGACCAGTGCATCAGAGATCAACCCACGAAGGGACGAGTGCATCAAAGATCAGCCCACGAAGGGACCAGTGCATCAAAGATCAGCCCACGAAGGGACCAGTGCATCAAAGATCATCCCATGAAGGGACCAGTGCATCAAAAATCATCCCATGAAGGGACCAGTGCATCAAAAATCATCTCATGAAGGGACCAGTGCATCACAGCACTCCGATTAGAGGTATGCAAGATCATCCCAAGAAGGGACCAGTGCATCAAAAGATCATCCCATAAAGGGACCAGTGCAAAGATCATTCCATGAAAGGACCAGTGCATCAGAGATCATCCCATGAAGGGACCAGTGCATCAGATCATCCCATGAAGGTACCAGTGCATCACAACACTAAAATTAGAGGTATGCAAGATCATCTCATGAAGGGACCAGTACATCAGAGATCATCCCATGAAGGGACCAGTGCATCAGAGATCATCCCATAAAGGGACCAGTGCATCAGAGATCATCTCATAAAGGGACCAGTGCATCAGAGATCATCTCATAAAGGGACCAGTGCATCAAAAGATCATCCCATAAAGGGACCAGTGCAAAGTTCATCCCATAAAGGGACCAGTGCATCAAAGATCATCCCATAAAGTGACCAGTGCATCAAAGATCATCCCATGAAGGGACCAGTGCATCAAAGATAATCCCATGAAGGGACCAGTGCATTAAAGATCATCCCATGAAGGGACCAGTGCATCACAGCAGTCAGATTAGAGGTATGCAAGATCATCCCATGAAGGGACCAGTGCAAAGTTCATCCCATAAAGGGACCAGTGCATCAGAGATCATCCCATGAAGGGACCAGTGCATCAAAGATCATCCCATGAAGGGACCAGTGCATCAAAGATCATCCCATGAAGGGACCAGTGCATCAAAGATCATCCCATGAAGGGACCAGTGCATCACAGCAGTCAGATTAGAGGTATGCAAGATCATCCCATGAAGGGACCAGTGCAAACATCATCCCATGAAGGGACCAGTGCATCAGAGATCATCCCATGAAGGGACCAGTGCATCACAGCAGTCAGATTAGAGGTATGCAAGATCATCCCATGAAGGGACCAGTGCAAACATCATCCCATGAAGGGACCAGTGCATCAAAGATCATCCCATGAAGGGACCAGTGCATCAAAGATCATCCCATAAAGGGACCAGTGCATCAAGGATCATCCCATAAAGGGACCAGTGCATCAACGATCATCCCATAAAGGGACCAGTGCAAAGATCATCCCATGGAGAGGACCAGTGCAAAAATCATCCTATGAAGGGACCAGTGCAAAAATCATCCCATGAAGGGACTAGTGCATCACAGCACTCAGATTAGAGGTATGCAAGATCATCCCATGAAGGGAGCAGTGCATCCAAGATCATCCCATGAAGGGAGCAGTGCATCCAAGATCATCCCATGAAGGGAGCAGTGCATCCAAGATCATCCCATGAAGGGAGCAGTGCATCCAAGATCATCCCAAGAAGGGACCAGTGCATCAAACAACATCCTGTGAAGGGACCAGTGCATCAAACAACATCCCATGAAGAGACCAGTGCATCAAACAACATCCCATGAAGGGACCAGTGCATCAACGATCATCCCATGAAGGGACCAGTGCATCAACGATCATCCCATGAAGGGACCAGTGCATCAAAGAACATCCCATGAAGGGAAAAGTGCATCAAAGATCATCCCATGAAGGGAAAAGTGCATCAAAGATCATCCCATGAAGGGAAAAGTGCATCAAAGATCATCCCATGAAGTGACCAGTTCCTCAAAGAACATCTCATGAAGGGACCAGTGCATCAAAGAACATCCCATGAAGGGACCAGTGCATCAGAGATCATCCCATGAAGGGACCAGTGCATCAGAGATCATCCCATGAAGGGACCAGTGCATCAGAGATCATCCCATGAAGGGACCAGTGCATCAGAGATAATCCCATGAAGGGACCAGAGATCATCCCAGGGATCATCCCATGAAGGGACCAGAGATCATCCCATGAAGGGACCAGAGATCATCCCATGAAGGGACCAGAGATCATCCCATGAAGGGACCAGAGATCATCCCATGAAGGGACCAGAGATCATCCCATGAAGGGACCAGCGATCATCCCATGAAGGGACCAGAGATCATCCCATGAAGGGACAAGAGATCATCCCATGAAGGGACAAGAGATCATCCCATGAAGGGACAAGAGATCATCCCATGAAGGGACAAGAGATCATCCCATGAAGGGACAAGAGATCATCCCATGAAGGGACAAGAGATCATCCCATGAAGGGACAAGAGATCATCCCATGAAGGGACCAGTGCATCGGAGATCATCCCATGAAGGGACCAGTGCATAGGAGATCATCCCATGAAGGGACCAGTACATCAAAGATCATCCCATGAAGGGACCAGTGCATCACAGCACTCAGATTAGAGGTATGCAAGAGCATCCCGTGAAGGGACCAGTGCATCAAAGATCATCCCATGAAGGGACCAGTGTATCAGAGATCATCCCATGAAGGGACCAGTGCATCAAAACACTCAGATTAGATGTATGCAAGACCATCCCATGAAGCGATCACTGCATCAGAGATCATCCCATGAAGGGACCACTGCATCTGAGATCATCCCATGAAGGGACCACTGCATCAGAGATCATCCCATGCAGGGACCACTGCATCACAGCACTCAGATTAGAGGTATGCAAGATCATCCCATGAAGGGACCAGTGCATCACAGCACTCAGATTAGAGGTATGCAAGATCATCCCATGAAGGGACCAGCGCATCAAAGATCTCCGATGAAGGGACCAGCGCAGCAGAGATCATCCCATGAAGGGACCAGCACATCAGAGATCATCCAATGAAGGGACCAGCGCATCAGATCATCCCATGAAGGGACCAGTGCATCAGAGATCATCCCATGAAGGGACCAGTGCATCAAAGATCATCGCATGAAGGGACCAGTGCATCAAAGATCATCGCATGAAGGGACCAGTGCATCAAAGATCATCCCATGAAGGGACCAGTGTAAAGATCGTCCCATGAAGGGACCAGTGCATCAAAGATCATCGCATGAAGGGACCAGTGCATCAAAGATCATCCCATGAAGGGACCACTGCATCAGAAATCATCTCATGAAGGGACCAGTGCATCACAGCACTCCGATTAGAGATATGCAAGATCATTCCAAGAAGGGACCAGTGCATCAAAAGATCATCCCATAAAGGGACCAGAGCAAAGATCATCCCATGAAAGGACCAGTGCATCAGAGATCATCCCATGAAGGGACCAGTGCATCAGATCATCCCATGAAGGGACCAGTGCATCACAACACTAACATTAGAGGTATGCAAGATCATCTCATGAAGGGACCAGTACATCAGAGATCATCCCATGATGGGACCAGTGCATCAGAGATCATCCCATAAAGGGACCAGTGCATCAAAGATCATCCCATAAAGGGACCAGTGCATCAAAGATAATCCCATTAAGGGACCAGTGCATCAAAGATCATCCCATGAAGGGACCAGTGCATCACAGCAGTCAGATTAGAGGTATGCAAGATGATCCCATGAAGGGACCAGTGCAAACATCATCCCATGAAGGGACCAGTGCATCAAAGATCATCCCATGAAGGGACCAGTGCATCAAAGATCATCCCATAAAGGGACCGGTGCATCAACGATCATCCCATGGAGAGGACCAACATGAAGGGACCAAGCAAAAATCATCCCATGAAGGGACTAGTGCATCACAGCAGTCAGATTAGAGGTATGCAAGATCATCCCATGAAGGGACCAGTGCATCCAAGATCATCCCGTGAAGGGACCAGTGCATCAAACAACATCCCATGAAGGGACCAGTGCATCAAACAACATTACATGAAGGGACCAGTGCATCAAACAACATTACATGAAGGGACCAGTGCATCAACGAACATCACATGAAGGGACCAGTGCATCAAAGATCATCCCATGAAGGGACCAGTGCATCAAACAACATCTCTTGAAGGGACCAATGCATCAAAGAACATCCCATGAAGGGACCAGTGCACCAGAGATCATCCCATGAAGGGACCAGAGATCATCCCATGAAGGGACCAGAGATCATCCCATGAAGGGACCAGAGATCATCCCATGAAGGGACCAGAGATCATCCCATGAAGGGACCAGAGATCATCCCATGAAGGGACCAGAGATCATCCCATGAAGGGACCAGAGATCATCCCATGAAGGGACCAGAGATCATCCCATGAAGGGACCAGAGATCATCCCATGAAGGGACCAGAGATCATCCCATGAAGGGACCAGAGATCATCCCATGAAGGGACCAGAGATCATCCCATGAAGGGACCAGAGATCATCCCATGAAGGGACCAGAGATCATCCCATGAAGGGACCAGAGATCATCCCATGAAGGGACCAGAGATCATCCCATGAAGGGACCAGAGATCATCCCATGAAGGGACAAGAGATCATCCCATGAGGGGACCAGTGCATCGGAGATCATCCCATGAAGGGACCAGTGCATAGGAGATCATCCCATGAAGGGACCAGTACATCACAGCACTCACATTAGATATATGCAAGATCATCCCGTGAAGGGACCAGTGCATCAAAGAAAATCCCATGAAGGGACCAGTGTATCAGAGATCATCCCATGAAGGGACCAGTGCATCACAGCACTCAGATTAGAGGTATGCAAGAGCATCCCATGAAGGGACCAATGCATCAGAGATCATCCCATGAAGGGACCAGTGCATCACAGCACTCAGATTAGAGGTATGCAAGATCATCCCATGAAGGGACCAGCGCATCAAGGATCTCCCATGAAGGGACCAGCGCAGCAGAGATCATCCCATGAAGGGACCAGTGCATCAGAGATCATCCCATGCAGGGACCACTGCATCACAGCACTCAGATTGGAGGTATGCAAGATCATCCCATGAATGGACCTGTGCATCAGAGATCATCCCATGAAGGGACCACTGCATCAGAGATCATCCCATGAAGGGACCACTGCATCAGAGATCATCCCATGAAGGGGCCACTGCATCAGAGATCATCCCATGAAGGGGCCACTGCATCAGAGATCATCCCATGAAGGGACCAGTGCATCAGAGATTATCCCATGAAGGGACCAGTGCATCAGATATCATCCCATGAAGGGACCAGTGCATCAGATATCATCCCATGAAGGGACCAGTGCATCAACCATCATCCCATGAAGGGACCAGCGCATCAACCATCATCTCATGAAGGGACCAGCGCATCAAATAATCCCATGAAGGGACCAGTGCATCACACCACTCAGATTGGTGCTATGCAAGATCATCCCATGAAGGGACCAGCGCATCAAAGATAATCCCATGAAGGGACCAGCGCATCAAAGATTATCCCATGAAGGGACTAGCGCATCAAAGTTCCCATGAAGGGAGCAGTGCATGATAGATCCCATGAGGGGGCAGTGCATGAGAGATCCCATGAAGGGAGCAGTGCAGCAAAGATAATCCTATGAAGGGACCAGTGCATCAAAGATTATCCATTGAAGGGACCAGTGCATCAAAGATCATCCCATGAAGGGACCAGTGCATCAACGATCATCCCATGAAGGGACCAGTGCATCAACGATCATCCCATGAAGGGACCAGTGCATCATAGGACCAGTGCATCAGAGATGATCCCATGAATGGACCAGTGCATCAGAGCATCCCATGAAGTGACCAGTGCATCACAGCACTCAGATTAGGGGTATGCAAGATGTTCCCATGAAGGGACCAGTGCATCAGAGATCATCCGATGAAGGGACCAGTGCATCACAGCAGTCAGGTTAGAGGTATTCAAGATCATCCTATGAAGGGACCAGTGCATCAGAGATCATCCCACAAAGGGACCACTGCATCAGAGATCAACCCATGAAGGGACCAGTGCATCAAATATCATCCCATGAAGGGACCAGTGCCTCAAAGAACATCCCATGAAGGAACCACTGAATCACAGCACTCAGATTAGAGGTATGCAAGATCATCCCATGAAGGGACCAGTGCAGAGATCATCCAATTTAGGGACCAGCACATCAGAGATCATCCCATGAAGGGACCAGTGCATCAGAGGACCAGTGCATCAGAGATCATCTCATGAAGGGACCAGTGCATCAAAGAACATCCCATGAAGGGACCAGTGCATCAGAGATCATCCCATGAAGGGACCAGTGCATCAAAGATCATCTCATGAAGAGACCAGTGCATCAAAGAACATCCCATGAAGGGACCAGTGCATCAAAGATCATCCCATGAAGGGACCAGTGCATCAAAGATCATCCCATGAAGGGACCAGTGCATCAAAGATCATCCCATGAAGGGACCAGTGCATCAAAGATCATCCCATGAAGGGACCAGTGCAAAGATCGTCCCATGAAGGGACCAATGCAAAGATCGTCCCATGAAGGGACCAATGCAAAGATCATCCCAAGAAGGGACCAATGCAAAGATCATCCCATGAAGGGACCACTACATCAGAGACCATCCCATGAAGGGACCACTGCATCACAGCACTCAGATTAGCGGTATGCAAGATCATCCCATGAAGGGACCAGTGCAGAGATCATCCCATGAAGGGACAAGCACATCAGAGATTATCCCATGAAGGGACCAGCGTATCAGAGATCATGCCATGAAGGGACCAGTGCATCAGAGATTATTCCATGAAGAGACCAGTGCATCAGAGATCATCCCATGAAGGGACCAAAGATCATCCCATGAAGGGACAAGTGCATCACAGCATGCAGATTAGAGGTATGCAAGATCATCCCATGAAGGGACCAGTGCAAAGATCATCCCATGAAGGGACCAGTGCATCAGAGATCAACCCATGAAGGGACCAGTGCATCAGAGATCAACCCACGAAGGGACAAGTACATCAAAGATTAACCCACGAAGGGTCCAGTGCATCAAAGATCAGCCCACGAAGGGACCAGTGCATCAAAGATCATCCCATGAAGGGACCAGTGCATCAGAAATCATCTCATGAAGGGACCAGTGCATCACAGCACTCCGATTAGTGGTATGCAAGATCATCCCATGAAGGGACCAGTCTAGAGATCATCCCATGAAGGGACCAGTGCATCAGAGATCATCCCATGAAGGGACCAGTGCATCAGATATCATCCCATGAAGGGACCAGTGCATCAGATATCATCCCATGAAGGGACCAGTGCATCAACCATCATCCCATGAAGGGACCAGCGCATCAACCATCATCTCATGAAGGGACCAGCGCATCAAATAATCCCATGAAGGGACCAGTGCATCACACCACTCAGATTGGTGCTATGCAAGATCATCCCATGAAGGGACCAGCGCATCAAAGATAATCCCATGAAGGGACCAGCGCATCAAAGATTATCCCATGAAGGGACTAGCGCATCAAAGTTCCCATGAAGGGAGCAGTGCATGATAGATCCCATGAGGGGGCAGTGCATGAGAGATCCCATGAAGGGAGCAGTGCAGCAAAGATAATCCTATGAAGGGACCAGTGCATCAAAGATTATCCCATGAAGGGACCAGTGCATCAAAGATCATCCCATGAAGGGACCAGTGCATCAACGATCATCCCATGAAGGGACCAGTGCATCAAAGATCATCCCATGAAGGGACCAGCGCATCAGAGATCATGCCATGAAGGGACCAGTGCATCAGAGATCATTCCATGAAGAGACCAGTGCATCAGAGATCATCCCATGAAGGGACCAAAGATCATCCCATGAAGGGACAAGTGCATCACAGCACGCAGATTAGAGGTATGCAAGATCATCCCATGAAGGGACCAGTGCAAAGATCATCCCAAGAAGGGACCAATGCAAAGATCATCCCAAGAAGGGACCACTGCATCAGAGACCATCCCATGAAGGGACCACTGCATCACAGCACTCAGATTAGCGGTATGCAAGATCATCCCATGAAGGGACCAGTGCAGAGATCATCCCATGAAGGGACCAGCACATCAGAGATTATCCCATGAAGGGACCAGCGTATCAGAGATCATGCCATGAAGGGACCAGTGCATCAGAGATCATTCCATGAAGAGACCAGTGCATCAGAGATCATCCCATGAAGGGACCAAAGATCATCCCATGAAGGGACAAGTGCATCACAGCACGCAGATTAGAGGTATGCAAGATCATCCCATGAAGGGACCAGTGCAAAGATCATCCCATGAAGGGACCAGTGCATCAGAGATCAACCCATGAAGGGACCAGTGCATCAGAGATCAACCCATGAAGGGACCAGTGCATCAGAGATCAACCCACGAAGGGACAAGTACATCAAAGATTAACCCACGAAGGGTCCAGTGCATCAAAGATCAGCCTACGAAGGGACCAGTGCATCAAAGATCATCCCATGAAGGGACCAGTGCATCAGAAATCATCTCATGAAGGGACCAGTGCATCACAGCACTCCGATTAGTGGTATGCAAGATCATCCCAAAAAGGGACCAGTGCATCAAAAGATCATCCCATAAAGGGACCAGTGCAAAGATCATCCCATGAAAGGACCAGTGCATCAGAGATCATCCCATGAAGGGACCAGTGCATCAGATCATCCCATGAAGGGACCAGTGCATCACAACACTCAAATTAGAGGTATGCAAGATCATCTCATGAAGGGACCAGTATATCAGTGATCATCCCATGAAGGGACCAGTGCATCAGAGATCATCCCATGAAGGGACCAGTGCGTCAGAGATCATCTCATAAAGGGACCAGTGCATCAAAAGATCATCCCATAAAGGGACCAGTGCATCAAAAGATCATCCCATAAAGGGACCAGTGCAAAGATCATCCCATAAAGGGACCAGTGCATCAAAGATCATCCCATAAAGTGACCAGTGCATCAAAGATAATCCCATGAAGGGACCAGTGCATCAAAGATCATCCCATGAAGGGACCAGTGCATCAAAGATCATCCCATGAAGGGACCGGTGCATCACAGCACTCAGATTAGAGATTTGCAAGATCATCCCATGAAGGGACCAGCGCATCACAGCAGTCAGATTAGAGGTATGCAAGATCATCCCATGAAAGGACCAGTGCAAACACCATCCCATGAAGGGACCAGTGCATCAAAGATCATCCCATTAAGGGACCAGTGCATCAAAGATCATCCCATGAAGGGACCAGTGCATCAACGATCATCCCATGAAGGGACCAGTGCATCAACGAACATCCCATGAAGGGATCAGTGCATCAACGAACATCCCATGAAGGGACCAGTGCATCAAAGATCATCCCATGAAGGGACCAGTTCCTCAAACAACATCTCATGAAGAGACCAGTGCATCAAACAACATCCCATGAAGGGACCAGTGCATCAAACAACATCCCATGAAGGGACCATTGCATCAGAGATCATCCCATGAAGGGACCAGTGCATCAACGAACATCCCATGAAGGGACCAGTGCATCAAAGAACATCCCATGAAGGGACCAGTGCATCAAAGATCATCCCATGAAGGGACCAGTGCATCAAAGATCATCCCATGAAGGGACCAGTGCATCACAGCAGTCAGATTAGAGATTTGCAAGATCATCCCATGAAGGGACCAGCGCATCACAGCAGTCAGAATAGAGCTATGCAAGATCATCCCATGAAGGGACCAGTGCATCAGAGATCATCCCATGAAGGGACCAGTGCATCAGAGATCATCCCATGAAGGGACCAGTGCATCAAAGATCATCCCATGAAGGGACCAGTGCATCAGAAATCATCCCATAAAGGGACCAGTGCATCAAAGATCATCCCATAAAGGGACCAGTGCATCAACGATCATCCCATAAAGGGACCAGTGCAAAAATCATCCCATGAAGGGGCCAGTGCATCACAGCACTCTGATTAGAGGTATGCAAGATCATCCCAAGCAGGGACCAGTGCATCAAAAGATCATACCATAAAGGGACCAGTGCAAAGATCATCCCATGAAAGGACCAGTGCATCAGAGATCATCCCATGAAGGGACCAGTGCATCAGATCATCCCATGAAGGTACCAGTGCATCACAACACTCAAATTAGAGGTATGCAAGATCATCTCATGAAGGGACCAGTACATCAGAGATCATCCCATGAAGGGACCAGTGCATCAAAGATCATCTCATAAAGGGACCAGTGCATCAAAGATCATCTCATAAAGGGACCAGTGCATCCAAGATCATCTCATAAAGGGACCAGTGCATCAAAAGATCATCCCATAAAGGGACCAGTGCATCAAAAGATCATCCCATAAAGGGACCAGTGCATCAAAAGATCATCCCATAAAGGGACCAGTGCATCAAAGATCATCCCATGAAGGGACCAGTGCATCAAAGATCATCCCATGAAGGGACCAGTGCATCAAAGATCATCCCATGAAGGGACCAGTGCATCAAAGATCATCCCATGAAGGGACCAGTGCATCAAAGATCATCCCATGAAGGGACCGGTGCATCACAGCACTCAGATTAGAGGTATGCAAGATCATCCCATGAAGGGACCAGCGCATCAAAGATCATCCCATGAAGGGACCAGCGCAGCAGAGATCATCCCATGAAGTGATCAGTGCAGAGATCATCCCATGAAGGGACCAGTGCATCAGAGATCATCCCATGAAGGGACCAGTGCATCAGAGATCATTCCATGAAGGGACCAGTGCATCAGAGATCATCCCATGAAGGGACCAGCACATCAGAGATCATCCAATGAAGGGACCAGCGCATCAGATCATCCCATGAAGGGACCAGTGCATCAGAGATCATCCCATGAAGGGACCAGTGCATAAAAGATCATCCCATGAAGGGACCAGTGCATCAAAGATCATCCCATGAAGGGACCAGTACATCACAGCACTCACATTAAAGATATGCAAGATCATCCCATGAAGGGACCAGTGCATCAAAGATCCTTCCATGAAGAGACCAGTACATCACAGCACTCACATTAAAGATATGCAAGATCATCCCATGAAGGGACCAGTGCATCAAAGATCCTTCCATGAAGAGACCAGTGCATCAGAGATCATCCCATGAAGGGACCAGAGATCATTCCATGAAGGGACAAGTGCATCACTGCACGCAGATTAGAGGTATGCAAGATCATCCCATGAAGGGACCAGTGCAAAGATCATCCCATGAAGGGACCAGTGCATCAGAGATCAACACATGAAGGGACCAGTGCATCAATGATCAACCTACGAAGGGACGAGTACATTAGAGATCAACCCACGAAGGGACCAGTGCATCAAAGATCAGCCCACGAAGGGACCAGTGCATCAGAAATCATCTCATGAAGGGACCAGTGCATCACAGCACTCAAATTAGAGGTATGCAAGATCATCCCATGAAGGGACCAGTGCATCAGAGATCATCCCATAAAGGGACCAGTGCATCAAAGATCATCTCATAAAGGGACCAGTGCATCAAAGATCATCTCATAAAGGGACCAGTGCATCAAACGATCATCCCATAAAGGGACCAGTGCATCAAAAGATCATCCCATAAAGGGACCACTGCATCAAAAGATCATCCCATAAAGGGACCAGTGCAAAGAACATCCCATAAAGTGACCAGTGCATCAAAGAACATCCCATAAAGTGACCAGTGCATCAAAGATCATCCCATGAAGGGACCAGTGCATCAAAGATCATCCCATGAAGGGACCAGTGCATCAAAGATCATCCCATGAAGGTACCAGTGCATCACAGCACTCAGATTAGAGATTTGCAAGATTATCCCATGAAGGGACCAGCGCATCACAGCAGTCAGATTAGAGGTATGCAAGATCATCCCATGAAGGGACCAGTGCAAACATCATCCCATGAAGGGACCAGTGCATCAAAGATCATCCCATGAAGTGACCAGTGCATCAAAGATCATCCCATAAAGGGACCAGTGCATAAACGATCATCCCATAAAGGGATCAGTGCAAAGATCATCCCATGAAGGGACCAGTGCAAAAATCATCCCATGAAGGGACCAGTGCAAAAATCATCCCATGAAGGGACCAGTGCATCACAGCACTGAGATTAGAGGTATGCAAGATCATCCCATGAAGGGACCAGTGCATCAAAGATCATCTCATGAAGGGACCAGTGCATCAAACAACATCCCATTAAGGGACCAGTGCATCAAACAACATCCCATTAAGGGACCAGTGCATCAAACAACATCCCATGAAGGGACCAGTGCATCAAAGATCATCCCATGAAGGGACCAGTGCATCAAAGATCATCCCATGAAGGGACCAGTGCATCAACGAACATCCCATGAAGGCACCAGTGCATCAAAGAACATCCCATGAGGGGACCAGTGCATCAAAGTTCATCCCATGAAGGGACCAGTGCATCACAGCACTCAGATTAGAGGTATGCAAGAGCATCCCATGAAGGGATCACTGCATCAGAGATAATCCCATGAAGGGACCAGTGCATCAGAGATCATCCCATGAAGGGACCAGAGATCATCCCATGAAGGCACCACTGCATCAGAGATCATCCCATGAAGGGACCAGTGCATCAGAGATCATCCCATGAAGGGACAAGTGCATCAAAACACTCAGATTAGATGTATGCAAGACCATCCCATGAAGCGATCACTGCATCAGAGATCATCCCATGAAGGGACCACTGCATCAGAGATCATCCCATGCAGGGACCACTGCATCACAGCACTCAGATTAGAGGTATGCAAGATCATCCCATAAAGGGACCAGTGCATCAAAGATCATCCCATGAAGGGACCAGCGCAGCAGAGATCATCCCATTAAGTGATCAGTGCAGAGATCATCCCATGAAGGGACCAGTGCATTAGAGATCATCCCATGAAGGGACCACTGCATCATAGATCATCCCATGCAGGGACCACTGCATCAGAGCACTATGATTAGAGGTATGCAAGATCATCCCATGAAGGGACCAGTGCATCAGAGATCATCCCATGAAGGGACCAGCGCAGCAGAGATCATCCCATTAAGTGATCAGTGCAGAGATCATCCCATGAAGGGACCAGTGCATTAGAGATCATCCCATGAAGGGACCACTGCATCATAGATCATCCCATGCAGGGACCACTGCATCAGAGCACTATGATTAGAGGTATGCAAGATCATCCCATGAAGGGACCAGTGCATCAGAGATCATCCCATGAAGGGACCACTGCATCAGATATCATCCCATGAAGGGACCACTGCATCAGAGATCATCCCATGAAGGGACCAGCGCAGCAGATATCATCCCATGAAGTGATCAGTGCAGAGATCATCCCATGAAGGGACCAGTGCAGCAGAGATCATCCCATGAAGGGACCAGCGCAGCAGAGATCATCCCATGAAGGGACCAGCGCAGCAGAGATCATCCCATGAAGGGACCAGTCTAGAGATCATCCCATGAAGGGACCAGTACATCACACCACTCAGATTGGTGCTATGCAAGATCATCCCATGAAACGACCAGCGCATCAAAGAGAATCCCATAAAGGGACCAGCGCATCAAAGATTATCCCATGAAGGGAACAGCGCATCAAAGTTCCCATGAAGGGAGCAGTGCATGAGAGATTCCATGAAGGAAGCAGTGCATGAGAGATCCTATGAAGGGACCAGTGCATCAAAGATAATCCTATGAAGGGACCAGTGCATCAAAGATTATCCCATGAAGGGACAAGTGCATCAACGATCATCCCATGAAGGGACAAGTGCATCAACGATCATCCCATGAAGGGACCAGTGCATCAGAGGACCAGTGCATCAGAGATCATCCCATGAATGGACCAGTGCAAAGATCATCCCATGAAGGGACCAGTGCATCAGAGATCATCCCATAAAGGGACCAGTGCATCACAGCAGTCAGATTAGAGGTATTCAAGATCATCCTATGAAGGGACCAGTGCATCAGACATCATCCCATTAAGGGACCAGTACATCACAGCACTCACATTAAAGATATGCAAGATCATCCCACGAAAGTACCAGCGCATCAGAGATCATCTCACGAAGGGACCACTGCATCAGAGATCAACCCATGAAGGGACCAGTGCCTCAAAGAACATCCCATGAAGGGACCACTGCATCACAGCACTCAGATTAGAAGTATGCAAGATCATGCCATGAAGGGACCGGTGCAGAGATCATCCAATTTAGGGACCAGCACATCAGAGATCATCCCATGAAGGGACCAGTGCATCAAAGATCATCCCATGAAGGGACCAGTTCATCAGAGATCATCCCATGAAGGGACCAGTGCATCAGAGGACCAGTGCATCAGAGATCATCTCATGAAGGGACCAGTGCATCAAAGATCATCTCATAAAGGGACCAGTGCATCGAAGATCATCCCATGAAAGGACCAGTGCATCAAAGATCATCCCATGAAGGGACCAGTGCATCAAAGATGATCCCATGAAGGGACCAGTGCATCAAAGATCATCCCATGAAGGGACCAGTGCATCAAAGATCATCCCATGAAGGGACCAGTGCATCAAAGATCATCCCATGAAGGGACCAGTGCATCAAAGATCGTCCAATGAAGGGACCAATGCAAAGATCATCCCAAGAAGGGACCAATGCAAAGATCAACCCATGAAGGGACCACTGCATCAGAGACCATCCCATGAAGGGACCACTGCATCACAGCACTCATATTAGCGGTATGCAAGATCATCCCATGAAGGGACCAGTGCAGAGATCATCCCATGAAGGGACCAGCACATCAGAGATCATCCCATGAAGGGACCAGCGCATCGGAGATCATCCCATGAAGGGACCAGCGCATCGGAGATCATCCCATGAAGGGACCAGCGCATCGGAGATCATTCCATGAAGAGACCAGTGCATCAGAGATCATCCCATGAAGGGACCAGAGATCATCCCATGAAGGGACCAGTGCATCAAAGATCAGCCCACGAAGGGACCAGTGCATCAGAAATCATCTCAAGAAGGGACCAGTGCATCACAGCACTCCGATTAGAGGTATGCAAGATCATCCCAAGACGGGACCAGTGCATCAAAAGATCATCCCATAAAGGGACCAGTGCACAGATCATCCCATGAAAGGACCAGTGCATCATAGATCATCCCATGAAGGGACCAGTGCATCAGATCATCCCATAAAGGTACCAGTGCATCACAACACTCAAATTAGAGGTATGCAAGATCATCTCATGAAGGGACCAGTACATCAGAGATCATCCATGAAGGGACCAGTGCATCAGAGATCATCCCATGAATGGACCAGTGCATCAGAGAGCATCCCATAAAGGGACCAGTGCATCAAAGATCATCTCATAAAGGGACCAGTGCATCAAAGATCATCTAATAAAGGGACCAGTGCATCAAAGATCATCCCATAAAGGGACCAGTGCATCAAAAGATCATCCCATAAAGGGATCAGTGCAAAGATAATCCCATAAAGTGACCAGTGCATCAAAGATCATCCCATGAAGGGACCAGTGCATCAAAGATCATCCCATGAAGGGACCAGTGCATCAAAGATCATCCCATGAAGGGACCAGCGCATCACAGCAGTCAGATTAGACTTATGCAAGATCATCCCATGAAGGGACCAGTGCAAACATCATCCCATGAAGGGACCAGTGCATCCAAGATCATCCCATGAAGGGACCAGTGCATCAAAGATCATCCCATAAAGGGACCAGTGCATCAAAGATCATCCCATAAAGGGACCAGTGCATCAACGATCATCCCATAAAGGGACCAGTGCATCAACGATCATCCCATAAAGGGACCAGTGCATCAACGATCATCCCATAAAGGGACCAGTGCAAAGATCATCCCATGAAGGGACCAGTGCAAAAATCATCCCATGAAGGGACCAGTTCCTCAAACAACATCCCATGAAGGGACCAGTTCCTCAAACAACATCCCATGAAGGGACCAGTTCCTCAAAGAACATCCCATGAAGGGACCAGTGCATCAAAGAACATCCCATGAAGGGACCAGTGCATCAAAGAACATCCCATGAAGGGACCAGTGCATCAGAGATCATCCCATGAAGGGACCAGTGCATCAGAGATCATCCCATGAAGGGACCAGTGCATCAGAGATCATCCCATGAAGGGACCAGTGCATCAGAG
The DNA here is from genome assembly GCF_964204655.1 of Triturus cristatus. Classification (NCBI taxonomy): domain Eukaryota; kingdom Metazoa; phylum Chordata; class Amphibia; order Caudata; family Salamandridae; genus Triturus; species Triturus cristatus. The sequence goes on from NC_140591.1 coordinate 1,275,024,439, forward strand.
ATCATCCCATGAAGGGACCAGTGCATCAGAGATCATCCCATGAAGGGACCAGAGATCATCCCATGAAGGGACCAGAGATCATCCCATGAAGGGACCAGAGATCATCCCATGAAGGGACCAGAGATCATCCCATGAAGGGACCAGAGATCATCCCATGAAGGGACCAGAGATCATCCCATGAAGGGACCAGAGATCATCCCATGAAGGGACCAGAGATCATCCCATGAAGGGACCAGAGATCATCCCATGAAGGGACCAGAGATCATCCCATGAAGGGACCAGAGATCATCCCATGAAGGGACCAGAGATCATCCCATGAAGGGACCAGAGATCATCCCATGAAGGGACCAGAGATCATCCCATGAAGGGACCAGAGATCATCCCATGAAGGGACCAGAGATCATCCCATGAAGGGACCAGAGATCATCCCATGAAGGGACCAGAGATCATCCCATGAAGGGACCAGAGATCATCCCATGAAGGGACCAGAGATCATCCCATGAAGGGACCAGAGATCATCCCATGAAGGGACCAGAGATCATCCCATGAAGGGACCAGAGATCATCCCATGAAGGGACCAGAGATCATCCCATGAAGGGACCAGAGATCATCCCATGAAGGGACGAGAGATCATCCCATGAAGGGACGAGAGATCATCCCATGAAGGGACGAGAGATCATCCCATGAAGGGACAAGAGATCATCCCATGAAGGGACAAGAGATCATCCCATGAAGGGACTAGAGATCATCCCATGAAGGGACAAGAGATCATCCCATGAAGGGACCAGTGCATCAAAGATCATCCCATGAAGGGACCAGTGCATCAAAGATCATCCCATGAAGGGACCAGTGCATCAAAGAACATCCCATGAAGGGACCAGTGCATCAGAGATCATCCCATGAAGGGACCAGTGCATCACAGCACTCAGATTAGAGGTATGCAAGAGCATCCCATGAAGGGACCACTGCATCAGATCATCCCATGAAGAGACCAGTGCATCAGAGATCATCCCATGAAGGGACCAGTGCATCAAAGATCATCCCATGAAGGGACCAGTGTATCAGAGATCATCCCATGAAGGGACCAGTGCATCACAGCACTCAGATTAGAGGTATACAAGAGCATCCCATGAAGGGACCACTGCATCAGAGATCATCCCATGAAGAGACCAGTGCATCAGAGATCATCCCATGAAGGGACCAGCGCATCACAGCTCTCAGATTAGAGGTATGCAAGACCATCCCATGAAGCGACCACTGCATCAGAGATAATCCCATGAAGGGACCACTGCATCAGAGATCATCCCATGCAGGGACCAGCGCATCACAGCTCTCAGATTAGAGGTATGCAAGATCATCCCATGAAGGGAACAGTGCATCAAAGATCATCCCATGAAGGGACCAGTGCATCACAGCACTCAGATTAGAGGTATGCAAGATCATCCCATGAAGGGACCAGCGCATCAAAGATCATCCCATGAAGGGACCAGCGCATCACAGCACTCAGATTAGAGGTATGCAAGAGCATCCCATGAAGGGACCACTGCATCAGATCATCCCATGAAGAGACCAGTGCATCAGAGATCATCCCATGAAGGGACCAGTGCATCAAAGATCATCCCATGAAGGGACCAGTGTATCAGAGATCATCCCATGAAGGGACCAGTGCATAGGAGATCATCCCATGAAGGGACAAGTACATCACAGCACTCACATTAGATGTATGCAAGATCCCGTGAAGGGACCAGTGCATCAAAGATCATCCCATTAAGGGACCAGTGCATCAAAGAACATCCCATGAAGGGACCAGTGCATCAGAGATCATCCCATGAAGGGACCAGTGCATCACAGCACTCAGATTAGAGGTATGCAAGAGCATCCCATGAAGGGACCACTGCATCAGATCATCCCATGAAGAGACCAGTGCATCAGAGATCATCCCATGAAGGGACCAGTGCATCAAAGATCATCCCATGAAGGGACCAGTGTATCAGAGATCATCCCATGAAGGGACCAGTGCATCACAGCACTCAGATTAGAGGTATGCAAGAGCATCCCATGAAGGGACCACTGCATCAGAGATCATCCCATGAAGAGACCAGTGCATCAGAGATCATCCCATGAAGGGACCAGCGCATCACAGCTCTCAGATTAGAGGTATGCAAGACCATCCCATGAAGCGACCACTGCATCAGAGATAATCCCATGAAGGGACCACTGCATCAGAGATCATCCCATGCAGGGACCAGCGCATCACAGCTCTCAGATTAGAGGTATGCAAGATCATCCCATGAAGGGAACAGTGCATCAAAGATCATCCCATGAAGGGACCAGTGCATCACAGCACTCAGATTAGAGGTATGCAAGATCATCCCATGAAGGGACCAGCGCATCAAAGATCATCCCATGAAGGGACCAGCGCAGCAGAGATCATCCCATGAAGTGACCAGTGCAGAGATCATCCCATGAAGGGACCAGTGCATCAGAGAACATCCCATGAAGGGACCAGTGCATCAGAGAACATCCCATGAAGGGACCAGTGCATCAGAGAACATCCCATGAAGGGACCAGTGCATCAGATCATCCCATGAAGGGACCAGTGCATCACAGCACTCAGATTAGAGGTATGCAATATCATCCCATGCGGGACCAGTTCATCGCAGCACTCAGATTAGTGGTATGCAAGATCATCCCATGAAGGGACTAGTCTAGAGATCACCCCATAAAGGGACCAGTGCATCACACCACTCAAATTGGTGCTATGCAAGATCATCCCATTAAGGGACCAGTGCATCAAAGATCATCCCATGAAGGGACCAGTGCATCAAAGATCATCCCATGAAGGGACCAGTGCATCAAAGATCATCCCTTGAAGGGACCAGTGCATCAGAGGACCAGTGCATCAGAGATCATCCCATGAAGGGACCAGTGCAAAGATCATCCCATGAAGGGAAAAGTGCAAAGATCATCCCATGAAGGGACCAGTGGATCAGAGCATCCCATGAAGTGACCAGTGCATCACAGCTCTCAGATTAGAGGTATGCAAGCTCATCCCATGAAGGGACCAGTGCATCAGAGATCATACCATGAAAGGACCAGCGCATCAGAGATCATCCCATGAAGGGACCACTGCATCAGAGATCATCCCATGAAGGGACCACTGCATCAGAGATCAACCCATGAAGGGACCAGTGCATCAGAGATCATTCCATGAAGGGACCAGTGCATCAGAGATCATTCCATGAAGGGACCAGTGCATCAGAGATCATTCCATGCAGGGACCAGTGCATCAGATCATCCCATGAAGAGACCAATGCATCACAGCAGTCAAATTAGAGGTATGCAAGATCATCTCATGAAAGGACCAGTACATCAGAGATCATCCCATGAAGGGACCAGTGCATCAGAGATCATCCCATGAAGGGACCAGTGCATCAAAGATCATCCCATGAAGGGACCAGTGCATCAAAGATCATCTCATAAAGGGACCAGTGCATCAAAGATCATCTCATAAAGGGACCAGTGCATCAAAAGATCATCCCATAAAGGGACCAGTGCATCAAAAGATCATCCCATAAAGGGACCAGTGCAAAGATCATCCCATAAAGGGACCAGTGCAAAGATCATCCCATGAAGGAACCAGTGCAAAAATCATCCCATGAAGGGACCAGTGCATCAAAGATCATCCCATGAAGGGTCCAGTGCATCAAAGATCATCCCATGAAGGGACCAGTGCATCAAAGAACATCCCATGAAGGGACCAGTGTATCAAAGATCATTCCATGAAGGGACCAGAGATCATCCCATGAAGGGACCAGAGATCATCCCATGAAGGGACCAGAGATCATCCCATGAAGGGACCAGAGATCATCCCATGAAGGAACCAGAGATCATCCCATGAAGGAAACAGAGATCATCCCATGAAGGAACCAGTGCAAAAATCATCCCATGAAGGGACCAGTGCATCAAAGATCATCCCATGAAGGGTCCAGTGCATCAAAGATCATCCCATGAAGGGTCCAGTGCATCAAAGAACATCCCATGAAGGGACCAGTGTATCAAGGATCATTCCATGAAGGGACCAGAGATCATCCCATGAAGGGACCAGAGATCATCCCATGAAGGGACCAGAGATCATCCCATGAAGGAACCAGAGATCATCCCATGAAGGAACCAGAGATCATCCCATGAAGGAACCAGAGATCATCCCATGAAGGGACCAGAGATCATCCCATGAAGGGACCAGAGATCATCCCATGAAGGGACCAGAGATCATCCCATGAAGGGACCAGAGATCATCCCATGAAGGGACCAGTGCATCGGAGATCATCCCATGAAAGGACCAGTGCATAGGAGATCATCCCATGAAGGGACCAGTACATCACAGCACTCACATTAGAGGTATGCAAGCTCATCCCATGAAGGGACCAGTGCATCAAAGATCATCCCATGAAGGGACCAGTGCATCAGATCAACCCATGAAGGGACCAGTGCATCACAGTACTCGGATTAGAGGTATGCAAGACCATCCCAAGAAGCGACCACTGCATCAGAGATCATCCCATGAAGGGACCACTGCATCAGAGATCATCCCATGAAGGGACCACTGCATCAGAGATCATCCCATGAAGGGACCACTGCATCAGAGATCATCCCATGAAGGGACCACTGCATCAGAGATCATCCCATGCAGGGACCACTGCATCACAGCACTCCGATTAGAGGTATCCAAGATCATCCCATGAAGGGACCAGTGCATCAAATATGATCCCATGAAGGGACCAGTGGATCACAGCACTCAGATTAGAGGTATGCAAGACCATCCCATGAAGGGACCAATGCATCAGAAATCAACCCATGAACGGACCAGTGCATCAAAGATCATCCCATGAAGGGACCAGCGCATCAAAGATCATGCCATGAAGGGACCAGTGCATCAGAGATCATTCCATGAAGAGACCAGTGCATCAGAGATCATCCCATGAAGGGACCAAAGATCATCCCATGAAGGGACAAGTGCATCACAGCACGCAGATTAGAGGTATGCAAGATCATCCCATGAAGGGACCAGTGCAAAGATCATCCCAAGAAGGGACCAATGCAAAGATCATCCCAAGAAGGGACCACTGCATCAGAGACCATCCCATGAAGGGACCACTGCATCACAGCACTCAGATTAGCGGTATGCAAGATCATCCCATGAAGGGACCAGTGCAGAGATCATCCCATGAAGGGACCAGCACATCAGAGATTATCCCATGAAGGGACCAGCGTATCAGAGATCATGCCATGAAGGGACCAGTGCATCAGAGATCATTCCATGAAGAGACCAGTGCATCAGAGATCATCCCATGAAGGGACCAAAGATCATCCCATGAAGGGACAAGTGCATCACAGCACGCAGATTAGAGGTATGCAAGATCATCCCATGAAGGGACCAGTGCAAAGATCATCCCATGAAGGGACCAGTGCATCAGAGATCAACCCATGAAGGGACCAGTGCAGAGATCAACCCATGAAGGGACCAGTGCATCAGAGATCAACCCACGAAGGGACAAGTACATCAAAGATTAACCCACGAAGGGTCCAGTGCATCAAAGATCAGCCCACGAAGGGACCAGTGCATCAAAGATCATCCCATGAAGGGACCAGTGCATCAGAAATCATCTCATGAAGGGACCAGTGCATCACAGCACTCCGATTAGAGGTATGCAAGATCATCCCAAAAAGGGACCAGTGCATCAAAAGATCATCCCATAAAGGGACCAGTGCGTCAGAGATCATCTCATAAAGGGACCAGTGCATCAAAAGATCATCCCATAAAGGGACCAGTGCATCAAAAGATCATCCCATAAAGGGACCAGTGCAAAGATCATCCCATAAAGGGACCAGTGCATCAAAGATCATCCCATAAAGTGACCAGTGCATCAAAGATAATCCCATGAAGGGACCAGTGCATCAAAGATCATCCCATGAAGGGACCAGTGCATCAAAGATCATCCCATGAAGGGACCAGTGCATCACAGCAGTCAGATTAGAGATTTGCAAGATCATCCCATGAAGGGACCAGCGCATCACAGCAGTCAGAATAGAGCTATGCAAGATCATCCCATGAAGGGACCAGTGCATCAGAGATCATCCCATGAAGGGACCAGTGCATCAGAGATCATCCCATGAAGGGACCAGTGCATCAAAGATCATCCCATGAAGGGACCAGTGCATCAAAGATCATCCCATAAAGGGACCAGTGCATCAAAGATCATCCCATAAAGGGACCAGTGCATCAACGATCATCCCATAAAGGGACCAGTGCAAAAATCATCCCATGAAGGGGCCAGTGCATCACAGCACTCTGATTAGAGGTATGCAAGATCATCCCAAGCAGGGACCAGTGCATCAAAAGATCATACCATAAAGGGACCAGTGCAAAGATCATCCCATGAAAGGACCAGTGCATCAGAGATCATCCCATGAAGGGACCAGTGCATCAGATCATCCCATGAAGGTACCAGTGCATCACAACACTCAAATTAGAGGTATGCAAGATCATCTCATGAAGGGACCAGTACATCAGAGATCATCCCATGAAGGGACCAGTGCATCAAAGATCATCTCATAAAGGGACCAGTGCATCAAAGATCATCTCATAAAGGGACCAGTGCATCCAAGATCATCTCATAAAGGGACCAGTGCATCAAAAGATCATCCCATAAAGGGACCAGTGCATCAAAAGATCATCCCATAAAGGGACCAGTGCATCAAAAGATCATCCCATAAAGGGACCAGTGCATCAAAGATCATCCCATGAAGGGACCAGTGCATCAAAGATCATCCCATGAAGGGACCAGTGCATCAAAGATCATCCCATGAAGGGACCAGTGCATCAAAGATCATCCCATGAAGGGACCAGTGCATCAAAGATCATCCCATGAAGGGACCGGTGCATCACAGCACTCAGATTAGAGGTATGCAAGATCATCCCATGAAGGGACCAGCGCATCAAAGATCATCCCATGAAGGGACCAGCGCAGCAGAGATCATCCCATGAAGTGATCAGTGCAGAGATCATCCCATGAAGGGACCAGTGCATCAGAGATCATCCCATGAAGGGACCAGTGCATCAGAGATCATTCCATGAAGGGACCAGTGCATCAGAGATCATCCCATGAAGGGACCAGCACATCAGAGATCATCCAATGAAGGGACCAGCGCATCAGATCATCCCATGAAGGGACCAGTGCATCAGAGATCATCCCATGAAGGGACCAGTGCATAAAAGATCATCCCATGAAGGGACCAGTGCATCAAAGATCATCCCATGAAGGGACCAGTACATCACAGCACTCACATTAAAGATATGCAAGATCATCCCATGAAGGGACCAGTGCATCAAAGATCCTTCCATGAAGAGACCAGTGCATCAGAGATCATCCCATGAAGGGACCAGAGATCATTCCATGAAGGGACAAGTGCATCACTGCACGCAGATTAGAGGTATGCAAGATCATCCCATGAAGGGACCAGTGCAAAGATCATCCCATGAAGGGACCAGTGCATCAGAGATCAACACATGAAGGGACCAGTGCATCAATGATCAACCTACGAAGGGACGAGTACATTAGAGATCAACCCACGAAGGGACCAGTGCATCAAAGATCAGCCCACGAAGGGACCAGTGCATCAGAAATCATCTCATGAAGGGACCAGTGCATCACAGCACTCAAATTAGAGGTATGCAAGATCATCTCATGAAGGGACCAGTGCATCAAAGATCATCCCATGAAGGGACCAGTGCATCAGAGATCATCCCATAAAGGGACCAGTGCATCAAAGATCATCTCATAAAGGGACCAGTGCATCAAAGATCATCTCATAAAGGGACCAGTGCATCAAACGATCATCCCATAAAGGGACCAGTGCATCAAAAGATCATCCCATAAAGGGACCACTGCATCAAAAGATCATCCCATAAAGGGACCAGTGCAAAGAACATCCCATAAAGTGACCAGTGCATCAAAGAACATCCCATAAAGTGACCAGTGCATCAAAGATCATCCCATGAAGGGACCAGTGCATCAAAGATCATCCCATGAAGGGACCAGTGCATCAAAGATCATCCCATGAAGGGACCAGTGCATCACAGAACTCAGATTAGAGATTTGCAAGATTATCCCATGAAGGGACCAGCGCATCACAGCAGTCAGATTAGAGGTATGCAAGATCATCCCATGAAGGGACCAGTGCAAACATCATCCCATGAAGGGACCAGTGCATCAAAGATCATCCCATGAAGTGACCAGTGCATCAAAGATCATCCCATAAAGGGACCAGTGCATAAACGATCATCCCATAAAGGGATCAGTGCAAAGATCATCCCATGAAGGGACCAGTGCAAAAATCATCCCATGAAGGGACCAGTGCAAAAATCATCCCATGAAGGGACCAGTGCATCACAGCACTGAGATTAGAGGTATGCAAGATCATCCCATGAAGGGACCAGTGCATCAAAGATCATCTCATGAAGGGACCAGTGCATCAAACAACATCCCATTAAGGGACCAGTGCATCAAACAACATCCCATTAAGGGACCAGTGCATCAAACAACATCCCATTAAGGGACCAGTGCATCAAACAACATCCCATGAAGGGACCAGTGCATCAAAGATCATCCCATGAAGGGACCAGTGCATCAAAGATCATCCCATGAAGGGACCAGTGCATCAACGAACATCCCATGAAGGCACCAGTGCATCAAAGAACATCCCATGAGGGGACCAGTGCATCAAAGTTCATCCCATGAAGGGACCAGTGCATCACAGCACTCAGATTAGAGGTATGCAAGAGCATCCCATGAAGGGACCACTGCATCAGAGATAATCCCATGAAGGGACCAGTGCATCAGAGATCATCCCATGAAGGGACCAGAGATCATCCCATGAAGGCACCACTGCATCAGAGATCATCCCATGAAGGGACCAGTGCATCAGAGATCATCCCATGAAGGGACAAGTGCATCAAAACACTCAGATTAGATGTATGCAAGACCATCCCATGAAGCGATCACTGCATCAGAGATCATCCCATGAAGGGACCACTGCATCAGAGATCATCCCATGCAGGGACCACTGCATCACAGCACTCAGATTAGAGGTATGCAAGATCATCCCATAAAGGGACCAGTGCATCAAAGATCATCCCATGAAGGGACCAGCGCAGCAGAGATCATCCCATTAAGTGATCAGTGCAGAGATCATCCCATGAAGGGACCAGTGCATTAGAGATCATCCCATGAAGGGACCAGTGCATCAGAGATCATCCCATGAAGGGACCACTGCATCAGAGCACTATGATTAGAGGTATGCAAGATCATCCCATGAAGGGACCAGTGCATCAGAGATCATCCCATGAAGGGACCAGCGCAGCAGAGATCATCCCATTAAGTGATCAGTGCAGAGATCATCCCATGAAGGGACCAGTGCATTAGAGATCATCCCATGAAGGGACCACTGCATCATAGATCATCCCATGCAGGGACCACTGCATCAGAGCACTATGATTAGAGGTATGCAAGATCATCCCATGAAGGGACCAGTGCATCAGAGATCATCCCATGAAGGGACCACTGCATCAGATATCATCCCATGAAGGGACCACTGCATCAGAGATCATCCCATGAAGGGACCAGCGCAGCAGATATCATCCCATGAAGTGATCAGTGCAGAGATCATCCCATGAAGGGACCAGTGCAGCAGAGATCATCCCATGAAGGGACCAGCGCAGCAGAGATCATCCCATGAAGGGACCAGCGCAGCAGAGATCATCCCATGAAGGGACCAGTCTAGAGATCATCCCATGAAGGGACCAGTACATCACACCACTCAGATTGGTGCTATGCAAGATCATCCCATGAAACGACCAGCGCATCAAAGAGAATCCCATAAAGGGACCAGCGCATCAAAGATTATCCCATGAAGGGAACAGCGCATCAAAGTTCCCATGAAGGGAGCAGTGCATGAGAGATTCCATGAAGGAAGCAGTGCATGAGAGATCCTATGAAGGGACCAGTGCATCAAAGATAATCCTATGAAGGGACCAGTGCATCAAAGATTATCCCATGAAGGGACAAGTGCATCAACGATCATCCCATGAAGGGACAAGTGCATCAACGATCATCCCATGAAGGGACCAGTGCATCAGAGGACCAGTGCATCAGAGATCATCCCATGAATGGACCAGTGCAAAGATCATCCCATGAAGGGACCAGTGCATCAGAGATCATCCCATAAAGGGACCAGTGCATCACAGCAGTCAGATTAGAGGTATTCAAGATCATCCTATGAAGGGACCAGTGCATCAGACATCATCCCATTAAGGGACCAGTACATCACAGCACTCACATTAAAGATATGCAAGATCATCCCACGAAAGTACCAGCGCATCAGAGATCATCTCACGAAGGGACCACTGCATCAGAGATCAACCCATGAAGGGACCAGTGCCTCAAAGAACATCCCATGAAGGGACCACTGCATCACAGCACTCAGATTAGAAGTATGCAAGATCATGCCATGAAGGGACCGGTGCAGAGATCATCCAATTTAGGGACCAGCACATCAGAGATCATCCCATGAAGGGACCAGTGCATCAAAGATCATCCCATGAAGGGACCAGTTCATCAGAGATCATCCCATGAAGGGACCAGTGCATCAGAGGACCAGTGCATCAGAGATCATCTCATGAAGGGACCAGTGCATCAAAGATCATCTCATGAAGGGACCAGTGCATCGAAGATCATCCCATGAAAGGACCAGTGCATCAAAGATCATCCCATGAAGGGACCAGTGCATCAAAGATCATCCCATGAAGGGACCAGTGCATCAAAGATCATCCCATGAAGGGACCAGTGCATCAAAGATCATCCCATGAAGGGACCAGTGCATCAAAGATCATCCCATGAAGGGACCAGTGCATCAAAGATCATCCCATGAAGGGACCAGTGCATCAAAGATCGTCCAATGAAGGGACCAATGCAAAGATCATCCCAAGAAGGGACCAATGCAAAGATCATCCCATGAAGGGACCACTGCATCAGAGACCATCCCATGAAGGGACCACTGCATCACAGCACTCATATTAGCGGTATGCAAGATCATCCCATGAAGGGACCAGTGCAGAGATCATCCCATGAAGGGACCAGCACATCAGAGATCATCCCATGAAGGGACCAGCACATCGGAGATCATCCCATGAAGGGACCAGCGCATCGGAGATCATCCCATGAAGGGACCAGCGCATCGGAGATCATTCCATGAAGAGACCAGTGCATCAGAGATCATCCCATGAAGGGACCAGAGATCATCCCATGAAGGGACCAGTGCATCAAAGATCAGCCCACGAAGGGACCAGTGCATCAGAAATCATCTCAAGAAGGGACCAGTGCATCACAGCACTCCGATTAGAGGTATGCAAGATCATCCCAAGACGGGACCAGTGCATCAAAAGATCATCCCATAAAGGGACCAGTGCACAGATCATCCCATGAAAGGACCAGTGCATCATAGATCATCCCATGAAGGGACCAGTGCATCAGATCATCCCATAAAGGTACCAGTGCATCACAACACTCAAATTAGAGGTATGCAAGATCATCTCATGAAGGGACCAGTACATCAGAGATCATCCATGAAGGGACCAGTGCATCAGAGATCATCCCATGAATGGACCAGTGCATCAGAGAGCATCCCATAAAGGGACCAGTGCATCAAAGATCATCTCATAAAGGGACCAGTGCATCAAAGATCATCTAATAAAGGGACCAGTGCATCAAAAGATCATCCCATAAAGGGACCAGTGCATCAAAAGATCATCCCATAAAGGGATCAGTGCAAAGATAATCCCATAAAGTGACCAGTGCATCAAAGATCATCCCATGAAGGGACCAGTGCATCAAAGATCATCCCATGAAGGGACCAGTGCATCAAAGATCATCCCACGAAGGGACCAGCGCATCACAGCAGTCAGATTAGACTTATGCAAGATCATCCCATGAAGGGACCAGTGCAAACATCATCCCATGAAGGGACCAGTGCATCCAAGATCATCCCATGAAGGGACCAGTGCATCAAAGATCATCCCATAAAGGGACCAGTGCATCAACGATCATCCCATAAAGGGACCAGTGCAAAAATCATCCCATGAAGGGACCAGTTCCTCAAACAACATCCCATGAAGGGACCAGTTCCTCAAACAACATCCCATGAAGGGACCAGTTCCTCAAACAACATCCCATGAAGGGACCAGTTCCTCAAAGAACATCCCATGAAGGGACCAGTTCCTCAAAGAACATCCCATGAAGGGACCAGTTCCTCAAAGAACATCCCATGAAGGGACCAGTTCCTCAAAGAACATCCCATGAAGGGACCAGTGCATCAAAGAACATCCCATGAAGGGACCAGTGCATCAAAGAACATCCCATGAAGGGACCAGTGCATCAGAGATCATCCCATGAAGGGACCAGTGCATCAGAGATCATCCCATGAAGGGACCAGTGCATCAGAGATCATCCCATGAAGGGACCAGTGCATCAGAGATCATCCCATGAAGGGACCAGTGCATCAGAGATCATCCCATGAAGGGACCAGAGATCATCCCATGAAGGGACCAGAGATCATCCCATGAAGGGACCAGAGATCATCCCATGAAGGGACCAGAGATCATCCCATGAAGGGACCAGAGATCATCCCATGAAGGGACCAGAGATCATCCCATGAAGGGACCAGAGATCATCCCATGAAGGGACCAGAGATCATCCCATGAAGGGACCAGAGATCATCCCATGAAGGGACCAGAGATCATCCCATGAAGGGACCAGAGATCATCCCATGAAGGGACCAGAGATCATCCCATGAAGGGACCAGAGATCATCCCATGAAGGGACCAGAGATCATCCCATGAAGGGACCAGAGATCATCCCATGAAGGGACCAGAGATCATCCCATGAAGGGACCAGAGATCATCCCATGAAGGGACCAGAGATCATCCCATGAAGGGACCAGAGATCATCCCATGAAGGGACCAGAGATCATCCCATGAAGGGACGAGAGATCATCCCATGAAGGGACGAGAGATCATCCCATGAAGGGACAAGAGATCATCCCATGAAGGGACAAGAGATCATCCCATGAAGGGACAAGAGATCATCCCATGAAGGGACTAGAGATCATCCCATGAAGGGACAAGAGATCATCCCATGAAGGGACCAGTGCATCGGAGATCATCCCATGAAGGGACCAGTGCATAGGAGATCATCCCATGAAGGGACAAGTACATCACAGCACTCACATTAGATGTATGCAAGATCCCGTGAAGGGACCAGTGCATCAAAGATCATCCCATGAAGGGACCAGTGCATCAAAGAACATCCCATGAAGGGACCAGTGCATCAGAGATCATCCCATGAAGGGACCAGTGCATCACAGCACTCAGATTAGAGGTATGCAAGAGCATCCCATGAAGGGACCACTGCATCAGATCATCCCATGAAGAGACCAGTGCATCAGAGATCATCCCATGAAGGGACCAGTGCATCAAAGATCATCCCATGAAGGGACCAGTGTATCAGAGATCATCCCATGAAGGGACCAGTGCATCACAGCACTCAGATTAGAGGTATGCAAGAGCATCCCATGAAGGGACCACTGCATCAGAGATCATCCCATGAAGAGACCAGTGCATCAGAGATCATCCCATGAAGGGACCAGCGCATCACAGCTCTCAGATTAGAGGTATGCAAGACCATCCCATGAAGCGACCACTGCATCAGAGATAATCCCATGAAGGGACCACTGCATCAGAGATCATCCCATGCAGGGACCAGCGCATCACAGCTCTCAGATTAGAGGTATGCAAGATCATCCCATGAAGGGAACAGTGCATCAAAGATCATCCCATGAAGGGACCAGTGCATCACAGCACTCAGATTAGAGGTATGCAAGATCATCCCATGAAGGGACCAGCGCATCAAAGATCATCCCATGAAGGGACCAGCGCATCACAGCACTCAGATTAGAGGTATGCAAGAGCATCCCATGAAGGGACCACTGCATCAGATCATCCCATGAAGAGACCAGTGCATCAGAGATCATCCCATGAAGGGACCAGTGCATCAAAGATCATCCCATGAAGGGACCAGTGTATCAGAGATCATCCCATGAAGGGACCAGTGCATAGGAGATCATCCCATGAAGGGACAAGTACATCACAGCACTCACATTAGATGTATGCAAGATCCCGTGAAGGGACCAGTGCATCAAAGATCATCCCATTAAGGGACCAGTGCATCAAAGAACATCCCATGAAGGGACCAGTGCATCAGAGATCATCCCATGAAGGGACCAGTGCATCACAGCACTCAGATTAGAGGTATGCAAGAGCATCCCATGAAGGGACCACTGCATCAGATCATCCCATGAAGAGACCAGTGCATCAGAGATCATCCCATGAAGGGACCAGTGCATCAAAGATCATCCCATGAAGGGACCAGTGTATCAGAGATCATCCCATGAAGGGACCAGTGCATCACAGCACTCAGATTAGAGGTATGCAAGAGCATCCCATGAAGGGACCACTGCATCAGAGATCATCCCATGAAGAGACCAGTGCATCAGAGATCATCCCATGAAGGGACCAGCGCATCACAGCTCTCAGATTAGAGGTATGCAAGACCATCCCATGAAGCGACCACTGCATCAGAGATAATCCCATGAAGGGACCACTGCATCAGAGATCATCCCATGCAGGGACCAGCGCATCACAGCTCTCAGATTAGAGGTATGCAAGATCATCCCATGAAGGGAACAGTGCATCAAAGATCATCCCATGAAGGGACCAGTGCATCACAGCACTCAGATTAGAGGTATGCAAGATCATCCCATGAAGGGACCAGCGCATCAAAGATCATCCCATGAAGGGACCAGCGCAGCAGAGATCATCCCATGAAGTGACCAGTGCAGAGATCATCCCATGAAGGGACCAGTGCATCAGAGAACATCCCATGAAGGGACCAGTGCATCAGAGAACATCCCATGAAGGGATCAGTGCATCAGATCATCCCATGAAGGGACCAGTGCATCACAGCACTCAGATTAGAGGTATGCAATATCATCCCATGCGGGACCAGTTCATCGCAGAACTCAGATTAGTGGTATGCAAGATCATCCCATGAAGGGACCAGTCTAGAGATCACCCCATAAAGGGACCAGTGCATCACACCACTCAAATTGGTGCTATGCAAGATCATCCCATTAAGGGACCAGTGCATCAAAGATCATCCCATGAAGGGACCAGTGCATCAAAGATCATCCCATGAAGGGACCAGTGCATCAAAGATCATCCCTTGAAGGGACCAGTGCATCAGAGGACCAGTGCATCAGAGATCATCCCATGAAGGGACCAGTGCAAAGATCATCCCATGAAGGGAAAAGTGCAAAGATCATCCCATGAAGGGACCAGTGGATCAGAGCATCCCATGAAGTGACCAGTGCATCACAGCTCTCAGATTAGAGGTATGCAAGCTCATCCCATGAAGGGACCAGTGCATCAGAGATCATACCATGAAAGGACCAGCGCATCAGAGATCATCCCATGAAGGGACCACTGCATCAGAGATCATCCCATGAAGGGACCACTGCATCAGAGATCAACCCATGAAGGGACCAGTGCATCAGAGATCATTCCATGAAGGGACCAGTGCATCAGAGATCATTCCATGAAGGGACCAGTGCATCAGAGATCATTCCATGCAGGGACCAGTGCATCAGATCATCCCATGAAGAGACCAATGCATCACAGCAGTCAAATTAGAGGTATGCAAGATCATCTCATGAAAGGACCAGTACATCAGAGATCATCCCATGAAGGGACCAGTGCATCAGAGATCATCCCATGAAGGGACCAGTGCATCAAAGATCATCCCATGAAGGGACCAGTGCATCAAAGATCATCTCATAAAGGGACCAGTGCATCAAAAGATCATCCCATAAAGGGACCAGTGCATCAAAAGATCATCCCATAAAGGGACCAGTGCAAAGATCATCCCATAAAGGGACCAGTGCAAAGATCATCCCATGAAGGAACCAGTGCAAAAATCATCCCATGAAGGGACCAGTGCATCAAAGATCATCCCATGAAGGGTCCAGTGCATCAAAGATCATCCCATGAAGGGACCAGTGCATCAAAGAACATCCCATGAAGGGACCAGTGCATCAAAGAACATCCCATGAAGGGACCAGAGATCATCCCATGAAGGGACCAGAGATCATCCCATGAAGGAACCAGAGATCATCCCATGAAGGAAACAGAGATCATCCCATGAAGGAAACAGAGATCATCCCATGAAGGAACCAGTGCAAAAATCATCCCATGAAGGGACCAGTGCATCAAAGATCATCCCATGAAGGGTCCAGTGCATCAAAGATCATCCCATGAAGGGTCCAGTGCATCAAAGAACATCCCATGAAGGGACCAGTGTATCAAGGATCATTCCATGAAGGGACCAGAGATCATCCCATGAAGGGACCAGAGATCATCCCATGAAGGGACCAGAGATCATCCCATGAAGGGACCAGAGATCATCCCATGAAGGAACCAGAGATCATCCCATGAAGGAACCAGAGATCATCCCATGAAGGAACCAGAGATCATCCCATGAAGGGACCAGAGATCATCCCATGAAGGGACCAGAGATCATCCCATGAAGGGACCAGAGATCATCCCATGAAGGGACCAGAGATCATCCCATGAAGGGACCAGAGATCATCCCATGAAGGGACCAGAGATCATCCCATGAAGGGACCAGAGATCATCCCATGAAGGGACCAGTGCATCGGAGATCATCCCATGAAAGGACCAGTGCATAGGAGATCATCCCATGAAGGGACCAGTACATCACAGCACTCACATTAGAGGTATGCAAGCTCATCCCATGAAGGGACCAGTGCATCAAAGATCATCCCATGAAGGGACCAGTGCATCAGATCAACCCATGAAGGGACCAGTGCATCACAGTACTCGGATTAGAGGTATGCAAGACCATCCCAAGAAGCGACCACTGCATCAGAGATCATCCCATGAAGGGACCACTGCATCAGAGATCATCCCATGAAGGGACCACTGCATCAGAGATCATCCCATGAAGGGACCACTGCATCAGAGATCATCCCATGAAGGGACCACTGCATCAGAGATCATCCCATGCAGGGACCACTGCATCACAGCACTCCGATTAGAGGTATCCAAGATCATCCCATGAAGGGACCAGTGCATCAAATATGATCCCATGAAGGGACCAGTGGATCACAGCACTCAGATTAGAGGTATGCAAGACCATCCCATGAAGGGACCAATGCATCAGAAATCAACCCATGAACGGACCAGTGCATCAAAGATCATCCCATGAAGGGACCAGCGCATCAAAGATCATGCCATGAAGGGACCAGTGCATCAAAGATCATCCCATGAAGGGACCAGTGCATCAAAGATCATCCCATGAAGGGACAAGTGCATCACAGTACTCAGATTAGAGGTATGCAAGACCATCCCATGAAGGGACCAGTGCATCAGAAATCAACCCATGAATGGACCAGTGCATCAAAGATCATCCCATGAAGGGACCAGTGCAAAGATCATCCCATGAAGGGACCAGTGCAAAGAGTGCAAAGATCATCCAATGAAGGGACCAGTGCAAAGATCATCCCATGAAGGGACCAGTGCAAAGATCATCCCATGAAGGGACCAGTGCAAAGATCATCCCATGAAGGGACCAGTGCATCAGAGATCATCCCATGAAGGGACCAGTGCATCAGAGATCATCCCATGAACGGACCAGTGCATCAAGGCCCTCAGATCAGAGGTATGCAAGATCCCATGAAGGGACCAGCACGTCAAAGATCATCCCATGAAGGGACCAGTGCATCACAGCACTAAGATTAGAGGTATGCAAGATCATCCCATGAAGGGAACAGTGCATCAACGATCATCCCATGAAGGGACCAGTGCATCAACGATCATCCCATGAAGAGACCAGTGCATCAGGGATCATCCCATGAAGGGACCAGAGATCATCCCATGAAGGGACAAGTGCATCACAGCACGCAGATTAGTGGTATGCAAGATCATCCCATGAAGGGACCAGTGCAAAGATCATTCCATGAAGGGACCAGTGCATCAGAGATCAACCCATGAAGGGGCCAGTGCATCAGAGATCAACCCACGAAGGGACGAGTACATCAGAGATCAACCCACGTAGGGACCAGTGCATCAAAGAAAAGCCCACGAAGGGACCAGTGCATCAAAGATCATCCCATGAAGGGACCAGTGCATCAGAAATCATCTCATGAAGGGACCAGTGCATCACAGCACTCCGATTAGAGGTATGCAAGATCATCCCAAGAAGGGACCAGTGCACCAAAAGATCATCCCATAAAGGGACCAGTGCAAAGATCATCCCATGAAAGGACCAGTGCATCAGAGATCATCCCATGAAGGGACCAGTGCATCAGAGATGTTCCCATGAAGGGACCAGTGCATCAAAAGATCATCCCATAAAGGGACCAGTGCATCAAAAGATCATCCCATAAAGGGACCAGTGCATCAGAGATCATCCCATGAAGGGACCAGTGCATGAGAGATCATCCCATGAAGGGACCAGCGCATCAAAGATCATGCCATGAAAGGACCAGTGCAAAGATCATCCCATGAAGGGACCAGTGCATCAGAGATCATCCCATGAAGGGACCACTGCATCAGAGATCATCCCATGAAGGGACCACTGCATCATAGATCATCCCATGAAGGGACCACTGCATCATAGATCATCCCATGAAGGGACCAGTGCATCAGAAATCAACCCATGAAGGGACCAGTGCATCAGAAATCAACCCATGAAGGGACCAGTGCATCAGAAATCAACCCATGAAGGGACCAGTGCATCAAAGATCATCCCATGAAGGGACCAGTGCAAAGATCATCCCATGAAGGGACCAGTGCAAAGATCATCCCATGAAGGGACCAGTGCAAAGATCATCTCATGAAGGGACCAGTGCATCAAAAATCAACCCATGAAGGGACAAGTGCATCAAAGATCATCCCATGAACGGACCAGTGCATCAAGGCCCTCAGATTAGAGGTATGCAAGATCCCATGAAGGGACCAGCACGTCAAAGATCATCCCATGAAGGGACCAGTGCATCACAGCACTAAGATTAGAGGTATGCAAGATCATCCCCTGAAGGGACCAGTGCATCAGAGATCAACCCATGAAGGGACCAGTGCATCAGAGATCAACCCACGAAGGGACGAGTACATCGGAGATCAACCCACGTAGGGACCAGTGCATCAGAGATCAGCCCACGAAGGGACCAGTGCATCAGAGATCAGCCCACGAAGGGACCAGTGCATCAAAGATCAGCCCACGAAGGGACCAGTGCATCAGAAATCATCTCATGAAGGGACGAGTGCATCACAGCACTCCGATTAGAGGTAGGCAAGATCATCCCAAGAAGGGACGAGTGCATCAAAAGATCATCCCATAAAGGGACCAGTGCAAAGATCATCCCATGAAAGGACCAGTGCATCAGAGATCATCCCATGAAGGGACGAGTGCATCAGAGATGTTCCCATGAAGGGACCAGTGCATCAAAAGATCATCCCATAAAGGGACCAGTGCATCAAAAGATCATCCCATGAAGGGACCAGTGCATCAGAGATCATCCCATGAAGGGACCAGTGCATAAGAGATCATCCCATAAAGGGACCAGTGCATCAAAAGATCATCCCATAAAGGGACCAGTGCAAAGATCATCCCATGAAGGGACCAGAGATCATCCCATGAAGGGACCACTGCATCAGAGATCAAACCATGAAGGTACCAGTGCATCAAAGATCATTCCATGAAGGGACCAGTGCATCAGAGATCATCCCATGAAGGGACCAGTGCATCAGAGATCATCCCATGAAGGGACCAGTGCATCAGAGATCATCCCATGAAGGGACCAGTGCATCAGAGATCATCCCATGAAGGGACCAGTGCATCAGAGATCATCCCATGAAGGGACCAGTGCATCAAAGATCATCCCATGAAGGGACCAGTGCATCAGAGATCATCCCATGAAGGGACCAGTGCATCAGAGATCATCCCATGAAGGGACCAGTGCATCAGAGATCATCCCATGAAGGGACCAGTGCATCAGAGATCATCCCATGAAGGGACCAGTGCATCAAAGATCATCCCATGAAGGGACCAGTGCATCAAAGATCATCCCATTAAGGGACCAGTGCATCAAAAGATCATCCCATAAAGGGACCAGTGCATCAAAAGATCATCCCATGAAGGGACCAGTGCATCAGAGATCATCCCATGAAGGGACCAGTGCATAAGAGATCATCCCATAAAGGGACCAGTGCATAAGAGATCATCCCATAAAGGGACCAGTGCATCAAAAGATCATCCCATAAAGGGACCAGTGCAAAGATCATCCCATGAAGGGACCAGAGATCATCCCATGAAGGGACCACTGCATCAGAGATCATACCATGAAGGGACCACTGCATCAGAGATCAAACCATGAAGGTACCAGTGCATCAAAGATCATCCCATGAAGGGACCAGTGCATCAGAGATCATCCCATGAAGGGACCAGTGCATCAGAGATCATCCCATGAAGGGACCAGTGCATCAGAGATCATCCCATGAAGGGACCAGTGCATCAAAGATCATCCCATGAAGGGACCAGTGCATCAGAGATCATCCCATGAAGGGACCAGTGCATCAGAGATCATCCCATGAAGGGACCAGTGCATCAGAGATCATCCCATGAAGGGACCAGTGCATCAGAGATCATCCCATGAAGGGACCAGTGCATCAAAGATCATCCCATTAAGGGACCAGTGCATCAAAGATCATCCCATTAAGGGACCAGTGCATCAAAGATCATCCCATTAAGGGACCAGTGCAGAGATCAGCGCATGAAGGGACCAGTGCAGAGATCAGCGCATGAAGGGACCAGTGCATCAAATATTATCCCATGAAGGGACCAGTGCATCAAAGATCATCCCATGAAGGGACCAGTGCATCAAAGATCATCCCATGAAGGGACCAGTGCATCAGAGATCATCCCATGAAGGGACCAGTGCATCAAAGATCATCCCATGAAGGGACCAGTGCATCAAAGATCATCTCATAAAGGGACCAGTGCATCAAAGATCATCCCATAAAGGGACCAGTGCATCAAAAGATCATCCCATAAAGGGACCAGTGCATCAAAAGATCATCCCATAAAGGGACCAGTGCAAAGATCATCCCATAAAGGGACCAGTGCAAAGATCATCCCATGAAGGAACCAGTGCAAAAATCATCCCATGAAGGGACCAGTGCATCAAAGATCATCCCATGAAGGGACCAGTGCATCAAAGATCATCCCATGAAGGGACCAGTGCATCAAAGATCATCCCATGAAGGGACCAGTGTATCAAAGATCATTCCATGAAGGGACCAGAGATCATCCCATGAAGGGACCAGAGATCATCCCATGAAGGAACCAGAGATCATCCCATGAAGGAACCAGAGATCATCCCATGAAGGAACCAGAGATCATCCCATGAAGGGACCAGAGATCATCCCATGAAGGGACCAGAGATCATCCCATGAAGGGACCAGAGATCATCCCATGAAGGGACCAGAGATCATCCCATGAAGGGACCAGAGATCATCCCATGAAGGGACCAGAGATCATCCCATGAAGGGACCAGAGATCATCCCATGAAGGGACCAGAGATCATCCCATGAAGGGACCAGTGCATCGGAGATCATCCCATGAAAGGACCAGTGCATAGGAGATCATCCCATGAAGGGACCAGTACATCACAGCACTCACATTAGAGGTATGCAAGCTCATCCCATGAAGGGACCAGTGCATCAAAGATCATCCCATGAAGGGACCAGTGCATCAGATCAACCCATGAAGGGACCAGTGCATCAGATCAACCCATGAAGGGACCACTGCATCAGAGATCAACCCATGAAGGGAAAACTGCATCAGAGATCATCCCATGAAGGGACCACTGCATCAGAGATCATCCCATGAAGGGACCACTGCATCAGAGATCATCCCATGAAGGGACCACTGCATCAGAGATCATCCCATGCAGGGACCACTGCATCACAGCACTCCGATTAGAGGTATCCAAGATCATCCCATGAAGGGACCAGCGCATCAAAGATCATGCCATGAAGGGACCAGTGCATCAAAGATCATCCCATGAAGGGACCAGTGCATCAAAGATCATCCCATGAAGGGACAAGTGCATCACAGTACTCAGATTAGAGGTATGCAAGACCATCCCATGAAGGGACCAGTGCATCAGAAATCAACCCATGAATGGACCAGTGCATCAAAGATCATCCCATGAAGGGACCAGTGCAAAGATCATCCCATGAAGGGACCAGTGCAAAGAGTGCAAAGATCATCCCATGAAGGGACCAGTGCAAAGATCATCCCATGAAGGGACCAGTGCAAAGATCATCCCATGAAGGGACCAGTGCAAAGATCATCCCATGAAGGGACCAGTGCATCAGAGATCATCCCATGAAGGGACCAGTGCATCAGAGATCATCCCATGAACGGACCAGTGCATCAAGGCCCTCAGATCAGAGGTATGCAAGATCCCATGAAGGGACCAGCACGTCAAAGATCATCCCATGAAGGGACAAGTGCATCACAGCACTAAGATTAGAGGTATGCAAGATCATCCCATGAAGGGAACAGTGCATCAACGATCATCCCATGAAGGGACCAGTGCATCAACGATCATCCCATGAAGAGACCAGTGCATCAGGGATCATCCCATGAAGGGACCAGAGATCATCCCATGAAGGGACAAGTGCATCACAGCACGCAGATTAGTGGTATGCAAGATCATCCCATGAAGGGACCAGTGCAAAGATCATTCCATGAAGGGACCAGTGCATCAGAGATCAACCCATAAAGGGGCCAGTGCATCAGAGATCAACCCACGAAGGGACGAGTACATCAGAGATCAACCCACGAAGGGACCAGTGCATCAAAGATCATCCCATGAAGGGACCAGTGCATCAAAAGATCATCCCATAAAGGGACCAGTGCATCAAAAGATCATCCCATGAAGGGACCAGTGCATCAGAGATCATCCCATGAAGGGACCACTGCATCAGAGATCATACCATGAAGGGACCACTGCATCAGAGATCAAACCATGAAGGTACCAGTGCATCAAAGATCATCCCATGAAGGGACCAGTGCATCAGAGATCATCCCATGAAGGGACCAGTGCATCAGAGATCATCCCATGAAGGGACCAGTGCATCAGAGATCATCCCATGAAGGGACCAGTGCATCAGAGATCATCCCATGAAGGGACCAGTGCATCAGAGATCATCCCATGAAGGGACCAGTGCATCAGAGATCATCCCATGAAGGGACCAGTGCATCAGAGATCATGCCATGAAGGGACCAGTGCATCAAAGATCATCCCATGAAGGGACCAGTGCATCAAAGATCATCCCATGAAGGGACCAGTGCATCAAAGATCATCCCATGAAGGGACAAGTGCATCACAGTACTCAGATTAGAGGTATGCAAGACCATCCCATGAAGGGACCAGTGCATCAGAAATCATCCCATGAATGGACCAGTGCATCAAAGATCATCTCATGAAGGGACCAGTGCATCACAGCACTCCGATTAGAGGTATGCAAGATCATCCCAAGAAGGGACCAGTGCACCAAAAGATCATCCCATAAAGGGACCAGTGCAAAGATCATCCCATGAAAGGACCAGTGCATCAGAGATCATCCCATGAAGGGACCAGTGCATCAGAGATGTTCCCATGAAGGGACCAGTGCATCAAAAGATCATCCCATAAAGGGACCAGTGCATCAAAAGATCATCCCATAAAGGGACCAGTGCATCAGAGATCATCCCATGAAGGGACCAGTGCATGAGAGATCATCCCATGAAGGGACCAGCGCATCAAAGATCATGCCATGAAAGGACCAGTGCAAAGATCATCCCATGAAGGGACCAGTGCATCAGAGATCATCCCATGAAGGGACCACTGCATCAGAGATCATCCCATGAAGGGACCACTGCATCATAGATCATCCCATGAAGGGACCACTGCATCATAGATCATCCCATGAAGGGACCAGTGCATCGGAAATCAACCCATGAAGGGACCAGTGCATCAGAAATCAACCCATGAAGGGACCAGTGCATCAGAAATCAACCCATGAAGGGACCAGTGCATCAAAGATCATCCCATGAAGGGACCAGTGCAAAGATCATCCCATGAAGGGACCAGTGCAAAGATCATCCCATGAAGGGACCAGTGCAAAGATCATCTCATGAAGGGACCAGTGCATCAAAAATCAACCCATGAAGGGACAAGTGCATCAAAGATCATCCCATGAACGGACCAGTGCATCAAGGCCCTCAGATTAGAGGTATGCAAGATCCCATGAAGGGACCAGCACGTCAAAGATCATCCCATGAAGGGACCAGTGCATCACAGCACTAAGATTAGAGGTATGCAAGATCATCCCATGAAGGGACCAGTGCAAAGATCATCCCCTGAAGGGACCAGTGCATCAGAGATCAACCCATGAAGGGACCAGTGCATCAGAGATCAACCCACGAAGGGACGAGTACATCAGAGATCAACCCACGTAGGGACCAGTGCATCAGAGATCAGCCCACGAAGGGACCAGTGCATCAAAGATCAGCCCACGAAGGGACCAGTGCATCAGAAATCATCTCATGAAGGGACCAGTGCATCACAGCACTCCGATTAGAGGTAGGCAAGATCATCCCAAGAAGGGACGAGTGCATCAAAAGATCATCCCATAAAGGGACCAGTGCAAAGATCATCCCATGAAAGGACCAGTGCATCAGAGATCATCCCATGAAGGGACGAGTGCATCAGAGATGTTCCCATGAAGGGACCAGTGCATCAAAAGATCATCCCATAAAGGGACCAGTGCATCAAAAGATCATCCCATGAAGGGACCAGTGCATCAGAGATCATCCCATGAAGGGACCAGTGCATAAGAGATCATCCCATAAAGGGACCAGTGCATCAAAAGATCATCCCATAAAGGGACCAGTGCAAAGATCATCCCATGAAGGGACCAGAGATCATCCCATGAAGGGACCACTGCATCAGAGATCATACCATGAAGGGACCACTGCATCAGAGATCAAACCATGAAGGTACCAGTGCATCAAAGATCATCCCATGAAGGGACCAGTGCATCAGAGATCATCCCATGAAGGGACCAGTGCATCAGAGATCATCCCATATAGGGACCAGTGCATCAGAGATCATCCCATGAAGGGACCAGTGCATCAAAGATCATCCCATGAAGGGACCAGTGCATCAGAGATCATCCCATGAAGGGACCAGTGCATCAGAGATCATCCCATGAAGGGACCAGTGCATCAAAGATCATCCCATTAAGGGACCAGTGCAGAGATCAGCGCATGAAGGGACCAGTGCATCAAATATTATCCCATGAAGGGACCAGTGCATCAAAGATCATCCCATGAAGGGACCAGTGCATCAAAGATCATCCCATGAAGGGACCAGTGCATCAAAGATCATCCCATGAAGGGACCAGTGCATCAGATATCATCCCATGAAGGGACCAGAGCATCAAAGATCATCCCATGAAGGGACCAGTGCATCAAAGATCATCCCATAAAGGGACCAGTGCATCACAGCACTCAGATTAGAGGTATGCAAGATCTCCCATGAAGGGACGAGCGCATCAAAGATCATCCCATGAAGGGACCAGCGCATCAAAGATCATCCTATGAAGAGACCAGGGCATCACAGCAGTACGATTAGAGGTATGCAAGATCCTCCCATGAAGGGACCAGTGCATCAAAGATCATCCCATGAAGGGACCAGTGCATCAAAGATCATCCCATGAAGGGACCAGTGCATCAAAGATCATCCAATGAAGGGACCAGTGCATCAGATATCATCCCATGAAGGGACCAGAGCATCAAAGATCATCCCATGAAGGGACCAGTGCAAAGATCATCCCATAAAGGGACCAGTGCATCACAGCACTCAGATTAGAGGTATGCAAGATCTCCCATGAAGGGACGAGCGCATCAAAGATCATCCCATGAAGGGACCAGCGCATCAAAGATCATCCTATGAAGGGACCAGCGCAGCAGAGATCATCCCATGAAGGGACAAGTGCATCACAGCACTCAGATTAGAGGTATGCAAGACCATCCCATGAAGCAACCACTGCATCAGAGATCATCCCATGAAGGGACCAGTGCATCAAAGATCATCCCATGAAGGGACCAGTGCAAAGATCATCCCATGAAGGGACCAGTGCAAAGATCATCCCATGAAGGGACCAGTGCAAAGATCATCCCATGAAGGGACCAGTGCAAAGATCACCCCATGAAGGGACCAGTGCAAAGATCACCCCATGAAGGGACCAGTGCATCAGAGATCAACCCATGAAGGGACCAGTGCATCAAAGATCATCCCATGAAAGGACCAGTGCATCAAGGCCCCCAGATTAGAGGTATGGAAGATCCAATGAAGGGACCAGCACGTCAAAGATCATCCCATGAAGGGACCAGTGCATCAACGATCATCCCATGAAGGGACCAGTGCATCAACGATCATCCCATGAAGAGACCAGTGCATCAGAGATCATCTCATGAAGGGACCAGTGCATCAACGATCATCCCATGAAGAGACCAGTGCATCAGAGATCATCCCATGAAGGGACCAGTGCATCAGAGATCATCCCATGAAGGGACCAGAGATCATCCCATGAAGGGACAAGTGCATCACAACACGCAGATTAGAGGTATGCAAGATCATCCCATGAAGGGACCAGTGCAAAGATCATCCCATGAAGGGACCAGTGCATCAGAGATCAACCCATGAAGGTACCAGTGCATCAGAGATCAACCCACGAAGGTACCAGTGCATCAGAGATCAACCTACGAAGGGACCAGTGCATCAAAGATCAGCCCACGGAGGGACAAGTGCATCAAAAATCATCCCATGAAGGGACCAGTGCATCAGAAATCATCTCATGAAGGGACCAGTGCATCAGAGATCATCCCATGAAGGGACCAGTGCATCACAGCACTCAGATTGGAGGTATGCAAGATCATCCCATGAAGGAACCAGTGCATCACAGCACTCCGATTGGAGGTATGCAAGATCATCTCCTGAAGGGACCAGTACATCAGATCATCCCATGAAGGGACCAGTGCATCAGAGATCATCCCATGAAGGGACCAGTGCATCACAGCACTCAGATTGGAGGTATGCAAGATCATCCCATGAAGGAACCAGTGCATCACAGCACTCCGATTGGAGGTATGCAAGATTATCCCATGAAGGGACCAGTGCATCAAAGATCATCCCATGAAGGGACCAGTGCATCAAAGATCATCCCATAAAGGGACCAGTGCATCAAAGATCATCCCATAAAGGGACCAGTGCATCAAAGATCATCCCATAAAGGGACCAGTGCATCAAAGATCATCCCATAAAGGGACCAGTGCATCAAAGATCATCCCATGAAGGGACCAGTGCATCAAAGATCATCCCATGAAGGGACCAGTGCATCAAAGATCATCCCATGAAGGGACCAGTGCATCAAAGATCATCCCATGAAGGGACCAGTGCATCAAAGATCATCCCATGAAGGGACCAGTGCAAAAATCATCCCATGAAGGGACCAGTGCAAAAATCATCCCATGAAGGGACCAGTGCAAAAATCATCCCATGAAGGGACCAGTGCAAAGATCATCCCATCAAGGGACCAGTGCATCAGATCATCCCATGAAGAGACCAGAGATCATCCCATGAAGAGACCAGAGATCATCCCATGAAGGGACCAGAGATCATCCCATGAAGGGACCAGAGATCATCCCATGAAGGGACCAGAGATCATCCCATGAAGGGACCAGAGATCATCCCATGAAGGGACCAGAGATCATCCCATGAAGGGACCAGAGATCATCCCATGAAGGGACCAGAGATCATCCCATGAAGGGACCAGAGATCATCCCATGAAGGGACCAGAGATCATCCCATGAAGGGACCAGAGATCATCCCATGAAGGGACCAGAGATCATCCCATGAAGGGACCAGTGCATCAGAGATCATCCCATGAAGGGACCAGTGCATCAGAGATCATCCCATGAAGGGACCAGGGGACCAGAGATCATCCCATGAAGGGACCAGGGGACCAGAGATCATCCCATGAAGGGACCAGGGGACCAGAGATCATCCCATGAAGGGACCAGGGGACCAGAGATCACCCCATGAAGGGACCAGAGATCACCCCATGAAGGGACCAGAGATCATCCCATGAAGGGACCAGAGATCATCCCATGAAGGGACCAGAGATCATCCCATGAAGGGACCAGAGATCATCCCATGAAGGGACCAGTGCATCAGAGATCATCCCATGAAGGGACCAGTGCATCAGAGATCATCCCATGAAGGGACCAGGGGACCAGAGATCATCCCATGAAGGGACCAGGGGACCAGAGATCACCCCATGAAGGGACCAGGGGACCAGAGATCACCCCATGAAGGGACCAGGGGACCAGAGATCACCCCATGAAGGGACCAGAGATCACCCCATGAAGGGACCAGAGATCACCCCATGAAGGGACCAGAGATCATCCCATGAAGGGACCAGAGATCATCCCATGAAGGGACCAGAGATCATCCCATGAAGGGACCAGAGATCATCCCATGAAGGGACCAGAGATCATCCCATGAAGGGACCAGAGATCATCCCATGAAGGGACCAGAGATCATCCCATGAAGGGACCAGAGATCATCCCATGAAGGGACCAGAGATCATCCCATGAAGGGACCAGAGATCATCCCATGAAGGGACCAGAGATCATCCCATGAAGGGACCAGTGCATCAAAAGATCATCCCATAAAGGGACCAGTGCAAAGATCATCCCATGAAAGGACCAGTGCATCAAAAGATCATCCCATAAAGGGACCAGTGCATCAAAAGATCATCCCATGAAGGGACCAGTCCATCAGAGATCATCCCATGAAGGGACCAGTGCATCAAAAGATCATCCCATAAAGGGACCAGTGCAAAGATCATCCCATGAAGGGACCAGAGATCATCCCATGAAGGGACCGCTGCATCAGAGATCATACCATGAAGGGACCACTGCATCAGAGATCATCCCATGAAGGTA
Organism: Triturus cristatus; assembly: GCF_964204655.1. NCBI lineage: Eukaryota > Metazoa > Chordata > Amphibia > Caudata > Salamandridae > Triturus > Triturus cristatus. The sequence continues at coordinate 1,275,053,754 of NC_140591.1, forward strand.
CCAGTGCATCAAAGATCATTCCATGAAGGGACCAGTGCATCAGAGATCATCCCATGAAGCGACCAGTGCATCAGAGATCATCCCATGAAAGGACCAGTGCATCAGAGATCATCCCATGAAGGGACCAGTGCATCAAAGATCATCCCATTAAGGGACCAGTACAGAGATCAGCGCATGAAGGGACCAGTGCATCAAATATTATCCCATGAAGGGACCAGTGCATCAAAGATCATCCTATGAAGGGACCAGTGCATCAGATATCATCCCATGAAGGGACGAGTGCATCAAAGATCATCCCATGAAGGGACCAGTGCATCAAAGATCATCCCATGAAGGGACCAGCGCAGCAGAGATCATCCCATGAAGGGACAAGTGCATCAAGGCCCTCAGATTAGAGGTATGCAAGATCCCATGAAGGGACCAGCACGTCAAAGATCATCCCATGAAGGGACCAGTGCATCACAGCACTAAGATTTGAGGTATGCAAGATCATCCCATGAAGGGACCAGTTCATCAGAGCATCCCATGAAGTGACCAGTGCATCAAAGATCATCCCATGAAGGGACCAGCGCAGCAGAGATCATCCCATGAAGGGACCAGTGCAAAGATCATCGCATAAAGGGACCAGTGCATCAAAGTTCATCCCATGAAAGTACCAGTGCATCAAGGCCCTCAGATTAGAGGTATGCAAGATCCCATGAAGGGACCAGCACGTCAAAGATCATCCCATGAAGGGACCAGTGCAAAGATCATTCCATGAAGGGACCAGTGCAAAGATCCCATGAAGGTACCAGTGCAAAGATCATCCCATGAAGGGACCAGTGCAAAGATCATCGCATAAAGGGACCAGTGCAAAGATCATCGCATAAAGGGACCAGTGCAAAGATCATCGCATAAAGGGACCAGTGCATCAGAGATCAACCCATGAAGGGGCCAGTGCATCAGAGATCAACCCATGAAGGGGCCAGTGCATCAGAGATCATCCCATGAAGGGGCCAGAGATCATCCCATGAAGGGACCAGAGATCATCCCATGAAGGGAGCAGAGATCATCCCATGAAGGGAGCAGAGATCATCCCATGAAGGGAGCAGAGATCATCCCATGAAGGGACCAGAGATCATCCCATGAAGGGACCAGAGATCATCCCATGAAGGGACCAGAGATCATCCCATGAAGGGACCAGAGATCATCCCATGAAGGGACCAGAGATCATCCCATGAAGGGACCAGAGATCATCCCATGAAGGGACCAGAGATCATCCCATGAAGGGACCAGAGATCATCCCATGAAGGGACCAGAGATCATCCCATGAAGGGACCAGAGATCATCCCATGAAGGGACAAGAGATCATCCCATGAAGGGACAAGAGATCATCCCATGAAGGGACAAGAGATCATCCCATGAAGGGACAAGAGATCATCCCATGAAGGGACCAGTGCATCGGAGATCATCCCATGAAGGGACCAGTGCATAGGAGATCATCCCATGAAGGGACCATTACATCACAGCACTCACATTAGATGTATGTAAGATCATCCCATGAAGGGACCAGTGCATGAAAGATCATCCCATGAAGGGACCAGTGCATCAGAGATCATCCCATGAAGAGACCAGTGCATCAGAGATCATCCCATGAAGGGACCAGTGCATGAAAGATCATCCCATGAAGGGACCAGTGCATCAGAGATCATCCCATGAAGAGACCAGTGCATCAAAAACAACCCATGAAGGGACCAGTGCATCACAGCACTCAGATTGGAGGAATGCAAGATTATCCCATGAAGGGACCAGTGCATGAAAGATCATCCCATGAAGGGACCAGTGCATGAAAGATCATCCCATGAAGGGACCAGTGCAAAAATCATCCCATGAAGGGACCAGTGCAAAAATCATCCCATGAAGGGACCAGTGCAAAAATCATCCCATGAAGGGACCAGTGCAAAAATCATCCCATGAAGGGACCAGTGCATCAACGATCATCCCATGAAGGGACCAGTGCATCAACGATCATCCCATGAAGGGACCAGTGCATCAACGATCATCCCATGAAGGGACCAGTGCATCAACGATCATCCCATGAAGGGACCAGTGCATCACAGCACTCAGATTAGAGGTATGCAAGACCATCCCATGAAGCGACCACTGCATCAGAGATCATCCCATGAAGGGACCACTGCATCAGAGATCATCCCATGCAGGGACCAGTGCAGAGATCATCCCATGAAGGGAACAGTGCATCAGAGATCATCCCATGAAGGGACCAGTGCATCAGAGATCATCCCATCAAGGGACCAGAGATCATCCCATGAAGGGACCAGTGCAGAGATCATCCCATGAAGCGACCACTGCATCAGAGATCATCCCATGAAGGGACCACTGCATCAGAGATCATCCCATGCAGGGACCACTGCATCACAGCACTCAGATTAGAGGTATGCAAGATCACCCCATGAAGGGACCGGTGCATCAGAGATCATCCCATGAAGGGACCACTGCATCAGAGATCATGCCATGAAGGGACCACTGCATCAGAGATCATGCCATGAAGGGACCACTGCATCAGAGATCATGCCATGAAGGGACCAGTGCATCACAGCACTCAGATTAGAGGTATGCAAGATCATCCCATGCGGGACCAGTGCATCAAAGATCCCATGAAGGGAGCAGTGCATGAGAGATCCCATGAAGGGAGTAGTGCATGAGAGATCCCATGAAGGGAGCAGTGCATCACAGCACTCATCAGTGGTATGCAAGATCATTCCATGAAGGGACCTGTGCATCAAAAAAAATCCCATGAAGGGACCAGTGCATCAAAGATCATCCCATGAAGGGACCAGTGCATCAGAGATCATCCCATGAAGGGACCAGTGCAAAGATCATCCCATGAAGGGACCAATGCAAAGATCATCCCATGAAGGGACCAATGCATCAGAGCATCCCATTTAGTGCCCAATGCATCACAGCACTCAGATTAGAGGTATGCAAGATGTTCCCATGAAGGGACCAGTGCAAAGATCATCCCATAAAGGGACCAGTGCATCAAGGCCCCCAGATTAGAGGTATGGAAGATCCAATGAAGGGACCAGCACGTCAAAGATCATCCCATGAAGGGACCAGTGCATCACAGCACTAAGATTTGAGGAATGCAAGATCATCCCATGAAGGGACCAGTGCATCAACGATCATCCCATGAAGGGACCAGTGCATCAACGATCATCCCATGAAGAGACCAGTGCATCAGAGATCATCTCATGAAGGGACCAGTGCATCAACGATCATCCCATGAAGAGACCAGTGCATCAGAGATCATCCCATGAAGGGACCAGTGCATCAGAGATCATCCCATGAAGGGACCAGAGATCATCCCATGAAGGGACAAGTGCATCACAACACGCAGATTAGAGGTATGCAAGATCATCCCATGAAGGGACCAGTGCAAAGATCATCCCATGAAGGGACCAGTGCATCAGAGATCAACCCATGAAGGTACCAGTGCATCAGAGATCAACCCACGAAGGTACCAGTGCATCAGAGATCAACCTACGAAGGGACCAGTGCATCAAAGATCAGCCCACGGAGGGACAAGTGCATCAAAAATCATCCCATGAAGGGACCAGTGCATCAGAAATCATCTCATGAAGGGACCAGTGCATCAGAGATCATCCCATGAAGGGACCAGTGCATCACAGCACTCAGATTGGAGGTATGCAAGATCATCTCCTGAAGGGACCAGTACATCAGAGATCATCCCATGAAGGGACCAGTGCATCAGAGATCATCCCATGAAGGGACCAGTGCATCACAGCACTCAGATTGGAGGTATGCAAGATCATCCCATGAAGGAACCAGTGCATCACAGCACTCCGATTGGAGGTATGCAAGATTATCCCATGAAGGGACCAGTGCATCAAAGATCATCCCATGAAGGGACCAGTGCATCAAAGATCATCCCATAAAGGGACCAGTGCATCAAAGATCATCCCATAAAGGGACCAGTGCATCAAAGATCATCCCATAAAGGGACCAGTGCATCAAAGATCATCCCATGAAGGGACCAGTGCATCAAAGATCATCCCATGAAGGGACCAGTGCATCAAAGATCATCCCATGAAGGGACCAGTGCAAAAATCATCCCATGAAGGGACCAGTGCAAAAATCATCCCATGAAGGGACCAGTGCAAAAATCATCCCATGAAGGGACCAGTGCAAAAATCATCCCATGAAGGGACCAGTGCATCCAAGATCATCTCATAAAGGGACCAGTGCATCAAACATCATCCCATCAAGGGACCAGTGCATCAAAGATCATCCCATCAAGGGACCAGTGCATCAGATCATCCCATGAAGAGACCAGAGATCATCCCATGAAGAGACCAGAGATCATCCCATGAAGGGACCAGAGATCATCCCATGAAGGGACCAGAGATCATCCCATGAAGGGACCAGAGATCATCCCATGAAGGGACCAGAGATCATCCCATGAAGGGACCAGAGATCATCCCATGAAGGGACCAGAGATCATCCCATGAAGGGACCAGAGATCATCCCATGAAGGGACCAGAGATCATCCCATGAAGGGACCAGTGCATCAGAGATCATCCCATGAAGGGACCAGTGCATCAGAGATCATCCCATGAAGGGACCAGGGGACCAGAGATCATCCCATGAAGGGACCAGGGGACCAGAGATCATCCCATGAAGGGACCAGGGGACCAGAGATCATCCCATGAAGGGACCAGGGGACCAGAGATCACCCCATGAAGGGACCAGAGATCATCCCATGAAGGGACCAGAGATCATCCCATGAAGGGACCAGAGATCACCCCATGAAGGGACCAGAGATCACCCCATGAAGGGACCAGTGCAAAAATCATCCCATGAAGGGACCAGTGCAAAAATCATCCCATGAAGGGACCAGTGCAAAAATCATCCCATGAAGGGACCAGTGCAAAAATCATCCCATGAAGGGACCAGTGCAAAAATCATCCCATGAAGGGACCAGTGCAAAAATCATCCCATGAAGGGACCAGTGCATCCAAGATCATCTCATAAAGGGACCAGTGCATCAAACATCATCCCATCAAGGGACCAGTGCATCAAAGATCATCCCATCAAGGGACCAGTGCATCAGATCATCCCATGAAGAGACCAGAGATCATCCCATGAAGAGACCAGAGATCATCCCATGAAGGGACCAGAGATCATCCCATGAAGGGACCAGAGATCATCCCATGAAGGGACCAGAGATCATCCCATGAAGGGACCAGAGATCATCCCATGAAGGGACCAGAGATCATCCCATGAAGGGACCAGAGATCATCCCATGAAGGGACCAGAGATCATCCCATGAAGGGACCAGTGCATCAGAGATCATCCCATGAAGGGACCAGTGCATCAGAGATCATCCCATGAAGGGACCAGGGGACCAGAGATCATCCCATGAAGGGACCAGGGGACCAGAGATCATCCCATGAAGGGACCAGGGGACCAGAGATCATCCCATGAAGGGACCAGGGGACCAGAGATCACCCCATGAAGGGACCAGAGATCATCCCATGAAGGGACCAGAGATCATCCCATGAAGGGACCAGAGATCACCCCATGAAGGGACCAGAGATCACCCCATGAAGGGACCAGAGATCATCCCATGAAGGGACCAGAGATCATCCCATGAAGGGACCAGAGATCATCCCATGAAGGGACCAGAGATCATCCCATGAAGGGACCAGAGATCATCCCATGAAGGGTCCAGAGATCATCCCATGAAGGGACCAGAGATCATCCCATGAAGGGACCAGAGATCATCCCATGAAGGGACCAGAGATCATCCCATGAAGGGACCAGAGATCATCCCATGAAGGGACCAGTGCATCAAACATCATCCCATGAAGGGACCAGTGCAAAGATCATCCCATCAAGGGACCAGTGCATCAGATCATCCCATGAAGAGACCAGAGATCATCCCATGAAGAGACCAAAGATCATCCCATGAAGGGACCAGAGATCATCCCATGAAGGGACCAGAGATCATCCCATGAAGGGACCAGAGATCATCCCATGAAGGGACCAGAGATCATCCCATGAAGGGACCAGAGATCATCCCATGAAGGGACCAGAGATCATCCCATGAAGGGACCAGAGATCATCCCATGAAGGGACCAGAGATCATCCCATGAAGGGACCAGTGCATCAGAGATCATCCCATGAAGGGACCAGTGCATCAGAGATCATCCCATGAAGGGACCAGGGGACCAGAGATCATCCCATGAAGGGACCAGGGGACCAGAGATCACCCCATGAAGGGACCAGGGGACCAGAGATCACCCCATGAAGGGACCAGAGATCACCCCATGAAGGGACCAGAGATCATCCCATGAAGGGACCAGAGATCATCCCATGAAGGGACCAGAGATCATCCCATGAAGGGACCAGAGATCATCCCATGAAGGGACCAGAGATCATCCCATGAAGGGACCAGAGATCATCCCATGAAGGGACCAGAGATCATCCCATGAAGGGACCAGTGCATCAAAAGATCATCCCATAAAGGGACCAGTGCAAAGATCATCCCATGAAAGGACCAGTGCATCAGAGATCATCCCATGAAGGGACCAGTGCATCAGAGATGTTCCCATGAAGGGACCAGTGCATCAAAAGATCATCCCATAAAGGGACCAGTGCATCAAAGATCATCCCATGAAGGGACCAGTCCATCAGAGATCATCCCATGAAGGGACCAGTGCATCAAAAGATCATCCCATAAAGGGACCAGTGCAAAGATCATCCCATGAAGGGACCAGAGATCATCCCATGAAGGGACCGCTGCATCAGAGATCATGCCATGAAGGGACCACTGCATCAGAGATCATCCCATGAAGGTACCAGTGCATCAAAGATCATTCCATGAAGGGACCAGTGCATCAGAGATCATCCCATGAAGCGACCAGTGCATCAGAGATCATCCCATGAAAGGACCAGTGCATCAGAGATCATCCCATGAAAGGACCAGTGCATCAGAGATCATCCCATGAAGGGACCAGTGCATCAAAGATCATCCCATTAAGGGACCAGTACAGAGATCAGCGCATGAAGGGACCAGTGCATCAAATATTATCCCATGAAGGGACCAGTGCATCAAAGATCATCCTATGAAGGGACCAGTGCATCAGATATCATCCCATGAAGGGACGAGTGCATCAAAGATCATCCCATGAAGGGACCAGTGCATCAAAGATCATCCCATGAAGGGACCAGCGCAGCAGAGATCATCCCATGAAGGGACAAGTGCATCAAGGCCCTCAGATTAGAGGTATGCAAGATCCCATGAAGGGACCAGCACGTCAAAGATCATCCCATGAAGGGACCAGTGCATCACAGCACTAAGATTTGAGGTATGCAAGATCATCCCATGAAGGGACCAGTTCATCAGAGCATCCCATGAAGTGACCAGTGCATCAAAGATCATCCCATGAAGGGACCAGCGCAGCAGAGATCATCCCATGAAGGGACCAGTGCAAAGATCATTCCATGAAGGGACCAGTGCAAAGATCATCGCATAAAGGGACCAGTGCATCAGAGATCAACCCATGAAGGGACCAGTGCATCAAAGTTCATCCCATGAAAGTACCAGTGCATCAAGGCCCTCAGATTAGAGGTATGCAAGATCCCATGAAGGGACCAGCACGTCAAAGATCATCCCATGAAGGGACCAGTGCAAAGATCATTCCATGAAGGGACCAGTGCAAAGATCCCATGAAGGTACCAGTGCAAAGATCATCGCATAAAGGGACCAGTGCATCAGAGATCAACCCATGAAGGGGCCAGTGCATCAAAGATCATCCCATGAAGGGGCCAGAGATCATCCCATGAAGGGACCAGAGATCATCCCATGAAGGGACCAGAGATCATCCCATGAAGGGACCAGAGATCATCCCATGAAGGGACCAGAGATCATCCCATGAAGGGACCAGAGATCATCCCATGAAGGGACCAGAGATCATCCCATGAAGGGACCAGAGATCATCCCATGAAGGGACCAGAGATCATCCCATGAAGGGACCAGAGATCATCCCATGAAGGGACCAGAGATCATCCCATGAAGGGACCAGAGATCATCCCATGAAGGGACCAGAGATCATCCCATGAAGGGACCAGAGATCATCCCATGAAGGGACCAGAGATCATCCCATGAAGGGACCAGAGATCATCCCATGAAGGGACCAGAGATCATCCCATGAAGGGACCAGAGATCATCCCATGAAGGGACCAGTGCATCGGAGATCATCCCATGAAGGGACCAGTGCATCACAGCACTCAGATTAGAGGTATGCAAGACCATCCCATGAAGGGACCACTGCATCAGAGATCATCCCATGAAGGGACCAGCGCTTCAGAGATCATCCCATGAAGGGACCAGCGCTTCAGAGATCATCCCATGAAGGGACCAGCGCTTCAGAGATCATCCCATGAAGGGACCAGCGCTTCAGAGATCATCCCATGAAGGGACCAGCGCATCAGAGATCATCCCATGAAGGGACAAGTGCATCACAACACTCAGATTAGAGGTATGCAAGACCATCCCATGAAGCGATCACTGCATCAGAGATCATCCCATGAAGGGACCAGAGATCATCCCATGAAGGGACCAGAGATCATCCCATGAAGGGACCAGAGATCATCCCATGAAGGGACCAGAGATCATCCCATGAAGGGACCAGAGATCATCCCATGAAGGGACCAGAGATCATCCCATGAAGGGACCAGAGATCATCCCATGAAGGGACCAGAGATCATCCCATGAAGGGACCAGAGATCATCCCATGAAGGGACCAGAGATCATCCCATGAAGGGACCAGAGATCATCCCATGAAGGGACCAGAGATCATCCCATAAAGGGACCAGAGATCATCCCATAAAGGGACCAGAGATCATCCCATGAAGGGACCAGAGATCATCCCATGAAGGGACCAGAGATCATCCCATGAAGGGACCAGAGATCATCCCATGAAGGGAGCAGAGATCATCCCATGAAGGGACCAGAGATCATCCCATGAAGGGACCAGAGATCATCCCATGAAGGGACCAGAGATCATCCCATGAAGGGACCAGAGATCATCCCATGAAGGGACAAGAGATCATCCCATGAAGGGACAAGAGATCATCCCATGAAGGGACCAGTGCATCGGAGATCATCCCATGAAGGGACCAGTGCATAGGAGATCATCCCATGAAGGGACCATTACATCACAGCACTCACATTAGATGTATGTAAGATCATCCCATGAAGGGACCAGTGCATGAAAGATCATCCCATGAAGGGACCAGTGCATCAGAGATCATCCCATGCAGGGACCACTGAATCACAGCACTCAGATTAGAGGTATGCAAGATCATCCCATGAAGGGACCAGCGCAGCAAAGATCATCCCATGAAGGGACCAGTGCAGAGATCATCCCATGAAGGGAACAGTGCATCAGAGATCATCCCATGAAGGGACCAGTGCATCAGAGATCATCCCATCAAGGGACCAGAGATCATCCCATGAAGGGACACGTGCATCACAGCACTCAGATTAGAGGTATGCAAGATCACCCCATGAAGGGACCGGTGCATCATAGATCATCCCATGAAGGGACCACTGTATCAGAGATCATGCCATGAAGGGACCAGTGCATCACAGCACTCCGATTAGAGGTATGCAAGATCATCCCATGCGGGACCAGTGCATCACAGCACTCAGATTAGAGGTATGTAAGATCATCCCATGAAGGGACCAGTGCAAAGATCATCCCATGAAGGGACCAGTGCATCAGAGCATCCCATTTAGTGCCCAGTGCATCACAGCACTCAGATTAGAGGTATGCAAGATGTTCCCATGAAGGGACCAGTGCATCAAAGATCATCCCATAAAGGGACCAGTGCATCAAAGATCATCCCATAAAGGGACCAGTGCATCAAAGATCATCCCATGAAGGGACCAGTGCAAAAATCATCCCATGAAGGGACCAGTGCAAAAATCATCCCATGAAGGGACCAGTGCATCACAGCACTCAGATTAGAGGTATGCAAGATTATCCCATGAAGGGACCAGTGCATCAAACATCATCCCATGAAGGGACCAGTGCATCAAAGATCATCCCATGAAGGGACCAGTGCATCAAAGATCATCCCATGAAGGGACCAGTGCATCAAACATCATCCCATGAAGGGACCAGTGCATCAAACATCATCCCATGAAGGGGCCAGTGCATCAACGATCATCCCATGAAGGGGCCAGAGATCATCCCATGAAGGGGCCAGAGATCATCCCATGAAGGGGCCAGAGATCATCCCATGAAGGGGCCAGAGATCATCCCATGAAGGGGCCAGAGATCATCCCATGAAGGGACCAGAGATCATCCCATGAAGGGACCAGAGATCATCCCATGAAGGGACCAGAGATCATCCCATGAAGGGACCAGAGATCATCCCATGAAGGGACCAGAGATCATCCCATGAAGGGACCAGAGATCATCCCATGAAGGGACCAGAGATCATCCCATGAAGGGACCAGAGATCATCCCATGAAGGGACCAGAGATCATCCCATGAAGGGACCAGAGATCATCCCATGAAGGGACCAGAGATCATCCCATGAAGGGACCAGAGATCATCCCATGAAGGGACAAGTGCATCGGAGATCATCCCATGAAGGGACCAGTGCATCGGAGATCATCCCATGAAGGGACCAGTGCATCGGAGATCATCCCATGAAGGGACCAGTGCATCACAGCACTCAGATTAGAGGTATGCAAGACCATCCCATGAAGGGACCACTGCATCAGAGATCATCCCATGAAGGGACCAGCGCTTCAGAGATCATCCCATGAAGGGACCAGCGCTTCAGAGATCATCCCATGAAGGGACCAGCGCTTCAGAGATCATCCCATGAAGGGACCAGCGCATCAGAGATCATCCCATGAAGGGACAAGTGCATCACAACACTCAGATTAGAGGTATGCAAGACCATCCCATGAAGCGATCACTGCATCAGAGATCATCCCATGAAGGGACCAGTGCATCAGAGATCATCCCATGAAGGGACCAGAGATCATCCCATGAAGGGACCAGAGATCATCCCATGAAGGGACCAGAGATCATCCCATGAAGGGACCAGAGATCATCCCATGAAGGGACCAGAGATCATCCCATGAAGGGACCAGAGATCATCCCATGAAGGGACCAGAGATCATCCCATGAAGGGACCAGAGATCATCCCATGAAGGGACCAGAGATCATCCCATGAAGGGACCAGAGATCATCCCATGAAGGGACCAGAGATCATCCCATGAAGGGACCAGAGATCATCCCATGAAGGGACCAGAGATCATCCCATGAAGGGACCAGAGATCATCCCATGAAGGGACCAGAGATCATCCCATGAAGGGACCAGAGATCATCCCATGAAGGGACAAGAGATCATCCCATGAAGGGACAAGAGATCATCCCATGAAGGGACAAGAGATCATCCCATGAAGGGACCAGTGCATCGGAGATCATCCCATGAAGGGACCAGTGCATAGGAGATCATCCCATGAAGGGACCATTACATCACAGCACTCACATTAGATGTATGTAAGATCATCCCATGAAGGGACCAGTGCATGAAAGATCATCCCATGAAGGGACCAGTGCATCAGAGATCATCCCATGAAGAGACCAGTGCATCAGAGATCATCCCATGAAGGGACCAGTGCATCAAAAACAACCCATGAAGGGACCAGTGCATCACAGCACTCAGATTGGAGGAATGCAAGATTATCCCATGAAGGGACCAGTGCATGAAAGATCATCCCATGAAGGGACCAGTGCATGAAAGATCATCCCATGAAGGGACCAGTGCAAAGATCATCCCATGAAGGGACCAGTGCAAAAATCATCCCATGAAGGGACCAGTGCAAAAATCATCCCATGAAGGGACCAGTGCAAAAATCATCCCATGAAGGGACCAGTGCAAAAATCATCCCATGAAGGGACCAGTGCATCAACGATCATCCCATGAAGGGACCAGTGCATCAACGATCATCCCATGAAGGGACCAGTGCATCAACGATCATCCCATGAAGGGACCAGTGCATCAACGATCATCCCATGAAGGGACCAGTGCATCACAGCACTCAGATTAGAGGTATGCAAGACCATCCCATGAAGCGACCACTGCATCAGAGATCATCCCATGAAGGGACCACTGCATCAGAGATCATCCCATGCAGGGACCAGTGCAGAGATCCTCCCATGAAGGGAACAGTGCATCAGAGATCATCCCATGAAGGGACCAGTGCATCAGAGATCATCCCATCAAGGGACCAGAGATCATCCCATGAAGGGACCAGTGCAGAGATCATCCCATGAAGCGACCACTGCATCAGAGATCATCCCATGAAGGGACCACTGCATCAGAGATCATCCCATGCAGGGACCACTGCATCACAGCACTCAGATTAGAGGTATGCAAGATCACCCCATGAAGGGACCGGTGCATCAGAGATCATCCCATGAAGGGACCACTGCATCAGAGATCATGCCATGAAGGGACCACTGCATCAGAGATCATGCCATGAAGGGACCACTGCATCAGAGATCATGCCATGAAGGGACCAGTGCATCACAGCACTATGATTAGAGGTATGCAAGATCATCCCATGAAGGGACCAGTGCATCAAAGATCCCATGAAGGGAGCAGTGCATGAGAGATCCCATGAAGGGAGTAGTGCATGAGAGATCCCATGAAGGGAGCAGTGCATCACAGCACTCATCAGTGGTATGCAAGATCATTCCATGAAGGGACCTGTGCATCAAAAAAAATCCCATGAAGGGACCAGTGCATCAAAGATCATCCCATGAAGGGACCAGTGCATCAGAGATCATCCCATGAAGGGACCAGTGAAAAGATCATCCCATGAAGGGACCAATGCAAAGATCATCCCATGAAGGGACCAATGCATCAGAGCATCCCATTTAGTGCCCAGTGCATCACAGCACTCAGATTAGAGGTATGCAAGATGTTCCCATGAAGGGACCAGTGCAAAGATCATCCCATAAAGGGACCAGTGCATCAAAGATCATCCCATAAAGGGACCAGTGCATCAAAGATCATCCCATGAAGGGACCAGTGCAAAAATCATCCCATGAAGGGACCAGTGCAAAAATCATCCCATGAAGGGACCAGTGCAAAAATCATCCCATGATGGGACCAGTGCAAAAATCATCCCATGAAGGGACCAGTGCAAAAATCATCCCATGAAGGGACCAGTGCATCACAGCACTCAGATTGACGGTATGCAAGATTATCCCATGAAGGGACCAGTGCATAAAAGATCATCCCATGAAGGGACCAGTGCATCAAAGATCATCCCATGAAGAGACCAGAGATCATCCCATGAAGGAAACCAGAGATCATCCCATGAAGGGACCAGAGATCATCCCATGAAGGGGCCAGTGCATCAGAGATCATCCCATGAAGGGACCAGCGCATCAGAGATCATCACATGAAGGGACCAGTGCATCAAAGATCATCCCATGAAGGGACCAGTGCATCAAAGATCATCCCATGAAGGGACCAGTGCATCACAGTACTCAGATCAGAGGTATGCAAGACCATCCCATGAACCGACCACTGCATCAGAGATCATCCCATGAAGGGACCAGAGATCATCCCATGAAGGGACCAGAGATCATCCCATGAAGGGACCAGAGATCATCCCATGAAGGGACCAGAGATCATCCCATGAAGGGACCAGAGATCATCCCATGAAGGGACCAGAGATCATCCCATGAAGGGACCAGAGATCATCCCATGAAGGGACCAGAGATCATCCCACGAAGGGACCAGAGATCATCCCATGAAGGGACCAGAGATCATCCCATGAAGGGACCAGAGATCATCCCATGAAGGGACCAGAGATCATCCCATGAAGGGACCAGAGATCATCCCATGAAGGGACCAGAGATCATCCCATGAAGGGACCAGAGATCATCCCATAAAGGGACCAGAGATCATCCCATAAAGGGACCAGAGATCATCCCATAAAGGGACCAGAGATCATCCCATAAAGGGACCAGAGATCATCCCATAAAGGGACCAGAGATCATCCCATAAAGGGACCAGTGCATCGGAGATCATCCCATGAAGGGACCAGTGCATCGGAGATCATCCCATGAAGGGACCAGTGCATAGGAGATCATCCCATGAAGGGACCATTACATCACAGCACTCACATTAGATGTATGTAAGATCATCCCATGAAGGGACCAGTGCATGAAAGATCATCCTATGAAGGGACCAGTGCATCAGAGACCATCCCATGAAGAGACCAGTGCATCAGAGATCATCCCATGAAGAGACCAGTGCATCAAAAACAACCCAGGAAGGGACCAGTGCATCACAGCACTCAGATTCGAGGTATGCAAGTTCATCCCATGAAGGAACCAGTGCATCAAAGATCATCCCATGAAGGGACCAGTGCATCAAAGATCATCCCATAAAGTGACCAGTGCAAAAATCATCCCATGAAGGGACCAGTGCAAAAATCATCCCATGAAGGGACCAGTGCAAAAATCATCCCATGAAGGGACCAGTGCATCAACGATCATCCCATGAAGGGACCAGTGCATCAACGATCATCCCATGAAGGGACCAGTGCATCAACGATCATCCCATGAAGGGACCAGTGCATCACAGCACTCAGATTAGAGGTATGCAAGACCATCCCATGAAGGGACCAGAGCATCAGAGATCATCCCATGAAGGGGCAAGTGCATCACAGCACTCAGATTAGAGGTATGCAAGACCATCCCATGAAGGGACCACTGCATCAGAGATCATCCCATGCAGGGACCACTGAATCACAGCACTCAGATCAGAGGTATGCAAGATCATCCCATGAAGGGACCAGCACATCAAAGAGCATCCCATGAAGGGACCAGCGCAGCAGAGATCATCCCATGAAGTGACCAGCGCAGAGATCATCCCATGAAGGGACCAGTGCATCAGAGATCATCCCATCAAGGGACCAGTGCATCAGAGATCATCCCATCAAGGGACCAGTGCATCAGAGATCATCCCATCAACGGACCAGTGCATCAGAGATCATCCCATCAAGGGACCAGAGATCATCCCATGAAGGGACACGTGCATCACAGGACTCAGATTAGAGGTATGCAAGATCATCCCATGAAGGGACCGGTGCATCAGAGATCATCCCATGAAGGGACCACTGCATCAGAGATCATCCTATGAAGGGACAAGTGCATCACAACACGCAAATTAGAGGTATGCAAGATCATCCCATGAAGGGACCAGTGCAAAGATCATCCCATGAAGGGACCACTGCATCAGAGACCATCCCATGAAGGGACCACTGCATCAGAGACCATCCCATGAAGGGACCACTGCATCAGAGACCATCCCATGAAGGGACCACTGCATCAGAGACCATCCCATGAAGGGACCAGTGCATCAAAGATCATCCCATGAAGGGACCAGAGATCATCCCATGAAGGAAACCAGAGATCATCCCATGAAGGAAACCAGAGATCATCCCATGAAGGGACCAGAGATCATCCCATGAAGGGGCCAGTGCATCAGAGATCATCCCATGAAGGGACCAGCGCATCAGAGATCATCACATGAAGGGACCAGCGCATCAGAGATCATCCCATGAAGGGACCAGTGCATCAAAGATCATCCCATGAAGGGACAAGTGCATCACAGTACTCAGATCAGAGGTATGCAAGACCATCCCATGAACCGACCACTGCATCAGAGATCATCCCATGAAGGGACCAGAGATCATCCCATGAAGGGACCAGAGATCATCCCATGAAGGGACCAGAGATCATCCCATGAAGGGACCAGAGATCATCCCATGAAGGGACCAGAGATCATCCCATGAAGGGACCAGAGATCATCCCATGAAGGGACCAGAGATCATCCCATGAAGGGACCGGAGATCATCCCATGAAGGGACCGGAGATCATCCCATGAAGGGACCGGAGATCATCCCATGAAGGGACCGGAGATCATCCCATGAAGGGACCGGAGATCATCCCATGAAGGGACCGGAGATCATCCCATGAAGGGACCAGTGCATCGGAGATCATTCCATGAAGGGACCAGTGCATTGGAGATCATCCCATGAAGGGACCATTACATCACAGCACTCACATTAGATGTATGTAAGATCATCCCATGAAGGGACCAGTGCATGAAAGATCATCCTATGAAGGGACCAGTGCATCAGAGATCATCCCATGAAGAGACCAGTGCATCAGAGATCATCCCATGAAGAGACCAGTGCATCAAAAACAACCCAGGAAGGGACCAGTGCATCACAGCACTCAGATTCGAGGTATGCAAGTTCATCCCATGAAGGAACCAGTGCATCACAACACTCAGATTGGAGGTATGCAAGATTATCCCATGAAGGGACCAGTGCATCAAAGATCATCCCATGAAGGGACCAGTGCATCAAAGATCATCCCATGAAGGGACCAGTGCAAAAATCATCCCATGAAGGGACCAGTGCAAAAATCATCCCATGAAGGGACCAGTGCATCAACGATCATCCCATGAAGGGACCAGTGCATCAACGATCATCCCATGAAGGGACCAGTGCATCACAGCACTCAGATTAGAGGTATGCAAGACCATCCCATGAAGGGACCAGAGCATCAGAGATCATCCCATGAAGGGGCAAGTGCATCACAGCACTCAGATTAGAGGTATGCAAGATCATCCCATGAAGGGACCAGTGTAAAGATCATCCCATGAAGGGACCACTGCATCAGAGACCATCCCATGAAGGGACCACTGCATCAGAGATGATCCCATGAAGGGACCACTGCATCAGAGACCATCCCATGAAGGGACCACTGCATCAGAGACCATCCCATGAAGGGACCACTGCATCAGAGACCATCCCATGAAGGTACCAGTGCATCAGAGATCATCCCATGAAGGGACCAGTGCATCAAAGATCATCCCATGAAGGGACCAGTGCCTCAAAGAACATCCCATGAAGGGACCACTGCATCACAGCACTCAGATTAGAGGTATGCAAGATCATCCCATGAAGGGACCAGTGCAGAGAACATCCAATTTAGGGACCAGCACATCAGAGATCATCCCATGAAGGGACCAGTGCATCAAAGATCATCCCATGAAGGGACCAGTGCATCAAAGATCATCTCATGAAGAGACCAGTGCATCAGAGATTATCCCATGAAGGGACCAGAGATCATCCCATGAAGGGACCAGAGATCATCCCATGAAGGGACCAGAGATCATCCCATGAAGGGACCAGAGATCATCCCATGAAGGGACCAGAGATCATCCCATGAAGGGACCAGAGATCATCCCATGAAGGGACCAGAGATCATCCCATGAAGGGACCAGAGATCATCCCATGAAGGGACCAGAGATCATCCCATGAAGGGACCAGAGATCATCCCATGAAGGGACCAGAGATCATCCCATGAAGGGACCAGAGATCATCCCATGAAGGGACAAGAGATCATCCCATGAAGGGACAAGAGATCATCCCATGAAGGGACAAGAGATCATCCCATGAAGGGACCAGTGCATCGGAGATCATCCCATGAAGGGACCAGTGCATAGGAGATCATCCCATGAAGGGACCATTACATCACAGCACTCACATTAGATGTATGTAAGATCATCCCATGAAGGGACCAGTGCATGAAAGATCATCCCATGAAGGGACCAGTGCATCAGAGATCATCCCATGAAGAGACCAGTGCATCAGAGATCATCCCATGAAGGGACCAGTGCATCAAAAACAACCCATGAAGGGACCAGTGCATCACAGCACTCAGATTGGAGGAATGCAAGATTATCCCATGAAGGGACCAGTGCATGAAAGATCATCCCATGAAGGGACCAGTGCAAAGATCATCCCATGAAGGGACCAGTGCAAAAATCATCCCATGAAGGGACCAGTGCAAAAATCATCCCATGAAGGGACCAGTGCAAAAATCATCCCATGAAGGGACCAGTGCAAAAATCATCCCATGAAGGGACCAGTGCATCAACGATCATCCCATGAAGGGACCAGTGCATCAACGATCATCCCATGAAGGGACCAGTGCATCAACGATCATCCCATGAAGGGACCAGTGCATCAACGATCATCCCATGAAGGGACCAGTGCATCACAGCACTCAGATTAGAGGTATGCAAGACCATCCCATGAAGCGACCACTGCATCAGAGATCATCCCATGAAGGGACCACTGCATCAGAGATCATCCCATGCAGGGACCAGTGCAGAGATCCTCCCATGAAGGGAACAGTGCATCAGAGATCATCCCATGAAGGGACCAGTGCATCAGAGATCATCCCATCAAGGGACCAGAGATCATCCCATGAAGGGACCAGTGCAGAGATCATCCCATGAAGCGACCACTGCATCAGAGATCATCCCATGAAGGGACCACTGCATCAGAGATCATCCCATGCAGGGACCACTGCATCACAGCACTCAGATTAGAGGTATGCAAGATCACCCCATGAAGGGACCGGTGCATCAGAGATCATCCCATGAAGGGACCACTGCATCAGAGATCATGCCATGAAGGGACCACTGCATCAGAGATCATGCCATGAAGGGACCACTGCATCAGAGATCATGCCATGAAGGGACCAGTGCATCACAGCACTATGATTAGAGGTATGCAAGATCATCCCATGAAGGGACCAGTGCATCAAAGATCCCATGAAGGGAGCAGTGCATGAGAGATCCCATGAAGGGAGTAGTGCATGAGAGATCCCATGAAGGGAGCAGTGCATCACAGCACTCATCAGTGGTATGCAAGATCATTCCATGAAGGGACCTGTGCATCAAAAAAAATCCCATGAAGGGACCAGTGCATCAAAGATCATCCCATGAAGGGACCAGTGCATCAGAGATCATCCCATGAAGGGACCAGTGAAAAGATCATCCCATGAAGGGACCAATGCAAAGATCATCCCATGAAGGGACCAATGCATCAGAGCATCCCATTTAGTGCCCAGTGCATCACAGCACTCAGATTAGAGGTATGCAAGATGTTCCCATGAAGGGACCAGTGCAAAGATCATCCCATAAAGGGACCAGTGCATCAAAGATCATCCCATAAAGGGACCAGTGCATCAAAGATCATCCCATGAAGGGACCAGTGCAAAAATCATCCCATGAAGGGACCAGTGCAAAAATCATCCCATGAAGGGACCAGTGCAAAAATCATCCCATGATGGGACCAGTGCAAAAATCATCCCATGAAGGGACCAGTGCAAAAATCATCCCATGAAGGGACCAGTGCATCACAGCACTCAGATTGACGGTATGCAAGATTATCCCATGAAGGGACCAGTGCATAAAAGATCATCCCATGAAGGGACCAGTGCATCAAAGATCATCCCATGAAGAGACCAGAGATCATCCCATGAAGGAAACCAGAGATCATCCCATGAAGGGACCAGAGATCATCCCATGAAGGGGCCAGTGCATCAGAGATCATCCCATGAAGGGACCAGCGCATCAGAGATCATCACATGAAGGGACCAGTGCATCAAAGATCATCCCATGAAGGGACCAGTGCATCAAAGATCATCCCATGAAGGGACCAGTGCATCACAGTACTCAGATCAGAGGTATGCAAGACCATCCCATGAACCGACCACTGCATCAGAGATCATCCCATGAAGGGACCAGAGATCATCCCATGAAGGGACCAGAGATCATCCCATGAAGGGACCAGAGATCATCCCATGAAGGGACCAGAGATCATCCCATGAAGGGACCAGAGATCATCCCATGAAGGGACCAGAGATCATCCCATGAAGGGACCAGAGATCATCCCATGAAGGGACCAGAGATCATCCCACGAAGGGACCAGAGATCATCCCATGAAGGGACCAGAGATCATCCCATGAAGGGACCAGAGATCATCCCATGAAGGGACCAGAGATCATCCCATGAAGGGACCAGAGATCATCCCATGAAGGGACCAGAGATCATCCCATGAAGGGACCAGAGATCATCCCATAAAGGGACCAGAGATCATCCCATAAAGGGACCAGAGATCATCCCATAAAGGGACCAGAGATCATCCCATAAAGGGACCAGTGCATCGGAGATCATCCCATGAAGGGACCAGTGCATCGGAGATCATCCCATGAAGGGACCAGTGCATAGGAGATCATCCCATGAAGGGACCATTACATCACAGCACTCACATTAGATGTATGTAAGATCATCCCATGAAGGGACCAGTGCATGAAAGATCATCCTATGAAGGGACCAGTGCATCAGAGACCATCCCATGAAGAGACCAGTGCATCAGAGATCATCCCATGAAGAGACCAGTGCATCAAAAACAACCCAGGAAGGGACCAGTGCATCACAGCACTCAGATTCGAGGTATGCAAGTTCATCCCATGAAGGAACCAGTGCATCAAAGATCATCCCATGAAGGGACCAGTGCATCAAAGATCATCCCATAAAGTGACCAGTGCAAAAATCATCCCATGAAGGGACCAGTGCAAAAATCATCCCATGAAGGGACCAGTGCAAAAATCATCCCATGAAGGGACCAGTGCATCAACGATCATCCCATGAAGGGACCAGTGCATCAACGATCATCCCATGAAGGGACCAGTGCATCAACGATCATCCCATGAAGGGACCAGTGCATCACAGCACTCAGATTAGAGGTATGCAAGACCATCCCATGAAGGGACCAGAGCATCAGAGATCATCCCATGAAGGGGCAAGTGCATCACAGCACTCAGATTAGAGGTATGCAAGACCATCCCATGAAGGGACCACTGCATCAGAGATCATCCCATGCAGGGACCACTGAATCACAGCACTCAGATCAGAGGTATGCAAGATCATCCCATGAAGGGACCAGCACATCAAAGAGCATCCCATGAAGGGACCAGCGCAGCAGAGATCATCCCATGAAGTGACCAGCGCAGAGATCATCCCATGAAGGGACCAGTGCATCAGAGATCATCCCATCAAGGGACCAGTGCATCAGAGATCATCCCATCAAGGGACCAGTGCATCAGAGATCATCCCATCAACGGACCAGTGCATCAGAGATCATCCCATCAAGGGACCAGAGATCATCCCATGAAGGGACACGTGCATCACAGGACTCAGATTAGAGGTATGCAAGATCATCCCATGAAGGGACCGGTGCATCAGAGATCATCCCATGAAGGGACCACTGCATCAGAGATCATCCTATGAAGGGACAAGTGCATCACAACACGCAAATTAGAGGTATGCAAGATCATCCCATGAAGGGACCAGTGCAAAGATCATCCCATGAAGGGACCACTGCATCAGAGACCATCCCATGAAGGGACCACTGCATCAGAGACCATCCCATGAAGGGACCACTGCATCAGAGACCATCCCATGAAGGGACCACTGCATCAGAGACCATCCCATGAAGGGACCAGTGCATCAAAGATCATCCCATGAAGGGACCAGAGATCATCCCATGAAGGAAACCAGAGATCATCCCATGAAGGAAACCAGAGATCATCCCATGAAGGGACCAGAGATCATCCCATGAAGGGGCCAGTGCATCAGAGATCATCCCATGAAGGGACCAGCGCATCAGAGATCATCACATGAAGGGACCAGCGCATCAGAGATCATCCCATGAAGGGACCAGTGCATCAAAGATCATCCCATGAAGGGACAAGTGCATCACAGTACTCAGATCAGAGGTATGCAAGACCATCCCATGAACCGACCACTGCATCAGAGATCATCCCATGAAGGGACCAGAGATCATCCCATGAAGGGACCAGAGATCATCCCATGAAGGGACCAGAGATCATCCCATGAAGGGACCAGAGATCATCCCATGAAGGGACCAGAGATCATCCCATGAAGGGACCAGAGATCATCCCATGAAGGGACCAGAGATCATCCCATGAAGGGACCGGAGATCATCCCATGAAGGGACCGGAGATCATCCCATGAAGGGACCGGAGATCATCCCATGAAGGGACCGGAGATCATCCCATGAAGGGACCGGAGATCATCCCATGAAGGGACCGGAGATCATCCCATGAAGGGACCGGAGATCATCCCATGAAGGGACCAGTGCATCGGAGATCATTCCATGAAGGGACCAGTGCATTGGAGATCATCCCATGAAGGGACCATTACATCACAGCACTCACATTAGATGTATGTAAGATCATCCCATGAAGGGACCAGTGCATGAAAGATCATCCTATGAAGGGACCAGTGCATCAGAGATCATCCCATGAAGAGACCAGTGCATCAGAGATCATCCCATGAAGAGACCAGTGCATCAAAAACAACCCAGGAAGGGACCAGTGCATCACAGCACTCAGATTCGAGGTATGCAAGTTCATCCCATGAAGGAACCAGTGCATCACAACACTCAGATTGGAGGTATGCAAGATTATCCCATGAAGGGACCAGTGCATCAAAGATCATCCCATGAAGGGACCAGTGCATCAAAGATCATCCCATGAAGGGACCAGTGCAAAAATCATCCCATGAAGGGACCAGTGCAAAAATCATCCCATGAAGGGACCAGTGCATCAACGATCATCCCATGAAGGGACCAGTGCATCAACGATCATCCCATGAAGGGACCAGTGCATCACAGCACTCAGATTAGAGGTATGCAAGACCATCCCATGAAGGGACCAGAGCATCAGAGATCATCCCATGAAGGGGCAAGTGCATCACAGCACTCAGATTAGAGGTATGCAAGATCATCCCATGAAGGGACCAGTGTAAAGATCATCCCATGAAGGGACCACTGCATCAGAGACCATCCCATGAAGGGACCACTGCATCAGAGATGATCCCATGAAGGGACCACTGCATCAGAGACCATCCCATGAAGGGACCACTGCATCAGAGACCATCCCATGAAGGGACCACTGCATCAGAGACCATCCCATGAAGGTACCAGTGCATCAGAGATCATCCCATGAAGGGACCAGTGCATCAAAGATCATCCCATGAAGGGACCAGTGCCTCAAAGAACATCCCATGAAGGGACCACTGCATCACAGCACTCAGATTAGAGGTATGCAAGATCATCCCATGAAGGGACCAGTGCAGAGAACATCCAATTTAGGGACCAGCACATCAGAGATCATCCCATGAAGGGACCAGTGCATCAAAGATCATCCCATGAAGGGACCAGTGCATCAAAGATCATCTCATGAAGAGACCAGTGCATCAGAGATTATCCCATGAAGGGGCCAGTGCATCACACCACTCAGATTGGTGCTATGCAAGATCATCCCATGAAGGGACCAGCGCATCAAAGATAATCCGATGAAAGAACCAGCGCATCAAAGATCATCCCATGAAGGGAGCAGTGCATGAGAGATCCCATGAAGGGAGCAGTGCATGAGAGATCCCATGAAGGGAGCAGTGCATCAAAGATAATCCTATGAAGGGACCAGTGCATCAAAGATAATCCCATGAAGGGACCAGTGCATCAAAGATTATCCCATGAAGGGACCAGTACATCAACGATCATCCCATGAAGGGACCAGTGCATCAACGATCATCCCATGAAGGGACCAGTGCATCAGAGGACCAGTGCATCAGAGATCATCCCATGAAGGGACCAGTGCATCAGAGATCATCCCATGAATGGACCAGTGCAAAGATCATCCCATGAAGGGACCAGTGCTTCAGAGCATTCCATGAAGTGACCAGTGCATCACAGCACTCAGATTAGAGGTATGCAAGACCATCCCATGAAGGGACCAGAGCATCAGAGATCATCCCATGAAGGGACAAGTGCATCACAGCACTCAGATTAGAGGTATGCAAGACCATCCCATGAAGGGACCACTGCATCAGAGATCAACCCATGCAGGGACCACTGAATCACAGCACTCAGATTAGAGGTATGCAAGATCATCCCATGAAGGGACCAGCACATCAAAGATCATCCCATGAAGGGACCAGCACATCAAAGATCATCCCATGAAGTGACCAGTGCAGAGATCATCCCATGAAGGGACCAGTGCATCAGAGATCATCCCATGAAGGGACCAGTGCATCAGAGATCATCCCATCAAGGGACCAGTGCATCAGAGATCATCCCATCAAGGGACCAGTGCAGAGATCATCCCATCAAGGGACCAGTGCATCAGAGATCATCCCATCAAGGGACCAGAGATCATCCCATGAAGGGACACGTGCATCACAGCACTCAGATTAGAGGTATGCAAGATCATCCCATGAAGGGACCGGTGCATCAGAGATCATCTCATAAAGGTACCAGTGCATCAAAAGTTCATCCCATAAAGGGACCAGTGCAAAGATCATCCCATAAAGTGACCAGTGCATCAAAGATCATTCCATAAAGGGAACAGTGCATCACAGCACTCAAATTAGAGGTTTGCAAGATCATCCCATGAAGGGACCAGCGCATCACAGCAGTCAGATTAGAGGTTTGCAAGATCATCCCATAAAGTGACCAGTGCATCAAAGATCATTCCATAAAGGGACCAGTGCATCACAGCACTCAAATTAGAGGTTTTCAAGATCAACCCATGAAGGGACCAGTGCAAACATCATCCCATGAAGGGACCAGTGCATCAACGATCATCCCATGAAGGGACCAGTGCATCACAGCACTCAGATTCGAGGTATGCAAGATTATCCCATGAAGGGACCAGTGCATCAAAGATCATCCCATGAAGGGACCAGTGCATCAAAGATCATCCCATAAAGGGACCAGTGCATCAAAGATCATCCCATAAAGGGACCAGTGCATCAAAGATCATCCCATAAAGGGACCAGTGCATCAAAGATCATCCCATAAAGGGACCAGTGCATCAAAGATCATCCCATAAAGGGACCAGTGCATCAAAGATCATCCCATAAAGGGACCAGTGCATCAAAGATCATCCCATAAAGGGACCAGTGCATCAAAGATCATCCCATAAAGGGACCAGTGCAAAAATCATCCCATAAAGGGACCAGTGCAAAAATCATCCCATAAAGGGACCAGTTCCTCAAACAACATCCCATGAAGGGACCAGTTCCTCAAACAACATCCCATGAAGGGACCAGTGCATCAGAGATCATCCCATGAAGGGACCAGTGCATCAGAGATCATCCCATGAAGGGACCAGAGATCATCCCATGAAGGGACCAGAGATCATCCCATGAAGGGACCAGAGATCATCCCATGAAGGGACCAGAGATCATCCCATGAAGGGACCAGAGATCATCCCATGAAGGGACCAGAGATCATCCCATGAAGGGACCAGAGATCATCCCATGAAGGGACCAGAGATCATCCCATGAAGGGACCAGAGATCATCCCATGAAGGGACCAGTGCAAAAATCATCCCATGAAGGGACCAGTTCCTCAAACAACATCCCATGAAGGGACCAGTGCATCAGAGATCATCCCATGAAGGGACCAGAGATCATCCCATGAAGGGACCAGAGATCATCCCATGAAGGGACCAGAGATCATCCCATGAAGGGACCAGAGATCATCCCATGAAGGGACCAGAGATCATCCCATGAAGGGACCAGAGATCATCCCATGAAGGGACCAGAGATCATCCCATGAAGGGGCCAGAGATCATCCCATGAAGGGGCCAGAGATCATCCCATGAAGGGGCCAGAGATCATCCCATGAAGGGGCCAGAGATCATCCCATGAAGGGGCCAGAGATCATCCCATGAAGGGGCCAGAGATCATCCCATGAAGGGGCCAGAGATCATCCCATGAAGGGGCCAGAGATCATCCCATGAAGGGGCCAGAGATCATCCCATGAAGGGGCCAGAGATCATCCCATGAAGGGGCCAGAGATCATCCCATGAAGGGGCCAGAGATCATCCCATGAAGGGGCCAGAGATCATCCCATGAAGGGGCCAGAGATCATCCCATGAAGGGGCCAGAGATCATCCCATGAAGGGGCCAGAGATCATCCCATGAAGGGGCCAGAGATCATCCCATGAAGGGGCCAGAGATCATCCCATGAAGGGGCCAGAGATCATCCCATGAAGGGGCCAGAGATCATCCCATGAAGGGGCCAGAGATCATCCCATGAAGGGGCCAGAGATCATCCCATGAAGGGGCCAGAGATCATCCCATGAAGGGGCCAGAGATCATCCCATGAAGGGACCAGAGATCATCCCATGAAGTGACCAGAGATCATCCCATGAAGGGACCAGAGATCATCCCATGAAGGGACCAGAGATCATCCCATGAAGGGACCAGTGCATAGGAGATCATCCCATGAAGGGACCAGTGCATAGGAGATCATCCCATGAAGGGACCATTACATCACAGCACTCACATTAGATGTATGTAAGATCATCCCATGAAGGGACCAGTGCATGAAAGATCATCCCATGAAGGGACCAGTGCATCAGAGATCGTCCCATGAAGAGACCAGTGCATCAGAGATCATCCCATGAAGGGACCAGTGCATCAAAAACAACCCATGAAGGGACCAGTGCATCACAGCACTCAGATTCGAGGTATGCAAGATCATCCCATGAAGGAACCAGTGCATCACAGCACTCGGATTGGAGGTATGCAAGATTATCCCATGAAGGGACCAGTGCATCAAAGATCATCCCATGAAGGGACCAGTGTATCAAAGATCATCCCATAAAGGGACCAGTGCAAAAATCATCCCATGAAGGGACCAGTGCAAAAATCATCCCATGAAGGGACCAGTGCAAAAATCATCCCATGAAGGGACCAGTGCATCAAAGATCATCCCATGAAGGGAGCAGTGCATCAACGATCATCCCATGAAGGGACCAGTGCATCAACGATCATCCCATGAAGGGACCAGTGCATCAACGATCATCCCATGAAGGGACCAGTGCATCACAGCACTCAGATTAGAGGAGTGCAAGACCATCCCATGAAGGACCACTGCAGAGATCATCCCATGAAGGGACCACTGCATCAGAGATCATCCCATGCAGGGACCACTGAAACACAGCACTCAGATTAGAGGTATGCAAGATCATCCCATGAAGGGACCAGCGCATCAAAGATCATCCCATGAAGGGAGCAGCGCAGCAGAGATCATCCTATGAAGGGACCAGTGCAGAGATCATCCCATGAAGGGAACAGTGCATCACAGCACTCAGATTAGAGGTATGCAAGATCATCCCATGAAGGGACCGGTGCATCAGAGATCATCCCATGAAGGGACCGGTGCATCAGAGATCATGCCATGAAGGGACCACTGCATCAGAGATCATGCCATGAAGGGACCAGTGCATCACAGCACTCAGATTAGAGGTATGCAAGATCATCCCATGCGCGACCAGTGCATCACAGCACTCAGATTGGAGGTATGCAACATCATCCCATGAAGGGACCAGCGCATTAAGGATAATCCCATGAAGGGACCAGCGCATCAAAGATCATCCCATGAAGGGACCAGCGCATCAAAGATCCCATGAAGGGAGCAGTGCATGAGAAATCCCATGAAGGGAGTAGTGCATGAGAGATCCCATGAAGGGAGCAGTGCATCAAAAAAAAAATCCCATGAAGGGACCAGTGCATCAAAGATCATCCCATGAAAGGACCAGTGCATCAAAGATCATCCCATGAAGGGACCAGTGCATCAGAGGACCAGTGCATCAGAAATCATCCCATGAAGGGACCAGTGCATCAGAGATCATCCCATGAAGGGACCAATGCAAAGATCATCCCATGAAGGGACCAGTGCAAAGATCATCCCATGAAGGGACCAGTGCATCAGAGCATCCCATGAAGTGCCCACTGCATCACAGCACTCAGATTAGAGGTATGAAAGATGTTCCCATGAAGGGACCAGTGCATCAAAGATCATCCCATAAAGGGACCAGTGCATCAAAGATCATCCCATAAAGGGACCAGTGCATCAAAGATCATCCCATAAAGGGACCAGTGCATCAAAGATCATCCCATAAAGGGACCAGTGCATCAAAGATCATCCCATAAAGGGACCAGTGCATCAAAGATCATCCCATAAAGGGACCAGTGCATCAAAGATCATCCCATGAAGGGACCAGTGCAAAAATCATCCCATGAAGGAACCAGTGCATCACAGCACTCAGATTAGAGGTATGCAAGATCATCCCATGAAGGGACCAGTGCATCAAAGATCATCCCATGAAGGGACCAGTGCATCAAAGATCATCCCATGAAGGGACAAGTGCATCAAAGATCAACCCATGAAGGGACAAGTGCATCACAGTACTCAGATTAGAGGTATGCAAGACCATCCCTTGAACCGACCACTGCATCAGAGATCATCCCATGAAGGGACCACTGCATCAGAGATCATCCCATGAAGGGACCACTGCATCAGAGATCATCCCATGAAGGGACCACTGCATCAGAGATCATCCCATGAAGGGACCACTGCATCAGAGATCATCCCATGAAGGGACCAGTGCATCAGAGATCATCCCATGAAGGGACCAGTGCATCACAGCACTCAGATTAGAGGTATCAGAGATCATCCCATGAAGGGACCAGTGCATCAAAGATCATCCCATGAAGGGACCATTGCATCAAAGCACTCAGATTAGAGGTATGCAAGATCATCCCATGAAGGGACCAGCACTTCAAAGATCATCCCATGAAGGGACCAGCGCAGCAGAGATCATCCCATGAAGGGACCAGCGCAGCAGAGATCATCCCATGATGGGACCAGTGCATCAGATCATCCCATGAAGGGACCAGTGCATCAAAGATCTTTCCCATGAAGGAACCAGTGCATCACAGAACTCAGATTAGTGGTATACAAGATCATCCCATGAAGGGACCAGTGCATCAGAGATCATCCCATGAAGGGACCAGTGCAGAGATGATCCCATGAAGGGACCAGTGCATCAGAGATGATCCCATGAAAGGATCAGTGCAAAGATCATCCCATGAAGGGACCAGCGCAGCAGAGATCATCCCATGAAGTGATCAGTGCAGAGATCATCCCATGAAGTGACCAGTGCATCAGAGATCATCCCATGAAGGGACCAGGGCATCAGAGAACATCCCATGAAGGGACCAGTGCATCAGAGATCATCCCATCAAGGGACCAGTGCATCAGAGATCATCCCATCAAGGGACCAGAGATCATCCCGTGAAGGGACAAGTGCATCACAGCACTCAGATTAGAGGTATGCAAGATCATCCCATGAAGGGACCGGTGCATCTGAGATCATCCCATGAAGGGACCACTGCATCAGAGATCATCCCATGAAGGGACCACTGCATCAGAGATCATCCCATGAAGGGACCACTGCATCAGAGATCATCCCATGAAGGGACCACTGCATCAGAGATCATCCCATGAAGGGACCAGTGCATCACAGCACTCAGATTAGTGGTATGCAAGATCATCCCATGAAGGGACCAGTCTAGAGATCATCCCATGAAGGGTCCAGTGCATCACACGACTCAGATTGGTGCTATGCAAGATCATCCCATGAAGGGACCAGCGCATCAAAGATAATCCCATGAAGGGACCAGCGCATCAAAGATCATCCCATGAAGGGACCAGCGCATCAAAGATCATCCCATGAAGGGAGCAGTGCATGAGAGATCCCATGAAGGGAGCAGTGCATGAGAGATCCCATGAAGGGAGCAGTGCATCAAAGATAATCCTATGAAGGGACCAGTGCATCAAAGATTATCCCATGAAGGGACCAGTGCATCAGAGGGCCAGTGCATCAGAGATCATCCCATGAAGGGACCAGTGCATCAGAGATCATCCCATGAATGGACCAGTGCAAAGATCATCCCATGAAGGGACCAGTGCTTCAGAGCATCCCATGAAGGGACCAGTGCTTCAGAGCACTCAGATTAGAGGTATGCAAGATCATCCCATGAAGGGACCAGCGCATCAAAGATCATCCCATGAAGGGACCAGCGCATCAAAGATCATCCCATGAAGGGACCAGCGCAGCAGAGATCATCCTATTAAGTGACCAGCACAGCAGAGATCTTCCCATGAAGGGACCAGTGCATCAGAGATCATCCCATGAAGGGACCCGTGCATCAGAGATCATCCCACGAAAGTACCAGCGCATCAGAGATCATCCCACGAAGGGACCACTGCATCAGAGATCAACCCATGAAGGGACCAGTGCATCAAAGATCATCCCATGAAGGGACCAGTGCATCAAAGATCATCTCATGAAGGGACCAGTGCCTCAAACAACATCCCATGAAGGGACCACTGCATCACAGCACTCAGATTAGAGGTATGCAAGATCATCCCATGAAGGGACCAGTGCAGAGATCATCCAATTTAGGGACCAGCACATCAGAGATCATCCCATGAAGGGACCAGTGCATCAGAGATCATCCCATGAAGGGACCAGTTCCTCAAAGAACATCCCATGAAGGGACCAGTGCATCAGAGATCATCCCATGAAGGGACCAGTGCATCAGAGATCATCCCATGAAGGGACCAGTGCATCAGAGGACCAGTGCATCAGAGATCATCTCATAAAGGGACCAGTGCATCAGAGATCATCTCATAAAGGGACCAGTGCATCAAAGACCATCCCATGAAAGGACCAGTGCATCAAAGATCATCCCATGAAAGGACCAGTGCATCAAAGATCATCCCATGAAGGGACCAGTGCATCAAAGATCATCCCATGAAGGGACCAGTGCATCAAAGATCATCCCATGAAGGGACCAGTGCAAAGATCATTCCATGAAGGGACCAATGCAAAGATCATCCCATGAAGGGACCAATGCATCAGAGACCATCCCATGAAGGGACCACTGCATCAGAGATGATCCCATGAAGGGACCAGTGCATCAGAGATCATCCCATGAAGGGACCAGTGCATCAAAGATCATCCCATGAAGGGACCAGTGCCTCAAAGAACATCCCATGAAGGGACCACTGCATCACAGCACTCAGATTAGAGGTATGCAAGATCATCCCATTAAGGGACCAGTGCAGAGATCATCCAATTTAGGGACCAGCACATCAGAGATCATCCCATGAAGGGACCAGTGCATCAAAGATCATCCCATGAAGGGACCAGTGCATCAAAGATCATCCCATGAAGAGACCAGTGCATCAGAGATCATCCCATGAAGGGACCAGTGCATCAAAGATAATCCGATGAAGGGACCAGCGCATCAAAGATCATCCCATGAAGGGACCAGTGCATCAAAGATCATCCTATGAAGGGACCAGTGCATCAACGATCATCCCATGAAGGGACCAGTGCAAAGATCATCCCATGAAGGGACCAGTGCATCAGAGATCATCCCATGAAGGGACCAGTGCATCAGAGGACCAGTGCATCAGAGATCATCTCATAAAGGGACCAGTGCATCAGAGATCATCCCACGAAGGGCCCACTGCATCAGAGATCAACCCATGAAGGGACCAGTGCATCAAAGACCATCCCATGAAGGGACCAGTGCATCAAAGATCATCCCATGAAGGGACCACTGCATCACAGCACTCAGATTAGAGGTATGCAAGATCATCCCATGAAGGGACCAGTGCAGAGATCATCCAATTTAGGGACCAGCACATCAGATATCATCCCATGAAGGGACCAGTGCATCAAAGATCATCCCATGAAGGGACCAGTGCATCAAAGATCATCTCATGAAGGGACCAGTGCATCAAAGATCATCCCATGAAGGGACCAGTACATCAGATATCATCCCATAAAGGGACCAGTGTATCAGAGATCATCCCATAAAGGGACCAGTGCATGAAGGGACCAGTACATCAGAGGACCAGTGCATCAGAGATCATCTCATAAAGGGACCAGTGCATCAAAGACCATCCCATGAAAGGACCAGTGCATCAAAGATCATCCCATGAAGGGACCAGTGCATCAGTGATCATCCCATGAAGGGACCAGTGCATCAGAGATCATCCCATGAAGGGACCAGTGCATCAGAGATCATCCCATGAAGGGACCAGTGCATCAGAGATCATCCCATGAAGGGACCAGTGCATCAAAGACCATCCCATGAAGGGACCAGTGCATCAAAGATCCTCCCATGAAGGGACCAGTGCATCAAAGATCCTCCCATGAAGGGACCAGTGCATCAAAGATCATCCCATGAAGGGACCAGTGCAAAGATCATTCCATGAAGGGACCAATGCAAAGATCATCCCATGAAGGGACCAATGCAAAGATCATCCCATGAAGGGACCAATGCAAAGATCATCCCATGAAGGGACCACTGCATCAGAGACCATCCCATGAAGGGACCAGTGCATCAGAGATGATCCCATGAAGGGACCAGTGCATCAGAGATCATCCCAAGAAGGGACCATTGCATCAGAGATCATCCCATGAAGGGACCAGTGCATCAAAGATCATCCCATGAAGGGACCAGTGCAAAGATCATTCCATGAAGGGAGCAATGCAAAGATCATCCCATGAAGGGACCAATGCATTAAAGATCATCCCCATGAAGGGGCCAGTGCATTAAAGATCATCCCCATGAAGGGGCCAGGGCATCAGAGATCATCCCATGAAGGGGCCAGGGCATCAGAGATCATCCCATGAAGGGACCAGGGCATCAGAGATCATCCCATGAAGGGACCAGTGCATCAGAGATCATCCCATGAAGGGACCATTGCATCAGAGATCATCCCATGAAGGGACCAGTGCATCAAAGATCATCCCATGAAGGGACCAGTGCAAAGATCATTCCATGAAGGGAGCAATGCAAAGATCATCCCATGAAGGGACCAATGCAAAGATCATCCCATGAAGGGACCACTGCATCAGAGACCATCCCATGAAGGGACCACTGCATCAGAGATGATCCCATGAAGGGACCAGTGCATCAGAGATCATCCCATGAAGGGACCATTGCATCAGAGATCATCCCATGAAGGGACCAGTGCATCAAAGATCATCCCATGAAGGGACCAGTGCAAAGATCATTCCATGAAGGGAGCAATGCAAAGATCATCCCATGAAGGGACCAATGCAAAGATCATCCCATGAAGGGACCACTGCATCAGAGACCATCCCATGAAGGGACCAGTGCATCAAAGATCATCCCATGAAGGGACCAGTACATCAGAGATCAACCCATTAAGGGACCAGTGCATCAGGGATCAACCCATTAAGGGACCAGTGCATCAGAGATCAACCCATGAAGGGACCAGTGCATCAGAGATCATCCCATGAAGGGACCAGTGCATCAAAGACCATCCCATGAAGGGACCAGTGCATCAAAGATCCTCCCATGAAGGGACCAGTGCATCAAAGATCCTCCCATGAAGGGACCAGTGCAAAGATCATCCCATGAAGGGACCAGTGCAAAGATCATTCCATGAAGGGACCAATGCAAAGATCATCCCATGAAGGGACCAATGCAAAGATCATCCCATGAAGGGACCACTGCATCAGAGACCATCCCATGAAGGGACCAGTGCATCAGAGATGATCCCATGAAGGGACCAGTGCAGAGATCATCCCAAGAAGGGACCAGTGCATCAAAGATCATCCCATGAAGGGACCAGTGCATCAAAGATCATCCCATGAAGGGACCAGTGCATCAAAGATCATCCCATGAAGGGACCAGTGCATCACAGCACTCCGATTAGAGGTATACAATATCATCCCATGAAGGGACCAGTGCAAAGATCATCCCATGAAGGGACCAATGCAAAGATCATCCCATGAAGGGACCACTGCATCAGAGACCATCCCATGAAGGGACCACTGCATCAGAGATGATCCCATGAAGGGACCAGTGCATCAGAGATCATCCCATGAAGGGACCAGTGCATCAAAGATCATCCCATGAAGGGACCAGTGCATCAAAGATCATCCCATGAAGAGACCAGTGCATCAGAGATCATCCCATGAAGGGACCAGCGCATCAAAGATCATCCCATGAAGGGACCAGCGCGGCAGAGATCATCCCATGAAGGGACCAGCGCGGCAGAGATCATCCCAGGAAGGGACCAGTGCATCAGAGATCATCCCATGAAGGGACCAGTGCATCAGAGATCATCCCATGAAGGGACCAGTGCATCAGAGATCATCCCATGAAGGGACCAGTGCATCAGAGATCATCCCATCAAGGGACCAGTGCATCAGAGATCATCCCATTAAGGGACCAGTGCATCAGAGATCATCCCATTAAGGGACAAGTGCATCAAAGTACTCAGATTAGAAGTATGCAAGACCATCCCATGAAGCGACCACTGCATCAGAGATCATCCCATGAAGGGACCACTGCATCAGAGATCATCCCATGAAGGGACCACTGCATCAGAGATCATCCCATGAAGGGACCACTGCATCAGAGATCATCCCATGAAGGGACCACTGCATCAGAGATCATCCCATGAAGGGACCAGTGCAAAGATCATCCCATGAAGGGACCAGTGCAAAGATCATCCCATGAAGGGACCAGTGCAAAGATCATCCCATGAAGGGACCAGTGCAAAGATCATCCCATGAAGGGACCAGTGCAAAGATCATCCCATGAAGGGACCACTGCATCAGAGATCATCCCATGCAGGGACCACTTCATCACAGCACTCAGATTAGAGGTATGCAAGATCATCCCATGAAGGGACCAGCACATCAGAGATGATCCCATGAAGGGACCAGTGCATCAGAGATGATCCCATGAAGGGACCAGTGCATCAGAGATAATCTCATGAAGGGACCAGTGCATCAAAGATCATCCCATGAAGGGACCAGTGCATCAATGATCATCCCATGAAGGGACCAGTGCATCAAAGATCATCCCATGAAGGGACCAGAGATCATCCCATGAAGGGACCACTGCATCAGAGATCATCCCATGAAGGGACCACTGCATCAGAGATCATCCCATGAAGGGACCACTGCATCAAAGATCATCCCATGAAAGGACCACTGCATCAAAGATCATCCCATGAAGGGACCAGTGCATCAAAGATCATCCCATGAAGGGACCAGTGCATAAAAGCTCATCCCATTAAGGGACCAGTGCAGAGATCAGCGCATGAAGGGACCAGTGCATCAAATATTATCCCATGAAGGGACCAGTGCATCAAAGATCATCCCATGAAGGGACCAGTGCAAAGATCATCCCATGAAGGGACCAGTGCATCAAAATTCATCCCATTAAAGGACCAGTGCATCAGATCATCCCATGAAGGGACCAGTGCATCAAAGATCATGCCATGAAGGGACCAGCGCAGCAGAGATCATCCCATGAAGCGACAAGTGCATCACAGCAATCAGATTAGAGGTATGCAAGACCATCCCATGAAGCGACCACTGCATCAGAGATCATCCCATGAAGGGACCACTGCATCAGAGATCATCCCATGAAGGGACCAGTGCGAAGATCATCCCAATAAGGGACCAGTGCAAAGATCATCCGATGAAGGGACCAGTGCAAAGATCATCCCATGAAGGGACCAGTGCAAAGATCATCCCATGAAGGGACCAGTGCAAAGATCATCCCATGAAGGGACCAGTGCAAAGATCATCCCATGAAGGGACCAGTGCAAAGATCATCCCATGAAGGGACCAGTGCAAAGATCATCCCATGAAGGGACCAGTGCAAAGATCATCCCATGAAGGGACCAGTGCAAAGATCATCCCATGAAGGGACCAGTGCAAAGATCATCCCATGAAGGGACCAGTGCAAAGATCATCCCATGAAGGGACCACTGCATCAGAGATCATCCCATGCAGGGACCACTTCATCACAGCACTCAGATTAGAGGTATGCAAGATCATCCCATGAAGGGACCAGCACATCAGAGATGATCCCATGAAGGGACCAGTGCATCAGAGATGATCCCATGAAGGGACCAGTGCATCAGAGATGATCCCATGAAGGGACCAGTGCATCAAAGATCATCCCATGAAGGGACCAGTGCATCAAAGAACATCCCATGAAGGGACCAGTGCTCATCCCATGAAGGGACCAGAGATCATCCCATGAAGGGACCACTGCATCAGAGATCATCCCATGAAGGGACCACTGCATCAGAGATCATCCCATGAAGGGACCACTGCATCAAAGATCATCCCATGAAGGGACCAGTGCATCAAAGATCATCCCATGAAGGGACCAGTGCATCAAAGATCATCCCAAGAAGGGACCAGTGCATAAAAGCTCATCCCATTAAGGGACCAGTGCAGAGATCAGCGCATGAAGGGACCAGTGCATCAAATATTATCCCATGAAGGGACCAGTGCATCAAAGATCATCCCATGAAGGGACCAGTGCAAAGATCATCCCATGAAGGGACCAGTGCATCAAAATTCATCCCATGAAAGGACCAGTGCATCAGATCATCCCATGAAGGGACCAGTGCATCAAAGATCATGCCATGAAGGGACCAGCGCAGCAGAGATCATCCCATGAAGCGACAAGTGCATCACAGCAATCAGATTAGAGGTATGCAACACCATCCCATGAAGCGACCACTGCATCAGAGATCATCCCATGAAGGGACCACTGCATCAGAGATCATCCCATGAAGGGACCAGTGCGAAGATCATCCCAATAAGGGACCAGTGCAAAGATCATCCGATGAAGGGACCAGTGCAAAGATCATCCCATGAAGGGACCAGTGCAAAGATCATCCCATGAAGGGACCAGTGCAAAGATCATCCCATGAAGGGACCAGTGCAAAGATCATCCCATGAAGGGACCAGTGCAAAGATCATCCCATGAAGGGACCAGTGCATCAAAGATCATCCCATGAAGGGACCAGTGGATCAAAGATCATCCCATGAAGGGACCAGTGCAAAGATCATCCCATGAAGGGACCAGTGCAAAGATCATCCCATGAAGGGACCAGTGCAAAGATCATCCCATGAAGGGACCAGTGCAAAGATCATCCCATGAAGGGACCAGTGCAAAGATCATCCCATGAAGGGACCAGTGCAAAGATCATCCCATGAAGGGACCAGTGCAAAGATCATCCCATGAAGGGACCACTGCATCAGAGATCATCCCATGCAGGGACCACTTCATCACAGCACTCAGATTAGAGGTATGCAAGATCATCCCATGAAGGGACCAGCACATCAGAGATGATCCCATGAAGGGACCAGTGCATCAGAGATGATCCCATGAAGGGACCAGTGCATCAGAGATAATCTCATGAAGGGACCAGTGCATCAAAGATCATCCCATGAAGGGACCAGTGCATCAATGATCATCCCATGAAGGGACCAGTGCATCAAAGATCATCCCATGAAGGGACCAGAGATCATCCCATGAAGGGACCACTGCATCAGAGATCATCCCATGAAGGGACCACTGCATCAGAGATCATCCCATGAAGTGACCACTGCATCAAAGATCATCCCATGAAGGGACCAGTGCATCAAAGATCATCCCATGAAGGGACCAGTGCATCAAAGATCATCCCATGAAGGGACCAGTGCATAAAAGCTCATCCCATTAAGGGACCAGTGCAGAGATCAGCGCATGAAGGGACCAGTGCATCAAATATTATCCCATGAAGGGACCAGTGCATCAAAGATCATCCCATGAAGGGACCAGTGCAAAGATCATCCCATGAAGGGACCAGTGCATCAAAATTCATCCCATGAAAGGACCAGTGCATCAGATCTTCCCATGAAGGGACCAGTGCATCAGAGATCATCCCATGAAGGGACCAGTGCATCAAAGATCATGCCATGAAGGGACCAGCGCAGCAGAGATCATCCCATGAAGCGACAAGTGCATCACAGCAATCAGATTAGAGGTATGCAAGACCATCCCATGAAGCGACCACTGCATCAGAGATCATCCCATGAAGGGACCACTGCATCAGAGATCATCCCATGAAGGGACCAGTGCGAAGATCATCCCAATAAGGGACCAGTGCAAAGATCATCCCAATGAAGGGACCAGTGCAAAGATCATCCCATGAAGGGACCAGTGCAAAGATCATCCCATGAAGGGACCAGTGCAAAGATCATCCCATGAAGGGACCAGTGCAAAGATCATCCCATGAAGGGACCAGTGCAAAGATCATCCCATGAAGGGACCACTGCATCAGAGACCATCCCATGAAGGGACCACTGCATCAGAGATGATCCCATGAAGGGACCAGTGCATCAGAGATCATCCCATGAAGGGACCATTGCATCAGAGATCATCCCATGAAGGGACCAGTGCATCAAAGATCATCCCATGAAGGGACCAGTGCAAAGATCATCCCATGAAGGGAGCAATGCAAAGATCATCCCATGAAGGGACCAATGCAAAGATCATCCCATGAAGGGACCACTGCATCAGAGACCATCCCATGAAGGGACCACTGCATCAGAGATGATCCCATGAAGGGACCAGTGCATCAGAGATGATCCCATGAAGGGACCAGTGCATCAAAGATCATCCCATGAAGGGACCAGTGCATCAAAGATCATCCCATGAAGAGACCAGTGCATCAGAGATCATCCCATGAAGGGACCAGCGCATCAAAGATCATCCCATGAAGGGACCAGCGCGGCAGAGATCATCCCATGAAGGGACCAGCGCGGCAGAGATCATCCCAGGAAGGGACCAGTGCATCAGAGATCATCCCATGAAGGGACCAGTGCATCAGAGATCATCCCATGAAGGGACCAGTGCATCAGAGATCATCCCATGAAGGGACCAGTGCATCAGAGATCATCCCATCAAGGGACCAGTGCATCAGAGATCATCCCATTAAGGGACCAGTGCATCAGAGATCATCCCATTAAGGGACAAGTGCATCAAAGTACTCAGATTAGAAGTATGCAAGACCATCCCATGAAGCGACCACTGCATCAGAGATCATCCCATGAAGGGACCACTGCATCAGAGATCATCCCATGAAGGGACCACTGCATCAGAGATCATCCCATGAAGGGACCACTGCATCAGAGATCATCCCATGAAGGGACCACTGCATCAGAGATCATCCCATGAAGGGACCAGTGCAAAGATCATCCCATGAAGGGACCAGTGCAAAGATCATCCCATGAAGGGACCAGTGCAAAGATCATCCCATGAAGGGACCAGTGCAAAGATCATCCCATGAAGGGACCAGTGCAAAGATCATCCCATGAAGGGACCACTGCATCAGAGATCATCCCATGCAGGGACCACTTCATCACAGCACTCAGATTAGAGGTATGCAAGATCATCCCATGAAGGGACCAGCACATCAGAGATGATCCCATGAAGGGACCAGTGCATCAGAGATGATCCCATGAAGGGACCAGTGCATCAGAGATAATCTCATGAAGGGACCAGTGCATCAAAGATCATCCCATGAAGGGACCAGTGCATCAATGATCATCCCATGAAGGGACCAGTGCATCAAAGATCATCCCATGAAGGGACCAGAGATCATCCCATGAAGGGACCACTGCATCAGAGATCATCCCATGAAGGGACCACTGCATCAGAGATCATCCCATGAAGGGACCACTGCATCAAAGATCATCCCATGAAAGGACCAGTGCATCAAAGATCATCCCATGAAGGGACCAGTGCATCAAAGATCATCCCATGAAGGGACCAGTGCATAAAAGCTCATCCCATTAAGGGACCAGTGCAGAGATCAGCGCATGAAGGGACCAGTGCATCAAATATTATCCCATGAAGGGACCAGTGCATCAAAGATCATCCCATGAAGGGACCAGTGCAAAGATCATCCCATGAAGGGACCAGTGCATCAAAATTCATCCCATGAAAGGACCAGTGCATCAGATCATCCCATGAAGGGACCAGTGCATCAAAGATCATGCCATGAAGGGACCAGCGCAGCAGAGATCATCCCATGAAGCGACAAGTGCATCACAGCAATCAGATTAGAGGTATGCAAGACCATCCCATGAAGCGACCACTGCATCAGAGATCATCCCATGAAGGGACCACTGCATCAGAGATCATCCCATGAAGGGACCAGTGCGAAGATCATCCCAATAAGGGACCAGTGCAAAGATCATCCCATGAAGGGACCAGTGCAAAGATCATCCCATGAAGGGACCAGTGCAAAGATCATCCCATGAAGGGACCAGTGCAAAGATCATCCCATGAAGGGACCAGTGCAAAGATCATCCCATGAAGGGACCAGTGCAAAGATCATCCCATGAAGGGACCAGTGCAAAGATCATCCCATGAAGGGACCAGTGCAAAGATCATCCCATGAAGGGACCAGTGCAAAGATCATCCCATGAAGGGACCAGTGCAAAGATCATCCCATGAAGGGACCAGTGCAAAGATCATCCCATGAAGGGACCACTGCATCAGAGATCATCCCATGCAGGGACCACTTCATCACAGCACTCAGATTAGAGGTATGCAAGATCATCCCATGAAGGGACCAGCACATCAGAGATGATCCCATGAAGGGACCAGTGCATCAGAGATGATCCCATGAAGGGACCAGTGCATCAGAGATAATCTCATGAAGGGACCAGTGCATCAAAGATCATCCCATGAAGGGACCAGTGCATCAATGATCATCCCATGAAGGGACCAGTGCATCAAAGATCATCCCATGAAGGGACCAGAGATCATCCCACGAAGGGACCACTGCATCAGAGATCATCCCATGAAGGGACCACTGCATCAGAGATCATCCCATGAAGGGACCACTGCATCAAAGATCATCCCATGAAGGGACCACTGCATCAAAGATCATCCCATGAAGGGACCAGTGCATCAAAGATCATCCCAAGAAGGGACCAGTGCATAAAAGCTCATCCCATTAAGGGACCAGTGCAGAGATCAGCGCATGAAGGGACCAGTGCATCAAATATTATCCCATGAAGGGACCAGTGCATCAAAGATCATCCCATGAAGGGACCAGTGCAAAGATCATCCCATGAAGGGACCAGTGCATCAAAATTCATCCCATGAAAGGACCAGTGCATCAGATCATCCCATGAAGGGACCAGTGCATCAAAGATCATGCCATGAAGGGACCAGCGCAGCAGAGATCATCCCATGAAGCGACAAGTGCATCACAGCAATCAGATTAGAGGTATGCAACACCATCCCATGAAGCGACCACTGCATCAGAGATCATCCCATGAAGGGACCACTGCATCAGAGATCATCCCATGAAGGGACCAGTGCGAAGATCATCCCAATAAGGGACCAGTGCAAAGATCATCCCAATAAGGGACCAGTGCAAAGATCATCCGATGAAGGGACCAGTGCAAAGATCATCCGATGAAGGGACCAGTGCAAAGATCATCCCATGAAGGGACCAGTGCAAAGATCATCCCATGAAGGGACCAGTGCAAAGATCATCCCATGAAGGGACCAGTGCAAAGATCATCCCATGAAGGGACCAGTGCAAAGATCATCCCATGAAGGGACCAGTGCAAAGATCATCCCATGAAGGGACCAGTGCAAAGATCATCCCATGAAGGGACCAGTGCAAAGATCATCCCATGAAGGGACCAGTGCAAAGATCATCCCATGAAGGGACCAGTGCAAAGATCATCCCATGAAGGGACCAGTGCAAAGATCATCCCATGAAGGGACCACTGCATCAGAGATCATCCCATGCAGGGACCACTTCATCACAGCACTCAGATTAGAGGTATGCAAGATCATCCCATGAAGGGACCAGCACATCAGAGATGATCCCATGAAGGGACCAGTGCATCAGAGATGATCCCATGAAGGGACCAGTGCATCAGAGATAATCTCATGAAGGGACCAGTGCATCAAAGATCATCCCATGAAGGGACCAGTGCATCAATGATCATCCCATGAAGGGACCAGTGCATCAAAGACCATCCCATGAAGGGACCAGAGATCATCCCATGAAGGGACCACTGCATCAGAGATCATCCCATGAAGGGACCACTGCATCAGAGATCATCCCATGAAGTGACCACTGCATCAAAGATCATCCCATGAAGGGACCAGTGCATCAAAGATCATCCCATGAAGGGACCAGTGCATAAAAGCTCATCCCATTAAGGGACCAGTGCAGAGATCAGCGCATGAAGGGACCAGTGCATCAAATATTATCCCATGAAGGGACCAGTGCATCAAAGATCATCCCATGAAGGGACCAGTGCAAAGATCATCCCATGAAGGGACCAGTGCATCAAAATTCATCCCATGAAAGGACCAGTGCATCAGATCATCCCATGAAGGGACCAGTGCATCAAAGATCATGCCATGAAGGGACCAGCGCAGCAGAGATCATCCCATGAAGCGACAAGTGCATCACAGCAATCAGATTAGAGGTATGCAAGACCATCCCATGAAGCGACCACTGCATCAGAGATCATCCCATGAAGGGACCACTGCATCAGAGATCATCCCATGAAGGGACCAGTGCGAAGATCATCCCAATAAGGGACCAGTGCGAAGATCATCCCAATGAAGGGACCAGTGCAAAGATCATCCCAATGAAGGGACCAGTGCAAAGATCATCCCATGAAGGGACCAGTGCAAAGATCATCCCATGAAGGGACCAGTGCAAAGATCATCCCATGAAGGGACCAGTGCAAAGATCATCCCATGAAGGGACCAGTGCATCAGAGATCATCCCATGAAGGGACCACTGCATCAGAGATCATCCCATGAAGGGACCACTGCATCAGAGATCATCCCATGAAGTGACCACTGCATCAAAGATCATCCCATGAAGGGACCAGTGCATCAAAGATCATCCCATGAAGGGACCAGTGCATCAAAGATCATCCCATGAAGGGACCAGTGCATAAAAGCTCATCCCATTAAGGGACCAGTGCAGAGATCAGCGCATGAAGGGACCAGTGCATCAAATATTATCCCATGAAGGGACCAGTGCATCAAAGATCATCCCATGAAGTGACCAGTGCATAAAAGCTCATCCCATTAAGGGACCAGTGCAAAGATCATCCCAATGAAGGGACCAGTGCAAAGATCATCCCAATGAAGGGACCAGTGCAAAGATCATCCCATGAAGGGACCAGTGCAAAGATCATCCCATGAAGGGACCAGTGCATCAGAGAACATCCCATGCAGGGACCACTTCATCACAGCACTCAGATTAGAGGTATGCAAGATCATCCCATGAAGGGACCAGCACATCAGAGATGATCCCATGAAGGGACCAGTGCATCAGAGATGATCCCATGAAGGGACCAGTGCATCAGAGATAATCTCATGAAGGGACCAGTGCATCAAAGATCATCTCATGAAGGGACCAGTGCATCAATGATCATCCCATGAAGGGACCAGTGCATCAAAGATCATCCCATGAAGGGACCAGAGATCATCCCATGAAGGGACCACTGCATCAGAGATCATCCCATGAAGGGACCACTGCATCAGAGATCATCCCATGAAGGGACCACTGCATCAAAGATCATCCCATGAAGGGACCAGTGCATCAAAGATCATCCCATGAAGGGACCAGTGCATCAAAGATCATCCCATGAAGGGACCAGTGCATAAAAGCTCATCCCATTAAGGGACCAGTGCAGAGATCAGCGCATGAAGGGACCAGTGCATCAAATATTATCCCATGAAGGGACCAGTGCATCAAAGATCATCCCATGAAGGGACCAGTGCAAAGATCATCCCATGAAGGGACCAGTGCATCAAAATTCATCCCATGAAAGGACCAGTGCATCAGATCATCCCATGAAGGGACCAGTGCATCAAAGATCATGCCATGAAGGGACCAGCGCAGCAGAGATCATCCCATGAAGCGACAAGTGCATCACAGCAATCAGATTAGAGGTATGCAAGACCATCCCATGAAGCGACCACTGCATCAGAGATCATCCCATGAAGGGACCACTGCATCAGAGATCATCCCATGAAGGGACCAGTGCGAAGATCATCCCAATAAGGGACCAGTGCAAAGATCATCCGATGAAGGGACCAGTGCAAAGATCATCCCATGAAGGGACCAGTGCAAAGATCATCCCATGAAGGGACCAGTGCAAAGATCCTCCCATGAAGGGACCAGTGCAAAGATCATCCCATGAAGGGACCAGTGCAAAGATCATCCCATGAAGGGACCAATGCATCAGAGATCAACCCACGAAGGGACGAGTACATTAGAGATCAACCCACGTAGGGACCAGTGCATCAAAGATCAGCCCACGAAGGGACAAGTGCATCACAGTACTCAGATTAGAAGTATGCAAGACCATCCCATGAAGCGACCACTGCATCAGATATCATCCCATGAAGGGACCACTGCATCAGAGATCATCCCATGAAGGGACCACTGCATCAGAGATCATCCCATGAAGGGACCACTGCATCAGAGATCATCCCATGAAGGGACCACTGCATCAGAGATCATCCCATGAAGGGACCACTGCATCAGAGATCATCCCATGAAGGGACCACTGCATCAGAGATCATTCCATGCCGGGACCACTGCATCAGGGATCATCCCATGCAGGGACCACTGCATCAGGGATCATCCCATGCAGGGACCACTGCATCAGAGATCATCCCATGCAGGGACCACTTCATCACAGCACTCAGATTAGAGGTATGCAAGATCATCCCATGAAGGGACCAGTGCATCAAAGATTATCCCATGAAGGGACCAGCGCAGCAGAGGTCATCCCATGAAAGGACCAGTGCAT
Organism: Triturus cristatus; assembly: GCF_964204655.1. Classification (NCBI taxonomy): domain Eukaryota; kingdom Metazoa; phylum Chordata; class Amphibia; order Caudata; family Salamandridae; genus Triturus; species Triturus cristatus. The sequence continues at coordinate 1,275,098,375 of NC_140591.1, forward strand.
CAATGATCATCCCATGAAGGGACCAGTGCATCAAAGATCATCCCATGAAGGGACCAGAGATCATCCCATGAAGGGACCAGAGATCATCCCATGAAGGGACCACTGCATCAGAGATCATCCCATGAAGGGACCACTGCATCAAAGATCATCCCATGAAGGGACCAGTGCATCAAAGATCATCCCATTAAGGGACCAGTGCATCAAAGATCATCCCATTAAGGGACCAGTGCAGAGATCAGCGCATGAAGGGACCAGTGCATCAAATATTATCCCATGAAGGGACCAGTGCATCAAAGATCATCCCATGAAGGGACCAGTGCATCAAAGTTCATCCCATGAAAGGACCAGTGCATCAGATCATCCCATGAAGGGACCAGTGCATAAGAGATCATCCCATGAAGGGACCAGTGCATCAAAGATCATCCCATGAAGGGACCAGTGCATCAAAGATCATCCCATGAAGGGACCAGTGCATCAAAGATCATCCCATGAAGGGACCAGTGCATCACAGCACTCAGATTAGAGGTATGCAAGATCTCCCATGAAGGGACCAGCGCATCAAAGATCATCCCATGAAGGGACCAGCGCATCAAAGATCATGCCATGAAGGGACCAGCGCAGCAGAGATCATCCCATGAAGCGACAAGTGCATCACAGCAATCAGATTAGAGGTATGCAAGACCATCCCATGAAGCGACCACTGCATCAGAGATCATCCCATGAAGGGACCAGTGCAAAGATCATCCCAATAAGGGACCAGTGCAAAGATCATCACATGAAGGGACTAGTGCAAAGATCATCCGATAAAGGGCCAGTGCAAAGATCATCCCATGAAGGGACCAGTGCAAAGATCATCCCATGAAGGGACCAGTGCAAAGATCATCCCATGAAGGGACCAGTGCATCAAATATCATCCCATGAAAGGACCACTGCATCAGAGATCATCCCATGAAGGGACCACTGCATCAGAGATCATCCCATGAAGGGACCACTGCATCAGAGATCATCCCATGCAGGGACCACTTCATCACAGCACTCAGATTTGAGGTATGCAAGATCATCCCATGAAGGGACCAGCGCATCAGAGATGATCCCATGAAGGGACCAGTGCATCAGAGATGATCCCATGAAAGGACCAGTGCATCAAGGCCGTCAGATTAGAGGTATGCAAGATCCCATTAAGGGACCAGTGCATCACAGCACTAAGACTAGAGGTATGCAATATCATCCCATGAAGGGAACAGTGCATCAACGATCATCCCATGAAGGGACCAGTGCATCAACGATCATCCCATGAAGGGACCAGTGCATCAGAGATGATCCCATGAAGGGACCAGAGATCATCCCATGAAGGGACAAGTGCATCACAGCACGCAGATTAGAGGTATGCAAGATCATCCCATGAAGGGACCAGTGCAAAGATCATCCCATGAAGGGACCAATGCATCAGAGATCAACCCATGAACGGACCAGTGCATCAGAGATCAACCCACGAAGGGACGAGTACATCAGATCAACCCACGTAGGGACCAGTGCATCAAAGATCAGCCCACGAAGGGACAAGTGCATCACAGTACTCAGATTAGAAGTATGCAAGACCATCCCATGAAGCGACCACTGCATCAGAGATCATCCCATGAAGGGACCACTGCATCAGAGATCATCCCATGAAGGGACCACTGCATCAGAGATCATCCCATGAAGGGACCACTGCATCAGAGATCATCCCATGAAGGGACCACTGCATCAGGGATCATCCCATGAAGGGACCACTGCATCAGGGATCATCCCATGCAGGGACCACTGCATCAGGGATCATCCCATGCAGGGACCACTGCATCAGGGATCATCCCATGCAGGGACCACTTCATCACAGCACTCAGATTAGAGGTATGCAAGATCATCCCATGAAGGGACCAGCGCATCAAAGATCATCCCATGAAGGGACCAGTGCATCAGAGATGATCCCATGAAGGGACCAGTGCATCAGATGATCCCATGAAGGGACCAGTGCATCAGATGATCCCATGAAGGGACCAGTGCATCAGAGATGATCTCATGAAGGGACCAGTGCATCAAAGATCATCCCATGAAAGGACCAGTGCATCAATGATCATCCCATGAAGGGACCAGTGCATCAAAGATCATCCCATGAAGGGACCAGAGATCATCCCATGAAGGGACCACTGCATCAGAGATCATCCCATGAAGGGACACCTGCATCACAGCACTAAGATTAGAGGTATGCAAGATCATCCCATGAAGAGACCAGTGCATCAAAGATCATCCCATGAAGGGACCAGTGCATCAACGATCATCCCATGAAGAGACCAGTGCATCAAAGATCATCCCATGAAGGGACCAGTGCATCAAAGATCATCCCATGAAGGGACCAGTGCATCAAAGATCATCCCATGAAGGGACCAGTGCATCAAAGATCATCCCATGAAGGGACCAGTGCATCAGAGCACTCAGATCAGAGGTATGCAAGACCATCCCATGAAGGGACCACTGCATCAGAGATCATCCCATGAGGAGACCAGAGATCATCCCCTGAAGGGACCAGAGATCATCCCCTGAAGGGACCAGAGATCATCCCATGAAGGGACCAGAGATCATCCCATGAAGGGACCAGAGATCATCCCATGAAGGGACCAGAGATCATCCCATGAAGGGACCAGAGATCATCCCATGAAGGGACCAGAGATCATCCCATGAAGGGACCAGAGATCATCCCATGAAGGGACCAGAGATCATCCCATGAAGGGACCAGAGATCATCCCATGAAGGGACCAGAGATCATCCCATGAAGGGACCAGAGATCATCCCATGAAGGGACCAGAGATCATCCCATGAAGGGACCAGAGATCATCCCATGAAGGGACCAGAGATCATCCCATGAAGGGACCAGTGCATCACAGCACTCAGATTAGAGGTATGCAAGATCATCCATTGAAGGGACCAGTGCAACAAAGATCATCCCATGAAGGGACCAGTGCATCAGAGATCATCCCATGAAGGGACCAGTGCATCAGAGATCATCCCATGAAGGGACCAGTGCATCACAGCACTCAGATTAGAGGTATGCAAGACCATCCCATGAAGGGACCACTGCATCAGAGATCATCCCATGAAGGGACCAGCGCATCAGAGATCATCCCATGAAGGGACCAGCGCAGCAGAGATCATCCCATGAAGTGAACAGCGCAGCAGAGATCATCCCATGAAGGGACCAGAGATCATCCCATGCAGGGACCACTGCATCACAGCACTCAGATTAGAGGTATGCAAGATCATCCCATTAAGGGACCAGCGCAGCAGAGATCATCCCATGAAGTGAACAGCGCAGCAGAGATCCTCCCATGAAGTGAACAGCGCAGCAGAGATCATCCCATGAAGGGACCAGTGCATCAGAGATCATACCATGAAGGGACCAGTGCATCAGAGATCATCCCATGAAAGGACCAGTGCATCAGAGATCATCCCATGAAGGGACCAGTGCATCAAAGATCTTTCCCATGAAGGAACCAGTGCATCACAGAACTCAGATTAGTGGTATACAAGATCATCCCATGAAGGGACCAGTGCATCAAATATCATCCCATGAAGGGACCAGTGCATCAAAGATCATCCCATGAAGGGACCAGTGCACCAACGATCATCCCATGAAGGGACCAGTGCATCAAAGATCATCCCATGAAGGGACCAATGCAAAGATCATCCCATGAAGGGACCAGTGATCATCCCATGAAGGGACCACTGCATCAGAGATCATCCCATGAAGGGACCACTGCATCAGAGATCATCCCATGAAGGGACCACTGCATCACAGCACTCAGATTAGCGGTATGCAAGATCATCCCATGAAGGGACCAGTGCATCAAAGATCATCCCATGAAGGGACCAGTGCATCAAAGATCATCCCATTAAGGGACCAGTGCAGAGATCAGCGCATGAAGGGACCAGTGCATCAAAGATCATCCCATGAAGGGATCAGTGCATCAAAGATCATCCCATGAAGGGACCAGTGCATCAAAGATCATCCCATGAAGGGACCTGTGCATCAAAGATCATCCCATGAAGGGAGATTGTTTTTATATATATATTTTTTATATATGTTTTTTTGGTAGCCCTGAAGAAGTCTCGTGTGAGACGAAACGCGTTGGCTACGGTTATATGAATATACGAATGACAAGATATCTGCGATCAAGATAAATAAAGAAGAAAAACTCTACAATTGGTGTCACATGCTTTGATTATATGAGAAGTGTATAGTGTTTAGTGCTGAACCACTTGTGTGTATCCATGAAGGGACCAGTGCATTAAAGATCATCCCATGAAGGGACCAGTGCATTAAAGATCATCCCATGAAGGGACCAGTGCATCACAGCACTCAGATTAGTGGTATGCAAGACCATCCCATGAAGCGACCACTGCATCAGAGATCATCCCATGAAGGGACTACTGCATCAAAGATCATCCCATGAAGGGACTACTGCATCAAAGATCATCCCATGAAGCGACCAGTGCAAAGATCATCCCATGAAGGGACCAGTGCAAAGATCATCCCATGAAGGGACCAGTGCAAAGATCATCCCATGAAGGGATCAGTGCAAAGATCATCCCATGAAGGGATCAGTGCAAAGATCATCCCATGAAGGGATCAGTGCAAAGATCATCCCATGAAGGGACCAGTGCATCAGAAATCAACCCATGAAAGGACCAGTGCATCAAGGCCCTCAGATTAGAGGTGTGCAAGATCCCATGAAGGGACCAGCACGTCAAAGATCATCCCATGAAGGGACCAGTGCATCACAGCACTAAGATTAGAGGTATGCAAGATCATCCCATGAAGGGAACAGTGCATCACCGATCATCCCATGAAGAGACCAGTGAACCAGAGATCATCCCATGAAGGGACCAGTGCATCAGAGATCATCCCATGAAGGGACCAGACATCATCCCATGAAGGGACAAGTGCAACACAGCACGCAGATTAGAGGTATGCAAGATCATCCCATGAAGGGACCAGTGCAAAGATCATCCCCTGAAGGGACCAGTGCATCAGAGATCAACCCATGAAGGGACCAGTGCATCAGAGATCAACCCACGAAGGGACCAGTGCATCAGAGATCAACCCACGTAGGGACCAGTGCATCAAAGATCAGCCCACGTAGGGACCAGAGCATCAGAGATCATCCCATGAAGGGACCAGTGCATCAGAAATCATCTCAGGAAGGGACCAGTGCATCACAGCACTCCGATTAGAGGTATGCAAGATCATCCCAAGAAGGGACCAGTGCTTCAAAAGATCATCCCATAAAGGGACCAGTGCAAAGATCATCCCATGAAAGGACCAGTGCATCAGAGATCATCCCATGAAGGGACCAGTGCATCAGATCATCCCATGAAGGTACCAGTGCAGAGATCATCCCATAAAGGGACCAGTGCATCAAAAGATCATCCCATAAAGGGACCAGTGCAAAGATCATCCCATAAAGGGACCAGTGCATCAAAGATCATCCCATAAAGGGACCAGTGCAAAGATCATCCCATAAAGGGACCAGTGCATCACAGCACTCAAATTAGAGGTATGCAAGATCATCCCATGAAGGGACCAGTGCACCACAGCACTCAGATTGGAGGTATGCAAGATTATCCCATGAAGGGACCAGTGCATCAAACATCATCCCATGAAGGGACCAGTGCATCAAACATCATCCCATGAAGGGACCAGTGCATCAAAGATCATCCCATAAAGGGACCAGTGCAAAGATCATCCCATGAGGGGACCAGTGCATAAATCATCCCATGAAGGGACCAGTGCAAAAATCATCCCATGAAGGGACCAGTGCATCACAGCACTCAGATTAGAGGTATGCAAGACCATCCCATGAAGTGACCACTGCAGCAGAGATCATCCCATGAAGGGACCACTGCATCAGAGATCATCCCATGCAGGGACCACTGCATCACAGCACTCAGATTAGAGGTATGCAAGATCATCCCATAAAGGGACCAGCGCAGCAGAGATCATCCCATGAAGGAACCAGTGCATCACAGAACTCAGATTGGATGTATGCAAGATCATCCCATGAAGGGACCAGTGCATCAGATCATCCCATGAAGGGACCAGTGATTATCCCATGAAGGGACCAGTGCATCACAGCACTCAGATTAGAGGTATTCAAGATCATCCCATGAAGGGACCAGTGCAAAGATCATCCCATGAAAGGACCAGTGCATCAGAGATCATCCCATGAAGGGACCAGTGCATCAGAGATCATCCCATGAAGGGACCAGTGCATCAAAAGATCATCCCATAAAGGGACCAGTGCAAAGATCATCCCATAAAGGGACCAGTGCATCAAAGATCATCCCATAAAGTGACCAGTGCATCAAAGATCATCCCATAAAGTGACCAGTGCATCAAACGTCATCCCATAAAGTGACCAGTGCATCAAAGATCATCCCATAAAGGGACCAGTGCATCAAAGATCATCCCATAAAGGGACCAGTGCATCACAGCACTCAAATTAGAGGTTTGCAAGATCATCCCATGAAGGGACCAGCGCATCACAGCAGTCAGATTAGAGGTATGCAAGATCATCCCATGAAGGGACCAGTGCAAACATCATCCCATGAAGGGACCAGTGCATCACAGCACTCAGATTAGAGGTATGCAAGATCATCCCATGAAGGAACCAGTGCATCACAGCACTCAGATTGGAGGTATGAAAGATTATCCCATGAAGGGACCAGTGCAAAAATCATCCCATGAAGGGACCAGTGCAAAAATCATCCCATGAAGGGACCAGTGCAAAAATCATCCCATGAAGGGACCAGTGCAAAAATCATCCCATGAAGGGACTGTGCATCACAGCACTCAGATTAGAGGTATGCAAGATCATCCCATGAAGAGACCAGTGCATCAAAGATCATCCCATGAAGGGACCAGTGCAAACAACATCCCATGAAGGGACCAGTGCATCAAAGAACATCCCATGAAGGGACCAGTGCATCAGAGATCATCCCATGGAGGGACCAGCGCATCAGAGATCATCACATGAGGGGACCAGTGCATCAAACAACATCCCATGAAGGGACCAGTGCATCACAGCACTCAGATTAGAGGTATGCAAGATCATCCCATGAAGGAACCAGTGCATCACTGCACTCAGATTGGAGGTATGCAAGATTATCCCATGAAGGGACCAGTGCATCAAAGATCATCCCATGAAGGGACCAGTGCATCAAAGATAATCCCAAAAAGGGACCAGTGCATCAAAGATCATCCCATAAAGGGACCAGTGCATCAAAGATCATCCCATAAAGGGACCAGTACATCACAGCACTCAGATTAGAGGTATGCAAGACCATCCCATGAAGGGACCACTGCATCAGAGATCATCCCATGAGGAGACCAGAGATCATCCCCTGAAGGGACCAGAGATCATTCCATGAAGGGACCAGAGATCATCCCATGAAGGGACCAGAGATCATCCCATGAAGGGACCAGAGATCATCCCATGAAGGGACCAGAGATCATCCCATGAAGGGACCAGAGATCATCCCATGAAGGGACCAGAGATCATCCCATGAAGGGACCAGAGATCATCCCATGAAGGGACCAGTGCATCGGAGATCATCCCATGAAGGGACCAGTGCATAGGAGATCATCCCATGAAGGGACCAGTACATCACAGCACTCACATTAGAGTTATGCAAGATCATCCCATGAAGGGACCAGTGCATCAGAGATCATCCCATGAAGGGACCAGTGCATCACAGCACTCAGATTAGAGGTATGCAAGACCATCCCATGAAGGGACCACTGCATCAGAGATCATCCCATGAAGGGACCAGTGCATCAGAGATCATCCCATGAAGGGACCAGCGCATCAGAGATCATCCCATGAAGGGACCAGCGCATCAGAGATCATCCCATGAAGGGACCAGCGCATCAGAGATCATCCCATGAAGGGACAAGTGCATCAGAGATCATCCCAAGAAGGGACCAGTTCATCAGAGATCATCCCATAAAGGGACAAGTGCAAAGATCATCCCATGAAGGGACCAGTGCAAAAATCATCCCATGAAGGGACCAGTGCAAAAATCATCCCATGAAGGGACCAGTGCATCACAGCACTCAGATTAGAGGTATGCAAGATCATCCCATGAGGGAACCAGTGCATCACAGCACTCAGATTGGAGGTATGCAAGATTATCCCATGAAGGGACCAGTGCTTAAAAGATCATCCCATGAAGGGACCAGTGCATCAAAGATCATCCCATGAAGGGACCAGTGCATCAAAGATCATCCCATGAAGGGACCGGAGATCATCCCATGAGGAGACCAGAGATCATCCCCTGAAGGGACCAGAGATCATCCCATGCAGGGACCACTGCATCACAGCACTCAGATTAGAGTTATGCAAGATCATCCCATTAAGGGACCAGCGCATCAAAGATCATCCCATGAAGGGACCAGCGCAGCAGAGATGATCCCATGAAGGGACCAGTGCAGAGATGATCCCATGAAAGGACCAGTGCATCAGAGATGATCCCATGAAAGGATCAGTGCATCAAAGATCATCTCATGAAGGGACCAGTGCATCAAAGATCATCCCATGAAGGGACCAGTGCATCAACGATCATCCCATGAAGGGACCAGTGCATCAACGATCATCCCATGAAGGGACCAGTGCATCAACGATCATCCCATGAAGGGACCAGTGCATCAACGATCATCCCATGAAGGGACCAGTGCATCAACGATCATCCCATGAAGGGACCAGTGCATCAACGATCATCCCATGAAGGGACCAATGCAAAGATCATCCCATAAAGGGACCAGTGATCATCCCATGAAGGGACCACTGCATCAGAGATCATCCCATGAAGGGACCACTGCATCAGAGATCATCCCATCAAGGGACAACTGCATCACAGCACTCAGATTAGCGGTATGCAAGATCATCCCATGAAGGGACCAGTGCATTAAAGATCATCCCATGAAGGGACCAGTGCATCAAAGATCATCCCATGAAGGGACCAGTGCATCAAAGATCATCCCATGAAGGGACCAGTGCATCAAAGATCATCCCATGAAGGGACTATTGCATCAAAGATCATCCCATGAAGGGACCAGTGCAAAGATCATCCCATGAAGGGACCAGTGCAAAGATCATCCCATGAAGGGACTATTGCATCAAAGATCATCCCATGAAGGGACCAGTGCAAAGATCATCCCATGAAGGGACCAGTGCAAAGATCATCCCATGAAGGGACCAGTGCAAAGATCATCCCATGAAGGGACCAGTGCAAAGATCATCCCATGAAGGGACCAGTGCAAAGATCATCCCATGAAGGGATCAGTGCAAAGATCATCCCATGAAGGGACCAGTGCATCAGAAATCAACCCATGAAAGGACTAGTGCATCAAGGCCCTCAGATTAGAGGTATGCAAGATCCCATGAAGGGACCAGCACGTCAAAGATCATCCCATGAAGGGACCAGTGCATCACAGCACTAAGATTAGAGGTATGCAAGATCATCCCATGAAGGGAACAGTGCATCAACGATCATCCCATGAAGGGACCAGTGCATCACCGATCATCCCATGAAGAGACCAGTGCACCAGAGATCATCCCATGAAGGGACCAGTGCATCAGAGATGATCCCATGAAGGGACCAGAGATCATCCCATGAAGGGACAAGTGCATCACAGCACGCAGATTAGAGGTATGCAAGATCATCCCATGAAGGGACCAGTGCAAAGATCATCCCATGAAGGGACCAGTGCATCAGAGATCAACCCATGAAGGGACCAGTGCATCAGAGATCATCCCATGAAGGGACCAGGGCATCACAGCACTATGATTAGAGGTATGCAAGATCATCCCATGAAGGGACCAGTGCAAAGATCATCCCATGAAGGGACCAGGGCATCACAGCACTATGATTAGAGGTATGCAAGATCATCCCATGAAGGGACCAGTGCATCTGAGATCATCCCATTAAGGGACCAGTGCATCAGAGATCATCCCATGAAGGGACCAGTGCATCAGAGATGTTCCCATGAAGGGACCAGTGCATCAGAGATCTTCCCATGAAGAGACCAGTGCATCAGAGATCTTCCCATGAAGAGACCAGTGCATCACAGCACTTAAATTACAGGTATGCAAGATCATCTCATGAAGGGACCAGTGCATCAACGATCATCCCATAAAGGGACCAGTGCATCAGAGATCATCCCATAAAGGGACCAGTGCATCAGAGATCATCCCATAAAGGGACCAGTGCAAAGATCATCCCATAAAGGGACCAGTGCATCAAAGATCATCCCATAAATGGACCAGTGCATCAAAGATCATCCCATAAATGGACCAGTGCATCAAAGATCATCCCATAAATGGACCAGTGCATCACAGCACTCAAATTAGAGGTATGCAAGATCATCCCATGAAGGGACCAGCGCATCACAGCAGTCAGATTAGAGGTATGCAAGATCATCCCATGAAGGGACCAGTGCACCACAGCACTCACATTGGAGGTATGCAAGACCATCCCATGAAGTGACCACTGCAGCAGAGATCATCCCATGAAGGGACCAGCGCAGCAGAGATCATCCCATGAAGGGACCAGCGCAGCAGAGATCATCCCATGAAGGGACCAGCGCATCAAAGATCATCCCATAAAGGGACCAGTGCATCAAAGATCATCCCATAAAGGGACCAGTGCAAAAATCATCCCATGAGGGGACCAGTGCAAAAATCATCACATGAAGGGACCAGTGCAAAAATCATCCCATGAAGGGACCAGTACAAAAATCATCCCATGAAGGGACCAGTGCATCACAGCACTCAGATTAGAGGTATGCAAGACCATCCCATGAAGTGACCACTGCAGCAGAGATCATCCCATGCAGGGACCACTGCATCACAGCACTCAGATTAGAGGTATGCAAGATCATCCCATGAAGGGACCAGTGCATCAAAGATCATCCCATGAAGGGACCAGTGCATCACAGCACTCAGATTAGAGGTATGCAAGATCATCCCATAAAGGGACCAGCGCAGCAGAGATCATCCCATGAAGGGACCAGCGCAGCAGAGATCATCCCATGAAGTGACCAGCTCAGCAGAGATCATCCCATGAAGTGACCAGTGCAGAGATCATCCCATGAAGTGACCAGTGCAGAGATCATCCCATGAAGGGACCAGTGCATCAGAGATCATACCATGAAGGGACCAGTGCATCAGAGATCATCCCATGAAAGGACCAGTGCATCAGAGATCACCCCATGAAGGGAACAGTGCATCAAAGATCTTTCCCATGAAGGGACCAGTGCATCACAGCACTCAGATTAGTGGTATACAAGATCATCCCATGAAGGGACCAGTGCATCAGAGATCATCCCATGAAGGGACCAGTGCATCAGAGATGATCCCATGAAGGGACCAGTGCATCAGAGATGATCCCATGAAAGGATCAGTGCATCAAAGATCATCTCATGAAGGGACCAGTGCATCAAAGATCATCCCATGAAAGGACCAGTGCATCAAAGATCATCCCATGAAGGGACCAGTGCATCAAAGATCATCCCATGAAGGGACCAATGCAAAGATCATCCCATGAAGGGACCAGTGCATCAAAGATCATCCCCTGAAGGGACCAGTGCATCAAAGATCATCCCATGAAGGGACCAGTGCATCAAAGATCATCCCATGAAGGGACCAGTGCAAAGATCATCCCATGAAGGGACCAGAGATCATCCCATGAAGGGACCAGAGATCATCCCATGAAGGGACCACTGCATCAGAGATCATCCCATAAAGGGACCACTGCATCAGAGATCATCCCATAAAGGGACCACTGCATCAGAGATCATCCCATGAAGGGACCTCTGCATCAGAGATCATCCCATGAAGGGACCACTGCATCACAGCACTCAGATTAGCGGTATGCAAGATCATCCCATGAAGGGACCAGTGCATCAAAGATCATCCCATGAAGGGACCAGTGCATCAAAGGTCATCCCATAAAGGGACCAGTGCATCAAAGATCATCTCATAAAGGGACCAGTGCATCAAAGATCATCCCATAAAGGGACCATTGCAAAGATGATTCCATGAAGGGACCAGTGCAAAAATCATCCCATGAAGAGACCAGTGCATCAGATCATCTCCTGAAGGGACCAGTGCATCAGAGATCATCCCATGAAGGGACCAGTGCATCACAGCACTCAGATTAGATGTATGCAAGACCATCCCATGAAGGGACCACTGCATCAGAGATCATCCCATGAGGAGACCAGAGATCATCCCATGAAGGACCAGAGATCATCCCATGAAGGACCAGAGATCATCCCATGAAGGACCAGAGATCATCCCATGAAGGACCAGAGATCATCCCATGAAGGGACCAGAGATCATCCCATGAAGGGACCAGAGATCATCCCATGAAGGGACCAGAGATCATCCCATGAAGGGACCAGAGATCATCCCATGAAGGGACCAGAGATCATCCCATGAAGGGACCAGAGATCATCCCATGAAGGGACCAGAGATCATCCCATGAAGGGACCAGTGCATCGGAGATCATCCCATGAAAGGACCAGTGCATAGGAGATCATCCCATGAAGGGACCAGTACATCACAGCACTCACATTAGAGGTATGCAAGATCATCCCATGAAGGGACCAGTGCAACAAAGATCATCCCATGAAGGGACCAGTGCATCAGAGATCATCCCATGAAGGGACCAGTGCATCACAGCACTCAGATTAGAGGTATGCAAGACCATCCCATGAAGGGACCACTGCATCAGAGATCATCCCATGAAGGGACCACTGCATCAGAGATCATCCCATGAAGGGACCAGCGCATCAGAGATCATCCCATGAAGGAACCAGCGCATCAGAGATCATCCCATGAAGGGACCAGCGCATCAGAGATCATCCCATGAAGGGACAAGTGCATCAGAGATCATCCCAAGAAGGGACCAGTTCATCAGAGATCATCCCATAAAGGGACAAGGGCATCACAGCACTCAGATTAGAGGTATGCAAGATCATCCCATGAAGGGACAAGTGCAAAGATCATCCCATGAAGGGACCAGTACAAAAATCATCCCATGAAGGGACCAGTGCAAAAATCATCCTATGAAGGGACCAGTGCATCACAGCACTCAGATTAGAGGTATGCAAGATCATCCCATGAGGGAACCAGTGCATCACAGCACTCAGATTGGAGGTATGCAAGATTATCCCATGAAGGGACCAGTGCTTAAAAGATCATCCCATGAAGGGACCAGTGCATCAAAGATCATCCCATGAAGGGACCAGTGCATCAAAGATCATCCCATGAAGGGACCGGAGATCATCCCATGAGGAGACCAGAGATCATCCCCTGAAGGGACCAGAGATCATCCCATGCAGGGACCACTGCATCACAGCACTCAGATTAGAGGTATGCAAGATCATCCCATTAAGGGACCAGCGCATCAAAGATCATCCCATGAAGGGACCAGGGCATCAGAGATCATTCCATGAAGGGACCAGTGCAGAGATGATCCCATGAAGGGACCAGTGCATCAGAGATGATCCCATGAAAGGATCAGTGCATCAAAGATCATCCCATGAAGGGACCAGTGCATCAAAGATCATCCCATGAAGGGACCAGTGCATCAAAGATCATCCCATGAAGGGACCAGTGATCATCCCATGAAGGGACCACTGCATCAGAGATCATCCCATGAAGGGACCACTGCATCAGAGATCATCCCATGAAGGGACCACTGCATCAGAGATCATCCCATGAAGGGACCACTGCATCAGAGATCATCCCATGAAGGGACCAGTGCATCAAAGATCATCCCATGAAGGGACCAGTGCATCAAAGATCATCCCATGAAGGGACCAGTGCATCAAAGATCATCCCATGAAGGGACCAGTGCATCACAGCACTCAGATTAGGGGTATGCAAGACCATCCCATGAAGCGACCACTGCATCAGAGATCATCCCATGAAGGGACTACTGCATCAAAGATCATCCCATGAAGGGACTACTGCATCAAAGATCATCCCATGAAGGGACCAGTGCAAAGATCATCCCATGAAGGGACCAGTGCAAAGATCATCCCATGAAGGGACCAGTGCAAAGATCATCGCATGAAGGGATCAGTACAAAGATCATCCCATGAAGGGATCAGTGCAAAGATCATCCCATGAAGGGACCTGTGCATCAGAAATCAACCCATGAAAGGACTAGTGCATCAAGGCCCTCAGATTAGAGGTATGCAAGATCCCATGAAGGGACCAGCACGTCAAAGATCATCCCATGAAGGGACCAGTGCATCACAGCACTAAGATTAGAGGTATGCAAGATCATCCCATGAAGGGAACAGTGCATCAACGATCATCCCATGAAGGGACCAGTGCATCACCGATCATCTCATGAAGAGACCAGTGCACCAGAGATCATCCCATGAAGGGACCAGTGCATCAGAGATGATCCCATGAAGGGACCAGAGATCATCCCATGAAGGGACCAGTGCATCACAGCACTAAGATTAGAGGTATGCAAGATCATCCCATGAAGGGACCAGTGCAAAGATCATCCCATGAAGGGACCAGCGCATCAAAGATCATCCCATGAAGGAACCAGCGCATCAAAGATCATCCCATGAAGGGACCAGGGCATCACAGCACTATGATTAGAGGTATGCAAGATCATCCCATGAAGGGACCAGTGCAAAGATCATCCCATGAAGGGACCAGGGCATCACAGCACTATGATTAGAGGTATGCAAGATCATCCCATGAAGGGACCAGTGCATCTGAGATCATCCCATGAAGGGACCAGTGCATCAGAGATCATCCCATGAAGGGACCAGTGCATCAGAAATCATCTCAGGAAGGGACCAGTGCATCACAGCACTCCGATTAGAGGTATGCAAGATCATCCCAAGAAGGGACCAGTGCATCAAAAGATCATCCCATAAAGGGACCAGTGCAAAGATCATCCCATGAAAGGACCAGTGCATCAGAGATCATCCCATAAAGGGACCAGTGCAAAGATCATCCCAGTGCATCAAAGATTATCCCATAAAGTGACCAGTGCATCAAAGATCATTCCATAAATGGACCAGTGCATCAAAGATCATCCCATAAATGGACCAGTGCATCACAGCACTCAAATTAGAGGTATGCAAGATCATCCCATGAAGGGACCAGTGCATCACAGCACTCAAATTAGAGGTATGCAAGATCATCCCATGAAGGGACCAGTGCATCACAGCACTCAAATTAGAGGTATGCAAGATCATCCCATGAAGGGACCAGTGCACCACAGCACTCACATTGGAGGTATGCAAGATTATCCCATAAAGGGACCAGTGCATCAAACATCATCCCATGAAGGGACCAGTGCATCAAAGATCATCCCATAAAGGGACCAGTGCATCAAAGATCATCCCATAAAGGGACCAGTGCATCAAAGATCATCCCATAAAGGGACCAGTGCATCAAAGATCATCCCATAAAGGGACCAGTGCATCAAAGATCATCCCATAAAGGGACCAGTGCATCAAAGATCATCCCATAAAGGGACCAGTGCATCAAAGATCATCCCATAAAGGGACCAGTGCATCAAAGATCATCCCATAAAGGGACCAGTGCAAAAATCATCCCATGAAGGGACCAGTGCAAAAATCATCCCATGAAGGGACCAGTGCAAAAATCATCCCATGAAGGGACCAGTGCACCAGAGATCATCCCATGAAGGGACCAGAGATCATCCCATGAAGGGACCAGAGATCATCCCATGAAGGGACCAGAGATCATCCCATGAAGGGACCAGAGATCATCCCATGAAGGGACCAGAGATCATCCCATGAAGGGACCAGAGATCATCCCATGAAGGGACCAGAGATCATCCCATGAAGGGACCAGAGATCATCCCATGAAGGGACCAGAGATCATCCCATGAAGGGACCAGAGATCATCCCATGAAGGGACCAGAGATCATCCCATGAAGGGACCAGAGATCATCCCATGAAGGGACCAGAGATCATCCCATGAAGGGACCAGAGATCATCCCATGAAGGGACCAGAGATCATCCCATGAAGGGACCAGAGATCATCCCATGAAGGGACCAGTGCATAGGAGATAATCCCATGCAGGGACCAGTACATCACAGCACTCACATTAGAGGTATGCACGACCATCCCATTAAGGGACCACTGCATCAGAGATCATCCCATGAAGGGACCAGCGCATCAAAGATCATCCCATGAAGGAACCAGCGCATCAAAGATCATCCCATGAAGGGAGCAGTGCATGAGAGATCCCATGAAGGGAGCAGTGCATGAGAGATCCCATGAAGGGAGCAGTGCATGAGAGATCCCATGAAGGGACCAGTGCATCAAAGATCATCCCATGAAGGGACCAGTGCATCAAAGATCATCCCATGAAGGGACCAGTGCATCAAAGATCATCCCATGAAGGGACCAGTGCATCAGAGGACCAGTGCATCAGAGATCATCCCATGAAGGGACCAGTGCATCAGAGATCATCCCATGAAGGGACCAGTGCAAAGATCATCCCATGAAGGGACCAGTGCAAAGATCATCCCATGAAGGGACCAGTGCAAAGATCATCCCATGAAGGGACCAGTGCAAAGATCATCCCATGAAGGGACCAGTGCAAAGATCATCCCATGAAGGGACCAGTGCCTCACAGCACTCAGATTAGAGGTATGCAAGATGTTCCCATGAAGGGACCAGTGCATCAGAGATCATCCCATGAAGGGACAAGTGCATCACAGCTCTCAGATTAGAGGTATTCAAGATCATCCTATGAAGGGACCCGTGCATCAGAGATCATCCCATGAAGGGACCAGCGCATCAGAGATCATCCAATGAAGGGACCACTGCATCAGAGATCAACCCATGAAGGGACCAGTGCATCAGAGATCAATCCATGAAGGGACCAGTGCATCAGACATCAATCCATGAAGGGACCAGTGCATCAGACATCAATCCATGAAGGGACCAGTGCATCAGATCATCCCATGAAGAGACCAGTGTATCACAGCACTCAAATTAGAGGTATGCAAGATCATCTCATGAAGGGACCAGTACATCAGAGATCATCCCATGAAGGGACCAGTGCATCAGAGATCATCCCATGAAGGGACCAGTGCATCAAACATCATCCCATAAAGTGACCAGTGCATCAAACGATCATCCCATAAAGGGACCAGTGCATCAAAAGATCATCCCATGAAGGGACCAGTGCATCACAGCACTCAGATTGGAGGTATGCAAGAATATCCCATGAAGGGACCAGTGCTTAAAAGATCATCCCATGAAGGGACCAGTGCATCAAAGATCATCCCATGAAGGGACCAGTGCATCAGAGATCATCCCATGAAGGGACCAGTGCATCAGAGATCATCCCATGAAGGGACCAGTGCATCAGAGGTCATCCCATGAAGGGACCAGTGCATCAGAGGTCATCCCATGAAGGGACCAGTGCATCAGAGGTCATCCCATGAAGGGACCAGTGCATCAGAGGTCATCCCATGAAGGAACCAGTGGTCATCCCATGAAGGAACCAGTGGTCATCCCATGAAGGAACCAGAGGTCATCCCATGAAGGAACCAGAGGTCATCCCATGAAGGAACCAGAGGTCATCCCATGAAGGAACCAGAGGTCATCCCATGAAGGAACCAGAGGTCATCCCATGAAGGAACCAGAGGTCATCCCATGAAGGAACCAGAGGTCATCCCATGAAGGAACCAGAGGTCATCCCATGAAGGAACCAGAGGTCATCCCATGAAGGAACCAGAGGTCATCCCATGAAGGAACCAGAGGTCATCCCATGAAGGAACCAGAGGTCATCCCATGAGGGAACCAGAGGTCATCCCATGAAGGAACCAGAGGTCATCCCATGAAGGAACCAGAGGTCATCCCATGAAGGAACCAGAGGTCATCCCATGAAGGAACCAGAGGTCATCCCATGAAGGAACCAGAGGTCATCCCATGAAGGAACCAGAGGTCATCCCATGAAGGAACCAGAGGTCATCCCATGAAGGGACCAGTGCATCAGAGATCATCCCATGAAGGGACCAGCGCATCAGAGATCACATGAAGGGACCAGTGCATCAAAGATCATTCCATGAAGGGACCAGTGCATCAAAGATCATCCCATGAAGGGACAAGTGCATCACAGTACTCAGATTAGAAGTATGCAAGACCATCCCATGAAGCGACCACTGCATCAGATATCATCCCATGAAGGGACCACTGCATCAGAGATCATCCCATGAAGGGACCACTGCATCAGAGATCATCCCATGAAGGGACCACTGCATCAGAGATCATCCCATGAAGGGACCACTGCATCAGAGATCATCCCATGAAGGGAGCACTTCATCATAGCACTCAGATTAGAGATATGCAAGATCATCCCATGAAGGGACCAGCGCATCAAAGATCATCCCATGAAGGGACCAGCGCAGCAGAGATCATCCCATTAAGTGACCGGCGCAGCAGAGATCATCCCATGAAGGGACCAGTGCATCAAAGATCTTTCCCATGAAGGAACCAGTGCATCACAGAACTCATTAGTGGTATACAAGATCATCCCATGAAGGGACCAGTGCATCAGAGATCATCCCATGAAGGGACCAGTGCATCAGAGATCATCCCATGAAGGGACCAGTGCATCAGAGATGATCCCATGAAGGGACCAGTGCATCAGAGATGATCCCATGAAGGGACCAGAGATCATCCCATGAAGGGACCAGAGATCATCCCATGAAGGGACCAGAGATCATCCCATGAAGGGACCAGAGATCATCCCATGAAGGGACCAGAGATCATCCCATGAAGGGACCAGAGATCATCCCATGAAGGGATTAGAGATCATCCCATGAAGGGACCAGAGATCATCCCATGAAGGGACCACTGCATCAGAGATCATCCCATGAAGGGACCACTGCATCAGAGATCATCCCATGAAGGGACCACTGCATCAGAGATCATCCCATGAAGGGACCACTGCATCAGAGATCATCCCATGAAGGGACCACTGCATCACAGCACTCCGATTAGCGGTATGCAAGATCATCCCATGAAGGGACCAGTGCATCAAAGATCATCCCATGAAGGGACCAGTGCTTCAAAGATCATCCCATGAAGGGACCAGTGCATCAAAGATCATCCCATGAAGGGACCAGTGCATCAAAGATCATCCCATTAAGGGACCAGTGCATCAAAGATCATCCCATTAAGGGACCAGTGCATCAAAGATCATCCCATTAAGGGACCAGTGCATCAAAGATCATCCCATTAAGGGACCAGTGCAGAGATCAGCGCATGAAGGGACCAGTGCATCAAATATTATCCCATGAAGGGACCAGTGCATCAAAGATCATCCCATGAAGGGACCAGTGCATCAAAGATCATCCCATGAAGGGACCAGTGCATCAAAGATCATCCCATGAAGGGACCAGTGCATCAGAGATCATACCATGAAGGGACCAGTGCATCAAAGATCATCCCATGAAGGGACCAGTGCATCAAAGATCATCCCATAAAGGGACCAGTGCATCAAAGATCATCCCATAAAGGGACCAGTGCATCAAAGATCATCCCATAAAGGGACCAGTGCATCAAAGATCATCCCATGAAAAGACCAGTGCATCAAAGATCATCCCATGAAGGGACCACTGCATCAGTGATCATCCCATGACAGGACCACTGCATCAGAGATCATCCCATGCAGGGACCACTGCATCAGAGATCATCCCATGCAGGGACCACTGCATCAGAGATCATCCCATGCAGGGACCACTGCATCAGAGATCATTCCATGCAGGGACCACTGCATCAGAGATCATTCCATGCAGGAACCACTGCATCACAGCACTCAGATTAGAGGTATGCAAGATCATCCCATGAAGGGACCAGAGATCATCCCATGAAGGGACCAGAGATCATCCCATGAAGGGACCAGAGATCATCCCATGAAGGGACCAGAGATCATCCCATGAAGGGACCAGAGATCATCCCATGAAGGGACCAGAGATCATCCCATGAAGGGACCAGAGATCATCCCATGAAGGGACCAGAGATCATCCCATGAAGGGACCAGAGATCATCCCATGAAGGGACCAGAGATCATCCCATGAAGGGACCAGAGATCATCCCATGAAGGGACCAGAGATCATCCCATGAAGGGACCAGAGATCATCCCATGAAGGGACCAGAGATCATCCCATGAAGGGACCCGAGATCATCCCATGAAGGGACCCGAGATCATCCCATGAAGGGACCCGAGATCATCCCATGAAGGGACCCGAGATCATCCCATGAAGGGACCCGAGATCATCCCATGAAGGGACCCGAGATCATCCCATGAAGGGACCCGAGATCATCCCATGAAGGGACCAGTGCATCACACCACTCAGATTAGTGCTATGGAAGATCATCCCATGAAGGGACCACTGTGAAGATCATCTCATGAAGGGACCAGTGCATCAGATCATCCCATGAAGGGACAAGCGCATCAGATCATCCCATGAAGAGACCAGCGCATCAGAGATCATCCCATGAAGGGACCAGCGCATCAGATATCATCCCATGAAGGGGCCAGCGCATCCGATATCATCCCATGAAGGGGCCAGCGCATCCGATATCATCCCATGAAGGGGCCAGCGCATCAGATATCATCCCATGAAGGGGCCAGCGCATCAGATATCATCCCATGAAGGGGCCAGCGCATCAGATATCATCCCATGAAGGGGCCAGCGCATCAGATATCATCCCATGAAGGGACCAGCGCATCAGATATCATCCCATGAAGGGACCAGCGCATCAGATCATCCCATGAAGGGACCAGCGCATCAGAGATTATCCCATGAAGGAACCAGCGCATCAGAGATCATCCCATGAAGGGACCAGTGCGTCACAGCACTCAGATTATAGGTATGCAAGATCATGCCATGAAGGCACCAGTGCATCAGAGATCATGCCATGAAGGGACCAGTGCATCAGAGATCATGCCATGAAGGGAACAGCGCATCAGAGATCATGCCATGAAGGGAACAGCGCATCAGAGATCATGCCATGAAGGGAACAGGGGACCAGAGATCATCCCATGAAGGGACCAGAGATCATCCCATGAAGGGACCAGAGATCATCCCATGAAGGGACCAGAGATCATCCCATGAAGGGACCAGAGATCATCCCATGAAGGGACCAGAGATCATCCCATGAAGGGACCACTGCATCACAGATCATCCCATGGAGGGACCAGTGCATCACAGCACTCACATTGATGCTATGCAAGATCATCCCATGAAGGGACCACTGCATCAGAGCACTCAGATTAGAGGTATGCAATATCATCCCATGAAGGGACCAGCGTGTCAGAGATCATCCCATGAAGGGACCAGCGTGTCAGAGATCATCCCATGAAGGGACCAGCGTGTCAGAGATCATCCCATGAAGGGACCAGCGCGTCAGAGATCATCCCATGAAGGGACCAGCGCGTCAGAGATCATCCCATGAAGGGACCAGCGCGTCAGAGATCATCCCATGAAGGGACCAGTGCGTCAAAGATCATCCCATAAAGGGACCAGTGCATCAAAGATCATCCCATAAAGGGACCAGTGCATCAAAGATCATCCCATGAAAAGACCAGTGCATCAAAGATCATCCCATGAAAAGACCAGTGCATCAAAGATCATCCCATGAAGGGACCACTGCATCAGTGATCATCCCATGACAGGACCACTGCATCAGAGATCATCCCATGCAGGGACAACTGCATCAGAGATCATCCCATGCAGGGACCACTGCATCAGAGATCATTCCATGCAGGGACCACTGCATCAGAGATCATTCCATGCAGGGACCACTGCATCACAGCACTCAGATTAGAGGTATGCAAGATCATCCCATGAAGGGACCAGAGATCATCCCATGAAGGGACCAGAGATCATCCCATGAAGGGACCAGAGATCATCCCATGAAGGGACCAGAGATCATCCCATGAAGGGACCAGAGATCATCCCATGAAGGGACCAGAGATCATCCCATGAAGGGACCAGAGATCATCCCATGAAGGGACCAGAGATCATCCCATGAAGGGACCAGAGATCATCCCATGAAGGGACCAGAGATCATCCCATGAAGGGACCAGAGATCATCCCATGAAGGGACCAGAGATCATCCCATGAAGGGACCAGAGATCATCCCATGAAGGGACCAGTGCATCACACCACTCAGATTAGTGCTATGGAAGATCATCCCATGAAGGGACCACTGTGAAGATCATCTCATGAAGGGACCAGTGCATCAGATCATCCCATGAAGGGACAAGCGCATCAGATCATCCCATGAAGGGACCAGCGCATCAGAGATCATCCCATGAAGGGACCAGCGCATCAGATATCATCCCATGAAGGGGCCAGCGCATCAGATATCATCCCATGAAGGGGCCAGCGCATCAGATATCATCCCATGAAGGGGCCAGCGCATCAGATATCATCCCATGAAGGGGCCAGCGCATCAGATATCATCCCATGAAGGGGCCAGCGCATCAGATATCATCCCATGAAGGGGCCAGCGCATCAGATATCATCCCATGAAGGGGCCAGCGCATCAGATATCATCCCATGAAGGGGCCAGCGCATCAGATATCATCCCATGAAGGGGCCAGCGCATCAGATATCATCCCATGAAGGGGCCAGCGCATCAGATATCATCCCATGAAGGGGCCAGCGCATCAGATATCATCCCATGAAGGGGCCAGCGCATCAGATATCATCCCATGAAGGGACCAGCGCATCAGATATCATCCCATGAAGGGACCAGCGCATCAGATCATCCCATGAAGGGACCAGCGCATCAGAGATTATCCCATGAAGGAACCAGCGCATCAGAGATCATCCCATGAAGGGACCAGTGCGTCACAGCACTCAGATTAAAGGTATGCAAGATCATGCCATGAAGGCACCAGTGCATCAGAGATCATGCCATGAAGGGACCAGTGCATCAGAGATCATCCCATGAAGGGACCAGTGCGTCACAGCACTCAGTTTATAGGTATTCAAGATCATGCCATGAAGGCACCAGTGCATCAGGGATCATGCCATGAAGGGACCAGTGCATCAGAGATCATGCCATGAAGGGAACAGCGCATCAGAGATCATGCCATGAAGGGAACAGGGGACCAGAGATCATCCCATGAAGGGACCAGAGATCATCCCATGAAGGGACCAGAGATCATCCCATGAAGGGACCAGAGATCATCCCATGAAGGGACCAGAGATCATCCCATGAAGGGACCAGAGATCATCCCATGAAGGGACCACTGCATCACAGATCATCCCATGGAGGGACCAGTGCATCACAGCACTCACATTGATGCTATGCAAGATCATCCCATGAAGGGACCACTGCATCAGAGCACTCAGATTAGAGGTATGCAATATCATCCCATGAAGGGACCAGCGTATCAGATCATCCCATGAAGGGACCAGCGTGTCAGAGATCATCCCATGAAGGGACCAGCGTGTCAGAGATCATCCCATGAAGGGACCAGCGCGTCAGAGATCATCCCATGAAGGGACCAGCGCGTCAGAGATCATCCCATGAAGGGACCAGCGCGTCAGAGATCATCCCATGAAGGGACCAGCGCGTCAGAGATCATCCCATGAAGGGACCAGCGCGTCAGAGATCATCCCATGAAGGGACCAGCGCATCAGAGATCATCCCATGAAGGGACCAGTGCATCAGAGATCATCCCATGAAGGGACCAGTGCATCAGAGATCATCCCATGAAGGGACCAGTGCATCAGAGATCATCCCATGAAGGGACCAGTGCATCAGAGATCATCCCATGAAGGGACCAGTGCATCAGAGATCATCCCATGAAGGGACCAGGGCGTCACAGCACTATGATAAGAGGTATGCAAGATCATCCCATGAAGGGACCAGGGCATCAGAGATCATCCCATGAAGGGACCAGGGCATCACAGCACTATGATTAGAGGTATGCAAGATCATCCCATGAAGGGACCAGTGATTCAGAGATCATCCAATGAAGGGACCAGTGCATCAGAGATCATCCCATGAAGGGACCAGTGCATCAGAGATCATCCCATGAAGGGACCAGTGCATCAGAGATCATCCCATGAAGGGACCAGTGCATCAGAGATCATCCCATGAAGGGACCAGTGCATCAGAGATCATCCCATGAAGGGACCAGTGCATCAGACACCATCCCATGAAGGGACCAGTGCATCAGACACCATCCCATGAAGGGACCAGTGCATCAGACACCATCCCATGAAGGGACCAGTGCATCAGACACCATCCCATGAAGGGACCAGCGCATCTTGCATCAGAGATCATCCCATTAAGGGACCAGCGCATCAGAGATCATCCCATGAAGGGACCAGCGCATCAGAGATCATCCCATGAAGGGACCAGCGCATCAGAGATCATCCCATGAAGGGACCAGCGCATCAGAGATCATCCCATGAAGGGACCAGCGCATCAGAGATCATCCAATGAAGGGACCTGCGCATCAGAGATCATCCAATGAAGGGACCGGCACATCAGAGATCATCCCATGAAGGGACCAGGGCATCACAGCACTATGATTAGAGGTATGCAAGATCATCCCATGAAGGGACCCGGGCATCAGAGATCATCCCATGAAGGGAAAAGGGCATCAGGGATCATCCCATTAAGGGACCAGTGCATCAGATCATCCCATGAAGGGACCAGAGCATCAGAGATCATCCCATGAAGGGACCAGAGATCATCCCATGAAGGGACCAGGGCATTGGAGATCATCCCATGAAGGGACCAGGTCTCATCCCATGAAGGGACCAGAGATCATCCCATGAAGGGACCAGGGCATCAGAGATCATCCCATGAAGGGACCAGAGATCATCCCATGAGGGGACCAGGGCATCAGAGATCATCCCATGAGGGGACCAGAGATCATCCCATGAGGGGACCAGGGCATCAGAGATCATCCCATGAAGGGACCAGGGCATCAGAGATCATCCCATGAAGGGACCAGGGCATCAGAGATCATCCCATGAAGGGACCAGGGCATCAGAGATCATCCCATGAAGGGACCAGGGCATCAGAGATCATCCCATGAAGGGACCAGGGCATCACAGCACTATGATTAGAGGTATGCAAGATCATCCCATGAAGGGACCAGGGCATCAGAGATCATCCCATGAAGGGACCAGAGATCATCTCATGAAGGGACCAGGGCATCAGAGATCATCCCTTGAAGGGACCAGAGATCATCCCATGAAGGGACCAGAGATCATCCCATGAAGGGACCAGGGCATCAGAGATCATCCCATGAAGGGACCAGGGCATCAGATCATCCCATGAAGGGACCAGGGCATCAGATCATCCCATGAAGGGACCAGGGCATCAGAGATCATCCCATGAAGGGACCAGAGATCATCCCATGAAGGGACCAGGGCATCAGAGATCATCCCATGAAGGGACCAGGGCATCAGAGATCATCCCATGAAGGGACCAGGGCATCAGACATCATCCCATGAAGGGACCAGGGCATCAGACATCATCCCATGAAGGGACCAGGGCATCAGACATCATCCCATGAAGGGACCAGGGCATCAGACATCATCCCATGAAGGGACCAGGGCATCAGACATCATCCCATGAAGGGACCGGGGCATCAGACATCATCCCATGAAGGGACCGGGGCATCAGACATCATCCCATGAAGGGACCGGGGCATCAGACATCATCCCATGAAGGGACCGGGGCATCAGAGATCATCCCATGAAAGGACCAGGGCATCAGAGATCATCCCATGAAGGGACCAGGGCATCAGAGATCATCCCATGAAGGGACCAGGGCATCAGAGATCATCCCATGAAGGGACCAGGGCATCAGAGATCATCCCATGAAGGGACCAGGGCATCAGAGATCATCCCATGAAGGGACCAGTGCATCAGAGATCATCCCATGAAGGGACCAGGGCATCAGAGATCATCCCATGAAGGGACCAGTGCATCAGAGATCATCCCATGAAGGGACCAGTGATTCAGAGATCATCCCATGAAGGGACCAGTGATTCAGAGATCATCCCATGAAGGGACCAGTGCATCAGAGATCATCCATTGAAGGGACCAGTGATTCAGAGATCATCCATTGAAGGGACCAGTGATTCAGAGATCATCCATTGAAGGGACCAGTGCATCAGAGATCATCCCATGAAGGGACCAGTGCATCAGAGATCATCTATTGAAGGGACCAGTGATTCAGAGATCATCCCATGAAGGGGCCAGTGCATCAGACATTCCATGAAGGGACCAGCGCAACAGATCATCCCATGAAGGGACCAGGGCATCACAGCACTGTGATTAGAGGTATGCAAGATCATCCCACGAAGGGACCAGTGCATCAGAGCACTATGATTAGAGGTATGCAAGATCATCCCATGAAGGGATCAGTGATTCAGAGATCATCCCATGAAGGGATCAGTGATTCAGAGATCATTCCATGAAGGGATCAGTGACTCAGATCATCCCATGAAGGGACCAGTGCATCAGAGATCATCCCATGAAGGGACCAGTGCATCAGAGATCATCCCAGGAAGGGACCAGTGCATCAGAGAACATCCCATGAAGGGACCAGTGCATCAGAGAACATCCCATGAAGGGACCAGTGCATCAGAGATCATCCCATGAAGGGACCAGTGCATCAGAGATCATCCCATGAAGGGACCAGCGCATCAGAGATCATCCCATGAAGGGACCAGTGCATCAGAGATCATCCCAAAAAGGGACCAGGGCATCACAGCACTATGATTAGAGGTATGCAAGATCATCCCATGAAGGGACCAGTGCATCAGAAATCATCCCATGAAGGGACCAGTGCATTAGAGATCATCCCATGAAGGGACCAGTGCATCAGAGATCATCCCATGAAGGGACCAGTGCATCAGAGATCATCCCATGAAGGGACCAGTGCATCAGAGATCATCCCATGAAGGGACCAGTGCATCAGAGGAGATCCCATGAAGGGACCAGTGCATCAGAGGAGATCCCATGAAGGGACCAGTGCATCAGAGGAGATCCCATGAAGGGACCAGAGATCATCCCATGAAGGGACCATGGCATCAGAGATCATCCCATGAAGGGAACAGCGATCATCCCATGAAGGGACCAGGGCATCAGAGATCATCCCATGAAGGGACCAGAGATCATCCCATGAAGGGACCAGGGCAGCATAGATCATCCCATGAAAGGACCAGGGCATCAGAGATCATCCCATGAAGGGACCAGGGCATCAGAGATCATCCCATGAAGGGACCAGGGCATCAGAGGTCATCCCATGAAGGGACCAGAGCATCAGAGATCATCCCATGAAGGGACCAGTGCATCAGAGATCATCCCATGAAGGGACCAGTGCATCAGAGATCATCCCATGAAGGGACCAGTGCATCAGAGATCATCCCATGAAGGGACCAGGGCATCAGAGATCATCCCATGAAGGGACCAGGGCATCAGAGATCATCCCATGAAGGGACCAGGGCATCACAGCACTATGATTAGAGGTATGCAAGATCATCCCATGAAGGGACCAGTGATTCAGAGATCATCCAATGAAGGGACCAGGGCATCAGAGATCATCCCATGAAGGGACCAGGGCATCAGAGATCATCCCATGAAGGGACCAGGGCATCAGAGATCATCCCATGAAGGGCCCAGTGCATCAGAGATCATCCCATGAAGGGACCAGTGCATCAGCCATCATCCCATGAAGGGACCAGTGCATCAGCCATCATCCCATGAAGGGACCAGTGCATCAGCCATCACCCCATGAAGGGACCAGGGCATCAGAGATCATCCCATGAAGGGACCAGGGCATCAGAGATCATCCCACCCCATGAAGGGACCAGTGCATCAGAGATCATCCCACCCCATGAAGGGACCAGGGCATCAGAGATCATCCCATGAAGGGACCAGTGCATCAGAGATCATCCCATGAAGGGACCAGGGCATCAGAGATCATCCCATGAAGGGACCAGGGCATCAGAGATCATCCCATGAAGGGACCAGGGCATCACAGCACTATGATTAGAGGTATGCAAGATCATCCCATGAAGGGACCAGTGATTCAGAGATCATCACATGAAGGGACCAGTGCATCAGAGATCATCCCATGAAGGGACCGGGGCATCACAGCACTATGATTAGAGGTATGCAAGATCATCCCATGAAGGGACCAGGGCATCAGAGATCATCCCATGAAGGGCCCAGTGCATCAGAGATCATCCCATGAAGGGACCAGTGCATCAGCCATCATCCCATGAAGGGACCAGTGCATCAGCCATCATCCCATGAAGGGACCAGTGCATCAGCCATCACCCCATGAAGGGACCAGGGCATCAGAGATCATCCCATGAAGGGACCAGGGCATCAGAGATCATCCCACCCCATGAAGGGACCAGTGCATCAGAGATCATCCCACCCCATGAAGGGACCAGGGCATCAGCCATCATCCCATGAAGGGACCAGGGCATCAGCCATCATCCCATGAAGGGACCAGGGCATCAGCCATCATCCCATGAAGGGACCAGGGCATCAGCCATCATCCCATGAAGGGACCAGGGCATCAGCCATCATCCCATGAAGGGACCAGGGCATCAGCCATCATCCCATGAAGGGACCAGGGCATCAGCCATCATCCCATGAAGGGACCAGGGCATCAGCCATCATCCCATGAAGGGACCAGGGCATCAGCCATCATCCCATGAAGGGACCAGGGCATCAGCCATCATCCCATGAAGGGACCAGGGCATCAGCCATCATCCCATGAAGGGACCAGGGCATCAGCCATCATCCCATGAAGGGACCAGGGCATCAGATCATCCCATGAAGGGACCAGGGCATCACAGCACTATGATTAGAGGTATGCAAGATCATCCCATGAAGGGGCCAGTGCATCAGAGATCATCCCATGAAGGGACCAGGGCATCAGAGTTCATCCCATGAAGGGACCAGCGCATCAGAGATCATCCAATGAAGGGACCAGGGCATCACAGCACTGATTAGAGGTAAGCAAGATCATCCCATGAAGGGACCCGGGCATCAGAGATCATCCCATGAAGGGAAAAGGGCATCAGAGATCATCCCATGAAGGGACCAGAGATCATCCCATGAAGGGACCAGGGCATCAGAGATCATCCCATGAAGGGACCAGAGATCATCCCATGAGGGGACCAGGGCATCAGAGATCATCCCATGAGGGGACCAGAGATCATCCCATGAAGGGACCAGGGCATCAGAGATCATCCCATGAAGGGACCAGGGCATCAGAGATCATCCCATGAAGGGACCAGGGCATCACAGCACTATGATTAGAGGAATGCAAGATCATCCCATGAAGGGACCAGGGCATCAGAGATCATCCCATGAAGGGACCAGAGATCATCTCATGAAGGGACCAGGGCATCAGAGATCATCCCTTGAAGGGACCAGAGATCATCCCATGAAGGGACCAGGGCATCAGATCATCCCATGAAGGGACCAGGGCATCAGATCATCCCATGAAGGGACCAGGGCATCACAGCACTATGATTAGAGGTATGCAAGATCATCCCATGAAGGGACCAGGGCATCAGACCATCCCATGAAGGGACCAGGGCATCAGATCATCCCATGAAGGGACCACGGCATCAGAGATCATCCCATGAAGGGACCAGTGCATCAGAGATCATCCCATGAAGGGACCAGAGATCATCCCATGAAGGGACCAGGGCATCAGACATCATCCCATGAAGGGACCAGGGCATCAGACATCATCCCATGAAGGGACCAGGGCATCAGACATCATCCCATGAAGGGACCAGGGCATCAGACATCATCCCATGAAAGGACCAGGGCATCAGACATCATCCCATGAAAGGACCAGGGCATCAGAGATCATCCCATGATAGGACCAGGGCATCAGAGATCATCCCATGAAGGGACCAGGGCATCAGAGATCATCCCATGAAGGGACCAGGGCATCAGAGATCATCCCATGAAGGGACCAGGGCATCAGAGATCATCCCATGAAGGGACCAGCGCATCAGAGATCATCCCATGAAGGGACCAGAGATCATCCCATGAAGGGACCAGTGCATCAGAGGAGATCCCATGAAGGGACCAGTGCATCAGAGATCCCATGAAGGGACCAGAGATCATCCCATGAAGGCACCAGGGCATCAGAGATCCCACGAAGGGACCAGAGATCATCCCACGAAGGGACCAGGGCATCAGAGATCATCCCATGAAGGGACCAGAGATCATCCCATGAAGGGACCAGGGCATCAGAGATCATCCCATGAAAGGACCAGGGCATCAGAGATCATCCCATAAAGGGACCAGGGCATCAGTGATCATCCCATGAAGGGACCAGTGCATCAGAGATCATCCCATGAAGGGACCAGTGCATCAGAGATCATCCCATGAAGGGACCAGTGCATCAGAGATCATCCCATGAAGGGACCAGTGCATCAGAGATCATCCCATGAAGGGACCAGTGCAGCAGAGATCATCCCATGAAGGGACCAGGGCATCACAGCACTATGATAAGAGGTATGCAAGATCATCCCATGAAGGGACCAGGGCATCAGAGATCATCCCATGAAGGGACCAGGGCATCACAGCACTATGATTAGAGGTATGCAAGATCATCCCATGAAGGGACCAGTGATTCAGAGATCATCCCATGAAGGGACCAGTGCATCAGAGATCATCCCACGAAGGGACCAGTGCATCAGATCATCCCACGAAGGGACCAGTGCATCAGATCATCCCATGAAGGGACCAGGGCGTCACAGCACTATGATAAGAGGTATGCAAGATCATCCCATGAAGGGACCAGTGCATCAGACACCATCCCATGAAGGGACCAGTGCATCAGACACCATCCCATGAAGGGACCAGTGCATCAGACATCATCCCATGAAGGGACCAGCGCATCTTGCATCAGAGATCATCCCATTAAGGGACCAGCGCATCAGAGATCATCCCATGAAGGGACCAGCGCATCAGAGATCATCCCATGAAGGGACCAGCGCATCAGAGATCATCCCATGAAGGGACCAGCGCATCAGAGATCATCCCATGAAGGGACCAGCGCATCAGAGATCATCCCATGAAGGGACCAGCGCATCAGAGATCATCCCATGAAGGGACCAGCGCATCAGAGATCATCCCATGAAGGGACCAGCGCATCAGAGATCATCCCATGAAGGGACCAGCGCATCAGAGATCATCCCATGAAGGGACCAGCGCATCAGAGATCATCCCATGAAGGGACCTGCGCATCAGAGATCATCCAATGAAGGGACCTGCGCATCAGAGATCATCCAATGAAGGGACCTGCGCATCAGAGATCATCCAATGAAGGGACCAGGGCATCACAGCACTATGATTAGAGGTATGCAAGAAAATCCCATGAAGGGACCCGGGTATCAGAGATCATCCCATGAAGGGAAAAGGGCATCAGAGATCATCCCATGAAGGGACCAGTGCATCAGATCATCCCATGAAGGGACCAGAGCATCAGAGATCATCCCATGAAGGGACCAGAGATCATCCCATGAAGGGACCAGGGCATCAGAGATCATCCCATGAGGGGACCAGAGATCATCCCATGAGGGGACCAGGGCATCAGAGATCATCCCATGAAGGGACCAGGTCTTATCCCATGAAGGGACCAGAGATCATCCCATGAAGGGACCAGGGCATCAGAGATCATCCCATGAAGGGACCAGAGATCATCCCATGAGGGGACCAGGGCATCAGAGATCATCCCATGAGGGGACCAGAGATCATCCCATGAGGGGACCAGGGCATCAGAGATCATCCCATGAGGGGACCAGAGATCATCCCATGAGGGGACCAGGGCATCAGAGATCATCCCATGAAGGGACCAGGGCATCAGAGATCATCCCATGAAGGGACCAGGGCATCAGAGATCATCCCATGAAGGGACCAGGGCATCAGAGATCATCCCATGAAGGGACCAGAGATCATCTCATGAAGGAACCAGGGCATCAGAGATCATCCCTTGAAGGGACCAGAGATCATCCCATGAAGGGACCAGGGCATCAGATCATCCCATGAAGGCACCAGGGCATCAGATCATCCCATGAAGGGACCAGGGCATCACAGCACTATGATTAGAGGTATGCAAGATCATCCCATGAAGGGACCAGGGCATCAGATCATCCCATGAAGGGACCAGGGCATCAGATCATCCCATGAAGGGACCAGGGCATCAGATCATCCCATGAAGGGACCAGGGCATCAGAGATCATCCCATGAAGGGACCAGAGATCATCCCATGAAGGGACCAGGGCATCAGACATCATCCCATGAAGGGACCAGGGCATCAGACATCATCCCATGAAGGGACCAGGGCATCAGACATCATCCCATGAAGGGACCGGGGCATCAGACATCATCCCATGAAGGGACCGGGGCATCAGACATCATCCCATGAAGGGACCGGGGCATCAGACATCAT
This sequence comes from Triturus cristatus, assembly GCF_964204655.1. Classification (NCBI taxonomy): domain Eukaryota; kingdom Metazoa; phylum Chordata; class Amphibia; order Caudata; family Salamandridae; genus Triturus; species Triturus cristatus. The sequence goes on from NC_140591.1 coordinate 1,275,130,984, forward strand.
CCCATGAAGGGACCAGGGCATCAGAGATCATCCCATGAAGGGACCAGGGCATCAGAGATCATCCCATGAAGGGACCAGGGCATCAGAGATCATCCCATGAAGGGACCAGTGCATCATACATCATCCCATGAAGGGACCAGTGCATCAGATCATCCCATGAAGGGACCAGTGCATCAGAGATCATCCATTGAAGGGACCAGTGATTCAGAGATCATCCCATGAAGGGACCAGTGATTCAGAGATCATCCATTGAAGGGACCCGTGATTCAGAGATCATCCATTGAAGGGACCCGTGATTCAGAGATCATCCCATGAAGGGACCAGTGCATCAGAGATCATCTATTGAAGGGACCAGTGATTCAGAGATCATCCCATGAAGGGACCAGTGCATCAGACATCCCATGAAGGGACCAGCGCAACAGATCATCCCATTTATGGACCAGGGCATCACAGCACTGTGATTAGAGGTATGCAAGATCATCCCACGAAGGGACCAGTGCATCAGAGCACTATGATTAGAGGTATGCAAGATCATCCCATGAAGGGATCAGTGATTCAGAGATCATCCCATGAAGGGATCAGTGATTCAGAGATCATTCCATGAAGGGATCAGTGACTCAGATCATCCCATGAAGGGACCAGTGCATCAGAGATCATCCCATGAAGGGACCAGTGCATCAGAGATCATCCCAGGAAGGGACCAGTGCATCAGAGAACATCCCATGAAGGGACCAGTGCATCAGAGAACATCCCATGAAGGGACCAGTGCATCCGAGATCATCCCATGAAGGGACCAGCGCATCAGAGATCATCCCATGAAGGGACCAGCGCATCAGAGATCATCCCATGAAGGGACCAGTGCATCAGAGATCTTCCCAAGAAGGGACCAGGGCATCACAGCACTATGATTAGAGGTATGCAAGATCATCCCATGAAGGGACCAGTGCATCAGAAATCATCCCATGAAGGGACCAGTGCATTAGAGATCATCCCATGAAGGGACCAGTGCATCAGAGATCATCCCATGAAGGGACCAGTGCATCAGAGGAGATCCCATGAAGGGACCAGAGATCATCCCATGAAGGGACCAGTGCATCAGAGATCATCCCATGAAGGGACCAGTGCATCAGAGGAGATCCCATGAAGGGACCAGTGCATCAGAGGAGATCCCATGAAGGGACCAGAGATCATCCCATGAAGGGACCATGGCATCAAAGATCATCCCATGAAGGGACCAGAGATCATCCCATGAAGGGACCAGAGATCATCCCATGAAGGGACCAGGGCATCAGAGATCATCCCATGAAGGGACCAGAGATCATCCCATGAAGAAACCAGGGCATCATAGATCATCCCATGAAAGGACCAGGGCATCAGAGATCATCCCATGAAGGGACCAGGGCATCAGAGATCATCCCATGAAGGGACCAGGGCATCAGAGATCATCCCATGAAGGGACCAGGGCATCAGACGTCATCCCATGAAGGGACCAGGGCATCAGATCATCCCATGAAGGGACCAGAGCATCAGAGATCATCCCATGAAGGGACCAGTGCATCAGAGATCATCCCATGAAGGGACCAGTGCATCAGAGATCATCCCATGAAGGGACCAGTGCAGCAGAGATCATCCCATGAAGGGACCAGGGCATCAGAGATCATCCCATGAAGGGACCAGGGCATCAGATCATCCCATGAAGGGACCAGGGCATCACAGCACTATGATTAGAGGTATGCAAGATCATCCCATGAAGGGACCAGTGATTCAGAGATCATCACATGAAGGGACCAGTGCATCAGAGATCATCCCATGAAGGGACCGGGGCATCACAGCACTATGATTAGAGGTATGCAAGATCATCCCATGAAGGGACCAGGGCATCAGAGATCATCCAATGAAGGGACCAGGGCATCAGAGATCATCCAATGAAGGGACCAGTGCATCAGAGATCATCCCATGAAGGGACCAGGGCATCAGCCATCATCCCATGAAGGGACCAGGGCATCAGCCATCATCCCATGAAGGGACCAGGGCATCAGCCATCATCCCATGAAGGGACCAGGGCATCAGCCATCATCCCATGAAGGGACCAGGGCATCAGCCATCATCCCATGAAGGGACCAGGGCATCAGCCATCATGCCATGAAGGGACCAGGGCATCAGCCATCATCCCATGAAGGGACCAGGGCATCAGCCATCATCCCATGAAGGGACCAGGGCATCAGCCATCATCCCATGAAGGGACCAGGGCATCAGCCATCATCCCATGAAGGGACCAGGGCATCAGCCATCATCCCATGAAGGGACCAGGGCATCAGCCATCATCCCATGAAGGGACCAGGGCATCAGCCATCATCCCATGAAGGGACCAGGGCATCAGCCATCATCCCATGAAGGGACCAGGGCATCAGCCATCATCCCATGAAGGGACCAGGGCATCAGCCATCATCCCATGAAGGGACCAGGGCATCAGCCATCATCCCATGAAGGGACCAGGGCATCAGCCATCATCCCATGAAGGGACCAGGGCATCAGCCATCATCCCATGAAGGGACCAGGGCATCAGATCATCCCATGAAGGGACCAGGGCATCACAGCACTATGATTAGACGTATGCAAGATCATCCCATGAAGGGGCCAGTGCATCAGAGATCATCCCATGAAGGGACCAGGGCATCAGAGTTCATCCCATGAAGGGACCAGGGCATCAGAGTTCATCCCATGAAGGGACCAGGGCATCACAGCACTATGATTAGAGGTAAGCAAGATCATCCCATGAAGGGACCAGTGCATCAGAGATCATCCCATGAAGGGACCAGGGCATCAGAGATGCTCCCATGAAGGGACCAGGGCATCAGAGATGCTCCCATGAAGGGACCAGGGCATCAGAGATGCTCCCATGAAGGGACCAGGGCATCAGAGATGCTCCCATGAAGGGACCAGGGCATCAGAGATGCTCCCATGAAGGGACCAGGGCATCAGAGATGCTCCCATGAAGGGACCAGGGCATCAGAGATGCTCCCATGAAGGGACCAGGGCATCAGAGATCATCCCATGAAGGGACCAGGGCATCAGAGATCATCCCATGAAGGGACCAGGGCGTCAGAGATCATCCCATGAAGGGACCAGCGCATCAGAGATCATCCCATGAAGGGACCAGCGCATCAGAGATCATCCCATGAAGGGACCAGCGCATCAGAGATCATCCCATGAAGGGACCAGCGCATCAGAGATCATCCCATGAAGGGACCAGGGCATCAGAGATCATCCCATGAAGGGACCAGAGATCATCCCATGAAGGGACCAGGGCATCAGAGATCATCCCATGAAGGGACCAGGGCATCAGAGATCATCCCATGAAGGGACCAGGGCATCAGAGATCATCCCATGAAGGGACCAGGGCATCAGATCATCCCATGAAGGGACCAGGGCATAAGATCATCCCATGAAGGGACCAGGGCATCAGATCATCCCATGAAGGGACCAGGGCATCAGAGATCATCCCATGAAGGGACCAGTGCATCAGAGATCATCCCATGAAGGGACCAGAGATCATCCCATGAAGGGACCAGAGATCATCCCATGAAGGGACCAGGGCATCAGACATCCCATGAAGGGACCAGGGCATCAGAGATCATCCCATGAAGGGACCAGGGCATCAGAGATCATCCCATGAAGGGACCAGGGCATCAGAGATATTCCCATGAAGGGACCAGGGCATCAGAGATCATCCCATGAAGGGACCAGGGCATCAGAGATCATCCCATGAAGGGACCAGGGCATCAGAGATCATCCCATGAAGGGACCAGGGCATCAGAGATCATCCCATGAAGGGACCAGGGCATCAGAGATCATTCCATGAAGGGACCAGGGCATCAGATCATCCCATGAAGGGACAAGGGCATCAGAGATCATCCCATGAAGGGACCAGGGCATCAGAGATCATCCCATGAAGGGACCAGGGCATCAGAGATCATCCCATGAAGGGACCAGGGCATCAGACATCATCCCATGAAGGGACCAGGGCATCAGACATCATCCCATGAAGGGACCAGGGCATCAGACATCATCCCATGAAGGGACCAGGGCATCAGACATCATCCCATGAAAGGACCAGGGCATCACAGCACGATGATTAGAGGTATGCAAGATCATCCCATGAAGGGACCAGTGCATCAGAGATCATCCCATGATGGGACCAGTGCATCAGAGATCATCCCATGAAGGGACCAGTGCATCAGAGGAGATCCCATGAAGGGACCAGAGATCATCCCATGAAGGGACCATGGCATCAGAGATCATCCCATGAAGGGACCAGAGATCATCCCATGAAGGGACCAGGGCATCAGAGATCATCCCATGAAGGGACCAGAGATCATCCCATGAAGGGACCAGGGCATCATAGATCATCCCATGAAAGGACCAGGGCATCAGAGATCATCCCATGAAGGGACCAGGGCATCAGAGATCATCCCATGAAGGGACCAGGGCATCAGAGATCATCCCATGAAGGGTCCAGTGCATCAGAGATCATCCCATGAAGGGACCAGTGCATCAGAGATCATCCCATGAAGGGACCAGTGCATCAGAGATCATCCCATGAAGGGACCAGTGCAGCAGAGATCATCCCATGAAGGGACCAGTGCAGCAGAGATCATCCCATGAAGGGACCAGGGCATCAGAGATCATCCCATGAAGGGACCAGGGCATCAGAGATCATCCCATGAAGGGACCAGGGCATCACAGCACTATGATTAGAGGTATGCAAGATCATCCCATGAAGGGACCAGTGATTCAGAGATCATCCCATGAAGGGACCGGGGCATCACAGCACTATGATTAGAGGTATGCAAGATCATCCCATGAAGGGACCAGGGCATCAGAGATCATCCAATGAAGGGACCAGGGCATCAGAGATCATCCCATGAAGGGACCAGGGCATCAGAGATCATCCCATGAAGGGACCAGGGCATCAGAGATCATCCCATGAAGGGACCAGGGCATCAGAGATGCTCCCATGAAGGGACCAGGGCATCAGAGATGCTCCCATGAAGGGACCAGGGCATCAGAGATGCTCCCATGAAGGGACCAGGGCATCAGAGATGCTCCCATGAAGGGACCAGGGCATCAGAGATGCTCCCATGAAGGGACCAGGGCATCAGAGATGCTCCCATGAAGGGACCAGGGCATCAGAGATGCTCCCATGAAGGGACCAGGGCATCAGAGATGCTCCCATGAAGGGACCAGGGCATCAGAGATGCTCCCATGAAGGGACCAGGGCATCAGAGATGCTCCCATGAAGGGACCAGGGCATCAGAGATGCTCCCATGAAGGGACCAGGGCATCAGAGATGCTCCCATGAAGGGACCAGGGCATCAGAGATGCTCCCATGAAGGGACCAGGGCATCAGAGATCATCCCATGAAGGGACCAGGGCATCAGAGATCATCCCATGAAGGGACCAGGGCGTCAGAGATCATCCCATGAAGGGACCAGGGCGTCAGAGATCATCCCATGAAGGGACCAGCGCATCAGAGATCATCCCATGAAGGGACCAGGGCATCAGAGATCATCCCATGAAGGGACCAGTGCATCAGAGATCATCCCATGAAGGGACCAGGGCATCAGACATCATCCCATGAAGGGACCAGGGCATCAGACATGATCCCATGAAGGGACCAGGGCATCAGAGATCATCCCATGAAGGGACCAGTGCATCAGAGATCATCCCATGAAGGGACCAGGGCATCACAGCACTACGATTAGAGGTATGCAAGATCATCCCATGAAGGGACCAGTGCATCAGAGATCATCCCATGAAGGGACCAGGGTATCAGAGATCATCCCATGAAGGGACCAGGGCATCAGAGATCATCCCATGAAGGGACCAGGGCATCACAGCACTACGATTAGAGGTATGCAAGATCATCCCATGAAGGGACCAGTGCATCAGACATCATCCCATGAAGGGACCAGTGCATCAGACACCATCCCATTAAGGGACCAGTGCATCAGACACCATCCCATTAAGGGACCAGTGCATCAGACATCATCCCATTAAGGGACCAGTGCATCAGACATCATCCCATTAAGGGACCAGTGCATCAGACATCATCCCATTAAGGGACCAGTGCATCAGACATCATCCCATTAAGGGACCAGTGCATCAGACATCATCCCATTAAGGGACCAGTGCATCAGACATCATCCCATGAAGGGACCAGTGCATCAGACATCATCCCATGAAGGGACCATGGCATCAGACATCATCCCATGAAGGGACCATGGCATCAGACATCATCCCATGAAGGGACCATGGCATAAGAGATCATCCCATGAAGGGACCAGGGCATAAGAGATCATCCCATGAAGGGACCAGGGCATCACAGCACTATGATAAGAGGTATGCAAGATCGACCCATGAAGGGACCAGGGCATCGGAGATCATCCCATGAAGGGACCAGGGCATCAGAGATCATCCCATGAAGGGACTATGGCATCAGACATCATCCCATGAAGGGACCATGGCATCAGACATCATCCCATGAAGGGACCATGGCATAAGAGATCATCCCATGAAGGGACGAGGGCATCAGAGATCATCCCATGAAGGGGCCAGGGCATCAGAGATCATCCCATGAAGGGGCCAGGGCATCAGAGATCATCCCATGAAGGGGCCAGGGCATCAGAGATCATCCCATGAAGGGGCCAGGGCATCAGAGATCATCCCATGAAGGGGCCAGGGCATCAGAGCACTATGATTAGAGGTATGCAAGATCGACCCATGAAGGGACCAGGGCATCGGAGATCATCCCATGAAGGGACCAGGGCATCAGAGATCATCCCATGAAGGGACCAGGGCATCAGATCATCCCATGAAGGGACCAGGGCATCAGAGATCATCCCATGAAGGGACCAGGGCATCAGAGATCATCCCATGAAGGGACCATGGCATCAGAGATCATCCCATGAAGGGACCAGGGGATCACAGCACTATGATTAGAGGTATGCAAGATCATCCCATGAAGGGACCAGGGCATCGGAGATCATCCCATGAAGGGACCAGGGCATCGGAGATCATCCCATGAAGGGACCAGTGCATCCGAGATCATCCCATGAAGGGACCAGTGCATCCGAGATCATCCCATGAAGGGACCAGTGCATCCGAGATCATCCCATGAAGGGACCAGTGCATCCGAGATCATCCCATGAAGGGACCAGTGCATCCGAGATCATCCCATGAAGGGACCAGTGCATCAGAGATCATCCCATGAAGGGACCAGTGCATCAGAGATCATCCCATGAAGGGACCAGTGCATCAGAGATCATCCCATGAAGGGACCAGTGCATCAGAGATCATCCCATGAAGGGACCAGTGCATCAGAGAACATCCCATGAAGGGACCAGTGCATCGGAGATCATCCCATGAAGGGACCAGTGCATCACAGCACTATGATTAGAGGTATGCAAGATCATCCCATGAAGAGATCAGTGATTCAGAGATCATCCCATGAAGGGACCAGTGCATCAGAGATCATCCCATGAAGGGACCAGTGCATCAGAGATCATCCCATGAAGGGACCAGTGCATCAGAGATCATCCCATGAAGGGACCAGTGCATCAGAGATCATCCCATGAAGGGACCAGTGCATCAGAGATCATCCCATGAAGGGACCAGTGCATCAGAGATCATCGCATGAAGGGACCAGTGCATCAGAGATCATCCCATGAAGGGACCAGTGCATCAGAGATCATCCCATGAAGGGACCAGTGCATCAGAGATCATCCCATGAAGGGACCAGTGCATCAGAGATCATCCCATGAAGGGACCAGTGCATCAGATCATCCCATGAAGGGACCAGTGCATCAGATCATCCCATGAAGGGACCAGCGCATCAGAGATCATCCCATGAAGGGACCAGTGCATCAGAGATCATCCCATGAAGGGACCAGTGCATCAGAGATCATCGCATGAAGTTACCAGTGCATCAGAGATCATCGCATGAAGTTACCAGTGCATCAGAGATCATCCCATGAAGGGACCAGTGCATCAGAGATCATCCCATGAAGGGACCAGTGCAGCAGAGATCATCCCATGAAGGGACCAGTGCATCAGAGATCATCCCATGAAGGGACCGGGGCATCAGAGATCATCCCATGAAGGGACCGGGGCATCACAGCACTATGATTAGAGGTATGCAAGATCATCCCATGAAGGGACCAGGGCATCAGAGATCATCCAATGAAGGGACCAGGGCATCAGAGATCATCCCATGAAGGGACCAGGGCATCAGAGATCATCCCATGAAGGGACCAGGGCATCAGAGATCATCCCATGAAGGGACCAGGGCATCAGAGATCATCCCATGAAGGGACCAGGGCATCAGAGATCATCCCATGAAGGGACCAGGGCATCAGAGATGCTCCCATGAAGGGACCAGGGCATCAGAGATGCTCCCATGAAGGGACCAGGGCATCAGAGATGCTCCCATGAAGGGACCAGGGCATCAGAGATGCTCCCATGAAGGGACCAGGGCATCAGAGATGCTCCCATGAAGGGACCAGGGCATCAGAGATGCTCCCATGAAGGGACCAGGGCATCAGAGATGCTCCCATGAAGGGACCAGGGCATCAGAGATGCTCCCATGAAGGGACCAGGGCATCAGAGATGCTCCCATGAAGGGACCAGGGCATCAGAGATGCTCCCATGAAGGGACCAGGGCATCAGAGATGCTCCCATGAAGGGACCAGGGCATCAGAGATGCTCCCATGAAGGGACCAGGGCATCAGAGATGCTCCCATGAAGGGACCAGGGCATCAGAGATGCTCCCATGAAGGGACCAGGGCATCAGAGATGCTCCCATGAAGGGACCAGGGCATCAGAGATCATCCCATGAAGGGACCAGGGCATCAGAGATCATCCCATGAAGGGACCAGGGCGTCAGAGATCATCCCATGAAGGGACCAGGGCGTCAGAGATCATCCCATGAAGGGACCAGCGCATCAGATTTCATCCCATGAAGGGACCAGCGCATCAGAGATCATCCCATGAAGGGACCAGGGCATCAGAGATCATCCCATGAAGGGACCAGTGCATCAGAGATCATCCCATGAAGGGACCAGGGCATCAGACATCATCCCATGAAGGGACCAGGGCATCAGACATCATCCCATGAAGGGACCAGGGCATCAGAGATCATCCCATGAAGGGACCAGTGCATCAGAGATCATCCCATGAAGGGACCAGGGCATCACAGCACTACGATTAGAGGTATGCAAGATCATCCCATGAAGGGACCAGTGCATCAGAGATCATCCCATGAAGGGACCAGGGCATCAGAGATCATCACATGAAGGGACCAGGGCATCAGAGATCATCCCATGAAGGGACCAGGGCATCACAGCACTACGATTAGAGGTATGCAAGATCATCCCATGAAGGGACCAGTGCATCAGACATCATGCATCAGACACCATCCCATTAAGGGACCAGTGCATCAGACACCATCCCATTAAGGGACCAGTGCATCAGACATCATCCCATTAAGGGACCAGTGCATCAGACATCATCCCATTAAGGGACCAGTGCATCAGACATCATCCCATTAAGGGACCAGTGCATCAGACATCATCCCATTAAGGGACCAGTGCATCAGACATCATCCCATTAAGGGACCAGTGCATCAGACATCATCCCATGAAGGGACCAGTGCATCAGACATCATCCCATGAAGGGACCATGGCATCAGACATCATCCCATGAAGGGACCATGGCATAAGAGATCATCCCATGAAGGGACCAGGGCATAAGAGATCATCCCATGAAGGGACCAGGGCATCACAGCACTATGATAAGAGGTATGCAAGATCGACCCATGAAGGGACCAGGGCATCGGAGATCATCCCATGAAGGGACCAGGGCATCAGAGATCATCCCATGAAGGGACCATGGCATCAGACATCATCCCATGAAGGGACCATGGCATCAGACATCATCCCATGAAGGGACCATGGCATAAGAGATCATCCCATGAAGGGACCAGGGCATCAGAGATCATCCCATGAAGGGGCCAGGGCATCAGAGATCATCCCATGAAGGGGCCAGGGCATCAGAGATCATCCCATGAAGGGGCCAGGGCATCAGAGCACTATGATTAGAGGTATGCAAGATCGACCCATGAAGGGACCAGGGCATCGGAGATCATCCCATGAAGGGACCAGGGCATCAGAGATCATCCCATGAAGGGACCAGGGCATCAGATCATCCCATGAAGGGACCAGGGCATCAGAGATCATCCCATGAAGGGACCAGGGCATCAGAGATCATCCCATGAAGGGACCATGGCATCAGAGATCATCCCATGAAGGGACCAGGGGATCACAGCACTATGATTAGAGGTATGCAAGATCATCCCATGAAGGGACCAGGGCATCAGAGATCATCCCATGAAGGGACCAGGGCATCGGAGATCATCCCATGAAGGGACCAGGGCATCGGAGATCATCCCATGAAGGGACCAGTGCATCCGAGATCATCCCATGAAGGGACCAGTGCATCCGAGATCATCCCATGAAGGGACCAGTGCATCCGAGATCATCCCATGAAGGGACCAGTGCATCCGAGATCATCCCATGAAGGGACCAGTGCATCAGAGATCATCCCATGAAGGGACCAGTGCATCAGAGATCATCCCATGAAGGGACCAGTGCATCAGAGATCATCCCATGAAGGGACCAGTGCATCAGAGAACATCCCATGAAGGGACCAGTGCATCGGAGATCATCCCATGAAGGGACCAGTGCATCACAGCACTATGATTAGAGGTATGCAAGATCATCCCATGAAGAGATCAGTGATTCAGAGATCATCCCATGAAGGGACCAGTGCATCAGAGATCATCCCATGAAGGGACCAGTGCATCAGAGATCATCCCATGAAGGGACCAGTGCATCAGAGATCATCCCATGAAGGGACCAGTGCATCAGAGATCATCGCATGAAGGGACCAGTGCATCAGAGATCATCCCATGAAGGGACCAGTGCATCAGAGATCATCCCATGAAGGGACCAGTGCATCAGAGATCATCCCATGAAGGGACCAGTGCATCAGAGATCATCCCATGAAGGGACCAGTGCATCAGAGATCATCCCATGAAGGGACCAGTGCATCAGAGATCATCCCATGAAGGGACCAGTGCATCAGAGATCATCCCATGAAGGGACCAGTGCATCAGAGATCATCCCATGAAGGGACCAGCGCATCAGAGATCATCCCATGAAGGGACCAGCGCATCAGAGATCATCCCATGAAGGGACCAGTGCATCAGAGATCATCCCATGAAGGGACCAGTGCATCAGAGATCATCCCATGAAGGGACCAGTGCATCAGAGATCATCCCATGAAGGGACCAGTGCAGCAGAGACCATCCCATGAAGGGACCAGTGCAGCAGAGATCATCCCATGAAGGGACCAGGGCATCAGAGATCATCCCATGAAGGGACCAGGGCATCAGAGATCATCCCATGAAGGGACCAGGGCATCACAGCACTATGATTAGAGGTATGCAAGATCATCCCATGAAGGGACCAGTGATTCAGAGATCATCACATGAAGGGACCAGTGCATCACAGATCATCCCATGAAAGGACCCGGGCATCAGAGATAATCCAATGAAGGGACCAGTGCATCAGAGATCATCCCATGAAGGGACCAGTGCATCAGAGATCATCGCATGAAGGGACCAGTGCAGCAGAGATCATCCCATGAAGGGACCAGTGCATCAGAGATCATCCCATGAAGGGACCAGGACGTCACAGCACTATGATAAGAGGTATGCAAGATCATCCCATGAAGGGACCAGGGCATCAGAGATCATCCCATGAAGGGACCAGGGCATCACAGCACTATGATTAGAGGTATGCAAGATCATCCCATGAAGGGACCAGTGATTCAGAGATCATCCCATGAAGGGACCAGTGCATCAGAGATCATCCCATGAAGGGACCGGGGCATCACAGCACTATGATTAGAGGTATGCAAGATCATCCCATGAAGGGACCAGGGCATCAGAGATCATCCCATGAAGGGACCAGGGCATCAGAGATCATCCCATGAAGGGACCAGGGCATCAGAGATCATCCCATGAAGGGACCAGGGCATCAGAGATCATCCCATGAAGGGACCAGGGCATCAGAGATCATCCCATGAAGGGACCAGAGATCATCCCATGAAGGGACCAGGGCATCAGAGATCATCCCATGAAGGGACCAGGGCATCAGAGATCATCCCATGAAGGGACCAGAGATCATCCCATGAAGGGACCAGGGCATCAGATATCATCCCATGAAGGGACCAGAGATCATCCCATGAAGGGACCAGGGCATCAGATCATCCCATGAAGGGACCAGGGCATCAGATCATCCCATGAAGGGACCAGGGCATCAGATCATCCCATGAAGGGACCAGGGCATCAGATCATCCCATGAAGGGACCAGGGCATCAGATCATCCCATGAAGGGACCAGGGCATCAGATCATCCCATGAAGGGACCAGGGCATCACAGCACTATGATTAGAGGTAAGCAAGATCATCCCATGAAGGGACCAGGGCATCAGAGATCATCCCATGAAGGGACCAGGGCATCAGAGATCATCCCATGAAGGGACCAGAGATCATCCCATGAAGGGACCAGAGATCATCCCATGAAGGGACCAGAGATCATCCCATGAAGGGACCAGAGATCATCCCATGAAGGGACCAGAGATCATCCCATGAAGGGACCAGAGATCATCCCATGAAGGGACCAGAGATCATCCCATGAAGGGACCAGAGATCATCCCATGAAGGGACCAGGGCATCAGACATCATCCCATGAAGGGACCAGGGCATCAGAGATCATCCCATGAAGGGACCAGGGCATCAGAGATCATCCCATGAAGGGACCAGGGCATCAGAGATCATCCCATGAAAGGACCAGGGCATCAGAGATCATCCCATGAAGGGGCCAGGGCATCAGAGATCATCCCATGAAGGGACCAGGGCATCAGAGATCATCCCATGAAGGGACCAGGGCATCAGAGATCATCCCATGAAGGGACCAGTGCATCAGAGATCATCCCATGAAGGGACCAGTGCATCAGATCATCCCATGAAGGGACCAGTGCATCAGATCATCCCATGAAGGGACCAGTGCATCAGACATCACATGAAGGGACCAGTGCATCAGACATCCCATGAAGGGACCAGTGCATCAGATCATCCCATGAAGGGACCAGGGCATCACAGCACTATGATTAGAGGTATGCAAGATCATCCCATGAAGGGACCAGTGCATCAGAGATCATCCCATGAAGGGACCAGTGCATCAGAGATCATCGCATGAAGGGACCAGTGCATCAGAGATCATCCATTGAAGGGACCAGTGATTCAGAGATCATCCCATGAAGGGACCAGTCCTTCAGACATCATCCCATGAAGGGACCAGGGCATCAGAGATCATCCCATGAAGGGACCAGGGCATCAGAGATCATCCCATGGAGGGACCAGGGCATCAGAGATCATCCCATGGAGGGACCAGGGCGTCACAGCACTATGATAAGAGGAATGCAAGATCATCCCATGAAGGGACCAGTGCATCAGACATCATCCCATGAAGGGACCAGTGCATCAGAGATCATCCCATGAAGGGACCTGTGCATCAGAGATCATCCCATGAAGGGACCAGTGCATCAGAGATCATCCCATGAAGGGACCAGTGCATCAGAGATCATCCCATGAAGGGACCAGCGCATCAGAGATCATCCCATGAAGGGACCAGCGCATCAGATTTCATCCCATGAAGGGACCAGTGCATCAGGGATCATCCCATGAAGGGACCAGTGCATCAGGGATCATCCCATGAAGGGACCAGTGCATCAGGGATCATCCCATGAAGGGATCAGGGCGTCACAGCACTATGATAAGAGGTATGCAAGATCATCCCATGAAGGGACCAGTGCATCAGAGATCATTCCATGAAGGAACCAGTGCATCAGAGATCATCCCATGAAGGGACCAGTGCATCAGAGATCATCCCATGAAGGGACCAGTGCATCAGAGATCATCCCATGAAGGGACCAGGGCATCAGAGATCATCCCATGAAGGGACCAGGGCATCAGAGATCATCCCATGAAGGGACCAGTGCATCAGAGATCATCCCATGAAGGGACCAGTGAGTCAGATCATCCCATGAAGGGACCAGGGCATCACAGCACTATGATTAGAGGTATGCAAGATCATCCCATGAAGGGACCAGTGCATCAGAGATCATCCCATGAAGGGACCAGTGAGTCAGATCATCCCATGAAGGGACCAGGGCATCACAGCACTATGATTAGAGGTATGCAAGATCATCCCATGAAGGGACCAGTGCATCAGACATCATCCCATGAAGGGACCAGTGCATCAGACATCATCCCATGAAGGGACCAGTGCATCAGACATCCCATGAAGGGACCAGTGCATCAGAGATCATCCCATGAAGGGACCAGTGCATCAGACATCATCCCATGAAGGGACCAGTGCATCAGACATCATCCCATGAAGGGACCAGGGCATCAGACATCATCCCATGAAGGGACCAGGGCATCAGAGATCATCCCATGAAGGGACCAGGGCATCACAGCACTACGATTAGAGGTATGCAAGATCATCCCATGAAGGGACCAGTGCATCAGAGATCATCCCATGAAGGGACCAGGGCATCAGAGATCATCCCATGAAGGGACCAGGGCATCAGAGATCATCCCATGAAGGGACCAGGGCATCACAGCACTACGATTAGAGGTATGCAAGATCATCCCATGAAGGGACCAGTGCATCAGACATCATCCCATGAAGGGACCAGTGCATCAGACATCATCCCATGAAGGGACCAGTGCATCAGACATCATCCCATTAAGGGACCAGTGCATCAGACATCATCCCATTAAGGGACCAGTGCATCAGACATCATCCCATTAAGGGACCAGTGCATCAGACATCATCCCATGAAGGGACCAGTGCATCAGACATCATCCCATGAAGGGACCATGGCATCAGACATCATCCCATGAAGGGACCATGGCATCAGACATCATCCCATGAAGGGACCATGGCATCAGACATCATCCCATGAAGGGACCATGGCATCAGACATCATCCCATGAAGGGACCAGGGCATCACAGCACTATGATAAGAGGTATGCAAGATGATCCCATGAAGGGACCAGGGCATCAGATCATCCCATGAAGGGGCCAGGGCATCAGAGATCATCCCATGAAGGGGCCAGGGCATCAGAGATCATCCCATGAAGGGGCCAGGGCATCAGAGATCATCCCATGAAGGGGCCAGGGCATCAGAGATCATCCCATGAAGGGGCCAGGGCATCAGAGATCATCCCATGAAGGGGCCAGGGCATCAGAGATCATCCCATGAAGGGACCAGGGCATCAGAGATCATCCCATGAAGGGACCAGGGCATCAGAGATCATCCCATGAAGGGACCAGGGGATCACAGCACTATGATTAGAGGTATGCAAGATCATCCCATGAAGGGACCAGGGCATCAGAGATCATCCCATGAAGGGACCATGGCATAAGAGATCATCCCATGAAGGGGCCAGGGCATCAGAGATCATCCCATGAAGGGGCCAGGGCATCAGAGATCATCCCATGAATGGGCCAGGGCATCAGAGATCATCCCATGAAGGGGCCAGGGCATCAGAGCACTATGATTAGAGGTATGCAAGATCGACCCATGAAGGGACCAGGGCATCGGAGATCATCCCATGAAGGGACCAGGGCATCAGAGATCATCCCATGAAGGGACCAGGGCATCAGATCATCCCATGAAGGGACCAGGGCATCAGAGATCATCCCATGAAGGGACCAGGGCATCAGAGATCATCCCATGAAGGGACCATGGCATCAGAGATCATCCCATGAAGGGACCAGGGGATCACAGCACTATGATTAGAGGTATGCAAGATCATCCCATGAAGGGACCAGGGCATCGGAGATCATCCCATGAAGGGACCAGGGCATCGGAGATCATCCCATGAAGGGACCAGTGCATCCGAGATCATCCCATGAAGGGACCAGTGCATCCGAGATCATCCCATGAAGGGACCAGTGCATCCGAGATCATCCCATGAAGGGACCAGTGCATCCGAGATCATCCCATGAAGGGACCAGTGCATCCGAGATCATCCCATGAAGGGACCAGTGCATCCGAGATCATCCCATGAAGGGACCAGTGCATCAGAGATCATCCCATGAAGGGACCAGTGCATCAGAGATCATCCCATGAAGGGACCAGTGCATCAGAGATCATCCCATGAAGGGACCAGTGCATCAGAGATCATCCCATGAAGGGACCAGTGCATCAGAGAACATCCCATGAAGGGACCAGTGCATCGGAGATCATCCCATGAAGGGACCAGTGCATCACAGCACTATGATTAGAGGTATGCAAGATCATCCCATGAAGAGATCAGTGATTCAGAGATCATCCCATGAAGGGACCAGTGCATCAGAGATCATCCCATGAAGGGACCAGTGCATCAGAGATCATCCCATGAAGGGACCAGTGCATCAGAGATCATCCCATGAAGGGACCAGTGCATCAGAGATCATCCCATGAAGGGACCAGTGCATCAGAGATCATCCCATGAAGGGACCAGTGCATCAGAGATCATCGCATGAAGGGACCAGTGCATCAGAGATCATCCCATGAAGGGACCAGTGCATCAGAGATCATCCCATGAAGGGACCAGTGCATCAGAGATCATCCCATGAAGGGACCAGTGCATCAGAGATCATCCCATGAAGGGACCAGTGCATCAGAGATCATCCCATGAAGGGACCAGTGCATCAGATCATCCCATGAAGGGACCAGCGCATCAGAGATCATCCCATGAAGGGACCAGTGCATCAGAGATCATCCCATGAAGGGACCAGTGCATCAGAGATCATCCCATGAAGGGACCAGTGCATCAGAGATCATCCCATGAAGGGACCAGTGCATCAGAGATCATCCCATGAAGGGACCAGTGCAGCAGAGATAATCCCATGAAGGGACCAGTGCAGCAGAGATCATCCCATGAAGGGACCAGGGCATCAGAGATCATCCCATGAAGGGACCGGGGCATCACAGCACTATGATTAGAGGTATGCAAGATCATCCCATGAAGGGACCAGGGCATCAGAGATCATCCAATGAAGGGACCAGGGCATCAGAGATCATCCCATGAAGGGACCAGGGCATCAGAGATCATCCCATGAAGGGACCAGGGCATCAGAGATCATCCCATGAAGGGACCAGGGCATCAGAGATCATCCCATGAAGGGACCAGGGCATCAGAGATGCTCCCATGAAGGGACCAGGGCATCAGAGATGCTCCCATGAAGGGACCAGGGCATCAGAGATGCTCCCATGAAGGGACCAGGGCATCAGAGATGCTCCCATGAAGGGACCAGGGCATCAGAGATGCTCCCATGAAGGGACCAGGGCATCAGACATCATCCCATGAAGGGACCAGGGCATCAGACATCATCCCATGAAGGGACCAGGGCATCAGACATCATCCCATGAAGGGACCAGGGCATCAGAGATCATCCCATGAAGGGACCAGTGCATCAGAGATCATCCCATGAAGGGACCAGGGCATCACAGCACTACGATTAGAGGTATGCAAGATCATCCCATGAAGGGACCAGTGCATCAGAGATCATCCCATGAAGGGACCAGGGCATCAGAGATCATCCCATGAAGGGACCAGGGCATCAGAGATCATCCCATGAAGGGACCAGGGCATCACAGCACTACGATTAGAGGTATGCAAGATCATCCCATGAAGGGACCAGTGCATCAGACATCATCCCATGAAGGGACCAGTGCATCAGACACCATCCCATTAAGGGACCAGTGCATCAGACACCATCCCATTAAGGGACCAGTGCATCAGACATCATCCCATTAAGGGACCAGTGCATCAGACATCATCCCATTAAGGGACCAGTGCATCAGACATCATCCCATTAAGGGACCAGTGCATCAGACATCATCCCATTAAGGGACCAGTGCATCAGACATCATCCCATTAAGGGACCAGTGCATCAGACATCATCCCATGAAGGGACCAGTGCATCAGACATCATCCCATGAAGGGACCATGGCATCAGACATCATCCCATGAAGGGACCATGGCATAAGAGATCATCCCATGAAGGGACCAGGGCATAAGAGATCATCCCATGAAGGGACCAGGGCATCACAGCACTATGATAAGAGGTATGCAAGATCGACCCATGAAGGGACCAGGGCATCGGAGATCATCCCATGAAGGGACCAGGGCATCAGAGATCATCCCATGAAGGGACCATGGCATCAGACATCATCCCATGAAGGGACCATGGCATCAGACATCATCCCATGAAGGGACCATGGCATCAGACATCATCCCATGAAGGGACCATGGCATAAGAGATCATCCCATGAAGGGACCAGGGCATCAGAGATCATCCCATGAAGGGGCCAGGGCATCAGAGATCATCCCATGAAGGGGCCAGGGCATCAGAGATCATCCCATGAAGGGGCCAGGGCATCAGAGCACTATGATTAGAGGTATGCAAGATCGACCCATGAAGGGACCAGGGCATCGGAGATCATCCCATGAAGGGACCAGGGCATCAGAGATCATCCCATGAAGGGACCAGGGCATCAGATCATCCCATGAAGGGACCAGGGCATCAGAGATCATCCCATGAAGGGACCAGGGCATCAGAGATCATCCCATGAAGGGACCATGGCATCAGAGATCATCCCATGAAGGGACCAGGGGATCACAGCACTATGATTAGAGGTATGCAAGATCATCCCATGAAGGGACCAGGGCATCGGAGATCATCCCATGAAGGGACCAGGGCATCGGAGATCATCCCATGAAGGGACCAGTGCATCCGAGATCATCCCATGAAGGGACCAGTGCATCCGAGATCATCCCATGAAGGGACCAGTGCATCCGAGATCATCCCATGAAGGGACCAGTGCATCCGAGATCATCCCATGAAGGGACCAGTGCATCCGAGATCATCCCATGAAGGGACCAGTGCATCAGAGATCATCCCATGAAGGGACCAGTGCATCAGAGATCATCCCATGAAGGGACCAGTGCATCAGAGATCATCCCATGAAGGGACCAGTGCATCAGAGATCATCCCATGAAGGGACCAGTGCATCAGAGAACATCCCATGAAGGGACCAGTGCATCGGAGATCATCCCATGAAGGGACCAGTGCATCACAGCACTATGATTAGAGGTATGCAAGATCATCCCATGAAGAGATCAGTGATTCAGAGATCATCCCATGAAGGGACCAGTGCATCAGAGATCATCCCATGAAGGGACCAGTGCATCAGAGATCATCCCATGAAGGGACCAGTGCATCAGAGATCATCCCATGAAGGGACCAGTGCATCAGAGATCATCCCATGAAGGGACCAGTGCATCAGAGATCATCCCATGAAGGGACCAGTGCATCAGAGATCATCCCATGAAGGGACCAGTGCATCAGAGATCATCCCATGAAGGGACCAGTGCATCAGAGATCATCCCATGAAGGGACCAGTGCATCAGAGATCATCCCATGAAGGGACCAGTGCATCAGAGATCATCCCATGAAGGGACCAGTGCATCAGAGATCATCCCATGAAGGGACCAGCGCATCAGATATCATCCCATGAAGGGACCAGCGCATCAGAGATCATCCCATGAAGGGACCAGTGCATCAGAGATCATCGCATGAAGGGACCAGTGCATCAGAGATCATCCCATGAAGGGACCAGTGCAGCAGAGATCATCCCATGAAGGGACCAGTGCAGCAGAGATCATCCCATGAAGGGACCAGGGCATCAGAGATCATCCCATGAAGGGACCAGGGCATCAGAGATCATCCCATGAAGGGACCAGGGCATCACAGCACTATGATTAGAGGTATGCAAGATCATCCCATGAAGGGACCAGTGATTCAGAGATCATCACATGAAGGGACCAGTGCATCACAGATCATCCCATGAAGGGACCCGGGCATCAGAGATAATCCAATGAAGGGACCAGTGCATCAGAGATCATCCCATGAAGGGACCAGTGCATCAGAGATCATCGCATGAAGGGACCAGTGCAGCAGAGATCATCCCATGAAGGGACCAGTGCATCAGAGATCATCCCATGAAGGGACCAGGACGTCACAGCACTATGATAAGAGGTATGCAAGATCATCCCATGAAGGGACCAGGGCATCAGAGATCATCCCATGAAGGGACCAGGGCATCACAGCACTATGATTAGAGGTATGCAAGATCATCCCATGAAGGGACCAGTGATTCAGAGATCATCCCATGAAGGGACCAGTGCATCAGAGATCATCCCATGAAGGGACCGGGGCATCACAGCACTATGATTAGAGGTATGCAAGATCATCCCATGAAGGGACCAGGGCATCAGAGATCATCCCATGAAGGGACCAGGGCATCAGAGATCATCCCATGAAGGGACCAGGGCATCAGAGATCATCCCATGAAGGGACCAGGGCATCAGAGATCATCCCATGAAGGGACCAGGGCATCAGAGATCATCCCATGAAGGGACCAGAGATCATCCCATGAAGGGACCAGGGCATCAGAGATCATCCCATGAAGGGACCAGGGCATCAGAGATCATCCCATGAAGGGACCAGAGATCATCCCATGAAGGGACCAGGGCATCAGATATCATCCCATGAAGGGACCAGAGATCATCCCATGAAGGGACCAGGGCATCAGATCATCCCATGAAGGGACCAGGGCATCAGATCATCCCATGAAGGGACCAGGGCATCAGATCATCCCATGAAGGGACCAGGGCATCAGATCATCCCATGAAGGGACCAGGGCATCAGATCATCCCATGAAGGGACCAGGGCATCAGATCATCCCATGAAGGGACCAGGGCATCACAGCACTATGATTAGAGGTAAGCAAGATCATCCCATGAAGGGACCAGGGCATCAGAGATCATCCCATGAAGGGACCAGGGCATCAGAGATCATCCCATGAAGGGACCAGAGATCATCCCATGAAGGGACCAGAGATCATCCCATGAAGGGACCAGAGATCATCCCATGAAGGGACCAGAGATCATCCCATGAAGGGACCAGAGATCATCCCATGAAGGGACCAGAGATCATCCCATGAAGGGACCAGAGATCATCCCATGAAGGGACCAGGGCATCAGACATCATCCCATGAAGGGACCAGGGCATCAGAGATCATCCCATGAAGGGACCAGGGCATCAGAGATCATCCCATGAAGGGACCAGGGCATCAGAGATCATCCCATGAAAGGACCAGGGCATCAGAGATCATCACATGAAGGGGCCAGGGCATCAGAGATCATCCCATGAAGGGACCAGGGCATCAGAGATCATCCCATGAAGGGACCAGGGCATCAGAGATCATCCCATGAAGGGACCAGTGCATCAGAGATCATCCCATGAAGGGACCAGTGCATCAGATCATCCCATGAAGGGACCAGTGCATCAGATCATCCCATGAAGGGACCAGTGCATCAGACATCACATGAAGGGACCAGTGCATCAGACATCCCATGAAGGGACCAGTGCATCAGATCATCCCATGAAGGGACCAGGGCATCACAGCACTATGATTAGAGGTATGCAAGATCATCCCATGAAGGGACCAGTGCATCAGAGATCATCCCATGAAGGGACCAGTGCATCAGAGATCATCGCATGAAGGGACCAGTGCATCAGAGATCATCCATTGAAGGGACCAGTGATTCAGAGATCATCCCATGAAGGGACCAGTCCTTCAGACATCATCCCATGAAGGGACCAGGGCATCAGAGATCATCCCATGAAGGGACCAGGGCATCAGAGATCATCCCATGGAGGGACCAGGGCATCAGAGATCATCCCATGGAGGGACCAGGGCGTCACAGCACTATGATAAGAGGAATGCAAGATCATCCCATGAAGGGACCAGTGCATCAGACATCATCCCATGAAGGGACCAGTGCATCAGAGATCATCCCATGAAGGGACCTGTGCATCAGAGATCATCCCATGAAGGGACCAGTGCATCAGAGATCATCCCATGAAGGGACCAGTGCATCAGAGATCATCCCATGAAGGGACCAGCGCATCAGAGATCATCCCATGAAGGGACCAGCGCATCAGATTTCATCCCATGAAGGGACCAGTGCATCAGGGATCATCCCATGAAGGGACCAGTGCATCAGGGATCATCCCATGAAGGGACCAGTGCATCAGGGATCATCCCATGAAGGGACCAGTGCATCAGGGATCATCCCATGAAGGGATCAGGGCGTCACAGCACTATGATAAGAGGTATGCAAGATCATCCCATGAAGGGACCAGTGCATCAGAGATCATTCCATGAAGGAACCAGTGCATCAGAGATCATCCCATGAAGGGACCAGTGCATCAGAGATCATCCCATGAAGGGACCAGTGCATCAGAGATCATCCCATGAAGGGACCAGGGCATCAGAGATCATCCCATGAAGGGACCAGGGCATCAGAGATCATCCCATGAAGGGACCAGTGCATCAGAGATCATCCCATGAAGGGACCAGTGAGTCAGATCATCCCATGAAGGGACCAGGGCATCACAGCACTATGATTAGAGGTATGCAAGATCATCCCATGAAGGGACCAGTGCATCAGATCATCCCATGAAGGGACCAGTGAGTCAGATCATCCCATGAAGGGACCAGGGCATCACAGCACTATGATTAGAGGTATGCAAGATCATCCCATGAAGGGACCAGTGCATCAGACATCATCCCATGAAGGGACCAGTGCATCAGACATCATCCCATGAAGGGACCAGTGCATCAGACATCCCATGAAGGGACCAGTGCATCAGAGATCATCCCATGAAGGGACCAGTGCATCAGACATCATCCCATGAAGGGACCAGTGCATCAGACATCATCCCATGAAGGGACCAGGGCATCAGACATCATCCCATGAAGGGACCAGGGCATCAGAGATCATCCCATGAAGGGACCAGGGCATCACAGCACTACGATTAGAGGTATGCAAGATCATCCCATGAAGGGACCAGTGCATCAGAGATCATCCCATGAAGGGACCAGGGCATCAGAGATCATCCCATGAAGGGACCAGGGCATCAGAGATCATCCCATGAAGGGACCAGGGCATCACAGCACTACGATTAGAGGTATGCAAGATCATCCCATGAAGGGACCAGTGCATCAGACATCATCCCATGAAGGGACCAGTGCATCAGACATCATCCCATGAAGGGACCAGTGCATCAGACATCATCCCATTAAGGGACCAGTGCATCAGACATCATCCCATTAAGGGACCAGTGCATCAGACATCATCCCATGAAGGGACCAGTGCATCAGACATCATCCCATGAAGGGACCAGTGCATCAGACATCATCCCATGAAGGGACCATGGCATCAGACATCATCCCATGAAGGGACCATGGCATCAGACATCATCCCATGAAGGGACCATGGCATCAGACATCATCCCATGAAGGGACCATGGCATCAGACATCATCCCATGAAGGGACCAGGGCATCACAGCACTATGATAAGAGGTATGCAAGATGATCCCATGAAGGGACCAGGGCATCAGATCATCCCATGAAGGGGCCAGGGCATCAGAGATCATCCCATGAAGGGGCCAGGGCATCAGAGATCATCCCATGAAGGGGCCAGGGCATCAGAGATCATCCCATGAAGGGGCCAGGGCATCAGAGATCATCCCATGAAGGGGCCAGGGCATCAGAGATCATCCCATGAAGGGACCAGGGCATCAGAGATCATCCCATGAAGGGACCAGGGCATCAGAGATCATCCCATGAAGGGACCAGGGCATCAGAGATCATCCCATGAAGGGACCAGGGGATCACAGCACTATGATTAGAGGTATGCAAGATCATCCCATGAAGGGACCAGGGCATCAGAGATCATCCCATGAAGGGACCATGGCATAAGAGATCATCCCATGAAGGGACCAGGGCATCAGAGATCATCCCATGAAGGGGCCAGGGCATCAGAGATCATCCCATGAAGGGGCCAGGGCATCAGAGATCATCCCATGAAGGGGCCAGGGCATCAGAGATCATCCCATGAAGGGGCCAGGGCATCAGAGCACTATGATTAGAGGTATGCAAGATCGACCCATGAAGGGACCAGGGCATCGGAGATCCTCCCATGAAGGGACCAGGGCATCAGAGATCATCCCATGAAGGGACCAGGGCATCAGATCATCCCATGAAGGGACCAGGGCATCAGAGATCATCCCATGAAGGGACCAGGGCATCAGAGATCATCCCATGAAGGGACCATGGCATCAGAGATCATCCCATGAAGGGACCAGAGATCATCCCATGAAGGGACCAGAGATCATCCCATGAAGGGACCAGAGATCATCCCATGAAGGGACCAGAGATCATCCCATGAAGGGACCAGGGCATCGGAGATCATCCCATGAAGGGACCAGGGCATCGGAGATCATCCCATGAAGGGACCAGTGCATCCGAGATCATCCCATGAAGGGACCAGTGCATCCGAGATCATCCCATGAAGGGACCAGTGCATCCGAGATCATCCCATGAAGGGACCAGTGCATCAGAGATCATCCCATGAAGGGACCAGTGCATCAGAGATCATCCCATGAAGGGACCAGTGCGTCAGAGATCATCCCATGAAGGGACCAGTGCATCAGAGATCATCCCATGAAGGGACCAGTGCATCGGAGATCATCCCATGAAGGGACCAGTGCATCACAGCACTATGATTAGAGGTATGCAAGATCATCCCATGAAGAGATCAGTGATTCAGAGATCATCCCATGAAGGGACCAGTGCATCAGAGATCATCCCATGAAGGGACCAGTGCATCAGAGATCATCCCATGAAGGGACCAGTGCATCAGAGATCATCCCATGAAGGGACCAGTGCATCAGAGATCATCCCATGAAGGGACCAGTGCATCAGAGATCATCGCATGAAGGGACCAGTGCATCAGAGATCATCCCATGAAGGGACCAGTGCATCAGAGATCATCCCATGAAGGGACCAGTGCATCAGAGATCATCCCATGAAGGGACCAGTGCATCAGAGATCATCCCATGAAGGGACCAGTGCATCAGAGATCATCCCATGAAGGGACCAGCGCATCAGAGATCATCCCATGAAGGGACCAGCGCATCAGAGATCATCCCATGAAGGGACCAGTGCATCAGAGATCATCGCATGAAGGGACCAGTGCATCAGAGATCATCCCATGAAGGGACCAGTGCATCAGAGATCATCCCATGAAGGGACCAGTGCAGCAGAGATCATCCCATGAAGGGACCAGGGCATCAGAGATCATCCCATGAAGGGACCAGGGCATCAGAGATCATCCCATGAAGGGACCAGGGCATCACAGCACTATGATTAGAGGTATGCAAGATCATCCCATGAAGGGACCAGTGCATCACAGATCATCCCATGAAGGGACCCGGGCATCAGAGATCATCCCATGAAGGGACCAGTGCATCAGAGATCATCGCATGAAGGGACCAGTGCAGCAGAGATCATCCCATGAAGGGACCAGTGCATCAGAGATCATCCCATGAAGGGACCAGGACGTCACAGCACTATGATAAGAGGTATGCAAGATCATCCCATGAAGGGACCAGGGCATCAGAGATCATCCCATGAAGGGACCAGGGCATCACAGCACTATGATTAGAGGTATGCAAGATCATCCCATGAAGGGACCAGTGATTCAGAGATCATCCCATGAAGGGACCAGTGCATCAGAGATCATCCCATGAAGGGACCGGGGCATCACAGCACTATGATTAGAGGTATGCAAGATCATCCCATGAAGGGACCAGGGCATCAGAGATCATCCCATGAAGGGACCAGGGCATCAGAGATCATCCCATGAAGGGACCAGGGCATCAGAGATCATCCCATGAAGGGACCAGGGCATCAGAGATCATCCCATGAAGGGACCAGGGCATCAGAGATCATCCCATGAAGGGACTAGAGATCATCCCATGAAGGGACCAGGGCATCAGAGATCATCCCATGAAGGGACCAGGGCATCAGAGATCATCCCATGAAGGGACCAGAGATCATCCCATGAAGGGACCAGGGCATCAGATATCATCCCATGAAGGGACCAGAGATCATCCCATGAAGGGACCAGGGCATCAGATCATCCCATGAAGGGACCAGGGCATCAGATCATCCCATGAAGGGACCAGGGCATCAGATCATCCCATGAAGGGACCAGGGCATCAGATCATCCCATGAAGGGACCAGGGCATCACAGCACTATGATTAGAGGTAAGCAAGATCATCCCATGAAGGGACCAGGGCATCAGAGATCATCCCATGAAGGGACCAGTGCATCAGAGATCATCCCATGAAGGGACCAGAGATCATCCCATGAAGGGACCAGAGATCATCCCATGAAGGGACCAGGGCATCAGACATCATCCCATGAAGGGACCAGGGCATCAGAGATCATCCCATGAAGGGACCAGGGCATCAGAGATCATCCCATGAAGGGACCAGGGCATCAGAGATCATCCCATGAAGGGACCAGGGCATCAGAGATCATCCCATGAAGGGACCAGGGCATCAGAGATCATCCCATGAAGGGACCAGGGCATCAGAGATCATCCCATGAAGGGACCAGGGCATCAGAGATCATCCCATGAAGGGACCAGTGCATCAGAGATCATCCCATGAAGGGACCAGTGCATCAGATCATCCCATGAAGGGACCAGTGCATCAGATCATCCCATGAAGGGACCAGTGCATCAGACATCACATGAAGGGACCAGTGCATCAGACATCCCATGAAGGGACCAGTGCATCAGATCATCCCATGAAGGGACCAGGGCATCACAGCACTATGATTAGAGGTATGCAAGATCATCCCATGAAGGGACCAGTGCATCAGAGATCATCCCATGAAGGGACCAGTGCATCAGAGATCATCCCATGAAGGGACCAGTCCTTCAGACATCATCCCATGAAGGGACCAGGGCATCAGAGATCATCCCATGAAGGGACCAGGGCATCAGAGATCATCCCATGGAGGGACCAGGGCATCAGAGATCATCCCATGGAGGGACCAGGGCGTCACAGCACTATGATAAGAGGAATGCAAGATCATCCCATGAAGGGACCAGTGCATCAGACATCATCCCATGAAGGGACCAGTGCATCAGAGATCATCCCATGAAGGGACCAGTGCATCAGAGATCATCCCATGAAGGGACCAGTGCATCAGAGATCATCCCATGAAGGGACCAGCGCATCAGAGATCATCCCATGAAGGGACCAGCGCATCAGAGATCATCCCATGAAGGGACCAGCGCATCAGATTTCATCCCATGAAGGGACCAGTGCATCAGGGATCATCCCATGAAGGGACCAGTGCATCAGGGATCATCCCATGAAGGGACCAGTGCATCAGGGATCATCCCATGAAGGGATCAGGGCGTCACAGCACTATGATAAGAGGTATGCAAGATCATCCCATGAAGGGACCAGTGCATCAGAGATCATTCCATGAAGGAACCAGTGCATCAGAGATCATCCCATGAAGGGACCAGTGCATCAGAGATCATCCCATGAAGGGACCAGTGCATCAGAGATCATCCCATGAAGGGACCAGGGCATCAGAGATCATCCCATGAAGGGACCAGGGCATCAGAGATCATCACATGAAGGGACCAGTGCATCAGAGATCATCCCATGAAGGGACCAGTGAGTCAGATCATCCCATGAAGGGACCAGGGCATCACAGCACTATGATTAGAGGTATGCAAGATCATCCCATGAAGGGACCAGTGCATCAGAGATCATCCCATGAAGGGACCAGTGAGTCAGATCATCCCATGAAGGGACCAGGGCATCACAGCACTATGATTAGAGGTATGCAAGATCATCCCATGAAGGGACCAGTGCATCAGACATCATCCCATGAAGGGACCAGTGCATCAGACATCATCCCATGAAGGGACCAGTGCATCAGACATCATCCCATGAAGGGACCAGTGCATCAGAGATCATCCCATGAAGGGACCAGTGCATCAGACATCATCCCATGAAGGGACCAGGGCATCAGACATCATCCCATGAAGGGACCAGGGCATCAGACATCATCCCATGAAGGGACCAGGGCATCAGACATCATCCCATGAAGGGACCAGGGCATCAGACATCATCCCATGAAGGGACCAGGGCATCAGACATCATCCCATGAAGGGACCAGGGCATCAGACATCATCCCATGAAGGGACCAGGGCATCAGACATCATCCCATGAAGGGACCAGGGCATCAGACATCATCCCATGAAGGGACCAGGGCATCAGAGATCATCCCATGAAGGGACCAGGGCATCACAGCACTACGATTAGAGGTATGCAAGATCATCCCATGAAGGGACCAGTGCATCAGAGATCATCCCATGAAGGGACCAGGGCATCAGAGATCATCCCATGAAGGGACCAGGGCATCAGAGATCATCCCATGAAGGGACCAGGGCATCACAGCACTACGATTAGAGGTATGCAAGATCATCCCATGAAGGGACCAGTGCATCAGACATCATCCCATGAAGGGACCAGTGCATCAGACATCATCCCATGAAGGGACCAGTGCATCAGACATCATCCCATTAAGGGACCAGTGCATCAGACATCATCCCATTAAGGGACCAGTGCATCAGACATCATCCCATGAAGGGACCAGTGCATCAGACATCATCCCATGAAGGGACCAGGGCATCAGACATCATCCCATGAAGGGACCAGGGCATCAGACATCATCCCATGAAGGGACCATGGCATCAGACATCATCCCATGAAGGGACCATGGCATCAGACATCATCCCATGAAGGGACCATGGCATCAGACATCATCCCATGAAGGGACCAGGGCATCACAGCACTATGATAAGAGGTATGCAAGATGATCCCATGAAGGGACCAGGGCATCAGATCATCCCATGAAGGGGCCAGGGCATCAGAGATCATCCCATGAAGGGGCCAGGGCATCAGAGATCATCCCATGAAGGGGCCAGGGCATCAGAGATCATCCCATGAAGGGGCCAGGGCATCAGAGATCATCCCATGAAGGGACCAGGGCATCAGAGATCATCCCATGAAGGGACCAGGGCATCAGAGATCATCCCATGAAGGGACCAGGGCATCAGAGATCATCCCATGAAGGGACCAGGGCATCAGAGATCATCCCATGAAGGGACCAGGGGATCACAGCACTATGATTAGAGGTATGCAAGATCATCCCATGAAGGGACCAGGGCATCAGAGATCATCCCATGAAGGGACCAGTGCATCCGAGATCATCCCATGAAGGGACCAGTGCATCCGAGATCATCCCATGAAGGGACCAGTGCATCCGAGATCATCCCATGAAGGGACCAGTGCATCCGAGATCATCCCATGAAGGGACCAGTGCATCAGAGATCATCCCATGAAGGGACCAGTGCATCAGAGATCATCCCATGAAGGGACCAGTGCATCAGAGATCATCCCATGAAGGGACCAGTGCATCGGAGAACATCCCATGAAGGGACCAGTGCATCACAGCACTATGATTAGAGGTATGCAAGATCATCCCATGAAGAGATCAGTGATTCAGAGATCATCTCATGAAGGGACCAGTGCATCAGAGATCATCCCATGAAGGGACCAGTGCATCAGAGATCATCCCATGAAGGGACCAGTGCATCAGAGATCATCCCATGAAGGGACCAGTGCATCAGAGATCATCCCATGAAGGGACCAGTGCATCAGAGATCATCCCATGAAGGGACCAGTGCATCAGAGATCATCCCATGAAGGGACCAGTGCATCAGAGATCATCCCATGAAGGGACCAGTGCATCAGAGATCATCCCATGAAGGGACCAGTGCATCAGAGATCATCCCATGAAGGGACCAGCGCATCAGAGATCATCCCATGAAGGGACCAGTGATTCAGAGATCATCCCATCAAGGGACCAGTGCATCAGAGATCATCCCAAGAAGGGACCAGGGCATCACAGCACTATGATTAGAGGTATGCAAGATCATCCCATGAAGGGACCAGTGCATCAGAAATCATCCCATGAAGGGACCAGTGCATTAGAGATCATCCCATGAAGGGACCAGTGCATCAGAGATCATCCCATGAAGGGACCAGTGCATCAGAGATCATCCCATGAAGGGACCAGAGCATCAGAGATCATCCCATGAAGGGACCAGTGCATCAGAGATCATCCCATGAAGGGACCAGTGCATCAGAGATCATCCCATGAAGGGACCAGTGCATCAAAGATCATCCCATGAAGGGACCAGTGCAGCAGAGATCATCCCATGAAGGGACCAGTGCATCAGAGATCATCCCATGAAGGGACCAGTGCATCAGAGAACATCCCATGAAGGGACCAGTGCATCGGAGATCATCCCATGAAGGGACCAGTGCATCAGAGGAGATCCCATGAAGGGACCAGTGCATCAGAGGAGATCCCATGAAGGGACCAGAGATCATCCCATGAAGGGACCAGGGCATCAGAGGAGATCCCATGAAGGGACCAGTGCATCAGAGGAGATCCCATTAAAGGGACCAGAGATCATCCCATGAAGGGACCAGGGCATCAGAGATCATCCCATGAAGGGACCAGAGATCATCCCATGAAGGGACCAGGGCATCAGAGATCATCCCATGAAGGGACCAGAGATCATCCCATGAATGGACCAGTGCATCAGAGATCATCCCATGAAGGGACCAGTGCATCAGAGATCATCCCATGAAGGGACCAGGGCATCACAGCACTATGATTAGAGGTATGCAAGATCATCCCATGAAGGGACCAGGGCATCAGAGATCATCCCATGAAGGGACCAGGGCATCAGAGATCATCCCATGAAGGGACCGGGGCATCACAGCACTATGATTAGAGGTATGCAAGATCATCCCATGAAGGGACCAGGGCATCAGAGATCATCCCATGAAGGGACCAGGGCATCAGAGATCATCCCATGAAGGGACCAGTGCATCAGAGATCATCCCATGAAGGGACCAGTGCATCAGAGATCATCCCATGAAGGGACCAGTGCATCAGAGATCATCCCATGAAGGGACCAGTGCATCAGAGATCATCCCATGAAGGGACCAGCGCATCAGAGATCATCCCATGAAGGGACCAGTGCATCAGAGATCATCCCATGAAGGGACCAGCGCATCAGAGATCATCCCATGAAGGGACCAGTGCATCAGAGATCATCCCATGAAGGGACCAGTGCATCAGAGATCATCGCATGAAGGGACCAGTGCATCAGAGATCATCCCATGAAGGGACCAGTGCATCAGAGATCATACCATGAAGGGACCAGTGCATCAGATCATCCCATGAAGGGACCAGTGCAGCAGAGATCATCCCATGAAGGGACCAGTGCAGCAGAGATCATCCCATGAAGGGACCAGGGCATCAGAGATCATCCCATGAAGGGACCAGGGCATCAGAGATCATCCCATGAAGGGACCAGGGCATCACAGCACTATGATTAGAGGTATGCAAGATCATCCCATGAAGGGACCAGTGATTCAGAGATCATCACATGAAGGGACCAGTGCATCAGAGATCATCCCATGAAGGGACCCGGGCATCAGAGATCATCCAATGAAGGGACCAGTGCATCAGAGATCATCCCATGAAGGGACCAGTGCATCAGAGATCATCGCATGAAGGGACCAGTGCAGCAGAGATCATCCCATGAAGGGACCAGTGCATCAGAGATCATCCCATGAAGGGACCAGGACGTCACAGCACTATGATAAGAGGTATGCAAGATCATCCCATGAAGGGACCAGGGCATCAGAGATCATCCCATGAAGGGACCAGTGCATCAGAGATCATCCCATGAAGGGACCGGGGCATCACAGCACTATGATTAGAGGTATGCAAGATCATCCCATGAAGGGACCAGGGCATCAGAGATCATCCCATGAAGGGACCAGGGCATCAGAGATCATCCCATGAAGGGACCAGGGCATCAGAGATCAACCCATGAAGGGACGAGGGCATCAGAGATCATCCCATGAAGGGACCAGGGCATCAGAGATCATCCCGTGAAGGGACCAGAGATCATCCCATGAAGGGACCAGGGCATCAGAGATCATCCCATGAAGGGACCAGGGCATCAGAGATCATCCCATGAAGGGACCAGAGATCATCCCATGAAGGGACCAGGGCATCAGATATCATCCCATGAAGGGACCAGAGATCATCCCATGAAGGGACCAGGGCATCAGATCATCCCATGAAGGGACCAGGGCATCAGATCATCCCATGAAGGGACCAGGGCATCAGATCATCCCATGAAGGGACCAGGGCATCACAGCACTATGATTAGAGGTAAGCAAGATCATCCCATGAAGGGACCAGGGCATCAGAGATCATCCCATGAAGGGACCAGTGCATCAGAGATCATCCCATGAAGGGACCAGAGATCATCCCATGAAGGGACCAGAGATCATCTCATGAAGGGACCAGAGATCATCCCATGAAGGGACCAGAGATCATCCCATGAAGGGACCAGTGCATCAGAGATCATCCCATGAAGGGACCAGGGCATCAGACATCATCCCATGAAGGGACCAGGGCATCAGACATCATCCCATGAAGGGACCAGGGCATCAGACATCATCCCATGAAGGGACCAGGGCATCAGAGATCATCCCATGAAGGGACCAGGGCATCAGAGATCATCCCATGAAGGGACCAGGGCATCACAGCACTACGATTAGAGGTATGCAAGATCATCCCATGAAGGGACCAGTGCATCAGAGATCATCCCATGAAGGGACCAGGGCATCAGAGATCATCCCATGAAGGGACCAGGGCATCAGAGATCATCCCATG
The DNA here is from genome assembly GCF_964204655.1 of Triturus cristatus. Classification (NCBI taxonomy): domain Eukaryota; kingdom Metazoa; phylum Chordata; class Amphibia; order Caudata; family Salamandridae; genus Triturus; species Triturus cristatus. The sequence goes on from NC_140591.1 coordinate 1,275,164,012, forward strand.
ATGGGACCAGGGCATCACAGCACTACGATTAGAGGTATGCAAGATCATCCCATGAAGGGACCAGTGCATCAGACATCATCCCATGAAGGGACCAGTGCATCAGACATCATCCCATTAAGGGACCAGTGCATCAGACATCATCCCATTAAGGGACCAGTGCATCAGACATCATCCCATTAAGGGAC